>NC_064643.1:442785964-444035964 GCF_023864345.2 Schistocerca serialis cubense
AGCAGGATCTTGAGAACTACTCAAATCCTTTGGCCCATTCCAAAACCTCTCCCCCGAGTCCATCTCTTTACTCACACCTACATCTACATCTACATTGATACTCCGCAAGCCACCCAACGGTGTGTGGCGGAGGGCACTTTACGTGCCACTGTCATTACCTCCCTTTCCTGTTCCAGTCGCGTATGGTTCGCAGGAAGAACGACTGTCTGAAAGCCTCCGTGCGCGCTCTAATCTCTCTAATTTTACATTCGTGATCTCCTCGGGAGATATAAGTAGGGGGAAGCAATATATTCGATACCTCATCCAGAAACGCACCCTCTCGAAACCTGGCGAGCAAGCTAGACCGCGATGCAGAGCGCCTCTCTTGCAGAGTCTGCCACTTGAGTTTATTAAACATCTCCGTAACGCTATCACGGTTACCAAATAACCCGGTGACGAAACGCGCCGCTCTTCTTTGGATCTTCTCTATCTCCTCCGTCAACCCGACCTGGTACGGATCCCACACTGATGAGCAATACTCAAGTATAGGTCGAACGAGTGTTTTGTAAGCCACCTCCTTTGTTGATGGACTACATTTTCTAAGCACTCTCCCAATGAATCTCAACCTGGTACCCGCCTTACCAACAATTAATTTTATATGATCATTCCACTCCTACCATCTACATGCTTCCTTAAGTCAATAAACCTAACCACTCAGGATGCTCCATTGTGCCCGGTTACTGTGCCCCCAATGAAAAAATCTCTGCTCTTGTAGACCAACACCTTCAACCTACTTCCCGGAACTCAGCTTCCTATATAAAACATACCAACCATTTCCTCCACTGACTCTCCACAGTTCCTGTTCTTTACCACACGGTGCCCCGCTCGTCACTATTGATCCCACCTCCCTGTACACTAACATTCCTATTGCCCATGGCCTTACCACTATCGAACAATTGAACACTACCTTTCCCAATGCCCGACAGATTCGAAACCAACAGCCTCTTTCCTAACCACCGTGACCAACTATATCCTCACCCACAATTACTTCTCCTTTGAAGGAATTACCTACAAACAAATCTAGAGTATGGCTATGGGGACCCGCATGGCACCATCCTATTTATGGGCTATCTAGAGGAATCCTTCCTAAACACTCAGAATCCTAAACCCCTCACCTGGTTCAGATTCACTGGTGACATTATTGCTATTTGGATCAAAGGTGAGGACACCCTATCCACATTCCTCCAGAACCTCAACAACTTCTCCCCCATTTGCTTCACCCGGTCCTACTCAACTCAACAAGCCACCTTCCTAGATATTGACCTCCACCTCGAAGATGGCTACATCAGTACCTCCGTCCACATAAAAGCAATGCCGCCACTTCGACAGCTGCCACCCATTCCATATCAAGAAGTCCCTTCTGTACAGCCTAGCCACCCGTGGTCGTTGCATCTGCAGTGAAGAGCAGTCTCTCTCGAAATGTAACAAGGGTCACTGAAGCCTTCACTGACCGTTATTATCCTCCCAACCTTGTACAAAACAAATCTCCCATGGCTTATCTTTCCACTCTCCCACCACCTCCCAAAGCCCCCCCCCCCCCCCCCCCCCCATCCAGCCACAGAGGAGCATTCCCCTCATAACTCAGAACCACTCAGGACTGGAGCAACTGAATTACATTCTCCACCAGGGTTTTGATTACCTCTCATCGTACCCTGAAATGAGAAATGTCCTGTCCACTATCCTCCCCACCCCTTCCACAGTGGCATTCCACCATCCACTGAACCTACACAATATACTTGTCCATCCTTACACAACCCCTGCTCTCAGTCCCTTGCTTCATGGTTCATACCCCTGTAATAGTCCTAGATGCTAGACCTGTCCCATGCATCCTCCTCCATCACCACCTACTCCAGTCCGGTCACTAACATCACCTATCCCATCAAAGGCAGGGCTACCTGTCAAACTACTCTTATGGTCTACAAGCTAAGCTCGAGGCACTGTGCTGCATTCTATGTAGGCATGATAACTAACAAGTTGTGTGGCCACACGAACGGCCACCGACAAACTGTGGCCAAGAAACAAGTGGACAACCCTGTTGCTTAACACACTGCCAAACATGATATCCTCCATTTCAATGACTGCTTCACAGCCTGTGCCATACGGATCCTTCCCACAAACACCAGCATTTCTGAACTGTGCAGGTGGGAACTTTCGCTGCAATACATCCTAAACTGTCCTGGCCTCAGCCTCCGTTAGTCACTGTCCTCACCCATCCAGCCCCTTCCCTGCTCCCTTTCCAGCACTACAAAGCCATCATTTCACCACCATGTCCAGTCCTTTTTTTATTTATTTCTTTCCTTTTCTGCTACTCCCCACCTTCCCCCTGCCCACCGCCCAACCTGCAGCACTGCACAGCCCGCCATACTATCTCTTCCTCACCCAGTCACCACTCCCATCATGCACTGGTGCTGGTGCTTGCAGTGTGGTTTCAGTTGGCTGAGACTGCAGTCATGTGTGTGAGTTGTGTTTGCATGAGTGTGTCTGCGTGCGTATGTGGGTCTACTGTTGGCAAAATCCATTGGCCAAAAGCTCTAAGTGTGAAAATCTTTTTGTTGTGGTTGTCTGCAACTCAGCATCTCCACTATATGGTGAGTAGCAACTTCCCTTCTCATAATATAGTCACATTCCATTCTGCATTTTCCATTGTTTAAAATTTCTAGATATGGTGGTGAATTGCACTTGCTCTAAACACAGGAAAATGTTAGTATGTGGATGATTAGAAAAAAAAAAAAAAAACAATTTTGTTTTGTTTGAATACAGGATTAGTAGTGTGCTGGTTTACACAGCCATATTGAGTAAATATACTGGCATAACATTGCAAAGTGACATGAAATGTAACTAATATTTTGGGTTGGTAGTAAGGAACGCAAATGGTCGACTGTCTTATTGGGAGAATTTTGGGAAAGTATAGCTATTCTATAAAGACTGCATATGTAACACAAGTAACTCATTCCTGAGCGATGCTAGTGTGGTTGTGATCCACAACAGGGCAGATTAACCAAATATATCCCATCGTATGCTTTATCATATGCTTCCTCTTCTCAGGCATATTTGTTTTCAGAAGCTCTTTATCAACAACTTAAATATTTCTTTCATGTTTTATTATTAGTTTGAAAGTCCATTGTTGAAACTAACAGTATCAGTGGAGATCAGGATTGTTTATTTCCTGGTGGAAAGCATTTGTTCTAGTGCTGTTGACTCTGCTGCCACCCGTCGTGGACAGGCGGTAATAATAAAATCATAATTTTCAGGTTCATAATTTTTGCACCTATTATTATGGATTAGTAATCTGAATACCTAAATGCAATATACAAGCACAAATTGGAAGAGAGTACTTTGTTTGCTTTGTTGTGGTTCTGGCTTATATCTTTACAAATTAAATATACGGTGGGCAGTAAGGGGTCCTATTTTTTGCAGATGTAATTTGGAAAAAGAGGGATTTAGAAGAGGTTCTAAGTATGCCGTTCTTCACACAAGATGATGATGACACTGTGTGACATACTTGATTCATGTCAGGTGCCTGAATTTGTACTTGTTCCACCAAACGATGGCGAGGACACTGACAAAGATGATGCAGGTAGTGATGCAGGACAACCCACCACTGTTGCTTGTTTAGTGAAGGTGGTTCTGGGACAAATTGCAGATATAAGGTCAGTAAATACTGACGGCTTTGTTGAAAATGTTACATCTTTATTCACTTAAGGCAAAAACCCCTGCTGTTCCAAATCACCAAGCGAAAATGCCTGCTGTTCCAAATCACGATTGCTTTACAGAGTCAGGAAAACAAGACTCTGAATAACAGAAAGACTAGACTCTTCACAAAAATTTGGGATATCTCGTGATCTTACACTTGACATTATAGAACATCTCCACACATCAAACTCAACTCCAACAAATCTTTTTCGTACAGTTTCTGATGCTTATTTGGTTGAGATTCTGATGTGAGAGACTGTAAAACATACTGCTCAAAGGGGTACAGAACATACAAATATGTCATGATGACCTCTACAAATATATCACTATTTTGCTGTTATCTAAATATTTTAAGGTCATGCATAGATATACGTATTGGGAGACCAGACCTGACGAACAATGTCCTCCTTTTGAGTTCTATCTCCAGAAATACTTTTGACAAAATTTATAGATTCTTCCATGGCAATGATAATGACATCATTGAAAACAAAGAAAGTTTATAAGGCTCAGCCATAATTTCACATCTAAATAAGAAATTTCAAGACATCATAGAGCCTCTAGGGTCAAACTTCTCCTTGGATGAAGCCATGGAGCCTTATTATGGACACCACTTTATGAAACAGTTTAAAAGAGACAAACCAATTCATTATGGTTTCAAATGGTGGTGCTTAGCTAGCTCTAACATATCTCACCAAATTTGAGCCATATGTTGGGGAAAGTCAAAGAGATCCCCATAAGCCACTGGGACATTCTGTAGTTGAAAAGTTCTGTGTGGGCTACATCCCTCAGAATAGTACAGTGTACATCAATAATTACTTTAACTCTTTGCCCCTACTTGAATCTCTTACTTCAAATGAAACCAAATGCATAGGAATCCTGAGGAATAAGTGCTTGGAGAAGGCACCCATGCCAGATATAAAGCAGGCACCATGAGGTACTAGTCTTGTTACACGATACAGAGAATCCTATCACACTTGTAAGATGGAATGACAATAGTCAATTGACACTGGAGATAAATCTATTAGATGAAGGTGTATTAGGTGAAAGTACAGGCTTAAGGTGGAACAGAGAATCAAGAAAGGTTTCCATACCACAACCTTCACTTGTACAGAAATTTAATCGCCACATGGGAGGTGTAGATCTTTTTGACAATCTACGATGTCTATACCACACTTTAATAAGATCAAAGAAATGGTACTGGCCAATGAGCAGGTTCTGCGTAAGTGGTGCTGTTGTGAATCCTATACCAGCAGCTAAACAACAGTTTAAGCTTATTGGAATTGTATTGTACTTTCAGTTCTGACTTCGCCCAACACGGAAAAGCCTAGAGGTTTGAGGCCATGGTTTCTGTCACAGGTGCAAGAAGACAGATTTGATAATGCTGGACACATGATTGATGCGCAGAGCACACAAAGAATATGTGGACATTGTGGTACATGCATAAAATTTCACTGTGTAAAATACAGTGTGGGACTCCATCCAAAGGGATGTTTCATTTTGTATCTGCAGCGCTAAGACTAAGTTGTCTAATAAACTATTATTTTTGTCATTTGTTCTTTATTATTGCAATGTCTTACTTTATTCATGTAATGCAGTAGTTATTTTGTTGGTTCTACTATACGAATTTACCATGTATAAATAATGTAACCTTAAAATGTAAATAAAACGAACATCACAGTACATGTTTATTATTATTGTTGTTGTTATGAATGATGACAAAAAATTCAACATATTACTTGTGATAAAATGGTGCAAGGAATTCTACCCCTTACTGCCCATCGTAATTTAAGGCCACCATCATAATGTGATTATTAACCCATGCAGGTAGAGCATCCGAAATTTTATCAAAATCTAAAAAAATATCCTGGGATATAATGGGTTAAAGTCATCAAAGCAATTCTGAAGCATCCTCCAAGATTTGTTACTATAAGGTTTGATCATTGTGCAATTATTATGGAGATGTTCTGTGAACTCAAATAGAAATCCCTGGAGACAAGACTACATTCTTTTAGTGTGGTACTGTCGAGGAAATTTAGAGAACCAGAATTTGAGCAAGAGTGAAATGATTCTACTGCAACAAATGTAGATTTCACTTAAGGATCAAGAAGATAAGCTGAAGACTAATTAGGGTTCATGTGAAGGCTTAGAGTGTCCTTCCCTCAGCACTTAGGCGTGGAACAGAAGAGGATGGGAGGTAGATGTTGCTAGGGAGTATCTTTCACAATGCGGATGATAGTACCTTTTGTAATTTAATTTTTGCACTTTTGCAGGTTTATATTTCATATTTAAATAAACCATATTGTTCTGACAAGTTGATGCATGGAAAAGCCTTTGTAATGGACAAATTTTACTGACTCCCTCATGTGACTATGGAGATCAGCAGCCTCAATTCATACAATATCCCAATTTATTATTTAGCCACTTGCATGTGAACAGTAACATGGCATCTTTGGGGGCAAGTTGGAGGTAATTACTTCCTACTTTTCCTCCATACTAGGGATGAGGGAAATTCATTGGCTTTTTTCAAACTTGACCAGCAGAAGTGAGCTACAAAGGCAACAACACACATTCCTGCTGTTTTCAAAACCCGGTCTTTCGAATGGTGTGGGGGTGACATCACATGCAGAAGCTTCCGGAAGTCCCCCATTCACTCAGCTTTGAGGCTGTTTGCATCTTGCACAGTCACTGATTGGCACAGATGGGCATGTGTAGTGGACATTTGAGATTGGCTGAGACCACCCCTCTATAATATTTTTGTTAGGGACTCTGCATCCAGAAGAGGATGTTAGCCTCTAAGACCAGGCACTACTTATCCCAGGCTTCACATAGTATGTGGGTTCTTAGAGTAAATTCGTGTTGAAATTTACAAGTTAGATTGGGTTCAAACCTGATGGCAACAGTAACTTCATTTTGTGCATTTCAACAATTTCATGAAGTTGCAGATCGAGAACATGCTTCTTGTGTCAATGGCATAACAATCGTGCAGTCATGTCAAGAAGTCATGCAGTGTCTGATACTGACTCCCTTAGTTTCACATTCAATTAGGGAGTACAGCGCATTTCACAATATTTCTGGAATTAAAATAGAGTGAGTCTACATTCATTGTAAGATGGGAATGATCATTACATGCATGCAGGACACTATCATATCAACCATAGTTTGTGCTGCTACAGTGTACCATCTGTTGCCAGTTTAAAGAATGCCAATTTTGCCTACATCAGTTTTTCAAGATTACAAATAGACCTCAAAAATAGTAACTCCTGTAGACACTTACTGCTTACAAAGAGTACTTACACAGTAGCAATACAGTGCTTAGGATAATACAGTGTAAGGACTATCTTAAAATTCCCTGCACATTTTAAAAATAAGCCATTTTTTCAAATATTTTTGTATGTTGATACTGTCACAGAAAATCAAATCTACAAGCTTGGTAGGGTTAATTTAGAAGAACACTGGGACAGAGATGGAACAGGTTTGGAATTTTTCTACTCTACAATGACCCTACAGGTATTCAGGTTTCTGGCACAGATTTGACGGTCAATGAGGTCCGACAGGCGAAAAGAGGATAAATTGGCTTCTATACGAAATGTTTTTGAATTGCTTAACAAAAACTGCATAGCACAATATTCTCTTGGAGAATATGTCACTGTTGATGAAATGCTTCTCAAATTTCAAGCACGATGTTTTCGAATGTACATTCTTTACAAACCTGGCAAATATGGAATAAAAGTGTTCAATCTAGCCAATGCAAGAATGGTGTACACATCAAATTTGGAAGTTTATTTAGGTGAGCAGCCAGACGGACCGTATAAGCTGATGTCGACAAAAGGTAGTGTAATCATATTTCCAAAACATCAAGGAACATAACAATGGATAACTGATTTATGAGCTATGAACTGGCCCTGGCCCGGTCACTTCTGAAAGACTATAAATTAACACCTTTGGGAACAGTAGGAAAACAAGACAAATACCCCAAAATTCATGAACACAAGAGCTAGAAATGATTTTACAAGTATCTTTGGCTTTCAGAAGACATGCACATTAGTGAGTTACATACCAACGAAAAACAGGTGCCTACTTCTGATGTGTACTATACACCATGACAACAAAATAGGTGCAACAACTGGCGAAGAAATGAAGCCAGAGATGATAACTCTGTATAAGGCTACTAAGGGTGGGGTAGATTTAGTAGATCACATGTGTACTACCTATGATGTAGCAAGAACTATAAGGTGGCTGTTGGCCTTATTCTTTTGCTTACTGAATGCAGAAGGCATAAATAGTCTTGTCATCTTCAGAACTAACAACCAGGGGGAGACCATAAGGAGAGACTTTCTGAAATCGCTTGGGAAGGCTCTTGTCAGAGGCCAATTACTACACAGGGCTGGCAGTACGCATTTCACCCGACCTCTCAAAAGATCTGTCAACAGACTGGCGGAGGTCAAACAGCAAGACGATGGGATTGTGAATCAGAGTATGGTGCCTAAGAGGACAGTCCTATAGGTGTGAAGATGGCACACACAGTTTATTTGTTACAAATGCTCTAAGTTTGTGTTCTCAAAAAACACTCAAGTTTAATTTCTTAAGTCTGCATGTAGTGGACTGGTGTGGTAGAACGACATGTAGAAACAGTACGTTCAAAACACATTGTGGAGACTCTCCGTCTCCTTACAATGTCTTTGTACATGTTTTCTATTCATCTGTTCATACCTGGGGTTGTTTTTCGTAGCTTTCATTGTTCCATTGTGTGTGCTGTGACACACAACAGTCACATTGTGCAACCATTTTTGTCCTTTACAGTATATAAATGTTAGAATCACTATCCAATTTGCTTGCATAGTAATAAAAGGACAACAATTTACTCAAACCCAAAGCAAACTGTATTTGTTTACTTCATCTAGGCAACATACACGAATGTTAAGCCCTTTTGTGCTCCCTATCCTTAACAAATCAGACTGATGCGCAGGTCAAGTCTGAGAGACCCCTCGTAACAATGGCAGTACTAACACAGTAGCAACACACGGTTAAGGGACTCCCCCTTCCAACAGACTTTACTTGTGAAATGACTACTATTATTTAATAACAGGTGCCAGTAGACTCACAAATAGTGAGTGAGTGTGTGTGTGTGTGTGTGTGTGTGTGTGTGTGTGTGTGTGTGTGTGTGTGTGTGTGTGTACGCGTGCGCTGAAATTCAAAATCTCTCTACCCATTGTCATGACTGTACATTGCATGTATTCAATTAGTACTGTAAGGGATGATTTGCATATTAAATCAGATTTCCAGAAGTAAATACATAAGTATTTAATATCAACACAAAGATGCCAACTAAAAAGTAAATTAGCACTTTGCAGAAAGGGCTTTCCGCAACCTTTATTAGTGACAAGGTCAATAGCTTAGCAAACAAGCACAAACCATAAATGCTGTTACTTTACCTGGGATCATTCCACATGCCAAATTGTTCATAAAGATAAGCAGATTTAAAAGAATCCTTGATCACTCCATTACATTACTCAACTCTACCAATCTGCAATAATTCTACCAGAACAAAATAAGTACCACACCATGAAAGTGCAACTGTTGCAAGATCTGTGTCCATTAGCAGCAAGGAAAAGCCTTGTAGCTTCACACGAGAAATATTTAGATTGCTTGCAGAGGTTTCATTTGAAACAACCCTACTACTGAAGCTTGCCACTGCTATTTTACCCAGAATGACATTTTATATTACAAATATTGGCTTAAAATAATAATAATAATAATATGAAATTATAGGTGCGGTACTTTACAAATCCACTTAACTATATTGTTCCAATGATATTAAGGTAAGTTAAACAGCCAATACATCACACATGGAGCTCCGAAATAATTATTGGGGCTAGTCTCTAAAACTTTTTGAAGTCTCCAAGTCTCAGTTATGAAGTTGTGTCCACCCCACCAGATCTTTTAGATTACAGAACCCTTCATGTTGTATTCTGAGCAATTTCCACTATGGTAGCATTACAACTGTTACTGATCAGTTTCAACCAACTCTATCTCATTTGTTAAAATGCTTAGATCTTCAAAAGTTTCACCGAATAATCAATTTCCCCTGAACTTTTTGCAGGCCCAAGTTGGAAAGAGGTTAGCCATTCAGTTTTTCTCAACATTTTCAAGAAATTCATAACTAAGTCCTAATTTTAATTTTATAATGGTAGCAAAGGAACAAAAAGCAGAAGAGGCTTTTAACATCACATGGTACCAGAAACCCTTTTTCTTTATTAAAAGATAACCACTGTGAAAAAATGGACATCAAAACCTTCAAGCTTATCTACAGTATTAATATTTTATCATATGACTTCCTATAACTCATCTGACCTCTTTGACCTAATTACCACTTCACTGTAACGAAGCAAGCTTACTTCTGTAGGTACACTTTAATCTGCAATGGTACTCACTAGATGTTCAATGGGACTACTAATATCTAAGCAAAAACAAATCTCTAATTGCATTGTGCCTCCACTTTCAGTAAAGCTGACATAATGTTGAGAAAATTCTTTATGGAAAATTGACAAAAATTTATCAAAAGGAAGCAAAAAATTTTGAGTAACTGCAACAAAAAGTTTCTTTTTACTTTTAATGCATTCAGTAAAGTACAAAAATTTATGCTTTTACAGCAAACTTTCTTGGGGGGAAAACACGCTTTCTCCAGATTTCTTTCCTTGTCTTCAGTTTTGCCTCATGTTTTGTTAATGCACGGCGCATAGCACGAGTCTTCTTTGGCCTCAGATCAAGGGGCTTGTATTTCTTATCCTAAAAAATAAAATACATATTAATTTGTTGCCAGATTGCCTGTTTTCCATACTAGATATATGAACACTGTCACTCACCTTGAAAAAATTTCTTAAATTTTCCTTCTGTTTCTGATGCATTACAATGTATACTCTAGCAATAGCTTTGCGAACAACACGTCTGAAAAAAAAATTCCAAATTGTTAAGAACAGCCAAGAATACAAAGAAAATATTACAATTTCACATTACCACCTTTTTACACAAAAAAGGCCATGTCACTGACAGGAATTAAAAAATTCAGTACCTTCCAAACCAAAACAATCACATACTTAAAAACCATAAACATAAAACTGCTAATTCTTCTAAAACCAGTGGTACCTTATGATCACCAAAAGCATTAGCACAACAAACTCAGTAAAGCGATAAGAATATGAAAGGGAAAGTAGCTACAAAAATACAGTTTTAAGTAACAAGGAGAAAGCAACTGCCACAATCATGCAAGCACTTTCATAAATGATGCAAGAAACAAAGCAGTAATTATATTGATATCTGCATACATTCTTCCTCACCAACGGCCTTGCCGCAGTGGTAACACTGGTTCCCATCAGATCACCAAAGTTAAGCGTTATCTGGCTGGGCTAGCATTTGGATGAGTGACCATCCGACCTGCCAAGCACTGTTGACACGCGAGGTGCACTCACTCAGTCCTTGTGAGGTAAACTGAGGAGCTAATTGATTGAGAAGTAGCGGCCCCCGTCTCTGAAACTGTCATACAGTCAGGAGAGCAGTGCTCTGACCACATAACCCTCCATATCTGCATCCAGTGACACTTATGGGCAGAGGATGCTGTAGCAGCCAGTCAGTACCATTGGGCCTTCAAAGCCTGTTTGAGAGGAGTTTTTAATATTTATACATTCTTCCTCTGTTCAAGGGTGTTTACCTTGCACATCAGAAAAGCCATTGCCATATCTAGAAGTGACACAGCACGAGAGCTGTAAGTCACCTACATAGAAAGTAGTATGAGGCTGCTGCAACAAAATTTACTAATTAAATGGTCAAATCTATCTCTTCCATCCACAAATCAAACAATAATTAGAAGGCAGCATGGTCATCAAGAACTTACAACTCCGTGGGTTTTCCTTCTAACTATTCTCCGGTGTTTTTTAAAATCCTGGTCTCATCCCCTCTCCCCCACACAAATTGGCAGTTCCCATTATACCTCACAGCAAGCACTGACAACATTCCTGCACAGTGACAACATTCCTGCACAGAACACAGAAGTGCGCAAATGGCCCTATTCTACATTTTTACTGCCCGATTGAAATGACCTATTTCTGTTACCCTCATTTTATTTTGCTGCTATTCATCTTTCAAACTGTACGACTGCTCAAACTTCAGTATGCAAAAGGATTTTTGCAATCAGCAAACCCAAGTTTTTATTTGTTCCACCTGAACTTTACTCTTTTCCCAAATTTCTACTTTATTCCCTTCACAGCTTCCTCCCCAAATTCCTTTTCAAACTATCCTAAAAATATACTGAAATTTCCATGTTTATAATAGCCATAATTACATGTCACCACATACTTTAAAGCACAAGTATGTGTGAACATACAGAAAGAGCAGATGTTCATAAATAAGCCTTGCTGTACCTCAGTTTTCCGTACACTTGTTACTACTACTCTGACAGTAAGGAGTAACAAAATTTAACTTCTAATGTACTGCTCACCCTGACAATACATACCCTGTTCTTGGGCTCATTACTAGAAGGTTGTACAAATTACGCAAACAACAATTCACATCAGGCAGCTCCAATGGTAATTTTCAAGAAGCCTTGAGTAAGTCATCCCTCACTGTGAGCAATATATAACATACGTGTACCGAGGCACATTGAGTAAGTGGACAGGTGTAGAGTCACACGTTTGATATATTAATAAACATTGATCCACTCCAACGACTTAAAAAACTAAAAATATTATACTACATTCCCTTGTCAATGGACAAAATAATGGAAATACAGAAGCGTCCGATCCCGCCCGTCTGCTTTGACCCACGACTTCACAAATATGGCGGAAACGGCCATAAACCAAGATTCCAATATGGCGCATATAAAGTCGTTATGTACACATTATGAGGACGAAAATACAGGGTCATTCAAAAAGAATACCACAACTTTAGGAATTTAAAACTCTGCAATGACAAAAGGCAGAGCTAAGCACTATCTGTCGGCGAATTAAGGGAGCTATAAAGTTTCACTTAGTTGTACATTTGTTCGCTTGAGGCGCTGTTGACTAGGTGTCAGCGTCAGTTGATGCTAAGATGGCGACCGCTCAACAGAAAGCTTTTAGTGTTATTGAGTACGGCAGAAGTGAATCGACGACAGTTGTTCAGCGTGCATTTCGAACGAAGTATGGTGTTAAACCTCCTGATAGGTGGTGTATTAAACGTTGGTATAAACAGTTTACAGAGAATGGGTGTTTGTGCAATGGGAAAAGTTCTGGACGGCCGAGAACAAGTGATGAAAATGTAGCACGCATCCAGCAAGCATTTGTTCGCAGCCCAGGAAAATCGACTCGCAGAGCTATCAGAGCGCTGCAAATTCCACAATCAACTGTATGGAGAGTCCTACGAAGAAAGTTAGTTATGAAACCTTATCGTCTGAAATTGGATGGATCGGCCGCCAGGCAGCCCGTGACAGAGCACTTCATCACTGGCCTCCAAGAAGCCCTGATCTTACCCCCTGCGATTTTTTCTAATGTGGGTATGTTAAGGATATGGTGTTTCGGCCACCTCTCCCAGCCACCATTGATGATTTGAAACGAGAAATAACAGCAGCTATCCAAACTGTTACGCCTGATATGCTACAGAGAGTGTGGAACGAGTTGGAGTATCGGGTTGATATTGCTCGTGTGTCTGGAGGGGGCCATATTGAACATCTCTGAACTTGTTTTTGAGTGAAAAAAAAAACCTTTTTAAATACTCTTTGTAATGATGTATAACAGAAGGTTATATTATGTTTCTTTCATTAAATACAGATTTTTAAAATTGTGGTATTCTTTTTGAATCACCCTGTATATCAAAAAACAAACACACACACGTTCCACAAAAAGCCTAATTACACTAACGGGACAAGTGCAGGAAATAGGGGGGTTTTTGGGTGGAGACAAACTAAATATAAACAAATTTAGACACCCACCCCCATACAAAACCACGCAAAATGACGAAAAAAACCGACATTACAAAACTCCCTAAATACCACTAAACACAGTATCATCTGGAATCTGACACTTCCCTTGAGCTATATAGCTCAACAGCAGCTCCTGATCCCATAAATTAGGACCTAACACTTCCCTTGAGCTATATAGCTCAAAAACATCTCCCAATACCAATACCAACATTCACAGCCACACATTGGGATCAAACACTTCTCATGACCTGTTATCCTTACGACATCTCCACATACAGCCGTCCCTGGTCCGAGACGCCGGAACTTTAAGTAGGCCTCATTTCTTCACGACTTCATCCAAAAATCCGAATAGTTGAAATTTTACTAGAGACAATGCACTGTCCCCCATCATAGCCGACAACCAAAAACTGTTGACCCTGTCAGTCATATCCATACCTACCAAAGACATAAAAAAAGCAATTTACCAAAATTCACACATGACGCCACACTCTCAAACTAAACCAAAAACATCACTTAACACATCACCAGAGAGCACCACCGATTGCATCAAAACGACACCTACAAACACGCCACTCTCACAAACTAAATTCCGTGCCGTCGTGACGTCACACACCATTACAGCCTTATGTCACGGATCAAAGCCGACGGGTAGGATCGGATGCTTTGGTCGACCCAAAATAATGTTCAGGCTCCTACCTCAAATTATTTTTAAGTTCTCATTAATCCTTCCACCCAAAAGGAACCAACTGCTTGCTACTATAAGATGTTTGCATCAATTTAAAAAAACCAATGAGAGTCATGTCCCTGCTCTTACAAAATATTTTTTGATGTATATCATTTAGGACTACTACACTGATAGGGGCCTGAACTAGCCTATTACTAGGTTAGAATGTAGTATAATTTTTTCCTCTTGAAATTTGGTGACATGCTTATTTGAAGCATATCTCAAACTCTAGGTCAAGTGGGAAATTGGGTGAAGCCAATGAATATGAAGAAGTTGTGGAAACAGACTGATCTATGTTACACCAAAAGGCGAAGTTCACAACACGTTTAATGCACTTTGTTACCAACTACAAGATACATGCAGAAAAATGTAAGACAAATATAAAGAGTATTTTCATGCACATTATGCATGTATAACTATAAAAAATGTAAGCAGGCATTGTGTAATTAACCTAAACACTGTAATCCATGCTCAATATTTCTACCCCAGAAACTACAACTCGCTTCCTTGTAAGTTCTATCCATGTAAACTTGCTCCACGAACATATCCCTGAACATTTAAGAGCTGTGATGGTTTCAAGCAGTTTTTTTTTGTGAATTAAGGTAACTTCTGCAGGTCTTCCTGCAATAAGTTTTCTGGCAATACAGTGTTACTCTACAGGACAGCACTGTAGGGATTCTAACAAACCATCCGCTACACTCTGATGGCACACCACACCATGTATAGCAATGCATTTTATCTTATAGGCATATCCTAACTTGTTCTCACAGCATGTGACTGCATTAAGAAGCTTAGCCATTTTAAATACAATAATTGGCAATACAGCAGTACTGATGCTGCCAATTCTTTTCCTGCCTTTAATGCATTAAATATTTTCAGCAGGCTTGTTCCGTTGAATGGTAAAAGTTTCTGAGGTTTAGTAGCAGCAAAACCTTTTACATTGTATGGTACATTACAATTTCACACACAACATATTAGCAAACACAAAATCATGCACTTATACTCCCGGCTCATCACTAATCAAAATTTGCTCAGGTTTTCTAGCAAGACTACAACATTATATTAGCCATTATGTTATTACTGACAGATGAAAGCTCCTCTGTATCAACTTATTTGGTATACATACAGTACAACCATGCATCATTTACATCCTAACAATTCAACACAATGAGTCGAATCCTTTAGGGCTGTATTCCTGTGACAATGGGGAAAAAACTAACTTGGTTAACAGAACAACAAAGGTTCTAAATACTTTTGACCATACATACATTTTGGACAATTTCGACGCCGCTCCACCAGTAACCTTCGCAACTCGAAGATTCGTGAGTTCTGTTTTCAGCTCATCGAGCTGCTTCAGCAGCTCCTTCTTGTCTTTCGTACGAAGTTCCGAACACTTAACTTTCCCCTATACCAACAAAAAGAAAGAATTTGAAATAACGTGTACTTTTACATGGTAATCTACACATCTGTAACTGCTACTGTAAATTCTAACAAACGAGTATAACAATATTATACTACCATTTCGTTAATATTCTATGCCAAGTTTCACAATGAATTTATCGTAACTCAGGCTGCGGATTGATCGGATACAGAAACATTCAAGAACACACGTGTACTCACCATTTTCACTGCGTTGAGAGCCTGAGCGAAGCAGCGATATTTCTTACATCAGAGATACTCTGAAACATTTCGTACCAATATTGCACAACAAAATTCCGAGAAATTTTTATCATAAATTTATGTTTTTAAAAAACATTCTTGTAGTTTCATCTAAAATAAGTTCATAATATACGAATTATATTTCTGAAAGACAGCAATCACCAATGATTCATCCAGCTGGTGATAAAAGTTGCACCTGTGTTGACTCCGTAGGCGTGGTTTTCAGATCTCTGGTTGCGTGGAGTGTTGTTGTTGATGTCATGTTTAATGTTTGATTGATGGGAGATTATATGTAATATTGTTGCAATTGTAATCGAGAAGTAATGGCGAAAAATACATCAAGTTCTGCGTTCCGGAAGATAGATGTTGATCAGTACAACGAGGATAATTATAGAGAGGAAGAGCAAGTTGAGTTACAGTCAACGCCCATCGGTCCGGATGAAGCAGAAGTCGGTGGCCTCATGAATCAGTATCCTTTTCAATAAAAACGACCACTATAATCCAATAGATTGTTAATTTATATAATTTTGTCTTTGCCGTGAAGTGGAAAATTTACCAGTTGTAGCGAAACGGTCACGATGCCCCAATCTTAATTAGGGGGATCGATGTAATCAGATTGGTAGTAGTGCTGCATTTGCATTTACAAAAGTGTTGGATTCATTACCATACTGAAACCTTGTGAAGAAAATTATTTCATATAATGTAGCTGACCAGATATGTCTGTAAATGGTGGGTTACTTGACAGGCTGGATGAAACTTATTTCGACTTCAAGTTTATCACATTTTTCTGTGTAGAGACAAGGAAATAATGTAAATTGTAGTATTTTTCAACAGTGATGTAATTTCAAAGTACCACACATGACCGGAAAATGTTTCTGAGTAGCCAGCCACAGTTATGACAGCGTTTAGATTTGGTGTAAAAATTGGCAACTGACATTAAATTTTGTTATGTTTTAATGTCTTTAATCTTCCATCAGTAAGTAATAACTTATGTAACATGTATTCAAAGAAAAATCAGACAAGTTGTCACCTGTGTCTATATTAGAGATATAGAACTGATAATCACTTGATAAAGATAACTGACACCTCACAAAAAGGTATGATACTTCATTCATGAATTTTGGAGGAATGGCTTAGAAATGCAGTGGATCCTACAGTCCCTTACTGCTTTCATACAGACCATTAAAACTAGACAAAAATAATAATTGTTGCAGGGGAAGGCTTACTGAACAGAGGTTCTTCCTGCAATCTCCTGTTAACAGAACAGAAAGAACAATTTCATATATTTTGATTCAATAGAAGGACCGATCAAAATACACATTTTAATGACTCCCAGAGTTAATTGGTGATTCATGATAGGAAACAATTTCTAATAGGCCTACCTACCGAAAGTTCTGAAGGGAAAGATTTACCAACTTATTCAACTGTGGCCACTTTTGTAGTTGAAATGTTTGCTCTTTTAAATATAAATTCTTGCAGCTTGAGTATTTTACATCTGAATATGTATGATACTCCTTAGAGTAGCTTATCAGTAGGAGAAACATTTTGTAATTGTATGTAAGTGCCATGTGAAACCAGGGAATTGAAGTTTAAGTCATTCCATGTGTTGTGTTCAAAATTTTAGACACCATCCCCAACATACCACAAGAGAGTTTATTTGTATTTTGTATGTGGATATGTATACGTACTGCAGGTAATTCCACAAATGTTAAGCTCTCAGTAGGCAGTAGATGGATTTTAGGAATCCCCAAGTCAAGACTGTTGAAACTTTGAACTAAGGTGAAAAAGTTTTTTGTGATTTTTCGGGTGATGTCATTCATTGAACATTTAAGCCACATCCAATTTTACCCAACTGCTTCACCCTATCCAAGTTGTTGCTATACCGGTATGTTGGTAACATTTGTGAAGTTTAACTTCAGAAACGTGATGCACTAATTACTCTTATGCATCCTTGTGGCACTTTATTTCTTCCACTGGCCACTCAGTAGTGATATTTATTTGCTGGAACACTGATTGGCAATTTTTTTTAAAAAAGGAACTAGTTCCATAAGCATCCTCTCTGGGTAGACGTAAGAATTTTCCAGAATGCTCTTTTAAGTGACTGATGCACATTAATAAACAGGCAATTTAAGTCATGGAATTTCTGCTTGTAATCTAGTAGACACCCATCCTGAAATTTTGTAATTCTGGGTAGACAGCGTACTCTGGAGCTTCACAATCTGTGTTAAGCAAACTACCAGTGTTCTGGGGACCCTTGGAAAACTTCCACACCTGTGTCTGAACATGTCTGCCTATCAGAAATTGGTGGTTGGTTGATTTGGGGAAGGGGACCAAAGAGCAAGGTCTTCGGTCCCATTGGATTAGAGAAGGATGGGGAAAGAAATTGGCTGTGCCCTTTCAAAGAAACCATCCTGGCATTTGCCTGAAGTGATTTAGGAAAATCACAGAAAACCTAAATCAGGATGGCCAGGCACAGGTTTGAATCGTCGTCCACCTGAATGCGAGTCTAGTGTGCCAACCACTGCTCCACGTTGCTCAGTGGTGAATGGTGATGCGAATAATATTGACTTAAGGATTGTAGTGGAAAAACCCACTATGGACAAATGTAAGTTTGTACTCGAAGATAGCTTAAGCATCAGAAACAAACCATTGCTAAAATAGACGTAGCAAGTTTACCAGTTGATTCAAAATAAGCTGACAAATCTGCATGTAAAACTGTTCTTTGCAATTGTTTTTAAAAATTGCAACCTTTAACTCAGCAGGGTATTATGGGATTACTCTTGTCATCAAAATACATTTTAAAGTGTTAAGCAACAATATTACGAGAAAAATTGTCAATTATGTTTATTCATTTATGAAATTTTGAGTTGAACCTATCTTGGATAATTTTGGAACCATGCTACTTGAAACATGCTTGAATGAAATTCGGAAGTCTATGCGGCATAATGTTCTGTTCGCTTGAATACTGAATGCTTAACAAAAGAGGTGGTGTTTCTGAGATGAGATGTAAGAGTTGAAAATTGATAAACATAAAACAAAAAGAAAAGTCTGGATCAATATTTACCTTCAATTATATCAAGAAAGATCTATTACAGAAAGCTTAATTTTTGCAGAGCTCACAAAGAAAATAATATAGAACAAACTGTCAAAAGCAGAGCTTTTTACAGCAGTTACTTCAGAAAATAAACTTGTCATACATGAACTTTGAATGTCTTTCCCTACGATAAAAGTTCTTGATGACTTTTGAGTGCCCTGGTTGCAGTGAATGCTATATTAAAACTCTACAAGACTTGAGTAGCTTGTACCCTCAAAGCTGACGAACTAGCGTGCCAACTCTCACAAATGTAGTGCAACTGTGCAGTGAATGAGATCACCTTCCTAATCACAAAATGTTGACAGCTTTGACATACAGAGCTCTTACACCAATATTGGAAAGCAATAATTTGTGGAATAACCTAAAAGGCATATCTACGTACAAAATTTGAACAAAAACTGAGGTAGTGAAGTTGGGACCATGAGACCAGTAGGCAACAAATGACCCCTTTGTAACTTTTTCAGGGTCAACAGAAACATCCGATCTCACGCGTCGGCTTTGACCCGTGACGTAAGGGTGTTGTGGTGTGTGACGTCATTACAGCGCGGAGTTTGGTTTGTGAGTGTGGCGTGTTTGTAGATGTCGTGTTGTTGTTTGTTGTGCCCTCTGGTGGTGTGTTGGGCTCAGTTTGCTGTTGCTCAGTGGTGAGTGCTGCGTGCGTCTTTTTGAAGTGGAGTTTGTATCAGTGAGTTAACGGTTTTGTGTGATGGTTAATGTAATGATGATTGCTGTACATCGGGTGGGTTTGTTATTAAGTGTATTCGGTTGTGGTTTTTTGTTCAGGAATGGATATGAAAGACCAGATTAATAGTTCTCGGTTGAGGGCTATGATGGGGGACACAGCTTTAGAGCTGATTAAATTCCTTCAGCTATTTGGCTTAATTGCCGAGGTCGTGAAGTGCGGTGTGTGCCGTGAACCAATGAAATTGGTTAAAGTTCCGGCCTCTCGGACCAGGGACGGTTACATGTGGCGCTGTCGCAAAGATGACATATGGCGTTCCATACGGCGCGGTACCTGGTTCGAGAAGTCTAGATTGGGCATGCGTGAGATTGTGCTTGTTACATATTATTTTTGCTATAGATCCCCACAGAGTTTTTGCGCGCATGAGACTGGTGTGAGTGAGAGGACTGTTTTAGATTGGTATTCCTTTTGTCGTGAAGTGTGTTCAGAATTTATTAAGTACAGGGGTAAGTTGGGGGGGCATGGGGTGGTTGTGGAGGTGGACGAGTCACAGTTTGGGAAAAGGAAGTATGGGAGGGGGAAGTCTGTGGCTGGTCTTTGGGTGTGGGGGGCTGTTGTTCCGGGGGGTGGGGGTTCCGAATGTGTTTTTAGGGTTGTGGAAGGGAGGTCAAAGGCTGAATTAGTGGGGTTAATTGAGGAATATATAGAGCCGGGGTCCACAATAGTTTCTGATGCCTTTTCTTCTTATAGGGGGTTGGGTGAGGGGGGATTTAATCATTTAGTAGTGAACCATAGTTTAGATTTTAAGAATTATGAGACAGGGGCTTGTACTAATACAATAGAGGGGATGTGGGGGGCGGTTAAGTCAGTTCTTGAGAGGGGGAAGAGGCGATCTTCCAACCTTCAGTCTCATTTAGATGAGTACTGTTGGCAGAAGAGTGTCCAAGAGGGCTATTGTATTGTTCGGGTTTTCTTAAGGGCTGTGGGTAAAATGTATAGGCCGAAAGTGGTTAGTTAGGGTGGGCTGGGTAGGTGGGTGGGTGGCTGTGCTTCAGGGTGGGGTGGGTGGTTTATTTTGTTGTATAGTGTTTGTTAAGGTGGGGGGGGGGAGTGTGTGTGTTTTTTGTTTTAGTTGTGGAGGATCTATTTTGTTGAAGTTTTTGTTGAGTTGTAGTGTGTGATTGAGATGTTTTTTATGTTGCATTTGGTTTTTGTTTGTGGGTTTTTTATTTTGGGGTTGGGGGGGGGGGGGGAGGGGGTTGAGGTGTGGGTGGGTTGGGTTTTTCTTTTGGTTCAGTATTTTTTCGTTGGTTTTTTTGTGTGTGTGTGTGTGTGTGTGTGTGTGTGTGTGTGTGTGCGTGCGTGCGTGCGTGCGTGCGTGCGTGGGCGGGTGTATGTGTATGTTCGCGTGTGCATTTGTGTGTGATTGTGGTGGCCAATCTAGTCTGTGAGGCTGGAACTTTCTTGTGGTAAGTTCTCATTTTTTTTGGTTTTTGGCGTATGTGTTGTGTATTGGGGTATAGGGAAGTGTTTCATTGAAATTTGTGGCTGTGAAGGTTGGTATTGGTATTCGTATTGGGAGATGTTTTTGAGTTACGTAGGTCAAGGGTAGTGGTCGATCCTAAGTTATGGGATTTGGAGCTGCTGTTGAGCTATATAGTTGGAGGGAAGTGTTCAATCTCAATGTTTGGTAGAGTATGTTGATTTTTGTAATGGGAGATGGGATCGGGAGCTGCTGTTGAACTATATAGGTCAAGGGAAGTGTTCGAACCCAATTTATGGGATCGGGAGCTGCTGTAGATATATGTAGGTCAAGGGAAGTGTTTGTTCGTAATGTTTTGCGGTGTATTTTGATTTTTGTATTGGGAGATGGGATCGGGAGTTGCTGTTGAGCTATTTAGGTCAAGGGAAGTGTTCGATCCCAATTTATGGGATCGGGAGCTACTGTAGATCTATATAGGTCAAGGGAAGTGTCCGATTCCAGATAATAATGTGTTTTGTGGTATTTGGTGAGTATTGTGATGTCGATTTTTTTCGTCGTCTTGCGTGGTTTTGTATGGCGGTGGGTGGCTAAATTTGTTTATATTTAGTTTCTCCCCACCCAAAAACCCCCAATTTCCCACGCTTGTCCCGTTAGAGTCATTAGGCTTTTTGTGAAACCTGTGTGTGTGTTGTTTTTCTATGTATTTTTGTCTTTATGATACGTATGCAATGATTTTATATCCGCCATATTGGAATTGTCGTTTATGGTCGTTTCTGCCATATTTGTGACGTCATGGGTCAAAGCCGACGGGTGGGATCGGATGCTTCCGTATTTCCCTTTTTCATTCCAGAGTTGTAGGCATGTATTATTCTGAATCAATGGGTCACTTGTTGTTGGATCTGTGTAGTTATCTTCTGTGTTTGTTGTTATGTAAATGAAAAATGAAAATTAAGCATCTAAAATGGCTACAGCATTGACTTGTTAAGAGATATGTATAATCAACTGTTGCAATTGTTTTTAAATTGTTTCCACTGTGAGAAAAGTTATTTGTAGATAGACTAACATGGCTGCATTGGGTATTTTTCTTGACAACTTTGTAGAGGACGCTATGTGGATGCATTGAAATTAGTACTAAAGAATGCTCCATTAGGATCTAAAAGTCAGCAAGTTAAGGTATGTAGATTATATATATTATATGATTTATATATTTACATTATGTTGGCGTGATCAGAGTAGGTCAGGAAATAAATCTTGCATAGCTCCATTATAGTTCTTAATATGAGTGTGGTTTGGAAAGCTCTCAGAATCACCACAAGAGGTCAGTGCTAGCACAACGAGTTGTTCACGTGATGTTCATTTGACTGTTGCCTGTAAACACGTGCCACATCAGTGCTCTTGGAAGAGAGCTGTAGTGGTGGCATGGCTCTGTTGTTGTTCTCGCATAGTGATTTGCGAATATGGAAAAAAAATCGAGATTCGAGTAGTAGTAAGTACTTCAGAAAGAAAGGTATGAAAGCAAAGGACGTTCATGCAGATTTTGAGAATACATGTGGGGGGGGGGACTCTGCTCCTTCATGTCCAGCAGTCACCAAGTGGACAAATGAATTTAAATTTGATTGGAAGAGCTTAGATGATTATCCTCGCAGTGGTCGGCCAAAATCTGTCACTACTCCAGAAATCATTGCAAAAGTGCACAAAATCGTCATGGAGGATTGCTGATTGAAATTGTGTGAAATTGCTTATGCTTGCCAGATCTGAAAGGGTACATCACATTTTAAGGAAGAATTAGAAATGAAAAAATTATCTGCAAGATGGTTGCCGCGACTTGTGACGCTGGATCAAAAACGCATAAGAATGGACCATCGGAACAATGTTTGGCCTGTTTTAGGAGAAATGAACAAGATTTTTTGTCCTGTTTTGTGGCCACAGATGAAACTTGGGTGCTCTGCTGTACGCTAGAGACAAAACAACAGTTAAAGCTGCGGAAACATGCTGATTCTCCGCCACCAAAGAAAGCCAAGACAATTCCTTCGGCATGAAAGGTCATGGCATCAGTGCTCGGCGAGGTGAAGGGGATTCTGTTTGTAGATTATCTCCCTACTGGGCAAAAAATTACTGGAGAATACTATGCTAACCGTGGACAAATTGTAACAAAAGATATGCGAAAAACGTCAGGTTTAGCAAGGAAGAAATTAATCTTCCATCAAGACAATGCTTGCCTGCACATGTGCCATTGCCATGGAAAAATTACACGAACTATGGTATGAATTGTTGCCACACCAATCTGCTACTATTTTTGTGAAAATGATCTGTTCAATGTGGTTTACATAAATATTTCCTAAGGCTTCTGAAACTGGGGACCCCATTGGTAATCCATCTGTAATCACCTGTCATTTCTGACTGCTAGTGGTCAGCACAGCTACTGATTAGAAGATTGGAGAACTGAGTGAAGGGCGGTGGTTTTAAATTTTCTGTAGCCGTATGTCGGTGTTTGTTTTAACTGTATCATGATGCTTTTAAGTTTACTTGAGTTATGGATGTGAGGCAGTTTCTCAGCTTAATTGAGTGAGATTCCTGAGCATAATTTT
This sequence comes from Schistocerca serialis cubense, assembly GCF_023864345.2. NCBI lineage: Eukaryota > Metazoa > Arthropoda > Insecta > Orthoptera > Acrididae > Schistocerca > Schistocerca serialis. Next base: position 442,809,876 of record NC_064643.1, read on the forward strand.
CAATGAAAATCTTAATTGTCTGCCACAACCAAAGGTTTTCAAAAGAATGAATGACCAAGTTGGTTGGTATCTTCAAGCATTTTGGGTGAGAAAAAAGTAAAAAATCATGGGGAGGAAAAGTGCATAGTTTAGAAATATTCCACACATGCCAAATCCCAATTTTGTGCACCAAGACTCAAAAGATCCAAGGGTCTATGAAGAGTCTGGTGAACTTTCACTTCCCATACAGCACCGGTGAACTTTCACTTTCCATACAGCAGCAGTCTCATATTTCCAATATACTGTTGAATTTTTTTCTGTCCCACAGCCACCTTCTTCCTTCACCATTGCCCAGATGCCACGGGAATGATTATTCTTATCTGTTTAGGAGGAACACAGCCATTAGAATCAGAATGAAGATCCATCTATCTGCTCTAGTGTGGGTCAAAGTCATGTTGCTTGGAAAAAGGTCAGCAAGTAAAGCTTGCGTCATCTGAGGTTCCCATTTCGCATTTGAAGCCTAACATGATCAAGTATTATTGTCTTTGACCTGTTGCATCAGCATACGGGTGTTTGTCTGCTATCTTCAAACTCACATTTCAGTGGAGAAATATTTGAATGTTTGTGTGTTCATAACCTCACAAAATGCTCATGCTAACCAGAATGGTTGATTGAGTACAGCTTGATTGCATGTTGTTGTACAGCTACAATGTGGTTGCAACACATTCGTCTTTCATGGGAGAGATTGGTTTTTCCACATAATTGTTTTATTTATTATTTTTTTTATTTTGGAATGATTGTTGAACAGGTAATATTTGTGAGGTATGGGGTGCAATCAATCATCCAGGCATCCTGAATTAAGTTTTCAGTGGTATTCCCAAGTAACTTCAGTACATCTACTGGTAAACCCACTGATGATTCCTGCCATTTTCATGTGAAATTTTTCTCTGATTTTATCTTGATGATATTGGCAGACCTTTAAATTGTAACCTGTCCTATGGTTTAGGAAGAGATTAACTTTTGGGGTTGTGTGATTGTATGGGGAATAGAGGCAATGAACTGCTTAAACTGCACACAGCAGTGTCCAAAATAGGACTTTTACTCCAGAACTGAACCTCAGTTTTATGTGGAGACTCACAGTAGCCAGAAAGTGGAACAGTGGTTTATTGTGTTATACCACACCTCCATCGACTGCAACATAGCACACAACTTTTAGTTTTGCACTTTTAATGTGGCAATATACATTATTATTTTTCGTTTTACATCTTTTGTACTAGATTAAGTGCTCGCTTGAGTAAAATATTTCTTGATTGCACTGATGAATGATGAAAAATTAAATGAGAAGAGGAGGAGCACTTGCTATCTCATTCTGTGACAGTCTTCTAAAGTGGATGCAAATCTAATAGGCAATTTTAAAACTTCCTCCAATGATACAAATTTATTTACCGTGATACGGAAGTTAGACCTCACATTTTGCAGGACTGGCACTGGAATTTGATTAACTTCTTTGTGAATGTGATCATTCCATTCCTGGATAGTGTGTGGTGTGTCAGTCCAGGTCATCACATATTTCAGATGATTCCAAATGAAGAAATTACACGCTGAAATGTCAGAGGTTCTTGGAAGCCAGGAAAAGCCCCCATCCTTGGAAATGGAATGACCAGAAAAGATATTCTGTAGCATGTTAATAGAAAGCTATGAGGTATGGTATGGGCCCCTGTTTTGTTAGAAGAATGTATTTACATTACAGGAATATCAGCAAGCTGTTGAACTAGTAAATGGTGCAACATGTGAACATAACATTCTGTATTCACAATAACAGCATTACCACGAAAGAAAAAAGGCCTTATGATTCCAAACAGTGGTATGCTGCACCACGCTAGCACTTTCTGATCATACTCACTGTAAAGTGGTGTTTGATGAAGTATTGCAGGATTTTCATGTGACCAGTATCTAAAGTTTAGTTTGTTAACAAAGCCTGCCATAAAAATTTACATCATCACTCATGATCAAATTGTTGAAAAGGCCTGGTGATCAAATTGTTGAAGAGGCCTGGGTTGTAATTCCAACAATTTCCAGCAAAAACATAGTCTGTTTAGGATGTCATCCACAATCAGTTTTTGCGCTACTTGTATTTCGTATGGGTGGTACTGCAGTTCCTTGTGCAATATTCGCCATATACTGTGATCCAATATTTGATGCTCGCATGTGGAATGTCTGGCACTTTGGCTGCAGGCTTCTTCCACTCTTGCAACATTCTCTGTGTGCACATGTGTTTTGTACTGCCACTCCTCTTTCGCACTGTACCATCCATTTCATCAAAGTTTTGTATGCACACTTTGACACTCGGTGCAGACGGTACTGGGGTGGGATGCACGAGATTTTAATGAGCACAAAATACTTTCTGCGCAGCCACATAGTTGTCATCGTTTTTGTAAAATGTCTTCATGGCAACAGCGTGTTGTTCATCAGTCCGTGATGTCGTCTGGACTGAAAATTTATATCAGGATCAATGGCAAAGGTTTGTTATCCACACAGCACTACTCTTGTTTGCTGATTCCTGACATAACATGCTATTTCGGGATTGCCATATCACCTGTTTCACTGCCACACGTGTTAAGAGCTTGCTAGATTTAAGGTATATGTGGTGAGTTTTATCATATTTGTGTAGGATACTTCATTTAAAAAGTCATTCTGAAATTTTTGTTTCTAATACAGCATCGTAAAAGCAGACTGTCAGCCTGCAAAACCATGGAAGGCAATATATTATAACAGGAAATATTGCATACCTAAACGTATAATCAAAGTTGCATTTTCCTTATGCAGCGGGCTGCTCTTAGCGTTCTCCTGCAGCATTGGAGGTTAGAAAAGTCTCACAGTAACTCCTGCCTGTTGTAAAAGTAGACCTACCCTAATTGAGCTGCTGCATTGACAACATGGTTACTGTCTGGACAACCCTTAGAATTAGCTTTGTTTGTGAACTCATTCTGATACTATTCAGTTTAATTACTGAACAGTCCCATTCACGGTCTGTTCTCCATAACTTTTACAAATTTTACAGAAGTGTGGACTACCTGCAGCAGACGAATAACCCTTCCACTTTTTGTGAAGATCCTATGCAGTATTCATTTGTGTAGTTTTATGAATGCATCCAAAAACCAGCATGATAGTGAATCCATCTTGGCTGGGTTATCATGTCACCTCACGGGCATTGACAGGACAGTGATCACATTACTGAAGCCTGAGCTACAAAGTCCTACTCTGTGCCAAAGAGTAGGTACCTTTTTAGTCTGAGACAGCAGGACCCTAAGCAGTGGCAATTATGCAATGTAGCTATTGCCACAGCAGTATAATGCTAATTTGGAGAGCTTCTGATTGGAGGGAATGTCATGAGGGCTGATGGCTATGAAGTGGAACAGACTTTCCCGAACCAGTGACCATACTGACATCTGATTTGATAGGGGAAAAAAAAAATGTTTTAATGCAGAGAACGGTAATTTAATATTACTTCCATCTTGTCCAATGCCATGGGACACTAGTCAGGTATGAATAAATGTAGTCTTGCAATTCATGCAATTCTTGTTATGTGCCAGAAATTGTAGAGAATACTTTACAACAGTAAAGCCACTGTTCTTCATAGAACATATGATGAATAGGGAAAGACGAGGAATTGATCTCTACTCATCAAAATGTTGGACACTAATTCATCACTTGCTGTTCAGACCTGCGAAAAACTTGGGGAAATGCTAGTGACCACCATTTGTCATTATATGCTTAATTAGTATAGTTCTTGTTCTAATCTTTAAGATATCATGTTACAAGCTGAGGCAGAAATGTGACCAAACATGGAGTGATATAAGTCCATTCATCTGTCTCATTCAGAAGATAATAACTTGGATGTTGATGCTTTTATCCTTGCTGTTGAAAGATACATTTTACCCCAGAAGTTTAAGGTTGAGGTGTTTAGGTGCAACATCAAACCGGTTTTGTTCTCCTATCTGTGAGATGCTTTAAGTGTCAGGTTTGGATTTTGCCCTCCCTCTTGCTCTAATGAACCAGCTTACATCCACTGCTACAGTGACAAGCCTCTGTAAGACTCCAACTCTCGGCTCCCATCCTGTATCTAATCCAATTGTGTGGCCAAGGGGAAGGACACCAACCTCCTCAGCGCACACACCCATTGCACTGATGGTAACCATACCACTGGTGTAGCTTGAGATGCCTTGTTTCCTCCAAACATCACCAGAGAGGAGGACACCTGCCAAGGTGCCATCTTATTATAATGAAGCAGATTAGTAAGGTGCCATCTTATTATAACGGAACAGATTAGTGGCCTCACAGTAACTGGGTTGAAAGAGCCATAGACTGCATGTCACAGAGCAACATGAACACCTCCTCTTTCAGAAAGAATCATGAAAAAAACTTCCACAGGAAACTAAGCCTCCATTGGGACAAAAGAAAAAAATCAAAAGCAAAACCCAGTCTGGCCACTTAACATGGGGTTAAGCTTACGAACACACTTTCCCCACCACTGCTTTCCCAAAATCTGATTTGACATTCCTGCAATTGAATTATAACGATAACAACTGCTGCCTGACTAATCTTAGCCAACTGAAAGACACTTACCGTGATATATATGTGTGGCACAACAGGTGACAAGGGTTTTTAGAAGATTAACACCGTGTTATCTATCAAGTCTATTGTAAAAGCTGCACTGAAGCTAAAAGGTCACCTATAATTGTTTGCAGACTAATATGATCAGATACATTAAGCAAGCAGATGCTCCTAAACAGCACACCAGGCACAGGAAGCAGCCTATATTCATGTGTCCATTGGGGCAACAATATGCAACACGTTTCTCCAGGCAGAGAAAGAACATGTCATAAGATAGTGAAGGTAATGGAACATTTGCCTCCCACCTTTCTGTTGCTGGAGTTCTTCATAACTCAGAATCTTCTGTGATGCATTATAAACACATCCAGTGGAGCCCAATTAATTGAGCAAGTAACTGTGAAGTTTGAACTTTTCCATCTGCCCCAATAAACTTTAGTATAGCTCACAATATATACATAATTAACTATAGCTTGTACAATCTGTAGCTGGTGCCTTTCCCTCTTGATCTTGTGGATCATCCACAGTGGCCTCTGTGATTGTTGCCACATTCCAATCATTATCTACCTCTTGAACTACTGACCAACAGAATACTTACTGTGTTTGTTACTTAGAAAATCCAACTGGCAAGCCTTCAGCTGAAGCACAATATTTGAAACCAGTCAACAGAAGGAAATTGATGGAGTGATACAGGAAACTATTAAGAAAATTTTACATGTTACAGAAACAAAACCCTGCATTTTTAAGGCCCTACACTGAAAACATCTGTACCATGTTGGTTAAAGGGAATAGTTGCAGCTATCAGAGAGCATAGACAAGTGCTCCAACAACACACATTCCACACTTTCATTGACAGTTTAATTGCATTTAAAAGGTGTAGTGTTTGACAACAAAAAGGGAGGAGGAGAAGTGCTAGGAACTCGAGTTCACTATCCATCCTCCCAGTTATGGAAGTTCTGCTGCATTTGCAGCCATCATCTGTCTCCAACAGCTTCAGGAAATATTATCAGCAGCAACATTGGCAATGACCTGTTGGTCAGTGCAGTAAGCTACGTCGAACTACCCACATCCAGCAATTACTACCTTCTTTCCTGACTTGTAAACACTTTGCAGAGGGAGCAACTTATGATTATCTACACAATGTCGAGAGCCATGCAATATTCTCATTCAGTGAATGGTAGTTCCACCATTATTTAGCAGTATTCCAAGATACAGCTTCTCTACCTGACAATATTCACAATCATGCGTGATTTTTTGTCATATTTGGCAAGAAGGAGAATTTTCCTTCCCATAATTGGAGAGTATTATCATCCATATCCCGAGACCACAAAAAAGATCCACATATTTTAGATAACAATAGACCAGTCTGTTTAATGAATGGATTGTGTAAATTGTTTGAAAGGGTAATCCCCTGAAAGTCAGGGGACATCTCCCAGCTTCAGAGCGGTTATTGAAGAATTCAGAACCATCACAGGGTGTCTGATATGATTGGAATTCACAGTTGAAATGCTTTCCTGCATGCCTGACACCTGTTCTTTAATGTACAAAACACTTGTGATACCATCTTGTATCATCATATCCTGTTTGCACGGCACAGGTGGTGTTTCTGGGATTGCATACTGTTATATAGCATGTGTTATCCTTCCACTTGTTTCAGGTACAGTTAAATATGACCCTCAGCAACCATATGCAGAGGAGAACAGATTCCTTTAGGGGTCAGTTTTAAATGTCACCCTATTGACCACAACAATCAATGATATAAGAATTGCCATGGAATCTACAATTTCACAATAACTGTATGAATTTTGTTTTTATTTTTATTTTTTACAGGTTCAGGTATGTGTTTTAACTTACAGAGCTTTATCTAAGTAACCATTTACTTGAACAATCAAAAATCCAGGATGGAATGTAACAATATCCGAGAAGGAAAGTGGCTACTCACCATATAGCAGAGATGCTGAGTCGCGATAGGCACAATAAAAAGATTCACACACTCGTAGCTTTCGGCCATTAAGGCCTTTGTCAGCAGTAGACACACACACACACACACACACACACACACACACACACACACACACACACACACAAACGCAACTTGCACACACGTCTGCAGTCTAAGATAGCTGAAACTACACTGCGAGCAGCAGCACCAGTGCATGATGGGAGTGGTGACTGGGTGGGGGTAAGGAGGAGGCTGGGGAGGGGAGGGGAGGGATAGTATGGTGGGAGTGGCAGACAGTGAAGTGTTGCAGTTTAGACGAAGGGTAAGAGAGAAGGTGCGGAGGGGAGAGGGGGTAAGTAGCGGAAATGAGAGAAATAATAATAATAATAATAATAATAATAAAATAAAAATAAATTAAAAGACTGGGTGTGGCGATGAAATGAACAGCTATGTAGTGCTGGAATGGGAACAGGGAGGGGGATGGATGGGTGAGGACAGTGACTAACGAAGGTTGAGGCCAGGAGGGTTACGGGAACATAGGATGTATTGCAGGGAAAGTTGCCACCTGCGCAATTCAGAAAAGCTGGTGTTGGTGGGAAGGATCCATATGGCACATACCAATTGATACAAAATGTCAGACAGACATCAAAGTTAAATTTGAAATCAAACTGAAAAAGTTTCAGCATGGCAACATCTTCTATTCTGTAAAAGAATTATCCAGTTACATTATATTTGTGTAATGTGTAGTTGGTGATTACTAATTCACATTGGGTGGAGGGGTGACCCTTGTCAGCATGTATCCATACCTATTTATGAGTGTGTTATATGAATGTAAAATAACTCGTCCCATATCATTATGGTTAGTCTTATAAATGATCCACTGAGCATAAAACTAAGTTCACAACTGAGAGAACTGTTGATTTCTGCAAGGAGTAGTCACATGAAAATGAGACACACGCAAAAAAGTAAGTAAACTGCTCATTATTTAAAAAATAATCGCCATAACTATTGATATACTATTCCCACTGTTAGACAAAATGGTCAGTTGCTTCATGGAAAAATGTTTGTGGTTGCCTGTGGAACCATGACTGTACCCAGGTGTGTACCTTTCATCCAAAGCAAATCAGCAGCCACAAAAGTCTTTCTTCAGCATTCCAAAAATATGGAAGTCACATGGAAAGAGATCGGGTCTCTATGGAGGATGTGTAAGGGCTTCCCAACGAAAATTCTACAGCTTACTCAAAGTAACCTTGGCAGCATGTGGGTGGGTGTCTTATAAAAATGCACTGACTATTTTTCTCGTATATGTGTGTGAGGGGAGGGAGTCTTATTTGCATTTTTGTTTTAAGAAAAAGCTCTATTTTTATTTTAGTGATTGTTAAAAAGAATGTATTGGTTTTCATCGTATAGTATTGCATGTAAACTGACGTTTCATTATACTACAGCACTCTGGCAAAAGAATGGTCCAAGTACTAAAATATTATTTGTCAAGAAATTAAGATTAACTTGGTACTTACCATTTGACTGAAGACACTGTAATCATTGTGCAGTTATACTCACTGCCATTGTCACTATATTCATGCTCAGTGATACGGGAGCAGACTTGTGTTTGGGAGGAGCTCTATTCACAGCGTTATCAATGCATTCTGAGTAATGTTTCAGCCTTTTTTCCTCCCAATTGTAGTCGTAGTTTAAAGGTGCAATGATCTATGCTTCCTTCATTATTTGTGGAAAGCTGAACTAATCGTGAATCACCTAACAAGCTCAGCTGGTTAAAAACAATATACAGGGAATTACAAAAGGTACTCCAATGTTATCATAACTTTATTTATCTCAACATGTTTACTTAGGTAAAAAAAGTAAAGTTTGGGTTGTCTGGTGCATCAACTAAAAAAAAAAATTTCTGGTTCTTTAATAAAGTTAGTGTGCTCTTCTTGCAGCATGTACATCATCTAGTTGATATTCCAACTTTGTCCAAGCCCATTCTAACATATGAAGTCATCTGTTTCAGTAGCTGCCATTATTCTTGCCTTCAAATGAGCAACACTGTGCATGGGTGTGCAGTACATTAGGTCCTTTGACATGGTGAAGATGCTTTCGGAGCACCCAGTGTACTATTGTATGAAGGACTTGCAGTTCTTTTAATGCCTTGCAAACAGATTTCTGTGGTGAACACAGGAAAGCCTGTCAAATTCTATTCTATGTTCCTCACTTCTTGCTGGCCTACCTAAATGGTGCGTCAGATCCAGACTTCCTGTTTCCAAGAATTTCACATGCCATTTTCTTTAGGACGGCCAAGGGGATGTTGGTTTCCTGTATCATATTTTGAAATTCTTCTGAACTTGGGTGTCTGACTTCATTTCAATAAACCAGCCACAAACTGTGTCTTATATCGTGTGGACCCCATTCTTTGATTCATTTATGCAACAACAAAGAAAAAACTTTTATCAGTTATGTTGCTCTTGTTTCTTGGAAAGGCAAACATTTATTCATTATCTTACACATAAAAAAAAAGTTTTTGTTGGTACATCAGACAGTCTTAATCTTTTTTTCATTAATTTAATTACAAGTTTAGTTATACAGCATTGAAGTTGTAAAGTACCTTTAGGGACTACCTGTATTTTCCCCTCCTCTCTGTAAAAGGAAAGGCAAACTTTGCAAAATCCAAAATAGACTGTAACTTTCATACATGTCTCCATCTCTCCTTCCTTTTCTGAATTTTCTGGTGTATTAGCGATTACAAGTTATTGTTATTTTACAGGACAATGCATTAAATTTGACATTGAGGGTATTATTGTCCATCAAGTCATCTCAAATAGAAGAAGCAGTTGCAGCCCTTGACAGAGACCTTATTGATGTCCTTATGAAGTACGTCTACAGAGGCTTCGAGATGCCATCAGAAGGGAGCAGTGGTCACTTACTGCTTTGGCATGAAAAGGCGTACGCTGTTGGAGGTGTTGGAAGCATTATGAGGGTGCTGTCTGACACAAAGAGAGCATAAATATGTTTCACGTGTATAGTTTTTGTGCATTGTTAAGAAACAAGGAGACTTGCAGTCTAACAAAGCTCAGTGTGAATGTGAATACAGTATACAATGTGTAAAATTATTGATCAAATTCAGTGATTATGTTTTAATATTTTGTGTTTGTTGTTGGAAACTACGTAATTATTTTGGTGAGTATAATTTGTTCAAGCATTGTATCACTGCTGAAAAATGCTGTCTGATTATTGCATCAGTGTTTGTACAATTCACTTTGACAGAAAATCTACACCTACATAGTTTACTAGGAAATGCACATTTGTGTTTCAATATAGAAATTATCATATAGAAGAGAAAAAACACTTTTCTCTATGAAAGTTTGATCAGTATTAGGCCATTAGATGCCACGACAATGGGCATCGCGTATGCATGCTTTTTGATTAATATATTTTCATGTCGGATATGAGATAACTGGAACAACTATAACATAGTTTCCATCCTTTTTTTTTTTTTTTTTTTTTTTTTTTTTTTTTTTTTTTTTTAAGGACTGTGTGAAATACTATCCTTGTGAGTATTGTTTTTGATACATTCACAGTTAACTTATTAGTAAAGTAAAATAAAAGCTTTGGTAAAGATGTGTTTCTAGATAACTTGTGCTTATGGATTCTCTGTTGACAGTTTTGTGTGGATATTTGATGAACATTGTGTAAAATCTGGGTTCCAGTATATGATTTATTCAGAGTGATTCATTCTGTTTAGTTTAATGCAAGGAACTCAAATATATACAGAAAATTATAATTTTCCACTTTCTAAACATTTTGCTGTGAATCTGGATGGATATAATTCATGTGATTTGTGTATATGATTCTATGGTTCAATGAATGTTCTGTATGGATGTACTGTTTGTGTCTTTCAAGTAAAAACATTTATTGATGATAATACTGTGGAATATCCACATTTTTGTGCTTTTCATTTATAAATATAAAGTTATTAAGCCAAGCAGCAATGAAAGAATCACTTTGCTGTAATGGTAATATACAATAAAAGCTGACTTTACTGCAACATCAGAGATAATCAATAATGAAATGTTATCATTTTAATAACTGATGACAGGGACTTTTTTTGTTTTGTTAGTCTATATATAAAGTGACATAGGGTTGAAAATGGTGGTTCTCAGTAAATTGTGCTGTACCACAGCAATATCAGTTGCCTTGTAAGACAACTAATACAGATATGATAATACATTGCAACCTAAGAGAATATGCACAATCTGTGAGGAGTAAGAAAACTAACAGAAATACAGGAAAAGCGGAATAACAACAACTGTTACACTATATCAGTGAAACTGGAGGAGGCCATAGGAGGGTAAGAAGAGATAAAAACCAGATACTTCAACATGTTGTTGCACTTCTGTTAGGTACCACTTCATGTCTTTGTGATAACATGTACATTTTATTCCACACCCAGTTGTATTTTCTAAGAGTGTTGTAACAAAGAGTAGACTTAGGATGAATAAAATACAAATGCATCAGTACAGTAATAGACAAACCTTGGATAGAACACAATGGTATCATAAAAGTAAGTGCCTACTGTGTGGAGAAAAAAATTGAGGGTTTAATAGGTACAGGAAGAAGAAGTTGAACATTGTGATCATAACACAGAAGCAAGATAGAAACACACATGTTGACTGATGAATACTTCCTCTACACAGAATTAGTATTTCTCAGCTAAGTAAGAAACATCAGTTGATGTTCTGTGTGGACAGAGCTACTGTCATACAATACATGTTTGACTCAATGTAGGCTGACAATATGCCCAGGTATAATTCACATGTACTCGCACAACTGGAAAAGCAGCTTCACTGCATTGTTACTACTTGTTTCCCATCCCATTATTGAAGCATTTGGCCATTGTGATTTATAACAGTGTAGTCATACTATGATTTGTTCAGCTTATGACCAAACAATAAAGATTTTTGTTTTCTGTTGTTTCCTTAATCATTATTATGTAAATACAGGGATAATTCCATCTCAGGACTACAGCAAATCCTTTGGTCGTCCTACATCCAATTGGAGATAATATTACATTAATAATGACCTTAATGTCAGTGGGATGTTAAAATAGCTCAGCTGTGATAAAAGTGCTTTATTAACACACATCATGTTTAATGCAATTTGTGCAACAGTAACATGTTTGCTTTGTAAGAAGAATTGAAATACATAAATATGTTTTTCAGTATACAGGGTGTATCAAAAAGAATCATCCAATTTAAAAAAAAAAATCATAACTATTATGTTATTTGAGATACGTGTGTAAAAAATATGCTGTTGGAAAGAGCAAACTCTTTGAGTTTTACATGGTTCCCACTAGGTAGCAGCAGTGTGGGCCCACTCCAGTTCTAGTAAAAACGGTGTCAGGACAACAGAAAGCATTTTATATTCTACGTTTTTCGCAGTGCGGGTCAGTAATAATTGTTCAGAGTGACTTTCATACTAGGTATGGTATGGATCCTCCTACAGCACAGAGCATTAGATGATGGTATGAACAATTTCGAGAAACTGGTTGTTTGTGTAAAGGCAATCCCTGAGCATCTGACACAGATGTCGAACGCATCTGCCAAAGTTTCACAAGGAGTCCACAGAAATCCATTCATCGTGCAGTTTGACAGCTCAACATAGCCCCAGTGTCCATCTGGCATGTGTTTTGTCGATGTTTATACATGAAACCATACAAAATTCAGCTATTGCAAGCTCTTCATGAAGGTGACAAACAACATGTGGAGTTCTGTAATTTCTTCTTGCCAAGATGGAGGATGACAGTTTTCTTCCATGCTTAGTGTTTGCGATGAGGCAACATTCCATTTAAATGGAAAGGTGAACTGCCATAATGTGAGAATATGGAGTACTGAACAACCACATGAAATTGTACAACGTGAGAGGGACTCTCCAAAATTTAATGTGTTTATGCAGTTTCATGGGGAAAGGTGTACTGTCCATTGTTCATTGCCAAGAACACTGTTACAGGAAGCACAGATCTCGATTTGCTTGAGAAATTTCTTTTACCACAGTTTGAGACTGATTTGAACGAATTCATTTACCAATAGGGAGGCCACACTGGCATCTGGAAGTGCGGGAATTTTTAAATCCAAGGATTACTGAATGATGGACCGATCACACTGGACCAAATGTTTCAGCCTTACAGTACTGGTCTCCAAGGTGACCGGGTCTGGCTACGTGTGATTATTTTTATAAAAGACTCTGTTTATATGCCTCTGTTACCAACAACAGTGAATGGACTGAGACATCGCATAAAAGCAGCTGTAGAAGCTGTAACTCAAGACATGCTCACTGCAGTGTGGGAACAATTTGAATACCGCATTGACATATGCCATGTATCTCAAAGGGGGGCATATTGAACACCTATGAAAAGGTATTTGGGGGGGGGGGGGGGGGGGGGGGGGAGAAGAGAGAGTTTCCCATTCACCAAGAACAAAATTCATGCTGTAGTTTTCAAGAAATTCAGCAACTGTTACATTCACTGTTGATGTCTGTTTCAGTTCCCCCAACACGTCTTCTCTCCTGATCACCGTACTGCTTCATTCTCTGATAATCCTTGCCATACCTTTGTGTCTGGCTTATTCTCAACTGCCTGTGTAATACAAATATGAAGTTCCCCAAATTTGAGAAATGTAACAATGTGTGAAATATTACAACTTTCACATCAGTGCAGAAGAGAGACACTAGTAAATATATTTGAAAATGGATTACCTCTCTATAGATCATGTTACACATGTACTGTGTCATGTCTTAATGCAGCAGATAATATACTTCTTGCAAGGTTAATTGCTTACTGCATTTGATCTTATGGTTCATTTCAGAAATTTACATCTACACCTATACTCTGCAAGCCATCTTATGATGTGTGGTGAAAGATACTTCAAGTTCCCTTGTCTTTTCCACTCTGCTGTCTCCCATTCATTAACAATGTGCTGGAAGGAACCACTGTTGGCAGGGTAGAATGACTCTCATTAAGGCTCTGCGTGTGTTCCAATTTCTCTCATTTAGCCACAGTGCTCATTATACAAGGTGTTTGTAAAATGAAGTAATGTGTTCTGAATTTTCCAGGAAACTGCATAACAGATTTCAACAGTACACATTCTCCAATATACACTGGTCTTTTGAAATATCTGTCACTGGAGACTGATTAGCATCTTTGTACCACTTTCACACTTCCTAAACAAACTCACAACAAAACCCACTTCTCATTTTTGAATCCTCTCAACATTCTTTATAAATCCTGACCTTTAACCGTAGCAATATCAACATGGACTATGAGGGGGGGTTACTTTATGCCAAAAGAAATCATTAACTGTTAACTTTTATGAACTTCAGTTTTAAATAGTTATTGGTGTATAAGTAGGGTCCAGAACCTGAAAACAACTTTAAGCAAAATCTTACCTAAACCAGCGCATTTTCTGTAATGTTTACACCTCTGAGGGGTACTATGTGACTACTACAACAATTTTTTTAAAAAAAATATAGATTTTGTTAATTGCCATTGAGTTTTTCACAACATGCCTTTTAAATATCCATAAATGTGTAAGAAGAGTCCTCAACTTGAAAATGTGCATATGACATTTGTTGCAAAAAGTCACATTCACTTAAATTTTTGGGTTACTTTTTACTGAAAAGTTCAAAACAATTGTGCAGTCTGTTACAAGGAATCATTAAAAACAATAAATTTTTTTTGAAAATTTTGAAGTTGTTGTTGTTGTTTGTTGTTGTTGTTGTGGTGGTGGTGGTGGTGGTGGTGGTCCAGAGACTGATTTGATGCAGCTCTCCATACTACTCTATATCCTGTGCAAGCTTCATCATCTCCCAGTACCTACTGCAACCTACATCCTTCTGAATCTGCTTAGTATATTCATCTCTTGGTCTCCCTCTACAATTTTTACCCTCCACACTGCTCTCCAATACTACATTGGTGATCCCTTGATGCCTCAGAACATGTTATACCAACCGATCCCTTCTTCTAGTCAAGTTGTGCCACAAATTTCTCTTCTCCCCAATTCTAGTCATTACCTCCTCATTAGTTATGTGATCTACACATCTAATCTTCAGCATTCTTCTGTAGCACCAAATTTCGAAAGCTTTTATTCTCTTCTTGTCCAAACTATTTATCATCCATGTTTCACTTCCACACATGGCTACACTCCATACAAATACTTTCAGAAACGACTTCCTAACACTTAAATATATACTCGATGTTAACAACGTTCTTTACTTCAGAAATGCTTTCCTTGCCATTGCCGGTCTACATTTTATACCCTCTCTACTTCGACCATCATCAGTTATTTTGCTCCCCAAATAGCAAAACTCCTATACTACTACAGATTGAACAACACTGGGGATATCCGATAGTGCTCACAGCCATTTGAACACTGGGGATAGGCTACAACCCTGCCTTACTCCCTTCTCAACCACTGCTTCCCTTTCATGACCCTTGACTCTTGTAACTTCTGTCTGGTTTCTGTACAAATTGTAAATAGCCTTTCACTCCCCGTATTTTACACCTTCCACCTTCAGAATTTGAATGGGAGTATTCCAGTCAACATTGCCAAAAGCTTTCTCTAAGTCTACAAATGCTAGATACGTAGGTTTGCCTTTCCTTAATCTATCTTCTAAGATAAGTTGTAGCGTCAGTATTGCCTCACGTGTTCCAATATTTTTACAGAATCCAAACTGATCTTCCCTGAGGTCGGCTTCTACCAGTTTTTCCATTCGTCTGTAAAGAATTTGTGTTAGTATTTTGCAGCAGTGACATATTAAACTGATAGTTCAGTAATTTTCACATCTGTCAACACCTGCTTTCTTTGGGATTGGAATTATTATATTCTTCTTGAAGTCTGAGGGTATTTCGCCTGTCTCATACATTTTGCTCAACACATGGTAGAGTTTTTTCAGGACTGGCTCTCCCAAGGCTGTCAGTAGTTCTAATGGAATGTTGTCTACTCCCGGGCCTTGTTTCGACTTAGGCCTTTCAGTGCTCTGTCAAACTCTTCACGCAGTATCGTAACTCCCATTTCATCATCATCATCATCATCATCATCATCATCATCATCATCATCTACATCCTCTTCCATTTCCATAATATTGTCCTCAAGTACATCGCCCTTGTATAGCCCCTCTATATACTCCTTCCACCCTTCTGCTTTCCCCTCTTTGCTTAGAACTGGGTTTCCATCTGAGCTCTTGATATTCATACAAGTGGTTCTCTTTTCTCCAAAGGTCTCTTTAATTTTCCTGTAGGCAGTATCTATCTTACCCCTAGTGAGATAAGCCTCCACATCCTTACATTTGTCCTCTAGCCATCCCTGCTTAGCCATTTTGCACTTCCTGTCAGTCTCATTTTTGAGACGTTTGTATTCCTTTTTGCCTGCTTCATTAATTGCATTTTTATATTTTCTCCATTCATGAATTAAGTTCAATATTTCTTCTGTTACCCAAGGATTTTTACTAGCCCTCGTCTTTTTTCCTACTTGATCCTCTGCTGCCTTCACTCCTTCATCCCTCATTCTTCTTCTGCTGCATTTCTTTCCCCCATTTCTGTCAATCATTCACTTATGCTCTCCCTGAAACACTATACACCCTCTGGTTTAGTCAGTTTATCCAGGTCCCATCTTCTTAAATTCCCACCTTTTTGCAGTTTCTTCAGTTTTAATCTACAGTTCATAACCAATAGATTGTGGTCAGAGTCCACATCTGCCCCTGGAAATGTCTCACAATTTAAAACCTGGTTCCTAAATCTCTGTCTTACCATTATATAATCTATCTGGCTCCTTCCAGTATCTCCGGGCTTCTTCCATGTATACAACCTTCTTTTATGACTCTTGAACCAAGTGTTAGCTATGATTAAGTTATTCTCTGTGCAAAATTCTACCAGGTGGTTTCCTCTTTCATTTCTTACTCCCAATCCATATTCACCTACTACATATCCTTCTCTTCCTTTTCCTACTGTCCAATTACAGTCACCCATGACTATTAAATTTTCGTCTCCCTTCACTATTTGAATAATTTCTTTTATGTCACCATCATTTCATCAATCTGTTCATCATCTAGAGATGTTAGTTGGCATATAAACTTTTACTACTGTAGTAGGCATGGGCTTTGTGTCCATCTTGGCCGCAATAATGCGTTCATTATGCTGTTTGTAGTAGCTTACCTGCACTCCTATTTTTTTATTCATTTTAAACGTACTCCTGCATTTCCTCTATTTGATTTTGTATTTATAACCCTGTATTCACATGACCAGAAGTCTTGTTCCTCCTGCCACCGAACTTCACTAATTCCCACTATATCCAACATTATCCTATCCATTTCCCTTTTTAAATTTTCTAACCTAACTGCTGGATTAAGGGATCTGACATTCCACACTCCGATCTGTAGAACGCCAGTTTTCTTTCTCCTGATAATGATGTCCTCTTGAGTAGGACCTGCCCGGAGATCCAAGTGGGGGATTATTTTACCTCCGGAATATTTTACCCAAGAGGACGCTGTCATCGTGTAACCATATAATAAAGCTGCATGCCCTCGGGAAAAGTTACGGTTGTAGTTTCCCCTTGCTTTCAGCCGTTCACAGTACCAGCACACAAGGCTGTTTTGGTTAATGTTACAAGGCTAGATCAGTCAGTCATCCAGACTGTTGCCCCTGCAACTACTGAAAAGGCTGTTGCCCCTCTTCAGGAACCACACGTTTGTCTGGCCTCTCAACAGATACCCCTCCATTGTGGTTGTACCTATGGACGGCTATCTGTATCGCTGAGGCATGCAAGCCTCCCCACCAACAGCAAGGTCCATGGTTCATGACTCAATTACAGTATTTTTAAATGATGGACATAAAATGCTTCTTCCCTCTCCCCATTGGTATTGTAAGGGTTAAGGCCCCCAGCCTGATAAGCAATACACAATTACCTGATGGATGATAATGTTTTACGCCACCTCTTTCTGGTGTGCATTAAATGAACATAATATTCTCCCAATTAATCTCTCTGGTATTTGCTTTTACTATAAATAGTACTATATAGTCAAGCATAAAAGATGAACCATAATTATACAACAGACGAACATCACTGAATAAGCCTATATGTCAGTGCATCTTTCCTGATTTCTGGATCTATCTGTATACCTCTGTATGAGCTATAATCTTATTTTTGTGGTCCTTATGCTAAATGTTCATTGGCAGCAATAGAATCAGTCTGCAGGCAGCCTCAAATGCTCATTCTCTAAACTTTCTCAATAGTACTCCTCAAAAATAATGTCGTCTTCCCTTCAGCGAATCCCGTTCGAGTTCCCAAAGAATCTCCACATTACTTGCTTGTTGTTCAGACCTGTCGGTACCAATCCTAGCAGCCCACCTATGAATTGCATTCATGTCTTCCTTTAATCTGACCTGGTGCAAATCCCAAACCCTCAATTGATCAATCTAGGCTCCTGTATATGGTCTCCTTTATAGATGAACCACATTTTCCCAAAAATTCTGCCAAAAAATTGAAGTTGACCATTTGCCTTCCCTACTATAATCTGTCCCATTCATTCCATTTCACATTGTTTTGCAACATTATGCCTAGACATGAGTGTGTCAAGCAGCACACTACTAACACTTTATTCAAACATTATGAGTCAGTTTCTCCTGCTCATCCTCATTAATTTACACTTTTCTACATTTAGAGCTAGCTGCCATCCATCACACCAACCAGAAATTTTGTATCCTCCTACAATCACTCAGCAGGGAACCTTCCCATACACCATAGCATCATCAGCAAACAGCCACAGACTGTTGCTTACTCTGTCCATCAGGTCATTCATGTATATAAAAAATTACAGCAGGCCTATCACACTTCCCTTGGGGCACACCTGGCGATAGCAATTAACCCTTGTCTGTGATGAACTCTCACTGTCACGGACAACATACTGGGTTCTAGTACTAACAAAGTCTTCAAGCCACCCACACATCTGGGAACCAATTCCATATGCTTGTATATTCATTAATAGTGGGCAGTGTGGTGCCGTCTCAAATGCTTTACAGAAATCTAGCAATATGGAATCTGTCTGTTGCCCTTCACCCATAGTTCACACCATATCATGTGAGAAAAGGCAAGCTGAGTTTTGCATGATTAATGGTTTCTAAAACTGTGCTGATTTGTGGACAGAAGCCCTCACAAGGAAATTTATTGTATTTGAATGTAGAGTATGTTCATGGGTTCTGCAGCAACCAATGTTAAGGATATCAGTCTGTAATTTCGCAGGTCCAATTTTTTACCCTTCTTATATACAAGGATCATCTGTGCTTTTTTTCCAGTCACTTGGGACTTTGCACTGGGTAAGAGTTTCATGATAAATGCAAGTTAAGTAAGGGGCAATGCTGTAGAGCTCTTTTTATAAAGCCAAATTGGGATTCCATCTGGACCTGTTGACTTATTCACTTTCAACTCTTTCAGGTGTTTCTCTACATCAGAAAGTCTTATTATGTTCTCCATAAATGGGTCTGTACGATGGTCAAATGATGGTATGATTGTACAATTCTCCTGCATGAACAATTTCATAAATGTGAAATTTGAAACTTCTGCTTTACCTTTGCCATCTTTTACTGCCATACCAGACTGGTCAGTGAGTTACTGGACAGAAGCCTTAGACCCACATAGCAATTTCACATAGGGCCAGAATTTTATTGTGTTCTCAGCAAGATCTTTTGATAAGGTATGGCAGTGGTAGTTGTAAGGTTCACTCATGAATTTCTATTACATTTTGCCTATCAAAATGTACATTTTCTCTTTTGAACCAAGAATGCATCAGCCTCTGATTCCTCAGCATTTTACAAATTTTGTTGTTAAACCAGTCATCTAGCAAAAGATCTGCCTCACATTACTCTCCTATCCCTTCTTTCCTTGTGAGTCCTTCCCTACCACCTCCCCAGCTCCTTCTACCCTGGCAGCTGCATTCAGTAATCAATATTCACTAATCAGTCTCACCACTACTGTGGGCATGCAAGTTTGGGTGTGTGTGTGAATGTGTGAACTCTTATTAGAAAAAGAGCAAGAGCTCAAAAGCTGGTATAAAGTACATCTATACCATTACTCCCTAAGCTACCGTGTTGTGCATGGGGGTGTGTACCTCGTACCACTTCTAGTTATTTCCTTTCCGGTTCCACTCGCAAATAGAGCAATAGGAAAATGACTGTCTACCTGCCGCCATATGAACTCTAATTTCTAATTTAGAATCATTCAGCAGTCAACTTCAAATGCCAGTTCTCTACATTTTCTCAATAGTATTTCGCAAAAAGAATGTCTTCTTCCCTCTGGGGATTCCCACTTGAATTCATGAAGCATCCACATAGTATTTGTGTGCTGATCGAACCTGTTGGTAACAAGTCTTGCAGCCCATCTCTGAATTGCTTTGATGTCTTCCTTCAGTCCTTCCCAGTGGGGGTCCCAGACACTTTGAGCAGTGTTCTGTGTGCAGTGAACTGATGACTCTCATTTTCTTAAAATTCTGTGTATTAATACTATTGTACCTACACCCAAGTTCTGTTTCGAACTACTTTGCAATGCTATGTTTAGATATTTAATTGGTGTGACTGTATACATGATCAATGCTTTCTACAACTGTGGTGATTTGTAAACAGAAGTTTTTCCCTCTCAAGGAAATTATTATATTCAAACTGAGAGTATGTTTAAGGATTCTTGAGCAAACCGATGTTAAGGATATTGATCTGTAATTTTGTGGGTCCATTCTTTTACACTTCTTATATAAGGAGTTACCTGCACTTTTTGCCAGTGGCTTGGGACTTTGTGCTGAATGAGAGATTCATGACAAATGGAAGTGTGCTACACACACCAGCCATCTATAGGTAAGTTATTGTCCTTCCCTTATATTACATATTTTTCCATCCAGGAGTTTCCATTATTTTTGTAAATTGCTGATTTGGTTCTCTTATCCAGCTTTGTGATATTCAGATACATGTCCTCCCGGTCTTCTGACTTAGGTCTTCAGGCTTTCTCAGCGAGGCATCATCATCTTGGAAAATTGAATATCAGAAAGCTGGATAATCTGTGACAAAGGAAAGGGATGGTGTTCTTTACTCTCAGTTTTCTGCTGAGATGCTGAAAGAGTAGTTATTTCAGTATTCACTTGGGTGAAACATCACATAAATTCCACAGCAGCCAACAGGATTTAACACTGGGCAAGCTGAGCAGTAGTAAGGAGGTGAATATGTGATATGCACCAATATATAGACGTCATGCTCAGGGAGCTACTATTTCTAACCTGTCTATTGCCATTGCTTTAACCAGCCAAGACTGGAACTGAGTAGATGACATTTCATGCTCTCTAGCAGGATGCATCAAGAAGAAACTAATATCCTGTCGACTAGCCAAGTTTAATAGTCTCAACAACAAGGTGAGAATATTCATATGGTTGTTTAGAAGCAACTTAACAAGACCACATTGGAGGAACTTGGCAAGGGCTTCAACTTTAAAGTGACCCCCAGAAATGTCCCAGTTGCGGCTTTCATCAGTACGGTTGAGGAAGTGGCTCTCAAACTACCTACAGGTGAAGCCAAAGAAGTCCGACAAGAGACATGTATGGCGCACACCAAGACAAAGCTGCCTAATCACAGGTGATGAGAGGCTGGCTCTAAAGCAACTCCAAGAAGATGACAGCACTGAGGTGTTACTAGCAGATAAGAGGAATGCTACTGTCATCCTACAGAAACTAGGCTACTATGGCAAAGTTTGACAACTTTTGTATGACCCAGCATAAAGACCAATAGAAAGGAACCCCACAAATAAGGTGGACAGGAAGACAATGGCCCTTGTAAGTGAAACGGCATACCAAAAAGTTGTGAAGCAGTTGAGGCTAAAAGCTCCAGTACCACCTAGGCTTTATAGTGCCCAAGGTGCACAAAGAAATGGTTCCTCTATGTCCAGTTGTTAGCAACATTGTTGTGGCCAACTACCCCACTGCTCAGCACCTGAAGAAGATGCTCTCACCAAATGTGCACAACACATTCCCAATTGTGATTAGCTTTTACGCCGTTTCCTTGTTCATTTGGGCACCACTGAATGAATCGTTAGAGTTGATTGGAGAAAAGTTTGACAGTGCTGTCCTGGACTTGTTTGGGCACATTTTAAGTTCAACATTACTTCCTACATGGGGGTAAATTCTATGAGCAAACAGAAGAGGTGGCAGTGGGCAGTCTGGTCCCGCCAATGATGCCAATCCTCTTTATGAAGAGATTTGAAGACGTACTTACATCAGCCCCAGATCAAGATAAGTGTTTCTTCAGATACGTGTATGATACCTTTGTTATTTGGCCCCAAGGCAGGGAAAAGCTCCTCGTTTTCCTAGAACATCTGAACTCGCGCCACATTAACATAAAATTCACAATGGAAATGGAGAAAAATGAACGACTCCCATTCTTAGATGTTATTGTCCAGAGTAAGGCAGGTGGCACTTTTAATCATAATATTTATCAAAAACCAGCTCTCATTGATCTGTACCAGCGAGGTCAGTAGGTGCCACCATCCAGTGCAGAAGAATGGTGTACTCAAAACTCTGGTTCAACAGACACGAATTCTTTTGGATCCAGATAACTTGACAACAGAGACAGAACATCTGCAGTCTGTGTTTTACAGAAATAGATTTTCTCCCAGAGATAGTCAGAAGACACCGCACCCTGCTTCTCCACCAAGTACAAGAAGAAGCAAAGAGAGTTGTTTTTTACCATATGCCAGACCAATACTTGCCAAAATCAGCAGAATTCCTTATCAAATATAATTTCAAGAGGGTTTTCTGCCCACCAACCAAGGTTAAGATTCTGTTTGGGAATGTAAAGGGTCGTCTGGGCCTACAGAAACTGGGCATTTCCCACATACCATTACCATGTCAGTGTGGTATGTCATTTATTGGCCAGTCCACCAGGACTGTTGACATCAAGTGTGAGGTGCACCAACGGCCTGCCAGACTCGGGCTTCCAAATGAGAACACTGTTCGGAATTCAATCATTCGATAAATTATGATGGTGTCAAGATTCTGACAAAGAAACCCAGGTACTGGGATAGCATTATTAAAGACTCCACTGAAATACAGGTCACATACAATCTTATCATCTGTGACACAGGATATCAGCTTAGCACCCAGTCTCCTAAAGATGCAATGGAGGCAACATCCAAACTCTGGGGCAATAACTTTGGAAATGGTGACTCAGCAAATAACCTAACACAACCAACATAGGGCACAGGGTCAGTGGTACTTCAGAAGGCAAATCAAATACCTGAGGACAGTCATTTTGAGAACAAATGGCAATTTGAATGCTAGCAGCCAGAAAATTAGGTGACAGCCACCCTAGCAGACACGTATCTCGGACAGATCACTTGAAATGATGGTAATAGAACAGCACAGACAGGAAAGCTTAAATGATGGCAATCAGAAGATTGAATGCACAGTACAATTTTGACATGGAACAGAATGTCAGATGACAAAATTATTATCCGATAGCAGTCGAAAAGTAAACACACAGCTATGGCTAGGAAATAATATGGTTGCTGCTACTGACTGGTGCGTATCTCGAACAGAACTTCTGGCACGGTGTGGACCGATGACGGAGCACCTAGCCATACATAGGCATAAATGATGGACCAGGTCCACACTGGATTCAGCCTCAGGGAGCACTTGATGAAGATTGGGAGTTATGCGATCAAAATGTTGTACAAGTACAATGCAGATTTCCTGCAGAAAACACAGTTGTCCACAAAGGCGTTTTATTCCAGTGCTTTTTTAAGAGTTTTTCTGAGCTACCAACTCTTGCAGCTCTACTTGACTGTTAGCCAATTGTACTTGTTCATTTATGACTGCGTTGTACCATCACCCGTGTTTGTTGTTTTAGTGTCATGCATGTCAATTTGTGATCAGGCATATCTATTCATGAACACTACTACTACCTCCCACTTCTTTAAAACATTTCTCCGCTTACTTATAACTCCATATAGCTCTATATATAGTACGTACCATTTATTCCTATTGTGACAGTTTGAGGGTAAGTGTTCTTCTTCTTATTTTCAACTTTCTGAAACTGTCTGGCACATGGTATCCCACCAAATGGGCTATCAATGAAACTGGCATCTCAGGGTGTGCACTCATTCCAGTGCAAGAACCTTGACATTTACCAGTTCCTTCAATCCCTCACCCTTACCAGAATGATCCTTCAAACTCATACAACTGGAGCTCAAACTATATTTGATAGCCTCTACTCCTTTTACAAAATCCTTTTAGGTCACAACTTCTTTACTTCTATTACTGCAATAGAGTCTTTTGCCTTTCAACAGTTAAAACAGCATTCCCGGCATCATCTGGGGAAGTTGTCCCAGCTACTCCTGCCCTATGCCAACTTGGGATTACCTATAGCCAAGCAATAACATACCATTCTTATCCAATGTCCTATGTCCATCAGTCCCTCATAGCTCTTCGACCGTGCCTTGCTGATATGCTCCACTTTTCATGTCTCCCAAAAACTTCCTCTAGCCTCCACAAAACACGTTATTCCTAAACACCCAACCTGTAACGCTGTTGTAAACCTTTCTGCCAAAATTCTGACCCCTGCAGAAATCTCAGTACTTCTAAAGGACTCACCTCTAGCACAAAACCTAAACGCAACCATGCTGGATTTGTAAAGAATCTTCTTTCTTTTACCGGTTTTCTACAATAGAAACATTTCTTCATCACTTCTTCCACTGACAACAGCCAACTAAAATCCCACATAGAACCTTGTTTAAAACAGATCCAACATTTCTCCAGCTGTGATCCTCCTCCCCTACTGCCTGGTCATCCCTTGGTTATCTTCCAGGAATTCCTCAGTTCTAACAATGACCTCACCTTCCTTTCCTAAATCCCTCCCCAGTGAGTCCAACATCCTTCTGCAGTGGTCATGAATCATAGTGATTATGTAGCTGAAGGACCCCACCAATTTTCTGGCATATCTGCACACAAACTTTATGACCATGATCCCATTCCAAAAGTCCAACAGGACCTCCAGCAGCTCCTCAAGGCTTTAGGTGCATCCCAAAATATGACACCTGAATTCATCTCCCTCCTCACACCAGCAACCCCCTACAGTCCTACCCTTGACCTACGCCCCAAACTCCACAAACCAAACCACACAGACCTCCCCATTGTGGTTGGATACAGTGCTATCTCTGCCTTGGTTAACCAACACCTTGAAACCATTTTGCAGAGCCTCCCATCCTACATTCAAGACACTGCTCCCTTCCTTTCCACAGTCCCTGTCTCATTATCCCCATCTCCTTGTTGGTCACTGTGTACACTACATCGTTATACACTAACATCCCCTATGCCATGGGGCCATGGAACACTATGTTTCCTGACGTCCTCCTGATACCAAACCCAACATCTTTTTCCCAATCTTCCAAGCCAAACCCATCCTGATCCACAATTATTTCATTTTTGATCGGAAAATCTATAAAGGAATCTGTGGTACTGCTGTGGGTACTCATATGGCACCACATGCCAAGTAATTTATGGGCCGTCTGGAAGGATTCCTACCCATTCAACACCTAAAACTCTTCATTGGTTCAGATCCAATGATGACATTTTCATGATCTGGACTCAGGGCAGGGACAATGTTTTCTCCTTGCT
This sequence comes from Schistocerca serialis cubense, assembly GCF_023864345.2. NCBI lineage: Eukaryota > Metazoa > Arthropoda > Insecta > Orthoptera > Acrididae > Schistocerca > Schistocerca serialis. Next base: position 442,835,095 of record NC_064643.1, read on the forward strand.
CCATAACTTTGACATCTATCCCCGAATCCATGTCATCTGGCCATTCTCAACTAAATGAGCCACCTTCCTAGATGTAGATATCCAGCTCAGATGGCTCCATAAATTCGTCTATTTGTATCAAGTGCACCAACCACCAGTAGTATCACTTTGACAGCGGTCACCCTCTCCATGTCAGGAAGTTTCTTTCGTACACCCTGACCATGTGTGGCAACTGCTATGGAAAACAAGAATTGTTGAAATATACCAATAACCTTACCAGAGCCTTTAGCAGGTGCTATTGCAATGTTATTAACAGACCAAAATTTAAACACATCATTGTTTGACCCTGCAGGAGGGGGAGACCCAATTCTATATCAATTCTTATTCTCTTAATTTGGGCATCTAGAGGTTTACATTTTAATTCTGCCAGGATTTGGTATTATCTCACTTAATGTACATCAAGAAAGAGGGAAAATTGAATCATTTGGAACATTAAGTATAATTTATGCCAAATTATCAATTGGATTAATAGACAATGATTATTGCTATTCCAACAGGAATTAAGATGTTCAGATGATTACCTACATTTTATGGAACTAAGTTCAAGTTTAACCCACTGTTACTATGAGCTCTAGGATTTATTTTCCTATTTACAATTGGTGGGTTAACAGGCCTAGCATTAACAAACTCATCTCTTGTTATTGTACTTCATGATGCTTATTATGTAGTAGCACTCTTCCATTATGCATTATCTGTAGGAGCAGTATTTGCAATTATAGGAGGTGTCATTTAATGATATCTGTTATTTACAGGTCTAACTATAAACAATACATAATCAAAAATCCAATTCACAGTTATATTTATTGGAGTAAATTTAACCTTTTTCCCTCAACACTTCTTAGGTCTAGCAGGAATACCATGACGATATACTCACACTATCCAGACGCATATACATCATGATACTTAGTATCAAGTATTGGGTCAACAATTCCTATTGTAGGAATCATCATATTCATTGTAATTATATGAGAAAGAATGGTTACAAATTGAGGAATTATATTCAGAGCTAATATAAGCAGCTCAACCGAATGATTACAAAATAGCTCTCCTGCAGAACACAGTTATTGAGAATCACCACTAATTTCTAGAATCTAATATGGCAAATTAGTGCAGTAGATTTAAACTCTACAAATAAAGGTTTGACCTTTTATTAGAAAATTTATAATGGCAACATGATCAAATTTATCACTTCAAGATGGAGTTTTCCTGTTAATGGACCAATTGTCATTCTTCCTTAGTTGTTATTACTAATCACAGTAATTGTAGGTTATGCCTTAAGTTATATACTATTTATTGCCCATACAAACAGAAATACACTTCACGGAAATTTAATTGAAACCATCTGAACAGCATTGCCAACCGTTACTCTAATTTTTATTGCACTACCCTCGTTACACCTACTATATTACTTGATGACTCAGTAGATGCAATAATCACAATGAAAACAATTGGGCAGCAATGGTGCTGAAGATGTGAATATCCACACTTTATGGATGTAGAATTTCCACCGATATAACCCCAAAGTAATATCTAGAAAATGACGTGTTTCGACTACTAGATGTAGGTAATCGAGCAATTTTACCCCTAAATACAGAATTATAAGTATTTACAAGAGCTTCAGATGTTTTACATTCATGAGCAGTATGTGCATTAGGAGTTTAAATTGATGCCACACCTGGGCAATTGAACCAAGGAACATTCACAATAAATTGACCTGGACTGTTCTTCAGTCAATGCTTAGAAATTTGTGGAGCAAATCATAGATTTATACCAACTGTAATTGACAGAACTTTTAAACTTATTCATCAAGTGATTATCTAAGACAATCTAAGGAGATACTTAAATATATAACATTAGTGTGACAATCTAAAATAACTAAATAATTAGCACAGCTTGAAACACTGAAAGTTAGTAAGGGTCCCTTAAACCAAATAATAATAAACTAACACCTACTTCTGGTGGGGAATTATTAATCTAACTCCCTCAAATATCACCGCTCATATGATTCTCTCTAGTCATTATATTTTCAGCCACTTTAATTTTATTCAACCAAATAAACTTTTTTTCTTTTAAACCTAATCTTATTAAAAGAGCAGAAAAAAGAGCAATTGAAATAAAGAACCTAACCAGAAAATGATAACAAATTTATTCTCAACATTTGACTCATCTACTAACATCTTTAACGTATCATTAAATTGAACTAGAACATTTCTAGGACTATTATTATTCCAACCACTGTTTTGACTTACACCATCATGGATTAATATTATCTGAAACAAATTAAATTGAACTCTAAACAATGAATTTCAAACCTTATTAGGATCAAAATCCTTTAATGGAACAACATTCATCTTTATTCCAATCTTTATTATAATATTATTTAATGATTTCATAGGATTATTCCATTATATCTCCACTAGAACAAGACATCTAGCAACCACTTCAGTCTCGTAACAAATAAGTACCCCACTCATATGGTTATAGTTGGTGGGGACTTCAACCTTCCCTCAATATGTTGGCAAAAATACTTGTTCAAAACTGGTGGTAGACAGAAAACATCTTCCGAGATTGTCCTAAATGCTTTCTCCGAAAATTATTTCGAGCAGTTAGTCCACGAACCCACGCGAATTGTAAATGGTTGCGAAAACACACTTGACCTCTTAGCCACAAACAATCCAAGCTAATAGAGAGCATCATAACCGATACAGGGATTAGTGATCACAAGGTTGTTATAGTTAAGCTCAATACCGTTTCTTCCAAATCCACCAGAAACAAACGCAAAATAATTTTATTTAAAAAAGCAGATAAAGTGTCACTAGAAGCCTTCCTAAGACACAATCTCCATTCCTTCCGAACTGACTATGCAAATGTAGACGAGATGTGGCTCAAATTCAAAGATACAGTAGCAACAGTAATTGAGAGATTCATTCCTCATAAATTGGTATGAGATGGAACTGATCCCCCATGGTACACAAAACAGGTCCGAACGCTGTTGCAGAGGCAACAGAAAAAGCATGCAAAGGTCAGAAGAACGCAAAATCCCGAAGATTGGCTAAAATTTACAGATGCGTGAAATTTGGCACGGACTTCAATGCGAGATGCCTTTAATAGGTTCCACAACAAAACACTGTCTCGAAATTTGGTTGAAAATCCGAAGAAATTCTCGTCGTATGTAAAGTACACAAGCGGCAAGACGCAGTCAATACCTTCGCTGCACAGTGCCAATGGTACTGTTACCGACGACTGTGCCGTTAAAGCGGAGTTATTGAATGCAGTTTTCGGAAATTCCTTCACAAGGCAAGACAAATGGAATATTCAGAATTTGAAACACGAACAGCTGCTAGGATGAGTTTCTTAGAAGTAGATACCTTAGGGGTTGCCAAGCAACTCAAATCACTTGATACGGGCAAGTCTTCAGGTCTAGATTGTATACCGATTAGGTTCCTTTCACATTACGCTGATACAATAGCTCCCTACTTAGCAATCATATACAACCGCTCGCTCACTGATAGATCTGTACCTACAGATTGGAAAATTGCGCAGGTCGCACCAGTGTTTAAGAAGGGTAGTAGGAGTAATCCATCGAACTACAGACTTATATCATTGATGTCGGTTTGCAGTAGGGTTTTGAAGCATATACTGTATTCAAACATTATGAATCACCTGGAAGGGAACGATCTATTGATACGTAATCAGCATGGTTTTAGAAAACATCGTTCTTGTGCAACGCAGCTAGCTCTTTATTAGCACGAAGTAATGGCCGTTATCGACAGGGGATCTCAGGTAGATTCCATATTTCTGGAAAGCTTTTGACACCTTTCCTCACAAGCGACTTCTAATCAAGTTGCGGGCCTATGGGGTATCGTCTCAGTTGTGCGACTTGATTCATGATTTCCTGTCAGGAAGGTAGCAGTTCGTAGTAATAGACGGCAAATCATCGAGTAAAACTGAAGTGATATCAGGTGTTCCCCAGGGAAGCGTCCTGGGACCTCTGCTGTTTCTAATCTACACTCCTGGAAATTGAAATAAGAACACCGTGAATTCATTGTCCCAGGAAGGGGAAACTTTATTGACACATTCCTGGGGTCAGATACATCACATGATCACACTGACAGAACCACAGGCACATAGACACAGGCAACAGAGCATGCACAATGTCGGCACTAGTACAGTGTATATCCACCTTTCGCAGCAATGCAGGCTGCTATTCTCCCATGGAGACGATCGTAGAGATGCTGGATGTAGTCCTGTGGAACGGTTTGCCATGCCATTTCCACCTGGCGCCTCAGTTGGACCAGCGTTCGTGCTGGACGTGCAGACCGCGTGAGACGACGCTTCATCCAGTCCCAAACATGCTCAATAGGGGACAGATCTGGAGATCTTGCTGGCCAGGGTAGTTGACTTACACCTTCTAGAGCACGTTGGGTGGCACGGGTTACATGCGGACGTGCATTGTCCTGTTGGAACAGCAAGTTCCCTTGCCGGTCTAGGAATGGTAGAACGATGGGTTCGATGACGGTTTGGATGTACCGTGCACTATTCAGTGTCCCCTCGACGATCACCAGTGGTGTACGGCCAGTGTAGGAGATCGCTCCCCACACCATGATGCCGGGTGTTGGCCCTGTGTGCCTCGGTCGTATGCAGTCCTGATTGTGGCGCTCACCTGCACGGCGCCAAACACGCATACGACCATCATTGGCACCAAGGCAGAAGCGACTCTCATCGCTGAAGACGACACGTCTCCATTCGTCCCTCCATTCACGCCTGTCGCGACATCACTGGAGGCGGGCTGCGCGATGTTGGGGCGTGAGCGGAAGACGGCCTAACGGTGTGCGGGACCGTAGCCCAGCTTCATGGAGACGGTTGCGAATGGTCCTCGCCGATACCCCAGGAGCAACAGTGTCCCTAATTTGCTGGGAAGTGGCGGTGCAGTCCCCTACGGCACTGCGTAGGATCCTACGGTCTTGGCGTGCATCCGTGCGTCGCTGCGGTCCGGTCCCAGGTCGACGGGCACGTGCACCTTCCGCCGACCACTGGCGACAACATCGGTGTACTGTGGAGACCTCACGCCCCACGTGTTGAGCAATTCGGCGGTACGTCGACCCGGCCTCCCGCATGCCCACTATACGCCCTCGCTCAAAGTCCGTCAACTGCACATACGGTTCACGTCCACGCTGTCGCGGCATGCTACCAGTGTTAAAGACTGCGATGGAGCTCCATATGCCACGGCAAACTGGCTGACACTGACGGCGGCGGTGCACAAATGCTGCGCAGCTAGCGCCATTCGACGGCCAACACCCCAGTTCCTGGTGTGTCCGCTGTGCCGTGCGTGTGATCATTGCTTGTACAGCCCTCTCGCAGTGTCCGGAGCAAGTATGGTGGGTCTGACACACCGGTGTAAATGTGTTCTTTTTTCCATTTCCAGGAGTGTATATAAATGACCTGGGTGACAATCTGAGCAGTTCTCTTAGGTTGTTCACAGATGATGCTGTAATTAACTGTCTAGTAAGGTCATCCGAAGTTGCAAAGCGATTTAGAAAAGATTGCTGTATGGTGTGGCAGGTGGCAGTTGACGCCAAATAACGAAAAGTGTGAGGTGATCCACCTGGGCTCCAAAAGAAATCCGTTGGAATTCGATTACTCAATAAATAGTACAATTCTCAAGGCCGTCAATTCAACTAAGTACCTGGGTGTTAAAATTAGGAACAACTTCAGTTGGAAAGACCACATAGATAATATTGTGGGAAAGGCAAGCCAAAGGTTGCATTTCATTGGCAGGACACTTAGAAGATGCAACAAGTCCACTAAAGAGACAGCTTACACTACACTCGTTCGTCCTCTGTTAGAATATTGCTGCACGGTGTGGGATCCTTACCAGGTGGGATTGATGGAGGACATCGAAAGGGTGCTAAAAAGGACAGCTCGTTTTGTAATATCATGTAATAGACGAGAGAGTGTGGCAGATATGATACGCGAGTTGGGATGGAAGTCATTAAAGCAAAGACGTTTTTCGTCACGGCGAGATCTATTTACGAAATTTCAGTCACCAACTTTCTCTTCCGAATGCGAAAATATTTTGTTGAGCCCAACCTACATAGGTGGGAATGATCGTCAAAATAAAATAAGAGAAATCAGAGCTCAAACAGAAAGGTTTAGGTGTTTGTTTTGCCCGCGTGCTGTTTGAGAGTGGAATGGTAGAGAGATAGTATGATTGTGGTTCGATGAACCCTCTGCCAAGCACTTAAATGTTAATTGCAGAGCAGTCGTGCAGATGTAGATGTAGATATATGATTAACATTTATGTTATTTGAATGAATTAATCATACCAACCACATATTTACGTATCTTGTACCCCAAGATATACGGCCTGCACTATCGTTTATAGTATTAATTGAAACAATTAGAAATGTTATTTGACCAGGCACACTAGCAGTACAACTAGCAACAAATATAATTGCTGGGCATTTATTACTAACCTTATTAGGAAATTCAGGAACATCCATAGCAATAAATGTAATCTCATTGCTAATTATTGGACAAATACTTCTATTAATTCTAGAATCAGCAGTAGCTATAATCCAAGCTTACATTTTCTCAGTCTTAAGAGCTTTATATTCTATAGAAGTATATTAAACTTTTGTTAACAAGGGGACTGATGACCTCAGAAGTTAAGTCCCATAGTGCTCAGAGCCATTTGAACCATTTTTTTGTTAACAGCATGATACTGACACTTCGTAGTTGTAGCTTATTAGTCCTATGCATGTCAATTTATTGATGAGGTAGATAATTGTTTTTCTAGTATAAATAGTACATTTGACTTCCAATCAGAAAGCTTGAAATAAATTGAGAGAAACAATCCTAGTATTATCTACAAGAATTTTCATTAATATTATTATTCCAATAATTGTCATAATCCTTGCAATAGTTCTACTGAAAAACTAATTAATGATGTAGAAAAAAGATCACCATTTGTATGTGGGTTCGATCCAAAAAGGTCAGCATGAATACCTTTTTCCCTTCAATTCTTCCTAATTGCCATAATTTTTCTAATTTTTGATGTAGAAATTGCATTCATTCTGCCAATTGTAATTATCGTTAAAACATTATATATTATAATCTGAACAGTATCAACAATATTCTACATCCTAGTACTTTTAGGGGATTAAATCATGAATGGAATCAAGGAGCTCTGCAATGAGCAGATTAAAAGGGTTGTAGTTAAGTGTAACATTTGGCTTGCATTCAAAAAGTATTGATAGTATCAATCAACCTTACACAGAATAAAAAGCAATGTATTACAGACAGTTTTGACCTGGAAGCTTGGTAAATATTTATCCTCATTCTGTTTTAATTCAAGTCAAAAAGAGGTGTATTACTGTTAATAATATAATTTAACTACAAAGTTCCAATTAAGGAAATGTAAAGCCAATATGAAAGTTGCTAACTTGTTATATTAGCAGTTAAACTCTGTTAACATTTCTTTTATATAGACCTAGTTTAAATAAAACATTACATTTTCACTGTAAAAATAATATAATCTATATTTCTAAATACTTAAAAATAAAAATATCTCCTTAACATCATCAGTGTCGCACACTAATTATAAGCTATTTAGGTATAAGAAAAATAATACTACTACAATAAATCTTCAAAAAATAAAAGTGAAAAGATAAATCTTAAAATTTGAGTCATATCATCCATGAATATAACTAATCAAATAAACGAATAAGCTATATAAACCTTGACCATCTAATAATGTACCCCAACCATAATCAAAAGACTTTGATGAATAAGAACCTAACTTTAAAGGTATATATCTCTAGTAAATTTAGTTGAAAGAAAAGGTATAAATTGCATATAAACTGAAAATCTAACAAAAGATTATACATGCAAAGAAAATAAGTTGTGGGAGAAATGAAACTTAGAAATATGAGAACCCAAATAAGAACCTAAAACAACGACACTAATTGTTAAAAGTATCAAATAATAAGGTAAAGCAATTACATGAGGAATAGGAAAAATAAATCAAGATAAAAGGCTACAACCAAAAACAGCAGCAAACAATAAACCAACTATACCAAAGGAAATATAATAACCCATGTTATGAAAAGAAAATCTTCAATAAAAATTGTCTCCCAACATTGAATAATAAAATAAATGAAAAGAATAAGAAGCAGTTAAACCTCTAGAAAAATAAATAAAGGAAATAACTAAATAATTAATCCATCTTAAACAAACCATCTCAAACATTAAATCCTTCGAATAAAATCCAGCTAAAAAGGGCACCGTAAAGTGGGGTGACTTCGAACATTTTAAATTCATTTTTATAAATTGAACAGAAAATTCTTAAGATATTGACATGAAATCTTTTGGGAAGTTGCAAGAGGGGTTGCTGACTATGGTAAAGCACATTATACATTTTTATCCCCCATGCTTAGTTTATTTTCTTTTAATTCTTCACTGTTCAATTTCACCCCATGTTTTGGGGTCACTTTGAATATGGAAACATTTCCCTTTTCTTTGGGAGTCATGTCAATTACCATTAAATGACACGCCTATCATATGAAACAGCATGGTGTATAAACGTAGTTTTGAAAGTAACTTATTTAGAAAAATTTGGGTATTTTTCATGAGTTTTCTTTAATGACCTAAAACTTTTCATATGATTACTGCTTAATTTTGCTAATAATGGAAATGGGTGCTGAGCTACTTATGAAAGAAGAAAATTATTTAAAAACAGATCATTTCAAAGTAATGAAAAAAAGGTTGTCATATTTTAAAGAAATACACCTGTAAACACTAACGGAAAGGAAGTCATCAGGAAAGAGTGTCTACTGTTGCAGATGTCATAGACATCAAATTTAAACACAAAATGAAGCCTTCCCCTTCCATCTACCATAGGATTAGGTAGAATCCCACAAGTATCATCTTTCTCAAAACCTGACACATCGCCGGCCGGTGTGGCCGTGCGGTTCTAGGCGCTTCAGTCTGGAACCGCGTGACCGCTACGGTCACAGGTTCGAATCCTGCCAAGGGCATGGATGTGTGTGATGTCCTTAAGTTAGTTAGGTTTAAGTAGTTCTAGGAGACTGATGACCATAGATGTTAAGTCCCATAGTGCTCAGAGCCATTTGAATCATTTTTTGAACCTGACACATCAGGAACATTAGGCCACACAAAAAACTTCATCTGATTCCACCTTGGAACGCCATTGCCTCAGAAATGTAATTTCATCATCAGTGATAATATGTCCAACATAATATTTCCCATGAAGGTGATGTGTCAAAGAATATGGAAGGCACTGTTCAAAGTCACCCCTTGGAAGACAACCATTCACATTTTACTTTTAACATCGCCAAAGAATAAATACAACATTTTATGCTTACTGTAAATGTCCACAAAATGTCGTTTCAAATTCTAAACTCAAAAATGCTTCTAATAATAGACAAATGTTTTTGCAGTTACGAAGAAGTGAAAGGCATAACATTCACAATAGAACCTATAAAATGAATATCCTGAGAATCCTTAAAATTATGAATTATTGAACCTGCTCACATAAATGACAACACCTTAAATAAAGCATGAACCAATAAATGGAAAAAAGCAAGTTTTGAATAATCCATTGCCAGAATTCTCATTATTAAATGAAATTGTCCTAAAGTAGAAGGAGCAATAATCTTTCTCACATCAAACTCAAAATAAGCCCCTAAACCAGCCATAAACATAGTCATACAACCAATTAATAATAAAAACCAACCACAATTATAAGTCTCTAATATTGGTCTAAAACAAATTAATAAATAAACCCCAGCAGTAACAAATGTAGAAGAATGAACTAAAGCAGACACAGGAGTAGGAATAGCCATAGCAGCCGGAAGTCAAGAAAAAAAGGGACTGAGCTTTCTTAGGTGTAGCTGCTAAAACAATTAATATAGTAATAACCTTTATCTCAAAAGAACTTCAGATAAAATCGTAGTAATAAAAAAATTACAACAACCAGAATTTAACATTCAGCCAATAGAAAGTAAAATAGCAACACTACCATTTCGTTTAGACAAAGCAGCAACATACCCACACTATAAGGCTTTACATTTTGATAATAAATAACCAAATAATAAGAAACCATACCCAAACTGTCCCAACCTAATAAAATTCTAACCAAATTCAGACTAATAATGAAAAACCCTATTGAAAGAATAAGAATTAAAACAATAATAATAAAACAATTAATATTCTTTTCACTGGATATGTAATCCTCTCTTTAATAAATTACCAAGGAAGGAATATATATAACAAAAGACACAAATAAGACATACTGAAACCAAAATTAAAGTTATTACAACTGTGGCGTCGATCCATGGATCAATAGGCCAAAACATTATATGTGTATTATGTCTTTGAGTTGATCTTTGTTTTTGTATACTTCTGGGACCTGAGTTCCCGCCTAGTCTTCGACCTGTATGTTTGTCATTGATTGATGATTGATGATTAGAAGAGAGAACTGTGATCATTACCTCACCACCTTGATATCTCCTTCAGTGGTGACCCCGAAGTTCGAATAATCTGTTGAACCGAGTACAAAGTAACTACCACGCCGGCTTCCGCGTTCCGCATGGATATTTGTCCGCTACACAATGGCCTTCTACAACATGTTGTCACCGCCCGGTTTTCACCAGCAACAGCAGCTAAGTTCAAGCATGCCAGCTGTAGTCGGTGCCAGACATTAATTTCCGCAGTCCTATAGCCTTGAGAACCCAGGGACCTCATCAGGTGCAGTGGTTTTGAACATGACGCCAGCGATCTCCGACTCTGGCTTTGTTAGCCCTGAAGTGCTTCAGTTTTCGCCGCACAGCAGTACAAGAAACCACTACACACTGATACCGAACCTTAATGTAAGTACTGTAAATAGTGGGGAGCATAGTTTTCATAATGTGCCACAACAGGACGCCTTTTTGAATGTGCAAGCTCCACGTGTGTATCACTCCGTGCCAGTTGCAAACTACGTGAATGACATTTGCCAGCCTGTTGCTCCAAGTGTTCATCAGTGCAGTAATTTGAGCGTGTCAGGTTCCACCAAGCTCATCAGTGACTCTGTGAAGGACAATTTCGCTGCAGATGTGGAAGACCAATTGCATAATAACCTGTCGAGCAACCACCGTAACCACTTTGCCTTTCCACCGCAACAAATGGTCCCGCTTCGCTCCACACTGGGCTTCCTGCTAACGGATTTCACTTCCCCTCCAGCTACTATGAACACAGCTGGCACATCTGCTTCCTCTCTACCGCTCTCACGACGCAGAGTTAACTTTGACTTGCCTATTCCTGCGTCTGCGAGCGGCTGCCCGCATTCTTCGACTGCCAGTTCATCAAATCTACTGAAACTTCTGGTATTCAAACCTGCCCATCCGTTATTCTGGTTCAACCTGGTCGAGCAAACTTTCAGTGTCTGTGCACTTGATGACAACGCCCATTTCACATGCCTCATGAACCACCTCCACGACCGTGTCGACTTAATTTATGGCCTGGTTAAGTCACCTCCTCCGAACGAGAAGTACGCTACAGCTAAACAAACAATACTGGAACGTGTCTCCAAGACAAGAAGAGAGAATGTTTGACAGCTCATCTATGAAGAACGCCTCGGCGACAGATCTCCGTCCCAGCTGTGGCGATGCCTTCGACTTCTCGTCGGTGAATGCGACATGCCGGACGCTACGCTCACCGAGATTTGGATGGAAAAGCTGCCTCTGTCTGTCCAAACAGCCATCTCTGCCTATGAAGATAGGCCAAATTGCAAACGCTTGCGAGCCGCCGACCGAGCTTACTCTGCTCTACTAAATGAACGCCGTTCCCAGCAGTCCGGCAGCTCGCCAGTTTCCAACCACAACCAGGGGCCCAAGGTGGATGCCCCACTAAACCTAAGTCTGTCAAGCTCGCCGCACTACCGACACCTTCACGTCTGCACAACAACAGCACATCTGACTTCGCGGAAGATCCTGGGCCGCCGCCGTCTGACCACTCGCAGGAGCAGATGTCCGCCTATAAATACTGTTTCTTCCATGCAAAATTCAGGGAACAGCCTTGCCTATCCACTTCATCACAAAAAGCGACGACACCTGGTGTATGGTTGGCGACTATACTAAGTTGAACTCTCGTACTATCATAGACAAGTACCCGGTTCCTAACGTCTCGGATTTTAACCATGCTCTTGCAGGCACCAAATATTTCTCGGTAGTGGCACCAGAGGATATTGAAAAGACAGCTGTTACAACACCTTTTGGCCTTTTCCAGTACCGGTTTGTGCCCTTTGGCCTTCGCAACACTGCACAAACTTGGCAGAGATTCATAAACAAGGTGTTGTTTCATATGGATTTTTGTTTCGTTTACTTGGACGACATTCTTATTTTCAGTCCTACTTTGCAAAAGAACAAGGAACATTTGCAGATTGTTAAAGACACTCTTACCGGTGTTGAACTGAATAATAAGAAGCTCCAGTTGCACCAGACTTCTGTAAGATTCTTAGGCTACATCGTGTCAGCTAAGGGCCTCACTCCTCCCAAGGATAAAATCAAACCTGTTTTGGATTTGCCATGCCCTCACTCATTTAAGGAGCTGTGCAGGTTCATCGGAACAGTTAACTATTATAGGAAGCACTTGCCTGCCGCAGCCGAGGTTCAGGCTACCCTAACAGATGCCCTCGCTGGCAAAAATACGACCGGTATCCGCCCGGTCCCCTGGACCTCTGCCATGGAACAAGATTTTGACAAACTGAAGCACCTACTAGGAAATGCAGTGACTTTTGCCCACTCGCATCCGGACGCTACATTTTTTATTACCGTGGATGCCAGTGATACCGCAGTAGGTGCTGTCCTCAGCCAAACTGTCAGAGATACTACCTCTCCTTTGCAGTTCTTTTCTAAGAACCTCAATGGTGCTCAAAAAAGTACTCAGCCTTTGATAGGGAGCTCTTGGCAGTTTACGAGGCTGTGAAACACTTTCATGCCGAGGTTGAGGGTAGGGATTTCTACATTTTAACTGACCATAAACCTTTGGTTGCTGCTATAAAGACCCTCCACCTAGATGCTTCCATCATTTGGACTTTATATTGCAATTTACCTCTGACATACGATACATCAAAGGTGCAGATAATGTGGTCACAGATTTTTTGTCTCGTGTCAGCGCTCTCACAACTCTGATAGACCTCTCTAACTTGCCTCAGCTGCAGTCTGCTGACACGGACACTATGGACCTTATTTCCGATCACAGCTCGTCACTCAAACCTGTGCGATCCACCTTTCCCAGTGTCATAGGTGAGGTTTGGTGTGACGAATCAACTGGTATGCTGCGTCCCTTCATACTCAAACCTCTACAGAGACAAGTGTTCGACAAATTACACAACCTAGCTCATCCAGGTGTGAGAGCCTCTACCACACTTATTTCAGAGCGCTTCGTCTGGCGCGACATGCGTCGCGACTGCCTAGCCTGGGCCCGTGTCTGCATTCTGTGCCAACAAAATAAAGTTTCGCGGCACACATCACCCTCACTAGGCAGCTTCACCGCTCCTCCCAGTCGCTTCCAGCATGTTCACATCGACTTGGTGGGCCCCCTCACCCCCTCCGAGGGTTACAGATATGTGCTATCTATTATAGACAGAACCTCTCATTGGGTGGAAGCTGCCCCGCTACCCAATATTACATCCAAATCAGTGGCATGATCCTTCATAGACACATGGATTTCATGCTTTGGCTGCCCTGTTTACTTGACAACCGACCAAGGCCATCAATTTCAGTCTGCCTTGTTTTCTGAACTATGTAGGCTGTGTGGCATCAAGAAAATTCATTCAACAGCATACCACCCCCAAAGCAACGGCCTTGTGGAACGTTGACATAGGACGCTTAAGACAGCCCTACATTGCCATGGCCTCCTTTGGACGGAATTCCTGCCACTCGTCTTACTCAGTTTGCAGACCACTTTCAAGGAAGACCTTAAAGGCTCAGTGGCCAAGTTCGTCTGCAGCCAGTCCCAGGCAAACTTGTTGAACTGCTGTCCTTGGTAGAACGGATGAGGTTACACTGTAACAAGCTTCAACCCCCACCCCCTTCCAGCCACACTCCGCCGCACACATATGTTCCCAAGGCGCTCGACACCTGCGAATTTGTGTTCCTCCATGATGACACTGTAAAAGCCCCATTACAGCCCCCTTACACAGGCCCGTACAGAGTTGTCAAATGAACCATTAACACAATGGACATCGTAATTAAGGGCTCAGTAACTACTGTCTCCCTCAACAGGGTAAAAACCTGCTCACATTGAGTTTTCCCCTACCTCACCCACCGCTGAAGAGACCACACTCTCTGGCCACCCTCGGCCTTCTTCCTCTGCTCATTATTCGAGTACACTCATGCCTACACTGGCCCCATCAACGAGCCCAAACTCATTCCGGGGTTTTCCGCCTCCCAGCTCCCATAGCAGAGGTCCCAGCTCCCAGGACTCTAATATAACAGTTCCATCTTTGTGCGACAGCACAGTGCGCAGCTCTTCTAACTGGTGCAGCCCGCAGGTTCCTGCCACGCCCACTCAGACCTCACCATCTGACACTCACCCCTCTAATCGCAGCACACCGCCCTCACTATGCTACGGTTTACCCACCCCACCGGATCAACATACCTCTACGCTAGCAGGTGCCACTTACAAGCTCTCTACCCATGTTCATCCTAATGACATTTGTGGTTTATCTGTCGTCGTTAGTGGTGATACCGCATTAGTGCTGCTGGCGTGTGACGATTCGTGTGACGTGTTAGGTGGTGTGTCACAATGTGTAGTGAAGCTTTTCAAAATTTCTCGAAGTGCTAAGTGTGGCAACCTACGTGCTTACGTTAGGCCAAGTGGAAAGATGATCATTAGGTTCCCTGCCGACGACACCCTTCCACACCAGTGCTCCCGCACCGGCCGATGACTGCGATCGCCGACGTTGCTTCAAGACTTCAGAATCAGCAATCCAGGATTTGCTCCATGTTCTCCTCCAACACGACCCATGCTGTTAGACGCAGAGGAACTCACTGTAATGCACTTACACTCTCGCCAACTCCTCCCTCCCCTCCCTCCCCCCACCTTCAGGTACGTACTCCATACTGCAGGGGGAGGGGGGGGGGGGGTATGTGGGGTCGATCCACAGATTGATAGGCCAAAACATCATATGTGTATTATGTCTTCAAGTTGATCTTTGTTTTTGTAACTTCTGGGACCTGAGTTCCTGCCTAGTCTTCGACCTCTACGTTTGTCGTGTAATAAAAGTATTGATGATTAGAAGAGAGAACCGCAGTTATTACCTTACCACCTTGATATCTCCTTCACAACCATAGAACCATTTAAATTAAAAAGCTCCCACTCAACAAAAACTCTGTAATAAATTATTAAATAATAAATACTCAAAATAAAGATAATAAGTTCTTGAAAAAAATAAAGAAAGAAACTCAATGAAAAAATAGAAAACAAATACACAACCCTACAGGAAAAACTTCATATCACATATTCCACAAAACAATATTTTAATTAAAATGCTTGAGCAATTTTAAAAGAAGAAATACTCACTCTTTAAACAAAGAATATTTAAAGGTGATCAATGTAAAAGTAAAAGATGATACTCTCGAAAATAACCAAGAGAACAAGTATAAACACCAGAATAATAATTACCATGTTGAGAGTAAGAATATATGTACTAAGTACAAAAAAAAATCATCTAAAACAAGATCAAGATATAATTCTATTTAACAATCTCATCTCACCTACCAAATTCAATGAAGGAGGAGCAACATTATTTGATGATCTCTAAAGGAATCACCATAAAGCCATTCTATGCATCAATTTAATTATACCAATATCAGTTAATAATCTTTGTCTACCTAATGCTCATAAAATATTGTGAAAAGGAAAGTTGCTATTCACCATATAGCAGAGATGCTGAGTTGCAGATAGGCACAACAAAAAGACTGTCACACATATAGCTTTTGGCCAGTAAAGCCTTCATCAGAATTAGACAGCAAACACACACATACACACTCACACAAATGCAACCTCACACACACATGACTGCAGTCTCAGGCAACTGAGGTCACATAAATAATATTAAATAAACAAAATAATACTAGATAAACAAAATAATCCAGAAGAACATAAACCATGACCAACCATTAAAGAAAGTGAACCAATAAACCCCATCAATTCATAGTCATTAAACCTCCAATAACCATGCTCATATGAGCAACAGAAGAATAGGCAATCAAAGACTTTAAATCAACCTGATGAAAACAAATATAACAATAACACCCCCAAACAAGCCTATAGACAATAAAAATAATTGAACTTTAAATCTAAATAAGAAATAACCTTTATCACACAAAAAATACCATAACCACCTAACTTTAATAAAACACCTGCAAGAATAATTCCACCAGAAATAGGGGCCTTTACATGAGCCTCAGGAAGTCAAAGGTGAACTAAAAACATAGGTATTTTAACCAAAAAAGCCAAAATTATAAAAACATAAAATAATAAGAGCCAAAATGAAACAATAAAGGAAAATATAAAGTATTAACAAAACCAAACACAAAGGTAATCTAGCAACTAGGGTATAAAAAAATCAAGTAAACACCAGCCTGCAAACGCTCAGGTTGATAACCCAACCTAAAATTAAAAGTAAAGAAGGAACCAATCTAACCTAAAAAAATATATATAAGAAAGAAGACTCAATCTAGTAAACGAGCAGTAAAGCATAATTATTAAAATTAAAACCATAAAAATAAAAAATTAGAATGATAGGAAGTTAAATAAACTGTACCTCTAGCAGTAATTGTTAAATAACTAATCCAAAAACTTAATAAAATTAAACTAAAAGAGAAATAATTGACACCAAAATAATATCTAATTATATTCAAATCAGCTTATGAATATACACAAATCATAAAAACAAAACTTGACAGAAACACCAAAGAATGAACCAACCATCAGCAATTGTTTAATAAAGAAAGAGGGATTAAAAAATAATCATAAATAAATACCTTAACATGAAGATAAAACAAAAGAATAAAAAAAATCGTTACTATGAGATTGAATTATTGGAACTAAAATAGAAAGACCCAAAGCACCCTCACAAACAGAAAAAAGTAACGGGAAAAAAGTAATCACAATCAAATTCAATAACAATAATAATAATTAACATAAATAAAGAAAGGACAATATCCTCTAATCTCAACAAAACCATCAACAAATGTTTATGTTTTGAAGAAACCCAGCTCATCCATACAAATATCTCCCATGCCAACTTCTCTTCCAATACCATCAGCCCTGTTAACCAGCCACTGACCAGCACTCCTCTAAATACCCTAGCCTTGAAAAGCTAAACCAGACCCTTCACCAGACATTTGACTGCCTCTCATCATGTTCTGAGGTGAAGGATATGCCATCCGCAATCCTACCTGCATCACCCAAACTAGTGTTGCACCACCCACACAACCTACAGAATATCCTTGTCCATCCCTACTCCAATCCCTTGCGGTCAGCCCAAGTCCCATCCATCCATCCATCCATCCATCCATCAACTCCTACTGCAGTCCAGTCATAGGCATCTCCTACCAATCAAACACATGGCCACATTTGAAAGCAGCCATGTAATATTTCAACTACACTGCAATTACTGCACAGTATTCTATGTGGGCGAGACAAGTAACAACTGTCCACCCACATAAATTGCTACTGTCAAGCTACTGCAAACAAAAAAACTTGACCATCCAGTTGCTGAACATGCTGAGCACAACAACAATGACTTCAACAGTTACTTAACTAGATGGGTCCTATGGATATTCCCGTCCAGCACAAATTTTTCTGACCTATACAGGTGGGAATTGGCCCTGCAGCACATCTTGTGTTCTCACAATCCCTCTGGTCTACACCTCTGCTAACTTGTTTCCCACTGCCTGTTCCCTTCTGTCTTCTGCCCACAACACTTCTTCCCCTTCCCAATCATGTACTGCCTTCTCCCCCCCCCCCAATCCATCCCCCCCTCCAATGGGGACACATTCTCTTTCTCTCTCCTTCCCCTCCTCTTGTCCATCCTTCTCCCTTACTCTCTACCCACACTGTCTCTCTCAACAGCTTCACTTCCTCTCCATTCCTCCCATGCTTCCTTTCACAATGACCCATGTGCCGTTGCTGTCATCTGGTGAATGACACCTCACACTACTCTGCTAACCCTCCTTGCCTTGTGTGTGCTTCCCTACCCCTCACCAGGTGACTGCTTTCAGTAATCAATATCCAATAATCAGTCACACCACATCCACAGGTGTGTACAATTTGATGTCTGTGTGATTGTTTGTGTGGATGTGTATAGTCTTACTAAAAAGAGACCAAGACACACACCAAAACACTCCAATCCTCTCAAGAGAAAGTGGTTGCCTTTTTCTTATTTTATATAAATGCATTGAGAAGTTAGGTTCAAGTTACAAACAAAAGATAGTGTGCTACAGAAATATAATAATTGTCTTGGCTATGCTGTTTGAAGATTGTTTATGGGAAGAGCATCGACAAGAGATTTGCAAAGCAGACAGTCTTCTTCGTCTTCCTCTTCTTCTTCTTCTTATGGCATTACAACCTTGTGTGAGCCTTAGACCAATGAATATGGTTTTTGTTTTCAGCCCTGCCAGTGACAGTTTTCAGTTCTCTGACTTACATAGTTTTAATGTTTCCCTCCACTTATTGATAACTTCCATGGTCTTTCGCTCTCTTTTTCTCTCAGCTGGTCTTCATTCCAGTTCCCTTTTTGTCGTTCTTCTTGCATACACTGATAGGACATGTCCCAACCACTTATTCACCTGTTTTTTTGTTAACTTCCTTGTGAAAACAGCTCCCTGTAGCAGATACCTGAATACAGTGTGGGAGTGACAAGTCGATAGTCGACAAGACACTGAGAGATTCTCTTTACAAACGGGGTTCTTTGGAGGACACAACCAGTGTTCGTTTCCCGCGTATGTATCTATTGTGTTTGTGTGGTACAATAAAGGTGGTCATTCACAGTATAAATTCCACACAAATGTTTTCCTTTATGTAGTGAAATTACCCCTACATAAGTGGTGACCCCATAACTAACCAGTGTGACAGTAGGCAAGTTTCTTTAGATATTTTCCGCGAAGTGTCGTATCGACATGTCGTCTGCACAGAACCTCTTCCGCGACATCGACGGCGTCATCCAAAATATCAAGAAGGAGCTCGACACGATGCAGGAAAACCCTCAGTTCACAGTGCCACGGACGCCTACATCTCAAACTGACTTGCCCACGACGTTACGTTTCCAACCGCGCCGTATGTGCCGGCGGGTCCCATGCTGCCGCCACAGGATATTGCCTTGCACAACCAGCACGCAGGACACGCCGATATCAGACCAAAAGTGCTCCCATTTTCATCACCCGCGTCGGTACTGCTCCCACGAGTTTCGCTTTTTCCGTTCGCCAGTGATCGTGGCCCACCTGCGTCGCGGTTACAAATTCGGCCCCCACCTTTCGTTCCCGAGCGTCCGAAAATTTGGTTCACTATTATGGAGAACATTTTCATGCAGCAACAAATAGTCGATGATTTTGAACAGTTCACGCTAGTGATATGCAACCTGGACCAACGTGCGTCGTCAGTGGTATTGGATATAATTATGCAACCCCCCACCACAACAAGCCTACGCCACTCTCAAGAAGGCTTTAATTTCGCGTTGTACAAAACCTGCGGACCAGCGGATAACACAGCTCCTGTACCATGAGAAACGTGGTGACAGGTCGCCTTCAGACTTTTACCGGAATTTACGTGCTATGGTGGACCCTTCCGTGCTCTCAGACACATTACTTTTGCACATATGGCAACAGCAGTTACCTCCGCAGGTGGGCTTAACCTTAATTGCTTACGAGGGCCGGTCATTAAGTGAGTTGCTGCAAGTGGCCAATAGAGCGCACTCCCTGTTCGACTCGCGCGCCACAGTGGCCGCCGCCACAACCACCTCGGCCAACGACACGAGCCGAGCACGGCCGGAGCCGGTCGACGTGGCGCCTCCAGCTTGTGCTGCCACGACCGCGCGACGAGCGCCGGACGTGACCGAAGATTTCCGATCTCTCCGCGCTGCCATCGATCAGCTGACCGCCCAGCTGCAGGGGCTAGAGCCACCCGACATTGCGGCAGCTGACACACACACGCGTCGTCGCCAGCTGACGCGACTGCCACGTCATGCAAACAATGGCACCGGTTATTGCTGGTTCCACCAGCGCTTCGGCGCACAAGCTACGAAGTGTAAGGCACTGTGCTTGCACCCAAACGCATCCCACAGCCTGCTTTAGGCGCAGCCGACAGTGACGACAAGCAACTGCGCCTAAACTCACAGACGCATGGAAGGAGAACAGCCCCATTTCAGCACGAGCCTACGTTATGTGGATCGACTTCTCCCACGGCTATAAGGTACACTGCTTCACAAAGACTTTTCGTTCCTGATCGCTCTACAGGATGGATGTTCTTGGTTGACACCGGCTCAGATGTCAGCACTCTGCCCGTAAATTTCTTCCCCTCAGACAAACACACTGAAGAGACCACTTTGAAAGCAGTCAACGATTCAGTCATCCACACATATGGACGGAAAACACTGCCAGTGGACATTGGGCTACCAGAAAAATGCAACTGGACCTTCGTTATGGCTGATATCGACCAGCCTATACTAGGTGCTGATTTCCTGGCAAAACATGCATTGTCCGTGGATTTACACAAGTCACAACTCGTACATTCTGCCAATGGATTTGTTATTCCGGGAATACAAGAACGTCTGACCTCTCATGCATGCCAAAGGGTAGATAACCTCAGTGCACCCACCTGGGAGGACACCATAGCAATGAAGGAATCTGACCGGCAGATGGCTCAAACGACATCAAAACAGTTGACGACACAACAACAGGCTCCTGCTGTTTCAACCACAGAGGCGACACCCAAACCACAACAGGGAACAAGAAAGAGCAGGGCGAAGCATGAGACGGTGCACCTCATCCGTACAACTCCAGGCCCACCAGTCTCCTCACGTGTTTGCAGACTTGCACCTGATCGCTTGCGGGAAACCAAGGCCATTTTCAATGAGATGCTGCAGGAAGGAACTATACAGCCATCCAACAGTCCGTGGTCTTCTCCTCTGCATCTCGCCCATCAAAAAAATGGGTCATGGCGCCCGTGTGGTGATTATCAAGCTTTGAACGCCCGAACTGTTCCAGACAGATACTCTGTGCCACACATACAGGATTTCACCCATTCACTGGCCGGGGCAACCATATTCAGTGCTTTGGATTGCCATAACGCTTATAATCAGATCCCAATGGCAGAGCAGGACATACCAAAGACTGCAGTGACGACCCCATTCGGGCTGTTTGAATTTTTGGTGATGCCATTTGGGCTGAAAAATGCTGCCCAGACATGGCAACAGTTCCTAGACAGCGTGCTAAGAGGACTACCATATTGTTTCGCCTATTTAAACAATATTCTGGTGTTTTTGGGGAATGTTTCTGACCATCAGAAACACATAAGCGAGGTGCAAAGCAGGCTTAATGCTCATGGAATAACACTTAACAATTGGGAACCCGTGGTAACCTTCCTGGGTTATAAAGTGTCAGCTCAGGGCATTTTCCCATTGCCAGAGAAGCTGGAATTGTTGCATACCCTACCACGGCCTCAAACCTACCACGATCTCCGACGATTCCTAGGGATGATAAATTTCTATCGTCGCCACCTCCCCAGAACAGCAGCAATCCAGACGCCACTGAACAATGCCTTGGCTGCACACAACAAAATTGGCAAGCGCCCACTCCCATGGACACCCGAGATGGACTCGGCTTTCAAGGCACTGCAAAACAGCCTTCACAACGCAGTGGGGCTTGCACATCCTGCACCAGGAGCTCAGCTAGCCCTAGTAGTGGATGCAAGCCAAGTTTCAATCGGGGCAGCACTGCACCAGAGAGTGAAGGGTCATTGGCAGCCACTAAGTCTTTTCTCACAAAAACTACAGATGAGTCAAACTCGTTGGAGTGCATATGACAGGGAACTCCTCGCAATGTATGAAAGTGTCAGGCACTTCTGGCCCTTCATTGAGGGCAGGCAATTCACCATATACACTGACCACAAACCTCTTGAGGCAGCTTTCTACAAAGTCAGCGATTCATGTTCCCCCCGCCAGGCCTGCCATATAGAGTTTATATACCAGTTTTCGACAGATGTGCGTCACATCCATGGTGCCGACAACATTGTGGCAGACTATTTCTCACGTATTAATGGGATAAGTCCAATGTTGGATTATTCAGAATTGGCAAGGGCTCAGGCTTCAGATGCGCAGCTGCAGTCCTTGTTGGTGGACCCGTCCACTGGCCTATGTTTACAATTTGTGGACATCCCCTGCAGCCCATGTAAGGTATGGTGCGACACCTCCACGGTTAGACCACGCCCATACATCACCCCCCAGTTCCGACGAAAGCTGTTCGACAGAATTCACAACCTGGCACACCCGGGAACCAATGCCTCAGTGAAATTAGTGATGGACCATTTTGTGTGGCCTTCAATCAAGAAAGATACACGGGAGTGGGCCCGCAGCTGCTATCAGTGTCAACGTAGTAAAGTGGGACACCATGTTCACGCTCCAGTAGGACAATTCCCAAACCCAACAGCACGTTTTGGGCATGTACACATTGACTTGGTTGGACCCCTCCCCCCTTCAGAAGGTTACAGGTACTTGTTTACAGCAGTGGATCGTTGCACACGGTGGGCAAAGGCTACACCAATCAGGGATATTTCTGCAGAGACTACTGCACGGGCATTCTTGGAAACTTGGGTGGCTCATTTTGGGTGCCCATTTTTTGTTACCACTGACCAAGGACGCCAGTTCGAGTCGACACTGTTCCAACAACTGTCAAAACTTTGCGGCTTCCAAAGAAACCATACTACTAGCTACCACCCAGCCAGCAACGGTTTGGTGGAAAGGTGGCACCGGACCTTAAAGGCTGCCCTGATGTGCCACGAGGACTCATGGACTCAAGCGTTGCCATTGGTTTTGTTGGGGTTACGGACCGCATTAAAAACAGACATCAATTGTTCCTCGGCAGAGTTGGTATATGGAGAACCACTCCGTGTTCCAGCAGAATTCCTTGCACCAGTTCCTCTCCCAGATGACACACAACTACCCCACCTCTTGCAACAAATGAGGAAGCAGGCAGAGACGCTACGTGCAGCCCCGACGTCTCAGCACGGCACGCATCCAGTGTTCATACACAAGTCCCTCGATACTTGTTCCCACATCATGCTCCGCACAGACCTGGTACATCATTCGTTACAGCCACCGTACACTGGACCATACCAAGTGCTAGGATGGGATACACATACAATGGATATCCTCCTCCAAGGAAAGTCGACCAAGGTTTCCATTGAGTGAGTAAAACCCTCTTGGACAATGACAGCACCGACTATAGTCTCACAGACAACTTCAGACACAACTTGCAATGAACCCACACCTTCCACAGAACCAGACAGCTGTGACCCACAGGAGCCCCACACCAGGGGACCTAATGCAGCAACAGAATCATCAAGCAGCACCCACACCCGCACTATCCACACTCGGGCAGGCCGAGAGGTGAAGGTTAAGTACCCCCCCCATACCAGGTGCTCCGCACTTCAGGGGGGGGGGGGGGGGCTGTGTGGGAGTGACAAGTCGATAGTCGACAAGACACTGAGAGATTCTCTTTATGAACGGGGTTCTTTGGAGGACACAACCAGTGTTCGTTTCCCGCATTAACGTATGTATCTATTGTGTTTGTGCAGTGCAATAAAGGTGGTCGTTCACAGTATAAATTCCACACAAGTGTTTTCCTTTATGTAGTGAAATTACCCCTATAACAGCATCTTTTCTAATTTTTCATGTGCCTTTACTCTGAACAATTCCAAAGATTTCTGACAGGGTTTGCATTTCAAAAATTGTAAAATGTTGTTCATGAGCTTTGGTTAGTACACAAGGTGAGCACAAATGGACTTTGCATTTTCAAAAATTCATGCAAATGAAATGGTACAGTTTACACACTTCAGATCTTAACCTGATTATGGGATATCTCTGTGCTAGTGCAGAGAATGGCAACTACACTAAAACACAAGAGCTGGTGTGTCCTTCAGTTAGCAAAGTGGGAATTAGTAACTACTATTCAATGAGTATTCAGAACACAATTTTACCATAAGCAACCCAGCAGTGTCCATTCATGCGTAGTACAAACAATTTGAAGATAAGGGCTGTATTTCCAAAGGTAAAAGTCCTGGCCAGCCTCATACGTCAGAGCAAGCACATTCAAACAGCATTCCAGTGATGCCCATGGAAATCAACATGTCAAATAAGACATGAGCTTCATATCTCACAAATCCTGTGTAAACACTTGCACATGAGACCATACACATTGCAGTTGACCCACACATTCACTACAGGAGATCACGCTGCATCATCTGCCTTCTGCACCAATATGTTGGCAAGGATTCGGGCGATGAAAACAATTCAAAGAGGTTAAGTTTAGTGACAAAGCAAAATTTCACACTAATGGTGAAGTTAATTGGCACAATGTTCATTTTTGGGGAACAGAAAACTTTCATTTCTCATCAGACATGAATGAGATTTGCCGAAGGTCATTGTGTTCTGCACAACGTAATGGGAGAAAATTTATGGACCCTTCTTTTTCATGAAGGAAACTATCGAAGGCATTTGATATCTTTACAACTTTATTTTGGCTTCTGCCTCAACTATAAGAAGACTCCAACAACTTCATCTTACAACAAGATGGTGCACCTCCTCATTTCTATTTCCCTGTATGATGGCTTAGTCGTGCAGGTACTGATGATGATGTGTGGTACAGGTATTTGTCATGTGCTAGACTTAAAACTCTGTGATTTTTTTTTATGATTTTCTGTCAACGAGTCTGTCACAGCCCTGCCACAGCAAAGCCAATGCATTGCAGCTGTGGTATAACTCATTGCCACAAACATGTTGCACAAGGTTGGGGAAGAGCATGAGTGTCATATCAACATTTGCTGTAGGGCTTGAGGAGCACATATTGATTCCTAGTAACCTGTAAGGAAAAAAAACTTTCAAGAGATATTCTATTAACAGGGCTTGAAGTGAATGAATTGTACCATTTTATTTACATGAATTTTTGAAAATGTTGAGTTCTTTTGAGCTCACTGTGCATATTGCTTACATGCATAGGTGGCAACAAGCCCAAACAGAGCTTTTATATTCTAAATTAAGGGTTATGGTTTATTGTCCTAGAGGACATTAATTTCCCTGGGTCATGCTTATGCTTATTGGCATTCAACTTCTTGAACTTGGAGGGCAGTAATTGAAATTTTCATTATTCTTTGGGTAAGTGATGTCAGCCTTCAATATTGGTGATAAATATGAGTATAATATCTATTTGTTTAATCCTTAATAATTCCTCAGGTACATAACAATTCCAATACTGTGTGAACAACTCAACCAAGTAGGTATGTGTGCTCAGAAAGGAAGTGGCGAATTTTGGAATTACATTATGCTTATTGTGCCTAGAGTATTTTGGTTCCTTATTCTTAGTGACCTACATCTACATCTACATTTATACTCCGCAAGCCACCCAACGGTGTATGGCGGAGGGCACTTTACGTGCCACTGTCATTACCTCCCTTTTCTATTCCAGTCACGTATGGTTCACGGGAAGAATGACTGTCTGAAAGCCTCCGTGCACACTCGAATCTCTCTAATTTTACATTCGTTATCTCCTCGGGAGGTATAAGTAGGGGGAAGCAATATATTCGATACCTCATCCAGAAACGCACCGTCTTGAAACCTGGCGAGCAAGCTACACCGCGATGCAAAGCGCCTCTCTTGCAGAGTCTGCCACTTGAGTTTGCTAAACATCTCCGTAACGCTATCACTGTTACCAAATAACCCTGTGACGAAATGCGCCGCTCTTCTTTGGATCTTCTCTATCTCCTCCGTCAACCCGATCTGATACGGATCCCACACTGATGAGCAATACTCAAGTATAGGTCGAAAGAGTGTTTTGTAAGCCACCTCCTTTGTTGATGGACTACATTTTCTAAGGACTCTCCCAATGAATCTCAACCTGGTACCCGCCTTACCAACAATTAATTTTATATGATCATTCCACTTCAAATTGTTCCACACGCATACTCCCAGATATTTTACAGAAGTAACTGCTACCAGTGTTTGTTCCCCTATCATATAATCATACAATAAAGGATCCTTCTTTCTATGTATTCGCAATACATTACATTTGCCTATGTTAAGGGTCAGTTGCCACTCCCTGCACCAAGTGCCTATCCGTTGCAGATCTTCCTGCATTTCGCTACAATTTTCTAATGCTGCAACTTCTCTGTATACTACAGCATCATCCGCGAAAAGCCGCATGGAACTTCCGTCACTATCTACTAGGTCATTTATATATATTGTGAAAAGCAATGGTCCCATAACACTCCCCTGTGGCATGCCAGAGGTTACTTTAACGTCTGTAGACGTCTCTCCGTTGATAACAACATGCTGTGTTCTGTTTGCTAAAAACTCTTCAATCCAGCCACACAGCTGGTCTGATATTCTGTGGGCTCTTAC
Source organism: Schistocerca serialis cubense (assembly GCF_023864345.2). Classification (NCBI taxonomy): domain Eukaryota; kingdom Metazoa; phylum Arthropoda; class Insecta; order Orthoptera; family Acrididae; genus Schistocerca; species Schistocerca serialis. The sequence goes on from NC_064643.1 coordinate 442,861,814, forward strand.
TTTGTTTATCAGGCGACAGTGCGGAACTGTATCGAACGCCTTCCGGAAGTCAAGAAAAATAGCATCTACCTGGGAGCCTGTATCTAATATTTTCTGGGTCTCATGAACAAATAAAGCGGGTTGGGTCTCACATGATCGCTGTTTCCGGAATCCATGTTGATTCCTACATAGTAGATTCTGGGTTTCCAAAAACGACATGATACTCAAGCAAAAAACATGTTCTAAAATTCTACAACAGATCGACGGCAGAGATATAGGTCTATAGTTTTGCGCATCTGCTCGACGACCCTTCTTGAAGACTGGGACTACCTGTGCTCTTTTCCAATCATTTGGAACCTTCCGTTCTTCTAGAGACTTGCGGTACACGGCTGTTAGAAGGGGGGCAAGTTCTTTCGCGTACTCTGTGTAGAATCGAATTGGTATCCCGTCAGGTCCAGTGGACCTAGAGTCTATAACTTACCTTTACTTCTTACCTACTTGCAGACATCTGCTTTCTTTCAAGAAGCCTGCTAAAAAAGCTATGAGTTCATCCTATAGTCTGTTATGTTACTTGGCTATCTGTAGTGTTCAGTGTTGTGACTTTCAAATAAACTGTGACGTAGAAATCAGCAAGTAAACCATATGATTTTTCCAGATCTTTTTAGTTGATATTACTGTTCATCTTCCTTTACATATTCATAAAATTTTTTACATTGTATAATCGTTACATCCGGCCAAGATGAAGCTGCAACATTTGAGTCTAGGTTGAACATTATGTGCTCAATACAGTCCCACCTATGTCCAAAAGTTCTATCATTGTAATCCTTTAACCTATAGAGATCTAGAAAAAGGATAAAGTTTTTATCCTCCTGAAAAGACAGGAAAAGCACAGTGGGTAGTTATATTGATCACTAGGAGCTCAAATTTTAGGCTGGTAATGGAGCCAGTGTGCTTTTGATATACAGGGTGTCCATAAAGTCCCTTTACAACTTCAAAATTTTATTGCAACGGAAGTTGTTGAAATATTTTAACAACATTTCTTATATTGTAATCAGAATTTATAAAAGTTTTTTTTGACAGTGTTTAACAGACCTCTATATGGGAGCCTTTAGTTGCACGAAGTGCAGCAAGACGGTACTCGATTTCTTGTCATGTTCACTGTAGCATAGCGTCATCAGTGGTGGCAATGCCATTATGAACCCTTTGCTTACAGTCAGCAATGTCCATATCTGTATTTGATACATGGTATCTTTTACGTACCACCATAAAAAATAAGTCCAAGGGAGTGATATCTGGCGAACGCGGTGACCAAGAAAATGGCTCATCCCTCCCATTCCATCTGCCTGGAAATGTTTCATTGAGGAGCTGACGAACATGCAGTCCCCAATGTGGTGGTGCACCATCTTGCTGGAAGGTGATAGTCAGTTGCAAGTCAATCAATTGTGGTGCTACACATTCAGTCAGAAGGTCGAGGTGCACATCTGCAGTCATTGCTGACTCATTGAAGAAAAATGGACCAATTATTCGGTTGCACATCATTCCACACCACACATTCACATTTGGACTATCCCGGTGAAGCTCCCTAGTCACATGAGGGTGTTCAGATCCCCAAATTCTCACATTGTGTCTGTTTAATGTCCCAGAAACATGAAAAGTTGTCTCATCACTGAAACAAACTTATTTGAGGAATGCTTCATCCTCCGAAAGGCGTTCCAGCATGTTGAGTGCAAACTCTGTCCATTTCAGCTTGTCATTTGGCTCAAATGTCTGTAACAGTTGCACTTTTTAAGCATAGAACTGTAAGTTCTTGTGGAGGACCTTATGAACAGTTGAATGTGGTAGTTGCAAGTGTCTGGCATCAGTGTGGATGGACTTTGTAGGTTAATGAGTGATGAGATTTAAAACGCGATTGGTATTTTCCTCAGATGTTCTTGGTCACCCGCTCCTCCCTTTATTCAACACTGTCCCTGTCTCCATAAATTTTTTGTGCCATGCACAGATTGAAGGGCGCAATGGTAGATCTCTTCCATACTTCATTCTGAAGCTTCGTTGAGTCTGAATGTCCGATTTTGTCTCAGTAATCCACGACACACATTTTGCCTTCTCTTGAGGAGTTGCCATTTTATAGTAGTTCAGTTCCTTCCATCAACAGAGTATATGAAACACAAAATTTTAGTATATTTAAAAACTTTGGTAAACAGTGATTACAATAAAAGAAATTTTGTTAAAATATTTCAATAACTACCGTTGTAATAACATTTTGAAGTTGTAAAGGGACCTCATGGACACCTTTTATATCCTAGCTGCCTTTTGTGAGATGTGAAGGGAACTTTGTGAGCAGCTACTGAATACAGTGAGTGCTGCTTGTTGCAAAATTTAGAGTCCAAGATGGCCGCCGAGTAAGTGACGCCAGAAACCATTTCCAGAAAGTTAAGTGATTTAGACAGGAATATAATTTAGTTTAACGCTGACAACAAATTAAATACGTGCATTAGTGTATCGTTTAGTTTTGCCGTTAAAGGTTTGACTTTTATTTGCGTATTTTTTCAGAAAACACGAAAAGATAGTAACTTCGCGAAGTCGTGCTTAGTCTTAAATTTTGTAAACGTGTTTGTTTCTTGTTTCAAGGTAATTTAACTAGTTTCTCGGTAACAAATAAGTAAACTACCGTAAATAGCGTATAACTTCATTGTTTTAATACAGATTTCAGAAAAACAGCGTAACTTTATATCAGAAACTTGCCTATATACATTTGTTTATAGGCCTATTCTCGTAACGTTTTTGGAGAATCAAAGTTAAAGTATCTCGTTTAATTGCCCTTTTTTCATTCCATCGAGTGAAATATATAATAAATAGCGTATACCTTCGTTGTTTTAATACAAATCTCAGAAAACCAGCGGAATTTTAAATCAGAAACTTGCTTATATACATTTGTGAATAGGCTTAATTCTTGTAACGTCTTTTTTGATTTTTGCTAATTTAATTGATTTATTCTAGCTAAAGTATTATTTTTGCCATGAGTGAGAAGTGCCTGACTTGCCGTAGAATTGTTAGTTCCGGGGTTTGGTGTGATGGATGCAGTAGTTTTTTTCACTGGGGGGACTGCAGTGGCGTGGGTGTTGGGAAAGTGGATCAGGCTCATCAGTGGTTATGTAGGATTTGCAGCAGAGATAGGAAGATAGTGGAACAGGAGGGGAAAATTGCTGCCCTTCAGGCTGAGCTAGATCAGGCTAGGGAAGATCTGGACAGGTTAAGGAGGGAGAAGGGCAAAGAGAGGTGGGAAGTGGCAACAGGTAGCAGAAGGAACAGGCCTAGAACTAAGTCTGACAGTTTTGTGGTGAATGTCAAAAATAAGTTTGACCTGTTGCTTCAGTTAGAAACTGATGAGCCTCAAGCAGAGGTAGGTGTAGACAGGACACAACAAACTTTCAATAGGAAATTGAAAAAGAATGTAGGAAAGTCATCGAAAAGGAAGAAAGTTTTGTTGTTAGGCAGTTCTCATGCCAGAGGTGTAGGCCAACTTCTGCAGGAGGAATTAGGACCAGAATACCAGGTCACAAATTTTTTCAAACCAAGTGCTAGTCTGGATCAGGTGACAGAGGATTTAGGTTCACTCTGTAAAGGATTTACCAGGGAAGACACCGTGGTTATTGTGGGAGGGCCAGGGAACAGCATCGACAGAGATCCTGGGTACAGTATAGAGTGTGACCTGGTAAAGATTGCGTCGGCATCGAGACACACCAATGTTGAATTTGTATCTGTCCTGAGACGCCATGACCGGCCTCATTTGAACTCTTCTGTTGGGAGAGTTAATTTGGAGTTGGAACGGCTGCTTGTGTCGGGTGCGGGGGCTCATATTGGTGTGGTTCCTGTTGATTATCTCAGTAGGTGGGACTATACCAGGCACGGCCTACATCTCAACAGGAAAGGGAAGGGGAAACTGGCTGGGGTAATAGCAGGAAATTTAAGGGGGGGAGGCACTGCCATGAATGGTAAAATACCAGTGGTTACAGGTGTTGGAGCAGCACCTTTTTTAGGATAGGTAAGACAGAAAGATGTCAAGTTCTACGAGAGGTCAGGATTGAAACAAATCTTCAGTTTAGGAAAGAAATTCAACAGCACAATTCTAGCACATTGGATCACCAATCACAGCTATCAATTATAAATTTTCACCAATCACCAGAAATTTTATCTCCACCAAGTTGTATCTCAGTCCTAGGTAATTGCATTGATGAACTAAAGTCACCCAACCCAATTGACATAATCTGCCTCTCTGAACACCATGTGACCACTGGTATAGGAACTAGGCCTAAGCACAATGAGAAACTCAGACAGGAGAGTACTGCAAATGTTAGAATAAGGAAAGGTTCTCATAAAAGTGTAATTAAAATAATGTAAGTATATTTCATCAAAATATTGGGAGTTTAAAGAATAAAGTAGATGAGCTTCTGGTTTGTTTGGAAGATTTAGAAGCTGAGAATGAAATAGATATACTATGCCTGTCTGAGCATCACATTGTTACTGATATGGATAAGGTAAATGTAAGTGGTTATAAGCTCTCTGCACATGTAATGAGAGAAAATATGGAGAAAGGAGGAGTTGCCATATATGTCAAAAGTTATCATTGTGCAAAAAGTATAGAAACAAAAAAGTTTTGTGTAGAGAAACATATAGAAGCATGTGCCTGTGAGCTTAAATTAAATAAAGGCACATTTATAATTGTAACTGTATATAGGTCCCCATCAGGAAATTTTCATCTATTTCTGAAAAATTTGGACTCCTTGTTGTGCTATCTGTCAGACAGGGGGAAGCAAATTATTATTTGTGGGGACTTCAATGTAGATTCTCTGAAAGAGGGTAATAGGAAAAATGACCTTCAAGCATTACTCGGTTCTTTCAATTTGACACCCATTATTGATTTTCCTACTCGGATGGTAAAGGATAGCAGCTCACTGATAGATAACTTCTTTATAGACCAAGATAAGTTTAACCAGATAAATGCTCAGCCTGTTGAGAATGGTCTTTCTGATCATGGTGCACAGCTAGTTACAATATATGACATAGCTCCATTCAGCAATACTAAACAGTCCTTCAAAGTAGTACGTTCAGTCAACAATTTAACAATTGCAAATTTCAGGGAAAGCCTACAGCAGTTAGACTGGGATGAGGTGTACCATGAACCTGATGCCAATTTAAAATATAATTTATTTCATGACATTTTTGTAAATGCATTTGAAAACTGCTTCCCCAAGAAAATAGTTAAATATACTCGTAAGAAACCTTGTAACAAACCATGGCTTACTAAGGGTATAAAAATATCTTGTAACCGGAAAAGGGAAATGTATCTGACAGCAAGAAAGAGTAGTGACCCAGAAACTATCAAAAATTATAAAAACTACTGTGTTATATTAAGAAAAGTTATTAAAAAATCCAGGAGTATGTGTATCATGTCTGAAATCAGCAACTCTGATAGTAAAATTAAAACAATTTGGAATATTATTAAAAGAGAAACAGGTCAACCAAGAGCAGAGGAGGACAGTATTACCATCAAATTGAATGAAAACTTTACGAACAAAAAGTCAGAAGTTCAAAATATTTTTAATAATCATTTTCTAAATGTTGTGGATATAGTAGGATCCAGGTGTTCATTAGAAGATGCTAGGCTGTTAATGGAAGAGGCCATACCTATGCAATTTGATACAATTGAAATCTCACCCACTTCTCCCTCTGAAATTAGGAAAATAATAAACTTGCTTAAAAGCAAAAACTCACATGGAATTGATGGCATTTCCAGCAAAATACTAAAAGCTTGTTCTCAACAGATAAGTAAGATTCTCAGCCACCTGTGTAATAGCTCTCTGGAACAGGGCATTTTCCCTGATATACTGAAATATGCTATTGTTATACCTTTGCATAAAAAGGGGGATAGATCTGATGTCAACAATTACCGTCCAATCTCCCTTCTAACAGCTTTATCCAAAATTTTTGAGAAAGTAATGTATTCAAGAGTAGCTTCACATATCTGTAAAAATGAAGTACTAACAAAATGTCAGTTTGGTTTCCAGAAGGGTTTTTCAACAGAAAATGCCATATATGCTTTCACCAGTCAAATTTTGAATGATCTGAATAACCGAACACCACCCATTGGGATTTTTTGTGATCTCTCAAAGGCTTTTGATTGTGTAAATCATGAAATTCTACTAGACAAGCTCAAGTATTGTGGCATGAGTGGGACAGTGCACAAATGGTTTAATTCGTACCTAACTGGAAGAGTGCAGAAAGTTGAAATAAGTAGTTCTCGTAACATGCAAAGATCAGCACATTCCTCAAACTGGGGAACTATCAAGAATGGGGTTCCACAAGGGTCAGTCTTGGGTCCTTTGTTGTTCTTATTATATATTAATGACTTGCCATTCTATATTCATGAAGAGGCAAAGTTAGTTCTCTTCGCTGATGATACAAGTATAGTAATCACACCTGAGAAACAAGAATTAACTGATGAAATTGTCAATACTGTCTTTCAGAAAATTACTAAGTGGTTCCTTGTAAACCGACTCTCACTGAATTTTGATAAGACACAGTACATACAGTTCCGTACAGCGAATGGTATGACGCCATTAATAAATATAGACCTTAATCAGAAGCATATAGCTAAGGTAGAATATTCCAAATTTTTAGGTATGTCCATTGATGAGAGATTAAATTGGAAGAAACACATTGATGATCTGCTGAAACGTTTGAGTTCAGCTACTTATGCAATAAGGGTCATTGCAAATTTTGGTGATAAACATCTTAGTAAATTAGCTTACTACGCCTATTTTCACTCATTGCTTTCATATGGCATCATATTTTGGGGTAATTCATCACTGAGGAATAAAGTATTTATTGCACAAAAGCGTGTAATCAGAATAATAGCTGGAGTCCACCCAAGATCATCCTGCAGACATTTATTTAAGGATCTAGGGATATTCACAGTAGCTTCTCAGTATATATACTCTCTTATGAAATTTGTTATTAACAACCAAACCCAATTCAAAAGTAATAGCAGTGTGCATAACTACAATACTAGGAGAAAGGACGACCTTCACTATTCAAGATTAAATCTAACTTTGGCACAGAAAGGGGTGAATTATACTGGCACTAAAGTATTTGGTCACTTACCAAATAGTATCAAAAGTCTGACAGATAACCAACAAGTATTTAAGAAGAAATTAAAAGAATTTCTGAATGACAACTCCTTCTACTCCATAGAGGAATTTTTAGATATAAATTAAGAAAAAAAAAAATAAATAAAGAAAAACAAAAAAACACAAAAAATAAAGTTGTTATATTAACTTAAGTATGTTGTTAAATTAACCTAATTATGTCATGTATTGGAAAATTCGACTCGTTCCACATCATTACGAAATATCGTATTCATGATCCATGGAACTAGTATTAATCTAATCTAATCTAATCTAATCTAATCATGTCAAAATGAATTATGCCTGGTGTTGTAGTTCAGAGACCATCATCAGTTCCTTTAGATGACTGGTTGTATTGGTGAAGACAGCTAGCCTCACATGGAGGGTGTAAGTACAACTCATGATTTACAGCATTTTACCCAGAAGTGATAGGAGTCTTCTGGTCTGAGTAGAGGGTTTAAACCAGAAGCTGACATGATTCTGTGATGACTTCAAATGTGGATTCCTTTAACTCCAGTGTCAGATGGAGAAATGTATTCACTGTCCTTCTTCGATAGGTCAGGCATTCGCTGCATGCAGGAAGAAGCTATGATGGTAGCAGAGTGCATGTGACAGGCATACACTATGTGATCAAAAGTATCTGGACACCCTCAAAAATACATGTTTTTCATATTAGGTGCATTATGCTGCCACCTACTGCCAGGTACTCCATAGCAGCGACCTCAGTAGTCATTAGACATTGTGAGAGGGCAGAAAAGTCGCTCCACAAAGCTCACGGACTTCGAACATGGTCAGGTGATTGGGTGTCAGTTGTGTCATATGCCTGTATGTGAGATTTCCTCATTCCTAAATATCCCTAGGTCCACTGTTCCCAACATGATAGTGAAGTGGAAACGTGAAGGGACACATACAGTGCAAAAGTGTACAGGCTGACCTCATCTGTTGACTGACAGAGGCTGCCGACAGTTGAAGAGGGTCATACTGTGTAATAGGCAGACATTTATCCAGACCATCACACAGGAATTCCAGACTGCATCAGGATACACTGCAAATACTATAACACTTAGGCCGGAGGTGAGGAAACTTGGATTTCATGGTCAAGCGGTTGCTCATAAGCCACACATCACGCTGGTAAATGCCAAACGACACCTCGCTTGGTGTAAGGAGCATAAAAATGGGACGATTGAACAGTGGAGAAACATTGAGTGGAGTGTTGAATCACGGTACACAATGTGGCGATCCAAAGGCAGGATGTGAGTATGGCGAATGCCCAGTGAATATCATCTGCCAGTGTGTGTAGTGCCAGCCGTAAAATTCAGAGGCGGTGGTGCTATGGTGTGGTTGTGTTTTTCACGGAGGGGGCTTGCACCCCTTGTTGTTTTGTGTGGCACTATCACAGCACAGGCCTACATTGATGTTTGAAGCACCTTCTTGCTTCCCACTGTTGAAGAGCAATTTGGGGATGGCAAGTGCATCTTTCAATATGATCGAGCACCTGTTCATAATTCAGGGCCTGTGGCAGAGTAGCTACATGACAATAACATCCCTGTAAAGGCTGGCCTACACAGAGTCCTGCCCTGAATCCTATAGAATACCTTTGAGATGTTTCGGAATCCTGACTTCATGCCAGGCCTCACTGACCGACATTGATACCTCTCCTTAGTGTAGCACTCCGTGAAGAATGGGCTGCCATTCTGCAAGAAACCTTCCAGCACCTGACTGAAAATATGCTTGCGAGAGTGGAAGCTGTCATCAAGGCTAAGGGTGGGCCAACACGATATTGAATTCCATCAGTACTGATGGAGGGTGCCAAGAACTTGTAAGTCATTTTCAGCCAGGTGTCCGGATACTTTTGATCACATAGTGTACGAATGTTTTTTAAGTTAGAAAAACCTCCATGGAGCTTTAGTGACAGAATACTTCAGAGAAAACTAGGAGAATATGACACACAAATATTCTGCCTGTGTTATATAAATGGGAGGAGATTTCAATATTTCAAACCCCTGTGATTAAAATAGCTGTACATGACAGTGAGTCATGAGAGACTGTTCTAACTTCTTTGCTGGACATTATATTGATAAGTCAGAGAACTGACTCATGAGGGCAATGTTTTTCATCTCTCCTGGTAACTAACAAAAGCAAACTTTTCAATACAGTTAACACAGACAAGGGGATCAGTGACCATAAAACTGTCATAGTGTATCATTAAAACAATTGTTAAAAAAGCTGAGCAAACATTTTGCTTACCAAGTGTGTCTGAAAACAGATAGCTGATTATCTGAGCAATCAAAGTCACTCAGTCACATCTCGGGATGAAGAGTGGACTATTAATATAAAAAATTCAAGTTTATTGTACTGTACAGTTAGAATATGGTTGTGACAAGCAAGATTGTGAGGGATGGGAATGACCTGTTGTGATTTAAAAACCAAGTTAGAAAGATACTATGTAAACAAATAAGAGAGAGTTTTTTTGGTTCATCATTCTTCCCAATGGTTTTATGAGGGTCACCATGGCATTCTCATTTGTGACAAACTTATCATATCAGAAAACCATGTACACACATTGTCCATGTTTATTTGCTGGATGTATTCCAGTTCCTGTCTTCCTTTATGTTATTGTCCTCTACGGCTCCTTCTAAACCACAGAAAATATTTACACGTCTTAAGATGTATCTCGTCATCCTTTTTCCCTTCTAATCAGAGCTCTCCACATATTTCTTTCCTCGCCAATTCTGTAAAGGACCTCCTCATTTCTTATCTGATAAGTCCTCTTAAATTTCAGCATCTTTGTGTGACATCACATCTCGCACACTTTGGATATCTTCCTTTCTAGTTTTCCAATAGTCCATGATTCACTTCCTTATGATGCTGAGCACCAGATGTACATTCTCATAAATTTTTTCCTCAAATTGAGGCCTATTTTTGGTAGCAGTAGATTTCGATAAGTGAGTAATGCCCTCTTTGCTTGTGCATATCTACTTCTTACATCCTCCTTGCTTCATCCACTATGCATCATTTTGCTTCTACGATAGCAGAAATACTTCACTTGGTCTACTAAGTGGCCTGAATTTTAATTTTAAGTTTATCACTAATGTCATGCCTGCAACTCTTAACCCAGTGAGGATGTGGTAGGGTCAGTTTGACCTTGCTCATTTTGTTCTGTTGGCAGCTCTTTGTTGTACACTTGCACATTGTCAAAGTTCTCAGTAGCTAATGTGTGCACGCACTCAGTCAGCTGCCATCTGTGAAAGGAGATAAACAAGTGCAAACAGTAAGAGGGTATTTTTGACCCTTCCACAACTGCGAAGTAGTATTTCTGTGCCATTTTTCAATTTATCTTTTTTCATGAATGTTTTGTGTTTTTGAAGGAAAGTTGCCACTCGCCATATAGCAGAGATGCTGAGACGCAATAGGCACAACAAAAAGATTCATGCAATGTAGCTTTCAGCCATTAAGGCCTGCTTACAGTGTGGTTTCAGTTGGCACATAAGTGTCAAGTGGGGAATGGCTGACAGGTCAGTGTAGCCGGGTGTTTCTAAAGTGTGCACACATCCATCTGGGAAGGAGGGGGAATCCCCTGGATCTCGGGGGAGAATTAGTTCCCCAGGTAAACTGGGTTTTCGCTGAAAATGAATTCAGAAATTGTCCCGTGTAAATCTGGTTTAAATGTAGGACATAGGCCCAGCAACACCCAAGGAAGTGCCTTGGACCAAAGACAGTCGTGGCACCTGAATGCAGTTTTAAGGGTGTGGTGCCATCGTTCCACCAACCCATTACTTTGTGGGAGGTAGGCTGTCATATGGATCTTTTTAATACCACAAAGATTACAGAGAATCATAAAAAGTGCAGATTTGAACTGTCGGCCCTGATCGGTTGTGATGGTGGACAGGCAGCCAAACCTAGTGATCCAAGAAGAAACCAATCCTTTGGCTACAGTGTCTGCTGCGATGATGGGTAAGGGCATGGCTTTCACCCAACGAGACATTTGGTCTATTGTGGACAGGATATACCTGTGACCCTTCGATGGAGGCAGGGGACGGAAACGTCCCTTAGGGATGTCAAACTTGCCAAGTGGTGGAGAGGTGTGACGTCCTATGTTTGACAGTTCCATTTTACATCTTTCCACACAAAAGGCTCAGTGATGAGGCGAGTGGTGGCTTGGACGTCGGGGTGGGCGAGATTATGCAAAGCATCGGAAACCTGTCGGTGCAGTGTGGGCGGGAGCAAAGGGTGCAAAATGCCCATAGAAGAGTCGCACCACACTTCATCCAAAATGGCAGTGAATTTAGCCTTGGTAAACATGAGCGAAGACTGCAGGTCCATGAGCAGACCCTGAGTGTCCTTGTCTGAAGCCTGTAGAGTGGCGAGATCGGATCAATCGATGATACTTGAAATGGCATTGATCTGCGAGAGGAAACCAGCGGGCATGTTCTCCATGCCTTTGATGTAGCATATGTCTGTAGTAACTTGAGAGACCAGGTTGAAGTGGTGGAAGTGTCGGGGGGGAGGATCCTCTGGCGGGTTGCAGAAGGCGTCCACCAGCAGTTTGTGATCAGTAAGAATGAAGAAAGGATGGCCCTCAATGTCAGTGCGGAAATATTTGACGGCCTGGTACACTGCCAGAAGCGCTCTATCAAAAGCAGAATATTTCTTCTGTGCTGTAGGTAGTTTTTTGGAGAAGAAATGAAGTGGTGAAACTGTGTCACCTTTGCTCTGTTGTAATACTGCCCCGACCATGATGTCACTGGCATCTGTAGTGATGAACAAATCGGCAAATGGATCAGAGTGGTCAAGTACAACTGCATGAGCTAAAGCTGTTTTAAGAGCCTTGAAAGCCTCTAGCATGGGTTCAGCCCAATGGACTGGTTTAATGCCCAAAGTTTGTTGCCGGAGAGCGAGTCCATCAGCGAGGCCTGCACAGCGGTGGCAGAAGTTAGATGACGGTGGTAGTAATTTATAGTACCTAGGAAATGCCTGAGTTCTTTGTACATAGCTGGGTGTGCCAATGACGAGATAGCCTGCACACGGGATTTGGGAGGCTGTATTCCGTCTGCGTAGACAGTGTAACCCAGAAATGTCACAGAAGACTGACGCAATTGGAAGTTTTATTTGTTTATCTCTACACCATTGGATGCCAAAATCTTGAGGACCTGAGATAAATGATCTTTGTGGTCTTCAGTCGATTTGCTGAAAATGAGTATGTCACCAGGTATGTGGGACAGAACTTGAATCGTCGTAAGATTGAGTCAATGAAATGTTGCCACATGCCACATTCTTTAAACCAAATGGCATTAAGTTGTACTGGAACAAACTGAGTGGTGTGATGATCACTGTCTTTGGAATGTCTTTCGGCGCCACGAGAATCTGGTAATAAGCACGTTTGCAGTCGATCACACTGAAGATTGTGGCGCCCGATAGCATATGAGTGAAATCGTTTATGTTTGGCATGGGGTAATTGTCCATGACAGTGCGAGCATTTAAACATCTGTAATCACCACACATTCGAAAAGAACTGTCGTGTTTCGTGACAAGGTGAATCGGTGAAGACCAATTGCTGTCCGATGCCTGCCTCCAGAAGTTCGTTAATTTGCTGCCGCGTCACACACAACTTAATGGGGTTGAGGCATCTAACCTTGTGTCTAATAGGAGAGCCGGCAGTGGTAATTACCTTGTGTGAGACTGAGAACTGCACACGAGGCTGAGTAACATTCTGATGTGGAGTTTTGGGATGAGTGGGGCGCGATGAGGCATAGCAGTTAGTGCGAGAGGGAAAAGGCAGCACGAAAGTCACATGCCTATTACGGGAGTATGGCGTGCACTTGTTTGTAGAGGTCGGCTGCGCACACAGCATGGAGCAGAGTGAGTTCGCGCAGCGACTATCTTCTGTTAACTTTGCCTTGGGCAACTGGCGCGGGTGAGAGAGGTGCTGGCATCATGTGAAGGACAGCAATGGCAGCCAAGTTGCTTGATCATGTGAGGGACAGCAATGGCAGCCGAGTTGCTTGGCTGGGGCGTGGGAGAGGGGGAATGTTTATCAACAAGCGGGGTGGCTGCCTGCATAGTGGGTTTGGTCATGCTGCGCAAGCGACTGTTATTAAAGACACTGTTTGAAACATGAGACACTGCGTGTATTGGGCACTTGGGTGGTGCAGAGGTCACTGAATGCGAATCATCACACACAATGAATGTTCTTGAACTAACCTGATGAGTGTTTGAACTGATGCTTGGTGATGAAGTTTGATCCAGTGAAGGAACTGCAGACTGCAGTTTCAACAGCGAGGTGCGGGCTGTAACGAGCTCATAGTAAGTGTGAGCAAAGCGTTGCTTCAGCTCGTCATTCTCCCGGCGGAGGTGCACTGCTGAGTCGTATTCTGAAATTTAGGTTAGTGATGCAGGTCACAATCTTGCCCGCGAGGGCAGAACACTCACGAACTAAATCCCGTGTTGCGGTGGAAACAGAATGAGGAGTATGGGTGCCAGAGCACAGTATCTGAGTGTTAGACGGATGGTGTAACACTGAAAACTGGACTACGTTTGGGGAGAGCTCTTAATGGGACAAAAAATCCATACCGAGAATTGGTTTGTTGATGTCGGTGATGTAGAAGGTTCATGGGAAATGCAGAGAAGGGGAGAGGTGCACCATCACTTTCACAGAACCCACAGTTTGTAATGTTGATGCATTGACAGCCCACAGGAGAGACTTCATCGGTGAAAAGTCGGTTGGAGCCAACGATCATGGTATGATAGACACGTCAGTGCCAGTGTCAATTAGGTAGACAAACTGCGATGAAATGTTCATCTTTTGATTTGCAGCTCCTTGTATTGGCCGTGTTTGCAGTTAAAATTTTTGAGATGTCTGTCATATAAATGACTGCTCGGCTGAGGGGATGAGTGGCCGGAGTGCAATGTTAGGGGACGCCTGTGAGGTTCCCCGCAGGATTCAGTGTCACTTAGTTCCTGCAGTCGGCATTTGGGTGTTGGCAAGGTAACCTGCACTTCTTGGCCTCAGCCCCAAAAATCTTGTGGTACCAACAGTACGGATGAGCCGGATGTGGTGGTGGTGGTGACTGTGACAGTGGGGGAAGCTTGACCTCGTTGATCTCTTCTGGGATGTTAACCGGGCTGTATGGAGCATGGGCGATTCTTGAGTGCTCAGAAAGAGGAGAGAGCAAACGAGTGCTGCCTGGCGGTGTAGAAAGCATGGAAGCTGAATGGGCCGTGCCCCTGCCAGCAGATGGCCAGTAAACAGGAGGTGTAATGTCACACAGCAATGGTGGATGAGCTGGGTGTTTCTAGCACAGGAGCGCATACAGCTGATCTGCGATGTGCAGGCGAGAACCGATGGACTTGAAAGAGTGCAGCAGTAGGTGTATCTGTAGGTCAGTAGGTAACTTGGCAGACCATACCGCTCACAGGGTGATATCTGGCATTGTACAGGGTGGTGCACGAAATGTGTTACCATTTTGTTTTTGAGTATAAACTTTATTGTCAATACAATCTGAAAGGAACATATACTACAATGAAGAGCCGTCCATGGAGATTTGTTCTAACTCAGCACATGCTCAATATGTCCACCATTCTGTTTCCTAACTTCCTTCAAACGAACACTGAAGTTAGTGATTACCCTACGGCACATGTCTTCCGTAATTTCACTGCAAGCTTGAAGAATAAGTCTTCTGAGCTACATTAAATCACGTGGACATTTCAGGAAAATTTTTTCTTTAGGTACCCCCAAAGAAAAAAGTCACATGGATTGAGATCTGGACTATTGGGGGGCCAATTTTGTCCGTCATTGAAGCGACCTGGAAACCTTAGTGAAATGATCCGCATGTCGAAATACTCGTATAAAAACTCCAACACAGTGTTTGCAGTATGTTGCCTTGCTCCATCTTGCATTAACCACTGTGTGTTGAAGGGCAAGGCAGTAGCAAGAAGCTGTGGAATGAAGCTATTGTGAAGCATGCTCAAATAATGCTCACTGTTCACAGTTTTTTCAAAGAAAAAGGGTCCAATAAATCCGTGACTGGAAATTACTGCCCACGCTGAAATTCTCGGAGCATAATGTTGACATTCATGAAGCACTTGTGGGTTTTCAGTGGCCCAAAAGCATACATTTTGTTTGTTAACCACACTATCTAAATGAAAATGCACCTCGTCTGGAAACCAAACGTTGTTGAGAGTTTCTTCCTTATCCTCCGCCCACTGAGCAAACAGTAGTCTCTGCTGCTTGTGTTCTTCAGTGAACTTCTGTGCACAGGTCATCTTGTATGAGTACATACGGAGATCACTTTTAAGAATGTGGTGAATGGAGCATCTGGATATTCCCAGTTGCACTGCTGCCTTTCTTCTCTGTACAGCAACTCATACCGCTTCAATATTCTCCGGTGAACAAACAGGTTTAGGCCAAGGTCACTTTGCTTCCAGTACTGTTCCATCCTGTACAAATTTATCGTACAACCTGTGGATGGTCTTCTTGCAAGGGATCCATTGTGTGTTAAACTGTTGTCGAAAATGCCTCTGTGTCACAACAAGGCTTTTCGTTTCATGAGAAAGTATCACAATTGCCAATCGTTGCTGTGTCATCGGTCTTCCATTGTCAGCCATTGCTGCTTACTAGTCTCCTAGTGGCAGTATCGTGAATTACATGTCCTTTCGTAACTCATTTGTTTTTCCAAGCTCTGCTGGTACTGCTGTAGAGATCCCAGTGGGATATCTAATGTGCATCGTAAATTGTGAAAGAAACAATTGGTAACACATTTCATGCGCCACCCTGTATGTTCACTCACGAGTAACCTGAGGCAGTGCCAAAGTTGTGATGGAGTGCGGTCCCTCAGGTGCTCCTTGTACAAAATCTTGATTATCAATTCCTGTGGTAAGCAGGCAATTGGTCCAATATCATTTTCTTGGCAAACTTGTACTTCGGTGGCAGTGGAGGCGAAAGTAGGAGATCAAAAATTAATTCCGAGTGGTCGTGAAGGTGTGTGACCAAACAAAGGAACTTGGAGTTGTCATCAGTCACTTGATGCAGCTTGAAGAGGTGCTCCACCAGTGCAAACCGTGAAACTGGATTGTTCTTGTACAGGGGAGGTAGCTTAGGTAGGTGGCCTGGAGGTGGAGATGAAGGTGGCTTCAGTGTGTCTTGGAAGGCCTGCGGTCCCGCTGCACAAGGTTTCATGCTGGGATCCGGCATCACCAGAGTGGAAATGTTACTAACACATATGTTTGGAAAAACGGCTTGTTGTAATGCCTCTGAAGATGCCCGAAAACACGATGCGGTGGGCATGGTTGGTACCGTGGAAGCGAACGGGCAAGTGGCGCGTAATGAGGGCCCATAAACTGGACTGGAAACTGCAGGAATAGCACTGACGTTGTCCAACTTGTAGATGGTGCGGAAGGCCGGCGCGGCAGACACAGACGGTACTACAGAAGGAGCGAGTGGTTTTATGGTCGGCATCAAGGTGCTCCATAGGAGAGGGTGGAGGGGGGGGGGGGGGGGTGTTACGGGGAGGGTGGTCTGGAGCTTAAAGTGGCAACAACGAGAGTTTTATGCGCTCACTGGCCACACACCCTTCATGGTAGGACCATAAAACACTGGTGAAACCTGTTGGCTGTCGCACTGTCATAGTACAACATTGCTGGGTGAAGAGGCTATGTTGAGGGCACTCGTACCCATGTGGTCGTGAAACTGGGCTGCCGATCTGGTGGTTTGTTCTGGTGAACTGGATGCATAAAAATATCTGTTACTGATTTGTGAGGAAGGCGAGGCAGGCATAGCTTGGTAATAGTTGACTGCGTGTGTGTTTTGTACAAATGGCGGTGTTGCACACGGCACTACTGTAACTGATGTCGTGGCACATAGAGGACCAAAACACGTGTGTGAATTTCAGTCCCTTTGAACTTCGTACAAGTGGGATCCGAGTGGTCCATGAACCATGGACCTTGCCGTTGGTGGGGAGGCTTGCGTGCCTCAGCGATACAGATAGCCGTACCGTAGGTGCAACCACAACGGAGGGGTATCTGTTGAGAGGCCAGACAAACGTGTGGTTCCTGAAGAGGGGCAGCAGCCTTTTCAGTAGTTGCAAGGGCAACAGTCTGGATGATTGACTGATCTGGCCTTGTAACAATAACCAAAACGGCCTTGCTGTGCTGGTACTGCGAACGGCTGAAAGCAAGGGGAAACTACAGCCGTAATTTTTCCCGAGGGCATGCAGCTTTACTGTATGATTACATGATGATGGCGTCCTCTTGGGTAAAATATTCCGGAGGTAAAATAGTCCCCCATTCGGATCTCCGGGCGGGGACTACTCAAGAGGATGTCGTTATCAGGAGAAAGAAAACTGGTGTTCTACGGATCGGAGCGTGGAATGTCAGATCCCTTAATCGGGCAGGTAGGTTAGAAAATTTAAAAAGGGAAATGGATAGGTTGAAGTTAGATATAGTGGGAATTAGTGAAGTTCGGTGGCAGGAGGAACAAGACTTCTGGTCAGGTGACTACAGGGTTATAAACACAAAATCAAATAGGGGTAATGCAGGAGTAGGTTTAATAATGAATAGGAAAATAGGAATGCGGGTAAGCTACTACAAACAGCATAGTGAACGCATTATTGTGGCCAAGATAGATACGAAGCCCACACCTACTACAGTAGTACAAGTTTATATGCCAACTAGCTCTGCAGATGACGAAGAAATTGAAGAAATGTATGATGAAATAAAAGAAATTATTCAGATTGTGAAGGGAGACGAAAATTTAATAGTCATGGGTGACTGGAATTCGAGTGTAGGAAAAGGGAGAGAAGGAAACATAGTAGGTGAATATGGATTGGGGGACAGAAATGAAAGAGGAAGCCGCCTGGTAGAATTTTGCACAGAGCACAACATAATCATAACTAACACTTGGTTTAAGAATCATGAAAGAAGGTTGTATACATGGAAGAACCCTGGAGATACTAAAAGGTATCAGATAGATTATATAATGGTAAGACAGAGATTTAGGAACCAGGTTTTAAATTGTAAGACATTTCCAGGGGCAGATGTGGACTCTGACCACAATCTATTGGTTATGACCTGTAGATTAAAACTGAAGAAACTGCAAAAAGGTGGGAATTTAAGGAGATGGGACCTGGATAAAATAAAAGAACCAGAGGTTGTACAGAGATTCAGGGAGAGCATAAGGGAGCAATTGACAGGAATGGGGGAAATAAATACAGTAGAAGAAGAATGGGTAGCTTTGAGGGATGAAGTAGTGAAGGCAGCAGAGGATCAAGTAGGTAAAAAGACGAGGGCTAGTAGAAATCCTTGGGTAACAGAAGAAATATTGAATTTAATTGATGAAAGGAGAAAATATAAAAATGCAGTAAGTGAAACAGGCAAAAAGGAATACAAACGTCTCAAAAATGAGATCGACAGGAAGTGCAAAATGGCTAAGCAGGGATGGCTAGAGGACAAATGTAAGGATGTAGAGGCCTTTCTCACTAGGGGTAAGATAGATACCGCCTACAGGAAAATTAAAGAGACCTTTGGAGATAAGAGAACGACTTGTATGAATATCAAGAGCTCAGATGGAAACCCAGTTCTAAGCAAAGAAGGGAAAGCAGAAAGGTGGAAGGAGTATATAGAGGGTCTATACAAGGGCGATGTACTTGAGGACAATATTATAGAAATGGAAGAGGATGTAGATGAAGATGAAATGGGAGATACGATACTGCGTGAAGAGTTTGACAGAGCACTGAAAGACCTGAGTCGAAACAAGGCCCCCGGAGTAGACAATATTCCATTGGAACTACTGACGGCCGTGGGAGAGCCAGTCCTGACAAAACTCTACCATCTGGTGAGCAAGATGTATGAAACAGGCGAAATACCCTCAGACTTCAAGAAGAATATAATAATTCCAATCCCAAAGAAAGCAGGTGTTGACAGATGTGAAAATTACCGAACTATCAGCTTAATAAGTCACAGCTGCAAAATACTAACACGAATTCTTTACAGACGAATGGAAAAACTAGTAGAAGCCAACCTCGGGGAAGATCAGTTTGGATTCCGTAGAAACACTGGAACACGTGAGGCAATACTGACCTTACGACTTATCTTAGAAGAAAGATTAAGGAAAGGCAAACCTACGTTTCTAGCATTTGTAGACTTAGAGAAAGCTTTTGACAATGTTGACTGGAATACTCTCTTTCAAATTCTAAAGGTGGCAGGGGTAAAATACAGGGAGCGAAAGGCTATTTACAATTTGTACAGAAACCAGATGGCAGTTATAAGAGTCGAGGGCATGAAAGGGAAGCAGTGGTTGGGAAGGGAGTAAGACAGGGTTGTAGCCTCTCCCCGATGTTGTTCAATCTGTATATTGAGCAAGCAGTAAAGGAAACAAAAGAAAAATTCGGAGTAGGTATTAAAATTCATGGAGAAGAAATAAAAACTTTGAGGTTCGCCGATGACATTGTAATTCTGTCAGAGACAGCAAAGGACTTGGAAGAGCAGTTGAATGGAATGGACAGTGTCTTGAAAGGAGGATATAAGATGAACATCAACAAAAGCAAAACAAGGATAATGGAATGTAGTCTAATTAAGTCGGGTGATGCTGAGGGAATTAGATTAGGAAATGAGGCACTTAAAGTAGTAAAGGAGTTTTGCTATTTGGGGAGCAAAATAACTGATGATGGTCGAAGTAGAGAGGATATAAAATGTAGACTGGCAATGGCAAGGAAAGCGTTTCTGAAGAAGAGAAATTTGTTAACATCCAGTATTGATTTAAGTGTCAGGAAGTCATTTCTGAAAGTATTCGTATGGAGTGTAGCCATGTATGGAAGTGAAACATGGACGATAAATAGTTTAGACAAGAAGAGAATAGAAGCTTTCGAAATGTGGTGCTACAGAAGAATGCTGAAGATTAGATGGGTAGATCATGTAACTAATGAGGAAGTATTGAATAGGATTGGGGAGAAGAGAAGTTTGTGGCACAACTTGACCAGAAGAAGGGATCGGTTGGTAGGGCATGTTCTGAGGCATCAAGGGATCACCAATTTAGTATTGGAGGGCAGCGTGGAGGGTAAAAATCGTAGAGGGAGACCAAGAGATGAATACACTAAGCAGATTCAGAAGGATGTAGGTTGCAGTAGGTACTGGGAGATGAAAAAGCTTGCACAGGATAGAGTAGCATGGAGAGCTGCATCAAACCAGTCTCAGGACTGAAGACCACAACAACAACAACAACAACAACAAGTGGTCGATCGTCACACTATTTAGTAGATCATCCACTTCACTTTTCACTTGTTGTTGTGTGTAATCTGGCAAAACCAAGCCTGAGCCCATTGTTTGAGGTAACTGCATAACACTTGGTTATTGTGGAGTTGCTAAAGTAGAGTTTATCCTTGTCGAAGATCGTAGATCATTGGCCGTTAGCTGCGAATTAACCGACGGAAGAGGGTTGTGTTGGCCTGGTCGTAAGAGCTGGGCCTCCAAATCTTCGTAAAGAATGTTCGGTGATGTAGCCATGGCATTGGACATGAAACCTGTTGATTCTATACGACTGGCGCGGAAGTCGTGGAAGACATAGAACTTTTTGTCTGGGGTCACCAATATGGGATTCTGAATATGGATCATTATATACGTAATAAACAGTTCCAAGTTTCCTATATACACATATATTTTACCATAAAGACTGATACACATGAACACTGCATGAAGTACAAAGGCAGACTGAATTAAACATGGCAGCTCGTCAGAGCAGTTAATGTTCCAAAGATTGTAATTTGTGTGGTTGATGTGACCTATCGACACCACAACGTGTTTTATAATTCTACGAAAGGTGGAGTTGACATTGTAGATGAGTGGCCAGAAACTTGTGATGTAAGTTGCAACTCAAAAAAATGGCCTCAGACTTGTCTTCTACACAATACTGAATATAGCCAGCACAAATGCTGCTATTGTTCAGTGATTAAATAACAATAAAAACCAAAAGCTTCATAATTCCTTAAAAACACTAGGCTGTATGCTTGTCAGTGAACATTTGAGTGCCCAACAAGAATTACCTCAACTGCCAAGCACTTTGCGTAAGAGAATCAGGGAATTTAGTGGAGAATCTTCGCAAGAATCGACTGCTGGAGTCCAAAGTGTATGAAAGAGATGTCAAGACTGTCCCTGTGCTAGACATTGTAAGACACCTCATGTTTGTGAAGGTTGTCATAAGTACATTTGTCAAGAACACATTGTCCCATTCTGCCAGCAATGTGCTATGTCAAAAGATGATTAACAGCTTATGTCAAAAGTTTATCGTTCATTTTGTGATTGAAGAAGATTCATCTCATAAATACTTACCAAAAAATCCAAATTACTGATGAGAATGTGTGGTTTTGTAGATTTTAAAAAATATGTAACGTTAAGAGCTGTTAAAAATGGTTATTTTGTGGAGTTTATGTAAAAATTATGTAATAAAGCATTTGTCTGCTTAATGGTCTTTATTTTTATATAAATCCTTTAATTAATAAATAATTCATAAATTTAATTTCCATATTTTGTTAAAATGTGTCAACAAATACTTAAAAAATATAAATGAAAAACAGCCTCAATATGACCCTCCACATCCTCGATGTACCCTTTTTGCACCACATCCTCACCAGGTTAATTACTTTTGTCATTTTCTGATTTACTCTCGGTCCATATTCTGAGCTTATCAGACTATTCGTTCAAAAGCTCCTGAAATTCCTCCTCACTTTCATTGAGAATAACAATGTCTTCAGTGAACCTTATCATTGATATGAGAGACTTGTGCACATTTAAATGAAGTCAACAAAAGTTGAAAGAAGTCAAACTTAAAATAAGAAGAGCAATGTGAGAAATCTTCAATAAATTCAAAAGTAACATTTTGTCAGTTTATTTGCAGAAGAATTTTAGAAGTTTTCTGTCTCTTGTAACGACAGTAATCAAATCCAAATCACTGTCCAGGCACTCGGTGAACATAATCGCACTAAAATATAGGATAACACAAAGAAGGCTGAAATACTGAATTTGTTACTTCATAGTGAATATATTATTGTAGCCAAGATAAACATGAAGTCAACATCTACTACAGTAGTACAAGTTCATATGCCAACTAATTCCACAGAAGATTAAGGAACCAAAGGAATGTATAGTGAGATTAAAGAAAGTATTGAGATAGTTAAGGCAGAGGAAAATTTAATTGTGATGAGAGTGTGGAATTCAATACTAGGAAAAGGAAGAGAAGGAAAAATAGTAGATGAATATGGACTGTGGGAAAGGAATGAAAGAGGAAGCCACTTGGAATAAATCTGTATGGAGTATATTTAATTGCCACTAATACTTGGTTTATGAATCATGAAAGAAGGTTGTGTACATGGAAGAGACCTGGAGACACTGGAAGGTTTTGTATCAATTTTGAATTGGTAAGACAGAGGTCTTGGAACCAGATTTTAAACTAACATATTTCAAGGTGCAGATGTGACCTGTGATCATAATTTATTGATTATGAACAGTAGAGTAAAACTCAAGAAATTGCAAAAGATAAAAAATTAAGGAAATGGGACCTGGAATAGTTGAAAGATCCAGAGGTTGTTGAGAGCTTCAAAGGGAGCATTAGGAAATGCTACAAAGTGATGAGGAAGTAGATGAAGAGAAAATGGGAGATAGGATACAAGATAGACACAAAGCCCATGCCTACTACAGTAGTACAAGTTTATATGCCAACTAGCTCTGCAGATGATGAAGAAATTGAGGAAATGTATGACGAGATAAAAGAAATTATTCAGGTAGTGAAGGGAGACGAAAATTTAATAGTCATGGGTGACTGGAATTCGTCAGTAGGAAAAGGGAGAGAAGGAAACATAGTAGGTGAATATGGATTGGGGGGAAGAAATGAAAGAGGAAGCCGCCTTGTAGAATTTTGCACAGAGCATAACTTAATCATAGCTAACACTTGGTTCAAGAATCATGAAAGAAGGTTGTATACCTGGAAGAATCCTGGAGATACTAAAAGGTATCAGATACATTACATAATGGTAAGACAGAGATTTAGGAACCAGGTTTTAAATTGTAAGACATTTCCAGGGGCAGATATGGACTCTGACCACAATCTATTGGTTATGAACTGCAGATTGAAACTGAAGAAACTGCAAAAAGGCAGGAATTTAAGGAGATGGGACCTGGATAAACTGAAAGAACCAGAGGTTGTACAGAGTTTCAGGGAGAGCATAAGGGAACAATTGACAGGAATGGGGGAAAGAAATACAGTAGAAGAAGAATGGGTAGCTCTGAGGGATGAAGTAGTGAAGGCAGCAGAGGATCAAGTAGGAAAAAGATGAGGGCTAGAAATCCTTGGGTAACAGAAGAAATATTGAATTTAATTGATGAAAGGAGAAAATATAAAAATGCAGTAAATGAAGCAGGCAAAAAGGAATACAAACGTCTCAAAAATGAGATCGACAGGAAGTGCAAAATGGCTAAGCAGGGATGGCTAGAGGACAAAGGTAAGGATGTATAGGCTTGTCTCACTAGGGGTAAGATAGATACTGCCTACAGGAAAATTAAAGAGACCTTTGGAGAGAAGAGAACCACTTGTATGAATATCAAGAGCTCAGATGGCAACCCAGTTCTAAGCAAAGAAGGGAAGGCAGAAAGGTGGAAGGAGTATATAGAGGGTTTATACAAGGGCGATGTACTTGAGGACAATATTATGGAAATGGAAGAGGATGTAGATGAAGATGAAATGGGAGATAAGATACTGCGTGAAGAGTTTGACAGAGCACTGAAAGACCTGAGTCGAAACAAGGCCCCCGGAGTAGACAACATTCCATTAGAACTACTGATGGCCTTGGGAGAGCCAGTCATGACAAAACTCTACCATCTGGTGAGCAAGATGTATGAGACAGGTGAAATACCCACAGACTTCAAGAAGAATATAATAATTCCAATCCCAAAGAAAGCAGGTGTTGACAGATGTGAAAATTACCGAACTATCAGTTTAATAAGTCACAGCTGCAAAATACTAACGCGAATTCTTTACAGACGAATGGAAAAACTGGTAGAAGCGGACCTCGGGGAAGATCAGTTTGGATTCCGTAGAAATGTTGGAACACGTGAGGCAATACTAACCTTACGACTTTTCTTAGAAGAAAGATTAAGAAAAGGCAAACCTACGTTTCTAGCATTTGTAGACTAAGAGAAAGCTTTTGACAATGTTAACTGGAATACTCTCTTTCAAATTCTAAAGGTGGCAGGGGTAAAATACAGGGAGCTAAAGGCTATTTACAATTTGTACAGAAACCAGATGGCAGTTATAAGAGTCGAGGGCATGAAAGGGAAGCAGTGGTTGGGAAAGGAGTGAGACAGGGTTGTAGCCTCTCCCCGATGTTATTCAATCTGTATATTGAGCAAGCAGTAAAGGAAACAAAAGAAAAATTCGGAGTAGGTATTAAAATTCATGGAGAAGAAGTAAAAACTTTGAGGTTCGCCGATGACATTGTAATTCTGTCAGAGACAGCAAAGGTCTTGGAAGAGCAGTTGAACGGAATGGACAGTGTCTTGAAAGGAGGATATAAGATGAACATCAACAAAAGCAAAACGAGGATAATGGAATGCAGTCAAATTAAATCAGGTGATGCTGAGGGGATTAGATTAGGAAATGAGACACTTAAAGTAGTAAAGGAGTTTTGCTATTTAGGGAGTAAAATAACTGATGATGATCGAAGTAGAGAGGATATAAAATGTAGACTGGCAATGGCAAGGAAATCGTTTCTGAAGAAGAGAAATTTGTTAACATCGAATATAGATTTAAGTGTCAGGAAGTCGTTTCTGAAAGTATTTGTATGGAGTGTAGCCATGTATGGAAGTGAAACATGGACGATAACAAGTTTGGACAAGAAGAGAATAGAAGCTTTCAAAATGTGGTGCTACAGAAGAATGCTGAAGATAAGGTGGGTAGATCACGTAACTAATGAGGAGGTATTGAATAGGATTGGGGAGAAGAGAAGTTTGTGGCACAACTTGACTAGAAGAAGGGATCGGTTGGTAGGACATGTTTTGAGGCATCAAGGGATCACAAATTTAGCATTGGAGGGCAGCGTGGAGGGTAAAAATTGTAGAGGTAGACCAAGAGATGAATACACTAAGCAGATTCAGAAGGATGTAGGTTGCAGTAGGTACTGGGAGATGAAGAAGCTTGCACAGGATAGAGTAGTATGGAGAGCTGCATCAAACCAGTCTCAGGACTGAAGACCACAACAGGATACAATGAGAATAATTTGACAGTGCACTTGAAGAGCTATTTGAAAGAAGACTCCTGGAGTAGATGGCGTTCCCTCATAATGACTGATATCCTTGGGAGAGCCAGCCATGGCAAAACTATTCCACCTGATGTGCAAGCTGTATGAGACAGGCGAAATACCCTCAGACTACAGGAAGAATGTAATAATTCCAGTTCCAAAGATACATAGTGCTGACAGGTATGAATATTACGGAACTACCAGTTTAATAAGTTATCATTGCAAAAAACTGGCACCAACTACTTGCAGAAGAGGGAAAAAACTGAGAGAATGGACCTCGGGGAAGAGCAGTTTGGCTTCCAGAAAAACATAGTAACACATAAGGTAAAACTGTGCTATGATTTATTTCATAAGACAGTTTAACGAAGAGAAAAATCCCCATCTATAGCATCTGTATACTCAGAGGAAGATTTGACAGTTTTGACTGGAATACACTTATTGAAGTTCAGAAGGTAGCAGGCATAAAATACAGGGAGCAAAAATTTGTATACAACTTGTACAGCAACCAGACAGCTATTACAAGAGTATAGTGTGAGATATAAGTTCTTCTTAAAAATAAGTATTGAAACTACAGAGTTCAGATGCGTGGTGTAAAATGGTTACTTAATTTCTTATTCGGTATCCTGATGATCTTGACAAGAACAGGAAAGATAGATTTACAATCAGCATGCAATGTGACTTGAAATAATGTTACACCTTTACATGTCAGAGGGACACAGAGGGTCCATTGCAAATAAAAGCTCAACAGGGAACCTCAAACTCCCAACGTGACGTCCTTATATACACTTTCAAACAACTATGCCACTGTTTACTTTACAGTTTTCAGTAATTACAATTGTAAAGTATTTCATCAAGTCAATTTGATATATGCACAGAAACAGTATAAAACAGCCTATTTTGCTTCACACATACAAATTATCCAGGGGATAACATTTGATTTACTTCAGATATGCAAACTTTACGTAAGATATGAGGAGCAAACAATGACTTTGACAATTTCATTAATTACACAATAACAAAATTAACTATGGTGTTCCTACTATATTTTTGACATATGCTGTAACAAACCTTTCAGTTAAAATCTACAGTAATTTTGTATTTTACACAGAAAGTATATTTTTATCATTTGTTAACATGTTTGGTTTTATTATTTTGTTAAACTCACATAATTACTTCAAATATCAGTAAACTTTGATTCATATTTTGCTTATAGATACGAATAATAGACAGTCTTACATTAATCTGAACATCGCTTTATGTTTATTGACTGACAAACAAAATTGAATACCTTGGTATAACATGTTTTCATTCAATTTTAATTTAAAAAGGATACAACAATTTCAGATCAACTGATCAAGGTTTATGAGTTAGTACTCCAAAACCATTTACACATTCCATTATCCACTAGGTGGATATTACTGTTTTGTTCACATTTCTGATATTATTATTATCTTGTTCTTCATGTAATTTCGTATGGTTGCATATGATGCAATTACAGTGGTGTATTAAAGTAATACACAAGATAGATGCATTATATTCCTATAACAGTATTGAAATCTGGGTAGTGGCTATCCCTCAGTGAACTGAAAGTGTGGCAATGGTCTGTTCAATTTGCTTTCCATTCTGCTCTGTTGCATATAACCCCCCCCCCCCCCCCCCCCACCTCTCCTCTCTCCATCTCACCAAAGAGTATTGCACACCACCAGATTGTGCAAGCCTCTCCCAGCTAATCACATAACAGAGAGCTGGTAATGAATTTGAATGTAGACAACAAAATTTGTGAACATATGTGTACATAAATGATATTATGTAAAAGGATTACACAAGTACTTACTAATGAATATCTTAGTATTACACTAAATCTACAAAACAAAATGTACTTTAAACAAACATGATTTTTTTTTTATCTGTCATTCACAATGGACTCCTCCTTCATAGCAATAGGCAATTGTCTCCTGTAATGTTTAATATTACATTTAGTCCTGAAAAATCAGATCACTTTTCCCTCAGGGCACTCACTAAAGACAACTTATTTTTATAGAAGAATGACAATACACATAATGAATTGCATAAAGACAAAATGAAAATATTCAGCTAAAACTACAGTTATGTACATTAAAGGCAACATCTGATATCTACTGACTCAGCAATGTTAATACATTTCCTTTCAGACAGCTACTTATCTACAATAGAATATTTACAAGCGTATACACTCATGTGCCTACGAAACTGGTATAGGCATATGTACCCAAATACAGAGATATGTAAACAGGCTGAATACAGTGCTACAGCCGGCAACACCTATATAAGACAACAAGTGTCTGGCACAGTTGTTAGATCAGTTACTGCTGCTACAATGGCAGGTTGTCAGGATTTAAGTGAGTTTGTACATGGTGTTATAGTCAGCGCATGAGCGATGGGACACAGAATCTCCGAGGTAGTGATGAAGTGGCAATTTTTCTGTATGACCACTTCATAAGTGTATCATGAATATCAGGAATCCGGTAAAACATAAGATCTCCGACATCACTGTGGCCAGAAAATGATCCTACAAAAACGGGACCAATGACAAATGAAGAGAATCATTCAACATGACAAAAGTGCAACCCTTCCACAAATTGCTGTAGATTTCAATGCTGGGCGTGGGAACCATTCAACAAAATATCATCGATATGGGCTTTTGGAGCTGAAGGCCCCCTCGTGTATCCTTGATGACTGAACGACAGTAAGCTTTACGCCTCACGTAGGCCCATCAACACCAACAATGGACTGTTTATGACTGGAAACATGTTGCCTGGTCAGACGAGTCTCATTTCAAACTGTATCGAGCAAATGGATGTGTATAGGTATGGAGACAACCCCATGAATCCATGGACCCTGCATGTCAGCAGGGGATTGTCCAAGCTGGTGGAGGCTCTGCAATGGTGTGGGGCAGTTGCAGTTGGAATGATATGGGACCCCTGATAGGTCTAGATATGAATCTGATGGGTGACATGTAAGCATCCCCAGATTTGAACATTATTGAGCATATCTGGGATGCCTTGCAACGTGCTGTTCAGAAGAGATCTCCACCCCTCGTACTCTTCCAGATTTATGGGCAACCTTGCATGATTATGGTGTCAGTTCCTTCCAACACTACTTCAGACATTTGTTGAGTCCACACCACATTGTGCTGCGGCAGTTCTGTGTTCTCGCAGGGGGCCCTACCTGATATTATGCAGGTGTACCAGTTTCTTTGGCTCTTCAGTGTACATAATGTTTTCGTACAGTGTACAGGGTTTAGATTTGCAATGCAAAACCAGTACCTCCAGTTTCTCCTGACCAAATTTAGCAATTATTCTCTTTAAAATATATCTTGTTACAATTATCTTTCTATACTTGTTGCTTCTTTCTAATAGTTTTCAGTGTCATACTGGGGTCAATGTCATTTAAAATATGCATTGTCAATGAACTGATGATAAGCCACTATGCCTTCCTTTCCAAAACAAGAATATGCATATCTCCATCAGCAATGATACAAAATAAGTGTGCTAGTTACATAAGAGCATGTTTGCAACAAGACTACATACCAATAGTGATGCAAATAATAATGTGGAAACCCTCTGAATAAGTTTGCAAGTCAAGTACCTCAAATGAATGATAAAATTGAGTTGATCAGTTAACAAGCATATATTGAATGTTACTTGTACACCTGTTCCACTTTCACCGTTAAAGATAAGCACTATAGAAGACTGTATTAAAATTTAAAGAAAACTAGCTGTTTGGTAATAATATGTTATATACATTATATGTGAGTATTTCAAACTTACTGCTTGAACATACAGTGGGTATCAGTGACAGCATTGTTCCAGTTTTGTTTACTCTACAGAGCTCGTAATGTATGTACACATACAGGTAACATAGTCTTGAATTGTTGACAGAATTTATGTGTTGCATCTATTGCAACATCTCCTGTGATATACATTATATATACTTAATATCTTCAAATTTATTTAATATTTTCTGGGTGACATGCTTCCCTCTCTAAATATCTATTTAAATGTCTCTAGTGAAGAACAGTTCTTACTCCCCCATCCCTTTTTGAGACTATGACCAATGGGTTACTATACTGATGACAATTTCTTTCTATTATGTTCCACTTTTCCACTTTCGCATCTTGTGTAGTTACCTTTCAACCATTTCCTTCTGCAAAGTAAAGCTTGATAAAGAATGGATCATGTGGCCTCAACTTTAGCTTAAATTGTTAATTCTTTACTCACACTTTTTTTTTTTTTTAAAAAAAATCAAAGATGTCAGAATAATACCACAAAAATTTCCTTATCTCCTTTGAGTACAACTTCTCAACTTCCCCTACCTTTCCTGGCATCAGTTTACTATATGATTCATTTACTACATCATCACCACTGAAATCCTCATCTTCCTCATAATAATCCCTTTCACACAACTGTTCCCCCACCATGATTTGGTTACTACTGTTTAATCCCAGTTATTGGAACGTCAGCACTATTTATCTTATCCCTTTACTTCCTCAAGATTCCAGTGTCAACAAGGCAATTCCTGTTTCAATTATCTGTTTGTACTCAAATATATAACTGCTTTGCACATCACTTTCACATTTATTCTCAGTTCTGTCTAACAGATCACTTTCTATTTCTTTAAATTCCATACCTTTCCCTTCTTCTTTTAACTCTTCTTCTGATAGTGGTACGCTACAGTCTGTTAACTCATTATGTGTTTTAGAATCCACTCCCTCCACCCCCCCCCCCCCCCCATCAGGATGCAAATGCTGACAAACCTCTTTCAGAATACCATGTATTTGAGTACCATTTTTCACATAATTAAAATGCTCCCACATTACCTTTAACATTTTATCTCCAATAATTTCACTTTGCTTTTTACAAGTGAATGATATTTCACTGATGTCTGCATGTATGACCTGATTATCGTGTACTTCCCTAACATTCTCATGTTCTTTCCTACCACATTCAACTGCGACCCTAATGCCATTTCTCACTATTTCTTCCTACTTCACTTTGACATAAATCATCTTACATAATTCTTCACCCAGTAAAACATCATCACATTCTTCAATATCAGAAACCTCACTATTGAGATTACCATAATAACATAATTATCTGCCTCCATTTCTTAATTATCCTCCGTGCAAACAACACTAATAATCTCAATATTCTCCTCACAATTACTATCCATCATCTTTCCTTCCCCTTTCAGTACATGATCCTCAGTTTCAACCCCTTCAACTTCAGCAATAATAGGTTCACAGTGCCCCCTAAATTTTCATTTCCCATTAATCTTACAATTCCATATTCATCATAATTATTATTCATTATCTTTTCTGCTGATACAGATTTCCTATCTGATTCATCAAAAAGGTTTGACAAAACATCTTCACCCAGTTCTATTACACTATTCTGACTCCTGTCTTCCCTATTTTTCATTTCACTTATTATGGCTTCCCAGAATTCCCTATCAAAATTAATTATATTAACATCACATGTTCTCCTATTACTCCCACTGTTGAATCTCATTTGTGAATCATTACTTCCTCCATTTCTTAACTGTTAGCCTGAATCAATTCATCAAGTGGCTTATCCAAATCTTTGTTTTTAACTTTTATTCACAGAACTCTTTCACCTGACCATTACCTTCTCTAAAATTAAGCTCATTTAGGAATTCACTTTTTATCCTAGCTTGATTAGTCCCTGGCCAAAACATGTTTAAAAAACATTTTTCGAACTCATTAAAAGACATATCTGTGATAATGCTTCCTGACCCAAAAAAAAACTTCTTTACAAATTTAATTTTAATAGCTTTAGACATACCTAATACAAAATTATCTTTACACTGGTAAATAAAATCAATAGGATGTAATTTATTGTCTCCTGGAAAAATTTTCATATTTACATTTCCCTATACATTGCCACATCTACTATCAAAACTCTTAGTAACTAAGCTCTCTTATAATTTCAAACAGTTTATTTCTAACACCTGATATGCCACTTTGGCATGCATCAACATTATTGTTTACATTTTGACTTAGTGATGAATTTTGTTAATTTCCCCTCATGTTTTACTGACTACATTTGTGAACTTCCTATCAACAGACTATTTACTTTTAATTAAGTCTTCCCCAAACATGTTCCTTTCCTTTAATAATGCCATGTACTATTTTAAAACTTTTGTCACTTCTTTACATTTCATCTATCAAACTGTTCACCAGTTTACTCACTTTATTCTCTGCTGTGCTAGTATGCATGTCAATCACCTGATGCTTAATATTGTCAAAAAATTTTAAACTGCTTAGTTACTCCTTCAAGCTGTTAGCCTGAATATTTGTATTGGTGATTGGTCTTTCACTTTTTTTTATTTCATTGCTTACTCTGTCTATCCTTAACCTTCCATGAATGTTGATCTGTTTTTCAAATTTTTCCCTTATGTGCCCGTCCTATTCATTCAAATTTTCTCCTAAGAATTTTGTGAGCTGTTCAAATAAGGTGCTGTTTCTGTCTAACAGTTCCTGGTAGTCAAATCCACAAAAAAGAGAGCAGTCACTGTGAAATCTCTCCCTACAGCTCTCTCTTCATGACTTTCATCATGAAAATCGACATTGTCACTGTCCTGTCCTGCGTCTACATGCTCATCCATCTTCTGTTACGAATCACAACTTCACCTAGGTCACTCTTTTGTAATAAAATTGCAAATGAATAAACCTAAACAAAAAGTTCTTCACATAATCTAGACACAGTGAGCGAAGCAAAGGAAATGAAATAAATTTATAAAGTACTTACCTTGGTTGTTGAATTCCACAAAGTTGATCATCACACATCTAATTTTGGTTCCAAAATAAAATTTCTGTTCTCTTAGTTTAGGTACAGCATTTTACTCCACAGTCCTAGTTTGTACTTATATGTTACCATGTTAATTTTATTGTTTTCTCATTTTTGTGTGATCAGTATATCCGAAACTCAAAACAGTGTTAGCATTTTATCCTGTATTACCTTGTATCTCAGCTCCTTTACCACGATGAGATGTAACCACTTCTTAAAAATAATTATGAGTCAGATGATATAAACTTATGACAAACAAGTCTTGTCAAAATAATACAAGTCAACAGTTCAGATGAATGGTGTAAAATAGTCACTTAACTTTTATTCGATGTCGTGATGTTCGTAATAAGAACACGATTGGTAGAACTACCATCAGTGTGCAAAGTAATAGAATCACTTGTGATCATTCGATTTCATATGCGTAGGCCAATTCCATCAGTGACTCATTGATACTATACAAGTAGGAGACTACATTTTTTAGTTATGGCAAGTTTGAAATTTTACATTCCTGAACATTTAAAGGAAGTTGCCAGTCTATACACCACTTTGAAATGTTATCAAGATCTGACTGAATATTTTGGTTGGGTTTTGTTATTTCATTGAACTCACATAATTACTTCAAACATCACTAAATATTGCTTATATAAATGTTGTATTATTCTGAATATTGCTGTAGGTATATTGGCTCATATACAAAAATGATTGAGTTGGTATAATGCATTTTCAGTATATGTTAATCAGAACACAATATGATCATTTCAGATTTCCTACCAATTGACTGAACTTTATGGATCTGATACATTAGTGCTTCAAAACCATTTATACATTACATTATCCACTAGGTGAAGATTACTATACACATCAAAAAAAGTTTTGCATCACTCCGGTTTCCAGAACTCCTGAAGATAGACATTGACTGTGGATATTGTATCACAGACACAGTCCCTTTGACTGTTCAGAGATGTCAGTAAACCTGCCCAAAGATGTAAACAACCATGCATCAGCAGCGCCTATTAGATGGAGGGGGTCCGACAGCAAATCTGTTTCAGTCATTCCACCAGGAAGGAAGTACACGGCTCGTGTTGTCTGTAGTTCAAGCATGCCTAGATGGTCAATACTGCAGTTTGATTGTGTCTGCATTGTTATTTTGTCCCAGGAAGGGCTCTCAACAAGGGAAGTGTCCAGGTGTCTCGGAGTGAACCAGGGCGATGTTGTTCAGACAAGGAGGAGATACAGAGAGACAGGAACTATGACATGCCTTGCTCAGGCCACCCAAGGGCTACTACTGCAGTGGATGGCTGGTACTTAAGGATTATGGCTTGGAGGAATGCTGACAGCAATGTCACCATGTTGAATAATGCTTTTCATGCAGCCGCAGGAGGTCGCATTATGGCGCAAAGTGTGCACAATAGGCTCCATGATGTGCAATTTCACTCCTGACGTCCACGGTGAGGTCCATCTTTGCAACCACGACACCATGCAGCATGGTACAGATGGGCCCAACAATATACCAAAGGACTGCTCAGGATTGGCATAACATTCTCTTCACTGGTGAGTATCACATTGCCTTCAACCAGACAATTGTTGGAGATGTATTTGGAGGCAATCCGGTCAGGCTGAATGCCTTAGACACACTTTTCAGCCAGTGCAGCAAGGTGGAGGTTCCCTACTTTTTTGGGGTGGCATTATGTGGGGCTGACATACACCACTGATGGTCATGGAAGGCACCGTAATGGCTGTACGATAAGTGAATGCCATCCTCCGACCAATAGTGCGATCATATCGGCAGCATATTGGCGAGGAATTCATTTTTGTGGATGACAATTCATGCACCCATTGTGCACATCTTGTGAATGACTTTCTTCAGGATAATGAGAGTGGCTAGCATGTTTTCCAGACATGAGTCCTATCAAACATGCCTGGGATAGATTGAAAGGGCTGTTCATGGATGATGTGACCCACCAACCACTCTGAGGGATCTACGCCAAATCATCATTGAGGAGTGGGACAATCTGGACCAACAGTGCCTTGATGAACTTGTGGATAGTATGCCATGACAAAAACAGGCATGTATCAATGCTAGAGGATGTGCTACTGGGTATTAGAGGTACCGGTGTGTACAGCAATCTGGACCACCATCTCTGAAGGTGTCGCTGTATGGTGGTACAACATGCAATGTGTGGTTTTCATGAGCAATACAAAGAGTGGAAATGATGTTTATGTTGATCTCTATTCCAATTTTCTGTATAGGTTCTGGAACTCTTGAAACCAAGGTGATGCAAAACTTTTTTTTGATGTGTGTACTTTGTTTGCATTTCTGATGTAATGACTGTCTTGTTCTTTGTCTACATCATGTAGATGTAGATGTAGATTTGGAATAGTTGCATATGATATAATTACGGTAGTGTGTTAAGGTAATATACAAAACATATCCATTATATCTTATAATAGTATTGGAGTCTGGGCAGTGCACTGGTGACTAGCCCTCAATAGACTAAGAGTTGTGGTAACGATCCGTTCAATTTGCTTTCCATTCTGGTCTGCCATTTTTCAGTGCACATTAAATAGAGGACACAGGTGAGAAGCAAGTGAGATAGGGGTGTAGCCTATTCCCAGTGTTATTTAGTCTCTACATTGAGCAAACAGTAAAGGAAACCAAAGAAAATTTTATGATGATGGTGATGCTTGGTTTGTGGGGGCTCAACTGTGTGGTAATCAACGGCTGTACAAAGTCCCAACTTTTATGCAGTCCAATTTAGCCACTGTCACGAATGATGATGATGACGAAATGATGAGGACAACACCACACCAAGTCCCCAGGCAAAGAAAATCCCCAACCTGGCCAGGAATTGAATCTGGGATCCCGGGATCCAGAGGCAGCAACACTAGCCACTAGACTATGAACTGTGGACAAGAAAAGTTTAGAGAATGGATTAAGGTTCAGGGAGAAGAAATATAAAAAACTTTGAGGTTTGCCAATGGCATTGCAATTCTGTCAGAAACAGCAAAGGACTTTGAAGATCAGTTGAATGAAATGGACAGTGTCTTGAAAGGAGAACGAAATGTAACAAAATGGGATGATACATAATGAACGAGTGATACCTGCCCATTCCGGAGACCAAATACTAAGGCGCGAGGTACAGGCTACGTAAAGAATGTAAACTCAATGAGCACATATTGTAACCATGCTAATTGGCTGATGCTGCTTTGTTTGGATACTTTGAATGTAATAATGATGATTTGTAATTGAAATGTAATGAACTACAATATTCATCCAAAAGTACATAGAATGAACATAAACAAATACTAAACTCGTACTTACAAAGTTCTTGCAGTGAAACCTAATTGTTATTTCTGTTCAGTTTAAAGAAAAGACCTAGGAAACAAATTGGCGACAAAATATGACTTGTAGTTAAAATGTTATTTGATCTTTTAAATTTTGTATATTGTTGAACCACATCTTTTTTACTATGTTAAATGTTTTACTTCGAACTATTTGTTATTCTGGAATGTATATCCTGTTTTATTAAGTCAGCTATTGTAACTCATTCATAAAAACTCTGTAACTTTTAACTGAAATCATCAAAATTAAAATCTTAAACAAAGTGAACTACTAAATTCTGATAAGGAGAGGCTGCAATAGCCAAACAGAGTCAGTCATTGTTCAGTATTTTCAAGCTCAGTCTGATGTCACCTGTGATGTGATACACAGCTTTTCAAGAAAATATTTTGTTTTGGCTATATCATTTCTGTAGAAGTTGATCAACTATGAAAAAAACAGCCTGACTATCATGGTAAGTCAAGGATCTAATTTGCAAGTGGAGCAGACTGCAGCAAACAAATACCCTGATTTCTTCAAACATCAGGAATCCAAGTTAAGTAATAACACATATAGCCTAGTAAAATAGTTACATTTTAATCTGGTGGAGTGTGAGCTGAGATCCATTGAAAACTGTCAGGACAGTTGTATTAATCACTTCTGTGTTTTAGTTTTCGGCACATTATTAAGTACAAATTTGAAAATTATTCCAAACTGAGAAAACAAATGGATAGCACTGACAACAACCAGATCCAAAAGTGAACTTTACAGATGGACAAAGTAAGTGAAGAACCAATTATCTGTAAATAATTATGTGTGATGTTCTCACTGAAGACTCCAAAAAAGTGAAGCACTCTAAATTTTTATTCTGTTTTGTACTGTAGTGAAAGACAGTCTTGTAAGTCATGTGAAAAACTTTTTGTTTAGGATTGTGAAGAGTCATTTTTATTAATCAATATGGCAAACCAGGGTGAAGTAGTTAACAGCGAATTAGCAGTGAATGACAATGCTGAACTCAGCAATGACCACAGCGAAGAGGAAGTCATTTTAGATGGTAATAATGAACTTAATCAGAGTCTTAATGAAGAAGAAACAATGGATGGTAATGGCAGAAGTGTTTGCAGTCCATTTTGAATTTTTTGATCACAGAGAACTTTTGCAACTTTTTGGAACAGATGCTGACGTTTATGCAGGAACACTTTAAGAAGCAAGGGAAGAATTTTGAACAAATAAATAATGACCTTGGTAATGAAATTGAAATAACAAATGGGAAAATTCATGCCACACATTCAGAAATAAAATGACTGAAGGAATGAACTTTTAAAAACCAATGTTATAGTTAACAAAATAAAAGAAGATCATAAGAATTATAAATGGCTTGTAGAGTCAGAACACAAACAAAGAAACACATGAAGAGGTACTGTAGAAGGTGAAGTATCTGATGCAAAAACTAATTTTATGGAAACAGCCCAGGAAAATAATAAAAGTTTTGAAATAATGTATAGTATGCTAAAGCAAAAAAGGGAAGTATTAAGATCATAAAAAGGTCTAAATGATATAAATCTGGAGTGTAATTTGAACATTTTAGAAAATAAAACCAAAAATCAATTAGTTGCAATTAACAATAAGTTTTTACAATAGAGAAAGCTGTAAATAACAATGTGGATGCATGTAATAGTAATGTGGGTACTGTTTGCAAGCAATCCACTGAATTGGAAGAAAGTGTTGCTACAAAATTTTTGAACAATAACTGCAGTGGAATGTGGGCCAATGTATCTGTTAAAAGGTTTCCCAGTAATCATTAACTTCATCCTGTTGATTTTCTACAACACTATCAAGATAACTTTGTTGGAGGTATAAAAGATATTACTAAAATTAAGTTTGTAAAAAGGTGTTTGGTTGGGGAAACACTCTCTTGGGCTAACTAGTATTACAATGTAAATATGACTTATAGTGATTTTGAGAAAAGCTTCTAAATAAATTTTGGTTGGAAATAGAACAAGCTAGAACTAAACACAGCACATTACAAAGAAATCGATGGCAGTATGAAAGACTTCTGTGAAAAACAACTGAGAAAGTTAATTCATGTAGACACACCATTTGATGAGCTTTGTAAGAAATAGAGGAGGTCACCAGGAGAAGTTTAATGGGTATCAGTATATGAACCAGATGATTCCATAGAATAATTTTTAAAGTAGGTAGATAAGTTAAACAAGGATTTAGAATAAAACAAAAGATACAATTCTAATCACAGTGGGTTTATTGGCAATGAGAATTGGGGGGGGGGGGGGGAATCAGAACTTCAGCGACACTGGTAATTTTGAAAGAAGAGAGGGAGGAAACATAAGAAATTACAACTTTTAGAGAAGAGAGGAGAGAAGACAAGCACAATGGTATGATAGGAATAGAAATAAAATAGACAACATGACAGTAGAAACAGATTTGGGAAGGGGACAATAGATCATATAAGTTTAACACATTTGAAAATAGAGCTAATGATTCAGTAAACTAATGGGTGTCCTAATGAGAATATGTTCATTTTGAGCAAGAAGAAATATGAAAAGTCATGAAAACTACTTTAACAGGAATTTTCAGAGAAGGGAGAATTCTAAACCACACTGGCATCAGAATAGAAAAAGATGTAGGGTAATTAGACTTAATTTTGACTGGGAATTTTGGAGAGTTGTGAATGTAGATTTGTGTGAACAAAATCAAAGAAAGCCTACCCATATTGTGGAAACAAGGAATGAAGTGTTGGCAGGAGAGGAGGAAAATGATAATGGTTTTGATGAATTTTGTTTACATAGATTAATGACTAATGACATATCAGATTTAGATAAAGACTGAACTGCTTTTGATGTTGATACTGTTTAATCTGATAATCATGTACCTAGGGGGTACTAAATTATCTGAGGTATTACTAGTAAGGAAAGTGAAGAGGACGTCTTGTGTAATTATAATGAGATTAGTGAGGAATATGAAAATGTTATTAGCAATGAAGAGACTCTGAACGTTTTAGAAGATGTTGGTGAAGAAATGAGAAGTGATGAGCGTTATATAGTGAATTAGATGGTACAATATACACTGAAGAGCCAAAGAAACTTGTACACCTGCATAATATCAGGTAGGGCCCCCGTGAGCACAAAGAAATGCCACAACACGATGTGGCATGGATGCGAATAATGTCTGAAGTAGCCCTGGAGGGAATTGACACCATGAATCCTGCAGGGCTGTCCATAAATCTGTAAGAGTACGGGGGGTGGAGATCTCTTCTGAACAGCATGTTGCAAGGCATCCCAGATATACTCAATAATGTTCACGTCTGGGCAGTTTGGTGGCCAGCATAAGTGTTTAAACTCAGAAGAGTATTTCTCAAACCACTCTGTAGAAATTTGGAATGTGTGGGGTGTCGCATTGTCCTGCTGGAATTGCACAAGTCCGTTGGAATGCACAAAGGACATGAATGGATGCAGGTGATCAGACAGGATGCTTACATACGTGTCACCTGTCAGAGTCATATCTAGAAACATCAGGGGTCCCTTGTCACTCCAACTGCAACTGCACATGTCCCACACCATTACAGAGCTTCCAATAGCCAACAGCTCTAACAGACCCCTGCTGACATGCAGGGTCCATTGATTCAGGAGGTTGTCTCCATATCCATACATGTCCATCTTCTCAATACAACTTGAAATGAGACTCATCCGACCAGACTGCATGTTTCCAGTCACCAACAGTCCAGTGTCAGTGTTGGCCCAGGCAAGGCATAAAGTTTTGTGTCGTGTAGTCATCAAGGGTACATGAGGGGGCCTTTGTCTCCGAAAGCCCATATTCATGATGTTTCACTGAATGGTTTGCACACCGACACTTGTTGATGGCCCAGAATTGAAATCTGCAGCAGTTTGTGGAAGAGTTGCATTTCTGTCACGCTGAGTGATTCACTTCAGTCGTTGTTGGTCCTGTTCTTGCAGGATCTTTTTTCAGCCACAGCGATGTCGGACAGTTGATGTCTTACCAGATTCCTGATAATCACAGTATACGTTTGGTATGGTCGTACAGGAAAATCCCACTTCATTGCTACCTCAGAGATGCTGTGTCCCATTGCTCTTTTGCTGACTATAACACCATGTTCAAACTCACTTAAATCTCAATAACCTGCCATTGCAGCAGCAGTAACTGATCTAACAACTGCGCCAGACACTTGTTGTCTTTTACAGGCTTTGCTGACCACAGTCCCATATTCAGCCTGTTTGTATATCTCTGTATTTGAATACGCTTGCCTATACCAGTTTCTTTGGTGCTTCAGTGTATGTAGAAGATAATGTTATGGAGGAAGTTAATTATGAGGAAAGTCGTGATAATTCTATCTGGTGAGGCCAGAAATGTGATTGATGAGATTTTGCCTTTTGATATCATTAAAACAGTAAATCGTTATGAGGT
Organism: Schistocerca serialis cubense; assembly: GCF_023864345.2. Lineage (NCBI taxonomy): Eukaryota > Metazoa > Arthropoda > Insecta > Orthoptera > Acrididae > Schistocerca > Schistocerca serialis. The sequence continues at coordinate 442,901,859 of NC_064643.1, forward strand.
TCGAAAGAAATATGAATCATGTATAAGTGATGAGATTTTAAAAGTATTTTGGGATCATTATGGTAATGATGACAGGAACCGTAAAATAAAAGATACACTGAAAAAGGTATGTGAAGACGTCCAACCAGAATGGTGGGAAGAGACTAGAGGTAAACACATGACTTAAAAGCTAGTAATAAAGTACACCTGTGAGTACTACGCAACTGAAAGTAGGGTTATACATCAATGAGAATGAAGTGAGAGATATGGAGTTCAGAGATAGTGTCAAGCCATAACACAGCTGGCAGTTGAGCAGTCCTACATGGTATGTGTATTGTAGGGTAACAATGGATCTTCCACAATAGGTGCTGTAGACTGATCTCATGATTTGTTGTGTCTAAACCAGATCATGTTTGACATTTGCACGCAAATATGATTTCATTATTTATGTAGCCTTATGACTGAAACATCTGTGAAACCAACAAATGTCTGGCTGAGGTAGCTCTAACTATGAACTGGGGTAGAAGGCTGTGGTGTGCACACGCATTCTCTGCAGCCATGATCCATAGTTGCTCTTGAATTTGGTACCAGTACAGGTGGAGGGACCAGAAGTATGCTCATGTCGACACTGCCCTGTGACTGTGCACAACTTTGTTCTGTGGTTACATCACTGTAACTGATGGCACGACCAGCATGTGGCATGGAATCCAGTGGTTGAAATACAGTAGATGGGCATTGCAGAACCCCAGTCTCATGTTTAATGTCCTGGATGGCACTATGGCATGCAGTAGGTTATTTGCTGCAGTCATGACTGTAATGCATCTGTTGAATTGTGGCAGGTAACTGAACCGCAAGAACACAATTTGTTCTTCGAGGTCACTCATTATGTAGGAATATTACAATCTACACACAAAACACATACACGAACTATTATACACAACCAACAAATCACAAAACAAAAACATAAGTAAGGTAAACAGAACAGGATTATCAATATAATTCTGTCAACTGCATGCAAAAATAAACTAGCTTAGGTTATCTGTTCTGGATAGCCATTTATGAGCAATTTAAATTGGACAAGGCCAAGAACAGAGCACTGTGACACCATATGTTGTACTAAATGTACTTGACCTGTAGGACACAGCTTTTTTATAGTTATTAATTTTAACAAATTGCATTTCTACCCTACAGGTCAGTGGCAGCTGGTGCTCATTATCATTGGTGGGTCCCAGATAAAATGTCAATTAACTTTCTAACCATCATTTATGCCATACTGAATAAGAAACATTAGAAAAATAGTAAATATGGTAATTATTCAGTTATAAATGTAGGCCTAATCCATTAAATACTGTAGCTAATAATAAAGATCATACAGAAGTGAACTGAATAATTTGTTGGTTTTTTTTCATATGTTCATATGTTTATTTATTAGCCATTCAACAACAATTTCAGCAATAATCAATATACAGTTTACATTCAAGAATTAATTGTATGGTTTTACACATTTAGTGAATGATAGTTACATTATTTCATTGTTTATACATTCCTTTCAAATTACTTCCAAGATATTCTTCAATAGGGTAATATGCTTTATTTTTGAGCCATGTATCAAATACCTCCTTAAATTTTGCCGGGTTGTGGCAGTTTATTATATAACTTTAGACTTTGATGTTTGTGACTGTTGTGTGTCAGTGACAGCCTAAAATACGGTATATCAAGCATGCAGTTATTTCGAGTGCTGTGCAACTGTAAATTCTTTCTCTGTGTAAATTGTTGTATATTTTCTTTTACGTATATTTAGCAGTTATACATATAGAGACTTGGGAGTGTTATTATGTTTAATATACTCAAGTGCTCCTTACAGCTTTCTCTTGGACCCAATCCTTGTAAACTTATAATTGCTTTTTTTTTTTTTTTTGCCATTTGAATACAAAGTTTGTGCCTGGTGAATTAATAATAGAATCCCATATTGTAGCTGCAACTGAAAGAATGCATAGTAGCAAGCATCAATTAACAGGGTGTATACACAGACAAGGAAAAAAATTCCTGGATTTCCCAGTTAAGAATACACTTTGTCCCGGGTGAAAACATACTTTTTCTCTGGTAACTGTCAGTATATTTTATCCCGGAACTGTATAACTTATCAGTCCTTTGAATGGTTATACACGGGCGTAGAATTTCCCGGCGCTTTAGAAACGAAACACAGGGAAAATAACACATTTTGGAAATATTTTTGATGAGCAGCAACATTTACACTGCATATTTTCGTATTACGAAAGTATAAATTCGAATTCCACCAAACACCACATGTTACTTTCTGAAGCATTGAAATTAAGATAGCGATGCGCTTTTGTAGGCCAGGCACAGCTAGCTCATGTCACGTGATTCCGCTAGCCGACGACAGCGGGTATTCACAGCTGAGGACATGTGATGTCAGCCAATAGCAACATCATTGTCAAGAAGCGCGAACACACAAACAGAAAAAGCAAATGGTTTAAATTAATATACATAGTGTTGCTACACGAAAAGCAAAGCTTTCACATATAATATTGCCCTATAAGATTAATACGCTGCAAGAGAAGCTAAGCTTTCACATATAATGTTGGTCTTTTATGCGTGTATTTAAATGTAAGATATATCACACAAATGTGCCAGTAAAATTTCTGATAACGACATATATGTCTGATCTTCTGGCCTCGAAATTCATCTAAATGGCTCGTCATTAAAGAGTTGATTTTTAAATGAGAGTCAAACGCTCTATGATTTAAGAAACTCATTGTACATTCTCGGACATAGTTCAACTTGCGTAAAAGGAAATTTGCTTTGATAGCAACGATTTTCAAACCACCATTCGGATTATTTTCCCGCGACCTATTAGAAATAGGTTGGTTTCTGCAGTTCCCGGAGAGTTCCAGATGACAGGCGTCACCGCGCTTGCGCAGCTACAATGTCGTAGAGAGCCGGTTTGTTCGTATGTGTAAAACATTAAAAGATCTTACATTATGTCATAAAAGAAACAAGACATCAGAGGATACTCCAAGAGCATCGAAATTTCGTGACCCATACTAAAATGTGCACATTTAAAGTGCACATTCGTATGTCCAGATTCCCTGTGAAGTAGACCACAACCTGATATTAAGATTTTCAATGTAGTTTTCGGGATGTAAATTTTCTTGGAGTACCAGTACTATGTTATCTCATGTTTGGTTCTTTATTGTGGCATAATGAAATACGTGCTAGAAGTTGAAAACGTGCACTTGAAATGCAAAATAACTTCATTGTTCTGCAAGGCAATTAATGCTTGACTGTCAGAAAGGTGAAAATAAAATAAAATCTGCAACTAACAACAAATTTTGGCCTTCCGTAATTATGTGAATGTATTTATCTTACTTGATAGCCCCTTAACAACAAATTTTGGCCTTCCGTAATTATGTAAATGTATTTATCTTACTTGATAGCGCCCGGCCACAGAAATCTGGTTAGTTTTCATTTGACGTGAGAGCAGTAAACAAAGAGGAAACAGCAAAATCACTAAATGTAAACACGGGTCACGTGGAGACTACCCACATCCCCACTATAACTCAGACTGCTCTGTGCATCAGCCCAGGATTTACGATGCTTCCGAACCGGGCCAATACCCCGCCACTCCCTAGAGCGTTTGAGACAGGACGACAAAAATTAGAAAAAAATCGAATTTTCAAAAATATATACATTTTGTAGTGCACATCTTTCTGAAGAGTCTAACGCATAAAACATATGTGTTCGAGGAAATGTAAGACTTATTATTTCGTTGTAAGGGTGCCAAAGTGCAGTGCCACACATCTTCACACAGCGTTCTCCTATCGCATGTCACTGTATTTTGCTCTGTGGAATTGAAACGTGTATATTTTGTAATGGATGCCATCAAACCATATTCAGGACACTGGAAATTAAAATGTCCTGTGGTGCCTCTCATGCTTACAGTCGGCCGGTTTTTTTTAAAAAAAAAAAAAAAAAAAAAAAAAAAAAAAAAAAAAAAAAAAAAAAAAAAAAGGACTCTTAAGAAAATTTGCAATCTTTATTCCCTATCAGCTAACAACTTGCTGCTTTGTGTGACATAAAATTAAATATAGGATATATAAAACCAGTAAAGACACGAGACAAGCAAGACAATACACATTTCTTCAATCCTTGGCTCCTAGATTTTTTTTCTCTCTAATCTTGCTACAGCTTTACATGGCGTGCTTTCCTTTCTGCGAAAGAATCTGTTACCTCATCAAAGTTCGTCAAACGTTTTGCTACATGAAAAATCGAAATGTCGTTGTCCAATACTGAAAAAGCTGTTAATACAAATAGGACCCAAGACTGGTGTGGTTCCTCAATCTGATTACGTCTATTTTGTCACTCTCTGCTAGATAAAATAAAAGAGGCCTTTCTAATACTGAGCAATTGTAACACACACCAAATAAACGAGACTGTTTTGGCACAAACGGTCATTTTTTGACGACAGAATATAACTTACGAAGTACCAATACCAAATGCCTATTAGGCCTACTACAAGCTAAAAGCTTTACTTTGGGAAATAATTTCACACTTCATTCATACGTTCCAGTTTCTCAAGTATGAGATCGAAAAGTAGCTGTACGAAATGTTTATACAGACTTGGAATCGTCACATTGTTCCATAATTTGTGTGATGTCCCCGTTTCCTTCCTCGTTCTAACAAAGAGACTTGTTATCACTAATTCTGTAACTATTCCCGTCAATGTCAAAGCGTATTCGCCGGTTAACTTCCTAACTCTACCAGAATCACCGGTTTAGTTATCCCACGATTATCCTCCGGTTAGGCGTTTTTACGTGTTCGTACAACGCGTTTTCCGTACTACTTCCAGAATAGAACTTAAAGCGGCTAATAGCCGGGGACTGTATAACTGGCCCTTACAAGTATAGCGACCTGGCCAAAAATCTTCTGTCAAAATTTCATTTTGTTGGATACACCAAGAAGGTAATACGTAATCGCCAGCCTAAGTGGCCCAGAGGTTCTAGGCGCTTTAGTCTGGAATCGCGCAACCGCTGCGGTCGCAGGTTCAAATCCTGCCTCGGGCATGGAAGCGTGTGATGATCTTAGGTTAGTTAAGGTTAAGTAATTCTAAATTCTAGGGGACTGATGACCTCAGATGTTAAGTCCCATAGTGCTCAGAGCCATTTTTATACGTAATCTTTCTTACATGTTATTCGTTTATTTCCACTCTGGTAGTCTGAATCTTTGTAGTAATCTAGTAATTGTAACAATGCTCATCATTCGCAAACCCAATCAACCACACAATCAGACAGCTGTTGGCATTCGTCCGTTTGGCCTTACTCTGTTCAGCCCGTATATCCCCTTTTGTCTGTAGGAAAGTTTGTTTCTACATACGACGAGGATTCCCCTGACAGAGACATCATGTACACTATACACGCATTCACAAATCAAAGTACAATTCATTCATAAATCATCTTACAATGTGTTCAAAAATGACAGGGATGCGTTTCAAAGTCATGTGAATAATCGATAGACTAACGTGCGCTGGATGATAGGCGCTTTGTGAAACAAGGTTTTTTCCTTCAAGAATATGAATTTCCCCCCCACCCCGTCCTCCTCCAACTAGATCTAAGCCTGCTGCGCATGTGTGAATCTGGCAGCTTGCGCCCGCCGGTAAAATTTTTTTTGGTAGCATCTAGCAGCTTGCTGCGACTGCTTACATAGCCAACACCCACATTTCTGTAGCCAGAAGTGGGAGAAGCTATTATTCAACTGCGCATGCGCATGATCTCGCTCGTAACTGCTAGAACGAATATAATGTAAACAGTTGTGACGTCACGCTCATAGGAGGCAATTTGTTGTTATGAAGCATTGCATTCTCCCTAAAGCCTTTGACATATTTTGCTGTTGGCAGACGCTTGTATGAGCACAGTGTTTTGTTGTTGTATAGGGCGCATTTCCTTTGCAATTTATTTTCGTTCTTCTCTCGTTCATATTTTATTGCTGCAATATTACTCTGCAGTAGCGGGATACAGTAATATCTTTTGTAAGAGTACCAGTCAAAATTACAAAAATTTAACTGAAAACCAAAACAATGAAAAATTCCCGCAATTCTAAAAAATTCCAAGGTTTTTCCTGGTTTTCTCCCAGATGAAAAAATTCCCGGATATCCCGGTTGTCGGGGTTCGTATACACCCCAAATAAACTTTCACTGACAGAATTTCTTAGTTTACACAGCAGGAATATTATGCGTGTAAGTTTGTCTGTCAGATAGCTTGTATGGTCATCCCATGAGAGCCTGTGGTTTAGTTTTAGTCGCAGTAGTTTGACACTGTGATTCTCTGCTATCCGTACCTTCTGTTTTTGTGTTGTTTATACATAACTCGTTAGCAATACACCATAGCCTACATTTTTCAAAAAGCTCATTATTTTTGTTTACCATCTCTTGCATACCTGTGGATATCATGGTCATATCATTAGCATATAAGACATTCTTGCAGGCTACATAGTTTGAGAAGTCATTAACATAGATAATAAAGAGTAAGGGTCAGGGAACAGAGCCCTTTGGAATTCTTCTCTTAATTTTCATTAAATCTGACCTTTCATTGTTCACATACACTGACTGTTGCGTGTTATTTAGGTATGACTTAATCAAATTAAGTGGTTTGTCTGCAACACCATAATATTCTAATTTCTTAACAATTATCTCATATGATACTGAATCATATGCTCTGCTTAAGTCTAAGAGTGTTGCACAGGTGTTCAGTTTCCTTTCAAAGTGTTGTGGATTTCAGTTATCAGGATTTCAATGCTTTTATGGTTGACTGATTAGTTCTAAATCCAAACTGGCTGTCATTAAGTAATTTATTGCTCTCAAAATGCATGTAAAATTGTGTGTGTGAACAGCTCTCTATGATTTTGGCGAGTATAGGGACAATTGATATTGGTCTATAGTTATCTGGCATTTCTCTGTCACCCTTTTTGTATATGGGGAGTGTAACTGTAATTTTAAGGCAATCAGGGAAAATGCCATCATTATGGATTTTATTTGCAAGGTAGAGTAGAGGGAATCTAATTTCCTTAATTAGAGCCTTTATTACATAGTTACTGAATCCATAGTGGATTCTGTTGATTTTTGATTTTTTGTTGATTTGATTTATTGATCCATTTTCATCTACAGCTGCACAATGTGCAAGAGATATTTGTTACGCTATATACAGAGAGATAAAATACACATGTTCTTCTGAATGAGACTGCATTGGGTTAACATAGAAAAATTTAGTTTTGTAGGTATTCATTTACTGTGTAAAAGCAGTGATCAACCAAGTACGACTTCAATTTAGATTTGATGTTTTGTATGTGTTAAATGGTATCTGATAAGCCATTGTATAGTTTGATACTAGGATGGATAAGTCTGTTTTGAAATAACTTTGTGTTGGCACTTTGGACATGTACATCCAATTTTTGTCTTGTATCATTGTGATTGTGTGATTTTGAGTGATGAGTGGTCTTTTTGTATGTTTTGCTTTAAATACATTATATTTTCAAGTATATATATGTAAGGAAATGGCAGGATCATCCTTTTTTGAAACAATGGTCTACATGATTTGCGATTATCTACCCCTTCCACTATTCTTATAATTTTTTTCTAATTTTGGATGTTTTGATGGCATCTCCAGAATTTCCCCAGAACATAATCCCATACCAGAGGTGAGAGTGTACAACTGCATAATATACACACTGAAGGGTGTTGTAGCTGGTACAATTTTTTAACATATGTAACACAAAACAAGAAGTACTTAATTTTTTGTTCATTTGCTCAATATGTGCTTTCCATTTCAAGTTGTCTTGTAGATGAAGTCCAAGAAATTTGGTACAGGCTGTTTTGGCAATTGTCTGTCCATATAGCTCTAGATTGGTTGATATCAGATATTTTGTTTGTGCTGTGTATATACCCATAGCTATAGTTTTTTCAGTGTTTATTATTAAGTCATTGTCATCAAAGTAACATGTTAGCCTGTCAGTGGCTTCTTTTATGTTTTTTACAAAAGGTTCTTCTGAGTTTCCTGCAATTTGAACACTCGTATCATCAGCAAATTGAAATATTTCACTGCTGTCATTGATTATGTTTACATCATTTACATAAAGTAAGATCAGAACAGGACCCATTACTGATCCTTGTGGCACTCCATATTTGACAGTCAGTAGCTTGGAATTATATTTCCTAATGACATTGTCCCTTTCTTGATCTATTTCCACATATTGTTCCCTGTTCTTAAGATAAGAGCTGAGCCAGTTGTTAGCTGTTCCCCTAATGCCAAGATTTTCTAGCTTGTGTAGCAATTTGTAATGATTTATGGTGTCAAATGCCTTTGACAAATCTAAAAATATGCCCATGCTAAGTTTTTTTTGTCTAATGCTATCAGTGCCTCTAATAGAAAGGAGTGAACTTTTGATTCGGTTGAACGGTTTGCTCTAAATCCATGTTGAGATTCTGACAGAATGCCATTATCTACTAAGAAGTCTGTTAGCCTCTGTTCTAGAGTTATTCAACTTGTTTACAGAGTTATTTGTATCTGTAGCAGTTAGTCTACTCCAGTTAAATCTTTTATCTGTTTTATTCTGTGATTGCAAAAGAAAGCCTTCTGCATCAGTTAAATCATCACTTTTTGGTACCTGGGCGTTTACTGAATTTATGAAGTGTTTGTTGAGAGTGTTGCAATTAACTGGGTTTCTGATTTCTTCTTTCCCCATGTTTATCTCACTTTTAACTGTGTTCCAGGCAGCATTACTTTTGTTTTTGGAATTTAAAATATACTCCTCTCTTGCTTCCATTTTTGCTGCTTTAATTTCAGATTTGTATATTTTCCTTAAGTTTATATATCTATTCTTGTTTTCTTGATTGCCTTCAGTTTTGTCCTTCAGCATGAGTAGAAGGATTCTAATTTTATTGAGGTGCAGGGTGTACCCCTTTTTTGTGTGTTGTGGTTTATGCGTATTGCTACAGTTACATCTCTTAGTAATAAGGGGGCAGTTACTGTCTAATGTATTTTTTACATTGGATATGAATGCAGAAAAGCTTTCATTTATATCTTTGTCAATGATTACTATTCTAGCCCATTCTATTCTACTCAGTTCATTTCTCATTACTTCAGTGTTCCCTTCCTTGAAAGCTCTATATGTAGTTAGCATCCTGGTATCAACAAGTCTCAGATTTCCAATTTTGAGCCATATGCCATCATGGTCAGATAGTCCTAATTTTATGGTATCCCATTCTAGTTGATTCCTACACACATTGAATATCAGACCAGCTGCGTGGCTGGATTGAAGAGTTTTTAGCAAACAGAACACAGCATGTTGTTATCAATGGAGAGACGTCTACAGACGTTAAAGTAACCTCTGGCGTGCCACAGAGGAGTGTTATGGGACCATTGCTTTTCACAATATATAAATGACCTAGTAGATAGTGTCAGAAGTCCCATGCGGCTTTTTGCGGATGATGCTGTAGTACACAGAGAAGTTGCAACATTAGAAAATTGTAGCGAAATGCAGGAAGATCTGCAGTGGATAGGCACTTGGTGCAGGGAGTGGCAACTGACCCTTAACATAGACAAATGTAATTTATTGCGAATACATAGAAAGAAGGATCCTTTATTGTATGATTATATGATAGTGGAACAAACACTGGTAGCAGTTACTTCTGTAAAATATCTGGGAGTATGCGTGCGGAACGATTTGAAGTGGAATGATCATATAAAATTAATTGTTGGTAAGGCCGGTACCAGGTTGAGATTCATTGGGAGAGTCCTTAGAAAATGTAGTCCATCAACAAAGGAGGTGGCTTACAAAACACTCTTTCGACCTATACTTGAGTATTGCTCATCAGTGTGGGATCCGTACCAGATCGAGTTGACGAAGAAGATCCAAAGAAGAGCGGCGCGTTTCGTCACAGGGTTATTTGGTAACTGTGATAGCGTTACAGAGATGTTTAACAAACTCAAGTGGCAGACTCTGCAAGAGAGGCGCTCTGCATCGCGGTGTAGCTTGCTCGCCAGGTTTCGAGAGGGTGCGTTTCTGGATGAGGTATCGAATATATTGCTTTCCCCTACTTATACCTCCCGAGGAGATCACGAATGTAAAATTAGAGAGATTAGAGCGCGCACGGAGGCTTTCAGACAGTCGTTCTTCCCGCGAACCATACGCGACTGGAGCAGGAAAGGGAGGTAATGACAGTGGCACGTAAAGTGCCCTCCGCCACACACCGTTGGGTGGCTTGCAGAGTATAAATGTAGATGTAGATGACATTGCTAATTATATTGTCAACGCATGCCTCCATTCTGGTCGGTTTTTCATTTAAGCAGTAGTAATTTATTGATCTTAAGATATTTAGGATGTATACCACAGTTTTTCTCTTTATTCTTACATCTATATTAATGTCTCCTTTGATTATGTTTTATACTGCTTGTATTAGGTAGTCAGTAAGATTAATTCAGAGAGTTTTTCTGTGAATGTCTCCTCATCAGAAGCTGGTGGTCTGTAAAATGTTGCAGTTATGAGTTTCTGAGTGTGTATAACCCATGCAGATGCTACAAATAGTCCTTCAACAGACAAGTTTGTGAGGTCTATGATTGAATATTTTAGATTCAAGTTTTTGTTGATATAAATGGACACTCCACCATGGACATTGTTTGGTCTACAGTAGCTTGTTCCCAGTGAGTAGCCAAATGATACAAATAGGCTTATTCACTCACTTTTAATCCATTGTTCATTCACACAGAGAACGCCACACTGCATTTCCTCCAGCCAGTACTGTAGTTCACTGACTTTGTTTCTTAGGGACTGTACATTTATATGTAACAAAAGTAATTCACTTTTTGCTGCAAAATGGTACATTGTTTACGTTGGGCTCAGTTTGATTATTTACTTTAAGTGTGTTTTTTGTATTATGATCTAAAGCTCTTTGTTTTGATCAAATCTGACACATTTCAGGCTTGTTCAGCTATATACATTTCCCTGATCTGGTTCTGAGTTTTGAGACATATGTTCCAAATTGCTGTTGCAAGATAATTTGTTATTCACCATACTAAGTATGTTTTGGCCAGCAGTGTCTTTCCTAGACCGCTTAGGCCTTGACCATGTCTTGTGTGTTTGGCTTCAGATGTGATTGTGTGAATTTCATTATCTTCAGGTCCATTATAATCGGGTATGTTACATGTTATAGACCTAATAGTTTTCGACCTACATTTATCACAGTTACAGTTCTTTATGGTTGTCTCCTGTCCTTTTAGTGAGGGATCTACTTTTCCACATCAAAAATGAAATACGTTTCCACATTTTGTGCACTCAACACCACTTCTCAGAGTTTTCTGGCGTTTTCGACAATGTTCATTGGTCCTGTCGCCTGTATTTTTGCTAGTCAGATTGTGTGTTAGCACATCACTGTACAATGGAGAATCGCACTGTTCTTTTTGTTCTTTAAGTTCATCATATTTTAGTATTAACCACGAATTTCATCTAATAGAAATGATATAATATTGTCTTCAGTGTCTTTGCTGTTTACATTTTCGTGAATTTCGTCTTTACAGCAATTCAAACAATACCAAGGCTTTCGTTTTGAACTTACTTTTGCACATGTATAATGGTGAACTGTTTCACATTTTACACACATTATTCCTTTGTCGGCGCGTTTTTCACAATAGCAGTGGGAAGATGTCCCATTTTCTTGCAAATGTTCAGTGTTCGCTGTTGGTGCTGCACACACAGGTTCACCATCGTATTTTCCCGTGTTCGCGCTTCTTCTTTTATCAACTTTTTTAATAATATAGTACGTCAGACAAGTATTATCACAATAAGTACTGATTTTTTCGCACACTATGCACTTTCCATCGTAATTTTTAATTTTACTTATAACGCTATTGCACTCGTCATTTTCATTCGCCGCCATGTTGGATAGTGTGTGTTCTGTGTTTATATTGGTTGATGCACACCTAACTACTTGATTTCTAGTTTCTCTTCCATACTTAATAAATTCATTTTTAGCAAAAAATGTACTTTATTGATTTCAAAGTTTCTGTAAGAATACTGTAGTTTTACAGTATTGTTAGGCCCTCAAAGGTTGACCACCGGCTCTTGAGCCTAATAATGTGCAGTTTAACCAAAGGCTTCCTATGTTTGCTGAGTTCTGCCAACTGAGGAGTGCAGTGAAACTGTTTAAGTTAGATTTCTTTGAAATACTTGGTAGAATAATAAGTGACATAGGAAACAGATAGCACATATAACACACATTTAATCTCACCATATTTCCTGCCAGGAAAGCGTTAAATGAGAGCTCTGTGTCTTGCTTTGAAATATACACAGCAGATTTTGGTACCAAATATAACAAAAACATTGGTACAATAGAGCTACCAGACTTAACAAAATAGCTGTTGTAAAAATCTATATAGTGGAGATGCTGAGTCACAGATAGGCACAACAAAAAGATTCTCACAGTTATAGCTTTTCGCTATTAATGCTTTCCTCAACAATAGACACACATACACACAAGTACACACACTCACACAAATGCAACTCACACACACAACTGCAGTCTCAGACAACTGAAACCACACTGTGAGCATCAGCACCAGTGCATGATGGGAGTGGCGACTGGGTAGGGTTAAGGAGGAGGTTGGGGCGGTGAGGGGGAGGGACAGTATGGTGGGGGTGGCGGTCAGTGAAGCGCTGTGGGTTAGGCCGGTATTACACTATCTAATTTCTTTGTCAAATATCTTTGTCAAAAATCTTTGTCAAAGATATCTGATGGTGTAATAGGGAACTTTGTCAAATGTCGTCCAATATTTGATCAAATCTAGGGCCTCGCTGTAGATTTTATCAAAGAAGTTGCTTGTCTTCTGTTCACTGCAATGTGACACGTTACCACATGGAGCACTAGCATCGCTGCAGCATTCTATTGTCTGTAGTCTTTTTATAAACGTTGCCGGTAAATACAATTGGTGTGTGCTGACAACTACAAAATTAATAGAGATGTATGAAGCTGATGGGGCACTTTACAACGTGAGGCACCCTGAATACAAAAATAGATTAAGAGGATTGGAGACCTCACCTAACCTAACTTAACCTAACCTAATCCTCTCCTATAGCAAGGAATCGGAGTGTTACAGTGAGCCTCTCTTCTGCAGACGTAGCAGTTCTTAAGTGAATATTGTGCTTTGTGATATAAGGATCACTTCACTAAGGACATACAGAAATGTATGCTCATCCATTCTTAAGTAATTGATGTACGACTTGACATCCTCCACTATAAGCTCACGTAACAAGTTTTGTTGAATGTTTTTATCATGTTGTCATAAAACCCACGGCTTTATGTTTCCTTTTGTTTCCACCACTTTTCTTCCGCAAGTGCACATAGTGCAATTGTGGCACATGCAACTGCTGTGGTTAATAACAGGTTGTTGTTGTCAGCCATCTTGAAGTTTGATGAAAAATATGATGACAGTCTAATACGCCTTCTAGTGCTATGTTGGAGGTCTTTGTAAAATATATTTGACGGAGTATTTGATCATATCTTTGATAAAATCTTTGACAAAGAAATTTGGTAGTGTAATACCGGCCTTAGACAGGGGCTGGGGAGAGGAGGGACTGGGAGGGGGCGAAGGGGGGGGGGGGGAGGGAGAAGAAGCGGAAAACGAGAGAAATGAAAAGACTGGTTATGGTGGTGGAATGAGGGCTGTGTTGTGCTAGAATAGTAACAGGGAAGCAGCTGGATGGGTGCGGACAGTCACTAACAAAGGTTGAGGCTAGGCGGGTTATGGGAATGTAGGATGTATTGCAGGGAAAGTTTCCACCTGCGGGGTTCTGAAACTCTGGTGTCAATGAGAAGCATCCATATGGCACACGCTGTGAAGCAGTCATTGAAATGAAGGATATCATTCTCTCAGTGGGGGCACAGTAATCGGCCACAATGGGGTATCCTGGGTGGTTAGGTTTATGAACTTTAGGAAGCATGTAGAAGGTAGGAGTGCAGGGAGTGGTAGGGATGAGAGTTCTCTCTGGGGCCTTTTTCTTCTCGCGCAGCGTTCTTACATATAAAGCCGCGGTGCGGACGGCTAAGGGAACGCCTGATCAAATGTGCTCTCCCGACTAGCCGCTGGGCTAGTAATGCACCACTTTAAGTTATCGAATAAATCATTGCTTCCTTTGCTGATGGCCGATGAAGCTTTCAATTTGATTGTGCAATCAGCACACAAGTAAGTAATCATAATAAAAGTCTGACGTGGCTAAGTTAAATATTTTGGGCGAGAGAATTAATTTAATTACACTACATGCAGTAGACGAGCTCTGAACTTGCTTTTTGGAGATACGCTATAGCTATAGTTTTATAGTTATTCTGTTGAAACTTCTCACATTTTTATGATTATAGCGGATCTCCCTTCTACTTAAATTTAAACATCCTAGCTTTATTTGTTCGCCTACTTAATCTACCTTGCTTCCTTAATTTCTAAGACAAAAACCCAAAAATCATGAATTTCTACTAAAATTTTAATTTGTGAGTTCCAGAATACTGTTTCTACTAAATTATTATGCAAAAGGAATCTAAATATAAATTTTTAAGTTTCTAGCTCTTTTCTGTTGCGCCAATGATTTTTACAGAAAAACATCCAAATTTCGAAAATGGTTAAAGTTATTGAACTGATATCCAACACATATTGATTTTGTATTACTCCTGACGTGCTAGAAATGTTTCAGGTTATTTACTTCATTTTAAAGTATTGCACAATACTTATGACGTCAGAGCTAGCTACAGCGGACTAGGCTGGCACACAATGGAAAGACTGATGTGAATTTTATAAGACGTGAGTATGCTGCTTCCCTGCAGACACCCTATCCACATCCCTCCAGAACCTCAACAACTTTTCCCCCATTTGCTTCACCTGGTCCTACTCAACCCAACAAGCCACCTTCGTCAATGTTGACCTCTACCTCAAAGATGGCTACTTCAGTACCTCAGTCCATATCAAACCTACTAATCACCAGCAATACCTCCACTTCGAAAGCTGCCACCCGTTCCATACTAAGAAGTCCATTCCATACAGCCTAGCCACCAGTAGCTGTCGCATCTGCAATGACGAGCAGTCCCTCTCGATATCTACCGAGGGTCTCACTGAGGCCTTCACTGACCGCAATTCTCCTCCCAACCTTGTGCAAAATCAGACCTCCCGTCTTTCCAGTCTCCCACCACCTCCCAAAGTCCCACCGTCCAGCCAGAGAGAAGCATTTCCCTTGTAACTCAAAGTCACACTGGGACTGGAGCAGCTGAATTACATTCTCTGCCACGGTTTCAGTTACCTCTTGTAATGCACTGAAATGAGAAATGTCCTGTCCACTATCTTTCCCACCCCTCCCACAGTGGTATTCCGCTGTTCACTGAACCTACACATTCTTCCATGACCCCTGCTCCCAATCCCTTATCTCACGACTCATGCCCCTGTAATAGACCTAGATGCAAGACCTGTCCTATACATCCTCCCACCAGTACCTACTCCAGTCCGCTCACTAACATCGCCTATCCCATCAAAGGCAGGGCTACCTGTGAAAGAAGTCACGTGGTCTACAAGCTAAGCTCCAACCACTGTGCTGCACTCTATGTGGGCATGAGAACTAACAAGCTGTCTGTCCACATGAATGGCCACCAAAAATTGTGACCAAGAAACAAGTATACCACTTTGTTGCTGAACACACTGCGAAACATGATATCCTTCATTTCAACGATTACTTTACAGCCTATGCCATATGGATGCTTCCCATTGACACCAGCTTTTCAGAATTGGGCAGGTGGGAAATTCCCTTCAATACATCCTACATTTCCATAACCCTCCTGGCCTCAACTTTCATTAGTCACTGTCCTCACCCATCCAGCCTGTTCCCTTCCAGCACTCACTACACAGCCGTCATTCAACCATCACACCCAGTCTTTTTATTTCTCTCCTTTTTCGCTTATTCTTGCCCCCTCCCCCTCCGTCCCTACCTCTCCCCTACCCCTGTCTAACATGCAGCACTTCACTGTCCACCACCCCCACCACACTATGCCTCCCCCTTGCGACCCCAGCCTCCTCCTTACCCCCACCCAGTCACCACTCCCATCAGGCACTGGTGCCGCTGCTCACAGTGTGGTTTCAGTTGCCTGAGACTGCAGTCTTGTGTGTGAGTTGCATTTGCATGAGTGTGTGTCTGTGTACATATGTGTGTCTATTGTTGATGAAGGCCTTAATGGCCAAAAGCTATAACTGTGAGAATCTTTTTGTTGTGCCTGTTTGCGACTCAGCATCTCTGCTACATTGTGAGTAGCAGCTTTCCTTCTCATAATATTGTTACATTCCATCTTGGAATATCCATTGTTTGATTGTTCTCAAATTCCAGTAGAAAGAGCTGATGAAGAGCACTGACGCTGATTCCCATTTGGTTATTTTGAATTTTTTTTCTTCAAAATATGGATTATGAGATGACTATCCAGATATTGAAATAGCTTTGAGGATATTTATAATAATTTCAGTACAGTTTCAGCAAAGTAAAGATGATAAAGAAGTACTTAAGGTCACAAATTCAGCTATCTTGTTGACAGAAAACAACACAGTGGCTAAATTTGGCTTCACTCAACGTAAGGAAATGGAAAGTAAAATTATAATAAGAACACAATTTTTGGAAAGGAATGTGTTCTTAACACTCAATTAGAGCCCTATTTCTTTTATTTTCTCAGTAATGACGCACACTGTTAATAATTTAACACAAGCAAATGAAATCTGTCCTTTATCATATATCATGATTAAATTAATGTACAGTAATTGGAACAAATAATAAGGCATTTAGTTCTTTTAGTAAATTTGGGGCAAATAATAAGACATTTAGTTATTTTAGTAAATTTGTACAATTAGTGATTTGTTTACAATAATGATACAGATAATTATTTGTGATAAAGATACATTTAATTTTTTGTGTGCAAATATTTTTCACATATACAAACCATTAAATAATTTCTTTTCAATAACACTTGATTTATATTTAACCTACCTTTCAAACTGCAAAATTTCCATTGTAGAATGGCAGTTTTTCTGGAGGGAGAGCAGCTTCGGCAATTCTGCCAGGGCCACAGAATCAACTCAATATGGCTCTGGCTATGGGTCCAAGCCAGTGGGCCCCAAATATTGTGTAGACAAGTGTAGACAAGTGGACAGGAGGGCAAGGAAGGGAGACATCAGGGTTTGATGGGGTGTAGAGAAAGGGGGATATGCATGAGCTAGTCCATCCAGTGGGCCTGCCAGAGCTGGCCCTAAGCTATGCTGTGTTGAGGGGCAAGGTGGAGACAGTGAAACAGCTTGGTCATGTCACTTTGTCTGCAGTTTTAGGAGCCAGCGGTGCGGAGAGAGTACGGGCCATCTGACGCTGAGCCCTCAGCGTTGGGTGATGAAAGGATGTTGATAACTGTGGAAGCAAATGCTGAGAGGAGGGATGAAAGATTGGTCATAGCAGGGCCTGTCCACCTTCTGGCAGCTCAGAGTAACATTGTGTCTCTGCAACGGAATAGTGGTAACTGGGTATGATTATTACCTATGTTCTCTGTCACTCGTACTACACCAAAATCATGTCATACATGAATTGTTTGATGCAATACTGAAAAAATACATGGAATAAAATTATATCACAAAATATATGGTGAGGCTTGGCCCCTAAGAATGAGCCACCCCTGATTCAGTTTATTCTTGTACCAGTGGTGAGCAGAACCTTGAACTCCATATTGTTCAAGTTTTTTTAAAAACAATGTTTGGTTTGCCATACTGAATACTTCTGATTGATCCACAAATATGCCTCCTACTGGTTGCTTGTAATCTACTAGACTTGATTATTTGTCAAAAAACTCATAGTTTTTTGACAGTGGATTTGTTTTTACAAAATCCGGATCGAGAAGCATATTCAAATACCTTGAAGAATGCACATAAAATTGTAATTGTAATTTTCTGAATCTACTTTCTAACTTATTTTTAACAATGGTACAATGTTTCCTATCTTTAAAAAGTTAGCATATGCCTCTTATTCAGATGATGCATTTTTATATCTGAGTGAGACTTACTGATACAAACAATGTGAATACTTTTGTAGGAAAAAAAAAACAGAGTTATGTCTTGTCCGGCAGACATAACTTTTTTTCTTGCAATATTTTCTATAGATGCTGTTTATCTGTCATGGTAGCTTTGAATTTTCTTAATTACATTGATGTTTTTCAAATAAAATGGTTATCTACATCCGTAGATTCAGAGTTATATTTACAGTATATTACGAATTACCACACAGCTTTACAATGAACATTGCACATTGCTACTTTCCATGTTGCTAATAATTTGTAAAGGAGTGGCTAATGAGTCTTTTTGTTTTTTATTCCCCATTTCTTGCTTTATGTTAGATGGGAGTTTGCTGAATATTTTCTTACAAGAGTAGGTGTATGGTATATAGGTATATGGGATGCAAATTGTTTCTGTACAAGAACAACATAGACAGCAGTTCAGCTGTGATTATTTCAGTATTATCTTCCTTGTGCCAGTTTTAAATGCAACACAGTAAATCAGTCATCAGTTTCATACCATATATTTTTGGTCTGTCTAACTCCTGGTCCTTGTATGTTTCTTGGAGGCAGGCCATGATACAACTACTGCTCTAGCAGAGCTCTGATAAGAGACACAGCTTTGTTTTTATTATACTTTGCATATTAATTACAGTCAGTACCAGCAACCTTCCAATATTGTTAAAACTGATTCTACGAACCACCATCATGATTTCTGATTCTGTTAGTGATTAAAGAAAAAACCATTAGTTACCAGTACTTAGATAATAAAAGCTCTTGCTGGACAGCTGTTACCTCTCTTTTGTTGCTACAGCAAACTCAAAAGCTTCTTTCTTGTATCCAGTTTGAAATCCATGTTGATTACTAACAAGGGAAACTTCCCATCACATCTCCTTCAAATTTAGTGATAAGGTGGCTCAGTTGACAGCCCATCAAAAACTGAACACAAATCAAGCATGGAAACAAGAATAAGATGTACTGAATTGGTGCAAAATGAAAAAAAAGCAAAATAGAAACAATGAACTGTCGAAGAACAAGAAGTGCTATATGGAGCAGCCTGAAACAGCAGTGTCATCACGGCCAAGTGATCACAATATTAGACTGCTGTGTAGGTGACTCTGATTCAATCCTCCCTCATGCTGTTTATTTTATTGTTAATTTTTCGCTGTTCGTTGTATTCAAATTTGTGTCTGTGTAGTGGTGTAATGTCCGTTTGCAACAGCAAGGTGTGAGGAAAGGACCTTTAATGATAGTCGATTCTGCTCAACTACTCTATCAGCAGCTGAAAGGAAGTGGTTTAACCGCAAACGTTTGATGGCAAAGTGACAAGTCAACCAAACCCCCCATTGCAAAAAAAAAAGTCTGGTTTGTCATACACAGCATTAGTGACAGTATATGTGTCATATGGTAGGTATCTCTTACTGACTCACCTGTTTTTGTATGTCTAGTAAGTGAGTGGGATATGCCACTTTGTCTGATTTAGGTGTTCATATGAATAAGAACGTGTTTGCTTCCAACGAAATGTTGGAAATGTTGAAAACATAATAAATGCATCAAAAAGTTTTGCATCGTCTCAATTCCAAGAGTTCTGGGACCTGTACATAAAACTGGAATAGAGATCAACATAAACATCATTTCCTCCCTTTTTATTGCTCATGTAAACCACACACTGCATGTTGTACCACCATACCACCATAGATCAAGATCTTCAGAGGTGGTTGTCTAGGTTACTGTACATACAGGTACCTCTAATACCCAGTAGCACATCCTCTTGCATTGATGCACACCTGTATTCGTCATGGCATAAATCCACAAGTTCATCAAGGCACTGTTGGTCCAGATTGTCCCACTCCTCAATGGCACTTCAGCATAGAGTGGTTTGTGGGTCACATCGTCCATAAACAGCCTTTTACAATCCATCCCAGGCATGTGCGATAGGGTTCGTGTCTGGAAAACATGCTGACCACTCTAGTTGAGTGATGTCATTATCCTGAAGGAAGTCATTCACAAGATGTGCACGATGGGGGCACGAAATGTCATCCATGAAGAGGAATGCCTCACCAATATGCTGCCGATATGGTTGCACTATCGGTCAGAGGGTGGAATTCACGTTTTGTACAGCCATTACAGCACCTTCCATGACCATCAGCGGCAGGGTCTGAATCAGAGGCTGAGACGGTTCTGCGACCGTGTGGGCTGCAGATTCCTTGACTTGCGCCATAGGGTGGTGGGGTTTCGAGTTCCGCTGGATAGATCAGGAGTCCACTACACGCAACAAGCGGCTACACGGGTAGCAGGGGTTGTGTGGCGTCGGCTGGGCGGTTTGTTAGGTTAGATGGCTTTGGGCAAGTACAGAAAGGGCAACAGCCTCAACGGGTGCAGGGCAAAGTCAGGACATGCGGGGACCAAGCAGCAATCGGTATTGTAATTGTAAACTGTCGAAGCTGCGTTGGTAAAGTACCGGAACTTCAAGCACTGATAGAAAGCACTGAATCCGAAATCGTTATAGGTACAGAAAGCTGGTTGAAGCCAGAGATAAATTCTGCCGAAATTTTTACAAAGGTACAGACGGTGTTTAGAAAGGATAGATTGCATGCAACCGGTGGTGGAGTGTTCGTCGCTGTTAGTAGTAGTTTATCCTGTAGTGAAATAGAAGTGGATAGTTCCTGTGAATTATTATGGGTGGAGGTTACACTCAACAACTGAGCTAGGTTAATAATTGGCTCCTTTTACTGACCTCCCGACTCAGCAGCATTAGTGGCAGAACAACTGAGAGAAAATTTGGAATACATTTTACATAAATTTTCTCAGCATGTTATAGTCTTAGGTGCAGATTTCAATTTACCAGATACAGACTGGGACACTCAGATGTTTAGGACGGGTGGTAGGGACAGAGCATCGAGTGACATTATACTGAGTGCACTATCCGAAAATTACCTCGAGCAATTAAACAGAGAACCGACTCGTGGAGATAACATCTTGGACCTACTGATAACAAACAGACCCGAACTTTTCGACTCTGTATGTACAGAACAGGGAATCAGTGATCATAAGGCCGTTGCAGCATCTCTGAATATGGAAGTTAGTAGGAATATAAAAAAAGGGAGGAAGGTTTCTCTGTTTAGCAAGAGTAATAGAAGGCAGATTTCAGACTACCTAACAGATCAAAACGAAAATTTCTGTTCCGACACTGACAATGTTGAGTGTTTATGGAAAAAGTTCAAGGCAATCGTAAAATGCGTTTTAGACAGGTACGTGCCGAGTAAAACTGTGAGGGACGGGAAAAACCCACCGTGTTACAACAACAAAGTTAGGAAACTACTGCGAAAGCAAGGAGAGCTTCACTCTAAGTTTAAACGCAGCCAAAACCTCTCAGACAAACAGAAGCTAAACGATGTCAAAGTTAGCGTAAGGAGGGCTATGCGTGAAGCGTTCAGTGAATTCTAAAGTAAAATTCTATGTACCGACTTGACAGAAAATCCTAGGAAGTTCTGGTCTTACGTTAAATCAGTAAGTGGCTCGAAACAGCATATCCAGACACTCCGGGATGATGATGGCATTGAAACAGAGGATGACACGCGTAAAGCTGAAATACTAAACACCTTTTTCCAAAGCTGTTTCACAGAGGAAGACCTCACTGCAGTTCCTTCTCTAAATCCTCGCACAAACGAAAAAATGGCTGACATCGAATTAAGTGTCCAAGGAATAGAAAAGCAACTGGAATCACTCAACAGAGGAAAGTCCACTGGACCTGATGGGATACCAATTCGATTCTACACAGAGTACGTGAAAGAACTTGCTCCCCATCTAACAGCCGTTTACCGCAAGTCTCTAGAGGAACGGAAGGTTCCAAATGATTGGAAAAGAGCACAGGTAGTCCCAGTCTTCAAGAAGGGTCGTCGAGCAGATGCGCAAAACTATAGACCTATATCTCTGACTTCGATCTGTTGTAGAATTTTAGAACATGTTTTTTGCTCGAGTATCATGTCGTTTTTGGAAACCCAGAATCTACTATGTAGGAATCAACATGGATTCCGGAAACAGCGATCGTGTGAGACCCAACTCGCTTTATTTGTTGATGAGACCCAGAAAATATTAGATACAGACTCCCAGATAGATGCTATTTTTCTTGACTTCCGGAAGGCGTTCGATACAGTTCCGCACTGTCGCCTGATAAACAAAGTAAGAGCCCACAGAATATCAGACCAGCTGTGTGGCTGGATTGAAGAGTTTTTAGCAAACAGAACACAGCATGTTGTTATCAATGGAGAGACGTCTACAGACGTTAAAGTAACCTGTGGCGTGCCACAGGGGAGTGTTATGGGACCATTGCTTTTCACAATATATGTAAATGACCTAGTAGATAGTGTCGGAAGTCCCATGCGGCTTTTTGCGGATGATGCTGTAGTATACAGAGAAGTTGCAGCATTAGAAAATTGTAGCGAAATACAGGAAGATCTGCAGCGGATAGGCACTTGGTGCAGGGAGTGGCAACTGACCCTTAACATAGACAAATGTAATGTATTGCGAATACATAGAAACACTGGTAGCAGTTACTTCTGTAAAATATCTGGGAGTATGCGTGCAGAACAATTTGAAGTGGAATGATCATATAAAATTAATTGTTGGTAAGGCGGGTACCAGGTTGAGATTCATTGGGAGAGTCCTTAGAAAATGCAGTCCATCAACAAAGGAGGTGGCTTACAAAACACTCGTTCGACCTATACTTGAGTATTGCTCATCAGTGTGGGATCCGTACCAGATCGGTTTGACGGAGGAGATAGAGAAGATCCAAAGAAGAGCGGCGCGTTTCGTCACAGTGTTATTTGGTAACCGTGATAGCGTTACGGAGATGTTTAACAAACTCAAGTGGCAGACTCTGCAAGAGAGGCGCTCTGCATCGCGGTGTAGCTTGCTCGCCAGGTTTCGAGAGGGTGCGTTTCTGGATGAGGTATCGAATATATTACTTCCCCCTACTTATACCTCCCGAGGAGATCACGAATGTAAAATTAGAGAGATTAGAGCGCGCACGGAGGCTTTCAGACAGTCGTTCTTCCCGCGAACCATATGCGACTAGAACAGGAAAGGGAGGTAATGACAGTGGCACATAAAGTGCCCTCCACCACACACCGTTGGGTGGCTTGCGTAGTCTAAATGTAGATGTAGATATATGTCAGCCCCACATAATGCCACCCCAATACAGCACGGAACCTCCACCTTGTTGCACTTGCTGACGATTGTCTGGTTGAAGGCATTTGCAACACTCGTTAGTGAAGGGAACATGATGGCAATCCCGAACAGTCCATTGGGTATGTTGTTTGGCCCATCTATACTGTGCTGCAGGGTGTTGTGGACGTCAGCAGTGAAGCTGTGCAGCTTTCAGCCTACTGTGCACAGTTTGAGTTATAGCATGACGTCCTGTGGCTGGACAAAAAGCATTATTCAATATGGTGGTGTTGCTGTCAGTTTTCCTCCGAGCCATAATCTGTACATAGCGTTCATCCACTGCAGTAGTAGCCCTTGGGTGGCCTGAGCGAGGCATGTCATCGAAGTTCCTGTCTCTCTGTATCTCCTCCATGTCTGAACAACATTGCTTTGGTTCACTCCGAGACACCTGGACACTTCACTTGTGGAGACTCCTTCCTGGCACCAAGAAACAATGCGGATCTGATCAAACTGTGGTGTTGACTGTGTAGGCATGGTTGAACTACAGACAACATAAGCTGTGTGCTTCCTTCCTGGTGGAATGACTGAAACTGATGGGCTGTCAGACCCCCTCCATCTAATAGGTGCTGCTCCTGCATGGTTGTTTACATCTTCGGACGGTTTTAGTGACATCACTCAATAGCCAAAGGGACTGTGTCTGTGATACAATATCCACAGTCAACGTCTACCTTCAGGAGTTCTAAGAACTGGGGTGATGCAAAACTTTTTTTTTATGTGTGTAGTTTGTCACATAAGCTGAAACAAATGAACATAGCAGTTTCACAACCACACAGTTTCTCTGTGCTCTGTCAAAACATATGTTTTTGAAGTTTTGTTCCATTTTGGAAGTTCTGACTCTTGAATTCCTTTGTTGTAACACACTTTATACCCATCAATTTTTTTGTTTTCATTTCTGTGAGATGTCTATGTGGTGTTTCACCTGTTCTCACTATTCCTCAAACTTACTTGTGACAGCAACATATTCTAACCACATGACTTATCTATAACCAGTGTATAGGATGACAACTACCAAGACCACAGAAAGTGAACAAACATTTCAAATAACCAGATGAACTGTTCATAATGTTGTGGAAAAAAAAAGTAAATGGCCATGAGGAAATTTTGAACATGGCTCGCCTGTTTGGCAGTTGTTTCCAACACCATGACCACTTGCCTGTGACATCATTGCTACTTGACGCTGTTCTTTATTGTACTTCTTGTTCTTGGGCTATTCACTGTCTATATTTTAATTTTTTTTCTTAGTTCAGTACACCTTCTTCCCATCTCCATATTTAATCTGTGTTCAGTTTTTGATGGGTTATTCACTAAGCCATCTTACCGCAAAATCTTGTTAGGGGGGGGGGGGGGGGGGGGGGAAAGAAGGCACAGTGGGAGTTTCCCTTGTAAGCAGTGGTTTGTGGTCATTTTATTTGACAACTTGCTGTTTCATTGACTTCTCAAGTACTTTGCAAGAAGGCTGAGAGGAGTGATGAGGGTCGGGAGTTTTCAACTACATCCCTATCACTGCTTTTAAATAATGATCTCATCTTATGAATTTTTAAGCTGGATTTTGGATTTTGCTAATTTTGGTACTCTATCTATTTTTTAAAATTTTTTGTCCTTGTAAGTTTCTTTTTCAGTGGTTTTTAGGAATCTCTGTCCACTAAAACTGATCAGTACTCAACTCCTTGCAGGCTGACTTGTAATGCGAAAGAAACAAACTATATACAATTTGAGAAGACAAATAAAAACGGAGATCTCCATCTGGTACTGGGCAGAAATGAGTTAGAAAGGGTACAATGTACAAAACTTGTAGGATGCACATTGACCAAGGCTTAAACTGGAAAACCACATAACTTATCTCTTCAAGAGACTCATTTCTGCAAGTTTTGCTCTGATAATTATTTCTAAAGGTTGCCCCTCAGATGGTGCTAGAATGACTTATTTTGATTACTTCCAGTGCCCTGTAGTTTTCTGGGGTGAAATTAAGTCAGGGAAATGAAATTTTTACGGTACAGGAAAGATCTATTTGAACCTTGTCATGCAACTTAGCTAGGGCCTACTACAAGCCCCTATTTAAATAGTTGTGTTTGCTTACTCTAGCCTCCTTGTACATGTACAACCTTGTGTTGATGACAAGAGCTAGACTTGGTGACCTGCAAACCTACTCCGATTATCACAGTTATAACATTCACAACTGTGAGTCCATTCATACAGAACAAGTTAGAACAACTCGTATTCAAAGACATCTGAGCCACTTTGATGTCATTCTTTATAAAGAGATTGGAGATGGTAACACTTTTTAGAACAGAGTTAAAATCATTTCTTATTGAGAAATGTTTCTACAGTTTGAATGAATATATTAAGTTATGGGATTATTAGGCCCTCTTTTTTTGGTGTGTTCTTTTGATTCTGAATCGTCAACAGTTTATGTTCCACAGGGACTGCAGCATAGAATAAATCAGCAAGTAGCATATTTATATGGAGTGTCCAGTCTCTCCGCTGTATTATATTAATTTTTATTTCCTCCATTTCACTACACATCTGTTTTGGCTAAATAGCCATTATTGAGTTACATATATATTGTCCAGATGGATTGATATATGTGTAACACAGTTGTCAACTGTATTTTAACTGTTTTTCTATACTTGCTGAATTAAGGCAGTAAGTAATTTGTTATGGCAGCAATTTGACAGTTCTGCAGCTACAGTGTCATATGTTTATGAAGTACCAGTACCGTTATACAGATGATATATCTGACCTATAGATAACAGTGCTTAAACTACAAAAAGATATGACTCTTAGCTGCATAACTGTCAAATAACTGTCATAACAAATTAATTACACCCTTAATTCAACTAACATATAATGACAGTTAAAATACAGTTGCCAGTGAGGTTATTTGTACATAGACAATATTCAATATTAAGTATTCAATATTGGCGATTTAGCCAAAACAGATCGGTAGTGAAGAGGAAGAAAGAAAAATTAATATCACATGGCAGTGAGTGTGGACACTCCTTACAAAAATCTTTTTAATCTGTTAACTGATGTGCTATCTATGCTGTGTTTGTCTTTGCAAAGAATGTTTCTGCTTTTGGTTGTTTGTTTCAAATGCAGTGAAGTACACCTCTGCTGAGAAAGGGTCTGATGTTACCCTAATTGTTATATATATTATACTTTTGAGCACTGCTACTTTGTTAATTATTTTACATGTATATATTATTTCTTTAATGTTTCTGACACATCTGATACTGTTGTGCGAAATAGTTTTTGGACCAATGAATACGTAAATAAGTTTCTGAAGGTACGTATTTTCGTTCCGTCATTACAACTACCGGTACAAGAAAATGTGTGTTTTTCTCACCAGACGTGTTTCTCTTTATTCAAGAATCAAGAATTTTGTTCACCATAGATCATCATGATATTTGCCTCATCATCATGGAGGTATAAGGAGGGGAGATGGCACTATGGCCGTCTGCTGTACGCATGGAGACCTCCATGCTCATCATACAGGATGTACTAGTACATACAGAATAATAAAATAAACAAGTGTCGGTACATTATAGAATACATTTCAAGCATGGCAGTGTATCAGATTACACCAGGATAGCTTCTAAAAGTTAATGCAATAAGCTATTCTATAATCTAATATAATATAATATACTATTGTATTGTTATTGAGGTAAAGCATCAACACTGGGCTGTAATGAAAAATATTTATGTATAACTTCATTTTCTTTTAAGATCGAAAAACAGCTCTTTAACAGTTTGTTGGTTTTTCGATCTTTAAGCCCGGTCCACACGCAACGATCTGTCTGCGCAGACATCGACGCAGATGTCTGTACATGCAAAAGATCGCTGCAAATGTGGTGTGTTCACACGACACAAACCCCAATCTACTACTCGCCCGCCATCTGTCGGTGTAGAAAAGAAACATCAGCGACTACGCTCCCCGTAAACGTCAAAAATTGAATTCAGTTATTTTGAAATATAGAAATGGACGAAGTTCTGTTGTGGTCTGTGTTCGCAAATTGTGTTGCAAGAAAGCATTCAGACCAACCGTAGGAAACAGAGAAAGCGGTCAAATTGGTGTAGACAGTGGCTGCTAAAGCGAAAGTAGTTTTCTCACGTAAATTTACTGCGAGAGTTGCAGAGCGAACCTAACGACTGGCGAAATTATTTGCGGATGGATGTCGAAACTTATAATTATCTCTTAAAGCTTGTAACCTCTCATATGAGAAAAAATACTTGTATGAGAAGTGCAATTTCTCCTCATGAACGGCTGGCGGTAACATTAAGATTCCTAGCAACAGGAAGGAGCTACAAGGATTTGGAATTTTCAACTGCAATATCGAAACAAGCGTTGAGTGAAATAATACCCAACACATGTGAAGCTATTTACGCTGTCTTGAAGGATGAGTTCTTTTTATAACAGTAGTTAATTTTCTATTATGTTTTCACACAAATATATTCTTTTGAATAAACTTTTGATAAACGTATGTGAAATATATTGTTTTACATTACCTCGAGTTCCGTTTCCTGGCACATTGACACTCCAATTTCATCTTCAACTGTACTCCTGCTTGGTCTTGGCGTTTCTTGATCACTAAGAAAGCCAAGCAGATCAAAATACCATAACGTTGTCTGGTATACTTGATCTACTCCTACACCAGATCTTCTAGATTTCTGAACTTTGGATAACCCTTTTCGGTAAACAGTTCGCAACCAATTTTTTTTATTACAGTTTCTCTGTTTGCGAGGCGTCAACTGCCCGCAATTTTTCAAGTATAGCATTGTATGCTGCTGTCTTTTTGCCTCGGTCACTATATTCTTTACTTTTAGTCTTCCACAAACATGGGTGGTTTCTGTATATTTCAATGAATTCACTTAAAAACTCTCGAGAACACTGACGAGTATCAGCCATTTTAAAGCCCTGTGCGCACAAATACAAACACTAGACTGAGCAAACAGCTGTTTCGCGCCAGATTTGCGGCGATCTCCTGTCCACACGCTCCAACTTGTCTGCGCAGATGTGGTTTGAACCCACAGATTTGAGAGGTTTCGCTCAAACCTCCAACTCCAACTTCCAGGTTTGCACACACCTCAGGTTGGTGCAAATCTTCTGTCCACACGCAACGATCTGTCTGCGCAGATGTGATGTGCGCAGACATTTGCGCAGACAGATCGTTGCGTGTGGACGGGCCTTAAGAACAAATCAAACTGTACATATCCTTGACTACATACCACTGATGACGTTTTGCCACAATGAAGCGAAACGTCCCTGGTGAAAAAAAAACGCATTTTCCTGTAGATGTAACGAGAGAATTAAAATATCTTCACGAACTATAAAGCACTTACGGACAATTTGGCCACACAAATAAAGAAAATAAATACGTATATATATCGTAAACAAAATATTGGACATAAAATGTTTTTACCTGTTCGTTTTACAACATGCAAGTAGAGGGTGAGTCAGGAGGAAAGGTACATCCTTTGGGGAATGATGGTATTAGTGATTCTGAACAAAAAACTTCATACAGATATGCCCTATTTCTGATGTTTTCTGAGACAGAACAATTTAATGCACTTTTGTAACTTTTTCTTGAATAACTGGAAAACCGCACCTTCCAGCGAAAACGTATCGCAGTACAAAATTAAACTACATCAAATGACGTAAAAAAAAGTTTTCTCTAGGACTAATATTTTGCTCGAAGAGAGCGTGATAATTTTGAAAATCTCACGCGACATGCAAGGGCTGCAGCTTAGGTAGTTTTTGTAGGCCAATTTGAGATAGTTCCACTACTTGTAGTAGACCTCAAGTCTCGACTTATGACTCGCATTCGGGAGGACGACGGTTCAATCCCGCGTCCGGCTATCCCGATTTAGGTTTTCGGTGATTTCCCTAAATCGCTCCAGGCAAATGCCGGGATGGTTCCTTTGAAAGGGCACGGCCGACTTCCTTCCCCATCCTCCCCTACTCCGATGAGACCGATGACCTCGCTGTCTGGTCTCCTTCCCCAAAACCAACCAACCAACCATCTCGACTTATCTGTTCTATTGTGGTACGATGTAAGCAATGACAATGTTTGAATTACACTGGAAATAAATAATAATGTACATTAAATATATTCTATCTCGGAAACCATTCGGTATAAGACATACGCCTTTTTGTACAGAATCACTATCACCCCTCAAAGCACGTCCCTTTCCTCCTGACTCATCCTGTCTATGTTATTTAAATTTTTTATAATAAATTGGATACATATCTGCATCTGATAACGTCCTTCCTAATTTGTTTGACTTTATTGTTAGGGCTCTTACACACAATGTTCACTACGATATTTTGCGAAGCGCTTCCTTAATGTTCGTTGTGGTAGGTTCTTGTAGCGGTAGTAGTAATCGATATTGTTCAAAAATTATCTTTGAAAATGAGAAAGTCCTGTATTACGAGATCTTTGATGCAATCATTGACGAAAGTGGAGAGTGGGAGAACAGGGCGAAGGTTACGTTTGGCAGTAGACGTCGATCAGTCTGACCGGATGTTTGTGTGTGTGCAGTGAAGGTGAGAAGGTTAAGTTAATAATTGCGAGTGTAACATCAGAAATCAACAGTCGTCAGCTATGAAGATCTGGACATCGGAACACACATTCAAGTAAGTTAAAATGTTGGTGTGGAGTGGAAACAGGTGGTAAGAGTTATGTGTACTGAGTCTTGTATTTTTAATTCCAGTCATCCGTGGGAAACTGTAGCCCAGGCAGCATGGAGGAAATATCCAAATCCAATGAACCCAGCCGTTATTGGTACAGATGTGATTGAAAGAAAAGTGGTTGATGGGATACTGCACACACATCGGCTGGTTAGCTCCAAGTGGGGGTTTCCTAAGTGGGCTCAATCGGTAAGCAATGTTCTTAAGCAGACTTTCCGTGCCTATCTGTTGCCTTTGAATAGCAGCTCGGTTACTGAATAGCGTTCGTAACTTATTACAAATGTCATTCAAAGTTACACAAACATAGTATATTTGATAGCAAACGCTGACTCTTTGGTTATACGGAGTTGCAATAAAGTGAAATTCTGGGAGAAATACTGTATATGCAGCCCAAAACATGCTGTTTGTAAACAGTAATAGCTACCATATGGTGATATGTAGAAACTAACATCCCCATAATCTTGCAGTGATTTGTGGCTCGGTGTAATTGATTCACATGATCGGTTTTTTGAAATGCTGATTTTTAAAATAAAGTCGTAATATGTGTTAAACATGGTGCTGCATGTGTTAAGATTCTCACAGAAAAACAGCATGTAAATTATACTTTTGGTGTGATGCATCTGCAATCATAATTGGATCGTAGTTGTCATTAGATTAGATATGTATTTCATAAAAAGAATTAAATGGGAGAAGTTGTCCACTGGGAAGTACTCTCTCCCATCCATTTCATGGCAGGCTGTAGATTATAGCTGTAGATGTAGCATTATGTACAGCATTGAACAGCAAGAAGTAAATTTATTGCTTGTGATGGACTTCATTGATAACTGGTGCAGAATGTGAGTTGAGTCTCGAGAGAGTGAGCCATCAAAATTATCAAAAGCTTAAGTGATTGTTCAAAGTTGTAACCCAAGACATTTTATAAGAAATAGTTAGGACTCTGTGTTTCAGTTGAGAATTACTGAGGCTTTATTTCCCAAGGTCAGTCATGATCATAAATGAGCAAAGAGTGTACTTTTATTTTTTAATAGTTTAAATTATGACTATTCTCTTTGGTAAAAATTCGTGCTATGGCTCATGTATTGTCGTTTTTGAGGTGGTTGCTTTTTCGCTGCTATATAGGTTCGACATGGAAATAAACATGATTTTCATCTGTATTATAATATTCATCTAATACTGCAAACAGGAGCTAACCTATTGTTTTGTACTACACATGAAGGCTTCTTCCTGATTCATTCACTGATGGAAAAATTCAAGAAAGATTTGTTTCTAATAAACTAATTGTTAGTGTAACTTCATATTCAGTTGCTGTGGAAGCAGCATGTAATGAGCTACAACTATTCAGAAATGTTATGTGTAAATAATGATACTGCAGGATGTTTAGTCTTGAGATTACTAGCTCAGCTTTTTCCTCATTTGTGCAACACTTCCACCTGTCAAATACAATTGGCATTTAATGATGTTGCCTTTTGTATATTCTAGATATCCCAGCTTTAGGAATAGTATAGACTGTAAACAGAAATGTATTCTTTCAAATACTTGGATTAAAATTCCTTCATGATGGACGATGAGTGGGAAAGTTCTTTGGCAAGTGCTGCATGCTGGTTGTGTTGGTTGTTTTGTTATTGTACATGCAGTGCCTTGTGTTGTGTGTCTGGCTACATGCTGGCAAGACTGCCCTTTGCCACTGCATTCTGTCAGTCACAAAGTAATTTTAATCAGACTGTAAGCATACTGCTGCTTATCCATAGCTGCTCCATTTCATATTTTGAAGAAATTGTATGGTACTTTACATTTTTCAGTGTTCAGTACAAGTTATCAGTATGTAGATGTGATTCAAGATTTATGAAAGTCTGAATGTTAGCCCAATTTTGGGTGGATATGTCATTCCACGTTTCTAAGATTGACTAACTTGAATTCAAATGATTCATTCATGCTCTAGCATAACTGTCATAATGCTTCTCTGGCGAGTACATAAAATACAAGCATACTGTGGTTGATTGTAAAAGAAAATTTAGGTAGGTTGGTGGCCCAGTAGTTCTCCATTCTAACAAGTAATTTATTTCTAATGGCTTAGGTGTTAAATATTTATTACAATGTCTTCATTATTATCCCATGAAACCATGTGGTTTTATTGTAAGTATTATCACTACTTTTGGGGAAAGTCATTGTGCTTCATCAGTACATTAAAGATGTTGAAAATTTAAAGTGTAAATGTATTTCTATATTGCAACAAAATTGACAGAAGTGTGTGAAACACCATCAGGTGTGGATAACAATTTGTCATTATTGTAAATATCCCATACTAATTGAAAAATTGAAAACTATCTGGAATTGCAGGCATGAATTTGTTGTTGAAAGATTTGGTCGTGGGTAAGCCAGTTGTAGAGCTACTGCTAATTGCTTGTTGTATAAGTAGAAAAATCTCTTGCCATTTGACAGGGTTTGTTATTAGTATGCTTTTGCTCTGCCAGTATAGTTGTAACATGTTGACACTGAAAGCTGGATATAATGTGTGTTGTGAATAAGTGATTTTTAGCTTTGTACTAGCTTTGCCATATGATTATTTTATCTGAACAAGTAGGCCTAGTAGTGTGGCTACACACTTCAAAAAATCAATTAACTAGTTGCCTCATAGACTTGACTTGAAATGGTTAACAAAACTTGAATTCAAGCGCTCTCTCTCTCTCTCTCTCTCTCTCTCTCTCTCTCTCTCTCTCTCTCTCTCTCTGTGTGTGTGTGTGTGTGTGTGTGTGTGTGTGTGTGTGTTTTTGTACGTTTGGAATTTTGGACAAAACAAGTTGTATGCATCGTAATAGCGTAGTATGTAGTTCTTCCTGCTTTTCCACTGGTGGTTCAGTAACAAAGGTTCTGCAGATTGGCATCTCATTTATATAGTCATGAAATAACCGAGTAGTCCCTGTGGCATTTCTCATAGTTTATATGTGATGTATGTACATAATTTGCACCAAAATATGTACTGAGAGATTGGTCTGTTATGCATCATAGTTTCTCTGAATTTCCCATGTCATTTATTTTAATGAAGAAGGTTCAAATACGGACACCACTGGGCAAAACTAGAGATTAATCTCTTGCAATCTTTACTTAATATTCACATTTGTTTTCTTTGCCAGATCACTCCCAAATGTCATCCTTCGCTTAACCTAGATCTTGGTCTGTTGCTGATCAGTGTGTTACCACAATCAAGATTTCAAGGGAGGGGAAGCACTGTCCCAGTCTTGCCATACAGAAAGCTTTTGATAATTTAAAATTGGCCAGGCATTGTATGATTATTAGTGTTTACAGCATTACATTGTAATTGTTTGCATTTACAGTACCATTAAGTGAAAACTCCATGTAATCAGTCTTCAAGGTTTTTAACAAGTTGTCATTAGTTCCTGTATACCACCAGCCAACAAATCTTCAAGTAACAAATAGCTCTGGCATTTTATGAAATCTGCATTGTGTTGCATGCAATTTGTATGTAATTACTTGGTATTACCATAACAAACTCTTCCTGGCCAGTATAATTTTATCCATTTCTTCTGTGATACTTGATCAAATCTTCTAATGCTCTGTGAAACTCTTAATACTGGAGCCCATATGCCTTCCATGTCAAAACCTATATCTTGTATTAAATCACCAGACAAGTTTTAGCACTCAAACTTTCAGCACTCTTTCCTATGTTTTATAGCAGAATGTTGAGTTATTTTTAATTTCATTGAAGGTCGTTTTGACTTTTCTATATGCTAAATCAGTGCTTCAGAGGAATGTTTGTTTTGATTCCTGTGCATTTTTCTGCAGCCTTTTCTGTGTTTTTCTTTATTTCATTCCTAAGTGACAAATTGCTGTATTACTTTCTTTTCCTGGACCTTTTTGTAATTCATTGCAGGTAATTTCTTTTGTTACCTAAGATTTCTTTGCATTTATCCTTCTCGAACCTATATTTTTCCAGCTTCTGTGATTGTTTTTTGTAGATGGTCATTCCTCGACTGAATTGCCTATTGTGGTACTCATTATTGCAATATTGTAAGCTCTACAGACTTTAAACACCCCCCCCCCCCCCCCCCACACACACACACACTTAAGTTCTGTTTGGGGATATGACTTATCTAGATCTGCCAGGAGTGCAGGGACTCAAATTGAACCAATTGACTCATTTGTGTCTTATGCAGCCTGGGCTCTGTAATGTCTAGGAAGAAGATATAATGATGAAAACTAATATTTTTCTACCTTGTAGGCAAATACTGACCCAATTGTGTAACGTTTCAGTTTTCATATTATTTAAAACTTTCGTAATCCTTAGTGTCACCAATCTTCGTACCAGCTAAGCATCCTTGCTTGTTTTGCAGTTAGCAATAAAGAAGAGGCAGGAATGAATTCGTTCATGGGTAAAATTGGATAACAACACTTCTTTGCTGTGGTGTAAAGTATTGTTGTACTTGCCATAACAATGTTAGGCTTTTGCTGACCAATGCCATAATCTGCGCCCGTAAATCAACATTATACCTGTGGTATTATTGAACGTTAGCATTCGTTGAGAATGCTGACGAATCAGTACACACTTTTCACCAGGAATGGTGCTGGCTTTATAATTTATGATTCCTGAATTTTCGAAATTCAAAACGTATTAACGGATAAATGACAAATACAGTCGCCGAAGACACGTTCGCACGGCTGTATTGCATTGTGTGGTCGACATGAACTCGGTAAATGCTCAAGCGGGTGCGCTAATAGAGTTCTTACACAGCTTACACTGGTCCAAAGTCCATGCACTGGTCACGTGCAGCTATTCCGTAACAGACGTACAGCGTGAGACTCCCGTGGGTCTTACGCAACATTGGCTCCGAAAAGCATCAGCTGTTTGGCTTTCTTCCAAGGCTTAATGAAGGAATGCTTACAGCACGTGTTGGACGTTGTCAAACTGCTGAAGACTTTACCCTTTCACCTTACGGTATTTTTTGCGTATGTGCTGTTTAAAATAAACTTCGATCCTCTTTTGGCAAGTTGGAATATTTTTCCTGTCTAAGTGCAAAGACACAAGGGGTGTAGGTCATTGCCCTCAGAGGACAGAAAACAAAAACTGCTCAGCCGATAGAGGTTAACACAGTTCAAATGCGCTATGTACTGAAGTAGATTATTCTAAGGCCTCCCCTTTATCGCGTCCACATTTTTTACACAATCGTAATGTGACCTTCGTATCCACAATGAACTTTGAGTGTGAAGAGACATACGTTTATCGGATGGCGAAATTGAACATGCCTCTGCCTCAACCACATGAGCTGCTCAAACGAAGAGGGTGGGCTGACTCTAAGGCTTGTTCGTTGAAACCTTGTGCTTAAACCAGCCTCTAAGTCGTGAGTTCTTTTGTTAGCCGTTATGCTGGGAAAAAGTTAAATCAGATTGATGATCACTAGGGAAAAGATTGAAAGAATACCCGGCAGGTGTGTGCTTTACCTGGGTGTAGTAAGTTGTGTAGATGAGTTATTGAATAATCGCATACATGAGCACCCGCAGAATATTTCAAGGAAAGTGTCTAAAATTGCTATTGTTGATAGGAATTGACCAGATTCGAGAAGTTTGATGCCAAAAGAACTAAATTTGAGGTGATAAAAAAAACTCAAAACATCCCAGTGGACTGGTTATCCATTCAATATATGAATGAAAACGCCTGTAATGTTGCAGGGGTGGGAGGTGGGGAGATGGTGCAGATCTGTCTATCGACCCCTCCAGTGAAGCGGGTGGCAAATTTCGGTCCGTTTACAGTTTATTAGGGAAATGAAAATTATAGTACGAAGACATACATACAAAATTTCAAGAATCTGTGTTAAGTAATCTGGATGTGCTTTCTATTTATCACTCTCACAGACACTTAAGCAGTCGTTTCATAAAGGGAAATAAAAATATCACAAATTCTTTTCTTGTGGTGATTAAATATGCAACACCCATTTGACTCGAATTTGTTCTGAATTCCTGGCGACAGAATTTTTGAGACTGTGTTACTGATAGCTGTTGATGGAGCTTCCCAAAATCGAGTGACTGATTACACTACTAAAACTTGACATCACCAGTTCTGCAAGCCAGTCGGAGGAAAAAATCAGAATGATTTCAACGATAGCAAGTGAGCAGCAACACTAAACATGAACTTCAATGTCCAAATGGAGAAACATGAGATAAAGGAAAGAACAATTTTAAGGAAAGTCATAGGACCAAAACTCAGATAAGACTGTCTACATAAAAAATGAAACTCTACAAGAAAATCGAAAAACTTTCAGATGCAATTTCTCAGAATGAACTCTTAACAGATTAACCAAACAATCCTTTGACTTTTTCCGCAACCGCAAAACAAAACCCAACGGGTTGAAAAATACTAGATATCAGAAAATTACCAATTCATCGAACAGCAAAACTAATTACCAAAGATCAAAATATAAGGTTCCAAGACAAATTTGCACAAAAACCCAAATACATGATCTCGGAGGAAGAGAGGAAAAGATTAGGAAGAATGAAGAAATTATGTCCAACGTGCCCCAAAGAGGGTGACACGAAGAAGATACCACGTTAATCGACCGAAATATAAGTAAAATTATCAGCTCTGAATGAGTAGCGGTTATTTCAATTTCTGGACCTATTCATGTATAACATTAATTTAGAAATTCATAAATTACTTCCCGAGTTGTTGAATTTTATATTCTCTACACACTCCAGCTGCTTGTGCATGAAGTATCTGGGAATAGATTATGCATCCTTTCAATAGTCAGTCAATCAAAATCACGACTCAAGATGGAGCGAGACCTTTCTGTTTAAAGACTTTTAATTGAAGCTACTAAGCTATACTATTTATAGCCCTGCCTCATTACTTTTTCGTAATAGGTAGAGCCTAAATGGCAATCTTCTTCATTGGTGCTAGTTAGATACTAGAATATGCCGTGTCAAAGATGTCACGTTTTTGAAAAAGATCTCAATCTTTTTGTTTATGAGCTTCAGATGACTTTCAGTGTATTTTATGTGCAGTGGGCGGCTCACAATGCTTGCGAACGACGAAGCGGGCAGCGGGAAGTAGTCGTCCCCCCTTCCCGCTCTCCTCCGTCCGAAGCTGCCCAGTGAATGTTACTGACAGTCTGAAAAATATTACCTTACCGTTAGACATAATTCACTTACGGCCTGTCTGTATTTTTATTTACAGCTCCAGTGCCGAAAGGGAAAGTTCTTGTGAAACGTGGGTGCAGACATAACATTCACGTTAAAGCAAGAAACTATCTAGAAAGCCCTGGTATTGGTGGCTGTGTTATAGCTGAATAAAACATGCCGTAACCTCAAAACACATTTCAGTAGTTGCAGAGTACCAGTACTATACTAGTACAGCAGTTACTGGTACCATGTACATAGAGAATTTGGTCGCCTTTATTTGGCAAGTGTCACTGCACTCAAGACGTGAGACGATTTGTCATAACGTACTTCGGGGCAGTTACAATATTGTCAGGTAGTTGTATTCGTGAAAATGTTTTTAGAACAGCGCGTACTGTTCTTTCTAGATCGCGTAACTCGACTGTCATGACCTTCATTTTTGGCACGGAACTATGTCTTGTAGCCTTGGTATGCGGGTTCTCAGCTTCAGGGTCGAAACCGTGCATTTTCTCAACAGGTAACTACCCGCACAGATAGCGGCACTTTGAAGAACAGTTAATTTACACATACGTAAATTAGAGAAGAAAAATTTTTAAATGTTGTTTGACAAATTGCAGTTTGATACCGTTTATTTCAAGGGAGTAATAACCGAATAAATAAATGATCATCCGTTAACAAATTGATGACAAAGACAGTGGCCTTGTGACTGCTACATGCTCTCTACAGTGGTCTCGGTTGAATCGTAATGCTCCGCCTGACTTGAGCTCAGTCATCACTAACTCTTGCGATCGGTGACACGAGAACGCATTCAGCTAAGGAGAATGGAATAAATTAACTACCTGATGGAATGATGAATGGGTGTGTCATTGCGAAGCTGATTTCAATTATATGGATTTTCCGGTAATGAAGGTACATAGATATAAGTCGTAGAAGGCAGGGCTTTGTATAATATAGCTTGGTAGCGTTACCTAAAAGTCGTTAAAAATTGTATTAGTGCGTTTTCCATAAGATCAATAAACACAACAGATACACATAAGAGCGCTGTCAATAATTCGGGGTTTTAACGCTTTATAATAATTACTACATTAAACTTAGTTATAAATGTCAAATGAAAGAGCAACTCAGTTTTACCAAGAACCTTATAAATGTTCAGTGTGAGCACCACTTGTCATACGGCACAAAAGTCTATAGCAGAGTTCTTCCCAAATGTTAAGTGTGTCTTCAGTGATTGTAGCAACAGCTGCTTCAATCCAGTTTCTTAATTCAGGGAGGTCTGCTGGTAGCGGAGGCTGTATTGACTCAATCACCACCCAGCCCAAACCACCTAAGGAGGGAGCCTTGAAATTCGAAGGTGTGGATCTTTTGTGGTAGACCTCGTTTAGGGAGGGATTTATCGAAATTCCAAACCTAAGGGTGTGAAATAGGGATGAAGTTTTATGAAAAATGTCGGTGTTAATGGAATTTTGAAGCCACACCTACGAAAATTGGTATTTGGTTTCTCAGTCAGAAATAAGTGTTTGAGAGTTCCAGGGAAATTAACCCTATTGGGGGGGGGGGGGGGGGGGTGCTGAAATAGTGGGTGGGTGAAAGCTCTTTAAAAAAAATTTGGGAACTACTAAAGTATTTTTAAAGCTACATCTATTAACAATGGTATTTAACTTCTCGGTTGCAAATAAAAAA
The DNA here is from genome assembly GCF_023864345.2 of Schistocerca serialis cubense. Lineage (NCBI taxonomy): Eukaryota > Metazoa > Arthropoda > Insecta > Orthoptera > Acrididae > Schistocerca > Schistocerca serialis. Next base: position 442,940,666 of record NC_064643.1, read on the forward strand.
ATACTTGTTTCAGACTTTTTGGAAATTCGACCGCTATGGGGAGAAACGGGGGGGGGGGGGGGGGTGAAAGTGTCTAATGGAAATAGTTCATTCTGCAAGCATTTTTGGAGCTGAATCTGCAAAAATTTCATATTTGGCTTCTTTGTTAGAAATAAAACGTGCGCATTTCTTTGTTGTTGGAAAATCAACCCATAAGGGGTGAAGTATGGTCAGACTGATTCACTGACTCATCATTGCCCATACAAAACGACTAAGGATAGGAACTTGAAGTTTGGAGAGAGTGTGGATCTTATACTATAGACATAGTTTATGAAGGGATTGCCCGAAATTACACTCCTGGAAGGGGAGGGTAAATATGGGATGAAAGGCTTTCTGAAAGTATGTCGCTACTAAGGGAACTTTGAAGCTAGAACTACGAAAACTGGTATTTGTTTTCTCAGTCAGAAAGTAAAAAGTTTAGCATTTTTTAAAATTCAACCTCTATAGGGGTAAAATAGTGGGTGAAAGATTTTTGAAAATAATTACTGAATAACTATTTAGCCTGTAATCTTACGTGGCCCAGATAGGTGACCTTGTTATTGTCACATACACACAGAATCGCGGAAGGTAGAAGTAGCGGTAAGTGAAGGATCGAACCTCGAACCCTGGGACTCAATTTGTCACTGAATCACGAAGTAACAATTACCAGAAAGCTCAAAAGGCACTGCCTCTTTCGAATGAGCGATAGGTGGCATCTACTTGGCCTGTGGTTGTTAGGCTAATGACTTAATTCTTACTGCAGTCTGACGTATAAATTTGCCGTCAACACCATTTGCCTGTAAACGACGATCTGCGTATATACGCTGTCCCGTAGCGCTAGAGTTCTTGACGCGTGTGTTGCCACGTTACCCGTACATTGGCAGATGCAAGTGGCAGTGGCTGCATTGCACTTCGGCCCCGGCGGAGTGGGACGTAACCGGGGGCGCTCGGCCGTTCATTTCATTGTCACACCGAAGGTGACGCCATACTTGAGCCATGGGCGGCGGCTGGTAGCTTTCCGCGCGGTAGGCCAGCTGCTCTCGTCCACGGTTCGCTAGTCGACGCTGACCTTCGGTCAGAATGTCTTGCGCGAAAACGGTACTGGGGGGGGGGGGGGGGCGGGCAGTTTCGCCATGGAAACAGAGGATCAGTTCATTGCACAACTCGCCGTTGAACTGTTTTCCGCCAGCTCCTTCACCTCAAGACCTGTGATATGGCGAAAGGAAGTACAGCACGTTGATTGTATGTGATCAAAAAATAACCCAGAAATGAAACTTCCTGGCAGATTAAAACTGTGTGCCCGACCGAGACTCGAACTCTGGACGTTTGCCTTTGCGGGCAAGTGCTCTACCACTTGCCCGCGAAAGGCAAAGGGCCCGAGTTCGAGTCTCGGTCGGGCACACAGTTTTAATCTGCCAGGAAGTTTCACATCAGTGCACACTCCGCTGCAGAGTGAAAATCTCATTATGGAAACCCAGAAAGGATTTAAAGTTGGTGCTGCCTCAAACTGTGCTCTGTGGATTCCAGGATTAATGAAATAGGCACACATAGCAGACATTTGGAGAAAACGTATTTCTCAGAATTAATACTGAAAGTTTAGTCCTCTCATTATACTGGAGTTTCTACTTAAATTGTGTTATTTAGAATACCTACGTACTTAAGTGCACATGGATATGTGTCGAAGTAAAATCATTACTTGCCATGTCAGTGGGCCTACATCATATTTTAAATCATTACAGCCTTATTTCACTAACAGTGCCATGTTGCAGTGACAATTTATGAGTGGAAGGAACATAATATGATCATCCATATTTATGTAATCATTGAGTATATAAAGTTTTGTGGACACTACTGTTGTAAGCTGGAAATTGTCCTGTAACACTTAACTGCTACAGCAGATATTGAAGCAAAAGTGTAATTTACTTAAGAATGAATTTCTATTATTTACGGCAGTGACCAAAGAACCTCCTGGTCCTTACACTGCCAGTTGTCAGTGATCTTCACATCTGCTGCAGATCATGGAAAAACCAAATAGGACAGTCTAGATCATAAAATAACAAAATATCCCTAATGAAAAATGACTTTCATACACATGGAAAACATGAGATTAAAATATCACAAGGCATGCCCATTTTAAAACATGACTTAATATAAGAGCCCATAGTGGCATCATAAAAAAATACACAGGAAATTAGCTTAGGATTGTCGCACACATTTGAAACATAGTGTAAACTAAGCCATAGTGCAGTTAGAGCCATTCTGTGAACAGCACTAATCTTCATGAAAAGCTAAGGTACAGTAGTACAAAATATTTTTCTCTTGTAAGCTTATTAGATGTCACTACTGTAAGCCTACTCGTGTTCATCAATTACATGGTTGTACAAAATGCAATAAAATGAAAAATACAGTGGGTAAAATCCACAGTGGGGCATGTAAGGTAACATACACTAAAATGAGCTTACAGCACTAAAAATAACATAAGAATGACAAATTTACTAGGGAAACCAAATAGGTGAAACAAAAGACAGAAATAAGTAATCAGCACCCTCTGTTGGAGTAGCCACCAGACTGCAGCATAGGTGAGAAGTGGATGGAGGAGCTTAACTACTAGAAGGCTTTTTGTATCCCATGGCACACCATACCAAGAAAAGGGCAATACAACATTGTAATAGCATATAAGATTATATAGTCAATGAAATAAATTGCATAAAGAGAGAAGGGACAATAAAAAATGAGTAATACAACCAATGTATGAAAATGAAGCAGATATGCAGTGTGCTTCATATTAGTTAATGACAAGGCAAGAAATACATATGTGAGGTGGCCAGTGATTAACATATTATTGCCAAACAAAGCAGAGTAGGTGTGGGTACAAAATTGCTTTGTCCATTGAGCACTCTTGCTTGCTCCTGTTTTTTTGCTATACAGATTTCAAGTTCTTCTAACAAATAGAGAACATGGCCCTTTCCTATCCTATGGAGAATACACATTCTGTTCTCAGTGCTCCCTATAGTATAGCAGGTTTCTGCTAATGCAATTCCAAGGCAATTTTATTACTTGGCTGTAAATGCTCCTTAAGCCATACATCAAGAGTGGCAGATTTGGCTGATAGAATACTTGTTACAATCAATTACCAATACCCCAGAGCAATAAAATTTGTTATGTGCATTTCTCAACTTCATTATAATAGAAGTTGTTGGATTATTAACTTGAAAATAATGTCTGACCTTAGATGTTCTGTAACATTTTTCGATTTGCTGGGAATTTTCCTGTGAAATTTCTTCAGAATGTTTTCATTCTTCGGAATGTTTTCATTCTTCGTTTAGTGCTGTTTTTCTGTAGGAGTGTGCATTCACCTGCTATTTATTTTCTATAATCTATAGTACAGGTATGTAAAATATCATGGTAGATGGTGTGAGCTTGCATCAGTGATACCAGTTCATGTAGGTTTTTTAAAAATCGAAAATTTGCTGTCAACTTTCTTAATAGTAAGATCTAAACAGTCCCTTCTGCATATGAAAAATGCAAGAAAGCTAGCTTTGCTGTTGATGAACTAATTGTTAGTGTAACTTCATATTTAGTTGAGTCGCTCATTTCCAAAACGTCCTTCATCCAGTTTTTGTGGAAATTGAGTTATTGTTACTACAGCATTCATCAAATTTTTTACATCATATTAAACTATGGTTTTTGTTCAAAACATCCCTTAAAACATTACAATTTTATAATAAAACCCTGGAATATCCCTTTTTTGTTTCATTGGACATCCGTTATCCAATCCAACATGGCCGACTCATCTACTGCTACATTTTCTGACAAAATGACCTATATCCTTTGCCTATTTCTAAGCGGTGTCATTTTTTTCAAAAGTGACTTACACACAGTGCCATTCCAAGGCCATATTTTTTTTGTTCTAACAATTTCAATAGTGTCATTTATCATGACCTTACTGTAAAGGTTTCTGACATACAGGGACCTTTGTGTCTGTGTATTTGGTATATGTATGTCCTTGATTGCAAGCTCAAAACTGCTTTTAATCCTCTAGAACGTAACATACTGATAAATTCTTATCTGTTGTATGCATATAAGTGTTAGTAAGGCTGTGCTTACTACTGAGCTTCCTATAGTTGTTGCAGTTGCATTAATAAACTTTTTTTTAGAAGAGATGGCACTGGTTGTTGGCACTTCATAATATGTTGAAGCCTTACTTGGAATGTGTTGACATGATTGTTACTTACATTGTCTTTGGATTGTCTGGAGTTATGCTTGAACATAGTTTAAATGAGGAATTGTGCAGCAGTTAAATGTGATACTGATGTGTAACCTTAGCACTTGAAAAAAGGTGTAAATCTTTTTTTTACACATTTTTAAATAGTCCACATTGGACAAATTTATTAGTGCCCATGGAACTGTTCCAACCCAGGTCACTTAAACAGATCCAAATAACATTTTTGTTAAACTACCAGCTTCAGTTTCCTAGTTAAATTTACCATGTTGAGGTTGAAGTGTCAAGCAATTTGAAAGTGGGTGTGTCCTGTTTTTGACATCAGCAAATTTAAGTATACAACATAATTAGCTTCTTTTTGTCTAAAATCTGTGAGATTGTCTGACGCCATGTTTGTATCGGTAAGTGTTCGTAATAAGTGCCTTATCTCTATGTTCACGAGTTGTTTAAAATTATAAAGAAAACTACTTCTGCCCTTGGTGATCTATCAGACTTTCTTGGTATGATTGAATAATGATATGCTTCTGGATGTTCTACAAAGCTGTTTTTTCCATGTGCAAAACAAACAGCTTGGCAGAACTGAAAGCATACCATTATTGGTGCCCTTACATCATCGCATAAAGTGTGTTCCACTTTAAAATGTAAAGATGCTGTTAAGGAAATCAGAGTGCAAGTCATTGTTTTAAACAAGTCTGAGCACAGCTCTAGTGATTAGTGCCTCAACTGGCCAGAACTAATGCTTCTATTCTCGATTTTTGAGTGTTTAAGTGCATATGTTGTGATGGGTGTTAACACAACAAAATTCTGCAGGAAAGCAAAACACTTCCATATTTTTCAAGATGGAAGATTTGAGAACTTCTCTCATTCTCATATCTGCACCACAAATTGCTGTCACTTCATTGTTTCAATTTATTATGCACTGCCATATCACCATTCTCTGGATGAACTCAATAAAGAACTTTCTGTATGTTACCAAAGTTTGTTTTTATTACAGATATTTGGGAATCCAAATGTGTGTTACGCCAGTGAATATTCTCAAGTTAATCCAAGTGCAAGACATATGACACTGAAATCAAGAAATGTAAGTATATTTGCATTCAGTTTTTAAGAGGGAAACAGTCAAATATTTTTCAATATGTTTAAGCAACAATGTTGTTTGAGTGGTTGTGTGTTTAAGAGCAGTAGAAGGATGTACACAGAAGTGCTTATCCACTGCTACTTCACAACAGAAAGAAAGAGTGATGTAGCTAGAAAATAGGAACTGCTAATTTGTCAAGCAAAACATCTCTTGTAAGACCTATGGACAACTATTTAGAGTATATTTCATATGTTGGTTGGATGAAAAATTATACAAATTGCCAACACACTTAAACTCTACACAGTAACTTTAAAGCAACAACTTTTTCCTCTTCACTTACAGAAAGTGTTCGTCTCTAGTCTGAACAATTACTCATTGTGATGTTGTAGAGGTTTCAAAATTAGTCTGTGAAGTTTAATGCAAACTTAGTTTAAAAATACTAATGCATTAAATTCCTCTCTAGTGTCAATAAATGTGGCCCAAGAGTATCCGTAACTATCTATATGCTCATTAGGTAAAAGTGTGTTAGTTATATGATTAAAAGAGACAAGCTGTATGTGCTCTTTCTAACCATTGATCTTCTGTAAAGGATCATTTGGGTCAACACAGATATTGTGTGTCAACATGGATATTGGATTTTTGTATATATGTGAAATACTAATAATTGGAATATACTTGCTTTGTATCTTCGGTGAATATATGTTTTGTACATTACACTTCACATTTATATATACAAAACAAAACATTATGGCCTTACTGTGACAAAAATTTGTGTGTTATAGATAATAAAAGATTACAGAAAATATGTACATAAAGTGAAGCTCTGAAGTCTTGTTGGTGGGCAGTTTTCTGTATGTAGCTGATATATATGGCACTGGTTGAATACAAAATGTGAACAGGGTATTCATTATTTCTGGCTATCAGCCTTCACTGCATTTTGATTTACTGCTTTTGGCTCTCTCTATTCCCTTCAGAAAGATGTTGTCTAACATGCACATTTATCATGAAATTAAGTGATGCCATTCAACGCAATGTATTGGAAACATTTGTAACACTCTGTGTGTTGTCCCAGTATATGGTGTTGGAAAATGTGTATTGGATTTTTTTTTTATCTGCCTTTTGAATGTCATAACACCTGTTGCCCTTTACTGTCAGGGTGCTGATTAGTTGCAACTGTTTTCTCCTGTAGCTTACAGAATTTGCCACTAGATGGTGTTGGTGTGCAGATTAATGCTCACTGCTTCAGTCTTTGTATAGGTTGATGGCTGTTGAGATATGAGTGTCGTATCGTGAAATATTGGTGATAGATTATTCTGCTACTGCTTTGTTTGTTGGCATGCTTTGCGATACTCTTGTTTACATTCTGTATTTGCATTCTGTGTTCTAGTTTTTGTACAGTACTGTTACTTAATGTTCTTTGTATTATTTCAAATTAATGTTTACAGTTTATTTTTTTCACATCCCTATTTCTTTTTGTCAAGAAGACATCCTATACTGGCCCAAAGTAGGTCACTTAATGGCAATAAAATTTGTGAACTTTTGGAATGTGCTAGTGATCCAGTGTTTTAACAAAAGAAGCAGTGTTTCAGAAAGTGGTAGTGATGCTCTTTGTGATATTGTTAATGAAAGTGAAGACAAAGTGGAAGATACGCAGTAATTGCATCTAAAACTATACAGCCATTACCACATTCATTTCATGAGCTGCTTGAACCAAAGTATATAATGCCAGTAGGATCTTCAGTGATTATTTCAATTTATTTTTCAATGCAACATTCTGCAGCTTACTCTAACTGAAACTAATGGCTAAGCTAGGCAGTTTACGGACATAACTAAATATGCTGCTACTTTTTCCAGCCCTTATAAAAATCGAAGAATGAGTCAATAAGAGCTAAGAAGTTTTTATAGCTTGTGTATTAAATATGGGACTCAAACAGAAGGCTTACAGTGCTCCCATAATGGAGTGCAAAATAATCTTCGGCATTTCCGTGGTTTGGTAAAATGCTTTCTGCTGGCCATTTTAAGCATATAATGAAGTTCTTTCATCTTGTTGGTTGTGAGAAGTCTAGCAACTCGCCATCCTAATTGACCTGTGTATCAGATACCAGTCATTCATTGATCATGCCAATAATATATTTATTCATCATTACACACATCAAGAACAGCTTATGGTTGATGAAATTCTATTGGGTACTAAATATCATACTGCCGTATTAAGAGTATTTGCCAAACACCACCACTGATGAAAAATTAAATGAAGGATAATTTGTGACTCCCTAACTTACTATTGTCTTTGGTTTGGTACTTAGAGGTGCCAAAAGTGAAGAAGATAAGAATGAGATTGCAAGATGTGGCTTAGGTTACTGTGTTGTTCAGAAGTTATGTTGAGGCAATTATTTGAAAAAGGGTTATTGTAACTGTGTGGACAACTTCTTTTTCAGCACCACTTGTAGAAATCCTTTACAATAGATACATACATTACTAGCACTGTAAGAAAAACAGAAAATATTGATCAGACCAATTTAAAAAGAAATACGGAAAATCTGGGAAAACATGTCAGTTCTGATACTGGCATGTGCATACCGAGAGGAAAAAATCACAGTGGACCCTGTTCTTTCTGTTAAGTAAAGTTAGTGCTGGTGACATTGAATTCAGAAATGAAATTTGGTAAAAAGCAAGAAACACCAATACAGCCAGTACATCATGTATAGAATACACACATCTGACATTGTGGTTTTTTTAAGAGGTGGAGCCCCTCCATGCCCACACCGGCATGATGGCCAACTCAAACGGTCTACTGCCATCTCTGCATAAGGGTTAGTTATCACTAAAGTGAGGTGTCGCAGGATGTGGGTACTGCGATGTTTGTGTACTTCTGGTTAAGGTTAAACATTAATACGCGCTCATCTGGAGATAGATTGGGTTGAAAGTCCAATGAAGGGTGGTGGTTTGAATGGCAGAGGAAAAAAAGTGCCAACGCAAGAGCCAAGGGAAAAAACATCTGTGATGCAAGTCTGTATACCTATTAGGATGAGAGGAGAATCTGTGTTAGTGAAGAAATTAGCATTCATCATAATGCCAAGAATGGTGCTGACCTCTTACACATTATATAAAGGAAGGAAAATTGTTGCCACATATCTATGTGCTGTAATGGCAATTGAAGCCCTGTCAGCTGAATGGTTACAGAAGAAATTGAAAATTATGGTCTGAATACTTCCCCAGTTGTGAGGACTTCAGAGAAGAAAGTAAAGATGCTGTGTGTGTACTAGTGAAAGAAGAAAAAGCTAACGAACTGTATGCACTAGATGTAACATAGGGTTGCATGGTAAATGTTTTTGTAAACACTAATTTTAAGTGACACGGTATACATTGGAATACTGTAATGTTCTCTTCAAATAAATACTCATCATCTTTATAAATTAAATAAATTTCATTTTCCTTATGTCTTTTTACTCAAAAAGTGTGTGTGTGTGTGTGTGTGTGTGTGTGTGTGTGTGTGTGTGTGTGTGTAAAGCACTTTTCATTCGGTCTCATAATCAAATTAATGTGAAAAAGGGTGATTTATGTAAGCCATAATACAGTACATACATTTGTGGGTGGTACACAGTGTGTTTGGTAGGAAGGACAGGGCAATAGAAGATTTAAACGTTGTTTTGTGAATGTTCTCCCTATTTTAACAGAATTCAGTTAAATTAAATTTATTAAACATCTATTGAAGGAAAAAAAAAAAAACACCTCCAGTTGCACTGACTGCTAAGAAGCAGAATAACTTTAATTGTAAAGCTGTATCACATTGACCAATAGCAAATGAAGTAAAGGTAATAATAAAAGCTGTAGCAATACAATAAAAGCAAGTATGCTCCGTGAAAACGGCACAATATGGAAAAAAATATTTACTGCTGGATACCACAGGTGTGCAAGACATGCAGAAGAAATAACTAGACAAAATTGGTGTCAAATATTCTGTCCTGAATGGCAAAAATACTCAAACTTCATGAATGAAGAGATCTTAAATCCTTTAGTCGTTGGCCACTTCAAAACTGACAGTGAATACAAGGAGTAAGATTAATAACCATGCAGTTGGGTGAGCCACACTTGCATAAACGCATTTAAGTAAATAAATCTAGTACTTACTCAGTTGGGCAATAGGCCAGTTAACACTTCAACAATTTTGATGAGCTAGAAGAAGGGAGAGAAAAAAACTAGTAGGCACGCAGTGATTAAGGCACAAATAAATACATCAACATTGTACAACCACGTGTTGGCAAGGGGTAGTGGGCTTCGAAAGGTTAAGTGGTGTAGGCTGTTTTGTTGGGTGTGGATTTGGCTCTGCTTTCGGACACTGTGCTTGCTCTAGCAACTAGGCAGATTTCACCCAAGTCCCACCAAAAGAAAAATGGTAGCCTCGCTGCAAGGTTCCAGCTTGGCTGCTTCGCCCTGAGTGAACTGTTTCACCTTACTGGTCTCGCTGTCACTGCCCTTGTGGTTCTGATCTGTGTGAACCATGTCTTCCTACGGCAAAGATGTTCTGTTAGAGACCATGATGCGACCTATCGATTGCGCAGTGATTCAGTGACTAAGTAGTATTGTCTCACATTTTTAAAGTGAATACAGCATGATATATGGCAATTTAAATACAGAGGGGTCCAAAAAAAATCTATGGACTGTTTAAAAGTCCATAACAGGCAAACTAATTGACAGAGTTCTCTTCTTTGGTGAAAGTGTAGCTTAAAGTGCAGCTTAAAGATATCACTGTAGGTGTTCGAAATGGTCACCATTAACATCCACACACAAACGATACCGCTGAACTGCAGCACGAACTACTGACTGCAACGTATTCACTTGAATATTTGTACATGAATGTGCAATGTATTCTCGAAGTTCATCCATTGTGTGTGGCTTTTTCGATAAACAACGTCCTTTAGTGTTCCCCACAGGTAAAAGTCCAGAGGAGTTAGGTCTGTGGAACGTGGTGGATACTCCACAGCGCCTCTAGGGCCTATCCATCTTCCTGGTAGATTTACGTCGAGATACGCCGTAACACGATTTTGGTAGCGGGATGGGGCATCATCTTGTTGAAAGTAAACTCTTCCGTCTCCATACAAGTCTCGGATGGCAGGTAGAATGGATGTCTGAAGCTTTCGAAGGTACACCTCACCGGTAACTGTGCCTTCAAAGAAGAATGGCCCAATCAAGCCCCGGTAAGACAACCCACACCACACATTTACTCCTGGCAAATTCACGGCTTTGTCTACGTGGACGTTCGAATTTTCAGCGGCCCAGTAGATGCAATTGTGGCGATTTACTGTACCATTGACTTTGAACTGTGCCTCATCAGAGCATACAATCATCTCTGTAAACTCTTCATCGTTGCGCACCATATTAGTAAACCACTCGCAGTACTCCATTCTATGATCTGGGTTGTCCTCATTCATTATATGTAGCAATCGTGGGATGTAGCACTTCCACTTCGCTGTCTTCAAAATTCGCCAAACGCTTGAGCGACTCGCTCCCGTTTCACGGGCACAATGTCTCACAGACTTCTGTGGTGAGCAAGTGAATTGTTGTAACACATGACGGGAATTAGCTGGACTTGTTACTGTTACAGGTCGTGCAGATAATTGTTTGTGTACATCTTTAACACAGCCTTCTGCTTCAAATTTGCCTCGAATGCGACGAATTGTTAAATGTGTTGGTGGCTCTGTTTGATACTCATTTCGCCATTGCCGTTGAACCTCATTAATGTTTTCATACTTAAAATACCACTTCAAAACTGACTTCATTTCATCGAATGTAAGCCTTGCGCCAGCCATGTTTACTCGAGTAACTAGGTGCAACTAAGAACAAAACACTGGCGACTATCATCTGACAAAACAAAACAACGCAATACAATGCCTGTGTGGCGATTGCTGGAACTACAAACTATTACACTACCAAAGGTTGAGACAACTCTGTCAATTAGTTTGCCAGTTATGGAATTTTAAACAGTGGATACATTTTTTGGACCCCTCTGTAGAACACTGCCTAACAGCATGAATACACACATTTTTAACATACCTCCCCATAATGGTGAATTAAACAATTTTCTGCCATTAATCTGTCTGCCAGGCTCCCACCTGGTTCTTGGCTGATCACGCCCTCCCTGCTGTCCTGGATTTTCTTGCGATACCTTTTTGGGTACTTTGGCATCACTTATCTGTACTAAATGTACAACCCACCTTAGTCTGGATGATTTCATTAGTGTTCTGATAGGTCAGTCTTACAACACAATTCCCCCCAGGGGATCCACAACTCTTTTGTGGATACGTGCGTAGCGAGCACGGGGCTCCGAGCTAATGTGGCCTTCCTTCCTTTCCGGGCTGCATACCTTCCCTTTCCGCATCCTTCCCCATCCCCTGTCTTCACCCCCCCCCCTCACCTCTGGCTCTTTCCTTCACTTTCTCCCCCTCTGGGAGTATGGTTTGCGCCTACGTCCGGAGACGGACGCTTGTCAATGTACCGCATTCTTCTTCTTCCTTGCTTGTATGTCTTCTTCCTTCCTTTGTCCTTCTCCATTCCTTACCTCTTCTCTTTACCCTTTTCTCCGCTGCGGCGTTTGAGACCCCCTCTTCTTTCCTTTCCCTTTCTCTTTCTTCCTCCCTGTGCGTGTCTGAAGGCCGACCCACGCACTTCCATGCGTAGCCGGTGACGGGGTAACGCGTAATTCCCCGCCCCGGGTAGACAGGTAGGACACGTACGTACCCCCTGGTAAAGGCCAGGCCCAGGGAGGGGTGATTACCCGAGCTGATACCTTCCGAAAGTGCCGATTGGTCCCTCCGTCCGTTTGTCGGGAGGTGTGACCTGAGGTGTGAACAATCACCTAAGGCGGGTGTGCCCTCGGTGAGGGCCCCCACAAGGGAGGAGCGCGCCATCGGAGACGCCGGTAATCATGGGGGATTCTTCCGCAATGGTTTCCTCACCTTCCACTATGTCTGCTCACAAACGTAAGTTCACTGAGTCTCAGCCACAGACGGTTCTTCCATCGTTGCCACAGTTCCTTGTTGTTTCTCGGTCTGACGAAGGTCACGACTTTTCCACGGTCAACCCTTTCATTATTCAGAAAGGTGTCGACGCAATTGCGGGTCCTGTAAAGTCTTGTTCCAGATTACGGAATGGCACCCTGTTGTTAGAAACACACAGTGCCCTCCAGGCTCAAAAATTGCTGCGTACTTCTCTGCTCCACACCTTCCCTGTCCGGGTGGAACCGCACCGTACCTTAAATTCCTCGCGTGGAGTCGTTTATACACGCTCCCTCGATGGATTGTCTGACGAAGAAATTCAGCACTACCTGTCTGACCAGGGCGTCACCGCTGTTCATCGGGTTACGAAAAGGGTTGACTCGAACATCATTCCAACCCGCACTGTCTTCTTGACATTTGACAAAGTTCAACTCCCATCAAAAATCAAAGCAGGCTATGAGATAATTTCCGTTCGCCCTTATGTCCCGAACCCTACGCGTTGCTATCGATGTCAGCGGTTCAATCACACCAGCCAGTCCTGTTCCAATCCGGCCAAATGTGTTACGTGTGGCAGGGATGCCCATGAGGGTGCTTGTCCACCTCCATCCCCTCGCTGCATCAACTGTATGGGTGACCACGCTGCTTCCTCTCGAGATTGCCCTGTTTTTAAGGACGAAAAGCTGATCCAGGAAATAAGAGTGAAGGAAAAGGTGTCGACCTTTGCTGCTCGAAAGTTACTCGCCAGTCGACAGCCCACCGTGCCTCAGAAAGGAAAATACAGCGCTGTCCTTGCTTCTCCTCGGCCAACAAAGGAGGCGGCCACGCAGACTTGCGACCTCACATTTAGTACCACGGTCGTCAGATCGGCCAGCGCAAAGATCGCCCGTTCAACCTCACCTCTTTCGCCTGCCCACTCTATGGCTCACCCTTCGTCGAGTTCTGCTAAATCTCGAGCCCAAAAGTCAGACGCCAAGTCTTCAAAAAAAGAGCATTCTCGTGAAGAGTTTTTACGTACTGCAACTTCACAACCATCGGTTCCTCCTTCATCTAAACATACCTCCAAGAAGGCTACGAAGAAACACAGTTCCTCTCCTTCTCCGCCACGGCGTGTCCCATCTACAGCACCACCTGGCGGAAATCGCCCTCGGCCATCTTCTGTGTCGCCGAGGCGCACTGTTGGTGGCCGGTCAACTGGCCGATCGTTGGTGGCAGGAGCTGCTCCTGACCAACCTATGGATCAGGATCTTCTGCCTTCGACTGAATGCCATTCCATCCTGTCGGTCGCAAGCTCTGAGCAGTCGTTGAGTTGACAGCACCCTTGGTGACGTTCCTCCATTTTCTGTTCACCCTATGTCCATTATCCACTGGAATATCCGCGGCATTCGCGCCAATCGGGAGGAATTGTCGATCCTCTTACGATCCTACTCGCCGGTCATCTTCTGTCTTCAGGAAACAAAGCTGCGTCCCCATGACCGCTTTGTTCTCCCTCATTTTCAGTCCGTCCGATATGACCTCCCCTCTGTTGAAGGCACTCCAGCCCATGGAGGACTCATGATTCTGCTCCATGATACTCTCCATTATCACCCAATCCCCTTAAACACTTCCTTCCAAGCTGTCGCCGTCCGTCTTTCCCTTTCTGGATACACGTTCTCTCTTTGTACGGTATACATTCCATCGTCTACACCAATGGAACGAGCTGATCTCCTTCATCTTCTTGATCAGCTTCCACCCCCCTACTTGCTGGTTGGGGCCTTCAATGCCCACCACCCGCTTTGGGGATCTCCACATCCTTGTCCACGTGGCTCACTATTGCTAGACGTCTTCCACCAAGCGGATCTAGTCTGCCTCAACACTGGGGTCCCCACATTTTTGTCTGCCTCCACGGCAAATTTATCCCACTTGGACCTTGCGGTCGGTACTGTTCCGCTAGCTCGGCGCTTCGAATGGTTCGCCCTTGATGATACACACTCGAGTGACCACTTTCCATGTGTTCTTCGACTGCAGCCTCAACTGCCATATATGCGCTCGCGACGCTGGAAGTTTGCCCAAGCCGATTGGACACTTTTTTCGTCTCTAGCGACATTCGATGACCGTCGCTTTCCCAGCGTCGACGATGAGGTCACACATTTTACCGACGTTATTCTCACAGCTGCGGAACGTTCAATACCACGCACCTCCGAATTGCCCCGGCGCCCTCCAGTTCCTTGGTGGAACGAGGCATGCCGTGACGCAATACGTGAGCGGCGACGTGCTCTTCGCATTTTCCGTCACCATCCAACTTTGTCCAACTGTATCCGATATAAGCAGCTCCGTGCGCGATGCCGTCGCGTCATCCGCGATAGCAAGAAGGCAAGCTGGAAATTCTTTACTAGCTCATTTAACAACTTCACTCCCTCCTCGGAAGTTTGGAGTCGGCTTCGACGGTTCTCAGGCGCGCCTAGTTTCTCCCCGGTCTCTGGGCTCACTGTCGCGCATGATACCTTAGTGGACCCCGTCGCAATTTCTAACTCATTGGGTCAGCACTTTTCTGAGATTTCGAGCTCTTCAAATTACCCGCCAGCGTTTCTCCCAAAGAAACGTGCAGCGGAAGTGCGACATCTTGCTTTCTCCTCTCAAAATCGCGAAAGCTACAATACTGTTTTCTCCATGCGCGAACTCCAACATGCCCTCTCTTCTTCTCGCTCCTCCGC
Source organism: Schistocerca serialis cubense (assembly GCF_023864345.2). NCBI lineage: Eukaryota > Metazoa > Arthropoda > Insecta > Orthoptera > Acrididae > Schistocerca > Schistocerca serialis. The sequence goes on from NC_064643.1 coordinate 442,955,669, forward strand.
CCCAGGACCGGATGGTATCCATGTCCAAATGTTGCTGCATTTATCAACCCATAGCCTGCGTTACCTCCTTCGCCTTTATAATCGAATTTGGACCGACAGTACCTTTCCCAGGCGATGGCGGGAAGCTATCGTCGTTCCCGTTCCGAAACCTGGAAAGGACAAACATCTCCCCTCTAGCTATCGCCCCATTTCTCTCACGAGTAGTGTCTGTAAGGTTTTGGAGCGTATGGTGAATTACCGTTTAGCTTGGTGGTTGGAGTCCCGCAGTCTTTTAACACCAGCCCAATGCGGATTCCGAAAGCATCGTTCTGCTGTTGACCATCTTGTTGCTCTCTCCACTTATATCATGAACAATTTTCTCCGGAAACGCCAAACGGTAGCAATATTTTTTGATCTGGAGAGAGCGTACGATACCTGTTGGAGGACAGGCATCCTCCGCACACTGTTCTCTTGGGGCTTTAGAGGCCGGCTGCCCCTTTTTCTTCGCGAATTTATGGCAGAGCGCACATTTAGGGTGCGGGTGAACACTACTCTCTCGCGTACTTTCTCCCAAGAAAACGGGGTACCCCAGGGCTCCGTGCTGAGTGTTGTACTGTTTGCCATCGCCATTAATCCAATTATGGATTGTCTCCTTCCTGATGTCTCGGGCTCCCTCTTTGTGGACGATTTTGCGATCTACTACAGCTCTCAACGGACCAGCCTTCTTGAAAGACGTCTTCAAGGATGTCTCGATCGCCTCCACGCGTGGAGCATCGAAACCGGCTTCCGTTTCTCACCCAGTAAGACCGTTTGTGTAAATTTTTGGCGACGTAAGGAGTTTCTTCCGCCCTCCTTACATCTAGGTCCTGTCAACCTTCCGTTTTCCGACGTCGCAAAATTCTTGGGTCTTATGTTTGACAGAAAACTGTGCTGGTCCTCCCACGTTTCCTATCTTTCGGCTCGCTGTCTGCGTTCCCTTAACACCCTCCGTGTCCTGAATGGTACCTCTTGGGGAGCGGACCGGGTGGTCCTTCTCCACCTCTATCGCGCCTTAGTGCGCTCGAAATTGGATTATGGAAGCATAGTCTACTCCTCTGCTCGGCCGTCTATTCTTCGGCGTCTCGACTCTATCCACCACCGTGGATTACGTTTAGTGTCTGGAGCTTTTTACACCAGCCCTGTGGAAAGCCTTTATGCTGAGACTGCTGAACCTCCACTGTCCAATCGGCGGGCAGTCCTTCTGAGTCGTTATGCTAGCCATCTGTCTTCCATGCCTGCTAATCCAGCCTATAACCTTTTTTTCGACGCCTCCTTTGATGTCGAGTATGCAGGCCGCTCCTCCTCCCTCCTACCCCCGGGAGTCCGCTTCCGTCAACTGCTCCATTCTCTTTCCTTCCGCTTTTCTAAAACCTTCTTGACAACTTGGGGTACAGCACCGCCTTGGCTCCGTCCCCGGATCGACTTGCTCAGAGACCTATGTCAATTTCCCAAGGATGGTACCCCTACACTTGTTTACCGTCGGGCATTTGCTGCTCTATGTGCACAAATGACGGAAGCCACATTTATTTACACCGATGGCTCGAAAACATCGTTAGGTGTAGGGAGTGCCTATATTGTTGGCGACACCCCAAATCACTTTCGGCTTCCCGACCAGTGTTCGGTTTATCCTGCGGAGCTTTACGCTGTTCTCCAGGCTGTCCACTACATCCGCCGCCATCAGCGGATACAGTACGTAATCTGCTCAGATTCTCTCAGCTCTCTCCTCAGTCTCCAAGCTCTTTACCCCGTGCACCCTCTGGTCCACCGGATTCAGGACTGTCTGCGCTTGCTCCACCTGGGGGGCGTCTCAGTGGCGTTCCTCTGGCTCCCGGGACACGCTGGTATCTGTGGAAATGAGGCGGCCGATATAGCAGCCAAGGCTGCAGTCTCTCTTCCTCGGCCAGCTCTTCAGTCTCTTCCGTTTACCGATCTACGGAGCGGTTTATGTCGCCAAGTCACTCATTTATGGCATGCGCATTGGTCAACACTTCCCCACAATAAATTGCGGGAAGTGAAAGCCGTTCCTTGCGCTTGGACCTCTTCCTCCCGAACGCGTCGTCGGGAGGAGGTAATTTTAGCCCGACTCCGGATAGGGCACTGTCTTTTTAGTCATCGACATCTTTTAAGCGGTGATCCTCCCCCACTCTGTCCCCACTGCTCTCAGCTGTGGACGGTCAGACACCTTTTAATTGAATGCCCCTATTTTAATCCGTTACGCTCCCGTCTACAGCTATCGCCTGATCTATCGTCGATTTTAGCAGATGACACGCGCTCAGCTGACCGCGTTCTACAGTTTATTAGAGACAGTGAAATGACGTCAGTCATTTGAAGCTTTTTTTTGGGGGACAACCAACCCCTTTCTATAGTGGACTTTTAAGCATTCCTTCTGCCTTTAGTTTCTCAAATTTTCTGACTTTGTTTCCATTGCTGCTGATTTTAAATTTCGTTTTTTTCCTGTTTTCTACGTCACGGGCTGGGCGCTAATGACCATAGAAGTTTTGCGCCCTAAAACCACAAACAAAAAAAAAAAAAAAAAAAAAAATTACAACACAATTGTCTTTTTCCTCCATATTCCATTTTGACAAATTAGGCCAATGATTCCTCAAAGCTGCTTTCTTTCAAATGTGTCCATTTCAGGGTCTGTTGCTGTTAGAATCTGTTTTGGAACCATGTGTCAGCACTGCTGTAATAAGTGTTTTGTATGTGAGTAACTTGGTGGTGCCAGTGAGGAGCCTTGATAAGTCTCATTAGAGCAAAATAGACTTTGGCTACCATTAATCTGTTGGATTTCATAGGAATTGTCTAGTAGGTGACTGTTGAATCCACATACTTAAACTCCTAAACTCCCTCAAAGGTATATTTTCCCGCTGTTATTGAGGCTGGCATGTTCTCCTTGGGTGCCTTTCCTGCAGCCAAGTATTTTTTCTACCAGTTGGCATTTAATCCTACATTCATGCTAGTCTCTTCAAGGGTGTTAAATGTCTCCCTTGCCTTTAAAGTTCCTGGCACTGTCATCTACTTAAGTTCCTGACACTCATTATGGAAGATCATCCCCCACTACCTTCTCCAGGGCAGCATTATAAATGAGGCAGATGAGTGCGTCTCTTTGCCATACCCCATTTTCAGTGTTTAATGTGTCGGACTCATTCTCCCCATTCTTATACTACTTTGTGACTCACCTTACCAGTTTTTTATGGCTTCCCAGTACAGTCAGCTCATGACATAATTATTCTACCTCGGCTATCATATGCCGCTTTAGTCGACAAAAAGGTGATGCATGTGAATCTCAAATTGTCATATTATCTGGGATTTACCTTGGAGCATAGATCTGATTGTGAGAATGAACTTCATTATGTGTTCAAAATACAGCTTGATGATACCAAATGAATTGCAGTTAATATGCTTAAGAATATTGAATGACTGAATTTGTAGTCAGGTGAATGTTTGTCAGCTTTATTGCTTGTCTCTTCTTTACTGTGAGTTTGATCTAAAGTTAAGTATTTACAGTGTTTATGTTGAAATTCTCCTTCACAAAATCATTTTTCATAAAAGTTAAAATGAATTCCAATTTGGATATTTTTGCAGCTCACATTCTGCCGTCATATAGCTGTGGATGAGACTGTGATGTATGTACCACATCCACAAGATCCAAGTAAAACATTACTGAAACATGAAGCTGTTGTCACTGTGCAAGGAGTTCCACTTAATTCCTATGTGGAAGATGTTTTAACGAGCAGAATCTCCCTTAATGCTGGGAAGGTAAGTGTCTTTTACAATAATGTTATGACAAAAGTGTCAAGGTGTAGTATCTTCGACTAGTAAGCAAAATGTTCTGACTGCTGTGTTTGAATTTTGCCACAGGTGTGTGTGTGTGTGTGTGTGTGTGTGTGTGTGTGTGTGTGTGTGTGTGTGTGTGTGTGTGTGTGTGATATTCAGGCATGTGTTTGTACAATATATGTGGCATACACATATGTGGGTAAAGATTTTGGGACAAGGATAATTGAAAACAAAAATCATCAGTGATGGCAGCTGAAGACTTCAGGTACAGTCGCCTCAATCAACCAGTGGCTTTGTCAGAGATGGCAGAAGAGCAGACAGTTCCAAAGCAACTGTTTTATTATAGTCAGTCCAACTGATTTCCATTAGGTTTCTAGCCTTCTCACTTTTGCTATTATTGATTTCCTGGCTAGAAGGCATTCTTTACTCTGTAACTGTCATTGTCTGTAAATGGCAAACATGGGTCTCACGTCAGTGGGGTTTCTCTCACCACAGGTGAGCCCTGGGAGGCCCCTTTTGTGCTCTGAGTATAACACGGCCTGACACATGTACTTTTACATCTATTTAAGGTATCTCACAGCTCTGACAACAGTATTGCTTTCAATGCCTTGATTCGTCACACCTTCCATAACATGATCAAGTTTCTGGCAGGTGCCATTAACTGCCGATGAACAACTGTCTTCACAAAGAAACTGATAACCTTGTTGTTCAATCCCTTATCGCCCAAGTAACCAACCATCCATATTACCCTTTGGGTGGAAAATCACCTCTAAGAGTTGAAGAATCAGCAGAGATCAATAGCATGAGGATGCAAAAGGCAAAGGAAACTGCCGTGTTTTAAGATATGTGCTATTTACCCATAGAATAATTGACCTGTAACTGGAAAAGATCTTGATGATATCTCCATTGCCAAAAGATTCTGGATTAGTCCCCCATTCAGAGCCCTGTGATCGTGCAACCAAGGAGGTAGTAACCATGAGAAAAAGGTAGAGTAACCAACAAAATGTAACATTCCAAGAGTTAAAATATGGAATGTTAGAAAACTGAATGTGGCAAGGAAGCTAGGAAATCAGAAAAGGGAAATGCAAAGGCTCAGTTTTGGCCTTGTGGAGATCAGTGAAGCAAAATGAGAAAAGTTTCTAGCCACACAAATATAGGGTAATATCAATAGCACCAGAAAATCATATAACAGGAGTAGAATTTATGGACAGCAAGGCAGGATGGGTAGTGTTTCTGTGAACAGTTCACTGATGGGGTGTCTTCATCAGAATTGACCGGAAACTTAACACTCACAACAATAGTTCAAATATACATGCCAATGTCACAAGCAGAAGATGAAGGGTTAGAGAAAGTATACAAGGATGTTGAAGGGATAATTCAGATCTGAAGGATAATGATGATCTAATAAGCACAGTTAATTGGAATGCAGTTATATGGGACAGAATAGAATAGACTTACAGGAGAATATGGGCCCAGTAGTAGGAATGAGATAAGGACAAAGTGTGAATACAGTATTCAAAAATCATCAGTGGTGATGATATAATTGGTAAAATCCTAGAGAAACAGGAAGTGAAAGCTGGATTACATTGTGTTCTGACTGATTCTCAAATCAGCTGTGCAATTGTAAGTTGTACTCTGGGCAGATATAGGCATGTGGATCACAGTTAAATAACAATGAACAGTAGACTGGAGTTTAAGAAGACTTACTGTGGAAAGAAGTGTTTGATGTCCTCAATGACTGTATATGGAATAATGAATAGCACAGTAGTCATATCAGTTGAAGAGGAATGGACATTCTAAAAGTGGTAATCAGAAGTTGGACAGATAAAAATTAGTACAAAAGTCTTCAGTAAAAGACAGGAATATAGCAGTATGTCACCTAGAATGAAATAAGTAGGAAGTAGAGGAAAGTAAAGGTGAAATAGATGCAGGATAAATGTGAGAAACCGAAAAATAGTTGTCAGAAAGACTAATTCTATATGTGGGAAAGTCAGAACAACCTTTGGTGAAATTTAAAGCAAGGACTTAACATTTAAGAGTGCAATGTCAATAGCAGTTTTATGGGAAGAGTACACTGGAGGTCTCTGTGGGAGTGGACTTGCCTGATGATGTGATAGTAGAAGTAGAAGAAGAAATGGGAGTTGATGGGGAAAATGTAGGGGGTTCCAGTATTAGTCAGTGAAAGACCGTTTTTGAATCCTTAAAATTGGGTAGGGCAGAGGGGATAGGTAATATTCAGTTGGAATCCATAAAATCATTGAGGAAGTGACTACCAAACAACTGTTCATGTTGGTGTGTAGAATCAGACTGGAGACGTAGTGTCCGACTTTCGGAAAAATGTCATCCACACAATTTTGAAGATAGCACAGGCAGATAAGTGTGAGAACTTTCCTATAATCAGCTTAAGGTCTCATACATCAAAGTTGCTGACAGGAATAATATACGGAATTATGGAAAAGTGGAGATGCTATATAACAGTTTGGTTTCTGAAAAGGTAGAGGCTGTTCTGATGTTATGGTTGATATGAAAGCAAGATTTATGAAAAACAGAGACCTGCATTGGATTTGCCAACCTAGATAGTGTTAAAGTGGTTAAAGTTTTTAGGAATTCTGAAAGAAATAAGAGTAAATTATGTAGAAAACCCAAGATGGGAAAGTAAGAAAGAAAGAAAAACTAAGAATTAAATTCAGATTAAAAAGGGTGTCAGACAAGGATGCAGTCCTTTGCCCAAACTGTCCATTCTAAACACTGAAGAAGCAATGGTGGAAATAAAGTTACAGGAATGGGACTAAAATTCAGGGTGGAAGGATATCAGTGATATGATTAATTGATAACATTGCTATCCTCAGTGAATGTGAGGAATTTGGATATGTTCAATGGAATGAAGTCTGAGTACAGAATATTGATAGAGAGTAAACCAAAAGAGGAACAAAATAATGAGTGGCAAAATGAGATTAATAATAAAGTTAACATCTACATTGGTGGCCACAAAATAAATGATGCGAAGGAATTCTGTAACTTCGAAGTAAAATAACATGATGGATAAATCGAAGAGGATCTGAAAAGCAGACTAATATACATTCAACACTCCTGGCCAAAAGAGGTGTACTAGTATCTAATAAAGGCCATAATGTGAAGATCAAATTTATGAGAAAGTTTGTGTGCAGCACATCATTGTATGGTAGATTCATGAGCTGTGGAAGCACTGGAAAAGAAAACTGCAGCATTTGAAATATCATTGAAGATTGTTGACAATTAAATGGACTGATCAGGTATGAAATGGTTATCCTGGAGCCTGAGTGTAATTAAACTCATTAAGGATGATGTTGGCTCTTAAGGAAGCCATTTTTCAAAATAGTGTGTAACAATACCAGTAAATTCAGGATGTGGATTGCAAATAAGAATAAAAATCTTGAAGATTATCTTCAGGGGATGTCAGGTCAGCAGCCATGCAAATGGGGTTATTAACAAAATAGTTGGGATCTAGGTGACTTGGTCACTGTTAAGATGGCACCAGTACAGTGAAGATAGTATAATGAATATAGAAAGTAGACAGTACTCCTCTGGCAGTTTCATTAACAGTAGTCGAAACAAGGCCCCCGGAGTAGACAACATTCCATTGGAACTACTGACGGCCTTGGGAGAGCCAGTCCTGACAACTCTACCATCTGGTGAGCAAGATGTGTGAAACAGGCGAAATACCCTCAGACTTCAAGAAGAATATAATAATTCCAATCCCAAAGAAAGCAGGTGTTGACAGATATGAAAATTACTGAACTATCAATTTAATAAGTCACGGCTGCAAAATACTAACACGAACTCTTTACAGACGAATGGAAAAACTGGTAAAGCCGACCTCAGGGAAGATCAGTTCGGATTCCGTAGAAATGTTGGAACACGTGAGGCAATACTGACCCTACAACGTATCTTAGAAGCTAGATTAAGAAAAGGCAAACCTACTTTTCTAGCATTTGTAGACTTAGAGAAAGCTTTTGACAATGTTGACTGGAATACTCTCTTTCAAATTCTAAGGGTGGCAGGGGTAAAATACAGGGAGCGAAAGGCTATTTACAATTTGTACAGAAACCAGATGGCAGTTATAAGAGTCGAGGGACATGAAAGGGAAGCAGTGGTTGGGAAGGGAGTAAGACAGGGTTATAGCCTGTCCCCGATGTTGTTCAATCTGTATATTGAGCAAGCAGTAAAGGAAACAAAAGAAAAATTCGGAGTAGGTATTAAAATTCATGGAGAAGAAATAAAAACTTTGAGGTTGGCCGATGACATTGTAATTCTGTCAGAGACAGCAAAGGACTTGGAAGAGCAGTTGAATGGAATGGACAGTGTCTTGAAAGGAGGATATAAGATAAACATCAACAAAAGCAAAACAAGGATAATGGAATGTAGTCTAATTAAGTCGGGTGATGCTGAGGGAATTAGATTAGGAAATGAGGCACTTAAATTAGTAAAGGAGTTTTGCTATTTGGGGAGCAAAATAACTGATGATGGTCGAAGAAGAGAGGATATAAAATGTAGGCTGGCAATGGCAAGGAAAGCGTTTCTGAAGAAGAGAAATTTGTTAACATCCAGTATTGATTTGTCAGGAAGTCATTTCTGAAAGTATTCGTATGGAGTGTAGCCATGTATGGAAGTGAAACATGGACGATAAATAGTTTGGACAAGAAGAGAATAGAAGCTTTCGAAATGTGGTGCTACAGAAGAATGCTGAAGATTAGATGGGTAGATCACATAACTAATGAAGTATTGAATAGGATTGGGGAGAAGAGAAGTTTGTGGCACAACGTGACCAGAAGAAGGGATCGGTTGGTAGGACATGTTCTGAGGCATCAAGGGATCACCAATTTAGTATTGGAGGGCAGCGTGGAGGGTAAAAATCATAGAGGGAGACCAAGAGATGAATACACTAAGCAGATTCAGAAGGATGTAGGTTGCAGTAGGTACTGGGAGATGAAAAAGCTTGCACAGGATAGAGTAGCATGGAGAGCTGCATCAAACCAGTCTCAGGACTGAAGACCACAACAACAACAACAGTCGGGAATAACTCTGGAAGAAGTAAGTTGTATTAATAAAAAATTGGTCAAAACTCTGATTGTTGCCAGCATCATATTTAAAGTACCAGGGAAGCAGGTTGCTAGCCTTACTTATCCCGAGTCCCATTGGGTTTTACCCCTAACGGTTGAGGGACTAACCGGTGGATTTGGTAGTCTTTGCCGTATGAGCACAAAGGTGACCATGACTCAGAATATGTGACATGCCCAGCCTTATTCAAAAGTAACTGGTATCCCGACTGTTGGGACCAATTACTTGGCCACTCATACGGAACCAGATCTGTCATTGACTATATAATAACAGATCAGGAATTCAGGAAGGCTGTGAGGGACACACGTGTATTCAGGGGATTCTTTGATGACACTGATCATTATTTAATGTGCAGTGAAATTGGGATTGTGAGGCTGAAAGTGCAGGAGGTCAGGTCCATATGTAGGAGGATAAGAGTGGAGAAACTTCAGGATAAGGAAATCAGGCACAAGTACATAACAGTGGTCTCAGAAAGGTACCAGTTAGTTGAATGTAGTCAATTACAGTCATTGGAAAAGGAACGGACAAGGTACAGGGACACAGTACTAGAAGTGGCTAAAGAATGTCTTGGAACAGTAGCGTGTAAAAGTAGGATGATGCAAACAGCTTGGTGGAATGACACAGTCAAGGCAGCCTGTAAAAGGAAAAAGAAGGTGTATCAAAAATGGCTACATACTAGAACTCAGGTAGACAGAGAAAGTTATGTTGAAGAAAGAAACAAAGCCAAACAGATAATTGCAGCATCCAAGAAGAAATCTTGGGAAGACTTTGGAAACAGGTTGGAGACTATGGGTCAAGCTGCTGGAAAACCATTCTGGAGTGTAATTAGCAGTCTTCGAAAGGGAGGTAAGAAGGAAATGACAAGTATTTTGGACAGGTCAGGAAAACTGCTGGTGAATCCTGTGGATGCCTTGGGCAGATGGAATATTTTGAAGAGTTGCTCAATGTAGGTGAAAATACGATCAGTATTGTTTCAGATTTAGAGGTTGAATGGGATAAGAATGATGAGGGAAGTAGGATCACATTTGAGAAAGTGGAGAAAATGGTCAATAGATTGCAGTGCAATAAAGCAGCTGGGGTGGATGAAATTAAGTCGGAACTCATCAAATACAGTGGAATGTCGGGTCTTAAATGGCCACACAGGATAATTGAAATGGCCTGGGAGTCGGGACAGGTTCCATCAGACTGAACAAAAGCAGTAATCACACCAATCTTTAAATATGGAAACAGAAAAGATTGTAACAACTACAGAGGTATCTCTTTAATCAGCGTTGTGGGTAAAATCTTCTCAGGTATTGTTGAAAGGAAAGTGCGAGTATTAGTTGAGGACCAATTGGGTGAAAATCAGTGTGGGTTTAGGCCTCTTAGAGGTTGTCAGGACCAGATCTTTAGCTTAACGGCAAATAATGGATAAGTGTTAAGAGTGGAACAGGGAATTGTGTCTATGCTTTATAGATCTAGAAGAGGCATATGACCGGGTTCCTAGGAGGAAGTTATTGTCTGTTCTACGAGATTATGGAATAGGAGGCAAACTTTTGCAAGCAATTAAAGGTCTTTACATGGATAGTCAGGCAGCATTTAGAGTTGATGGTAAATTTTCATGGTTCAGAGTAGTGTCAGGAGTAAGACAAGGCTGCAACCTGTCTCCACTGTTCATATTATTTATGGATCATATGTTGAAAACAATAGACTCGCTGGGTGAGATTAAGATATGTGAACACAAAATAAGCAGTCTTGCATATGCGGATGACTTAGTTGTGATGGCAGATTCGATTGAAAGTTTGCAAAGTAATATTTCAGAGCTAGATCAGAAATGTAAGGACTATGGTATGAAGATTAGCATCTCCAAAACGAAAGTAATGTCAGTGGGAAAGAAATATAAACGGATTGAGCGCCAAATAGGAGGAACAAAGTTAGAACAGGTGGATGGTTTCAAGTACTTAAGATGCATATTCTCACAGGATGGCAACATAGTGAAAGAACTGGAAGTGAGGTGTAGCAAAGCTAATGCAGTGAGCGCTCAGCTACGATCTACTCTCTTCTGCAAGAAGGAAGTCAGTACCAAGACTGAGTTGTCTGTGCACCGTTCAGTCTTTCGACCAACTTTGTTGTATGGGAGCGAAAGCTGGGTGGATTCAGGTTACCTTATCAACAAGGTTGAGGTTACGGATATAAAAGTAGCTAGGATGATTGCAGGTACCAGTAGATGGCAACAATGGCAGGAGGGTGTCCACAATGAAGAAATCAAAGAAAAACTGGGAATGAACTCTCTATAGATGTAGCAGTCAGGGCGAACAGGCTTAGATGGTGGGGTCATGTTACAGGCATGGGAGAAGCAAGGTTACCCAAGAGACTCATGGGTTCAGTAGTAGAGGGTAGAAGGAGTCGGGGCAGACCAAGCAGAAGGTACCTGGATTCGGTTAAGAATGATTTTGAAGTAATAGGTTTAACATCAGAAGAGGCACCAATGTTAGCACTGAATAGGGGATCATGGAGGAATTTTATAAGGGGGCTATGCTCCAGACTGAACACTGAAAGGCATAATCAGTCTTAAACGATGATGATGACGACGACGACGACAGTTAAATGCAAGAGATTGAAAAACATATAAATTTTGGTCTGCAGGTTTTCCCTTATGCAACCAACTAATGGAGTTCAGAGTGGGGATCCCATTGTCATTGAAATATTAACTTTGTACTGCAGTTACTACTGTCTCACAGAAATAACTCTATTACCACAAATAATTTGAAACTTGGTGCCTACTAGTTATAAACAGACTTACAAATTAAGCAGAGATTATTGTATAGGAGTCAGTGTTGTACATAAAGCAATACATACCTAATACATAAGAATATCAGGTGTTCAGCAATAATGGAAGTTCATGGATGGAACAACACATAAAGACAACCACCAACTTGTGGTGCACACGCACACCAATGATACTGCAGTTGTAGTGAGTGGTCACCTTTCCCTTATTTTACAGAATGTAAAGTGTTTATATTGTTGTTCAGTGTCACAACTTAAGTGGAAGACTTGGTCTTGAATTGTAAATGTATGGCTCTGTTAGTTTAAAAGGAGAGAAAAATTTTAAAAGCTGGTTTTAGAAGTAGAATCCACTTATTAATGTCCATAGTATCTTCAATGCTATTAGGACTCTTCTTGATGGGAGAAGCCAAGTGGCTTTCCTATCCATGAAGTACACTGAAGCACCAAAGAAACTGGTATAGGCATGTGTATTCAAATACAGAAATATTGAAATAGGCACAATACGATTCTGTGGTTGGCAACACCTATATAAGAGAAAAAGGGTCTGGTGCAGTTGTTAGATTCGTTCCTGCTGCTACAATGGCAGGTTGTCCAGATTGAAGTGAGTTTGAACATGGTGTTATATGAGTGGTGGAACGTGGCGTCTCCGAGGTAGCGATTAAGTGGGTATTTTCCCACAAGACCATTTCACGAGTGGACTGTCAATATCAGGAATCCAATAAAACATCAAATCTTAAACATTGCTGCAGCCAGAAAAAGTTCCTGCAAGAAAGGGACCAATGGCGACTGAAGACAATTGTTCAGTGTGACGGAAGTGCAACTCTTCCACAAATTTCTGCAGATTTCCATGCTTGGCCGTCAGTGTCAGCATGTGAACCATTCAATGAAACATCAGTATGGGCTTTCGGATACAAAGGCCCACTCATGTACCCTTGATGACTGCACAAACACAAAGCTTTACACCTCACCTGGGTCCATCAAAACAGACATTGGACTGTTGATGACTGGAAACATGTTGCCTCGTCGGACATGTACAGGTGTAGTGGCAACCTACTGAATCCATGAACCCTGCATGTCAGCTGGGGACTGTTCAATCTTATGGAATGTGTGCATTTGGTTTGATGTGGGATGGGACCCCTGATACGTCAAGATAAAACTGATAGGAGACACATATGTAAGCATCCTGTCTGACCACGTGCAGCTATTTATGTCCATTGAGCATTGTTATGGACTTGGGAAATTCTAACAGGACAATGTGACACCCCACACATCCAGAATTGCTACATAGTGGTTCCAGACACACTCTTCTGAGTTTAGACACGTTTGCTGGCCACCAAACTCTCCAGACAGGAACATCATTGAGCATATTTGGGATGCCTTGTAATGTGCTGTTCAGAAGAGACCTCCAACCCCTTGTACTCATATGGATTTATGGGCAGCCCTGCAGGATTCATGGTGTCAGTTCCCTCCAGCACTGCTTCAGACATTAGTAGAGTCCACGCCACGTTGTGTTGTACAAGTTCTGCGCACTCATGACAGTGCTACACGATATTAGGCGTGTGTACCAGTTTCTCTGGCTCTTCAGTGTAGTAACTCATTGCTTGTTTCCTAATTTAATTTATTTTTATAGGCATTTCTCTAAAGTCAAAAATAGTAGTCCCCCACCACCTTCTGTCCGTCCGTCCCTTGTTTCTAGTGCACCCCTTGGTCCAGCATTTCCAATTTAGTTAATACCTGCTTTGTCTTTTGTATTTAGTGTAGTACTAACTGTACAGGACTTTGTAGACATAAATATTTTCATTTGATGTCCCACAAAGCTGTGGTTTGTAACAGCTTACATAGGTTAGAAACTGACAATCTGATGTGTGCTGAGTCATATTTTGGACAGACTTGTAGATGGTTGCCCATGAATAAAAACATAAATGCTCCCAGCATAGTGTGTAGATTTATGTTTTTTGTTTGTTGGAGAGAACTCCTAGCAATTACAAAATTAACAATATTGTTGTTTTTAATGTTGGTGTTAATTTTCACTTATCTGAGGATTTTCTTTTTTTAGGGGAGACAAGCAATTGAATGGGTTATTGGTAAAATTGATGCAGAAGTAAAGGAAATAGCTTCAAATGCTGTGAAGAGCACAGATGACTTGCTGGCACAGACTAAAAAGTCATTTGATGAAATTACAAGCTCTGCACGAAAATCTATGGATGATATTTCATCTGTTGCTAAGAAATCACTAGATGATCTACACAACTTAACAAGTGCACCTAATCGAACAAATCAAAATCTACCAAAGTTGTAGCATTGATATTAAAATTTAGTTCATTTAACAACTTTGTGTAGTGATCTTTTGTAATTCAAATCAGATGATGCAAGTCTGTTAGCTATATTGTAAAGTGTAGTAATTTTTATTAAACCGTGTAAAATTGTCGGACCCTCCAAAGTATTTTTAGGATATTGTCTTTCTTGTGTAACTTAATGAATGAATTGTGGTAAATAGATGTTTATTGTAGTGAGAGATTTGTGTGAATGTTATTGTTGCTTGATTAATTTGTGTTTTAACTTATGCTGACAGACTGATTTAACTGGCTGGTCCAGTTTTTTTTATAAGTTAGTTGTAGTCTGATAAAGAGAAATGACATTATCAAAAGAATTACTCTTAAAATTCGTGGACCTATATTTTGCCATAGTTTATTTACAATGGATTATTAACAACCATTACATACAGTTAATCATTGATTGTGTAATGGAGTGGAGTAATGTGTTGCACTGATCACTGTGTGATCTGACTGCATACTAAGCTTATTGTGATGTCTTGCTGTGATTCACTCAAAATTTTTACGAACAGTGGTATTGCACCTTCCTGTCTGCTGTTAAGTTTAAATAGTGAGCAACTTTTCTGTGCAGAGAGATGATACAGCAGAGGTATGCTCTGTTCATCTCAGGAATTTACTGGTGTTACGTTGCTATTACAGCTGACATGCACAGAAAAGTAAATATGCACTGCAGTTAAAATGTAAAATTTTCTTACAGCACACGTTTTGTGTGTTTGCTTGTTGCATCATTAAGAAATATGGTGTACTTGGTGCAGTAGAGACATCATAACAGGCCTTTATGAAGGGAAAAAGTGTACTTTTACACTTTTGATAGTCTTAAATATTGCTATGGTTCTTTGTAAGTTAAGGTATTCATGTATTGTGATAAATATCAGCAATGAAGCATTATGAGATGTGATTACTTACCTTGTTGCTGTATTTTCTTCACATTAATTGGCTGAATGTTCTCATGTGTGCAAATCTAAGTAATTAGTCTGGTTATAGTTCATTGTAATACTCACTAAAAAGCAACTAGAGTGCAGGGTCCCTAATCACAAAAAATCTACACATTGTAATTGAGATATAATGGAATAATGATTGTGGTAATTCGTAATTATAGTTTCACAGAACTATTTTGAGGGTAAAAGAAAGTTTATAAGTGATTCATAGAAAAGTGTTCACTTTGTGAACACCAGTCCGGCCTTTCATTGTTCTAATGTGAAAGGTAATGGTTTTTGGTTTGAGTAATTTTCTTGTGGTTATGTTGCTTATAAGTATTTTATCAGTTGAGGTTAATAAATGAATGTCCAAATTATAATTTCATCTATGTTGTAGGCCTTACTGCCATCAACTGTTGAGTACTTTCTGAAAAAGCATTTGTCAAATTCTAATCAGCTTTTATCAGTTTGTATGAAATGTTTTAGTGTATATTATGAATCTTCCAGATGTTTGTGAGTTAATGTTTGTTACCTTTATGATTAGAAACAGCAGCAGGTAACATTTCTTTTTAAGCAATTGTTTCCATGCTATGTGAAAATCTTACTTAGCGTTGTGTGCGTGCGTGCGTGCGTGTGTGTGCGCGGTCCGTTCGTACGACTAAAATAATTGTGATGTAAAGAGCTTTGTGTGTTGTAGACTGAAATGTTTGCCAGAAACAGTGTGAGGATTATTTTATGTTTGTATTTGGTAATGTGTGCTTTCAGTTTCTTTTTACCTTTACGTCAGTCTCGCCTACCCACAACTTGCCTCTAAGATATAGTCAGTAGCACCACCATTCATAGTAGATGAAATATTTGGAAACTGTGGTATTTTTTAAAAGTACAGGTCAGTCAGTATTATTGTTGCATATATTTGTACTGGTTGTCGCTGTGATTTTGTGTATTGTCCATGGTTTTGTAGGCGTTAACCATTCCACAGCCATCACAGCACGTATGATCATCTGACTTTAATAAGTTTTGTTGTTCAAGAAAACAGCATTAAAAGTAAGTAATAAAAGTACTAAGGTGATTTAATATGCTTTTCGTAATTCTGATTATGGCAACTTTTCTCCAGAAATGACAGCCCTGTAGTTGTGCTGTATACACTTTAGGTGCTTCTGACTGAACAAAAGTGCATTATTGGATCAGTTTTACTCATAATTTGCACCTTTTTTAGTAGGTACCTCAGTATTCAGTTAATAAGTGTATGTAATATTTCAGCTAATGGACATCAAAAAATTAAGCTCCTGAAATGCCTTTAATGAAATTTAAAGTAATCTACATAGTCTTAAGTTTTTATTTTGACAAGCTGTTTAATGAGCACATTTGGTAAAACAGCAGCCAAAGACATGTTGCAATCAAATTGAAAAATTGTGGGGTATATTTTGAAGAAATACGTAGTGATTAGTTTTCAGATCAACTGCTTTCACAGGTTCTTAAATATTTGTTTCAGATCTTATGAGAAAGTTGAATTTAATAACATATGAGTGCAAAACTGAATGCCCTTGATTTAAAAGAATATCATTAGATGTATGCAAAAATTCTGAAGTGTGTTGTGTTTTAAGAATGTCCTTCAACCGCAGAGGAATGCAGAGAGGAGTGTAATAGTGTATGACATTTTATGCCCTATCTTCTGCATTTAAAGCTTTCTAGTGTTCAGCAATTATGTATTTTGTAGCATTTAGAATTGACAGCTGTGTGTTCTTTTACAATTTCACTTCAGTCTGATAGTAACTGATGACATTGTTATGGAATATATTTGTGATGAATTTGTTACATATCTTTCATGCCAACATATTTTTGTAAATAAATACTACATACCTAAAACTGTTTGTTTTCCACCATATTATTGCACCTGGTACTGAGGGCAATTTGGTCTGCTTATCATGAGTCAATGTGTAATCCTGTTGATGGTATGTGCACAATTGAAAGCATTGACAGTGTGATCATTTTCCTTATTAGCAGATGTACTTTTTTGCTGTAATGTCACCATGTTTCCAATAAAGGCCAATTGCAGTAATATCGTGGTTAAGTAGTACAATGCCAAATATTTGTTCCAAGCAGTGTGATTGGAATCTACAGGAAACTGTAGTGATGCAAACATATGGATGCGAACTAAAAGAACTGTGGTGAAATACCTTTAGATATTTCAGTCTGTGAGTTGTGAAATTTTTCTAAATGTAGGCACTATGTAAAAGAGTATTAACATAGGCTGTAAGATGCAAGGTGTTTTATATGTATCTATTTGAAGAAAAATACTGAAATTCTGGGATTTTATAAAGTTTTTGGCACCATTTGTTGTTAGAGCCTTGTTTATCCACTGTAATAAAAGGGAAATCAGAAATGTCATCACTTTGCATGTGTTCAAAGTGTAATCACTTCAGCTTGGTTTAATGAATATTCTCCTTTTATCTTGGTTTGGTATTTCAGAATATTCCATAGACGTCAGTGGGTTGACTAAGGTCCCTTAAGAACTGAGTATCGTGTCTTGTAATTCTTTTTGAACATACACTGAACGTAAGAGATCCCATAATCCATAGACTTATTTTGAATTTTCAGATTTTAAAGTCATTGTAGAGAATCTTTGATGTCATTGTTCACACATTTACATCTTTTTCCTGAAGTTCTTCAAGTAGGGATAAGAAATTTCAGTTCATGTCTTGAACTTGTGAATACATTTCTTGTCAAGTATGCCTTGTTACTTTTAGGAATGTAAGCACACTTATGATCTCAATAGTTTGACACTCTGAGAAAATCGGAGTGCAACAGGCTTGGACTCTAGTGGAGAGTGCTAAGAATGTTATGTGTGCTAACAGGGTGAACAGCAATCTTGTGATGTGGTAGTTTTGCAATGCTAGACAAGAGGAAAATCCATTTTGTCTCATTTCAGGTGCATCATTCTTTTGTATAGGAAAGAGTTGTTATGTACATGTTACAGTGCATAATGTGGCTACAAACAAGAAATAATGGGCATGAGAATATTGTGGATGTCCCAGTAAACAGTGTAATGTTGTCTTTGTTTCAGGTACATTAGTTTCAGAAGCTCAAATACAGGGGTCTTGATTCATTACTTGAACTGTGAAATATTTAGACAGTTGGGCATAAAATTGTACCTCTTTCCCTTTGTAAGTTACTAGTACAGGTACAGCTAATACCACTTATTTTCTAAGGTTGAAGGTTATTACATGTGGGTTGGAGGTAAATCATTTTTATCCCCACAAGTGTGGTATAGGCATTAGACTGGTCTTCTTTGTACTTGTATAATACAACTTCCTTAGTTCTCTGTTCCATCTGTCCATGCATTGCCTGACAAGAGTGAAGTGCCCAGAAGACATAGTTAGATGTCAATGTAATTTTGTACATCGACGCACCATTGGGAGGTATGTAAATGACCAGAGTTAAAATACTCTGTAACAGAACAGCCACCTGGTAAGGTTTGAGGAATGAAAATGTCAGATATTTAATGATCACATTAAAGGACATGGAGATGCTGCATACCTCTGTGAAACAGCATTGTCAGCACCAGACTTTGTATGAAAGGATCCTCATTGTGGGTGTGATATCCAGAATTATAGGACAGTCAGCTGCCACAGTGGTGCAATTTTGGACTGAATTGGAATGCAAGACTAATATACTTGTCAAAGTTCTGGCAGACTAAATCAGAGCACAAGAGAGGATCACTGTATGAAATATTTGGAAACCTAGCATATTCTAATCTCTTCAATTCTGCACATGCATTTCTGAAAGTATTTGTATGGAGTGTAGCCATGTATGGAAGTGAAACATGGACTATAAACAGTTTAGACAAGAAGAGAATAGAAGCTTTCAGAATGTGGTGCTACAGAAGAATACTGAAGATTAGATGGGTAGATCACATAACTAATGAGGAGGTATTGAATAGAAGTGGGGAGAAGAGGAGTTTGTGGCACAACTTGACTAGAAGAAGGGATCAGTTGGTAGAACATGTTCTGAGGCATCAAGGGATCACCAACTTAGTATTGGAGAACAGTGTGGAGGGTAAAAATCATAGAGGGAGACAAAGAGATGAATACACTAAGCAGATTCAGAAGGATGTAGGTTGCAGTAGGTACTGGGAGATGAAGAAGCTTGCACAGGATGGAGTAGCATGGAGAGCTGCATCAAACCAGTCTCAGGACTGAAGACCACAACAACAACATATCAGAGATGAAATGATCCATGTGCAACACATACAGGTAAAGATAAACTACAATCTGCAAATTTTGCACAACTATATTCCTCAACAATGAAGTTTGGAACCAACAAACCAGACACAGAATAGAAATAGTTCTACCTTCATGTTTACATAGATCATCTTCGTAATGAATAACATGTACAATGAATATGAAAAGGCAGCAGATAGTGTGAAATAAGTTTATAATGGGTTCTTATAGCTGCTCAGTGAGTAAGAACAATTGACGTACACACACGAGTAGAAATGTGTGTATTACAAATGATAAAACACTAGGCAAGAAAAATATTCAAAATGATGGCTCCGAAAGATACATGAGAAATGTAGGGTCAGTTGAGTCTGGAAATACATAACGAATTGAGTTGCTAGGTGCAAGATTGAGCCACCATTTGAAACATCCCTTACCTAAGAGTAACTGATGGCCCTTGATAGCTAGATGTCTAATGTCCATTGTCTGACTGTAATATTGTTTCATAAAAAAATTAAATAATTGGTGCAACATTTAGTTATTTTGATTGGTTTTAACATTTATTCTCACTCATGCCAGTACAATGACCAGCTTGTCTACAAGATTTCATATAGGACATTAACACTGGTAAACACTATCACTAAACTGTTACATTGCTTTTCAGTGAACTTTCACAAAAGAGTTCTGAATATATAAAAACTGGTTTTTATTTAATAGTCTCTGGACACATTTGATGTTTAAATAACTGATGGCAATACACACATGTTCATGTTATTGAATGCTACCTGTGAGCTTTTACATTAAGAACTTGACACACTGGCAAACTTTGCCACTGAGATATGAACTGGATGATGGCTGGGGGCAGATTCAAAATAAGCTCATAAAATTTTACTAAACACAAAGTACTGTATGATATTGTATTGAATGCAACTTGAAGACTTCGAAATTGAGGTGTTAACTGGTTGATAGCGAGACACAGACTACTGACTTAGTGGCTATGGTGTGAGGGGGTTTACTGGATGTTTAAATGATAGTAAATCTTGTAGTATCTTCCCTATGTTCCTTATTATTGGTATTCTTTTCAGTACACTTGAAATGATTATCCACTGGATTAAATAATAGTGTAGATTTATTACAAGGGCTTGCAGAACATACTCCATATGTGGATAACAGGAAGTCCAGGTTGCAATACCAAGAATTATAATCTCTGGTCACTTCTGCCAGACTGGCCATCTGATTACTCTTATATGACACAGGTTTAGAAAACTTCGCACTTCTGACATTTAAAAGAAAAAATTCTGTACCCTCGTAAAGGCTGTCTCATATAAATGTGTAAGCATGTTACTGTTTCATAAGAATTGTACCCTGAACATGCACATGTGGTACAACCACAAACAGATTTCCTTAAATGACCTATTTACTTAAACTTTCTTGTTAATTGTATTACCTTCATAAAAGCTACAAGTTTCAGTTACATAAGGTAAGTATATACATTTACTTTTCTATCATCATTTCTTTATTATTATTAATCATTATTTTCATTTTTCTGTTCAAAAATCACAAAACAATATAGGTTTCAATAAAAGAGTTTAACTGAATTAATTTGGTTAATGTAGTAATATTTCTAGACAGTGAAATAATTTGTTGTAATACCATGTTATATATCCAACTAATTGATACTACGATGGTTTCATCATTAAACCTTAAAGAATACTTTTGTAACACACTTATATTATAGCAATCTTTTACGAATTACTGGTACTGTTAAAGTGCAGAAGTGCAGTGACAAATGTGTATGAAATGGCTGTGCACAGAATTGAAGTCGGAGGAGGCCCTGGTGTGAAGTTCGTATTTGAACTGAGTAAAAAAGTTTTTGGTTTAACACATACCAGGGGCCATATGTACACCCATCCTAACACATGTCTTACTGTAGCTGTGTTACATTGTATTAAGAAAGGTTCAAACAATGAATCAGAGCTGTCTCCCAGGCAAATTGCAAAAGATTTTAATTGGGCTGAAATCAATTCTCAGCTGATGGCACCATTTGTATTTGCAATATTCGGATTTTACATTCGAAAACATTCACCCTTAAATAACTCCAGATGGTAGTGGACTGATGATTCAGGTTTGGTCCATTGGTGTGTTGGATCTCGAACTAAGGTAAGTTTTAACTGCTTGAAAAAAATCTTATTTAGTGTGAATTTAACGAACAAAAACCCCATTTTTCTTGTGTGTTCCAAACAACTCGGGATCAATTCAAATTTTGTACAAAGGTAGACAAACACAAGCAATTAATCACCATCCCGTTGTTTTGTGAACAGCACATGCTGACACTGAAAGGCTGTAGATATTTTGAGGCTTCAGTTCTGAAATCTCGCGAATTTATCACGCTAAAATTTCTGCTCCTTTGATGTATATGAATACGTAAACATGTAGAATTGTAGCATTGTTTCTAGTATTGAGTTGTGTTATATGATGTTAGTATGTGAACTTATGTTTCACTTATGAAGTTAGATATTTGTCTGTGTTTGGTTTTGTCCACATTCTGTTTGAGGTATATGTTAAGCTACAGGTGGTGTTGGGGTGCAGCAGCCATTGTTGTGATTCAGAACAATTGCAGAGACACCGCATCACCAACTGCAGCTCCAAGGAACACACCAGATGGAAGATCCTTTGAACCATAACAAACAATGCTGAAGAAGAGAACATCGAGCTTGGATATATACTTGAAGCAGTCTCTTGTCTGAAGTCTCTGGATAGAGCTCTCTTATGATAGCATCGCAAGAGACATGATGTGACAAAGCAAGCTGGGATATTTTTACTTCCCCTCTTGTTTTGCTATCTGCCTCCTTAAAATTAATTTTTTTACTTTTGAACTAATTACCATTAACATACGTGAGTATAAACTGTAGTTTCATAAAAGAGAAAGGCTGGCCCTCAGTTTTAAGGAATATACCACCAGATCTAATTTTGTGCTTAGTTTTATGTGTGTAATTGATTTTCTAATTAATTTCGACTATTCCTAGTTAGTATCTTTCATTATACGGCGAAATCAGTAATGGTTTCATAACTTAAATTCTGTTGTTGACATATAAACAAATATAAATTCTGTACTAATTGTAAACATTTGGAGGAATGACTAATAGTATTCTTAAAGGATCTATTTGGCTTTACTTGAAAACATGTTAGCAAAGTCGGCTCTTAATTAATTCCAGAGTAATTAATAGTTGTGTCCAAAGTATTCTTTGCATACTTATATTAGTTAAATTCAGGATTTAACCAAATAATTCAGCCTAATTCTTGTAGTAGGAGAAACTTTTAAAAAGAACCAATTTTTCGATGTATTCAGTAGTTTAATGAGTTCAGTTTTAATTGTACTTTCAGTAAATTGAACTTCAAACAATGTGTAGTTTCGGCACTTATTATTATGAGGATATATAAGGGCCTGAATTTTGGATTCAAGACAGTCAGTCCATGGCCAAGTTTCAGACGAGAAACCTGTGTTGGATACAACAACAATGCTTCAACTTAACTGTGAAATTAGTGTTATACAATTAGGCCATGTGTTAAAACAATGGCAGAATCTGCTCCATACATATATTTCTATTCTTCAGGAACTGTGAACTTTGTGGTTAGGTTCTTACTGCTTGTAGATGTTCAATAGTAAACTAGTGTAGCAGTATGTGGAGACTTGCCTGCAAACTATTAATGAGGCTTATCGAAAGTTAAACAATAGTGCACTGGCCATGTAACTGTGTTATTATGGGGAGGGGGGGTTAACAGTGAAATTAACATACTGTGAAACAACTGTGCACCTGTCAGCTACATTATTTACAGTAGGCAGTGTCGGAATTACAAACACCATTTTTCAGCCAATGTAGCAATGCAGTACATTGACACCGAGGACAATCAATGAAGATATAAAGAAGGCAAACTGTCACATTTTGTGCCCTGGGTGAGGAATATTGTACGTAGCTACAATAAACAAGGACTCGCTAACTCTGAACAGTGAAATCAACGGCGCTTTACAGTGCAGTGGTGCAACAGCCAATCAGCACATGAGTTTCATGACCGCAGTTGACAGCAGCCAATCAGCGAGCAGGTTCTATGGAACCAGCAATTGAATACAGGAGCAGCCAAGCAGCATCCAGGTGGACACAGCTGACCAAGATAAACAAGACACCTCACCAAGAGAATTACATGTGATTTGAGACTTTCTCGGCGTATTCCATTCGTGAAATCTTCTCGGGTGATCAGCCGAGTAAAAGCGTCTTCTTCTCGCAACGTATCGAAGGGTTTCGTACCCATCATCTTCCAGCGAAGTGTCGAGATGCTGTGTTGCGCGGTCCTATAAAGGCTCCTGGACCAGTGACTGATTCCGGGCGCCGACCAATCAGGTACCTGCGGAATCGGCCGCCGCGCCAGTGGTGGAGGGTTCGCGGCGCGGACCGGGCGTCGAGTCCCTGCCGGTTCCTAATACGTCTGTGGCCGCTACCGTCTTCGTGCCGGAGCGTTCTCTTCTAATTTTAGTTATTGCGGGATTCCAAGCTGTACTAAGTTGGAAACCAGTGTCTCGATTGATCAGGTTGCTGTTCAACCGAATTTCTACAGCCTCTTTGAAAACTGAATCCCAAAATCCTTTAGCGTCACACAGCTTCTTCGTACCCTCAAAGAGGAAGGTGTGTCCTTCGTTAAGGCTATGTTCCGCTACTGCCGATTTTTCTGTCTGACCAAGGCGTACATTTCTAATGTGTTCCGAGCGCCTCTGCGTGATGCAGTGCTGCGTTTGTCCGATGTATTTCGTACCACATTCACATTCAATACTGTATACGCCCGGAGTCTGCAGTCCTAGGTGGTCTTTGACTGAGCCAAGTATGTCCTTAATTTTACTTGGGGCATGAAAAATTGTCTTGATGTTGTGTTTCTCCAGAATGCGGGCAATCTTGGCTGTTGGCAGTCCCGCGTATGGTAGAAATGCCAGGCATCTGGTCTCATCTTCTTCTTCTGGTGTGTCTACCTTCCTGCTCTTGTGCAGGGACCAGAAGAAGAAGACGAGACCAGATGCCTGGCATTTCTACCATACGCGGGTCCGCCAACAGCCAAGATTGCCCGCATTCTGGAGAAACACAACATCAAGACAATTTTTCATGCCCCAAGTAAAATTAAGGACATACTTGGCTCAGTCAAAGACCACCTAGGACTGCAGACTCCGGGCGTATACAGTATTGAATGTGAATGTGGTACGAAATACATCGGACAAACGCAGTGCTGCATCACGCAGAGGCGCTCGGAACACATTAGAAATGTACGCCTTGGTCAGACAGAAAAATCGGCGGTAGCGGAACATAGCCTTAACGAAGGACACACCTTCCTCTTTGAGGGTACGAAGAAGCTGTGTGACGCTAAAGGATTTTGGGATTCAGTTTTCAAAGAGGCTGTAGAAATTCGGTTGAACAGCAACCTGATCAATCGAGACACTGGTTTCCAACTTAGTACAGCTTGGAATCCCGCAATAACTAAAATTAGAAGAGAACGCTCCGGCACGAAGACGGTAGCGGCCACAGACGTATTAGGAACCGGCAGGGACTTGACGCCCGGTCCGCGCCGCGAACCCTCCACCACTGGCGCGGCGGCCGATTCCGCAGGTACCTGATTGGTCGGCGCCCGGAATCAGCCACTGGTCCAGGAGCCTTTATAGGACCGCGCAACACAGCATCTCGACACTTCGCTTGAAGATGATGGGTACGAAACCCTTCGAAACGTTGCGAGAAGACGACGCTTTTACTCGGCTGATCACCGGAGAAGATTTCACGAAGAGAATTACAATTCGCAGCAGACTAAAAATAGAGATGACAACTGCAGCAGCAATCAGCAGACAGAGTGATTAACAAACAAGGTAATTTCATAGCAAAAGCTGTTTTGTATTAAATGATACATAACAAGTTGCCTTAACAAACAAGACAGTGTGACTGAGGACAAAGCTGTAGAGGTTAACTTGTTAAATGAACAGAAAGACATAAGTGCAACTGGTTCTACAGATGATGGTAGTTATAAATAAGACATGAATGTAACTTTGAAATATGGGGATGAATGTAACTTTGAAAGATGGGGACAAAAGTCCTATTGTAAAGAGCGAAAAGGACAAACACAGTACTGAAGTGGATGAGTTCATTAAGGTTGAGGAGGAGGAATCCAGTAGCGAAAGTCAGCAAGACTTTATGGCAGACAGAAATTTGGAAGCGATGTTAAGGCAAATTATTTGTAGTTTGAGTAATATGAGTATGAAAAAAGACATTAGTGGTATGGAAGAAGACATTAGTAGTATGAAAAATGACATTAGCAGGGTGGAAAAGAAAACTGATAGCATTAGAACAGACGTGGTTAACTTAAAGGATGAACCGAAGAAAGAAATAAAAATGGAGATTAAGGTAGTCAGATCTAATCCTCTAGAATTAAATAAGAAGTTTAATGTGGTAGTTAAAGATTGTGCTAATAGTAATGAGAAATTAACACTGAGTCATAAATGTGTGGAAGAGCGAAAGAAGGTTTGTGATGACAGTAGTAGGTAGGTGAAGTTTTCCAAGAAACAATGTGCAGAAAATAGGGCTAAACTTGAGAACGAAATTGATCAGATTAAAAATTATTTAGAAACTGAGGTAGAAACCAAGTGTGCAGTAGTGGAAGAGGAAAAACTGGTAAAAGTAAATGAAAATGTAGATCCAGAATTGACTGAAATGGAGAAAAAGGTGGAAGACGGACAAAATCTAAAGCATAGAGAAAGTGACAGTGGTTCTTGGTAAGCAGGATGGCAGTTTTTCCTAGGAAAGTATTAATGAGGATGTGTTGTATGAAGAAGATCACATGGTAAGTAAAAAGGAAGTGTGTCAACCTGTAGTAACAGCAAGTGTGGAACGTATACATGTTAAGTGTTAACTGGACAGTGGTAGTGATTTGAATAGCATTTCACAGGCATTTTTTGAATTCATTAAGAACACAGAGGGTATAGTAATGATGCACGTTTCTGGAATAAAAATTATTGGTGCTACTGGGAAGATATCAAAGAGGGTGAAACAAGAGATACTTTTGACTGAGGAACTTGCAGGACAGCTGTTGGAATGCAGTTTCTTGGTAAGTAAAAATCTCAGCATTGATGTAATATTTGGTACTAATTTCTTGAGCAATAAGCAAATAGGGGGTTTAACATTTTATGTTGGTTTCATTATGTGGTGATAATGCTTACCCCAGCTGTCTGTCTCAGTTTTCATGTTTCCTGAGCCAGTCAAACTCTTCTCCTATTCTATCTGTAGTTTATAAGTGAATCAGAATTATCCTCCTTCGACTTTCATGTGATTTTGTGCTATAGGATACTTTAGTATAGGAATATTTTAGAAAAGGTTTCTCCAGTGTTTCTAAGTGTGTATATAGATATAGTACGCTGTGTTAGTGATAGTGATTGTGATTTTTATTGGCCCATAAATTACCTTTTGTATAGATATGTACTTGTAACACAGGACAGGTCATTAGGCTTACAATCTAGATAATATGAAATATAAAAGTATATAAAATAGCTTACACATTAATATACATAGGAGCTTTCACAGTATATATATAATATTACATCATGCATAATGACTTATGATACGTACAAAAAAAATAATAATTTTGTGATTTATAATTAGCTTATATTATACATCAGTGCTTTCTAATTGTAGTTAATTTCTTTAACATTGATTTCTGTTGCTAGTTCTGTTTATGATGTGTGAGATTTATCAGCTTGAAACATGCAGCATGCCACGGCCACAGGATGGTGGGAGTGGTATTCTGCTATGGGAGAGATTCACCTGGACTTACATGGGACCTGTCGTAGTAATCTAAGACATGCTGACGGTTGTGAACCACCTGTAGCCCTTCATGGTTGATGTCTTCCCCGATGGCAATATCATCCTTCAGTGGTATAGTTGTCCATGTCTCGGAGCCAGAACCATGCTACAACGGTTTGAAGAGCATGCCATTGTCTCAGTGAGCAAATTTACCTGATGTAAATCCTATGGAACCCATCTGGGTCATTATTGGGCACCAAATCGTGAACACAGATCAGTGGCATGTAACGTACGCGAATTATGTGACCTGTGTGTAGACATCTAATGCCACATACCTCCACATACATACCAACAAACTGTTGGAACCCTGATATGCAGAATCAGTGATGTATTTTGTTCCAAAGGTGGACAAACAAGCTATTAAGCAGGTAGTCATAATGTTTTGGTTAATGAGTACATACTTCAAGATTAATATGACTGCAAAGAAATAAAATATAAGAGAATATTTAATAAGAAAAATCTGCAGTCATAACTTTGTGTTTGTGTTCCAGTGACAACATTTGCAACCCAAGTGCAACAACTGCAAAATGTCAAAACATCAAGAGACACTGCGTATACATAAAGGAAAAAGAGATAAACGAATTTTTGATATTTTCAGTTTACTTGAAACTTAAATCGAGAGGAAATTTTGCATAGCAACAAATAAACAAAACATTGCTAAGCAAATATACACAGAGACCGTCACAAAGTACAAACATTTTATGACGATTTATGGATAGAAGTTAAACATAAAAACAGAACTGGGACCATTATATTCTAACCAGAGTGGCTCAAACAAAAGTATGTGAGGAAATAACAAAGTGCTTTACAGAAGAGCTTATGCTACATTAGTAACACTACACACAAGCATAATGTAGATCATCACTACAACGCAACACAGCTTGAATTACAAATAACCTAGCACAAGCTGGTAACCAACTGCATTGAGGTGATGCTTCCAATACGCAATGACAAGAGCCACAACCGGTCATAGGTCTACGGGCAGCAAATCTTCGTGCCGATCGGATGTGTAAGGCTGGTGTCTGGTCTGCAACTTGGAGTGCTTTATGGTGGCAGACAGCGAAAGCCTACAGTAGTCTTACGTGTATGTATATGTACTGTGTGTGTTTCTCTATGTTACTGCAGGTATCACTTGAAAAATGGAAAATATGTAGTTGCAATTTGTGTACAGCAAGGTATGGCAGTAATAAAAGCTTATAATGCTATATTGTTCAAGGTAGTGGCATGATAATCAAAATTTACGTAAAACTTAAAAATTCTTATAGCCATAATTTTTTTCTTTGTTTGAGGATAGTGAAAATTAGGTGAGAAACTAAGGAATCCAGCTTTGTAGTTTACCTGCAAATCCTTACAATTGCTTACATTTTAAGATCATTTGTCTTGACTTTTAATGTAGAATGTTGTAAACCTTGCTATGCCAGAAAATTATGGAAAAAAAAAAAACACTTTAGCTTCGACGCTCTTCTAATTTCATACTAAATATTGGGCTTCTCATATGTGTAATTTATACCATATTTCATCAAAATCGAAACTAATAAAACAAAAAATTTGTTTATTTGAACAGTCATGTATAGAATCTCTTATTTGTTGTATTTGCAATCTAAACAGCTCATTTCTGAGGTGTTCACAAGTTTACAACTCGCATATAAGCAACATACTGTCACCTATTTTGTCATGGTTCTCACCATACAAAATGTGCTTTGACAGTTTGCTTTACTTTCACATTTTCATTAGCAGTGACAATTTGCATTTGCTTTTTATTTATCAATAAATAATGTAATCAGTCAGCACAAGCAGTTTTTATTCTAAACTCACACCACTGTACCCCTACTTAAAGTACTCTTAATAATCAATAATCCTGAATTACTGCTACACACTTTGCACCTTCCTTACAACTTCTTCATCCGAAAGTTCTTTGGCAAGAAAATTTCCTAGGACACTACTGCTAGCCATCATGGTGCCATTAGAGCAACTATGATTACAAAAGTTAATAAAACAGTCAAGAAAGTTAGCAGAGTATTTCGGCTAGATAAAGCAGATAAGCAGTTAGTTGTTAGCATCTCATTCAGACATCACTTAGTTCCAGTAAGACAGATGCAGAGGAATTATGGGCAAAGTTTAACCAGACTGTAAATCGTGATCTGAAGGAAGTAGATAAAGGATGGAAAAGATCCACCACAGCTTAACAATGAAATTCGGAAGTTGCTGAGGAAACAGAGGCTTTTGCATTCTCAGTTCAAAAGACAAGGCACATATGACAAATGAAGGTTAGTAGAGATTCGTGCATCCATGAAAAGATCTATGCGTGAAGCATACAACAGCTACCACCATCACACCTTAGCAAAAGATCTGGCAGAGAACCTGAGAAAATTCTGTTCTTACATAAAATCGCTATGCTAGTCCAAGGGCTTCAGTCCCTTGTCGACCAGTCTGGTGTGGCAGTCGAAGACAGCAAAATGAAAGCTGAAGTTTTAAATTTCACATTCAGGAAATCGCAGGAGAATTGTACAAACATACTATCATTTGGCCATCGGACCAACTTCCGTATGGACAACATAGTAATACCCAGGCTTAGAGAAACAACTGAAAGATTTGAAAACAAGTAAGTTACCAGGTCCGTATGGAACCCCAGTTTGGTTTTACAAAGAGTGTTCTATGCCATTGGCCCCTTACCTAACCTGCATTTATCATGAATCTCTTGCCCAGTACAAAGTCTCAAGTGACTGGAAAGAAGAGCAGTGACACCAGTAGAGGGTAAAAAACAGCCCCTCAAAAATAAAGACCAATATCCCTAACTCTGGTTGCTGCAGAATTCTTGAACATATTCTCAGTTTCAATACATTAAACTTTCTTGAGACTGAGAATCTTATGTCCACAAATCTGCATGGTTTTAGAAAGCATTGCTCATATGAAACACAGCTTGCCCTTTTCTCACATGATATCCTGCGAACTATGGATGAAGGGAAACAGGCAGATTCCATATTTGTAGATTTCCAGATGACATGATGCCCCATTGGCATCACTAAAGGTACAAACATTTGGAATAAGTTTACAGTTAAGTGAGTGGCTGGAAGACTTCTTGAGTAGTAGAACCCTGTATGTTGTCCTTGGTGGCAAGTGTTCATCAGAGACAAGGATATCGTCAGGAGTGCCCCAGGGAAGTGTGGTAGGACCACTGTTGTTCTATAAACACACAAATGATTTTGCAGACAGGATGAGTAGCAATCTGCAGTTGTTTGTTGATGATGCTATGGTGTATGGCAAGATGTCAAACATGAGTGACTGTAGGAAGATACAAGACGACTTAGACAAAATTCTAGTTGCTGTGATGAATGGCAGCTAGCTACATAGAAAAATGCAAACTAATGCAGGTGAGTAGGAAGAACAAACTTGTAATGTTCAGATATAGCATTAGAAGTGCCCTGCTTGACACAGTCAAGTCATTTAAATATCTAAATGTAACACTGCAAAGTGATATGAAATGGAATGAGCATATGAAAACTATGGTGGGGAAGGTGAATGGTCGACTTTGAAGTATTGGAAGAATTTTAGGAAAGATGGTTCACCTGTAAAGGAGATCGCATATAAGACGCTGTTGTGACCTATTCTTGAGTACCACTCAAATGTTTGGGATCCACCAGGTCAGACTGAAGGAAGATATCGAAGTAAATCAGAGGCAGGCTGCTAGATTTGTTGCCAGTAGGTTTGAACAACATGTAAGTGTTACGGAGATGTTTTGGGAACTCAAATGGGAATCTCTTGATGGAAAGTTATGTTTTTATTGAGAAACACTGTTGAGAAAATTTAGAGAACTGGCATTTGAAGGTGACGCCAAATGATTCTACTGCTGCAAACAAATATTGCTCGTATGGACCATGAAGATAAGAACTGAGAAGTTAGGGCTCATACGGAGGCATATAAACTCGTTTTCCCTCACTCTATTTGCAAATGGAACAGAAAAGGAAATGACTAGTTGTGGCAGAGGGTACCCTCCACCACACACCGTATGGTGGCTTGCAGAGTATCTACGTAGATGTAGAGATTATGCACTGTAAAATAGCTCACCAAATTTTTAAAATATGGTATTTCATACACTAACAAAAAGTACATTAACACTGCAATTGTTTGGATATAGTTCTAATAATAGACTCATTGGTCTAACAAACTTATGTCACAAAGTCTGTTGGCTCTTTCCGATTCTCTACTCTAGTGCAATCCATTAATAAATACTTCTGCACTTCCAGAATTGTGGACTATATTTACATCTCTCTGGCACATTCAATCCGCTGAAAGGAACAATATATAAAAATACAAAGCTACTCAGAAACACCGAGCGAGGTGGCACAGTGGTTAGCACACTGGACTTGCATTCGGGAGGACGACGGTTCAATCTCACGTCCGGCCATCCTGATTTAGGTTTTCCGCGATTTCCCTAAATCCCTTATGGTAAATGCCAGGAAGGTCCCTTTGAAAGGTCACGGCCGACTGCCTTCCCTAATCCGATGACACCGATGACCTCGCAGTTTGGTCTTCTTCCCAAAATCAACCCAACCCTACTCAGAAACTGCTGTAGTTGGATTCGATCCTTTCGAGAGAACTACATAAAGTTGCACTCATTAAAGATCAAATTTGACTTCAGTTTAATCAAGGGAACCAATGGCCATGACATTTGTGCAGCCACTGGCAATAAACAAGGCATTCAGGCCAACTTATCTGTGCAGGCCTGTGCAGTCAGAAACATGTGGTATTAGTCACTTAAGATAATAAGTACTGGAATACTTTCCTCATGAAAAAATTGCCCATAGTTTGGGGAGAAGTTACCAACGTTTTTACCTGTGGGATATATTTTCGAGGAATGTTATGTTAATTCCTTCATTACTGTAAAATGTAGGTCCTAAAAACTGCATAAGTAGCCTGAGCACTTGGACATATTGTGATGTGAAGACTGTGACAATGTACCTGAGATTAAAAACTTCAGTAATTAACATAAAGTTTTGAATTTTACATGTAACGAATCAAATGGCTCCTTGACCTAAGGGCAAATGTAAGGTTTCACTATCTGCCACCAGGAAACGCAGTGAGCTGCAGACCCCGAGGCTAGCCGAGCGCAAGCGACCACCTCACCTGATCTGCACAAAGATTTTTTATCCCTTGACACAACACACAAAAAGCGCCACCCCTACAAAGCAACATCCACCAATAGCAGTAAAATATCTGGTGGTGCAAACAAAATTTTATGCTACAAAGTGAAGTATTGTGATTTTATAATCATGGGCCTACAGACATTCATGCATGAGATTGAAATTTATTACGATGATGTCATTCACAGTGGTTTAACATCAACACATACAGTAATTGACAGATAGGTATAAGATATATAGCCTATACGTAGAATGACATACACTGATGGAAAAAAATTGCAACACAAAGATGGAGCTGTGTGACCAACGAGTTAACTCGTTGTGTGTGACATAAACTAAAGGCGTGTTTCTACATCTGAGAGTACCATAAGGGTGGCGCTAGTAGCGCCACTATGAGGATGCAAATCAGGTTTGCTTTAAACACACGCTATAACGATCGTGAGCGTTAGTTACCTTGGTGGTTGGGTATGGTTAGATGATGTTAGGCAAGAAAGCCTGTAAATCAACAAAGACGCCATTGTCAACTCCTCACTGTGTTTGAAGACGCCATTAGCAACATCTCACTGTGTTTGAACAAGGTCATGCAATATGGCTACCAGAAGCTGGATGTTCCTACTGCAATATTGCAGTAGGACGTGACAGGAATGTAATCACTGTAGGCAGGAATGTAGTCACTGTACATGACTGCTGGCAACAGCAGTCACGGAAATGTACGGTCGTAAGAAGACCTTGCTCCAGACAGCCATTTGACACTACCAAGAGGGAAGACCATGGTGTTCAGTGTATGGCTGTGATCCATCATACTGCATCTGCAGCAGAAATTTGAGCAGCAGTTGGCACCACAGTGACACAATTAACTGTTACAATTCAGTCACTTCAGGGACAGATCTGAGCCAGATGCTCTGTAGTGTGCGTTCCCCTGACCCAAACCACCACCATTCGTGACTTCAGTGGTGCCAAGACACATTTCATTGGTCTGTTGTGTTTTCTGATTAAATCTGGTTCTGCCTCAGTGCCAGTGATGGCCATGTGTTGGTTAGAAGGTGGCTATTCGAGGGCCTGCAACCAATCTTTCTGTGAGCTAGCTGCACTGGACGTACACCCTGGAGCTAAGCTAAGGTTGGGGGTATGATTTAGTGTGACAGCAGGAGCATCTCATGGTTATCCCATGCACCCTGACTAAAAATTTGTACTTCAGTCTGTGATTCGACCTGTTGTGTTACCATTCATGATCGGCATTCCAGGGGGTGTCTTGCAACAGGATAACACTCATCCACATACTGTTGTTGTAACCCAACATGCTCTACAGATTGTCGACATGTTGCCTTGCCCTGCTGACACCAGGTACCTGTGCAACACAGTGCAAACTCATCAGCATGCTTGTATTCAACATTCTGATGCTTACACCAGTTATTTACATACCAGCATTTCACATTTGCAATGGCTTAACTTGGACTTACATTAACCGATGATCTTGCTATGTTACTCACTTAACACTAGAACTTGATAATTCTTTTGTTTGTCATTCTTTTGTATTATTGCCTAGAGTGTTACATTTCTGTGACTTTTTATGGAATAAGGTAATTAGTGATTATACTTCATTTCACATTTTATGCCGAAAACATAGAAGAGAAATATGAAGATTCACCTAGAACTGCAGAAGGGTCAGTTCTTACCCGTCCGGCACAGTCGCGATAAAAATCGCATTTTTTATGTAGCTTCATGCCTATTGTTAGTGTGTGTTTGGTTAACAATCGCAAAACTCGTTTTTACTTCACTTCCGGCTGACGTTCCAGTTTTCAACAGGGGACGAGAGGGACAGAGGTTCAAACAAGTCTGACCTTGTATGCAGATATTGCGCACCCAGAGTTTTGTACCACGAAACCGGGTTTAGTAGTGCATTCTGTCTGTGTAGATAGTACTTGTAACTTACGAATATATTATGACCAAATTTCTACGCACAGAAGAGGACATTATAAATGGGCTAAATGAGATTTTAGATAATGAATCTGAGGGTGAACCACTGGAGTCTTTATCTGAGGAAGAATTTCCGTCGCCAATAGTTCCGTATTCTTCATCAGAAGACGATGTTATTCCTGCGAAGGTTCTACTGAATGCTGATGAGAAAGGTATGCTTGTTTATGTGTTTGTTTTATAATAATTTTTGTTTATGTATATGTTGCGTAGACCCTAATTTCAATTGCAACACTTATGTTTATACTTTCTTTCGTGTTGAATTTTTACAAGTTATATATTACATTCATGAAGGTGTTTTTTGTTCTAATATTACACAATATATTTAATATTAAATCGCGTTCTAATATGTATAACTACTATTACAGGAACAGCTGCCACAAAGACTAATTCAAGTGGAGGAAGTGGACCTCCTGAAGGTCGACGTGGACAACAAAATGCCCAGGGTTCTGGACTACTTCAGTTTCCTTCAGGAAGCGATATTGTAGCACCCAATGGAACAACCTGGAACGTTGGAGTAATAGGTGACTGTTCAGCTGGAAGATATGGACAGCAGAATGTTTTCAAAGATAGGACGGGACCATCTCTGCATGCAAAACGAAACGTG
This sequence comes from Schistocerca serialis cubense, assembly GCF_023864345.2. NCBI lineage: Eukaryota > Metazoa > Arthropoda > Insecta > Orthoptera > Acrididae > Schistocerca > Schistocerca serialis. The sequence continues at coordinate 442,990,396 of NC_064643.1, forward strand.
AATGAGACCTGTTACAGCACATGGCATCTAATGATAATGGACAAAATATATTGTAAAATGTACAGAAACTGAAGCACGTCGTGTCCTGAGTTCAGATGAGTGGAGTATAAAAATTGAAGAACTGGAAGCTTTTATAGCTATATTGTACGTCCGTGATGTTATTGGAGCTCAGTGGTCAGTGAAGTGGGGAAATAATTTTGTGAAATCAACAATGGCTCATGACAGATTCAGAGAGATACTGTGTTATCTCAGATTTGACATTAGATCCACAAGATCAGAACGACTAAGAGAAGACAAGTTTGCTTTGGTATCAGAAATCTGGAATGAGTTTATTGCGAATGCACAATCTAGTAGCTACGTACCAGGTCCATATATAACAATCAATGAACAGCTTTTTCCTTCAAAGTGCCATTGCAGATTCACGCAGTTTATGGCCTCAAAACCAGACAAATACAGGCAAAAGTATTCGATGGCGGTAGATAAAGACTCAAAATATATTGTGAATGCTATCCCTTATCTAGGAAAGGATGACACTAGGCGGAGTGATGAGCGTCTTGATGACTTTGTTGTAAAAAAAATTGATGCAACCTTACCTCAACAAAGGAATAAATGTCACATGTGACAATTTTTTCACCTCCTTAGCGCTCTCTGAGACACTGAAAGCTAATTCTACAAGTCTTTTGGGCACAATAAATCGATCTCGCAGGGAAATACCAGTCTGTATCAAGAAGGCAAGATAACAGTTATACAGCACAGTATTGTTGAAAAAAGATGATACCACACTGACTGTTTATCAGGGTAAGAGCAACAAGAATGGCCTGATTCTGAGCACTATGCATCCTTATGTGACGATTGAGGATGGTATAAAAAAGAAGCCAGATACAGACAGTTACGTTTTATAACTGCTCTAAATATGGAGTGGATGTGGTCGACCAAATGGCTCGCAAATACTCCATCAAAGCACCATAGAGACATTGGCCTGTTCACACATTTTACAACTTGCTGGATTTGGCTGGGATAAATACGTGGGTATTGTTCAATTCTCTAAATGATAAAAAATTGAACGCAGGGATTTCATCCTGCAGCTAGGGGAGGAGCTTGCTGAGAAGTACGCAGTGACCAGAAAGACTAGCGTCCCTGTCAGACCTGAAGATATTCCTGACAGACAAAAAAAGCGAACATGTTCCCTTGTAAAGTCTAACTGTGAAGGAAACAAATCATTTGTAAGGTGTCACATCTGCAAGAAAACTGTGAGCAACAAATGTACATCAAAAGACTATTATTTCTGTTCATTATGTAATGGTAGCCAGTAAAAACACTCAGCAAATACATGTAAGTTTTAAAATATAAAATTATAATTTGTATAAACCTTGTTTATTTTTGTTAATTTCATTCTAAATTTCCTGGTGCTTCTAACAATAGATTCATTGGCAGTAACAATAACCCATTGACATAGGGGAAATAAAGGAAAAGATCGAGGGTCATTAGTGACCCAGCCACGGTTCCAGGTGTGTCCAAATATCAGCAGTTCTAGTGTTAAGGGGAGTACGTATGGCGCAATTGGTCAAAAAGTGACATTTCCGTATTATTATCTCTTCTTAATATTTGATCTCTCCTGAATAATTTGATGCATTATTTGTCGAAAAATTCCAATTGGAAGTGTAGTTTTTACCATTTCAAAGTTAATAGTGCGTATGTAAAATTATCCGGTTGTTCTGCACTGACTTGCCTAAGTATCTCTATCTCTTGAACTATTCAGTCTAGAAGGCTGTGGTTTTCAGCTATTTATTCCTTGAAATCATGTTAATGTTCGTGTTAAGAGGTTGGATGCACTGTGTAAACAGAAATGGCGGTATAGCGCATGCATTTTGTTTATTTACTTTGTGGTTGTCGTGTTTCATAAGTTTTGAACTGGAAATATAGTGGTTTGGTGTGTTATTGTGCCGGCCGCGGTGGTCTAGCGGTTCTAGGCGCGCAGTCCGGTACCGCGCGACTGTTACGGTCACAGGTTCGAATCCTGCCTCGGGCATGGATGTGTGTGACGTCCTTAGGTTAGTTAGGTTTAAGTAGTTCTAAGTTCTAGGGGACTGATGACCTCCGATGTTAAGTCCCATAGTGCTCAGAGCCCCCCCCCCCTTTTTGTGTTATTGTACGCTCTTATACCTCTTTTCAACATGACGAAAAGAAAGGGTCTTTTAAGAAGCGACGTTTCCATGGAAATCAGCATATCACAAAATCTGAATCCAGTGTTGATCCTGAAATAGATTTTTCACAGACCCATGATAAGGACACGCCTACTAGTGCTTCTAAGAGGTAACTTGGAGACCATGAGGATTTATTTATTGGCAAAGATCAAAATAGTTTAGATTATGTTCGTTTGGATTTGGGTGTGTTAGGACAAGTTTTGCAAGATGCTGTGTCATGTAAGGTTTGTGGTGGGCAAATTAGCATCTCCGAGGACTCATCTGCAAGGACTGGACTGGCTAACAAACTTGATATTCAGGCTCTCGTCATCATTTTAGACTTCTGAAAAGTGCAAGAATGACTTGTTTGAGAGCAATGTTAGATTCCTGTATGAAATGAGGTGCATTAGGAAGGGATTGACTGCAGCTGAAGTATTATGTGCAACACTGAACTTGCCAAACCCACCAACCAGATCAAATAAGTACACAGAAGTAATTGGCGAATGTGTCAAATCTGTTGCTGTTGCTTCTATGAAAGCTGCTGCTAAAGAAGCAGTTGAATTAAATAACACAGCAGACTTATCTGTGGAATTTGATGTCACATGCCAGAAGGGAGATCACATATAAAAAAATGCAGTTGCAACTGTCACTAGTGTTGACAGGTAAAGTTTTAGACATTGGAGTGCTAACTAAATACTGTCATCAGTGTAAATCAGTTGATGAAACAAGTGAAAGCCATAAAACAAATTGTGCTAAGAATTATGAGGAAACTAGTAGGGGTATGGAGGCTACTGCAGTTGTTTCTATGTTCAGACGTTCACAACCGGAGAGAGGTGTGTGTTACACTGAGTACTTGGGGGATGGTGATTCAAAAACTTACAAATCTGTAGTGGAAAGCCAACCTAATGCTAATAAGCAGATTGTTAAGATTGAATGTGTGGGCCACGTTCAAAAACGGATGGGAACACGTCTCCAAAAATTGAAGCAGACAAAAGGAAAAGAGAAGTTACCAGATGGAAAGACTCTAAATGGTAAAGGAAGACTTACAGACAAAAACATTGATGAACTCCAGCATTATTATGGGATGGCAATAAGAAACAATACACATGACTTACAAGGGATGAAACGAGCAGTGTGGGCTACATTCTTCCACAAATCTTCAACTGATGATACACCTATACATGGTCTTTGTCCACCTGGTACTGATTCATGGCGCAAGTACTGCAAAGCTCAGGCAGCGGGTAGTGAGGAACAATTTAGGCACAAAAATAGCATACCATCTGCAGTGACAGAAGCTATTAAACGAACATATAGAGAATTAGCTCATCCTGAGCTTCTTTCCAAATGTCTCCATGGTCGAACACAAAACCTGAATGAGTCTTTCAATACTGTAATTTGGACCCGCATACCAAAAAATGTCTTTGTAAGAAGGAAAACTCTATGCTTGGGTGTTTTTGATGCTGTGATAACGTTTAATGATGGTATAAAGGGAAGAATTGGGGTACTAGAGGAGCTTAGTATCACTCCAGGTGCCAACACACCGCAAGCCTTTCAGCGAATGGATCGACTTAGGATCATGAAAGCCCAGCGTGCAGCAGAGGAAATGACTAAAGAAACAAGAGGCAGGAAAAGAAGGAAGCTTCTAGGTTTGCAGGATAGTCAAGAACAGGATCCAGATAATGCTGATTATGGGTCTGGCTGTTTCTAGAAGCTGGCATGCCTCCATGTGTAAGTTAATATCAAATAAAATGTTTGAACTTGATTTGCCAGAACTGACGTTTTAAAAATTATTTGACCCATTATCTCAGGAACTATTACAGATACGTATCTCTAATTTTACACTATGTTACTACTTAGTATACTGCAGCTAGTGAAGCTCCCAAAATATCTCTACCTCTAACGGTTTTTTACTTACGGAAGAAAAAGTGGACTTTTAAAAGAAAATATTGAACATCTTAAAAAAATCATGACTAACTAATTATTTCTCTGTACATTTTGAATCTGGTTCAGTAATCAGAAAAGAAGTGATACATCCCAAAAATTTCAGATCTCTATCTGTCACAGGTTCTGAGATAATGGGTAATCGATATTTCAAATTTAACACTGTGAGTATAGGACGTACGTACTCCCCTTGAATATGTTACCTAGACAAATATATCCTCGAAATTTAACTGCTCTACATATTAAGATTTAAACAGGTACACGAATCATTGAAACTTTAACAAAGATACACCAGATATAAATGTTGGAAATTTAAACTGTATTAGTTCTGTGAAAGGTACTCTAGTGAGTAAAGATCAGTTATTAAAAACAGAATTAATAAAAAGAGAAAGAATGTCAGAACAAGCTACGATTAAGGATGTAGAATGAAATGAAACCACAACTGGAGAAAGCAGAAACTATTGTTGAACCCTCTTTCAGTGGTGGAACTAATTGTAATAAATATTTATTACATAATATGTTAATATCTTTATTATTATTTCAAATTTCCTGCCATTTGTAAGTACTGATATGTTACTAATGTTTACTACTACTATTCAGGTGTATATATTTTATGTAAGGTAGTACCAGAAGCTGTTTGGATTCTGTGACTGTGAACCAAGCTGATCACAGTGTAGAGGGCGCAGAGGAATGACATGCATTCTTGTAGCGATCAAATGCTGGTCTAAGCTATTAACATTATATTCAATGAAGAAAGCTACCACCTGTTTGGAAGAAGATAAAAGAAAAAGGAGATGGGAAATACAGACACCCGTGCAATTCAATGTAGGAGACCTAGTGTTGCTAAGAAGATAACGAAATTCACACAATCACATCTGAAGCCAAACACTCGAAGCAGAACAACATGGATTGTGGCACAAAAAGCGCAGATGCATTTAAATCATCGAATAAAAACCACAGCAAAAAATCTTGCAGCAACTCAGATTTGATTGTGCCTGTTTTGAAATGGAATGAAACAAACAATGTATCAAATGCAACAAATAAAGAACATGATGGAACACAACGTCAAGAAATACTAAGAGAAAAAACAACTCACATAAGAATCTACGCTGATGGGTTTGGAAGAGAGATGGCTACAAAAATGAAGATCCTGACAACTCAAAAACTAAAAAAAAAAAAACTAAAATTGAAGGCATAGTGAAACCTGGAGCAAGATTCAACCCAATCCTCATCAACACTGAAGATTGCAGTAATTTGTCAAGGTGTGACTTGGCAGTTCTTAGAGGTGGTTCCAATGATATATACCTAATGAAACAGCTGCAGCAGCAACAGCTCTGAAGACAACAATGGCCAAGTTAACAAATACGAATGTTATTTAAAATACCTCATCGTTACGATTTAATTGAAACATCATGTTTAAACAGAGAAATAACCAAAGCTAACAAGTATTTTGAAAGAATTTGGAAACAGTTTAAAAATGTAATGCTTTTAGATATTAAGGAATGTATCAGTTGTAACCATGAACCTGCTGACAATTGTAACTGATTGAGAACTGGTCACACAAGACATGGTCAAGGCCGAAATGGAATAGGAAAGACACTACTGGCCCAAAAAATACTTAGTATGGTAGATAACAAATTATCCTGTATCAGCAATTTGGAACATATTTCTCAAAACTCAGAACCAGTTCAGGGAACATATAAGGCTGACCAAGCCTGAAATGTGTAACCATTGCTCAAAACCTGGAGGGGACACTAAGGTGAGCTGCACCAAATCTACGTGGTTTGACTTTACTGTATCAGAACGTACAAGGACTGGGCAACAAAAGGTGTGAGCTGGGAGTAATTTTAAACTGTAATCTTAAGGATGTTTCTGTCCTGTGCGGCACTGACAGCTGACTTCGGGACACACAAATTTGTGCAGCAAATATATGTGGAGGTGTATACATCTAAGTTAGAAGTAATGTCAAATCTAAAGAGGTAAAACTTAGAAAGGCGAATTGTGCAGAAAAAGATTTTGAATGTTGTATTTGTGAACTTACAGACTGTCAAACTATCATTGCTTGCATCTATAGGTCCCATCAGGTGACTTTACCCAATTCTTATATTATATAGATGATCTTTTAAATGTATTGAGTGACAGATATAAATGCACAATAGTTCTTGGTGGCTTTAACATCAATTTAAACAAAAGTAATAAGAGCAAGGTCCAATTATTAAATTTGTTTAACTCATACAACATGCAACCTACTGTACAGAAAATTACCAGATGTGGGGATGGGTCTGAAACAACACTTCATCAGATATTTACCAACAAAGCTGTGAGTACAGTATTGAAGTAACAGATACAGACTTTTCTGACCATATGGCTTTAAAAATGATGATAAGAAATGAGAACAATAAGAAACACACAATCGCTGAAAAATATGTACAAAGAAGACTTATTAATGCAAACAAATAATGTTTTTTAATGGTATGCTAAAAAGGGTGCAGTGGAGCATAGAACAAACTGATGATGTGGACAAAAAGTATGGCAATTTTCTTAGTTACTATAAACATTGCTATGATGTAGTGTTCTCATTAAAAAGAATTAAAGTCAGTGGGAAGACAAATACATGGGTACTGCAAGGGATTAAAAAATCAGCAATCACCCTTAGAAACTTAAACAAACATGCTAAAATAAGTACAACTATAAAACCATACTATAGGTAGTATGGAAGGGTCTATAGGAAAGTTGTACAGGCAATAAAAAGGCTAAGCAATGATTCATACATTAACAACAATGGAAGCAATAAATCAAAATCGATTTGGCAGGTTATAAAAATAGCATAGGAAAATGTAAAACCAAGACTCGTAATTTCAAAATTAAAAGTGAGGGTAAAAAGCTAGAAGATGCTCAACAGGTAGCCAATATATTCAGTGAACATAGCACCTAACCTAATTAAAAGTCTGTGCAATTCAAACGCCAGCAGTGGTGGGCGAGCAGTCCGGAACCGCGCGACTGCTACGGTCGCAGGTTCGAATCCTGCATCGGGCATGGATGTGCGTGATGTCCTTAGGTTAGTTAGGTTTAAGTAGTTCTAAGTGCTAGGGGACTGATGACCACAGATGTTAAGCCCCATAATGCTCAGAGCCATTTGAATCTTTTTTTTTTGCAATTCTAACAACAAAAACATAAAAGTATAAATATGTGAAAAGACAATGTTTCTGTACTCAGTAACAGAACATGAAGTTAGAAATGGTATTAATAAACTAAAAAATAACATGTCTTGTAGTATTGACAGAATTCCAGACACGGTAATCAAACATAGTTCTACCAGTATAGATACTCACCTAAGCAACATTATTAATACTTCTTTAAGGACATGGGTGTTCCCATAAAAACTATAACACAAAAAGGATAGTACCACTGACATAAATAATTTTAGGCAAGTGTCATTACTGTCAGGTTTCTCTGAAGTAATTGAAAGAGTAATGTATGAAAGGATAGCTGACTTCCTAAATAAAAATAAAATACTGACCAATGCTCAAAATGGGTTTAGAAAGAACAGATCCACAGAAACGGCAGTCTCCCAATTCATGAAAATGGTCCTAAATGCCTTGGATAAGAATGAATTAAGCTGCAGGATATTCGCAGATTTATCTAAAGTATTTGATCTAATCAGCCATGACTTATTGCTTATGGAACTGGAATTTCATGGGGCCTGGAGACTAGCCTTCAAATAGTTCAAGTCTATAATCTACAGCAGAGTCTCTCTACATCTACATCTACATGACTACTCTGCAGTTCACATTTAAGTGCTTGGCAGAGGGTTCATCGAACCACAATCATACTATCTCTCTACCATTCCACTCCCGAACAGCGCGCGGGAAAAACGAACACCTAAACCTTTCTGTTCGAGCTCTGATTTCTCTTATTTTATTTTGATGATCATTCCTACCTATGTAGGTTGGGCTCAACAAAATATTTTCGCATTCGGAAGAGAAAGTTGGTGACTGAAATTTCGTAAATAGGTCTCGCCGCAACGAAAAACGTCTTTGCTTTAATGACTTCCATCCCAATTCGTGTATCATATCTGCCACACTCTCTCCCCTATTACGTGATAATACAAAACGTGCTGCCCTTCTTTGCACCCTTTCGATGTCCTCCATCAATCCCACCTGGTAAGGATCCCACACCGCGCAGCAATATTCTAACAGAGGACGAACGAATGTAGTGTAAGCTGTCTCTTTAGTGGACTTGTTGCATCTTCTAAGTGTCCTGCCAATGAAACGGAACCTTTGGCTCGCCTTCCCCACAATATTATCTATGTGGTCTTTCTAACTGAACTTAGTTGAATTGACAGCCTTGAGAATTGTACTATTTATCGAGTAATCGAATTCCAACGGATTTCTTTTGGAACTCATGTGGATCACCTCACACTTTTCGTTATTTAGCGTCAACTGCCACCTGCCACACCATACAGCAGTCTTTTCTAAATCGCTTTGCAACTGATACTGGTCTTCGGATGACCTTACTAGACTGTAAATTGCAGCATCATCTGCGAACAACCTAAGAGAACTGCTCAGATTATCACCCAGGTCATTTATATAGATCAGGAACAGCAGAGGTCCCAGGATGCTTCCCTGGGGAACACCTGATAACACTTCAGTTTTACTCGATGATTTGCCGTCTATTACTACGAACTGCGACCTCCCTGACAGGAAATCACGAATCCAGTTGAACTGAGACGATACCCCATAGGCCTGCAGCTTGATTAGAAGTCGCTTGTGAGGAACAGTGTCAAAAGCTTTCCGGAAATCTAGAAATATGGAATCAACTTGAGATCCCCAGTCGATAGCGGCTATTACTTCATGCGAATAAAGAGCTAGCTGCGTTGCACAAGAACGATGTTTCCTGAAACCATGCTGATTACGTATCAATAGATCGTTCCCTTCGAGGTGATTCATAATGCTTGAATACAGTATATGCTCCAAAACCCTACTGCAAACCGACGTCAATGGTATAGGTCTGTAGTTCGATGGATTACTCCTACTACCCTTCTTAAACACTGGTGCGACCTGCGCAATTTTCCAATCTGCAGGTACAGATCTATATGTGAGCGAGCGGTTGTATATGATTGCTAAGTAGGGAGCTATTGTATCGGCGTAATCTGAAAGGAACCTAATCAGTATACAATCTGGACCTGAAGACTTGCCCGGTTCAAGCGATTTGAGTTGCTTTGCAACCCGTAAGGTATCTACTTCTAAGAAACTCTCTAGGACAATAAATGAGACAGGAAAATGGTTTAGCGATTATGCTTTGATCATAAATAAGGATAAAACGGTATTGATGAATTTCAGTAATACCAAAAGTAAAGCTAGAAGAAGAGTAAAAGCTGAGTTAGGGAACTACGTTATTGTACAAGCTCCATACACAAATCCTAGGTATATGGGTGGATGAGCACCTGAGATAGGAAAAGCATCTAGAATTTTGAGGAGAAAACTAAGTAAATACTGATATGTGCTAAGAATGCTTCATTACAACACTGAAACATTGCTGTGTGCCTATTATGCTTATATGAACAGTTTCCTTAGATACGGTATGATCTTCTGAGGAAATGCAGGTATGGCAAAACAAGCTTTCAAACTTCAAAAAAGGGGTATTAAAATAATGAAAGGAGTTCCCTGTAGAGTGTCATGCAGGGAAATATTTAAAGAATTTCAGATAATGACTCTTCCTATCTTATATGTCTATGAATGTGTCTGCTTTCTGAAAACTCACCAGGAATTTTCAACCTTAAATAATAAGGTTCATAATCATGAAACAAGGAACAGAGATGATTTTCACAGACACCCACACAGGAGCACTGTACCAAAAATGTGTAAGCTACCAGCCCAAAATACAAAATACAAAATACAAGAATTTCATAAATTCAAGGTAGACCTTAAACAATTTTTACTAACACTTAGTTTTTATAACATTGAAGAATATCTGAATATGGAAAAGTAATATTATTTATATACACTGATATAAAATGTATGTATTTATTATCCAAGTTTATGAAACAAATTAAATAGAAGAAATTACACTGTAATTGACTACATCCATACAGTGTATATTGTTAACAGATGAATAAAGAGATTGAATTGATTGGAGTGAATTGAATTGAGATTGATATATCACTTAGAGAGGCCGTAAACAAGTTCATGGAGGACAGCCCACCAAATCAGAAATGTAGCACACACACCAAACCTCAGAACACATCAGCAAGGAGTTATTAGAAATGTAGATTGTGAAATGACAGAGTTAAGAGTTGAAAGACGCAATTCAGTCTACAATTACAGTCACCTATGTATGCTGAATGATCAAGAGAATAAGTAATTTAGAAACAACAAACTACATATCCTGGCAAATGTGTGTCATCATATTCGCATCATAATTCCTACCAAAATACGTGACAACATATTTTTGTGTTAGCAGAAGAGCCAACACCGTGTTACGAGTGGAGGCCGAAATGCACGCGTTTTAGCTCACGCAGGCTGGCGTGAAGAGGGAAGAACTATACTGACGTGAGGTCTGGAACATGACAAGGAATGCTGGCCGGTGTGGCCGTGCAGTTAAAGGCGCTTCAATCTGGAACCGCGTGACCGCAGGTTCGAATCCTGCTTCGGGCATGGATGTGTGTGATGTCCTTAGGTTAGTTAGGTTTAAGTAGTTCTAAGTTCTAGGGAACTGATGACCACAGAAGTTAAGTCCCATAGTGCTCAGAGCCATTTGAACCAACCATGGTAAGGAATGAGAATTCAGAAAGCGGACGTAATTAGTTTGATAATTAACTTTAATCCATTAATGATGAATGTTGCTCTTGACGGTACATGATTCATGATATTATCTGTTCAGAATACATTCTTGAAGTAATTATGGTAACTGAATATGGCGCCTTGCTAGGTCATAGCAAATGACGTAGCTGAAGGCTATGCTAAACTGTCGTCTCTGTAAATGAGAGCGTATGTAGACAGTGAACCATCGCTAGCAAAGTCGGCTGTACAACTGGGGCGAGTGCTAGGGAGTCTCTCTAGACTAGACCTGCCGTGTGGCGGCCCTTGGTCTGCAATCACTGATAGTGGCGACACGCGGGTCCGACGTATAATAACAGACCGCGGCCGATTTAAAGGCTACCACCTAGCAAGTATGGTGTCTGGTGGTGACACCACACATATAGTATGAAGTATAATGTTAGATCATACATACTCCTAGTGAGGTAGTATTTTAAATGCCTTTGGTGTAGCCATCTTAGTAATGAATGTCTGTCAAAGATTCGATGCAATCAATGTGTAGGGAACCTTGAGACAGTTCAGAGCACAAGTGAAATAACGTGCTGCATCCACTGTAAAGGTAACCACACATTAAGAGATAAGTCTTACCACATATATCTCAAACAACAAGAGATTAATAAAGTGTCAGCTATCTATTCTTTAAGCAAGCTGAAGAATATGTAAACCAAATGCCTTATGCTGCTGTGCCACGGCAAGGAACCTCGATAGGAGTAAATCAGATTGAGAGAAAGTGTTCCCCCCCTTCCTTGTAAAAAGTATTCAACACAGATTCACAACAACTGTTCATCACAGTAGGCCAAAACAAAGGCTCCAAGTCCTCTTTTTGCAAATATAAATTTACCAATTTCTCCTATAAAGTGAATCCATATGCACCAAGACCACATGCTTTTGAAACACAACAGGCAATTATCAGGAGGGGAGGTTAACAATGCAGCGATAATATAACAATTGGTGGCTGGAATAACAAATGTAAAAACACAGTTTACCTCATTAAACAAAGATAGTTTGGATCAAGTTAATATATATAATATGGCTGCTTTGACAGTATTAAAAAAATAAATGTAGATCAAGAGAAAAATCGGTTATGCCTGTGCTCTACTCATATAAACAGAATAATGTATATTAAAATTCTCCATGGAATGGTAGATACTAAAAAGCTAATAGAGAGGTGTTCATGCATGAACTTTATACTAATGAGTACTCTATCACTGTTATAAATGAAATCTGGATTAAGCCAAACATGTCTGTTAGATGTTGAGGATATCAAGTAATAAGATTCGACTGAGAAGATGGAAAACGTGGAGAAGCCATATTGATTTGTACAAAAGTCAACTAAAAACCAGTTACTATGCCACTAACTAACCTTGACTTCCAAGCAATAGCAATAGAAGTAAGTACTAACAAATGCCAATTCTCCATTGCATCTGTATATCAGCCTCCAGCATGTAGGAATTTCGAACAACGCATGCAAAAAATGTTGCAACACACCCCAAAATCCTTCCTAATATGTGGGGACCTCAATGCCCACCACACAGCATGGGGATATCATGTGAATGATAAGGCAAGGGTGAATATAGCATCTTGTATAGATGATGATAACATGATCATATACAATGATGAATATGTAACATTAAACTAAGTACTATGGATGAGACCAACCACAGTGGATATAACCTCAGCTTCTCCATGTATGAAACAAATCACAGTGTGTTCGGTTCTGTAGGATACAATTGGATCAGATCATTTCCCTATAACTATGAATATACAGTGCAAGGAAAGTAACTGAGCACATATTGCCAACAGATTGACTTGGAACAGAATCAAAGCTGATTGGTATAAATATCACTAAATTATTGAATTAGAAGTAAAATCAATAGGAAAAAAACAACCTCCACAGAGGGCCTAAATGCAACTGCAGGACAGTATATACCATGCAGCAGACGAATCCACCCCAAAACGACTTTTAGCAACTAAAGGAAGGCAACTGTGTAATCCATGGCAGAATGAAGACTGCAATAAAGCAATACAAGACAAGGGCAGCATAATGTGAACATGTTAAACAGCCTAATGTGAACAGCTTTTTGCTCTATAAACAAATGGCAGCTAGACCAAGAAAATATAGAAATCCATTAAGAAGAGTAGTCGGATAAAAAATTATGGTAGTTTGACCAAGAATATTAAATCATCAGATATATGGCAGAAGGTCAACAAATTTAGGAATATTGGCCCTGCAACCAATAATATAGAATCACATGAGCGGACAGAAGAATTCTGTCACCATATTGCCCCACCAACTGTTCACAATAACCTAATTAGGAGACAAAGGGAAACTCCTGCAACTCAACAAGTGCCAACTACAAAGTTCAGTATTGATGAGTTGGCATCAGTCATCAAAAAGAGCCCTAACACTGCCCCAGGAGTGGCTCAGACCACATTTTCCATGATACAAAACATGCCTGACAGTGCTGTAGAATTACTTCTTCGAATCGATACCGGAATTTGGATGCATCAAGAATTGGTCCCAGAATGGAAAACACAGATCATAGTCCCCATACATAAAAAAGGGAAAGATCCATTATTATTAACCACTTCCTACAGACCGACTGCATTGTCGTCATGTGTTGCTAAAACATTGGAAAAACTAATAAAATCGCAATTGGAATAGTGGGTAGAAACTTTGTACTTACTAGCTGGATCACAAATCACGTTCTGTAAAGCTAGAAGCTGCAAGGACAACATTTCAGTATTAGTTTCCTCCGTTTTAGCTTGCTATATTGCAGCACTATTTTTGTGTCTTGCAAAATCGTATGATAATATACAGACAAATATACTATTAGATAAGTTAGTAATTTAAGGAACTCCACCTCAGTCTGTAGAAGGTATGTCGCCCTTAATTAGTGAATAAACTGTATATGTTAGAAAGGATACTGGATTCATGTGCCCGCACTCGGTGGACAATGGCATACCAGAAGGATCGGTACCCAGCCCACTACTATATGCAATATATACCTATGATATGGAAATGACAATAACTCAGCCTGTTAGAATTATACAGTTTGCAGAGGACATATGCATATTTACTTCCTGTCTAGTATTACAGGAGACAATGAACAGTACTACATCATCAATAAAAGGCGTGAGTCGGTGGCTTTGTGGAAATGGCCTGATGATGGCACCTGAGAAATATTCGGCCATCATATTCACCAGGAATGGTTATATACCAAGAAATTGTAATAAAAGTTAAAGCACTTATTCAGTTCTTTGGAATGACACTGCACCGCAAGTTTATTCAGGTGGCACATATTAAAACCTTAATGAAAACTAGTGAGCAAATACTTAATATTATTCGATCACTTACTACAACATGTGTGGATTGCAGCCTTCAGTGCTGTTGCTCATATATCGCTCCCTCATTAGATCCAGATTGGATTATAAATGTATATACTACAAATACTCAACATGCAAAATGTTAGAGAGCTGGATAAATTGCAGTACCGCTGTATATGTACCTGCATAGGAATAATTAAATCCACGCCAACAAATTTACCCCTGGTGGAAGTGCAAGAGGTGACCCTCCATATAAGCAGAAACGAAACATAGGAGAGAAATTATCCTGTTCACACTATCCAATACATCAGATTTTATGACTGTACCGCCTTTCACAAGGAAATTGAGGCAGAAAGCTTTTTAATTTCATTCTGGCATTTAATGATCTGGCAGATGAGTGCAAAGGTATTGCCACAAGTGCAAGGTGGCCTGTTTACCAATATGACTATTTTATAATTAGGGACTGCATCTCAATCCAAACAATAGAGGGAAAGTCTGACTTCTTGGATACTATTACAGTGCTGTGAAGACAAATGGGGGAACCAAGACAATGGGTAATCCACATATGCACAGATGGATCAAAGACAGCAGGAAAGAACAACAAAGATGTGCTATTTTTAGACCACAACTGCAAATGGGCCAAAAATATAAATTAACAGCACCTACTTCTACCTATGTGGCTGAAACATTCAAAGTGTTAAAGGCGATACACATCCTATGTGAGAAATGTAACATTATCAGACTGAAAAAGTGTACTTCAAGCAATATGGAATACAAAAATCTCAATAACTACCAATGCGTACCTACTCCAGGTTCGATATCCGTATATTGAACGTCTCAGAAAGCAGAAACAAATTGCCTTTATGTGGATGAAAGCCCATTCTGGAATCCCAGGCAATGAAAAAGCAGATCAGCTGGCAAATTGGGCTACAAGCAATGGGGCACCTCTAGATATAAACCTTCCCTATAAGGAATATTTATGGGCAACTTATTCAGAAGAGGGCATTGCAATCCTGGCAGGAAGAATGAACGCAGAGCTTATGAAACAAAGGAGACAACTATGCGCAAATACAACCACGAATTCCGAAACGACCTTGGTTTGAGTATGTTTTTGGATCCCAACAAACAACATCCACATTAAGTAGAATAAGGCTTAATCATGGGATCTTTCCAGATCTACACAGGAGATACGAACTGTATATTATGAGGTTTGCCCAGAAAGTAATGCACCGCATTTTTTTCTCCAACAATTCTTTATTGAACATAATGAGAGTTACACACACACGAAAGAATGGAGTTTTACCCACACACCCTGTTTTTCCATGTAATCTCATCCCATTCTAAGGCCTTCCTCCAGCGCGAAAGAAGGGCATATATGCCCTGTCTGTACCAATCCTTGTCGTGGTGACAGAGCCAGTGCTTCACTGTGTGAATCACTTCTTCATCATCCTAAAAATGTCTTCTATGAATGGCATTCTTTAATGGCTCAAACAAGTGGAAGTCCAAGGGAGCTAGGTCAGGTGTGACAGTCGTTGATGGTCTCCCCGACCGCTGCAAATCGTGGAGCTTCATAGAACCATCTTGTGATGACCTTGCCCTCCGTATCCACTGACTAACTGTATTTCCGTCTGCAGCAGATGCTCCATAGACTTCGTACAAGCTTTTGTGAATATTCTGCACAGTTTCTTTCTCTGCAGTGACGAATTCAATGACACCACATTGCTTGTAACGTACATCACCTACAGACGCCATTTTGAAACTGTCCTGCAGCTACGCTATCTGTCGGATGTGACGGAAACTTGGCGCGCTCACTCAGGAAACTTCAAATAATTCGTAGCGTTGTTTTCAGCTGAGAAAAAAAATGTGATGCATTACTTTCTGGACAACCCTTGTATTTTAATGCAGAAAGTGTAGTGAGGTGAGGAACCTTTTTTTAAGCATTTGTTATCAAAAATAAAATTCCACAACGAATGTTACTCAAGTCCTTGCTATCTGAACCCAACATTAAAACCTACAAGAAGGTAATGGAGAGATAAAGATATAAAATTTAATAGCAAACTATAAGGAAAAGGAAAAACCAAGCTACACTAAAAGAAGCAGGTACTGAGTGAACAAAGATATTATTATTACGTAGGAATGGCTGATGGTATACAACCGAAGTCAAAAAACAAATCAACAAACAAACCTTTTTAAGCAATCTCTTGTCTGAAGCGCTAGACAGAACTCTCTTGTGATAGCATAACAAGAGACATTATATGTTGTGTAACTGTGTCAGTAAATAAGATAATCTGTTAACAAGAACTCCAGCTGCCAATTTGAGTAAAATTGGTAAATAACTGTTTTGTGTGGTCCAAGGTTCGAGGACTGTATGGGAGTACGACAGTCTAAAATGTTAGACTGTGGGAGTACTGCACGATCATCAAGGTCATAGTTTAACACGGTATCACTTAACACAAATTCGAGTGGCACCCCCAGCTAGGTGGTTTAAAGTGATACAGATAGTAAATATAGCACGTAAAATTCGTTCACATGTGAACAGAATGCGCGGAAGCGATGCAAAGGGAATAAATAAGAGATGGGTTCTTACGATAAAACTAAAAATTCAATTAAAAAATCTAGCTTCATTCAGATTTCACATACAGAAAAGACACATTTATTGTGAGTTTTTTTAAGTGCTCCACTGATATGTTTCAAACTTGTGCGAATTTGTTCAAATATTGTAAGAAGGTAAACAAATAGACTACATGTGATATCACTGACCTACCTGTTGTGTAGTGAAAGCTTCATTCGTTGGCACAATGAAGCAGTGTAAAGTTGCACATAAAATGCATGTAAAATACGGTATTACACGAGTTGCACATGCCAAGACGGGTTATAGTGATGCAGATGATAATAAAAAATGTTCTTTCGATAATCAGAAGGAAGTTTGCAAAAATGATTCACCATCCGAGTTTTACATACGAAAAATTACGCGTTCGGACATTAAGCTGTGTTTGCAGAATTGTGTTACTTATTAAGCACTATGTTAGGATAGAATTAAATAAACTGGTTATTACAATTGAGTATCGTTTCATTGTTTGTACGTTAAAGAATTAATTCACGACTCACTTTAAATCCTCAATTAATCTAACGTGCAGAAAAATGCATGTACCAAACCAGAATTATGCCCAGCCCTTTACGAAATGATACAAGCCTACTATTTGATGGCGCATTTAGGTATAAACCTTTGTCGATTTCCTTGCAGAAACTTAAACTAGCCTCAAAATTGTTATAAGAACTATTGTCAGGCCACTGGAAAATGTTTTAATGCATTTTATTCAAAAACTACTATGCTATCTTGTAGAAAATTTATTTTCGGGCAAATCAAGCTGAAGGCCATCAATTTTCGTACAGGATTGAAAAGTTGATAGTATTTTCTTGTGCATACATTGTTTCAAGGTTCATCTGATTATTTCACCAAGTCATATTCATACTTAATTTCGATTGGTTGTTGCAGCATTTCATGCCAAAATTATTCACATGTGGTTTTCTAGCTACACTTCCTTGATTTTCAATTTTTATTATTATATACTTGAAATAACCAATGACAAGAATTTTAAGATAAGAGATAATAACAGGATGTATGCTTTTCAATAGTCTATTATTTCTTCATACTGTGCACGTTTCATTACACAGCCACGTTTTTTGTTGTTTTATGTCAATGCAACATTTCATTTACATCATTCGGGAAATTTTCAAGTATTTTCAAAGACTACTTTCGCTCAGCTGATAGGTAAGCTAGGTTTAACCACAGATCGTTAGGGTTCCCAGTAAGTTGTGCATATTTTGGTCCATCAGTTAACTGGTTAAACCCTCAGTTAACTAGTTGAATCCTCTGTTCATATGGGCTAAAGGTGACAATGGTAATTGTAAAATAAAGATCATTGGTGACTGTGTGTTCTATTATAGACAATACATTTCCTTAACTCCTTTCCTTACTGCTCATGAAATTAAAAAAAAAAATATTGATCCACTTATGTACGCTGTGTGCACACTGTCGTGTGTGAGGCACAGTGTGACCTTGAACGGGACTTAGCCGCTGGCGCCTTCTGTGTCAGTGACCTCGAGCAGGACTTAGTCTCTGGAGCGCTCAGCCATGGTCAACAGAACTGTCAATTAGTCATATTAGTTAAACTGTTAGTTTGATCTCTTTGTGTATTACGATATTGCTCTTTGCTGGTCGTCAAATGATTGGATGTCCAAGACCGAGTGTAACCAACGCATTGTGGCCCGCAATTATTGATTCCTTATAAAGATACTATGGTATCACATTTTATAATGGCTGACTGTAGCTTCGTCTGTCCATTATTTCATACTATTCCATTGTGTAGTAAGTTACATGATTCTTGTGGGGTTGTTTTGCAACTCCTTTTACAATAATGGACAGTGTCACGCTGCTGTTCAATTAGGTGAAAGCCTATTGTTGTTTCGACCCCATTTGATGAGTAACCTTTTCTTAACAGCAGTTTATGAGCACAGAGAGATTCACACAATTTACTGTTCTGAAGTTGCTATTTCATATGAACCATGTGACTATGCTATTTTTTTTCAACCATACTACATTTTTGTTTGCATTACAAGTATAGCTGTGTAACATGATTATATTGGAAGATTATCTACGTAAATAAACTATTTATGTACGCTATTGTCAGGAACTTCACACAGTATTGCCGTTATTTTGTGCACTATATTAAGCATTTATGGTTATTTTTCATATGTTTGCATATGCAGTTTCTTGCATATGTGAATAAATATGTGTAACTATAAAACAAAAAATTAAATAAAAACAATTAAAAACTAAACAAATTAAAAAGAAAAAGTGTAAAACAGAATAAACAAACGACAAAAAATGAAGAAATAAAATAAAAGACTTCCTGTGGGCATGTGCCCTATATGTGGTGCTGACGCTTGTGTGTTTGGGAGGACGCAGGGAGCTGTAACTAACAGGTTTGGCCATACCAGGCACGTAACCATAGTGGAGCCAGACTAAAGATTGCCCAAATCAAGCAACATGGTTCGAAAGACAATAAAAAAACCTATATCAGATTAGTCGTCTCCCGAGTCAACAAAATTGGTTGAAAAGTTGTGGCAGTCTAATGTCAAAATTATGGTAGGGCAAAAGTTGTAAACCAGAATGAAAAATGCTCCTATCATAGCACAAAAAAGGTCGAATGTGTCCTGGGCAAAGTTAGGTACCTAACAGAAGGGAGCTAGCTTTTCGACTTATCTGGCAGCTTCAAAGACATTTAAATCAGAACATCTTGAAGTATTCATACTTTTTTACGAGTTCACCGTACTTCACCGATGCAGTGAGCTCTCTTAGCTGAAAGATGTTGGTACACCTGCATCTTGCAACATATAGGCTAAAATCTCTGATCCTGTGCCCAAAATTCAGGAGATTCGCCAGCTGTAGTAAACAATATACTCTAGTTGAAGAGCATATGTGTAATAGGTAAAAAAAATTCTGGAGGGGGTATAAAATTCCTGGGGGTGAATTTGTTCCTGGGGGAGAAACTAAAACAGTGTTTTGATTTCTGGGTTTGGGGTGGGGGATTAATTGTCTCCTCACTGGGTCCGTTAGTCAACCAAACCCACCTCCTGCTACATGCATGATTAGGTGTGTAGTAAGAAATAGACACAAATTTATGTGCATCTGGAGAGTCAGAAGCATCTATGATAAGAAGTATCTGAGAGTGGGGGTGCACACAAAGTGGGGATTCATGTGTCCTAAACTACAGTCTAACAACAATCGCGACACTCATTGCTGTAAGAGTTGTTACCATTTGACAGCTGGAGCGATACTAGCGCTCCAAGCAGCGAGAAAGGAGAACTTCAGATGCGTTGTAAGCATAATGTTTGTTTTCCATCGCTTTCCACGAAATATTTGAATTATTTTTTTGCCTCCAAGGGTTTGTGTAACATCAGAAGACAGATGTTTCAAAAAATGATTCTAAAATAAGTGTAAGTATGGATAAAACGCATGAATCTAATGGCAAGTTCCAATACATTCATGAAGAAACACTTGTGACGTTGGATAGGACTACAGCTTACCACGTTATCAACAGAATATGAACACATAGGTTCATACATAAGAAGGACAGACATGTACCTCTACATGCAAAAGGGATCGACGCCCCATTTGTCATTCCACAGGCCTACCATATTTTAATCATTGTCACCTGTTGCCACAAGTAGGACCTTCATTTTTATATTTCTTTAAGTGGGACAAGCAACTGCCAAATAGTGGGAGAAATGTACTGTGAGAGTAAACCTCAAGTCCGCAAAGCCAGTAACACTGTCAGATGTGCTGTCGTATGTTAAATTTGCCGTTAGAGGCTTTTCATGCAATGACACATGCACCGGTTTATCAGTATCAGAGAAATGCTGTACCTTCTGCTTTAAAAAGTGGAACATATTGTCACTTAACCCACATTTTATTTGTATGTCTTCCACATATGGTACCTCTATAATGTACGCACTGAAGGAAATCTAAAACATTCTGACAAAACCAGTATGCCTGAGTGCTGTAATATGATAAATTTAGACCAAACAACTTAGTTTTGTCTTTCCATCTTGCAGATGGCATGCTAATTTGGTTTAACAACAAGCCAGGACACCTTTTTTTTAAAAAAAAAATATTGGGATCCTATAGTCTTCAAAAATTGTTTGTCTTTATTCACTTGATCCTTCTGATACAATTTCTGTTGCTGGCTGTACGTAAAATGATACGCACTTTCCTTGACCGGTAACAGTTTTGCATGAAGTCCAGAGATCTGCACATTCTGATGCTCCACACACTCTATCTAATCACAAATAACTGCATTTAATTTTACCACTTCATCGTCAAAGCAGGTCTGTGTTGACGATTCAGATGAATCCGAAGAGTTGAACTGGCTGCTTTTGTGCCATAGGAGTGCTTTACAGCTTTAGAAGAATTGTTGAACCTTGGTGGCAGTCTCCTCTTCATCCTCAGTTGATGTGGCGTATTTGGAATGTCAAACAAAGTGATTAACTGCAGGCCACTCGAGTTTATTATTGTCTGCATTCATTAACTGGTTTGGAGTGCTTTACAGCATTAGAAGAGTTGTTGAACCTTGATGGCAGTCTCCTCTTCATCCTCAGTTGATGTGGCGTATTTGGAATGTCAAACAAAGTGATTAACTGCGGGCCACACGAGTTTATTATTGTCTGCATTCATTAACTGGTTTTGTTCGACGGTTAGCGGACAGAACTTAACATTATTGTAAACAGGGTCTTTTTTCATCAGATCCTCTCGTTTGCTATTTACTAGCCATTTTCTACTCCTAAAATGAAACATCTATCATCAATATACATGTAATTTGCAAGCGAATCCTGACAATGCAGTTTGGTAACATGATGGTATAGGCTATACCTCTCAGGGTCCCTAGGAAACCTAAAAAAAGACAGATGTGGTATCTTCTTGTTGTTGTTGCTGCAATTTATTGCACTACGCTTCATTACCCATTTGTAAAAACCATTGTATAAACCAAAATAAACAACTACGATTCGCGTTCGTTTTCACGATCGCGCCGAACTCAACAGTTTAACTAACTGGCCGCTTGGGGCGCTGCTTGCGCAGTAGGCAACAAAATCGAGGCGAAGTGTCACGACTGTTATGTTATGCTGTGTCCTAAACTTAAAT
Source organism: Schistocerca serialis cubense (assembly GCF_023864345.2). Taxonomy (NCBI): domain Eukaryota; kingdom Metazoa; phylum Arthropoda; class Insecta; order Orthoptera; family Acrididae; genus Schistocerca; species Schistocerca serialis. The sequence continues at coordinate 443,012,367 of NC_064643.1, forward strand.
GACACGTGGTGTCTTATTGCACAACATAATTGCCATGCAGGATGACATGATGATCTCATGTTATTATGTTACTTTACTTGACATGACACATCATATTACATGACATGGGTACTTATACATATTACATGACATGGGTAATAACACCAACAGGTAAAAAAGCACAACTGTTGACTAATTATAAAGTCTGGTCTATGTGCCAAATCTAAAAAATTTCGTTTTATGGACAAAATATGGGCTACATGCCTAACCTTTGTCAGTAAAAACAGGGGGTATTTTGTAATCAGTGTGGAAGTGGTTTAAAACATTGCCAGCAGAATGCGCCAGGTGCTAAGTGCTACCTGTTATGAAACAAAAACTGGGCTATGTGCCCTTTCTGTTGTTTTTAGTTTCAGGTTAGATTGTCAACAAAACTGAGGCGAAGTGTAGCGACTGTTATGTTGCAGTGATTAGTCCTGTCTGCTGTGTTTACTATTGTGGTTTATGTGATGGATGAAACAAGAAAACGTCGGAAAAGGGCTGAAGATAGTGATTCCCAAATAAATAAGAAGCTAAGAACTGAGGGAAAATCATATGAGAACAATTAGAAGGTTACTGTACCTCAAAAACAACCTTCATCTGATGAGGTAAGTGAATATGATAACTTTAATGCCTTAGGGCTAAGGATTTTTTGAAGGACTTCGCATGATTATGATTTTTCTGTTGCGTTTTAAGCTAACCTATGCTTAGATTATGCAGACCCACGTTAGGTTATGCTTGACTTGGTTCCTGGTCTATAGTAGACCTACTAACTGTGCAGAGTAGCAGACAAACAGGTTATTCGTGGCAGTCACAAGTTATTTAATGCCTCTAATTGCCATGTTTGTTTGTTGTATGTTTCATGCCAGTGCCGCTATCATTGTAGAGACGTTGCACTGGAACACAAACATATTCAATCAGTTCTACGAACTAGGTGATAATGTTAAGCAAAACTCTTATTTGATGGCAAACGTAAGTGTATGCAATGTTAGAAGAAAGTGTCATGGTTCTTACGAAGAACCCAAGGAGAGTGACAGACAGGCTAGTGTTTTTTATACACATTTCCAAGTTTGCAAAAAGCTTTCTGGAAATACATAAAATTACCAGGCGAAGAGTGGAAACCTTGGCAAAGGCAAAAAAGAGTTGTGATGTTACCTACATTGAATGCAGGAGAAACAAAAACAAAGAAAGAAAATATACAGCTGCTCATGCAAAACACGTTGTTCAACACATCAAAAGTTCCCCAAGGATGAAAGCTATTACACAAGGGCTAAAATCTGTCTTCTATTTTTAAGCCGAGATTTAAATTACAGCAGTATGTATGAGGCTTTTTTTTTACACTTTATCCAAACAGAAACATTAGATATTTGTACTACAAAAAAGTGTTGAAAGAACACTTTCCTAAACTGAGATTTCACCATCCAAGGAAAGATACCTGTAACACATGTGATCTGCTTGAAAGTAAAATGTTGAATGACTCAAACAATAGAGCTGTACATTGTACTTCACTAGGATTTCATCATAGATGTGCTAGAGAAGAGATGAAACATGAACTTGTATATTCTGCCATGCCTAAAAGTGATACATGCACAGCATACATAGATTTACAACAGGTTTTCTCTTTGATAACATTGTCACATTGCCAAATGTATTATTCATGTCAATTTTCTTGTTACAATTTGGGATTGCATATGGCAGTTATGTTTCTTTGGCATGAGGGCATGAGTGGCAGGGGAGGCTACGAAATAGTGAGCTGTGTGTTAAGGAGGATTAAAAGTAAAATTACCCAGAAAAAAGTTAGTGGTATGGTCTGACAACAGCTGCAGCCAAAGCAAAAATCAAATGGTATTTGATTTGGTATATGGTATATGGTATGATTTCTTTGACGAAGTTCACCACAAGTATGTCGTCTTACTTTAAAAAATGATTTCTTTGATGAAGTTCACCACAAGTATGTCATCTCTGGGCACTCTTACTTAACCTGTGATCTAGACTTTGCTCTAATTGAAAAAAGAAAAAGAGTAGAAAAATGTGAAGTTCCTTTGGATCTTGCGAGAGTTTTGTGTAATGCCAATAGCAAAACTCCTTTTCTAACAGCTATGATGGGCAATAATGATTTTTATGTCTTCTCCAAAGAAGCTAAGGAACACCTCATCACAAAAAGTTAGAAATTTCCAAGGCCATTTGGCTCAAACTTTCCAAAACTAATCTGGGAAAAGTATTTACAAAAAAAATGAAGTTGAAATGTGGATACAAACGAATGTATTCAAAAAAGGTATGAAGATGGAAACCATAAAAGCCTTAGATCTAACCCAGCTTGAACTAACAGCCAGATTGTAAACTGAGAAGAAGGAGGACTTAAAAAGATGATACCTTATCTCAAACAAGAAAACAAACTGTTTGACCAAAATCTGACTGAATAAACACAGCAGCTGTTTATAGACTGTAACATTGTAATATTTTGTTTATAAACTAGTGGTAAATTAATACAAAATGTAACTTTTTAAACGTTATAAAAGACATTTATTTTGAAATAAAACTTGTGAGAACACAGTAATGTGCTTGATTTTGTCTTTGTTCTTTAACTAGTTTGTCTGCTAACACAGCACTTCTGTAGGCCTAATAATAATAATAATAATAATATAGTTATTATAGGAAAACTGTAAACAGTAATGTCAACATTTTTATAATAGTAAAATTATTATTATTATTATTCCTACACCCTTTATTTACACATATAAGTGCTAGACTTTGCCCAGCTTTTATGTTAGAGAGGTTGGCACGTATCCCTGTTCTTGTTTTGTTCCACCAACAATTTTTTGGTTGTTGTTAAATGTTTTACAGTAGCTTTACTTTAAAAAATGATTGTAGATTGACTGTCTTCATTCGTTTAGGCTATAAAAAATAAGGATACAAAAAGGAATGCTTTCTTTAAGTTTTTTGCGATTTCCTCAAAATAGCAGTTGTGGCACTTACCACAGATTTTATGATTAGTCGACAAATATGTCAAGATGTTTTTATTTAAACGCCTCTGAAGCTGCCAAATAAGTTGAAAAGCTAGTTCCCTTTTTTTACATCCCTATCTCTGCCCAGGACATATTCACCTTTTTTGTCCTATGATGGAGCTTTTTGCATTCTGGTGACTCTATAGTAAATTGACCTATGGTGAAGGGCCACTTGTAATATGATCATCATCCATCTCATAAGCACATCTCTCCTGAATGATGGATTCGTATAACAGATAAAAAAATTGTATGGTACTTGCATGAGTGTAGTTCTAAGATAGACATTCATATAATCTTTTCTCAAATTCTTTAAGTATGGCAAAATATTTTAAATACAAAGCTATATGCATATCGCTTAAATTCATCCAAAATTGTGGACTTCACTGCAAAGAGGGCTTCTCAGCTGGCTACAGCTCTTGTTTAACCTTGAGTCTTTTTGATAATCCAGTGTAAACAATTACGTTAATGATTCAAACTAAGCTATGTTAACCTCCCCTAAAAGTAACTTGCAGGAATTCAACTTTAGGATACATAAAATCAAATACAATACACAGTTTGTATGTACTAACCTACATCAATTAATATTGCTACCATGTAGTATAAACCTTCACTGTGTTTGTCTTTTGATAGATAAAAAATATACAAAATTCAATATGAAATATACTAATCTATATGCCATAACCTTCATTTGTGATTTTTTCTTGGATTGGTACAATAATTCACTTCGGTAATAATATCAACTTGTTAGGCGATTAGCATCATCAAATTATAACAAGCCTGTCACAGTGGATGACTTAGAGGATGTTGCTTTCCCTCAAGCATTTTAATTACTGTTGGCATTACCATTTGTATTTGACACTTCTATTTGAGCACATTCCAACCAGAAACCATTTATTTTTTGTAAAAGAAAACAAAATGTTTCTCTGCACAAGATAAAATTGGTGCAAGGACCACAATAATTACCTTTAAGTATGTTACTCGCTGTAGCAAGTGAAGAAATATTTCTTCCCTGCACAGAGGACAAGGGATATTAATGATGCGATTAATCTTCACATTAGTCAGTCCATTATAATACAATCTAATGAGTGCAGCCCCCTAGCCTGGGTCAAAAGGTCCCTAGACCAGCCACAGTAACACAACTGTACATATCCTTTCATATACAGGGAAGTCGGAAACAGTCAGAAAAGCTTGTAAAGGTGTTGCAGGGGAGGTTGCGCTAAGAAATAATTGTTAAGAAAAAAATTCGATGCGTTTCACCATATCAGAGTTATTTAGCATCGAAACCATTCAGGTTACTGTGCACACAGATTCAAGCATCTGCATGTACCAAATGCAGTACTGAACACACATCTGTGGGTCCATGAGTTACCACTTGTTGAAATGGTCATTACCAGTTTAAATGTGCCTTTCTCAGAAGTGATAAATTTAAGTTAGGTCAGCAAAAACTATGTTCATGTGGTTTGAGGAAGTCAAACAAAGAACACATTTGGCGACACCGCCTCTGACTGACTTCTTGAATATGTCTGCGTGATGACCTGAGTGGCTAACTTCGACGCTAAATAGCTCAGAAATGGTACAATGTATCAAATTTTTTTCTTAATACTTGGTTTTCAGTACAACCTCCCCTGCAACACCCCTACAAGCTTTTCAGAATATTTCTGACCACAGTGTATACATAACAGTACTTCCACATATCTTGCTACTGTACTAGTTACTCATATGATTCCCACTATGACAATACAGCCACTTCCCTACTTCTAGCAATGCTTTGAAGCTAATGAGACAAGTGTGCTGCTACATATAAAACTTCTAAAAGGAATATACTCTTAAAATGTTGCAGAGCCAAATGCTTATCCCCCAAGCGCCCAAGCATAGCCTGAAGGTCCTGTAGACACTTCAGTAGCCTAAATATTGAAATTTCACATTTTCACTTGTATGACTGTTCATAGTAGTTGTCACATTCTATCTGTATTGTCAGTAATTCTGTGTTAAGTGCAGAAACATGTGTTGTCAGTGTTGTCATATCACATTCTGTAATAACTATAGTTCCTATAAACTTACATAAAGATGTGCTAATGGGAGTGCCTTCCACTCACTATTCCCATGAGGTAGTGGAAAAATGTGATTCACAGCCACAAAATTACTAAGTGCTTCTGGTATTAACAAATATATTATGTGCACATGTAGTTAATACATTCACTTTTTGGTGTACCATTATACTAAACGTTCTCACTGCCTTCTTTACTGTACTAAATTTAACATTCTGGTAATAATGTTTTCTGATTTGAACCATTCACTTATTGTGTCAAAAATATAAATTATTAGACTGTTTTCTTCAAACAATGGAAAATCCACATTGGAATATCAATAAGTATGAAAAGGATGGATTGCTACGCACCTTAAAAATGACACATTGAGTTGCAAACAGGCACAAAGAACAGATTGTTACACACTAAGCTTTCAGCCAAAGCCGTCTACAGAAAAGAAAGAGAAATGCACACACGTTCACATTAACAGGCGTGCCTCATGCACACCATAAACACGTGACTGCTATCTCTGGCTATATTGTGGCTAAAGTGGCCATAGATAGTGATTGTCTGTGTGTGTGTGTTTTCTGAAGAAAGCTTTGACTGAAAGTTTAGCATGTAACAGTCTTTTCATTGGGCCTGTCTGCAACTCAACATGTCAATCTAAACTGTTTGCTTGCTTCTCATATAACATAACTGAATATGGAGTAAATACTGATGTCCACATATTGTTTAGTGAAATTCTTATTTCTATCTTTAATAAAATAGTACAATGATATTGGTTAACTAAGGCATAAGTAACTCAGCTGTAGTCACAGTAGGGTGCAGCAGTCTTCTAGCAAAGAAACTCAGAGTAGGTTACTAACAAAAGAGAGTAAGAAGGAAAGAGACTTGCTGCTAGGTAGTAGCCATGGGAGGGGTGAATGCCAGATGGTACCAGACAGATTAGGATCAGGTCACGAGTATCGTGAAGCCAAGTGCTAGCCTGAAGCAGATGACAGAAGACTCAGGGAATTTGTGCAAAGATTTTGGCCAAGAGGATCAGGTTATTGTTGTAGATGGAGCACACTAAGGACAGTAATTACTGCATTAGGAATGATTTGGATGAAACAGGGATAGCAACTATATGCACAAATCTGAGTTTTATGGAGATCTCGCAGCGCCATGACCAGCCCTGGGTTAATACTGCTGTGAGCTGTGTGAACACTGATTTGAATAAGCTGCTGCTGACTGAAATGAAATCTCACATGATTGCAGTGCCTTAGTTACAATTGAGAGACAGTGATATACTAGACATGGTCTACACCAGAATAGGAGAGGGAAAGATAGGTTGGCTGAGCTTCTTGCAGGTAATATATGGGGGGAGGAGTGGGGGTGGGGGTACCATCAAACAAAGCAAAATCCCTGTGGTTACTGGTGTCACAGTAGCACCTTTTCTTTAGCTTAGAATCAGGATTTAGGAACCTTGTTTTGAAAGAAGTCAAAACAACACAAGAGCCGCAAAAAATGCCTAACGGTACAAGGTACTTATAAATGGTGGAAAAATTGAATTTTTTATGACTATTAAATTCTATAGTCTTTCCTGATTACATTGATGTATACATTATAGTGTTTCAAATGAAAAATGACCCATATATACCAAATTTTAAAGCCGGCCGGAGTGGCCGAGCAGTTCTAGGCGCTGCAGTCTGGAAACGCGCGACCGCTACGGTCGCAGGTTCGAATCCTGCCTCGGGCATGGATGTGTGTGATGTCCTTAGGTTAATTAGGTTTAACTAGTTCTAAGTTCTAGGGGACTGATGACCTCAGAAGTTAAGTCACATAGTGCTCAGAGCCATTCGAACCATTTGAACTAAATTTTAAAGTTACAGTTATGTATGCCGCCATGCTCCCTTTATTTTTGTTACAGAAACCAGTATTATTTCAAAAGAACTGTGTTATACGTTTGATACGTTGTATATGTTGGTAACAGTGCACGTTTCTAGTGTCTGTAAATGATTATCTTTGCTAGTATTTACTTTTGTTTCTCTGAAGCAATTTGTTCACGTGATACTGAATGTTTGTTGCCCAAGTGCTACATATATTTGTGGAAGTACATATCCTTTAGTGTGCAACAAATAAGAACTATGCCACGCATCAACAAATTCAATAAAAGGAAATTCTGTGGTAACCAGTTCACAAACAAAGCAACCCACACTGTTGAAAGTAACCTATGTATCAGTTCTTCAGGGAAGAAACTCCTATATGGCACACCTCCTGATGATTCAAATTTTTGTGTTAACAGTGGCGCTGTTTGTAGTGGATTTGTTGTTGTGGGCATCATAAATTCCTTGATAAAGGAAGTGGCGAAATGTAAACAATATGATGGTGTAGGTTGTCTGGAAATAACTGAGCAACAAAGTAGCAGGACGGACCTGGCGTCAAAATTAGTTTTTCTCTGTAGATCCTGCATTAAATCTACCTCGATAATTACTTCGAACATTGTGCATAATTCATATGATTTGAATTTGAATGTATGCAATGCGTGAAATAGGAAAAGGAAAAAAGGCTGCTCAAACATTTTGTGGTTTGATGGAGCTTTCCTCCTCCTGGTAGGTTCAGCAAGTACATAAAAATACTTTTAGGTGTCTTGACAGTTGTGTGTAAAGCATCTATGAAACGTGCAGTAGAAGAAACTGTAAATATTAGTGGGACCAGGGACATTGCTGTTGCACTTGATGGGACATGGCAACGTCGAGGACATCGTTCTTTGAATGGTGTTGTAGGTGCTGCTTCCATGGAGAATGGAAAAGTTGTTGATGTTGAATGCTTATCTAAGTACTGCCACACCTGCCATGCCAACACTGAAGAACATACTGAACATCAGTGTTATAATAATCATGTTGGTTACAGTGGAGGTATGGAGTGTGATGGAGCTCTAAAAATATTTCAGAGGTCGCTGCCCATTTATAACGTTAGTTACTGAACATAAAGAAAATTACGATGTACAAACAAGAGAATTCAGCGACTTCAGGAAGTTCACGAAGGAATGAACAGATGCAGCCGGTGAACCTTCAAGAACAGATACATGAACAACTTGAAGCACTGAAGTTAGCATTGGAGACGCCTGTTACTCCAAAGTCAAACACGCGTGCGGCCGTACAAACCAACAGCCCGACGGAAAACAAGCAGCATGTAAAAATTCGAATACCGCTGTTACCGGACAAACTGCAGCTATGGTCTCCGATGATTGAGTTCACATCTGCCCAAAGCAAGTTTGCGATAACGGTGAATGCGGTGGATGCTAGAGCAGCAACCGCAGCAGAAGATGTAATACTCCGACATCCAGCAGAACGACCACACGCGGCGTTGAAAAATGTACTACTCACCAGAATGCGTAAACCGTTAAATCGACGCATACGACAGGTGCTTAAAGAAGAAGCTATGGGTGACAGGATACTGTAGGAATTTTGGAAGGATATGCGCGGTATCGTCAACGCAGAATTGCCAGATCTGGCTAGATCAATTATCAAGCACGGTAAAAGCCACACTAGTAACTGGTGAAAAAGATAACATGCAGAACCTCTTATAGATAGGAGACAAAGTCCATGCGACCATAGGCAGTCCACAGATGCACGGCAATCTTTAACGGGGAAGAAGCGTCAGAAGTGATAGCAGCAGTAGAGAAGACTCAGCATACGGACATCAACAAAGTAATGCAAGAACTAACACGACAGATGACGTTATTGCAGCAACAGGTCTCACAATTGTTACAGAATGAAAACAGCAAGGTCAACGGCGAAATTCAAAGAGGGGTATGTTGGTACCATCAACGCTTTGCGGATAGAGCAAAAAAGCGTTCGCAGCCATGTGCGTACCCAAACGTGAGCGGCGGCCAGCAGTAGGGCAGAGGTTCGCGGTAGCACAGAAAAGAACATGGAACAACGAGGTCAGATCGACGCAAACTAAGAACGGGAGAGTAACGTCAATAATTTTCTTACCACCTCCAAACGGCTTTATGTCAGAGATGTCAAGTCGAACCGTTGCTACCTAATAGACTCGGGATCCGATGTGAGTGTGCTCCCCGTGTTACTGACTATCAAGGAACGGATGGCACTTCGTTGATGCAATTAACTGCAGCAAATAAGTCGCCCATTGTTGCTCATGGCAAACGTAAAAACGAAGTCGCTTTAGATTTCTCACAAAGCTGTCAGTGGACCTTCATTCCGGCGGAGGTGTCGGAGGCGATATTGGGTGCAGACTTTCTTTGTGACATGCACATTAACGTTGTTGTTGTTGTTGTGGTCTTCAGTCCTGAGACAGGTTTGATGCAGCTCTCCATGCTACTCTATCCTGTGCAAGCTTCTTCATCTCCCAGTACCTACTGCAGCCTACATCCTTCTGAATCTACTTAGTGTGTTCATCTCTTGGTCTCCCTCTACGATTTTTACCCTCCACCCTGCCCTCCAACAGTAAATTGGTGATCCCTTGATGCATCAGAACATGTCCTACCAACCGATCCTTCTTCTGGTCAGGTTGTGCCACAAACTCCTTTTCTCCCGAATTCTATTCAATACCTCCTCATTAGTTATGTGATCTACCCATATAATCTACAGCATTCTTCTGTAGCACCACATTTCGAAAGCTTCTATTCTCTTCTTGTCCAAACTATTTATCGTCCATGTTTCACTTCCATACATGGCTACACTCCATACAAATACTTTCAGAAACGACTTCCTGACACTTAAATCTATACTCAATGTTAACAAATTTCTCTTCTTCAGAAATGCTTTCCCTGCCATTGCCAGTCTACATTTTATATCGTCTCTACTTCGACCATCATCAGTTATTTTGCTCCCCAAATAGCAAAACTCCTTTACTACTTTAAGTGTCTCATTTCCTAATCTAATTCCCTCAGCATCACCCGACTTAATTCGACTGCATTCAATTATCCTCGTTTTGCTTTTGTTGATGTTCATCTTACATCCTCCTTTCAAGACACTGTCCATTCCGTTCAACTGCTCTTTCAAGTCCTTTGCTGTCTCTGACAGAATTACAATGTCATCGGCGAACCTCAAAAGTTTTATTTTTTCTCCATGGATTTTAATACCTACTCCGAATTTTTCTTTTGTTTCCTTTACTGCTTGCTCAATATACAGATTGAATAGCATCAGGGAGAGTCTACAACCCTGTTTCACTCCCTTCCCAACCACTGTTTCCCTTTCATGTCCCTCGACTCTTACAACTGCCATCTGCTTTCTGTACAAATTGTAAATAGCCTTGCGCTCCCTGTATTTTATCCCTTCCACCTTTAGAATTTGAAAAAGAGTATTCCAGTCAACATTGTCAAAAGCTTTCTCTAAGTCTACAAATGCTAGAAACGTAGGTTTGCCTTTCCTTAATCTATTTTCTAAGATAAGTCGTAGGGTCAGTATTGCCTCACGTGTTCCAACATTTCTACGGAATCCAAACTGATCTTCCCTGAGGTCGGCTTCTACCAGTTTTTTCCATTCGTCTGTAAGGAATTCGCGTTAGTATTTTGCAGCTGTGACTTATTAAACTGATACACTCCTGGAAATTGAAATAAGAACACCGTGAATTCATTGTCCCAGGAAGGGGAAACTTTATTGACACATTCCTGGGGTCAGATACATCACATGAACACACTGACAGAACCACAGGCACATAGACACAGGCAACAGAGCATGCACAATGTCGGCACTAGTACAGTGTATATCCACCTTTCGCAGCAATGCAGGCTGCTATTCTCCCATGGAGACGATCGTAGAGATGCTGGATGTAGTCCTGTGGAACGGCTTACCATGCCATTTCCACCTGGCGCCTCAGTTGGACCAGCGTTCGTGCTGGACGTGCAGACCGCGTGAGACGACGCTTCATCCAGTCCCAAACATGCTCAACGGGGGACAGATCCGGAGATCTTGCTGGCCAGGGTAGTTGACTTACACCTTCTAGAGCACGTTGGGTGGCACGGGATACATGCGGACGTGCATTGTCCTGTTGGAACAGCAAGTTCCCTTGCCGGTCTAGGAATGGTAGAACGATGGGTTCGATGACGGTTTGGATGTACCGTGCACTATTCAGTGTCCCCTCGACGATCACCAGTGGTGTACGGCCAGTGTAGGAGATCGTTCCCCACACCATGATGCCGGGTGTTGGCCCTGTGTGCCTCGGTCGTATGCAGTCCTGATTGTGGCGCTCACCTGCACGGCGCCAAACACGCATACGACCATCATTGGCACCAAGGCAGAAGCGACTCTCATCGCTGAAGACGACACGTCTCCATTCGTCCCTCCATTCACGCCTGTCGCGACACCACTGGAGGCGGGCTGCACGATGTTGGGGCGTGAGCGGAAGACGGCCTAACGGTGTGCGGGACCGTAGCCCAGCTTCATGGAGACGGTTGCGAATGGTCCTCGCCGATACCCCAGGAGCAACAGTGTCCCTAATTTGCTGGGAAGTGGCGGTGCGGTCCCCTACGGCACTGCGTAGGATCCTACGGTCTTGGCGTGCATCCGTGCGTCGCTGCGGTCCGGTCCCAGGTCGACGGGCACGTGCACCTTCCACCGACCACTGGCGACAACATCGATGTACTGTAGAGACCTCACGCCCCACGTGTTGAGCAATTCGGCGGTACGTCCACCCGGCCTCCCGCATGCCCACTATACGCCCTCGCTCAAGGTCCGTCAACTGCACGTACGGTTCACGTCCACGCTGTCGCGGCATGCTACCAGTGTTAAAGACTGCGATGGAGCTCCGTATGCCACGGCAAACTGGCTGACACTGACGGCGGCGGTGAACAAATGCTGCGCAGCTAGCGCCATTCGATGGCCAACACCGCGGTTCCTGGTGTGTCCGCTGTGCCGTGCGTGTGATCATTGCTTGTACAACCCTCTCGCAGTGTCCGGAGCAAGTATGGTGGGTCTGACACACCGGTGTCAATGTGTTCTTTTTTCCATTTCCAGGAGTGTAGTTCGGTAATCTTCACATCTGTCAACACCTGCTTGCTTTGGGATTGGGATTATTATATTCTTTTTGAAGTCTGAGGGAATTTCGCCTGTCTCATACATCTTGCTCACCAGATGGTAGAGTTTTGCCAGGACTGGCTTTCCCAAGGCTGTCGGTAGTTCTAATGGAATGTTGTCTACTCCTGGGGCCTTGTTTCGACTCAGGTCTTTTAGTGCTCTGTCAAATTCTTGACGCAGTATCATATCTCCCATTTCATCTTCATCTACATCCTCTTCCATTTCCATAATATTGTCCTCAAGTACATCGCCCTTGTATAGATCCTCTATATACTCCTTCCACCTTTCTGCTTTCCCTTCTTTGCTTAGAACTGGGTTTCCATCTGAGCTCTTGATGTTCATACAAGTGGTTCTCTTTTCTCCAAAGGTCTCTTTTTTTAATTTTCCTGTAGGCAGTATCTATCTTACCCTAGTGAGATAAACCTCTACATCCTTACATTTGTCTTCTAGCCATCCCTGCTTAGCCATTTTGCACTTCCTGTCGATCTCATTTTTGATTAACGTAGATCTTGCTAGTGCACAGATTAAACGAAATCAAGAGCCAGTAGATGGCATCATGGAACGTGACACTTAGCGCGCTTGCAAGCAGAACTGTGACGCGGTGTCACAAGCCGTAAATGATAACACGGTTGCAGAAAACTCCTCAGTAACTCACAAAACTGTACACCGCATTTACACTCCGCCAGGTCAGCCAATACATTAACGACCGCGCAGGTTAGCACCGATCGGTTAGTGGCAGCAAAAGCAGAATTCGTGGCGTAAGTGGCATCAAGTGTCATACGTAAATCAGACAGCCCGTGGGCGTCATCCATACATTTGGTAAAGAAAAAAGATGGGTCGTGGAGACCATGTTGCGATTGCAGGAAGTTAAACGCACACACTTTACCAGATCGTTACCCAGTGCCTAATATTCGCGATTTCACAAATCAATTAGCTGGGGCAACGATCTTTAGCATTATTGATTGTAAAAAAGCTTATCACCAGATACCGGTCGCAGAAGAAGACATAACGAAAACAGCAGTTACAACACCTTTCGGTTTATTCGAATATGTCCGAATGCCTTTCGGGTTAAAGAACGCAGCTCAAACATGGCAACGATTTATTGACGAAGTGTTGCGCGGGTTGAGAAGCTGCTTCGCGTATCTTGATGACATATTAATATCATCAACGACGGCAGAAGCACACGAGAAGCAACTGTCCGCAGTGTTCGCCCGCATAAACCAGTACGGAATAATAGTCAACAAAGCAAAATGCGAACTGCGAAAACGGCAAGTGACGTTTCTAAGATATGAAGTTTCGGCGGAGGGCATAAGCCCGCGAGTGGTTTAGGTAGCAGTAATCGACAACGTGAGCCACCCCAAGACTTACCACCAACTCAGAAAATTTTTAGGCGCGATAAATGTCTGTAGACAGCATTTGCCGCGAGCTGCACTAGTACAAGCGCTCTTGTCAGACGCCCTCGCAGGTAAAAATGCAAATGGCAAACGATTGTTGCAATTGAACATGGGCATGGAGAGAGCATTTCAACACATAAAGGCCGACTTACGAAAAGCAGTACTTATTACTCATCCTGTAGCAAAAGCACCTATGTCAATAGTAGTCGATGTCAGCCACGACGCATTGGGAGCCGCACTGCACCAGAAAGTAAACGACAACTGGCAGCCTTTGGGTTTTTTCTCACGTATACTTACAGACCCACAAAGTTGATGGAGCGCATAAGACAGAGAACTATTAGCGATATATGAAGCTATCCGGTACTTTCGCCCGTATTTAGAGGCAAAAGCATTTACTGTATACACCGACCATAAACCAATAACCTTTGCCTTCAGTAAGTCGCAGGATAACTGTTCTCCACATCAATTTCGCCACTTAGAATACATCAATCAATTTACTACAGATATCAAGCATATCAAGGGAGCCGAAAACATAGTCGCCGATTTCCTGTCGCGGGTCTCGGTTATTTCACAAACCACAGACTAGGATAAATTAGCCGCAGCACAAGATAATGACGCACAACTCCAACAGTACTTACAGGACGTAACAACCGGACTTCAGTTAAAATTAATCCAGCCAGCAGGCGCGAATGTGAAGATATGGTGCGACATAGCTACGAACAAACCCAAGCCTTTCATCCGAAGGCAGCTACGGAAAGAGGTTTCCGACAGCATACATGGGCTCAAGTCATTTGGGTAGCAGAGCAACTGTCAAACTACTCATGGAACGTTTTGTCTGGCCGAGTATAAGGAAGGATTGCCACAGCCGGGTAACAACATGCATGCTGTGCCAAAGGAACAATATTGGACGGTATGTACATAAAGCAGTTGGAAATTTTCCCCTGGCACCAAAGAGGTTCTCCCACGTTCATTTGGACGTTGTGGGCCCTCTACCACCGTCGGAAGGCTACAAATATTTATTGACATCAGTCGATCGGTATACAAGATGGGCAGAAGCTTCTCCACTATCGGACATTTCAGCACAGACGGTAGCTCGAGTATTTTTGGCTTCTTGGATCTCCCGTTTTGGATGTCCACTATACGTGACACCCGATCAAGGATGACAATTTGAATCCACTTTGTTCTAACAATTAGCCAAGTTCTGTGGATTCCGCCATCACCGCACCACCGCTTATCACCCAGCAAGCAATGGCATGGTTGAGCGGTGGCACAGGACATTAAAGACAGCATTGATGTGGCATAAGGACAGTCTGACTTCACCGTTGCCATTGGTGCTGCTAGGTCTCCGAACTGCCTGCAAATCAGACGTAGGTGCATACATGGCTGAACTGGCTTACGGAGAGAACCTCAGGCCGCTGGCAGAATTTTTCGTTGGACCGACGGAAGCGACAGCGGGCGACATGCCTTACGTCTTACAACAAGTCCGCAACTACATGGCACAGCTACGACCGACACCTGGTTCTCGACATGTCACCAACACGCCATTCGTTCATAAGCAGCTTAGCGATTGCCCTTATGTGTGGCTGAGGACAGACACCTCTTCAGCCGCCATATACTGGGCCGTATAAAGTACTCGCGCGAGATTAACATACGCTGCAGATAAATCATGACGGGAAGCGTCAAACAGTTTCCACTGAGAGAATTAAACCGGCGCACATGTGGCCACCAGCTGACGAAGAAAATCAAGACACCAGTGGAGAACCACCGCCTACACAAAATGACGAAAAGGTGTTGCCCACAGAGAACAACACGCCAAGCCAGAAGCAGGAAACCACACCGGAAGACCCACCGTTCTCAGAGAAGCGCTCTAGGCCGGGCAGAATTATAAAATACAAGTATCCTTATGTGCCCAGAGCTCCGCTCTACAAGAGGGGGGGGTGGGGGGGGGGGGGGTGCGTAGGAACCGCCTGGTGACACAATGAAATAGCACAGTAGACTCTGGCGTTTATTCTGTGAAGAATATTATTTACGATGTGTTTATTCTTTGGTTTTGTTCTTTCGCCTGGTGACACAACGAAATAGCACAGTAGACTCTGGCGTTTATTCTGTGAAGAATTTTATTTACGATGTGTTTATTCTTTGGTTTTGTTCTAGCGCCACCACTTTTTATATATCTGGGCTTTGTTATTTTTCTGTGTTCAACGATATGCAAAAATAAAGTTCTATTCTGAACGAATTACTCTCTCTCGAAAATAATTATTAATTAGCCTCAGTGGCTTCAAGTTCAATGTTTATGGTGATACGTTGGTAACAAAACTGGAGTGTTGTGGACATGTGCAAAAGAGGATGGGCGTTAGAATGAGAAAGCTATGAAGAGAAATGAAAGGAAAGTTGCTATTTGATGGAAAATCTCTGTGTCGCCGAGGCAGATTGACAGAAACTGAAATAGACGTTCTTCAGAGTTATTATGGACTGGCCATTAGACGAACTGCACCTCTGAATGATGTTACAGCAATGAGAAAACTGTGTGGGACACCTACTTTCATGCTTTGTGTGGTTACCAAAAAGCAAAAGAAAGTGGTCAAATAAACCATCATAAGCATTCTCTTCCTGAGCCTGTTATGAATGAAATAAAACCAATTTGTAGAGACCTGAGTGACCCTGTTTTGCTTAGTAAATGTCTTCATGGGGGCACTCAGAATGCAAATGAAAGTTTCAACCATTGCATATGGGAAAGATTAGCCAACAATGTTTTTGTAGGACTAAATACATTAAAAGTTGATGTACTAGATGCAGTGATATGTTTCAGTGATGGAGTGATAGGAAGGTTGGAAGTCCTGAGAAATTTAGTCACAAAATGTGGCTCTAATATGGAAATCAATTGGTTACGTGTGACAGACAAAGGGTGCATGAAGCTGAAAGATTTGCTCTTCAAGTTACCAAAGAAGCAAGAAGTGCTAAAAGGAATGCCAAGAGGAATCTTGAAGATGAAGAAATGCTTCAGGATGAAGACTATGCTTAAAGAGTGTTCTGAGGCACAGTTTAATTGGACTCATATCTTCATTCGCAATATCCCGCAAGTTGTGTATTTTTCTGAATTCAGGTACAAATATTTCCTAAAGTTTATAAAGCATTGCTCTAATTTTTTTCTATAACTTGCAATAGTCCATACTTACGTAGTAGACCTAAGCTTCATTGCAGAATCAACTAAATTACAGAAAAAAATAACATTTTTATCAGAAAAAATTATAAAAATTAAAATGTAAGATGTGATATTTTTTTATCCTTGTAATACAGATAACAGATGGAATTAAGTAGGTTTAGTACCCCAGCAATTGTGTCATGCATATCTGGTAAAAATTTGGCCTCCTTCAAACGTTTAACTTTGGATTAAATAATATCTCAATTTGCGGAAATATTTTGGAAAAGTAATTGCATCAATTTCTTTGCAATTTTTTAACTATCCTAAGCACATTCAAAAATATTCAAAATATTTCTAATTTGTGTAGTTCATCAGAATATTAGAGGATTGAGTAATAATGCAGAAGAACTTCTTGTCTGTTTGGTAAAATTAGAGAGCTTTGAAAATACAGACATTCCGTGCCTTTCTGAGCACCAAATAACTGTAGGACTCAATAAGTTAGATATAGAAGTTTATGTTTTAGCAGCTAATACATGCAGAACTAATGTGGAAAAAGTTGGAGTTGTTACATATATTAATACAACACAAGTTCCAAAATAGTGAGACAACTAAATATTATAGCAATCAGTGTGCAGAAGTATGAGCTTGTGAATTAATACCAAACACTGTTTAGTTTTCGTTCTAACTGTATATATTGCGCTGGTGCAAAAGTTCGTAGCGTTTTTCCGTGAAGTTAATAAACGCAACAAATACACATAACAGAGACTTTAGTCATCAGTAATATACTCTCCTTTACTATTTACAACTGTCTCCCAATTCTGAGGTAACTTTTGATTCTATGACTGTAGAAATCACATGGTTTTGAGGCGAAGAACTCATTTAACCATGTTCAGAGGACATTTTCATCCAGAAAGGTAGTTTCTTAAAGGTTTATTGATAGCGTGTGGAAAAAGTGAAAATCTGAGGGCGCAAGGTCAGCTGAATAAGGTGGGTGTAGAATGACTTCCCAATCCAACTCCTGTATAGTGTTTTTTGTCGCTCTAGCAGAATGCGGGCAGCTTTAACATGGCATAGCATCACTTTACGCTGTCTTCCTGGTCATTGGCTGTGCATTGTATCTGCAAGACATCTCAGTTGTTGACAATAATGTCAGCAATGATGGTTACACCTTAGGGAGACAATTTGTAGTACACCACAGTGTCACTGTTCTACCAGATGGATAACTATCTTTTACCAGAGGGCGCAGGTCTTTATACTCGGAGTTGCTGCTTTGTTTAGGTCCAACCATTCCTTTCTCGTCCTTATTTTAGCATAAAGCATAAAGACACCATTTCTTGTTACCAATAATGATACAGGATAGGAATGGTTGGTGTTGTTCACGTGTCAGTTGATGGTAAGCAAGCACAGATGTACATATTACCAACAACTGATTTTTGTGATTGTGGCTTAGAGTGCGTGGTATCAGTAAACCTGATTTTTGAACTTTCCCCACTGTATGGAAATGCCGCATGATGATGGAATGATCACAGTTCTTAACACTTGCCAGTTCTCGAGCATACCGATATGGATCATTGTTGATTAATACGTTTTAATGACCTTCACCAAACCTCAAAGATCTTCCTGAATGTGATAAGTCACTTCATGTCATACTTTGTCCAATGTCACTATCCCCATACTTAGCTCAAATGTGTATGGCTGCTTCAGCTGCTGTCATATCTGTTTTAAACTCAAACAGAAGAATATATCGAAAATATTCCTATTTCACGACTTGGCACACCATTTTATAGCCTCCACAGCTCTACTCGCTATCTCCAAATGACTAAATGAGAATATCTAAGTCAGATAATAACAGTGAACTACAAATAGCAACTGGAATACCAACATACAAAACAAAAATACTACGATCTGGTGAACCAACATATTAGATCCCCACTGGGGAAACTTGAAATGTTTATGAGGAATCTGTATTCTTTGCTGTGATGTGACTTCAGTGTAGATTCTCTAACGGATTCTGGTATTTGGATCCTACACTTTGATCTCAATAATTAACTTTCTAACGCAAATGGATCAAGACATTAGGATCCCAACAGATAACGTTTTTCCTGGTGAAGCTCAAAGCAACAAACTAAATGTTTACCCAGCAACAAATGCTCTCTCTGATAGTAATGCACAGTTAGTTACGATAAATATGCCTAAAGTAGTGCTTTGCAGTATGAATACTCTTCAGTGAAAATCATTTATAACAATTAATGTCTCTAGGACAAATGTTTTTAACAAAAGCTACAAGAGTGACCTGAGATGAAATTTATACTAAACCAAATGCTAACATGAAATTTAATTTATTCCATGATAAATTCGTATCATTATTTGAAATAGCTTTCCACATAAGCTTACCAGAAAGGACATTAATCTGTCAAGTAAAAAACCACAGATCATTAGAGCAATTAAAGTATCTTGTGAAAGGAAAAGAAAAACGTGTCTGTAGGCAGGAACAAGTAGAGATCCTGCAGTAGTTGTACACTACAAAGAGTAATCAGAATTAAAAAGAAAGATTATTAAAAACTTAAGGAACTTACACATAATGACAGAAATCAGTAATTCTGATAGCACACGTAAGGATACATGGAATTTAGTGAAATGAGAGACAGGACAACCAGCCACAGGACAGGATAACAGCTCTACTGAACTGAATGGAAGGGCTATAAATAAAGAGTCACAAGTAGCAAATATATCTAATAATCGTTTCTTAAATAAAGTAGAAACTGAAGTGACAAACAGTTCCAGAGAAAAATCACAGCATGTGTTGAAAAGTAACTCTCATAAAGTTCAGTCACATGAATATATTACCAATTTCTCCTTCTGAAATTAAGAAAATTATACATCCTCTCAAAAATAAAAGCCCATCCATCTTTGATGGTGTTTCCAATAGAGCACTGCCTTTTTGCCCCCATATAGGAAGCCCAGTCATACCTGAAATGTGTAATGCATCACTAACTCAAGGTGTTTTTCCAGAGAGACTGAAATAAGCCGTTGTTAAACTCCTCTTTAAGAAAGATGATAAGAGATATGTCAATATCTACAGACCTGTGTCACTGCTGACATTCTTTTCCAAAATCTCTGAGAAGGTGATGTATTCTAGAACACTATCTCACCTTAGCAACAATAATATCCTCAGCAAAACACAGTCTGGGTTTCAGAAAAGTTGTTCTACTGAGAATTCCACTTACATGTTCACTCAACAAATTTCACAAGCATTAAATAATAAAACAGCAGCAGTTGATAATGTCTGCAACGTATCTAAGGCATTGGAGTGTGTGGATCACAGTATTCTCCTAGATAAATTGAAGTTTCGTCGGATCGATGGTATAGCCAGCCAATGGGTAATATCATATGTAACTAACAGAATGCAGTAAGTTGTGCTTAGTAATTCAATCAAGGTAGTCTGAGGATGTAATTACGACTAAGGAGAAATCACGTGTGGATTTCCAAAAGGCTCAGTCTTAGGTCCATTATTGTTTGTCATGTATTTAAATGATCTTCCGTCTAATATAAAACTAGTAGAATTAGTCTTTCTTGCAGGTGACACAAATATTGTAATAACTCAAAACATACCTACAGGAACAGAAGGAATGATAAACAGTGTTCTTAAAAGTGTCATTGGCTGATTTTCTGTGAATGGCCTCACCCTCAGTTCTTTTTTTTTTAAGGAAAGAAAGAAACACCTGCAACATACTCAGTTCTGCATTTCTTGGGGTACTACACCAATGATAAGTGTAACATTTAGTGAGAAATAATAAATATGGTAGAAACTGAAACTTCTTTGGTGTCCATATTGATGAGAATTTACACTGGGAAAACCACATTTTGGAACTCCTAAAAGAAGTTAGACCAGCCACATTCACACTGATCATTGTTGCAATCTTAAGGAGTGCCAAATCAGTGAACTGACATATTTTTCATATTTTCATTCAATAATGTCATTTACAATAATATTCTGTGGTAACTCATCTTTAAGAAAGAAATTCATTAGTATTCAGAAACGTGATGTAAGAATAATATCTGGGGCTCATCCTTGATTCTCTTGTAGACATGAGATTAAGGAGTTGGGAATTCTGACTGCTGCTTCAAGTATATTTAATCTCTCATGAAGTTTGTTGTAAATGCACTACAGCTCGAAAGGAACGACACCAGCAGAAAAAATGATATTCATTACTCCACATTAAGATTATCTTTAGCACAGAAAGAGGCACACAGTGCTGCTACAAAAATTTTTGCTCACTTACCTAGTGATATAACATATCTGACAGACAGCAAAGCAACAAAGTAAGATTTGAAAGCAAACGTAAAAAGTTTTTCCTTGACAAATCTTTCCATTCTGTAGAAGAATTTCTGTTACTGCAGTGTGTTAAAGGTGGTGGGTAGCAATTACTAACTCACATTATAAATGTTCAGCATGTAGCCATATTTGCAAATTAATTCGCAACATGAAAGTAAAATGACTCATTCCACATGAAAAGATCCAAGTGACACGAAAGTAACTTAACTAACTAGTAGCAGCAGGTAATAATTTTTCACCAGTAGTCTCATAGCAATAGAAAGAGCATTACTGTCTGCATTTGTTATGTAGACAGTAAATTATCAGGAACCACAGACCAAGAAAAATTGTTAGTAGTGCTTGGAGATAGTATATTCCTACTGGAAGCTAATGCTGGTAAAATATTGGGAGCTTGTAAAGTCTCAGTAATAGCAGTAGATGGCAGTAGCTAGTATTAGCTGATGCTGATGAAACCTCGATAGGGACTAGACCTGCTATTTACTCAGTAATAACAGAAGGTAGTTAGACTTTAGTAGTAATCTATGACAGTAAATTCTATGATGGAACAGATTATAAACATTTTTAATCACTGAAATCATTTTGAAATGTTACAGAACATTTACTGTAGCCCTTTTTTCGAACTGCATTTAGCACTGCAGTACATTTTTCTTGGATGTCTTCAACTGCATGATAATGGTGTCCTTTTAGGAGTAACAAGAAGTCAGCTGGTGTCAGATCCACTGAATATGGCAGATAATCTAGGACTGTGACGATATTAATCTGTTAGTAGTAATTAATGATTGTAACATATTGGCACTGGTAGATGGAATTGTATTATTATCTGCAAATTGTTATTATAATCAGTTCAAGTGTAATACAAGATACCTTTATAGCCTGTAGATCTAGCAACTGTGGTTGCCTGTCATTTGTAATCGCTGTAATAGTTTTTACTTTCTTAACTGTAATATATTCTAAAGTATTTTCTGTATCTATTATTTGTTCTTCAGTTGTTGGAACTGTCTGTACTGAAACAATAGTATCAGAATGTTCAACAATGTAGTCAGTTTTTCTTCCATTAAAACTAACTAATCACCAAAAATTCGTACCTTGTTTTTGCCAGTACACAGTGTGTCCCAATTCTGCTAGGGCTGGCCATGAAAAATGAGTCATGGATTATGTTCACAAAATCACTATATTAATTCAGAATAGTCTCGCCCTGAATCAATACACAATTGAAATCATTTTAAAAGTGTTGTTAAACATTTACTGTAGCCCCTTTTTTACAACTGCGTTTAGCACTGCAGTGCAATTTTCTTGGATGTTTTCAACTGCATGATAACAATGTCTTTTGAGGAGAAACTAGAAGTCAGCTGGTGACAAATCCAGTGAATATGGCAGATAATCCAGGTATGTGATGCATTTGCTGGCCACACAGTCGTGCATAATCTTTGATTTGTGGACTGGGGAATTGTCAAGGAAAAGTGAAAAGGTAACTGCCTCATGGTACTCATGTTAAATTTGACGAATTCTCGGTCACAAACATTAAATCTGATGTTGCCTCAGTGCTCCACTGCTATTTTTCCGATTAGTGTCACACATACCAGGATGACTGCTGCTGTAATGCTAGTGCTTTGATATCTTACATAGGTGTTGCTGAAATTTCGAGGATCATAATGCTGCTAATTGCCACAAGGTAGCATAGCAGTTTGGAATTTCACACATGCAGTCCTAAAGGAACTGGGACACACTGTGTATATATTGCCTTATCAAGTCTATTCATCCTTTCATTCAATTAAGAACTTATTTCAACTAGCATTTTGTTCATTTTTGAAAATCTGTTAGCTAATTAAGTAAATTTGTCATCTGTGAAAGTGCCTATGTTGAATTTGTCGACTGCTGTGAAGGTGCCTGCGTTAAGGGGAGTTAGTACAGAATTTTTTTTCACATTTTCAGTTTTTTATCTTATTATAAAATCTGCAATTTTTGGAATGATATATATATATATAAAAAACTTATAAACTCACATTGGAAGTATTTAATTTTATTATTTTAAGCATAATCTACACTGGTTGAAATGTTAAAAGTTTTATGTGAATTACTTCAAAATCTAATAAAATCGGCAACTTTTTATACAGAAGGCTGAGGACTGCTGTGTTTTAATGGTTAAATTACGTGTTTGTATTGGTGGCACTGTCAAAAACAGTATCATGTCGTTTCGTAGTATAAACGCGCGTTGTGTGTCGAAGTGCTAACGTTTTTCTGAGGAAAAGTAACGAATGGATTGGTAAATCTCTCAAAAAGTAAAGCATGACTCCAAAACGAAGTGGTTTTAAGAAATTGTGTGTCATGGTAATAGATTTTCGAATAACAACATATGGCGTGTGAAGCTACAGACAATGAATTACAGGAAACTCGTCAGTATCTAGAGAAACACCCATTAGTCCTTTGAAAATTAAAATAAAACTTTGTGATACACTGTTTTCTCAAAACGAGAATGATGTGTAAATGGTACATTAGGTTATATTCTGATATATTTACACATCCTAACACGGATGTTAGATGAATGTGTGTGTTGTAAAATATGTGGAGGGCCAGTTAGTTTACATGAAGACAGTGAGGTATCAAATTGACTAGCCAGGAAACTTATAATTAATGGTGCCAGTTGTAAATATACTAATTCATTTTGGAATTCTGATAAGTGTAAATAATTATTTTTAAGTAAATGTTAGGTCAATCCCAAAGAAAGCAAGTGTTGACAGATGTGAATATTACCGAACAATCAGTTTAATAAGCCACAGCTGCAAAATACTAACGCGAATTCTTTACAGACGAATGGAAAAACTAGTAGAAGCCAACCTTGGGGAAGATCAGTTTGGATTCCGTAGAAATATTGGAACACGTGAGGCAATACTGACCTTACGACTTATCTTAGAAGAAAGATTAAGGAAAGGCAAACCTACGTTTCTAGCATTTGTAGACTTAGAGAAAGCTTTTGACAATGTTGATTGGAATACTCTCTTTCAAATTCTAAAGGTGGCAGGGGTAAAATACAGGGAGCGAAAGGCTATTTACAATTTGTACAGAAAGCAGATGGCAGTTATAAGAGTCGAGGGACATGAAAGGGAAGCAGTGGTTGGGAAGGGAGTGAGGCAGGGTTGTAGCCTCTCCCCAATGTTATTCAATCTGTATATTGAGCAAGCAGTGAAGGAAACAAAAGAAAAATTCGGAGTAGGTATTGAAATCCATGGAGAAGAAATAAAACTTTGAGGTTCGCCGATGACATTGTAATTCTGTCAGAGACAGCAAAGGACTTGGAAGAGCAGATGAACGGAATGGACAGTGTCTTGAAAGGAGGATATAAGATGAACATCAACAAAAGCAAAACGAGGATAATGGAATGTTGTCGAATTAAGTCTGGTGATGCTGAGGGAATTAGATTAGGAAATGAGACCCTTAAAGTAGTAAAGGAGTTTTGCTATTTGGGGAGCAAAATAACTAATGATGGTCGAAGTAGAGAGGATATAAAATGTAGACTGGCAATGGCAAGAAAAACGTTTCTGAAGAAGAGAAATTTGTTAACATCGAGTATAGATTTAAGTGTCAGGAAGTCGTTTCTGAAAGTATTTGTATGGAGTGTAGCCATGTATGGAAGTGAAACATGGACAATAAATAGTATAGACAAGAAGAGAATAGAAGCTTTCGAAATGTGGTGCTACAGAAGAATGCTGTAGATTAGATGGATAGATCACATAACTAATGAGGAGGTATTGAATAGAATTGGGGAGAAGAGGAGTTTGTGGCACAACTTGACAAGAAGAAGGGATCGGTTGGTAGGGCATGTTCTGAGGCATCAAGGGATCACAATTTTAGTATTGGAGGGCAGTGTGGAGGGTAAAAGTCATAGAGGGAGACCAAGAGATGAATACACTAAGCAGATTCAGAAGGACGTAGGTTGCAGCAAGTACTGGGAGATGAAGAAGCTTGCGCAGGATAGAGTAGCATGGAGAGCTGCATCAAACCAGTCTCAGGACTGAAGACCACAACAACAACAACAAATGTTAGGTGGTTTTATGGACTGAGAGCTATTGGCAAAGGACACATTGCAGCAGAAACAATGTGTGCCATGATGAATATACAATGCCCACCTTGTAAAATCGACAAGTATGCAGGATTTATTAGGGCTGCTGTCGAATCTGTTGCATGTGAGTCAATGAAGGGTGCTGCAAACGAAGCTGTTGAAATAAATAATGGTATGACTGACAAACCAGTAGCTTTTGATGGTACTTGGCAGCTACAGTTCTAAGAATTCTGTTGCTACGGTGACCATTGTGGATACTGGAAAGGTAATAGATTTCCAGATCTTAAACAAACGTTGTTATAAGTGTAAATCAGGGGATGAAGAAAGGCATATCTGTGACAGAAATTATGAAGGAACAAGTGATGGTATGGAGGCCTCTGCAGCTATTAAAAATTTTAGTTGATCTGTGAACGAAAGGGGAGTGTGTTAAACCAAGTTTGTAGTCCTTGTTGCTAGTAGTTGTTGTGCTGGCTCGTGTTGCCGCGAATTATTACTTGGGTTGGGTGGTCTGATTTCTACATTGTCGCCACGCTATAAATTGGAATTTCTGTGATCCTGCCAATTTTGATCTGTCCCCTCATCATAACTGTTTTGGTTCTCATAATTGTTATGGCCATAATTATCACGTGGGCTCGATACTCTGTATTCTGCGTGAGCACCGCGTTCCGAATTGTAATTTGCGTGTCCGCGCCAATTTCGGTTGTCTCTATCGCGACCATTCCTTCTAAAATAATTGTCATTTCCATAACGCCTTTGCTCTCGCGGTCCGCGATCTCTATTACTGCACTGAGAGTTCCTATGATTATAAAAATCATTTCTCTGGCGTCTATGATCTGTGTTATTCGGTTGATGTCGCATATCGCGCCTATCTTCTTCCGCCCTGTACTCGTGAGGTTCGTCCAAGTTCCATACGCGTTTACGGTCACGCCGCGGATTACTATTTTTCCAATACCGATTACTATTATCTCTTTGTGTGTTTTCATAGTTGTCAAATTCTAATTCTTGCAAAAGAGTTTGGAATGCCTCTAAGTCATCTTTGCACCTACCTGCCAAAATTATGTGGCGTAATCTGATCGGCAGTTTTGTCAAACAGATACGAATTAATTCCGACTGACTGTACAGATTCGTTAAATATCTGTTCATGCGCATCATGTTTTCAAAATATTGCACTGGAGTTGAAAATTTCGACTGCTCATAACTTTGAATCATAAAGATGTAATGTTTTACACGATCTTGTGTAGTCTCTGACCAGTAAGCAGATAAGAATGCGTGATAAAAATCACCGTATGTGTGACATTCACGTACTATTGAGCGCATTCTTGTTGCAGGCTCTCCTTCAATATAACTGCAAATTACAGTTTTTGGCCAATTGGCCATGTTGGTGGTAATGAATAGTGAAATTGTTGTAACTACTCTCCAGGGTGGATTTCGTGACTAGCATTCCGAAAAATTTTAAATTTCCTAACTGTGAGAAAATGCTTGTAGTCAAACTCGTCATTTTTCTTAGCGGATGAGTTTTCTTTTACAGCATGACTCAAGTTTCCTTCATTAAGTCACGCAAACGTGTCGTATTCTCGAGTTGTCTGAAGCCTAGTTTTCAGTCTCAAACGTTATGTCAGAAATTCTGTGTGGTGGTTTTGTCCTTTCTTAAGCCAAACCGATCATCTAACATAACTTAAATTTGCTTTTACATTGATCTGTATGTTGTTCTTGGCGGAAACTTGTATGCATGAGTTATTAAGTCGATTGTGCCTTATCTGCTTTTATAAGCCCTTGCTATCTTTGGAATTATGTGGATATTTTTTCGAAATTCCGGTCATGTGTATACAATCTCATAGATCCTAAACACTATTTCGAATAATCTTATCATGAAATCTCCTCAAACGGTTCTAAACAATCATCAGTCCTTCTGCCCTATTGATTTCAGCTTTTCCAAAAGTCTGACAAACTCTGACTTTCATATTCCATTTGATAATTAACGTTGGAACCAGGACTATCACCCATGTATAAAGGTATCAAAACATAATGTCAGTTGCAGGAATGGCGACTAGGACGCCCTGGTTTTATCGCAGGTTTCTGAGAAAGCACAACCCATCTTGCAAAGAGGTTGCACAGAAGATTCGTTCAGTCTGTTCCTGAGTCCTGCTTCCCTGTTCGGATTTCTCTTAAAACAGGCCTGAAGGAGTAAGTAGAAGGAGACTGGAGACGTCGCACTAGTTGTGGAGTTAGTCCACTGGGAAAATGTTATAAGGACTCTAGGGAATGTGAATGAGAATAGGGGGAAGAAAGGCGATCTTGTTTTCGCACCACAACGTTGATTGTGGTTTTTTCAGATTTCGCCCAGTTCGTTGA
Source organism: Schistocerca serialis cubense (assembly GCF_023864345.2). Classification (NCBI taxonomy): domain Eukaryota; kingdom Metazoa; phylum Arthropoda; class Insecta; order Orthoptera; family Acrididae; genus Schistocerca; species Schistocerca serialis. The sequence goes on from NC_064643.1 coordinate 443,039,717, forward strand.
GATTCTGGTTCTTCTTTTTATTTTTCACTCCTCTTCAACTAAATTAATCCTGTCTCTTTGATTTAAGCCAGTCAGGGGCGGCTATAGAAGTCGGTCAAGGGGAGGGGAGCTAATTATGGGAGGGGGGAATGAGGGAGTGGAATATCACCTAGCAAAAGGAGAGTTGGGGTCCTCCGACGACAAATTGGTAAAATCTGGTATATATTAGTTTTTGGAAACTGTTTTGGAGTTCAACGTAAAAGAAACTTATTTTCACATGGGAGATTTTATAAATTACATAAACCATGAAAATGGTCAACTTACATCGAATAAGTTTTCGTTAATTTTCTGCATACAGAAGATGATATGAATATAAAAACTTGAACTTGACATGAATATTAAAAAAAACCTGTAACAAAATTCACTGTATATTTCCGTCTTCTGCCCAATTTGTCATGCTCATTCGCCTCTGTTTCTTTTTACTGAATATGTCAATGAGATTTTCAATGTCCATATCTCTTTCTTTATGGATATTTGTAAGAGTCAATCCATTTAGTATCACCTGCCCATTGTGTTACGCAAATAAGTCTTTATTCGTCTCAAAGTAGAGAAGCTTCGTTCAGGAGTGCTTGTGGTGGCAGGAGTAGTCCCAGATATTTGGAATAAAACATATACATTTGGGAAAAACTGCTCGTCACAGTTGTTTAATGCTTCACTTACTATTTCAGGTCTTTTACTTTCATCAACCCACTTTTTCTTCCATAGTTTCAGTTCGCCTTTAATTAAAAGCAATGAACTGTCCAAAAACTGTTCATATTTCTCGGATGCCTGGATCACTTCATCCTCACTGTATTTTAAACACTATGCAGGAGTAACTCCTTGAAGTGGTAATAGGGTGCGAAAATCTTGTTTCTAGCTCGGCAATAAAACGATTCACAACAGGTAAAAATACTGTTCGCCTGAAGTATTCCTCGGCGTTTGAAGCAGAAACGTTGTCTCTTTTGGTTTGTGTTGAAATAGTTCTTGGCATTGCTATTACACTACCAATTTCTTCTGCCAGTTTGACAGAGTCTTCAAAAATACTTCCGAATACTATTTTCGAATCCGTCCTTATATAGTTGAACACCTCAAGCACATCATTGACATGATTTAAGGCAGTTGTTAAATCCATTTTAGGCCTTTGGAGTTGTTCGCTTAGTCTGAGAGTTAAAGAGAAGTAATATGCTGCAGTTGCTAACACGACTATGAAGTCTCCTCTTCGGACAGCAGAAATAAACATACAAGCTTTACTAGCCATTTCTGCGTTGGTTTCACGACTACTTGAAAGTTCGTCAAGCAAGGTCACGACTGGGACAAATAGCTCCTGGAAAGTAATAAGGGTATCGTGTCTTTCCACCCATCTTGTTGGACACATTGCCTTCAACTTTGTTTTCTTTGGGTTTGTCAACGGTAGTCGTGATATAACTTCCTCTAGGGAACATTTTCTGTTTGCAAAGGCAGACAAGAATGCTGAAACTCATCCTACAATTCCCATCATATTTCTGATTATTGGAGTATCACAAGACTTAGAAATGCACAAGTTCAAAGAGTGGCTAAAACAGTGGGTATTAATAGCCAACGGTTGTTTACTTAAAATAAGAGCTTGAACTCCTTTAAATCTCCCAGCCATTTTTGAGCCGCCATCATAGCCCTGTCCACAAAGATACTGATAGCTCAGGCCCAGTGTCTTGAGTTCTTCATTCATGGCTTCTATGGTAACAAAGGTCTCTATGTCAATGTACCTAACACAAAATGTCATCTGTTCCTTAGTGGTGACGTCAGTTGTTTCATCACATATAATGCTAAAAAATTTACCCTTTTTCACATCCCTCGACATTGAGGAGCAAATAGTGTCACGAATGCAATGTATGACTTCGTTTTGGACTGTGTTACTTATCATAGAACTGTTTCGGCCACATGTACTGAAATGATGTTTTAAATCTTCATCTCCAGCATCCATACGAAAAGCCAAAAAACTCTGAAATACTGCATGTTTTACCTCTAGAAGATAATCAGTTTTTTCATCTTTTAGCTGAGGAATTAAACCATGATCACGATGTCCTCGTAAAGGTAGGTTATTTCTAGCACACAGGACTATAGCTTTATAATAGGCCTCAAGCGTTTCAGGTTTTCTTCAATAACTGAAGATTTCTTGATATCAAGAACAACGGCAATACTTTTTTTACTTGATTCCATAGACTTGGTGAATTCTATAGCCTTCTCCATGGAAAATTTGTGATATTTTGCGTTTTCATGATGACGAAGATCTTCCATATCCTTCTTGTATTTGACCAATGGTTCTTTTACCAGTGTTTTCAACGCCTATAAAAATAAATTAAAAATGTCTTAGGTAAAGAATTAAGTAAAGAAAAAATAGTACAAACAGCAAACCTTGCAAGCAACACAGAAATTTTTGCTGAGAAAGCAAGCCTGAAAACTATTTGAATAATTATATGTTTTTGTATCTGAAGTGTTTCCATTTAAAAACGACACCTCCAAGTTATTTATGTTTTTTACGAAGTCAGTTAAAGGTTTCAGTTACTTAGAATAACCGAAAGCTGTAATAAGTACCTGGGAACCGATTTCGGCACCTGAAGGAGAAAACAGAACACATGCAGTACAAAATCCACCACGTAACATTTTACTGTATGAAAGCCAGTTGTACTCACTCATCCATTCATTCTTAATTGTTTGGTTTTGCTTCCTTTATAATTGAGTAGGAAAAGAAAAGCTTGCAGAAGTCTTCCAAGTATTCTTTAAAAACTTAAGATTTCATGATCACATAACGCGTCTTTAACAGCTCTTCCTATGTCATATGAGTCATAATATGTTTCAGTCCTTTCTGATCTTTCTTCCTGTGAATTAAATATGCTTTAAATGTCAGTATTGCGTACAAGTGGCTCAATACAAAAGTATATAGCGTTATTTACACATATAAAAAATTTAAATTTATTATGACCACTAAAAAGTCACCATTTGTCTTCCAAAACATTAACATTACCCCATATCCCTCGGTCTTGCTCCCTCCCTCTACAAACATTCGTATGGGCGCTCTCGGTAAACAGTATTGAAAAGGTCTTGTGTATTGACATGCTTAATGAAGGTACTAACTCCAGCAATTCCGTACAGTAATGACAAGGAAACAGAACAGTGAAGCAGTAAAGAGTAAGAAAGCAGACAACAATGACTTCTTCAGACAATGTTTCAGCTACCTAAAGTTACCAGCAGCCTGGAACAAGTGACTGCCATCACCTGACTTTTACCAATTCAGGACTGTCAAGATACAGTTTACACAGTATAACTCTTATTTGTTTGTGGAACTGGTCTGTGAACTTATGAGTCCAAAGATACATAAAATCTAATTTTCTCTTAATTTAGTGGGCTTTGCCTGGAAGCTTTGTTTGAAATGTTCCTACAGAAAGGCTTCAAAACTTAGCACGACATTAGCGATCTATGTCAGTGAAGGTCGTTGGTCGGTTCCGCCTGTCCCATCAGTCGGTCACAGTCAGATTAATAACAGCAAAACCAGGAAAGATTCCACATCACATTATTTACTGCAGGCCTACAAGCTTTCTTCTAGTAGTCTGAAAAGCTTTTACAAACTACTGAAATTCTCTCAGATGTTTATAGACTATTACTGAAAGTTGGTAGATCTTTTTGAGAAAGAAAGCTTTGAATAATTTGTAAGGTGACAGAATAAATGAAGGTCAATTTGGTACCTTACATAAGAGCTTTCCATATCGTAACGGAAGGTGAATATGACAACTAACTTAATTTGGCAGTAATGAGCAAATTTGCCTGTAAGTATGTAATGCAAAAGGGATGACACTCAATCGACGGTATTAACACACCGATCATGTAATGCATGTCTATGAGCAGAAGGTGAAACAAGCAGCGAGAAAAAAAGTTTTGATTTGGAAGCAATTGCGAGGCGGGGAGAAGGTCACACCACAGGGGGTACTCGGAAAGCACTTAGGGTGCGTCCCAAGGAGGGATCAACGACCGACCGACCAGGTGACTCAGACTCTATTGGTGACACGGAGAATGAAAGAACCCAGGTGGGGAGACAATTCGGCTACGAGAAAGACGAGACGGAAATTTTCGAGGACTCTTCTCTGACCAGGCGTCAAGTGCAGAACGGGGCGCATAACGCTCTGTACGACGCAGAGGAGAAATTTGTGTGAACACTGCGTTCACAGCGGCTGACGTCCAGCTAGGAATTAGCTCTAGCGTCGTTTAGCTCCAACAGTTCAGAAACGAACCAGCCAGTTAGTTAATTGTTCTTGAGAGAACTGAGAGGGCATTATAATACGCATGCTTGTCCAACCATGCGCGTGTATATTGCCATATTCCAAGACTAGGGATGAGTACTTATTTTCTCGCATAACGAGAAACATAGGGAAAAATTCAGCAAAGGTTTAATAAGCTTTTATAGGAATTTCAGAGGCAGAGAGCGGCCATACATATGATAGCTCATCACAGCAAAGGTAAATACCGCGTGCGGAGGCGTAAACGTGGTTCACCAGCTTGTGTCTACTGTAAACTCGAGCGACCTTGGGTAATCTTTTGCTCAACTTGTCACAAAACTAACCATCCTCCGTAGACTTGATTGTCATCCTAAATAGAACCGAACTTTGAAACGGAATCGGATGATTTATCGTAGTACTAACCAACATCATAACTAATTATAAGAATAATTTTGTAAAGAAACTTCTAGTTAAAATTTAATATTGTTGTGTTTAGCATTAGTTAAATTTCAGAGGACAAGATGCGTCACTCTCACAACTGTCTTAACATTGTCACATTGTAAACTGTGTAAAAGCATGTATATCTCTGAAAAGTTTGCAACATTAAACAAATGTCATTACAGTATACACAGTTGTGTCGTCAGTCATAGAATAAACAACCACCATCTCACATCTTACAAATTTTGTCGATATTATTAATACCAAAAATACGTATGGCCAGCTTTGATAAAAAATACAACAATAAAGTATTATTTTTCAGTACAAAATAATTAAATAATGATGGTTTGTGCAGAAAATATTTTACCTCCTTATAGACGAATGGCGTCTTTAAAAATTCACCTCGCTTCTTATGTTTTCAAGCAGTCTTATTCTTATCATTAGTTATCGATTAAACATAATAGCGCTAATCCTACACAATTAAACTAATAACTACTAGTAAAGAATCTCAGTAACATGAACGAAGTGTTATTTAAAATTAAGAAGATATGACTCTTACCAATTGTTTTGTGTTGTCGAAATTGTAGTCTCTAGATGCACAGGCCTGTGACGGTTCCAGTTCTATAGCGCAAGCTTCAGATTCCTTACGAGAGTTTATGGCCCTACGCTCAGGTTTGCCAAAATAATTCGTTAGCTTGCGATTCATTGCAGCAACGTCTTTAAACGCTTACTCCAATCTCTAATACACTATTTTTTCAGAAAAAATTGACACTTCACGACGCATGATTCGGCCACACTACTCAGGTACACACTTCAGTAATATCAATAATCGTACTCGGAAAACAAGTGTTCGCTGACAGGATCTGGAAGAGTTGGAAGGACAACTGACTGTTTTTAACAATCGATTGGTCAGTCGATTGTTTTTTCGTGCAGTCGGTTTCTTCACTCGGTTGCAGCCATTATATGAATTTTACACTCAGTTTCCGGGTTTGAGTTATTTTATTTACTTTCTCTTTCGCACTTTTCGGTTATTATATCAATTTTTGGTTGGTTTTTAAAATTTAATATCAGAGGCTGCCCTTTAAATTTATGTATATATAAATGAACCATCACCTTTTAACAAGTTTCTGAAATATCTATGATCACAGTTGTAAAGATCGTTTGGAACACCCCGTATTTTCCATAATTCTTTATTGAGATAATGAGAAGCCGCCAACAATCGGTCATCGTATACACCGCGACGTTGCCCCGCTCGCCAGACAACTGAATGATTTAAATATCATTTGCTTTCTACTCATTGAGCTGTATTAAAACAGTTTTAATTTATATTTATATTCCTTACTACAAACGCGTACTATGTTTCAACATGAACGTCTCTATAATGCACTTTCACAAATTCCTGTAACTCTCGTGTGTAGTTTATATCTCCTGGTCGCTAGGTGGCGCGCACCTGCTGGCGTTGCCAGCACTACAACGCTTCTACAGAATGTGTGTGCCCGGTAAAATAATACGATTTGACCCAGGTATCTGACGATTTTGAAGTTTTCTTCTGGGGTTAGCAATTTAAGCGTTGGTAGGCATTCCTGGCATATTTAGCTTTCATGATTATTGTAAGTGGTACATTAATATACATCCAGTGTATATTAATAAATAATAAGATGCCCATTTTAAGTTAAATAACATTTATTGGTTTAGATAGTAAGCTGTTTGCCGCTCTTGTTCTTTTGTTAAGATGTGTTTGAAATACATTGACCCATATTGCTATATAATTATAAAAAAATGATTGAATCTGTTGAAGTAATATATTCGCTGATTTCTGAAGTCATTTTATCCAGTATAAAATGGAACTCCATTAAGGGGGGGGGGCATAGCCCCCATAGCCCCCCCCCTTGCCACCGCCCCTGAAGCCAGTGGTCTCTTTTTGTGAAAATTGATACTCATCTATATCAGTCTGGAATTGCATGATTGCAAATCACCATATACTACTTTATTTCTTTGATTTCCAGCATAATGTTTGTCACTATTTTGTTATGATATGGTTTTGTTTCCGGACCTGACTACGCCTTGAATTTCCACACACGAGTATTGTTGTCCTTGTCAAGTGACAATGTCTCTTCTTCGGCCTTGGTCTTTTCCAAGTACACCTCCATCTTCAGCTGAAACCTATTTCAGAATTTTGGAAGACTGTGTCTTCTCTCATTTGGTTTCTGTATCTCACATACTCCAGCAGTTCTGCCTTACAGTATGTCTCCTAGTCTGTCGTTAACATCACCTAAGACTGTCAAACTTTAGTCGATCTTCCCATACTCTATGCACTCATAAATTTTTTCACGCAGTGTCTCCTGACTTCGCCACCTAAACCCTTAGAATAATGAAGATGTTGGCTTATTTTTATTCTTCTGAAAAGTAATTCTATCTTTCTGGCGGCCAGTGTGGCCGAGCGGTTCTAGGCGCTTCAGTCTGGAACCACGAGACCGCTATGGTCGCAGGTTCGAATCCTGCCTCGGGCATGGATGTGTGTGGTGTCCTTAGGTTAGTTATGTTTAAGTAGTTCTAAGTTCTAGGGGACTGATGACCTCAAATGTTAAGTCCCATTGTGCTCAGAGCCATTTGAACCTAACTTTCTGTTCTTGGCTTATATCCTTTCTTCCGAAAAATAAATCTGTCACCGTATTACCTACCCTGCTACTTCTAACCTATTTCCGAGTGTGTTAAACCTTTTGCTAATGCTAATACCTTCTATGTAATATTATGAGAAAGTTCTTTCCGTTTCTCTTTGATAAACATTTTTAAATTCAATCTGCCCAACTTCCCTGCCTCCTCCCAATATTAAAATTAGAATTCGTCGAATTTTAATCTTATTTGCCATACTACTGAAAATCTCCTCCTAAGCAGTTCTCAACCGAAGATATGAACCAGGAGCACTTTTATGATTAGGAACTGGTCATCACGAGAAGACTGCTTGCGATTACACGTTTTCACCTTTAACGTAGTGCATTGAATTATCTTCTGCATTGGTTTACTGTTGGACTCTCACGCTTGTTGGTGCACCTTGGTAACCGGAAGGGCTGAACACCTATCTTCTATCCGTTTATCCCCCTCTACTCCCGCCGCCCATCTCCCTGGCTAGCCACGTTTTTTTGAAGTTGCCTTTACGACTTCTTAACAATTAATATTATCAAAGTCAATAATGTAGAGAAGACTCCTTAAACAGACATTGATATCAAACTATGGACGCTGGACGTAAAAACTGCATCATGCAGTAGAGTAAGATGCAAAATAAAATGGTAAGGTGGATATCAATTATATAAATGTAATAAAGATAAATATTAGTACAAATCGCTTGGAATATTTCCTCGAATCCCTGCTTCCGAATGCGTGGGACGCTCAGTAAGTAATGCAACATATTTTTTTTCTGAAAGCAGGTTGGTTTTATTGAGGTTCCAATACACCATACTTTTCCCCGCCCTTTTGGCTTCAAAACCCTGTTTTTCAACATAACCTCCGTTCAATGTGACGGTCTTAAACCACCTAACTGGGAGGACCTGTATGCTCGCATGGTACCACACAACTGGTCGATGTCGGAACCTAAGTCCTACTGCATCAATAACCTTCCCATCATCCACGTACTGTTTCTGTGGAGTGAATCATTCCTTAGGGTAAACGGTGGAAGTCTAAAGGTGCGAAATCCGGGATGAAGGGTGGGTGAGAAAGAAAAGTTCAACGAAGTTTTGTGAGCTCCTCTCGGATCTACATCTACATCTACATTGATACTCCGCATGCCACCCAACGGTGTGTGGCGGAGGGCACTTTACGTGCCACTGTCATTACCTCCCTTTCCTGTTCCAGTCGCGTATGGTTCGCGGAAAGAACGACTGTCTGAAAGCCTCCGTGCGCGCTCTAATCTCTCTAATTTTACATTCGTGATCTCCTCGGGAGGTATAAGTAGGGGGAAGCAATATATTCGATACCTCATCCAGAAACGCACCCTCTCGAAACCTGGCGAGCAAGCTACACCGCGATGCAGAGCGCCTCTCTTGCAGAGTCTGCCACTTGAGTTTATTAAACATCTCCGTAACGCTATCACGGTTACCAAATAACCCGGTGACGAAACGCGCCGCTCTTCTTTGGATCTTCTCTATCTCCTCCGTCAACCCGACCTGGTACGGATCCCACACTGATGAGCAATACTCAAGTATAGGTCGAACGAGTGTTTTGTAAGCCACCTCCTTTGTTGATGGACTACATTTTCTAAGCACTCTCCCAATGAATCTCAACCTGGTACCCGCCTTACCAACAATTAATTTTATATGATCATTCCACTTCAAATCGTTCCGTATGCATACTCCCAGATATTTTACAGAAGTAACTGCTACCAGTGTTTGTTCCGCTATCATATAATCATACAATAAAGGATCCTTCTTTCTATGTATTCGCAATACATTACATTTGTCTATGTTAAGGGTCAGTTGCCACTCCCTGCACCAAGTGCCTATCCGCTGCAGATCTTCCTGTATTTCGCTACAATTTTCTAATGCAGCAACTTCTCTGTATACTACAGCATCATCCGAGAAAAGCCGCATGGAATTTCCGACACTATCTACTAAGTCATTTATATATATTGTGAAAAGCAATGGTCCCATAAGACTCCCCTGTGGCACGCCAGAGGTTACTTTAACGTCTGTAGACGTCTCTCCATTGATAACAACATGCTGTGTTCTGTTTGCTAAAAACTCTTCAATCCAGCCACACAGCTGGTCTGATATTCCGTAGGCTCTTACTTTGTTTATCAGGCGACAGTGCGGAACTGTATCGAACGCCTTCCGGAAGTCAAGAAAAATAGCATCTACCTGGGAGCCTGTATCTAATATTTTCTGGGTCTCATGAACAAATAAGGCGAGTTGGGTCTCACACGATCGCTGTTTCCGGAATCCATGTTGATTCCTACAGAGTAGATTCTGGGTTTGCAGAAATGACATGATACGCGACCAAAAAACATGTTCTAAAATTCTACAAGAGATCGACGTAAGAGATATAGGTCTATAGTTTTGCGCATCTGCTCGACGACCCTTCTTGAAGACTGGGACTATCTGTGCTCTTTTCCAATCATTTGGAACCCTCCGTTCCTCTAGAGACTTGCGGTACACAGCTGTTAGAAGGGGCGCAAGTTCTTTCGCGTACTCTGTGTAGAATCGAATTGGTATCCCGTCAGGTCCAGTGGACTTTCCTCTATTGAGTGATTCCAGTTGCTTTTCTATTCCTTGGACACTTATTTCGATGTCAGCCATTTTTTCGTTTGTGCGAGGATTTAGAGAAGGAACTGCAGTGCGGTCTTCCTCTGTGAAACAGCTTTGGAAAAAGGTGTTTAGTATTTCAGCTTTACGCGTGTCATCCTCTGTTTCAATGCCATCATCATCCCGTAGTGTCTGGATATGCTGTTTCGAGCCACTTACTGATTTAACGTAAGACCAGAACTTCCTAGGATTTTCTGTCAAGTCGGTACATAGAATTTTACTTTCGAATTCAATGAACGCTTCACGCATAGCCCTCCTTACGCTAACTTTGACATCGTTTAGCTTCTGTTTGTCTGAGAGGTTTTGGCTGCGTTTAAACTTGGAGTGGAGCTCTCTTTGCTTTCGCAGTAGTTTCCTAACTTTGTTGTTGTACCACGGTGGGTTTTTCCCGTCCCTCACAGTTTTACTCGGCACGTACCTGTCTAAAACGCATTTTACGATTGCCTTGAACTTTTTCCATAAACACTCAACATTGTCAGTGTCGGAACAGAAATTTTCGTTTTGATCTGTTAGGTAGTCTGAAATCTGCCTTCTATTACTCTTGCTAAACAGATAAACCTTCCTCCCTTTTTTTATATTCCTATTAACTTCCATATTCAGGGATGCTGCAACGGCCTTATGATCACTGATTCCCTGTTCTGTACATACAGAGTCGAAAAGTTCGGGTCTGTTTGTTATCAGTAGGTCCAAGATGTTATCTCCACGAGTCGGTTCTCTGTTTAATTGCTCGAGGTAATTTTCGGATAGTGCACTCAGTATAATGTCACTCGATGCTCTGTCCCTACCACCCGTCCTAAACATCTGAGTGTCCCAGTCTATATCTGGTAAATTGAAATCTCCACCTAAGACTATAACATGCTGAGAAAATTTATGTGAAATGTATTCCAAATTTTCTCTCAGTTGTTCTGCCACTAATGCTGCTGAGTCGGGAGGTCGGTAAAAGGAGCCAATTATTAACCTAGTTCGGTTGTTTAGTGTAACCTCCACCCATAATAATTCACAGGAACTATCCACTTCTACTTCACTACAGGATAAACTACTACTAACAGCGACGAACACTCCACCACCGGTTGCATGCAATCTATCCTTTCTAAACACCGTCTGTACCTTTGTAAAAATTTCGGCAGAATTTATCTCTGGCTTAAGCCAGCTTTCTGTACCTATAACGATTTCAGCTTCGGTGCTTTCTATCAGCGGTTGAAGTTCCGGTACTTTACCAACGCAGCTTCGACAGTTGACAATTACAATACCGATTGCTGCTTGGTCCCCGCATGTCCTGACTTTGCCCCGCACCCGTTGAGGCTGTTGCCCTTTCTGTACTTGCCCAAGGCCATCTAACCTAAAAAACCGCCCAGCCCACGCCACACAACCCCTGCTACCCCCTGCTAGCTGCTTGTTGCGTGTAGTGGACTCCTGACCTATCCAGCGGAACCCGAAACCCCACTACCCTATGGCGCAAGTCGAGGAATCTGCAGCCCACACGGTCGCAGAACCGTCTCAGCCTCTGATTCAGACCCTCCACTCGGCTCTGTACCAAAGGTCCGCAGTCAGTCCTGTCGACGATGCTGCAGATGGTGAGCTCTGCTTTCACCCCGCTAGCGAGACTGGCAGTCTTCACCAAATCAGATAGCCGCCGGAAGCCAGAGAGGATTTCCTCCGATCCATAGCGACATACATCATTGGTGCCGACATGAGCGACCACCTGCAGATGGGTGCACCCTGTACCCTTCATGGCATCCGGAAGGACCCTTTCCACATCTGGAATGACTCCCCCCGGTATGCACACGGAGTGCACATTGGTTTTCTTCCCCTCTCTTGCTGCCATTTCCCTAAGGGGCCCCATTACACGCCTGACGTTGGAGCTCCCAACTACCAGTAAGCCCACCCTCTGCGACTGCCCGGATCTTGCAGACTGAGGGGCAACCTCTGGAACAGGACAAGCAGCCATGTCAGGCCGAAGATCAGTATCAGCCTGAGACAGAGCCTGAAACCGGTTCGTCAGACAAACTGGAGAGGCTTTCCGTTCAGCCCTCCGGAATGTCTTTCGCCCCCTGCCACACCTTGAAACGACCTCCCACTCTACCACAGGTGAGGGATCAGCCTCAATGCGGGCAGTATCCCGGGCAACCACAGTCGTAGTCCGATCAGGGGATGCGTGGGACGAGCTGGCCGTCCCCGACAAACCCCCATCCGGACCCCCACAGTGATGCCCATTGGCAACAGCCTCAAGCTGTGTGACCGAAGCCAACACTGCCTGAAGCTGGGAGCGAAGGGATGCCAACTCAGCCTGCATCCGAACACAGCAGTTGCAGTCCCTATCCATGCTAAAAACTGTTTTGCAAAGAACGTCTGAACTAATCTACAGGGAGCGCAAACAAATCGACAAAATTTAAACAATTATTAAAATACAAGATTGCCTAGTAAATGCAGTAATGCTGCTACTTGCGCACTGCTGACACTGCTCGGCGGCGGAAGGAGACTAAGCGAAATTACACTATTCAGGTACTAAAACACGATGCTACAACTCTCAAATACTATAATACGCCCGAAATTTATGAATTAAACAATGCAAGAACCAAAAACACGCAAAGAAATTAAGAATTAAACTATGTAACAAATGAGTGAGCTAGGAGTATACGACTTGCTGCTGCAGCTGCTAATCCAACGGCGGCAGGGAGCACACTGACTGCGACCAACCGACACTGGCCGTTCAAAACAAAACAGTAGACAAACGACTACGCGAATTTACACTATTCAGGTACTAAAACGCGATGCTACAACTCTCAAATACTATAATACGCCCGAAATTTATGAATTAAACAATGCAAGAACCAAAAACACGCAAAGAAATTAAGAATTAAACTATGTAACAAATGAGTGAGCTAGGAGTATACGACTTGCTGCTGCAGCTGCTAATCCAACGGCGGCAGGGCGGGAGTTGCATGAGGCCTTGTGTTGTCATGGCGAAGGAGAAGTTCGTTTGTAGATTTTCGGAGACGAATACGCTGAAGTCGATTCTTCAGTATCCTGTGGGTAGCACAACACACGTCACCTTTGATCGTTGTACCATGAAGAAGGATATAAAGAAAAATAATAGTCCCTCCAGAGAGCCAGAAGACCATCACCAAGATTTTACTGGCTGAGGGTGCAGCTTTGAACTTTTCCTTCGGAGGAGAGGTGGTGTGGCCTCGCTCCATGGGTTGCCGTTTTGATTCCGGTTGGAAGAGATGAACTCATGTATCATCGCCTGTGACGATGTTCGACGAACAGTTGTCATGCACAGCCTCGTAACGTGCAGCAATTCTGCACATATGGTCTTCGTTGCTCTTTATGGTCTTCCCTGAGGCGGCGAGGAGTCCGGTGGACACAAACCTTTGAGTACCCCAACTGATGGATGAGTGTGTCAGCACTACCAGCAGTGACGTCCAGTCGAACAGCGAGGTGTTTGATTGTGATCCGTCGATCACCTCGAATGAGAGTGTCCGCACGTTCCAACACTGCAGCAGTCACAACTGCATGCTGCTGGCTGACACGTAGGAGGTCCAAGAGGTATACGATCTTGTTGCAATGATGACAATGACTCGCCCATCCACTCACCGTGCTTTTGTTTACTGCCAGGTCTTCATAGACATTCTGCAAGGGCCTATGAATATCTGCGATGCTATGGTTTTCGGATAAGAGCAACTCAGTGCCAGCTCTCTGTTTGGAACACACATTACAGACGCCATTTTGAAGGCTATGTATAGCACTGCCACCAATCGGAACTTCATGATACTATAGGGCCTGAAGCAGGAGTATTCCACAATGTTCCACAACAAATTCTGCATGTCCTCAACCGAAATTTGCCAAAAAAGTGTTGCATTACTTACTGAAAAGCCGTCTTAGTTAGGTCGATAATTTTTTTTTTCATGTTCCACAATCCAAATGAGAGTTTATCATGGATCATACCCAATCATTTTCACCGAATACATCTACCAAATGAATTGAAAAGACGTGTGCGCATGACATAATTGGGTGGGAATCTCCTTCCGAGGAGTTCGGTACACTGTTAGAAGTCTCTCCTGTTTGATGTTACTTCAACGATTTACGCACCAATAATGATGAAATGATGACGAGGACAACACATCAATCCAGTCTCAAATGAAGAAAATGCCCAATCCACCTGGGAACCGAATACGTATCCCCGCCATCGAGAGTCAGCAACGTTCACCTCAAGACCACGAGCTGTTAACATAAAATGAATTTAATGCACCAAAAAACAAATTCACAGAGCAATGGGCATGAAATCAAATAACGCAGCATTGGTCATTACATGTCACAGGAGACGGGCCCATCAGTATAAAAGAAGGCGAGGAGTATTGTGTTGCCAACAGAGAAGCAGGAGCAGTGGAAAGGATCGGTCAGGAGAGGTCAGTGTCTTCGAACATGGATTGGTCAGTAGATGTCAACTGAGTAACAGATCCATCTGGAACATTTCAACCCTTCTGAAGCTGCCAGGGTCATTTGTTGGTGACGTAATTGTGAAGTGAAAACGCGAAGGAAAAAGTTCAGGCAGATCTCATGTACAGATAGCTAGGGACCATCGGGCACTGCAGAGGGAGTTGTAAAGAATCACCTGAAATCAACGGAAGGAATAGCTCGTGAGTTCGAAAGTGCTACCAGCAGTCCAGTTAGAACAATGGCAGTGCCTAGGCAGGTAAAAAAATTGGGTTGCAACGATGGAGCAGCTCCTCAAAGCCATACATTTCGGTACTTGTTTTTAAGCGACCCTTCAAGTTGTGAAGGGTCGACCGCATTAGACAGTGGATGACTGGAAACAAATGATTTAGAGTGACTAAGCACATTGTACCATGTGCTAATCCAGTTGTAACCTCCCCACAAAATTCATTCCACATTAACCTCCACACAAAATTCATTAACCTCCGCACAAAATTCATTCACATTTAATCTAAGCTCAAAAACAGAAAAATTCCTAAACCTCTCAACAGTAAAAAATATAATTATTTCGTTCACATTCAGTGTAACGTCCCAACAAAATAATTTCTGTAACCTGGTAACAATACAATGTAACTAACCTCTCAATTAAATTGTCTCTCACTTATAACATTTCAATAATTGAATGTGAATTTAACCTGGTAAATTTTGGATGTCAACAGTGCTGCGTCATGGACCTGAAAGATCATTCTGAATAAAAAAGAGGAAAATTCTTACCTCAATGAAGTCGCCGGATAACGCATATATATCTGCTCTTGCAGTAAATTCTTCTGGCACAGCCCTGTGCAATGCTGGCCAATAGATTTGTCATTTATGAAAGGGAAACAACTGATTTTTCTTTTGCAATAATCGGGATGATCATGGATTGGAGAAATTAGTAAATTATTTAAATTGAAATAAATGGTTGTTAAAAATTACTTTATATGAGAAAGATTATTATTAGGACATTTTTAAAACATTGACATGGGACTTGAGATAACATTACTACATATGCGCGAGGCTGCTTTTTACCTTATACAATAATGCTCAGGCTCCGGCATCGCTGCACCGCGACCGGCCCAGCCAACACAATACACCAGACCAGACCAGAGCAGACTACAGACTAGCAACAACTTACTGCTACAGCTACACAGTTCCTACTACAGTCAACACTGCTCTCTGGTAAGAGAGTCTCTTATACCTTGCATTTCGCAGGCAGCGCATGAGCAATACATCGAAATTACATCTGCTCGGAGCTCTTACATAACCCTCCACTGGGGGGGGGGGGGGCAAAAATTTGGCAGTGATGGTGAGTCAATTGGACTTGCCATGAGCAACAAATTTTTCTATAATCTACTTAATTAACTAAGTCTACAGTCACAGAGTATATACATATATATAAGTGCAGAACATGAAATGAAATAGAGTGCACATGCACTGAGTACAGAACATATCAAGAAATCACAAAATGTATACGCAATGAGTACAAAACATATTAACAAATGACATAACGTGCACACGCACTGTATATATAATTTACCATTTTACAATAACTAGGAAAGGAATGGGAAGGATTGCGTCATGGTTGTAGCACAGTAGGTTGCACGTAGCCGCACTGAAAGTCCATATCTTTCTACAGAAGCACAACACCAAGTGAGACAATCTGAAGTTCACTTCCCTGAAGTATTAATCAGTGTAGCCAAGACAATGAAATGTTGTATTAATATTCAATGTTATCATTTTGGTAGTACATTAGGTACACCAAACAGTAGGACCATAATAACATCTCCATCGATCAAGGTGGTGGACAGCATGTTGTGTCAACACCACACTCTTGTAGAATCCACACTCTTTCACCAACGTAGAATTAGAGCAAAAACCAAATATAGTGCTCCATGACCATGAGTATGGACAGGAC
This sequence comes from Schistocerca serialis cubense, assembly GCF_023864345.2. Classification (NCBI taxonomy): domain Eukaryota; kingdom Metazoa; phylum Arthropoda; class Insecta; order Orthoptera; family Acrididae; genus Schistocerca; species Schistocerca serialis. The sequence continues at coordinate 443,056,105 of NC_064643.1, forward strand.
AAATGGATATTGCAGTAATTTCTAGTAATTAGGTCAGAAGGTGAAGGACATTAAGTCTTATGCTAGTCATAATTGAGAATTACACTAGTCTGTAAACCGATTTGAGTAATTGTTGGCACTCATTGCCTAGTTACTAAACATTTCTGTACTATGTATGGAGTATTACAGAACATTGTTCATAATAAATCATTTGATTACAGTAAACATTGGCATTCATTGGTCAGTTACAAACCATTTTTGTGCATTATTCAGAGGTGGTCATTCGAAGCAAGAGTTAATTAATGGCATAGCATTTACATAATTCATCTAATTATAGTAATCATTGACACTCATTGGCCAGTTAAAAATCATTTTTATGCATTGTTCAGAAGTCATCATTCAAAATAAGAGTTAATTAATGGCATAGCACTTATAGAGTATAACAAAAATATTATTTACAGAAATTATTGGCATAGCATTTATGCATTATTACAAAACATCATTTAGTATTACTCAGAACTCATCATTTAAGTGACATAGGACATATTTAAAATGTAACACACTGTAACAATTACTCAAGGTCTGTGGTCCAGTAATACATAGATATAATGGATTCAATACATCTGAGAAATTTGCATTATATTTAGAACTAGAAATACATCTTAAACTAGTAGCATTATTTGGTTGTATACTGGTAATACATTTTTTTGTGCTAGCAATGTTTTGCGTTGAGATCGATAATTAATTCCTGGGGCATGAAAATATTTGCTTTTGACTTATTGCTGCAAATAAGGATTAATAACGTCATTCGTCATGAGTCAGCTGTGGCAAGGTTATGAAACAAGCAGAGTATATGTGATCACATTCATGAATGAGACACACAAATGGGTAAAAAATGCAAGTACTTGAACAGGTTTAATGACTAATTGCTTATAGCACATTAATTTCATGAATAGCTTCCCCTGGAAAAAATACAAAATGGATTATTGAGCTGAAAGAAGAAACGCACATTACGCTGAAAAGTAGTGAACTTCGAATTAACAGGTAATGAAATGTGTACTCAATATGTATGTACTCTAGCTGTCCTTTCCAAAACATTCAGTCATTATACTATGCGACATAAGACATACTGTCAAAACGAACTGCAACAAATACTTAAATAACTACATAGCATCTCTTAACTAACAGTAAATATGTGAACTTCACCATTATCCTCATCTGCAAAGAAAAGCTTCATTATTCATATTACCATTTACTTCATTACTATCATCACCTGCAAAGAAAAACATTATTCATATTAGCATATTCTTCATATAACTATTCATCATCATTCATTATCATCTGCAAAAGAGACACTTCATTATTCATTATTCATATTACCATTTACTTCATACGACTATTCATAGTATAGAGTTTCTTATATCTAGCACATTTCATCACTAGAACTAAGATGTGTAGTTCTGTCTGACAGCCTGCATCAATCGCCTCGTATTCTGAAAGAAAAATAATTAGTTAAGACTGCTATCATACGATGTGTGTGGTATATTTTTGTTAACGCTTGTTAATTCGGATCCATTTACTCTTCATGACATGGTATTGCATTTTCTTTCGTTCATTCCGAAGGTGAAATTCCCATTTCATAGTAATCCACTGTGGTTTGTTTAAGTTATTTCATTTACACGTTATTGCTTCTAGTGACATAGTTAAGCATACAGCATAGCATGACAGAAAACGTATTAAGTCAAAAACATGGACAGTTTTCAAGTGCAAAAAATGTACACAGAGTAACATAATGTAGTAGCAAAAAGAAATGTAAAATAGTCAGGATATTGAGATATCATAAGGAAAAATGTCAAAGTCAACTGGCGTTTGTTATATCTTAAAGATTTCGTAGTGCATACAAACAAAACAGGAAAACAATCATACATACACGAAAAATGGAAAATGTGCATGGTCTGATATATAACGACAAGAAAAGCGACCTGCTAACCTTACCTTGCCGGGCACTTGCCAAGAAAAAATACCATCATTATCAGTAAGTAGTCACATAAATATAATTGCTTAAGTGGTCATAAAATATGTAAATTTTATCTGGAAAAATGTGCACGGTCTGATGTGTAACGACAAGTAAAGCGACCTGCTAACCTTACCTTGCCGGGCACTTGCCAAGAAAAAATATGATAATCATCAGTAAGTGTTCATATAAAAATAATTGCATAAGTGGTCATATAAAAGTCAGGAAATGGCATTATAGTGTGATAAATCATAATGTTTGCGCATTCAATAAAGGGTTTAATATTAGAGACATGGTGATTGCCTTTGCTTTTTCTGGTTGTCAAAGTTTCGACGTGTACTACATTGGGGTGAGGAATGCTGCGAATTCGATATGGACCTGCGTATAGAAGCTCATATTTACTGCATCTACTCTTTCCTCTGTTGGATAAATAGTGTGTACGTACTAATATCTTCTGTCCAATGTGAAAGTCACGGCGTGTACAAACCTGTTTTTGCTGTCTTCTCCGGCGCTCTGCGGCACGTTTGATGTTGTTCAGCGCAATGTCAATTATTTCATGGTGTCGTAGTCGACGAGATGTAGGAAAGGATACTAATTCTTTAATTTTGTTAGGTGGTTCAACATTTTTCAATACAACAGTCGGAGATAGCATAGTAGATTCATTTGGTATCGAGTTAATTACATCCTGGAATGACAGTATGTGTGTATCCAAATCAATACGTTTTTTTGTGGCAGTGTATTCTACATAGTTTACCAATTTCTTTCATTAGTCGTTCACAAGGGTTTGAAGAAGCGTGGTACCTGGATATATAGATCGGAGAAATGTTTCTTGCTCATAACATACGTGTCCATATAGCATATCGAAACTGTGGTCCATTGTCGGAAATTACTTTCAATACATGTCCTACATGAAATAGAAAATGTTTTACAAATGCTTTCGAATGTGTACGCCTAAAGCTGTGTTAGAACTGCACAATACTTTGCGTAACGGAATGAAGGTAACAAATTTCGAAGTGAGTTCAACAGCGACAAAGATGTAACAAAAACCTCTATTAGTTCTGGGAACCGGACCAAAAATGTCTACAGCGGCCATGTGTCTCAATTTAACAGGTACAATGGGATGTAACGGAGGAATATGTGAAGTCGTGTCTGACTTAGCTTTCTGGCAGATTTTACATGACGCTAAAACTCGTCGAATACGTTTCTCCATGTTGGCAAAATAACAGTTCTGTCTCAGTATAAGAAAACATTTTCTGGCTCCATAATGTGCGTAACTTAAATGAGTATACCAAATTAATTTGCTAACAAGTTCGTCAGGAATGCATAATAACCAATTGTTGCTGTCAGGATGAGAGTGGCGAAACAGAATGTTATTGCGTACAGTGTAATGGTTTCTGATGGTAACATTATTCCCATCTTGCCAAAGGCGTTTAGTTTCTTTCCATACGTTGTCTTTACTCTGCTCTTGTGCTATATCTCGTAATGATGATGAAATGAAGTTTTCGAATGCAACTTGTTGAATATGCATGACGCTAAAATTTGCTTGGCAGAAGTTGGTTGCGATGTCTTGCTGATTGTTGCTGAGAGAACGGGATAGTGCGTCTGCTACAATATTTTGCGCACCGGGAATGTGAACAATTGTAAAATTAAATTCCTGTAAATAAAGTTTCCATCTGCTTAACCTGTCGTGTGTAAGTCTTGCTGAAAGTAAAAACTGAATGGCTCTATGATCTGTGTAAACGGTCGTGTCTTCCATAAAGAAAATGCCTAAATCTCGTAAATGCCCATACAACACATTATGTTTCAAGTTCTGTAACAGAATAATTGCGTTCAACAGGTGACAGAATGCGACTCGCAAAGGCGATGTTTTTAATTACTGTATTACCGTCTTCTTCAATTTCCTGAAAAATATGTACGCCTAAAGCTGTGTTAGAACTGTCGGTGGCAATGGAAAAATTTCTAGTAAGATCTGGATGTGATAAAAGTGGTGCATTCAACAAAGCTTGTTTCAAATAACATTTTCGTGAACAAGATTCTGTGTATCTGAAGTATTGCTTACGTTGCTGGAAGATGCAACCTGTACTGTATCTAGTCAAATTCTTTCTGACGTGCTGTTATTGGCGGGAGGATGCTGTGGCATTTCAACTATTTGTACTGTTCGGTTATTTCTTCCTGACGTATTACGTTCGGGATGATATCTACTGTCTGGTTCATTCATGATAATCTGTTGTTGTGGATGATTCTGTTGCTGGTAAGACCGACTGTTACGCTGAAAATTGTGCTCATTACTTTTACGTCTGTCGTAATAATCATTGCTATACGGCGCGTTGCAATATGAGTTGAAATGGTGTGTTTTCTGTACGTACTGATTTCCTTGCTGCTGTGCGTTACTATTTGGCGGAGCCGACGCTATACATGTAGGCGACGAAACATTAAAGCTTGGTTGACCTTGCACAGTACATTGTTGGTTAGGTATGCTAACCGACTGGTTTTGTTGATGTTGCGGGGAAAAACCTCTATTGTTACCAAAATTTGTTTCCTGTTGCTGATAATTTTACACATACTGATGATTACACTTCTGTCTTTCATTAAAATTATGCTGGTAGTTCTGGAGTGTCTAATGAAAATTGTCACTTTCGGGTAAAACTTGTCGTATCAGGTTTTCTTTACTCATATGTAATCCTAGATAGATCGATAGTTGAAGAGCTGTTTTGATAGATATAAAGGATAGTAGAAGAGAAGGCAGCAGTGCAGAAAACTAAAGATGAAATAGCACTACTACGGCGCGGGGCCCTGTGCATGCTACGGCACATATTCATCGAAGCGTAATGAATCCCCTGAGGTCAATTACGCACTGCAAATAAATTTTAGTTTCTGCGTTACAGGCAATGCCGGTGAAAATTCAAAAGCAAGTTGTTGTATCCAATCCAATTCTAGTTTCTGCATTACAGGCGAAGCTGGTGAAAGTACAAAAATAAATTGTCGTATCCAGTCAAAAGGGTGAATCTGTGTTCTGTCATTCTTAAATTTCCCAACGGATAGAAAGTGCTTGTAATCAAAATTATCGTCTCTGAATGTATGAACAGGTTCAGGATTGTATGAGAATCTATTTGTCTGTGTCTGTTCGGATTCTAAGTCACGTAGTCTCTGTAAATTACCTAAATTATACAGGCTGTCTGAGTGTGAGAAATGTTCGGAATGTGGCGTATGCTGTGCCGTGTTAGAGGCTGAAACATTTTTCATCTCCGTCACTTCTTGCTGTAAAGTTGACAATTTTCTACGTAATGTATTATTGGACGAACCAATCTCACTGATTGTCTGCTGTAAAATTTGGAATTCGGGTGTTTGATTAAACGAAACAGGTGACGTATCGTCTGATTTGGTGTCATTATTACTTTCGATAACGTCAATACGACTGGCCAATTCATCATATTTTTCAGTCAGTGCTTTTACGTGATCGTCGTTTTTAGTGTCACAAGCATTAATTTGTTTTTGTATTTTACGTGTGGTTTTGTTCAATTTCTTAACATCTGCTTTGATGGCATCGGGATCCTGTATTAGTTCCAACTTTTCAAGTCTGTTGGTCATTGTCTGAAAGTCAAATGTGTGTGTGTCTGTTTTTGTTTTAAGATCGGAGATTTCATCATGCAATTCGGTGTTCAACTGTTTGATTTCGTCCGATACTGTAGCAATATTGTTGTCTACGTATGTTTTTGCTTTCGTAAACAATTTACGCTTATCTTCCTGTCTCTGTGCAGTAATTGTTTCCATTACTTATTGCTTTACTTTATTCTGTTCCTGTATAAATTTACGGTAACGCGTTTCACTGCTTTGTAAGTGGTGATTAAAACGTTCCTCAATTTGTCTGTTCTGTTGGTCAAATTTCGCGTCTACTTTCGCATCCAGCGTGCGTGAAAGTTCTGCTGACATTAATTTAAACTCGTCGCGTAACTGGGTTGCGTTTTCGGAACATTGTTTAGCGACTGCACTAATTTCGTCTCTAAGTAATTTAGTTGTGGCTGCATGTGTAATACTTAATCCTTGTGCCACAGATCTAATTTCTTCACTACTATTCGTAGCACAAGCCTTAATTTCCTCGCGTAATTGTTCTTTAGTATCATGACATTGCGCGGCTACGGCTGTAATCTGTTCACTAAGCTGTTTGGAATTGTTGTCTAGTTTTTCATTAAGTTGTTTGTAATTGTTGTCTTGCTTATGATTCGACTGTTTGAGACTTTTATTAATTTGTTGTTTGACATTTTCATTAATTTGTAGCATTAATGCTATAACTCGATCCATGCCAAAATTAGCTGCTATATTCTCTGTGCTGTGTGATGATGTATCTGTATGTGTCACGTTTTATATAACCATTTGGTCATTCTGTGATTCTTGAAAAGGTTTGCCAATCGGATGTGCACTGTTGGCCACTACATCGGAATCAAATAAATCTGACGTATTCTGACTACATTGTTCATCTTCGTGGGAAAAATTTATCTGTTCACAATTCAAATTTTGCAAACCGGGTGTGTCAAGCTGAACAGCGTTCATTGTAACGGAACGTGCCGCATCATCAATTGTTACATTTACTGTGGACATAATTGAATTTGTTTGTTCATCATCAGGATCAAAATCATTACTAGTGATCGGCACACACTGATTAACAGCAATTAGAGGATTATCGCTATTACACTGAGTGTCGCAAGTATTATCGGTCAAATTATTCGAGTCGGCTATTTCACTCATTGCACATCGCGATGTACTGTTAACAGTTTTTCACGGCATTTTTCACAAATCAAAATTAAGCACAAAATGAAACAAAGACGAAGCAAAAATGGAACAAACAATTACAACAAAGAGCAATAAATTGCCGATGATCTGTGAAAGAAAAAGTGACAAATTAGTAAATGCGTTGCGCCAGATGCAAACTACATTTAAGCAAATAAGAGCAGATAGATGACTACTTCTCAGAAATTCACAAAGAAATACGATCCTGGCCGGTTGTCGCCAAGTGTAACCTCCCCACAGAATTCTTATTCACATTTAGAAACCTCCCTACAAAATTTTTTTTCTCATTTAATGTCCCCACAAAATTCATTCACATTTACCGTAACCTCCAAACAGAAAAATTCCTAAACCTCTCAACAGTAAAAAATATAATTATTTCGTTCACATTCAGTGTAACGTTCCAACAAAATAATTTCCGTAACCTGGTAATAATACAATGTAACTAACCTCTCAATTAAATTGTCGCTCACTTATAACTTTTCAATAATTGACTGTGAATTTAACCTGGTAAATTTTGGACGTCAGCAGTGCTCCGTCATGGCCCTGAAAGATCATTCTGAATAAAAAAGAGAAAAATTCTTACCTCAATGAAGTCGCCGGATAACGCATATATATCTGCTCTTGCAGTAAATTCTTCTGGCACAGCCCTGTGCAATGCTGGCCAATAGATTTGTCATTTATGAAAGGGAAACAACTGATTTTTCTTTTGCAATAGTCGAGATGATCATGGATTGGAGAAATTAGTAAATTCTTTAAATTGAAATGAATGGTTGTTAAAAATTACTTTATATGAGAAAGATTATTATTAGGACATTTTTAAAACATTGACATGGGACTTGAGATAACATTACTACATATGCGCGAGGCTGCTTTTTACCTTATACAATAATGCTCAGGCTCCGGCATCGCTGCACCGCGACCGGCCCAGCCAACACGATACACCAGACCAGACCAGAGCAGACTACAGACTAGCAACAACTTACTGCTACAGCTACACAGTTCCTACTACAGTCAACACTGCTCTCTGGTCAGAGATTCTCATATACCTTACATATCGCATGCAGCGCTTGAGCAATACATCGAAATTACATCTGCTCGGACCTCTTACACAGTGGAAGAGTGCCTGCATAACGTTACCTGCTTTATGGTATGCGGGTATCTGGTTAGAGTAAGGATCCTTTGTTGCGCTTAAGAAAACGCTAAATACGGAAGCATATGAACACATTTCACAAAAATGTGTACTGTGCGCAGTGCAGAAATTGTTAGGAGGCGATACTGTAATAGTTCATATCAACATGGCAACCACCCCCCTATAAAGTAGCATCTGTGAGTTAATCTTTTGTGGGCAATAATATTTCTGAAATGGACTGGTCTCCACAGAGACCCAATATGAACTCAAAAGAACAACTTCGGGATGTGTTAGAAAGTCGACTTCATTCCAGAGCCCCACGTTACTTTTTTCTATAGTTTTTGCTATTGAGGAACAACAGACAGCCATCCCTCCACAGACGCACAGACACTGAGATGCCTCATTGAAAGTGTTCCCAGCAGAGTTCAAGTCGAACGGTGGACACACCCCATATTCACGTTCACTAACTGGTGTCTGGATACTTTTGATCAGATGGTCTGTACATTAACGACAACCAGAGTTGCTGTTTGTAAGTATATTTTTTCTCTTCCACATTATGAACTACATTTAAATGCTGATTTAACTGAACTATTTATTTGTGTGTAACTAAATTTTTACTATCCAAGTCTTTATAGTAAGCGACTATGTTTAATATGTATGAAATGAATTTAAACGTAAAACTCATGGATTATGTATCACCTAAGAGTATACGATTTGTGAGCCTTTGTCTCTATTGAAGCAGATGACAACAAGACCTTTTGTATTTTGTTATCTTGTTAGTGTTATTTAAGAATCAAGTTACTGTTATTTAAGAATCAAGTTACTGTGATAACGTAAGAAAGTCTGGTCTGAGTTTCAGTCACATGTTTTTGTAGTTTATGTACGTATGTATATCATATAAAACGGTGTGTGTGTGTATTCCACTCCTTCAGCTAAACCATTGGACCGATTTCAACATACGTGGGGGAGTAGGAAAATAAGTTTCCCCTGTTGACTGTGGTCAGAGTTGTGTGTGAAAGGAAAAAAAGAGAATGAGACACTAAAGATCAGACATATCTTTATTTTTCTACATAATTTCCAAGTACATTGAGACGTTTGTCATGCCGCTTTATAAGCTTTAAAAAGCCTCCTAGGAAAAAAATCAGGGCGTTGCATACGGAAGAAGCGTTGAACAGCTTGTTTGACGTCAGCATTGCTGCCAAAACGCCTTCCGCCGAGAGTCTTCTTCAAAACAGGAAACAGATGGAAGTCACTTGGTGCGAGATCCGGACTGTAAGGCGGATGGTGTAGGCTCTCCCAACCAAGAGTTGCAATGTGGTTTTGCGTTGCCGTCGCTGTGTGTGGTCTCGCACTGTCATTCAACAGCAGAAAGCCACATCTGAGAAGGCCAGGCCGCTTTTTCCGAATCACCTCTTTCAATTTCGGTAGAGTGGCACAGTATCGCGCAGCATTGACGGTTGCATCCTGCAGGAAGTCCAGCAGCAAAACTCCTCTGGCGTCCCAGAAAACGGCGAGTAGCACTTTACCTGCGGACGGAGTGCTATTAAAACTTCTTTCGGACAGGTGATGACGGATGTTACCACTCCATGGATGCAGCCTTCGATTCGGGCGTGTAATGGAGGACCCACGTTTCATCCCCTGTCACAATCTGAAACAAAAGGTCATTGCCAGATTCATGGTAACGCACGAGCTGTTCTAGGCTGAACGACAGGCGTTGTTCCATGTGTGTCGCGGTTAGTTGGCGGGACACCCATCGTGCTGACACCTTCCTGTATCGAAGAATGTCGTGGATGATCTTGTGAGCTCGCTCATGTCCGATTCCAAGTTCTGCCGCTACTCCATCGATGGTGATACGCCGGTTCGCTTTAATCATTTCATCCACCTTCCTGACATTTGCGTCTGTAGTGGCCGTGCGCGTCCGTTTGGGTATGTCTTGCACTTGCTGACGTCCATCACTGAATTGTTGGCACCATCTCCGCACCATTTGCATCGACATCACATCTGACCCATACATCTCAACAAGGCAGTTATGAATTTCTGTGCCTGATACTCCACGTGCCCATTCATAGCGGATAACAGCTCTCACTTCCGCCTTTGACCACGACTCCAAAACGCACCTTCTCTCCGTAGCTCCGGAAAAAGACCGAATGGCTGGGCTCCGCTTTGCGCAGGCACTGCGACAGCGCCATCTGCTTGATCGCTATCGACCTCTACCAAATGGTGTATCGGTGTCTTGCACGTGCGCGTTCACTTGCAGTGTCGTCCTTCGCCCATATCACACAACTCTGCCCACAGTCGACAGGACAAAGTTATTTTCAAACTCCCCCTCGTAATTCGGTACAGTTACCAATTACACTGAAGTGCCAAACAAACTGGTATAGGCATGCGTATTCAAATGAAGAGGTACATATACTGCCAGAATACAGTGCTGCGATCGACAACGCCTATATAAGACATCCAGTGTCTGGCGCAGTTGTTAGGTCGGTTACTGCTGCTACAATGGCATGTTATCATGATTTAAGTGAGATTGAACGTGGTGTTATAATCGGTGCACTAGCGATAGGACACAGCACCTTTGAGGTAACGATGAAGTGGGGATTTTTCCGTACGACCATTTCACGAGTGGACCGTGAATATCAGGAATCCGGTAAAATATCACATCTCCAACATCACTGGGACCGAAAAAAAGATCCTGCAAAAATGGGACCAACGACGACTGAAGAGAATCGCTCAACTTGACAGAAGTGCAAACCTTCTGCAGATTGCTGCAGATTTCAATGCTGGGCCCTCAACAAGTGTCAGCGTGCGAACCATTCAATGAAACATCACAGATACGGGCTTCTGGAGTCGAAGGCCCACTAGTGTACCTTTGATGACTGCATGACACGCAGTTTATCTCCTCCCTGGGGCCCGTCAATACCGACAATGGACTACTGATGACTGGAAACGTGTTGCCTAATCAGAAGAGTCTCGTTTCAAATTGTACCGAGCGTATGGACGCGTACAGGTATGGAGACAACTTCATGAACCCATGGACACTGCATGTCAGCAGGGGACTGATCAAGCTGGTGGAGGCTCTGTAATGGTGTTGGGCGTGTGCAGTTGGAGTGACATGGGACCCCTGATACGTCTAGATACGACTCTGACAGGTGATGTACATAAGCATCCTATCTGATCACCTGCATCCATTCATGTCCATTGTCCATTCCGCCAGACTTAGGCAATTCCATCAGAACAATGCAATTGCTACACAGTGGCTCCAGGAACACTCTTCTGATTTTGAACACTTCCACTGGCCACCAAATTCCGCAGACATGAATATTATTGAGCATATCTTGGATGCCTTGCAACGTGCTGTTCTAAAGAGATCTCCACCCTTTGTACTCTTACGGATTTATAGACAGCCTTGTGGGATTCATGGTGTCAATTCCCTCCAGCACTACTTTAGACATTAGTCGAATCCATGCCATGTTGTGTTGCAGCACTTCTGCAAGCTCACAGCTGCCCTATACGATAGTAGGTGGGTGTACCAGTTTCTTTGGCTCTTCAGTGTATTATCTGGTAAGAAGTATTGTGGGGGTAAGAATCACCTAGCTCTTGTATGGGTTGGTATGAGGGACAAAAGGTAGGTATCTCCTGACATTTAGGCTGTCCTGCATAACTGACTATTTTATGGATAGTATTATAATATGTCCCATGGGATACATTTGCAGATGGACAGGGCAATGCTGAGAGGGGGAGGAGGGGATGGAGAGTGAGAGGAGGGAGGTTGAAATGGCAGAGAAAGGTGAGAGAAGTAGCTGGATAGACAGATGGGTGGAAAGAGATAGAAGTAGGTGACGAACAGATAGGATTGGGAGGATAAGACATACAGACAGACAGAGGAGGAGGAGGAGATGTATAGACAGGGGAGGAGAAGAAAGACAGAGGTAAGAGGAGGAGATGGAGAGAGAGGGAGGAGGAGATAGATAGAGGGAGGAGGAGATGGAGATGGACAGACAGACATGGGAGAGAAGGAAATGTACTGAGAGAGGTGGAGGAGCAGGTGATTGGAGAGAGAGGGTAGCAGAGGATGGGCAGGGAGAGGGGAGGAGCAGATGTAAATAGAAAGGGGGATAAGGAGATGCACAGAGAAACGGGGGAAGGAGATGTGCAGAAAGATGTGGAGGAGGAGACAGTCAGAGGTGGAGGAGGAGATGGAGAGAGAGAGGGAGAGCAGGAGATGGACAGAAGACAGAGGACAGTGAGAGAGGGGAAGGAAGAAATGAACAGAGAAATGGGGGGGGGGGCGATGGGATGGACAGAGAGATGGGGGATTAGGAGGAAATAGACAGAGAGAGGGAGGAGAAGGAGGAAATTGACAGACATACGTTGGCGGAGGGTGAGATGAACACACACAGAGAGAGGGGGGAGTAGAGAAGGAGATGGTGATAGGGGGAGAAAGAGATGGTGATAGAAGGAGACAGAGTAGATGGATTATGGTAGGGGACAGGAAGATATGTATGGCTCTGTCCATATTTGATAACTGTGCAGTGTCTAGACGAAAGCATTTTGTGTGCTAATGTAAGAGTGGTTTTCACTATTCTGAGGTAATTACACACAAAAAATGAAAAGTTTTTTAGTGCCTTGCCATTGAATTGAATACTACTATTCACTGTAAGTTAGTTAACGTGCTCTGAATTCTTAATTCGCGAAAAAATAGCAAAACTACACTTCAAAAAGTTATGTATTAGTTTTATGGAATCTAGTACAATCGAAGAACCCATAACACACCGTAAATAAATCATTACAATAAAATGTAAAACAAGAATAAACACCGAAGAAAAACAAAAAAGCTTTTCATTTCGTTAGTGTTTTCTTTTCACGTCTTTATCTGAAAGCGCATGTCGGCTTGTAAAATACGCTTATACCCAGCCTATGAAAGACAAGGGAGATATCACTAATTTATTATCATTCCTATCGCGTCTGAAGGCCGCCTAATGACTAATTTGCGTCCAAAAATTTAACTTTCTGTGCTCACGCAATAGATTTTACTTTTAGAGAACATTTGCGGCCCGGTTAACGTATATCTTCTTGGAAAGTACAGGAAATCATTCTTGCCGTTTTATCGACATGAAACGGAGTTAAGGTATCTTGAAAACGAATGTCATTTTGGGTAGTGACGTAATCGGAAATCAGCTGCTAAACTTTTCCGGCTGAAAGACATCAAACGTTGTAACAAAGAATTTCGAAATGATACGTTAAATATTATCTCTGCCGCTGAATGTGAGAAAACGTTTGTAGTTCGGTATAAAGTTATTCGCAACAATAGTGGCCTCCGGTTTTCATCATCGTCTCACTGTTAAAGATAAAACTGTGAAGGTTGGTTACACACTAGTGCTTTACTAGGAACAATCGTATCAGAGATAGTATGTCGTTGCCTTCCTTCGACCTTTGAAAAGACTTACTGGACAGCTATAACGGGAACTACAGTTTCAGGTGGATTCCGAACCACAGTGGGGGTAAATTGTTTTCGCATTAACAAATATTGCCAGGGGAAAAACGAATGAAAGGTGAGAGATGATTATCCTAGGACTGACTGTGGATCGAACCCAAGGTGTCCGGAAGCAAAATCTGGAACTTTACCACTGAGACCCTTATTCAGTGTCATCATGGTCAAAAGAAAAACAATCAGCACAGCGTATTGGCTTACATTGCCTGAAAAAGAAAGTGAAAGACACGAAAACGGAAGGAAACTAAATTAAAATCACGGTTTGAGGGATATGTAATGTTATTTCAGTGATTACAAAGTTGAATCAAACTTATAAAGAACTTGGCAGTCTGAGCTTTCTTAACAGTATAACATTGCACCCCGTGTGGCCTGGATGCATTGATTCGGCTGGGAAGGATGTCGTAAAGCTACTCTATCCTGTCCTGAGGCCAGCTGGCCCACAACAGTTGTATCTGGTCCGTGATATCCAGGCTACTGGTATTGAGGCAGAGTTCACATCTCAGCTACTTCCACACATGTTCTATCGGGGACAGTCTGGGAACCTTGCTGGTCGCGAGAGTACCTAAACATCATGCAGACAAGTAATAGACTCACGTACCATGTGTGGAGGAGCATTGTCCTGTTGAAAAATGGCGCCACGATACTGTCTCTTGAGAGGTAACACATTGGTATGCAGGATGTGCGTCACGTACCATTGTGCAGTAATAGTTCCCTCAACCACTACCGGCCGTGAACTGAACTCGTACCTTTGACGCCAAGTGTAACATTACTGTGTCTCTCCGAAACGTTGGAAGAATGGGACTTCTGGCCTGGTCGCTGCCAAAGCAGTGCAGAACGGCAGTTCAAATGGTTCAAATGGCTCTGAGCACTATGGGACTTAACATCTGAGGTCATCAGTCCCCTAGAACTTAGAACTACTTAAACCTAACTAACCTAAGGATATCACACACATCCATGCCCGAGGCAGGATTCGAACCTGCGATCGTAGCAGCAGCGCGGTTCCAGACTGAAGCGCCTAGAATCGCTCTGCCACACTGGCCGGCAACGGCAGTTCATCGCAATGCGACGTCATTGATCATCAGTCCATGCCTCCTGGTTGCGGCGTCCCTCCTAATGCAACTTTTTGTATTCTGGTGTTAATGAAAGCCTACACATTGGAAGGTATTTTTTTAGTCCGGTTGCTGCTAGTAAGACATTACAGAGAGTCCTTTACCTGTTCTCGGATGACAAGCGCCGATGCGAAGGGGTTACGATGTGCTTTGTACACAATGCGGCGATCCACTCTTGTGGTGGTCAGACGTGGTCGACTGGAAGCTTGGTAGTGAGTGTACCCGTCCCCACGTATGGCCAAGCACTGAACCACTGCCATATCCGAATGCGTCAGAAATCTGGGTACTGCACGATCCGACCAATCGGTCAAACGGCGACCTACAAGGGGCCCCTTTCAGACTCTGTCAGGTGATGATAACACTGTCTCACACGAGTATGTGGCCTCTCCGTGCCCTTCGCAGTGATCACTCAAGATTTAACGATATTCAAGTCCTTGATACCCTATCAGGCCTGGTAACAATTCTGAACACGAACGAGCTAATACAATCTGATGGTCATTCTGCCTGTCGCAGATAACTGCAATTATAATCATTTACATACCCACCGATGGAATGTAGGAGTACTAAGTTATATTGACATTCGACCATGTCTTCTGGGTGTTTCGCTTTGTTTCAGGCAGGGCGTAAATTCTCGATTATCCGTGATAATTGGGGACTTGAAAATCACAGATAATGGAAATCTGCGAATAACTCACAGTTAATGTACACAGTAAAGTATTAAGATTTTTCAAAAACAAAAATTAATTACAGTGGCATTATTAAAAACACCTAACTAACGTTTATAATACACTCTATTTTAATCATCATAATATATGTGAATGGTGAATGACATTCGAAATCCTCAGAAAAATAGGAGCAAGCTATAGGGAAACTTCAATGGTACGGTACCAGAGGGAGCTGTATAGGGTAAAAACTGAAGAGGAAGACAGATATTTGGGTATATCCAGTAATCAATTGAGGACGTAGGTTACAAGTGCTTTTCTGAGATGAAAAGGATGACACGAGGGAGGAATTCGTGGTGTGCCGCATCAAACCGGTCAGAAGACCGATGAAATAAAAAAAGTGAAAATTCAGTACTTCAAGAATACAGCATAATCCAATTTCAAGCTGCAAAGATAGGCGAGAGTTTACCGTAATTGGGAAGAAAACTGTTGTTAGGTATGTTGCATACTAAATAAAACTGCTAGCGAGGATTTGCGGCAGTGGAAGGTACCAGGCCACAAAACTTTTCTTTAAAACAATTTTCACACATCTTTATTCTACTTTCAATTTGTAACATTCTGCGTGGTGTCTGTTGTTCTAAGTCGTGTCTCCCTACCACTTTCGCGCAACGACGCTCTGAGCGTGTTTTTTAGGGAATTGACTAGTCTGAACCTGGGACCTGTTGCTGGTAAGGAGACGCCAGACCACACATGACATATAGAGTTCAGAAGAGTTCAGTGAGATTAGCGATGATATAACCAAATACTTAACGATTTCAGCGTCAGCTCCACTGCACTCCCTGTAAAAGAATCTTAATACTAACTAAATTTAGTGGAAGGGGTTCAAGGCTTTCCTATTTTTAGTTAGCTGGTAAAATAACGTCGAAAAAGCAGTTAAGTTTACCATTGGAAATTTTATTCTACTCGCAAAACATTGTTTATAAATTGCACTATTGGTAAAAGGAAATGTTTTAATACAGGATGATAAAAACCAACTGCGTTCAACAAAAATGTGAACGAATATTCCCTGAATGGGTTTCCAAGTTCTACAATGGATCGAAGGATGACCTATGCCATATCACATCTATAATCTAGGTTTAAATTAAGTTTCACAAAAGAGAAAACTATCAAAATGGTCTACAGTGACCCTCAATTATCTTTAATTACTTATCTACCGTCGTAAATTACAGTGGCTGATGTGGCTTCTCAATAATTATACAACAGAAAAATCATCGCGTTTCAGATTTTAACTTACGTAGCAAATGTGAATAGCATGAGCTTCAATTGACGATCGACACTAGTATTACGTAAAAAGGGGATGTAACAGATGAGACTTCTGAAGTTGTGAGTGAAGCCTTATGCGCTCAAAAATGCGGCATTGCGTGCGTTCATTACCTTGTCGGTGTTCGTCAGGGGGCGGCGTCCGGCGCGGCTCCATCCAGCTCGCCGTTTCCGAAGCAACTCTCTTCCAACTTCTCCTTACTACAATTTACCGAAGTTGGTTTAAAAAAAACTATCTGGTGTGTTTTCATCTGAACAATCAGGGTCTCAATGTTAACCTTAAGCTCCCCCTACAAAAATTCTGTCTATCCAATGAGAAACGTTATACTTTTTGTGATGGGGCAATGTTTTTAACGTTTGCAACGTAACAGATACGCGAAAAAGTCTCACACTAAAACTTGCAGCTGGTGTGGCCCTTTTAGTGTTATCGTAAGATCTATACTGTTCTTCTGGAGGGCTCTAGCTTTTAACATGGGCTGGGGGGTGGTCCTGGTGGTTGTCTAGCGACGTGGGTGTCCGTCCCTTATCGTAGGGCATTCTAGCTTAACACGGTTCTGCTCTCGGCTTCTGTTCTCGTTTCTCCCCTCGGAACTGCATCTGTCTCACGGTGGGAAGGTATGACATGCATTTAGGCATTCTTGTGTTAGTTTGTGGTATTCCATTTGCTCACTCGTTACTCGTATTACTTTGGTTAATTTAATGTCACGATTTATTCGGAGCTATGTGACATACTACTGGATTTGCTTATCATGTCAGGGTTTTCATGGAAGGTGTTGGATTTGCCTGACACCTTACAAATTTAGTACACTTCGCAAGTAATAGCAAAGGTCTGTGAACTTAAATCATTTACTGAAGTTGAACCAACTTGACCAAGTTGTCTTGAAAAGTTGAAATCAAAACACGTAACAGGAAAGACGTTAATTTGAATTCTTGCGTAATAATGAAGCTAGCAGTTATAAAAGACTTCAACCAAAACATCTCGGAAGCCAGTTCCGTCTTCGACTCTGCTCAATGACGCAAAGATAAGGTTCGATAATACAACTCAAACAGAGAAAACATGACACTCTAAAACAGTCACAAGATGCAACTTACTGATGCAACCAAACACGGAGCAAAACAATTCTCTCCCTAGATCAGTCAATCGGAAACAGAGTAATTACCCAACAGAAAAGTGATTTCACCTTCATGTATTCGTCTGAACAGCATGTGACTGAACAATAAGCCTTTAAACCAATGGCTTAAAACGCTGAAGTATTAAAAACATTCTGGCCTTGCAACAGAAATTTTAAAAGCCTTTACAGTAAAACTAGTAAAATTAACTGATAGCTCAACATACATCACTGTTTTATAAATCTTTACTGTTTGCATATAATTACCAGCAAACATGGCAATGCTTCGCAACTATTAAATACGCATGGGAATTGAATATACATCTGAACTGTTTTCCTCCTTCTCTCTGCCCATATTCTCCTCCCTGTCTCATTGTCCGTCTCCTCTTCTTCCCTCCTCTCTCTGCACATCACCTCCTCTTCCCCCTCTCTCTCCATCTCCTCCTATCCCTTCTTTATGTCCATTCCCTCCTTCACCCGCACCACCTTGTTTCCTCGTACCCATCTCTCTGACCTTGGCCTAATTTATTGTTATTGCAAACGAAACATTGATTGGGGATCGATATCGCTTAATATAAATAGGTAAATCAGTTGGGGTCATTGGTATACGTGGTATACGTAATAAGAGAGACCTCTCCTGGTGCTCGATCTGTGAGGCTAGTAGCTGCAATGGCAGTATTTCGCACAGTTTTAATCTGCGATGGACATGATCACAAAAGTTTCGGACGCTTCAGATTCCATAGCAGTATTCTAACCGTATGAGCGGCAAGCCATAAATATAACTTTCCTGTTTGCTGTAAAAACAACATTAAAGACGAAAAGAAAATTGCACATTGCTGTGTACATATTCTTTTTTTCGAAATTGTGAATAAGAGGAAGAGTATTTATACGATTTGTGTCGTGGTTTACACAGCCTCCTCTCCTAATTGAAACTGATTGCGAGAAATAAACGGAAACCGTACATTTTAACAATACATCACAGAATTTTTTCTTGCAGTCGCGTTTAACTCAAACCCTATACGTAGCCGTTAAAAAAGTATGTATCCCCTTTCTTTATGAAGTAAGTATTCGTATATAAGAAGTTCTTCGTCCGACTGCTTAGCTGGAGGGTAACGTGCTAGCCTCCCATGCAAGTGGGCCAGGGTTCGATTCCTGGCCGGGTTGGAGATTTTCTCCGTTCGTGGAATGGATGTTGTGGTGTCCCCATCATTATTTCATCCTCATCACAGGCACGCAAGTCTCCCAACGTGGCGTCGAATGAAATAAGACTTGCACTTGGCGGCCGATCTTCCCCGCATGGGGCCTCCCGGCCAACGATGCCACACGCTCATTTCATTTCCATAACATGTTGTTGTTGTGGTCTTCAGTCCAGAGACTGATTCGATGCAGCTCTCCATGCTACTCTATCCTGTGCAAGCTTCTTCATCTCCCAGTACCTACTGCAACCTACATCCTTCTGAATCTGCTTAGTACATTCATCTCTTGGTCTCCCTGTACGATTTTTACCCTCCACACTGCCCTCTAATACTAAATTGGTGATCCCTTGATAACTCAGAACATGCCCTACCAACTGATCCCTTCTTCTAGTCGAGTCGTGCCACAAATTTCTCTTCTCCCCAATTCTATTCAGTACCTCCTCGTTAGTTATGTGATCTACCCATCTAATCTTCAGCATTCTTCTGTAGCACCACATTTCGAAAACTTATATTCTCTTCTTGTCTAAGCTATTTATCATTCACGTTTCATTTCCATACATGGCTACACTCCATACAAATACTTTCAGAAACGTCTTCCTGACACTTAAATCTATACTCGATGTTAACAAATTTCTCTTCTTCAGCAACACGTTCCTTGTCATTGTCAGTCTACATTTTATATCCTCTCTACTTCGACCATCATCAGCTATTTTGCTCCCCAAATAGCAAAACTCATTTACTACTTTAAGTGTCTCATTACCTAATCTAATTCCCTCAGCATCATCCGATTTAATTCGACTACATTCCATTATCCTCATTTTGCTTTTATTGACGTTCATCTTACATCCTCCTTTCAAGACACTGCCCTTTCCCTTCAACTGTTCTTCCAAGTCCTTTGCTGTCTCTGACAGAATTACAATGTCATCGACGAACCTCAAAGTTTTTATTTCTTCTCCATGGATTTTAATATCTACTCCGAATTTTTCTTTTGTTTCCATTACTGCTTGCTCAATATACAGACTGAATAACATCGGGGACAGGCTACAACCCTGTTTCACTCCCTTCCCAACCGCTGCTTCCCTTTCATGCCCCTCGACTCTTATAACTGCCATCTGGTTTCTGTGCAAATTGTAAATAGCCTTTCGCTCCCTGTATTTTACCCGTGCCACCTTTAGAATTTGAAAGAGAGTATTCGAGTCAGCATTGTCAAAAGCTTCCTCTAAATCTACAAATGCTACAAATGTAGGTTTGCCTTTCCTTAATCTATGTTCTAAGATAAGTCGTAGGGTCAGTATTGCCTCACGTGTTCCATATCTGTGCCATAACATACTTAAAAACATAGTTAAAATAATATATACGTCGGGGTATCGTGTTAAAGTGTGAAGTAAATTTGTTAAATATTTTTCGAGATTTTTGGGAAAAAGTAATATAGGTAGTTCCTTACAACCACATGCAAGAGAAATCGTGATAATATGATTGATGTTTTTATATAGAGAACAACATAACCATTATTTAAAACGAATAGTTGTGCCTAGCATATCCTGACTCGGCTAAAGCATAAACCTTTAGTTATGTTATTAACACTCCGATGCTTCGAAAACATGCGGTTCTCACCTTAATGAGCGAAGGCGAGTGACCTCTCCAAGGCAGTTAGGTTAGCTTCAAAATCTGTGCCATTCATCTACGGCCAGCATGCTGGAGATCGTAAATGGCTTCAAATCGCTGCACATGGAGCCGGGTACACCCTGCGCCGACTGGAACTTGCTTCGCTCCCGTAGACCTCTGTCGTATAAGCTAAATCTTGAAACGGGACCGTATACATGGATATATACTGTCGATTAACCCTCTTGAAGCAGTTATTTGCAGAACTTTTCCACCAACTCTGACAGACTCGTGGCAACACCGATCAAAATCGTCGCTACGCAACTTGTAAACATGCAATCTGATTGCAGCAACACTAAACACACGCTGACACACGGATTACGAGTCGTAAGTCAGTGGGGCTTAAGCACTGCCGACCGATACTGCAAGGCTGCCATTCCGTCGATGACACGGAATCTACATTTTTATAGCGCCACCGCCGTGGCACCTTGGCGAGTGCTGCAACGTTGGCCGGCGATAATGTGCAGGGTAGATCATAATCTGGCTCACTAACAACATAATTGCTGCTGTCATGCATAACATACGCTTGGAAATAGTAATATACTCTTAGAAATTTTCTTGACAGGCTAAATCTATGTGTTAGGCCACAGCTACAATACAGAACCTCGCATTTATCGGTAGAGCTCTAACTCACTGAACTATACTCTTTTCATCATAGGAATAAACCAGATCCAAACAAACACAAAAGCGATGATTGGTTAGAAGCCGTAGCACACGTACACTGGTTTCCTTACGCTCTTAGTAATAGGTCCCACTTATGTATTCGATATCTTACTACTAAGTTACGTTAAATGAAACTTTAAGACATTCTAATGTATTAACAGTCATTAACGATTTTCTTAACCACACTTTAGTTATGTAGTTTTTTATTTCAAAAATCGTGTACAGTCACAGTCGCTGTACTGTTGTGCTCTGATTGTTGCGCTGTTGTTCGCCTGCTTAGCTGAGTGTAACGTGCTTGCCTCCCATGCAGCGAACCCAGGTTCGATTCCCGGCTGGGTTGGAGGTTTTCTCCGCTGGTGGACTGGGTATTGTGTTGTCCTCATCATAATTTCATTCTCATCACCGGACGCGAGTCGCTCAATATGACGTCGGTTGAAATGAAACTCGCACTCGGCGGCCGAACTTCCCCGGATGGGGCCTCCCGGCCAGCAATCGTTTAATACGCAGTATGAAAATGGCCGAGGCTGCTTTCCGTTCCATAGTGAAACACGCGTGTGGAACACGGTTTGAAAGTGCCAGGAAATAGGCTGTTTTAATGTTTTTCATAAATTTACAGAAAAAAATTGGCTTCGAAGTTTTTCGAGGGACTGTATGTGATACAGTTGAGATCTGGAGTCGTGTTGGAAGTATAGCGGAACCGGCAGCGTAGTACAGTGATAATTCGGTGCTGTTTGTGGATCACTGGTTCAAGTCGTGAATGTCAGGAATCCGGTAAAACATCAAATCTCCGACATCCTGCAAGAACGGGACCAACGATGACTGAAGAGAATCGTTCAACGTGACAGAAGAGTAACCCTTCTGCAGATTGCTGCAGATTTCAATACTGGGCCATCAACGTCAGCGTACGAACCATTCAACGAAACATCACTGATATGGGCTTTCGGAGCGGAAGGCCCACTCACGTGCCTTTGATGACTGCACGACACAAAGCTTTATGCCTCACCTGGGCGCGGCAACACCGACTTGGACGATTGGTAACTGGAAACATGTCACCTGATCTCCTTTCAAATTGTATCGAGCGGATGGACGTGTACGAGTGTGGAGACAACCTCATGAATCCATGGACCCTGCATGTTAGCAGAGGACTGTTTAAGCTGATGGAGGCTCTGTAATGGTGTGGGGCGTGTGCAGTAGGTGTGATATGGGACCCATGATAGGTCTAGATACGACTCTGACAGGTGACACGAACGTAAGAAATCTGTCTGATCGCCTGCGTCCATTCATGTCCATTGTTCATTCCGACGGACTCGGGCAATTCGAGCAGGACAATGCGACACCCCACACGTCCAGAATTGCTACAGAGTGGCTCCAGCAACACTCTTCTACGTTTAAACACTTCCGCTGGCCACTAAACTCCCCAGACATGAGCATTGTTGAGCATATCTGGGATGCCTTGCAACGTACTGTTGAGAAGAGATCTCCACCCCCTCGTACTCTTACAGATTTATAGACAGCCCTGCACGATTCGTGTTGTTAGTTCCTTCCAGCACTACTTCAGACATTAGTCGAGTCCATGCCACGTCGTGTTGCGGCACTTCAGCGTGCTCGCGGCGGCTCTACACGATATTAGGCAGGTGTACCAATTTCTTTGGCTCTCCCGCGTAGAACGGCACGCCATAAGGAATAGAAGAAAGTGCGCAGCCAGGGCGGCTTCGTGGATTCTGTTGTTGATCGGCTCGTTATCAACGTAGCAGATGACAGTTCCTGAAATGAAATATATTTCTCGGATTCGGATAAGGAAGGAACTAAGAGATTACCAAACGACTGACTGTGATTAATTCCTGCAGTGGCTTCTAATTCCTGCAGTGGCTTCAGTAGCCAACAATACGGTGAAATCTCTGCAATACGCTTTTGCATCACACATATCTCGGTCTGAAGAATTACCATGTGTTTAAGTTAGGATTTTTCGTCACTCTTGTTTTTAATCAGGATACTATGTTATGTGAGAACGAGAGCATTTTACGATTTCCGTTTGGTTACCTAAGAAGCGTGCGGTAGTGCTGGAGTCTTGTCGAATATTATTTCATTCTCTTTAAAAGTTAAATGACATTCGAGGCTATGTTGTTTCTTTGCTCGTCTCTTTTTACGTCTGATCTGCAACTGCTCACAATAATGCAGGTTGGCTGTCAGCTGGTTGGCCAGTGCTGTTCAAGTTAAACGCTCCGGTAAAGTTATTGTCCTGCATTATCGCTCAGTCTATGTGCGTGTAACACAGCATAAGACGTATCCTTGTGATCGTACTTGACTGAACTGAACGCAGCTTGGCTTCGTGAAACGAAATCCAATGAAATTCAAGCAAACACAGAAGAATAAATGGTGTAATGTTTACATCAGGTTTATGCTTATGATAAACAGAGTATGCTTAGGACCATGTGTCGACCAGGCCTCACATCTTCAGTTTTGTTACACCCTCTCTTCTTTCAAACTTCACAGAAGGTCCGTGCATACCTAGCTAGGAACAGCACTCCTGGAACAAACCTTATCGAAATGAAATTACTTGGCAAGATATTCTAAGTAAAGTATTTACTCTGTAAACTGTGTCAAGGCTGCAGCTGTGTTGTTTCTCATCGACAATCTTTCTTGGAAGAGTGGTTAGTCCAGCAGGATATGCAAGACAGCATTCTAGAAGTTCAGAATGTTAGGGAGAGGTACTTGGCAGAAGTGAAACTTTGAAGGTCAGTTATGAGCAGTGCTTGGATATCTCCAGCAGTAAAAGCATTGCTTGTGGGATACAATGTACTCGTACCAGCTTCGAGTCTCATTCTGGGAAGCAGTTGCAATCTGTTAGGCAATTTCAGAATAAACTGCGTGAAAAAAAAGAGAAGATCCCGGAAGATATGACCGGATGTCTAACTTCATAGATGTACAACCAATCGGCGGGTATGTAAATGATTAGAGTTGCAACTGTTTGTGATCAGTAGAATGGCTACGAGAGTGGTTTGGCGTTGTTCGTGATTAGTGTTGTTTCCAGGCCTGATAGGGTATATAAGGGGCGTGTACAATGTCAGACGTTGAGTGATCACGATGGAGGACTCGAGATGTCACGTACTCGTGTGAGACATCGTTATCAGCACCTATGGATATGAAAGGGACCTCATTGTGTGCATCATTTGGCCAGCTGGTCGAAACGTGCCATATCCAGATTAGTGGGGCAGTGACAGTGTCCTGAGCAGGACAGCATGGCATCGTGAGGGCAGGCACACTAATCGTCGACCACTGCTGACCACCACGAGAAAGTATCATCGCACAGTGCACCAAATACATCGTAACACCTTCACATCTGCGCCTGCAGTCCGAGAACAAGTAATGGACAACTCTGGAACATTCCGTGTCATGCTGCACCACTGGTTGGTTATAAGCAGCTGGACTAGTGAATTATTGTCCCACGCACAGGCTGCGTTTAACACCATAACAAATAGCTGTGTCTGGAGTAGTTCTGTGCTGATGAATGGGACTGCATTGTGTTCAGAGATGAATCGCGGTTCTGGACTACTCAGGATGATCGTCACTGGCATGTATGTCAGCGACCTAGGGTCCCATTCTTCCAACGTTCTACAGAGCCACTGAGAACTTCCCATGGCGTCGTTGTCCGGGGAGCCATCAAATATGTCATCAGGTCACAGTTGGTAGTGACTGAGGGAACTCTGACAGCACAACAGTATGTCACAGACATCCTGCATTCTCCTGTGTTACCTCTCATGCAACACTGTCGTGGTGCCATTCTTCAACAGGACAATGTTCGTCCACATATGACACCTGTTTTTGTGCCGTATCGAACGGCGCAGTCGAGTTACCTACCACCAGAGACTGTTTTTGAGTCGAGTGTGAGAGGCCAAACAATTTCGGCATATGATTATAAAGAGCGCTACTGTGGCCAAGCTAGGTACAGATACTGACGGCACTAGTCATTCAGCTGGAGTGATAAGAACATGTAGAAATAAGGAATACCAACGGCTGTACATTTTTATAAATTATGTTAATTACATCTCCAGTTTAGACCTTTCTAGTGTCATCTTCAGGCCCCAACAAACTGAATGGAGATGTTCAACCGCCAGTGTATTGTTGTCAGATGGCTGGAGTGCACACATCATCTAAATGGAAATTATGATGAATGGCGTTGTATTGTGTTCAGGGATGAATCGCGGTTCTGCACCACTCAAAATGACAACCATTGGCGAGTATGGCAGCTACCTAGCGTTCCATTCTTCCAACGGTTTGGGGTGGCATAAAGGTGCTACTCTGGCGCCATTATCTGGGGAGCCATCAGGTATGACGTCAGGTCACAATTGGCAGCGATTGAGGCAACCCTGAGAGCACAACAGTTTGCCACAGACGTCCTTTTATGGATCCTAATGCACCGCTGGTTGGATGTCACCAGTTTGCATAGGGACCGGACGATGACACAAATGTAGTGTCGAAACTGGTCATGCAATTAATATATTTTATAAAAAGTATGGCCATTGGTATTCCTTATTTCTGTGAGTTTATGACCAGCTGCAATCCCACGTCCACTTCAACCACGGATCACCTAATACCACATAGGAACTCTTTCGAGACCACCGCCGTCGCTGCGATAGCAGGGGCGGACTGGTTGTGGCACGTCGCCTGGGGCAAGGAGTCAGTAACTACAAGCTGGGCTTGAAGTTGTAGGATCTAGTAAGTTGCTGTAGTGAATGCAGAAGACAATTCTGGGTGGAGCCAAATCCAAGCACCTCAAGCAACTGCTAATAGTAGGGCAACTCTGCATTGTGGCCAAATGTAAAAATGACTGCAATAGATATGGCAACATAGCAATGACGTCATGGCGGGAAGTTCAAATTTTGGCAGGAAAATAGGTCAATTGGGCTGGACATCATGGTGGGAAGTTCAAATTTT
This sequence comes from Schistocerca serialis cubense, assembly GCF_023864345.2. Taxonomy (NCBI): domain Eukaryota; kingdom Metazoa; phylum Arthropoda; class Insecta; order Orthoptera; family Acrididae; genus Schistocerca; species Schistocerca serialis. The sequence goes on from NC_064643.1 coordinate 443,082,159, forward strand.
GGCAGGAAAATAGGTCAATTGGGCTACCTCCACTAACTTCACCGCCTCCCCTCCACCAGCAAATGGCAACAAGTTCAAATTCCAGCAGGACAATGCAACAAACCATGGCTACTTCCACTAACCTAACATAATGGCGGGAAAATAGGCCACTTGGGCTACCTTCAGAGACCTAAGTCATCACACCGCCACCTCTTCCTAGGAATTGGCGGCGAAATGACTCAGCCTGTGCTGGGCTGCTGGATAGGATGGACCCAAGTCTTTATTTTGCATGTAGTGTTTATTTAAACAATTTTAGGCAGCAGTTTCATCCAGTGTGTTCACCATCAGGTCCAGAGTCCAACTGACCTTGTACAAAGTACCGCCACCAGAGGGCGCTGTCGTCCCTTCCAAGATGTAATCCAAGATGGCGATCTGGGGGAAAAGTGGTGGGAAAAGGACTCAACATGTTCTGAGCTGCTGGAGAGAGGAAGGACTGTACTTTATTTATTTTGGAACAATTTATTTAGAGATGGATTTCACGTAGTTTATTTATTATACTAATACAAAACACTCGCTCTGACATGCTTGGGGCCACAATACACAGCCTACAGACCTGCAAACTACTCGTAAGTTATCTAAATAATGCAGTAAACTGATGTAGTGACACGAAAACAACTCGTAAATTACCGAAATAATGCAGTACACAGCATCTAGACACGCAAACTACTCGTAAATCACAGAAATAATGCAGTACACAGATGTACTGACACGAAAACAACTCTTAAATTACCGAAATAATGGAGTACACAGCATACAGAGCTGCAAACTACTCAAATAATGCAGCACACTGACGTGCAGACACTAAAACAACTCGTAAATTATCAAAATAACGCATGTAAAACGCTCTACAGACACGCTCACTAATTCTAAACTGTCCAAAAAATGCAGTACATGGCCTACAGACAGAAAATTACTCGTAAATCACCGCAATAATGCATATAAAACGCTATGCCAATACACTCACAACGCTTAAACAGCCGTAAATAACGTAGTCCACAAACACTCAGTGCCAGTAAAAAAAACCTTTCGAACTATCGTCAACCGCAATGTACAGAGGCTCCAACACACGCACATTCCGATGCTGCGACGAACCTCCACTGGACACAGCAAAATGGCTCTGAGCACTATGCGACTTAACTTCTGAGGTCATCAGTCGCCTAGAACTTAGAACTAATTAAACCTAACTAACCTAAGGACATCACACACATCCATGCCTAAGGCAGGATTCGAACCTGCGACCATAGCGGTCGCTCGGTTCCAGACTGTAGCGCCTAGAACCGCACGGCCACTCCGGCCGGCATTGGACACAGCAGCACAGGAGGTCATCCCATTGCTCTCAGGCCGCTATCGCCAACAGCCAGCAGGTGAAAGCCATGTCTATTTTCGGTTATACAGTTAGATTTTTTCGAGTGCTATACTAACGTCACATGTCTATGTAAATAAAAACCTAGTCACTCTCTGGGCTGCGAGTGTGTGTTTACCATTGCTGGCGCAATACCTTTCTACCTGTGGACATTGATGTCACAGGTCTCGCTATAGTAATCTGTAGCGAATGATTCCTAGAATAGCACAGGGTGCATTGTTCCTAGCGATGCTAATGGGACATGTGAGACACCTCCGGCCACGCATGTGTTTTTGTGACTGACGTCTACCTGCAAGTCCAGCATCAAGCGAGAGGTGTCTGCACAGCATTTCACCATTGCAGGCACATCTAAAAGATTCTCAGTGTTATACTGATGTCACATGACTATGTAAATAAGAGGCATCTCGACCTCTCAGAAATTGTAAAGAGTCGCAGAAATAGTTAATGGTCTCTTTTGTAGAAGCTTTAGTGATGTCTCAGCTTGTCTGCATGGAAGTTCTTGTCCTATTAGAAACTGTTTACGAAAATATCCCAGAATAACGCTGAATGCATTCCTTCTGATGGTCCTAACGTGGCACCTTGTCCATCACGTGTTACTCTTCCTGGAAATCATTAAGACCTGCTTTCAACAAACATCTCTGAAACGCAAACGCTACATCACTATGTAGAGGTTCCTACATCCTGGCACAAAGGACGACTTGTGAATGAATGGAGCATTATGATTAGCTCTTAATGAATTTACCTGCCAAATTACTGATGTCGCTGGTGTGGAAGCACTGTCCACCTTTTCTTTTTCTTTCTGCAGACGAGACTTTCAGTGGCAAAACTATTTTATACAGATCACCGTATTGTACTGACAATTAAACCCTGCAAAAGTGTCCTACAGATCGTAAAATATGGAAAGACTCTTATTCAATTACACTGCTTTGCCACTGAGGACAGAAGATTGAATATTAGAGCCTGAAACCGATCTCTGACCCAATAATATATCACAATGTACTGTGTCGATGTAGTAAATATAGAATTCGTATCCTGCCCTAAAATTAACTTGACTCAATATTTCGGCGATCCAACTGTTCGCCATCTTCAGGAAAATGCTGCTTATGCTGATGAGTCCCGCTGAAAACTGACGCCAGGTTGCAAATCGATGTCCTATATAGGCCACCGTTCAGTGCACGGTGCATGTGCCGCCCATCACAGCTTCTGCCTCCCAAAACATGGAGGCGGCGCCACCCTTAGTGAAACACTGCTGGCAACGATATATGACAATCAAGGTCCACCGAAGACCATTCAGTTTTGATGCGAGATAATAAAGGATTCCACGTTTTGCTAAGAGGAAACCCATTGTCTCTATTGATTAAATTGTCAGTCAACCGAATTTCAATCGCCTCTTTATACACACTGTTCCAAAAACCGGAAATTTTGGCAACCACAACAGTTTCCTCAAATTTCATTTTTAGACGTAATGGTTTATAAAAAACCAGATCGAACTTTGGGACACAGTGTTCACCGAAAGCCGACACACACAGATTGGTATCTGCATCCTAAGAGTTGTCATCCACACCAACGTAGTGGCGTCCTTAGGACTTTGGTACGGAGAGCATATGCCATTTCCGACGAAGACAGCTTAACCCAAGAACTTGAGCATTTGATGACTGTTTTTAAGGAAAATGGATACACATAGATCTGTGGTCTTTCTTCCTTATGCTGGAGGCTTATCGTTCAAGATTAGACGAATTTTAAGGAATTTTAACATTAAGAGTGTTTTCCGTCCACCTTCTAAGATTAGGGCTCTGCTCGGCTCTGTGAAGGATGATATGGGGCTTAGGAAACCCGGGGTGTACAAAATTCCGTGTCAATGTGGGAAAGCTTACGTTGGCCGTTCTATTCGCACAGTGCAAGACAGGTGTGTGGAACATCGCCGACATACGAGGCTACAACAGCCGGAAAAATTGGCGTTAGCAGAACACTGCCTAAATGAGGGACACAAAATGAAATTTGAGGAAACTGTTGTGGTTGCCAACATTTCCGGTTTTTGGAACAGTGTGTATAAAGAGGCGAATGAAATTAGGTTGACTGACAATTTAATCAACAGAGACAATGGGTTTCCTCTTAGCAAAACGTGGAATCCTTTATTATCTCGCATCAAAACCGAACTGTCTTCGGTGCGGCCTTGATTGTGATATATCGTTGCCAGCAGTGTTTCACTAAGGGCACCGCCACCTCCCTGTTTTGGTGGACGGCGCATGCGCCGTGTACTGAACGGTGGCCTATATAGAACGTCGATTTGAAACCTGGTGTCAGTTCTCAGCGGGACTCATCAACATAAGGAGCATTTTCCTGAAGATGGCGAACAGTTGGATCGCCGAAATATCGAGTCAAGTTGATTTTAGGATCCGGCAGCAAACCCGAAGAGACTTTCAAGACTTATTACGCCGGGAAAGCCTACGTAATCATACATACATATTCTGCGAAAACAGACAGCATAAGCAAATGCGCCGTAGATATACTCCTCGCAGCAGTAGGTATTTTCCCGTGAGGTCGGGTGGTCATCCACTGCAGCTGACGGTCACAAGTCATCTGCTCCTGACGAGTGACCAGAGCGCCCTCACTGGACTGAAGTCACTCTCCAAACTGCTTTACAAAGATGGGCTCATTTCCCCTCGGCACAAAGGCATCACTGTTTCTGGTCCTGACCTAACTGCTTGCTTGTTTTGTACACCCATCTCCAGACTCTGGGATTACGAGAACACATGTATTTTCACATGGTTTGGCACAATATTATACCACTTACATGATACTTCTCAATATCAAGCACATTTTTCCCGAGGACATGCAGCTTTACTGTATGATTAAATGATGATGGCGTCCTCTTGGGTAAAATATTCCGAAGGTAAAATAATCCCCCATTCGGATCTCCGGGCGGGGACTACTCAAGAGGACGTCGTTATCAGGAGAAAGAAAACTAGCGTTCTACGGATCGGAGCGTGGAATGTCAGATCCCTTAATCGGGCAGGTAGGTTAGAAAATTTAAAAAGGGAAATGGATAGGTTAAAGTTAGATATAGTGGGAATTAGTGAAGTTCGGTGGCAGGAGGAACAAGACTTTTGGTCAGGTGATTACAGGGTTATAAATACAAAATCAAATAGGGGTAATGCAGGAGTAGGTTTAATAATGAATAAAAAATAGGAGTGCGGGTTAGCTACTACAAACAGCATAGTGAACGCATTATTGTGGCCAAGATAGACACAAAGCCCATGCCTACTACAGTAGTACAAGTTTATATGCCAACTAGCTCTGCAGATGATGAAGAAATATATGAAATGTATGACGAGATAAAAGAAATTATTCAGGTAGTGAAGGGAGACGAAAATATAATAGTCATGGGTGACTGGAATTCGTCAGTAGGAAAAGGGAGAGAAGGAAACATAGTAGGTGAATATGGATTGGGGGGAAGAAATGAAAGAGGAAGCCGCCTTGTAGAATTTTGCACAGAGCATAACTTAATCATAGCTAACACTTGGTTCAAGAATCATAAAAGAAGGTTGTATACCTGGAAGAATCCTGGCGATACTAAAAGGTATCAGATAGATTGTATAACGGTAAGACAGAGATTTAGGAACCAGGTTTTGAACTGTAAGACATTTCCAGGGGCAGATGTGGATTCTGACCACAATCTATTGGTTATGAACTGCAGATTGAAACTGAAGAAACTGCAAAAAGGTGGGAATCTAAGGACATGGGACCTGGATAAACTGAAAGAACCAGAGGTTGTAGAGAGTTTCAGAGAGAGCATATGGGAACAATTGACGGGAATGGGGGAAGGAAATACAGTAGAAGAAGAATGGGTAGCTTTGAGGGATGAAGTAGTAAAGGCAGCAGAGGATCAAATAGGTAAAAAGACGAGGGCTAGTAGAAATCCTTGGGTAACAGAAGAAATATTGAATTTAATTGATGAAAGGAGAAAATATAAAAATGCAGTAAATGAAGCAGGCAAAAAGGAATACAAACGTCTCAAAAATGAGATCGACAGGAAGTGCAAAATGGCTAAGCAGGGATGGCTAGAGGACAAATGTAAGGATGTAGAGGCTTGTCTCACTAGGGGTAAGATAGATACTGCCTACAGGAAAATTAAAGAGACCTTTGGAGAGAAGAGAACCACTTGTATGAATATCAAGAGCTCAGATGGCAACCCAGTTCTAAGCAAAGAAGGGAAAGCAGAAAGGTGGAAGGAGTATATAGAGGGTTTATACAAGGGCGATGTACTTGAGGACAATATTATGGAAATGGAAGAGGATGTAGATGAAGACGAAATGGGAGATAAGATACTGCGTGAAGAGTTTGACAGGGCACTGAAAGACCTGAGTCGAAACAAGGCCCCGGGAGTAGACAACATTCCATTAGAACTACTGATGGCCTTGGGAGAGCCAGTCATGACAAAACTCTACCATCTGGTGAGCAAGATGTATGAGACAGGCGAAATACCCTCAGACTTCAAGAAGAATATAATAATTCCAATCCCAAAGAAAGCAGGTGTTGACAGATGTGAAAATTACCGAACTATCAGTTTAATAAGTCACAGCTGCAAAATACTAACGCGAATTCTTTACAGACGAATGGAAAAACTGGTAGAAGCCGACCTCGGGGAAGATCAGTTTGGATTCCGTAGAAATGTTGGAACGCGTGAGGCAATACTAACCTTACGACTTATCTTAGAAGAAAGATTAAGAAAAGGCAAACCTACGTTTCTAGCATTTGTAGACTTAGAGAAAGCGTTTCACAATGTTAACTGGAATACTCTCTTTCAAATTCTGAAGGTGGCAGGGGTAAAATACAGGGAGCGAAAGGCTATTTACAATTTGTACAGAAATCAGATGGCAGTTATAAGAGTCGAGGGACATGAAAGGGAAGCAGTGGTTGGGAAAGGAGTGAGACAGGGTTGTAGCCTCTCCCCGATGTTATTCAATCTGTATATTGAGCAAGCAGTAGGTATTAAAATTCATGGAGAAGAAGTAAAAACTTTGAGGTTCGCCGATGACATTGTAATTCTATCAGAGACAGCAAAGGACTTGGAAGAGCAGATGAACGGAATGGATAATGTCTTGAAAGGAGGATATAAGATGAACATCAACAAAAGCAAAACGAAGATAATGGAATGTAGTCAAATTAAATCGGGTGATGCTCAGGGAATTAGATTAGGAAATGAGACACTTAAAGTAGTAAAGGAGTTTTGCTATTTAGGGAGTAAAATAACTGATGATGGTCGAAGTAGAGAGGATATAAAATGTAGACTGGCAATGGCAAGGAAATCGTTTCTGAAGAAGAGAAATTTGTTAACATCGAGTATAGATTTAAGTGTCAGGAAGTCGTTTCTGAAAGTATTTGTATGGAGTGTAGCCATGTATGGAAGTGAAACATGGACGATAACTAGTTTGGACAAGAAGAGAATAGAAGCTTTCGAAATGTGGTGCTACAGAAGAATGCTGAAGATAAGGTGGGTAGATCACGTAACTAATGAGGAGGTATTGAATAGGATTGGGGAGAAGAGAAGTTTGTGGCACAACTTGACTAGAAGAAGGGATCGGTTGGTAGGGCATGTTTTGAGGCATCAAGGGATCACAAATTTAGCATTGGAGGGCAGCATGGAGGGTAAAAATCGTAGAGGGAGATCAAGAGATGAATACACTAAGCAGATTCAGAAGGATGTTTGTTGCAGTAGGTACTGGGAGATGAAGAAGCTAGCACAGGATAGAGTAGCATGGAGAGCTGCATCAAAACAGTCTCAGGACTGAAGACCACAACAACAACAACATCAAGCACATAGCAATATCGCTTGCATAGCAGTATCACTCGTGCAACATAATTCCAAAGACGTAGACTGGCAATTATTTCTCTAGAAATCCTAAACTTTGGCGAGGTGGATCATGCTGTAAACCAGCCATTAACTAGAAACTTATCCCGTTTGCGAACACCTTTACGTGAAAACTCGAAAAAAAAAAAAATAGACGAAACTGATATTTCTACTCTCAAATACCGATGTCAGTGATGTAACAAATTCCAAATCATCCCTATAATTTACAAAGTCAATTAAGATGTTTCTCATGTCTAGAGAACCAGCAAAGTGTCTTCCACCTGTCTTTCACCTTCTTGAAGCACACACCACAATCGATGTTCCCTCAACTAAATGAAGGTGAGAAATGTGCTGAGGCAGTCAACCGGACAATTTACATGGAAGGGAATAATAGTCCAGCACAAACACACGTCCATATTGAAGCTTCTCAAATTTCCAAACGATCACGAAAGCTGTCGAACAGTACTAAGTATTAGTTCGCTATTCAGCCGTCTAGATGACGACTCGGTTAAGTCAGCTACATTCCTGCATCCCAACAGGCCTCTCCATTAGGACAGCTCCGGCCGTTAGCCAGAAATTTGAATCATTCCAACCGCAGGTCATCGGCGCTGCACGCCAAGCACGCATAGAAAAAACCATCCTAGAAAACCGACTACATATGAGGCGTGTTTTTTAAGTAAGGTCCGTTTTGTTGTAGACACTAGTACGAGGGTGATCCCAAAAGTGAGGTCTCCTAATGTTTTATAAGTACAGAACTCTGTTTGTGTGGCAGTTGGTCACACTGTTATGAAGAGTGCTTCACGCGCTGTGTGTAAACATGCGCACGCCATGCTGAGGCGCTCAGTCTTGGCTTAGCAGCCATTGAGAATGGAGGTCCCGTTGGATGCTACTGCCAAGTGCGAATTGCGCGCAGTTATTCGGATTTTGGACGCAAAGTGCACTGCGCCGATTGAAATCCATCGGCAATTGACAGAAGTGTATGGTGAGTCGTGCATGGATGTCAAAAATGTTCGTAAGTGTTGTAGAGATTTTGCAGCTGGTCGGACCGAAATTCACGACGAACAAAGGAGCGGGAGACCGTCAATTTCTGAGGAGACAGTGTTGAAGGTTGAGCAAAGCATGCGTGAAGATCGGCGGATCACCATGGATGATCTCTGCACGTTGGTTCCTGAGGTTTCCCGAAGCACCGCTCACAGAATTTTAAAGGAATCATTGAACTACCGGAAGGTGTGCGCAAGATGGGTGCCATGCATGCTGACTGAGGACCACATGCGGCAACGAGTTAATGCTTCCTGTGCATTTTTTCACCACCTTTCAGCCGAACAGGACAACTTTCTAGACTCAATTGTCACGGGTGACAAAACCTGGTCATACCAATTTACACCTGGGACCAAGCAACAATCACGCCAGCGGCGGCATCCTTCTTCACCAAAGCCGCGGAAATTCAAACAAATACAGTCTGCTGGTAAAGTTATGACAACCGTTTTTTGGGATCGGAAAGGGGTATTGTTGGTCTACTTCATGCCCACTGGGACCAAAATTAACGCTGACAGGTACTGTGAGACCCTGAACAAACTTAACGGGCAATTGAGAACTGGAGAAGAGGAATGTTGAGCAAGTGCGTACACATTCTCCATGAAATTTTGTTGTGGCCAAGATTTTCTCTGCATCAGGCAAAATCCCCATGCCCATTATGCAGTGTCCCAAAAATTCCAATTTAGTCATTGCAGACTTACACTTTCCTAATTTTATGGTCATTCCTCCTTTTCTTAACTTCCAACCCAAGTCTCCTAAAATATTGAAATATGCCTTCCAACTTGTCCTAGCTACAAGTATGTCATCTAAATATACAGTCATCTCATTTAACAGTTCCCTCCCCAGCAATAATCCAAAGCCCTAATGAATTCAGCCACAGACACACTTAACCGAAAAGGTAATTTCACAATATTGGAAACATCTCCCACCATATGAAAAAAGTTGTCTATTTCTTACAATCTAATTCAAGTGAAATCTGATGAAAAACCAGAAGTAAGGTCAAAACTTGACATAGAGGACATGTTTTCAAGTTTATTTAGAAGCTCATCTGTTTAGAAACTCGCGTGTTTCTCCCTGCAAATATTTATTTATCTGTCTGGAATAAAGTACAATTCTCACTCCCACAAAAACCTATGGTTTACCGTATTCATTACAGTCATTTTCTGTGACCCCACAACTATTCATTTTCTGCAGCTCACCTTCAAGAACTCCTCTTCTTGAAATTGAAGCTCAGCAAGTTTTTATGAAAAATGGCTCAAGAGGTATCAGCTTTATTTTTCACTGATGGTTCTCACTCTTACAGGTTTCACATTAAACATGCCTTGATATTCAAATAAAACTTCCTTTAATTCTCTTTTTTGTTCTTGGTCAAACTTACTAGTCCCATCACCTTTTGAATTTACCAATTTATAATACCTGTCGTCACCTTGTTCCTCATTACAAACAATCCTTTTTATCTGATTGGATTCACTACTGCAGTTTAATATTAAAAATTTCGTTTTCTAAGTAATTCTACTCTTTGGCTCTATAAAAATGTGTTCCTCTGTTCCCCAGTTAAAACATATCTTTGCTTTAACAATCCATTTAATCCACAAAGTTAAGTCCTCGCTAAGCTCAAGAATGAGACAGCCTTGTACAAAGAGTACACCATCAGTGCAGCTACGTGCAACCTAGAGTGCTGCAACCATGATGCAATCCTTCCCTTTCCTATCCTAATTCTTGTAACATAGTGAAAATCATTTTTTTTGCTAACATCATTTGTATTCATGGCCTGTACACTTTTTTTCGATTTGCTGATATATTCTGCACTACAGTGCGTGTGCACTTTTGTCATTTTTCTAATATGATTTCTACTTATTGTATATACATTTTGTGATCTGCTGATATTTTCTGAATTTCAGTGCGTGTGCACTTTTGTCATTTTTGTAACATGATTTCTACTTATCGTATATTCATTTTGTGATTTGCTGATACGTTCTGAACTATAGTACATGTGCACTTATGTCACTTGTCAACATGATTTTTTTTGACCATTATGTTTCTTTGTTGTGAAAATGCTAAAGAATTTTTCAGTGTATGTGCACTTATGTCATTTGTTAGTATGTTTTGTACTCACATTTTGTCATTGTCTAATATGTTTTGAACTTGGTGCATGTGCACCATATTTACTTCATGTTCTATATCTGTATATATGCTATAATTGTAAAGTTAATTAATTAGGAAAAAAATTGTTGCTCCTGGCAAGTCCAAGTGACTCACCATCGCTGCCAAGTTTTTGCCCCCCCCAGTGGAGGGTTATGAAACACGTAGGTACGTTTCATATGTATTCAGTACCAGCGATGGCGAGGCGTGACAGAATCTCTGACCAGAGAGTTGTTTATCGTTGCTAGTCTGCGCTTGACCGCGCGAGAGTGCAGTTGCGAGTTGTCAGTTGCGAGTTGGACTCAGTCGGAAGTTGTGTGTGAGGAGTCGGTCGGCGTCGACATGGGTCTCTGGTCACGGTTCAGGACGAGTTATATTGTTAAATAAGGTAATGAAGCAGCATTGCGCACATCTGATAATGTAATGTATGTTAATTGTAATTAATTTGTTAAGAAGTGCCCCAATAATAATTTTGTTTTCAAAGCAATCGTTTTTAAAAAAAGAATCATTCCAATTGAAACAATATTTCCTATGCTTTTCCTCCCAGAATCAATTTATCAGATTGATTATTGCACAGGGCCTAAGGTCAGCGCAGCTGCCCTTATAAAATTTATCAGGTTCACCTTAACGTTAATTTTGTGGGGACTTAACATTTTTGCACATTTTTATTATCATTGAGTTTTATTACTGTGGGAAGCTAACATTTGGCACTATTTGCAATTCTATTCAATTCTTTTCACTTTCATATTTTCACGGGGAGGTTACAATAGTAGCTGAAAAGTTTGTGGGACAAATGTTGCATGGGACGACGGGGGCCATAATATGACTTTGGTTTTTTTGTTGCTAGGTGGGGTCGCGTCAAAGATATTAAGGTTAACTTTTTTTTCTTTTTTGTTAATGGGATGCTACAGTTTGGTACTTATTTTCTGATAGCGGCTATCGAGACGAATCCAATGATGCGTAACAGTAAGGTCTTTGAAGATCAACGAAGGTAAAAAAGGTGTCATGAACGTCCATTTACAGGTGTTCGAGTTGATGACCATTGGTATCATTGCAGTGCTGCTATCTTATTATCACGGACTGAGTGGTATTCCTTATCACTTCGGCACTTATCTAAGCACATGCTCTGACAATTCTCCCTTGTATATCGTGCAAATAGTAAATATTCACCGAATACGGCGTATCCATCTAACGTGCCATTCACATGTAAACACCATTCGACGGTTTCGCAATACAACACTAATAGGAACGGTAAGACTAGTATCGTCGAATCAAGCAAAAGTGAATGATGTATTCCTACGAAGAACAAGTCGTTGTGCTTTTCATTTACGGAGAATGCCAACGAAATTCAGTGAGAGCTAGAGACTTATACACTGAAAGATGTCTTCAAATGGCTCTGAGCACTATGGGACTCAACTTCCGAGTTCATCAGTCCCCTAGAACTTAGAACTACTTAAACCTAACTAACCTAAGGACATAACGCACATCCATGCCCGAGGCAGGATTCGAACCTGCGACTGTAGCGGTCGCGCGGTTCCAGACTGTAGCGCCTAGAGCCGCTCGGTCACTACGGCCGGCAAAGATGTCTTCAACGTATTCACCCTACACATCGCACATTTAAATATGTGTACGATGAACTGAGAACAACTAGATCTTTAACGCATCGGAAACATATCCGGCAAAGGAAAGTTACTAACGAGGAGACGGAATTGGTAGTCTTGCCACTGTGGTTCGAGATCCTTGGTTTAGTTCGCATGAAATTGCAAGGGAATCTGGCATGAGCCAGAGTAGTGTTGCTCGTGTTCTGCATCGCTATAAATATCATCCTTACCATATCAGTCTCCATCAAGAATTAATTGGTACGAATTGTAAGCGTCGAATTTAATTCTGCAGATGGGCTCAACTTCAGATTCAGAGGGCTGACGCATTTATTAATTTGATTTTATTTACTGACAAGGCTACATTCACGAACCATGGAAATGTAAATTTGCATGACATGCATTATTGGACAACTGAAAATCCATGTTGGCTGCGGCAAGGTGCACACCAAAAACCGTGGTCGGTGAATGTATGGTGTGGGATTCTGGAGGACAGAATTATAGGCCTGTATTTCATCGAAGGACATCTTAATGGTTGAAAATACACCACATTTCTGCAAGAAACATTAGTTCTGTTACTGGAAGAAATACCTTTAGGAACAAGGAACAATATGAGGTATCAACTCGAGGGAGCCGGCACATTTTTCGCTGATGGCTAGAAATAATAATAATAATAATAATGAGCGTATGGCATTTGTGGCCGGGAGACCCCTCGCGGGGCTGTTCGGCCGCCGCTCCACAAGTTCTTTAACGCCACTAGGGTGTCTTGCGAGTGAATGAGGATGAAATGATGATGAAAGTCACACAACACCCAGTCATCTCGAGGCAGAGAAAAATCCCTGTGCCCGCCGGGAATCGAACCCGGGACCCCATGCGCGGGAAGTGAGAACGCTACCGCAAGACCACGAGCCGCGGAGATGACTAGAAATGTGTTGCAGACACAGTTCACAAATCGTTGGATTGGATGCGGAGGAGATGTGTCGTGGATGGCTCGTTCGCCAGACTTGACACCTCTGGATTTTTTCTTGTGGGGATTCATATAAGACATTGTTTATAAAGACGTTCCAACTACACCAGACGATATGTGTGAGAAAATTGTCAGAGCATGTGCTTCGCTAAGTGCCGATGTGATAAGGAATACCACTCAATCCATGATAAGAAGATTGCAGCACTGCACTGATACCAATGGTCATCAGTTCGAACACCTTCTGTAAATGGACGTTCATGGCACCTTTGTGACCTTCGTTGACCTTCAAAGACCCTACCGTTACACATCATTGGATTCGTCTCGATAGCCGCTATCAGGAAATAAGCACCAAACTATAGCATCCCATTTAAAAAATAAAAAAAAAAACAAAGTTTACCTTCATATCTTTGACGCGACCCCACCTAGCAACAAAAAACCAACATAATATTATGGCCCCCATTGACCCATGCTTATATATATATATATTGCCAAAGCTTTTAAATTTTCTGTTGTATCAGCATCTATTATTGCATAAATGAACCTGAACCTCAACATTCTTTTAGAAAAACGTCATTAGCAGGGCAGCTGTAATCCCTGGATACTCCAGCACAATTGAAATGCGTCATGCCGCAAGAATTAAAAATAATTACTAATTGTCGTTTTCCGACGATCTCCGATGCTGCACTGGATGCAAAACAATTTGCGAATATCTGCTCCACCAGTGCATTTGTTACAACTTGCTGAATTAGTGACAGTGTAGTTAATGATGTGGAAGTGAAAAGAGAACTTCAAATAATTCAAATTGACATGGTGTTTCCCTTTAGAATTAAATGTTTATTGCGTAATACAATTACGAAACTGTAACAAAAAGGGCTCACAAAACTGTAGGAAAACCGAGACCACGATGGTGGTTCGCCACTGCTCATATATTGTTTTAACACTCACTGGTTACGTCATCCATTATTACAAATAGAAAATTCATAGATTACAGTCAGAAACTTCCTGGTATGTATAGACTGAGGAGGAGGAGGAGATTAGTGTTCAACGTCCCGTCGACAACGAGGTCATTAGAGACGGAGCGCTAGCTCGGGTGAGGGAAGGATGGGGAAGGAAATCGGCCGTGCCCTTTCAAAGGAACCATCCCGGCATTTGCCTGAAGCGATTTAGGGAAATCACGGAAAACCTAAATGAGGATGGCCGGAGACGGGATTGAACCGTCGTCCTCCCGAATGCGAGTCCAGTGTGCTAACCACTGCGCCACCTCGCTCGGTGTATAGACTGACATCATAGAATTAGATATCAGTTAGTTTCTCTCACATTGCAAGACAATGTTTTAGTATTGAAATTCGTAAAATATGTTCGATAACAATGCTTTTTATAAAGTTACTTGTATCTTGAAGATTATTAGTTGGAAAACGTTCTTAATATGTGCATACGTTCTTTGCATAATTACAAACGAAATTCTAGTCCCTTTTGTTGTAAAAAATACTTTGAGATTACAAAATAAAAATCTGTTTTGGTTTTATAACAGTCGAACCAGAGCAGAGGTGTAATGAAATTAATGACAGTATAATAACTTGAGCTTTAAAATGATGAGATGAATGAAATAACAATGTTAAAAAAATTATATAATCTTGTAAATGTGGCAGCCTGACACATCAGGTCGGCACTTCGTCTCATACTTTTCATAACGATCATACATCGGTACGCTTCAAACTATCGCTTGGAACGGGCGACACTGCAATAATCGCCTGTGCCTCGACCTGCGCGAACTGCCCTCGTTCGTGAGTCGCACTGTAGCCCTGACATCTACATCTACATGGATACTCTGCAAATCACATTTAAGTGCCTGGCAGAGGGTTCATCGAACCATCTTCACAATTCTCTATTTTTTCAATCTCGTATAGCGCGCGGAAAGAATGAACACTTGTGTCTTTCCGTACGCGTTCTGGTTTCCCTTATTTTATCGTGGTGGTCGTTCCTTCCTATGTAGGTCGGCGTCAACAAAATATTTTCGCATTCGGAGGAGAAAGTTGGTGATTGGAATTTAGTGAGAAGATTCCGTCGCAACGAAAAACGCCTTTCTTTTAATGATGTCCAACCCACATCCTGTATCATTTCTGTGACACTCTCTCCCATATTTCGCGATAATACAAAATGTGCTGTCTTCCTTTGAACTTTTTCGATACACTCCGTCAGTCCTATCTGACGACTGTTAAGGCAACAGCTATCGCCGTCGACACGAGAGTGAATAACAATCATAACGGGATACCCGTCGGCTCGGGACGTACTCTATAAAAATTTCGCAACATTTTTATCCCTTTCAGGTATGATTTTTATCGGAGGGGATTTCAACGGAAGAAAAGCTGCATGGAACTCAAAGGAAAGAGAACGCTAATGCCATGAGATTACTACGTGTTGTGAAGGACAAGTATCTACACTACTGGCCATTAAAATTGCTACACCCAGAAGAAATGCAGATGATAAACGGGTCTTCATTGGACAAATATATTGTACTAGAACTGACATGTGATTACATTTTCACGCAATTTGGGTGCATACAACCCGAGAAATCAGTACCCAGAACAACCACCTCTGGCCATAATAACGGCCTTGATACGCCTGGGCATTGAGCCAAACACAGCTTGGATGGCGTGTACAGGTACAGCTGCCCCTGCAGCTTCAACACGATACCACAGTTCATCAAGAGTAGTGACTGGCGTATTGTTACGAGCCAGTTGCTCGGCCACCATTGACCAGACGTTTTCAATTGGTGAGAGATCTTTAGCATGTGCTGGCCGTGGCAGCAGTCGAACATTTTCTGTATCCAGAAAGGCCCGTACAGGACCTGCAGCATGCGGTCGTGCATTATCCTGCTGAAATTTAGGGTTTCGCAGGGATCGAATGAAGGGTAGAGCCACGGGTCGTAACACATCTGAAATGTAACGTCCACTGTTCAAAGTGCCGTCAATGCGAACAAGAGGTGACCGAGACGTGTAACCAATGGCCGGGTGATAGGCCAGTATGGCTATGACGAATACACGTTTCCAACGTGCGTTCACCCCGATGTCGCCAAACACGGATGCGACCATCATGATGCTGTAAACAGAACCTGGATTCGTCCGAAAAAATGACGTTTTGCCGTTCGTGCACCCAGGTTCGTCGTTGAGTACATCATTGCAGGCGCTCCTGTCTGTGATGCGCCGTCAAGGGTAACAGCAGCCACGATCTCCGAGCTGATAGTCTATGCTGCTGCAAACGTCGTCGAACTGTTCGTGCAGATGGTTGTTGTCTTGAAAACGTCCCCATCTGTTGACTCAGGGATCGAGACGTGGTTGCACGATCCATAACAGCCATGCGGATAAGATTCTTGTCATCTCGACTGCTAGGGATACGAGGCCGTTGGGATCCAGCACGGCGTTCCGTATTACCCTCCTGAACCCACCGATTCCATATTCTGCTAACAGTCATTGGATCTCGACCAACGCGAGCAGCAATGTCGCGATAAGATAAACTGCAATCGCGACAGGCTACAATCCGACCTTTATCAAAGTCGGAAATGTGATGGTACGCATTTCTCCTCCTTACACGAGGCATCACAACAACGTTTCACCAGGCAACGCCGGTCAACTGCTGTTTGTGTATGAGAAATCGGTTGGAAACTTTCCTCATGTCAGCACGTTGTAGGTGTCGACACCGGCGCCAGCCTTGAGTGAATGCTCTGAAAAGCTAATCATTTTCATATCACAGCATCTTCTTCTTGTCGGTTAAATTTCGCGTCTGTAGCACGTCATGTCCGTGGTGTAGCAATTTTAATGGCCAGTAGTGTATTATTATTGGTCCCCTGAACCAAAATTTTACCCATCTCGCAGAGAAACAGACTTGCTCGATGTGTTTCCTAATCGTAAGGATTCTGCACGTCACCATTGTGACTGTAAAAAACGCCATCACTGTGGACGATCTACCAGTAAATTTTCGTCTCCATGCCGAAGTAACCTTCATGCTAGGAGGGGCATTAACAGCAAGAACACCAACTGGGAGGAATTTCAAGAACGTCTCCCATCTGCCTTGCAAATTCCCAACAAAGAAAGGAACTGATACTGTGCTTCAACATTTTTCAATCAGTGTCTTGGACACAGTCCAAGAGGGCTCGTCGCCGGAAGAGGCAAAAAAGCACATACATACTAGCCTTCTGCCATCTGAGCTGCGTGCTGTAGTTAAAGAAAAGAACAGGATGTATCAAGGCTGCAGCTCTCTAGAAATCTGGCAACAAAGCGTCTTCTCAGACCAAGTACTGAAAAGTACTCAGGAAGATCAACGATTACAGGGACCAAAAAAGGGTCAAAAGAGTTTCCACCATAAAACTCAGCCAAGTCTCCGCCTGGAAGTGGGCACAAACTGTCTGCCACTACGGAAGTAAGCACATACAGTGTCTAGGAAAGTTCCAATAGATTCAATAAATACTCTCTTTCAGTGCTGACTATTGCACACATACACTCTCGCTTTCGGATCTTATAATAGAATTTATTACGACACATTGTCAGTATCTACAGAACACGAAAATTGCCTGTAGGGTCGATACTGGCAAATAGTGCGAAACGTAAGAAAGTGCATACTTGTTAATGAGACAACAGCCGAGTTGGAACCATGACACTGTCCTCTGAGAAATTCACGGCTTGGTACTCTACATCAAGAAACTAATCTATTTATTCACTATATATACGTCACTTCTCAAATCCCAGTTAATAGACATCGCTGTTTTAGTTTTGACGGATATTTCGTCATCTACGATTTCATAACCATAAATTTGTGTCCTAAATGAAAACATTCGTTCTGATTTGTAACAGAATACGTGCGAGCTAACATCCCACAGACGTTCGGAGTCACATGCGGCTCCTCTTCGTCGAAATGTCTTGGCTCGAACTCGTCTAGGGGTTGAACCCCATGTGTCGCATTACCCGCCCTAAATTAGACACTTTCGACACTTTCGTTAAATTGTCTGGCTGTTAGCAAGTTTGCGAAAAACAAAGTTAGTATAACATATGATAACAGTAATAATAACATCGGGAACTAAATTAACGACCCATAAACGATGTAGACCACACAGTTGCGATTTGGTTAGAATAATGTTTATTCAGAAAGCAAACTAATAGCTAAAGTAGCCCGCCCGGTTGGCCGTGCGGTCTAAAGCACGGTTTTCCGGCCGGGAAGGAGCGCCTGGTCCCCGGCACGAATCCGCCCGGTGGATTTGTGTCGAGGTCCGGTGAGCCGGACAGTCTGTGGATGGTTTTTAGGCAGTTTTCCATCTGCCTCGGCGAATGCGGGCTGGCTCCCCTTGTTCTGCCTCAGCTACGCTATGTCGGCGACTGCTGCGCAAACAAGTTCTCCACGTACGCATACACCACCATTACTCTACCACGCAAACACAGGGGTTACACTCGTCTGGTGTGAGACGTTTCCTGGGGGGTGCACCGGGGGCCGAACCGCACAATAACCCTGGGTTCGGTGTGGGGCGGCGGAGGGGTGAAGTGGACTGCGGTAGTCGTCGTGGGGTTGCGGACCACTGCGGCTGCGGCGGGGACGGCGCGTCTCCGTCGTTTCTAGGTCCCCGGTTAACGTAACATAACATAACATAACATAATAGCGAAAGTGGTCGTATTTAGAGTTACTGTTACACTCGAGCGCATATCTATTTGAAACAGTTCGATCATTTTCAATCTCATCGCGAAACACAAGTCCAATACTACGCCTCCTTAACTACACGAAAAGTTGAGTTCACACAAGGCGCGCGGCTGTTCACCGCCCAGAGACTAAGCCCTACGATACCATACAACGCGGAATTTTCTAAGTCGTTTCACTTCCTAGCTGTCTAAAGACCGACCATCCGCTTTCGCGTCTCCTCCAGCACTGTCCCTCTGCCCGTCTCCGTCCGCGTCTCCCGCGTGCCGAACAACGTCGCTCAACTGAGTAGTGCAGTTCCCTTCCCTTAAGCAGTCCATCTGATTGGCTGCAGCTTATTCTACATTATTTTACATTTTAAAATATTTAAATAATCAAAGCCTGACCACTTTCACGTTCTAAATAAAGTAACAATAATATCCATTACATAATAAATGTTAAATTCTTTTACATAAAACCAATACAATTTCCTCCTTAACTTTGAATGTCACGGCCAGTAGCCTTGCACCAATGTGCTATCTGATAAACAAATAAATAAACTTTGTAACAAATATTCTATTACCTAATGATTCAATAAGGTGTCACGCTATCATCGTTCAATGTGTTTTGTGTGGAGGAAATGATGATATGATGCTTAACTGAAAATACTGATAATTTAAATTTACTACATCATTTAAAATGGTTCAAATGGCTCTGAGCACTATGGGACTTAACATCTACGGTCATCAGTCCCCTAGAACTTAGAACTACTTAAACCTAACTAACCTAAGGACATCGCACAACACCCAGTCATCACGAGGCAGAGAAAATCCCTCACCCCGCCGGGAATCGAACCCGGGAACCCGGGCGTGGGAAGCGAGAACGCTACCACACGACCCTACATCATTTAAACAAATGAAGTTACAGAGTTGATATTTACAACGTTTGTCATTCTAATGATGCGCTTTTAAATGAAATGTTGATCGTTAAGCTAGACCAAAGCGTTCAGATTTAAGCATTCAGGTCTTTGTTACAAAACTTGTTAATGTAAGTTTAACAGTCAATCCTGAACTATTATAGATATGATCAATTGGATCATTTATTGGATCACTTATTGGGATCACCATGAAAATTTAAGAAAGACGGTAGATTAAAATTACTGTGGTTTCATCCCCTGATTTACTACAGAATTAAATATTTTTTTAAATGGTTCCCTTTATGGCCGATCTTAGGTCCGCTATATTTGGCACTGCTATGCTTTCCTTGGTCTCCCTATGAAGTAAGTTCTCGTCTGCCTCAATCGCCTCAATAGACAATAGAATTCTGTGAGTTTCCCCATCTCGTGGTGGTTCTGCGCCCTAAGTGACTAACGGCCCTGGACGACAGGGTTCGTTTCCCAATTCGTGTAGGCTGATTCTTTCAAATTCAAATGTTCAAACGTGTGTGAGTTGCTAAGGGACCAAACTGCTAAGGTCATCGGTCCCTAGACTTACACACTGCTGAAACTAAGTTATTTTAAGAACAACACACACACCCATGCCCGAGGGAGGACTCGAACCTCCGGCGGGAGGGGCCGCGCAATGGGTGATATGCCGCCTCAAACCGCACGGCCACTCCGCGCGGCGTTGACTCTTTCGGCCATATATTTAAATGAGAGCGAAATGCTTGTTGACTCACATACGTCAGGCTTGTCATCTCCGACTTTTTGAAACATCGTCAAACTGTGCGCAGGTGACCCGCAAGCAGGATAAACGGGAGGTTGCCGTAGTTGGTATTGACTCAGGAGATTTTGTTTAACGACAGCAACACACCACCTAGTTACATCCGTTAGTATGTGTAAATTAAAGCATTAGTTATGACCATATCACGTGAGCATGTTCAAAAGGAACGCAGTCAACGTTATGACTCTTAAGGTATCATCCGATACAAAGCTGTAAATTCAGGGCATTCAGTCCTTAGGTGGCCACTTTATGAACAGCAGGCGAGTGAGCATGCGTTATGCATCAAAGAGTGAAACACTCGAAATTGCAACCTTCGTTCAATGAGTTATTATGTTGTATTGTTTCAAGCCTGCAAATAGTGCAACAACTGGAAGACGCAGATATCACTGAGAATTAATCGGAGTCTATCCTTGCTTTGCTGCTAGTCTAACAAATGAATTCGAAGTGTTGAAGCTAGTTAACAAACCGAAAGATAAATGTTAGCTGTGGTTGATGAAGAACATGTGTTACTCATAACCAGAATGACAACTAAAATACAAAACCCTTGGGACTCATAGCATATTTCGCATTTACTTAATGAATATTCGCGACTGTGGAAGTTTCAAAAGTAGTATTTTTCAAAAGTGGTAACATATACAAAGTACAAACTGTTAACAGTCGAACAGCGATAAACTGTGAAGTAGAAATTTACGCAACTTTCGAACAGAAACGATACTGTGAAAAAATAATTAACCATCTGAAAAGTTACTTCTGAAGAATTCTATAACATTAACTTTGAAATGTTCATTGATGAGCTGGTGGCGACAGGCGTTCAAGTAAAAAAAAAAAGGTTCTTCTGAAATTATGTACAAAACAGAACACACGTTGTGGAAGTCACGTGCACACACACACACACACACACACACACACACACACACACACACACACACACACACACACATACACCTTGAACCGCCGAGATGCTCCTGCCTTGAATTAACAAATAAAAGCAGAAACTCGCGTCTGCTCAATCCCATAATTATTATTTTTTTTACATTGTATTGTTTGTTGACGTGTTGCGAGCGTAACACGTATGTATACTGAGGTTACAAAATTCATGATATAGAGATATGTACCTATACATGTGGCGGTAGTATCGAGTACACAAGGTATAAAAGGGCAGTGCATTGAGGAATCTGTCAGTTGTACTCGGGTGGTTCATGTGAAAAGGTTTCCGAAGTGATTACGGCCGCACGACGGGAATTAACAGATTTTGAACGCGGAGTTGGAGCTAGACGCATGGGACATTACATATCGGAAATCTATATGGATTTCAGTATCCCGAGATTTACAGTGTCAGGAGGATGCTCAGAATACCAAATTCCAGGCATTACCTCTCACCGTTGACAAGCAGTGGTCGACGACCTTCACTTAACGATCGAGAGCAGCGGCGTTTGCGTAGAGTTGTCAGCGCTAACAGACAAGCAACGCTGCGTGAAATAACCGCAGAAGTCAATGTGGACGTACGACGACAGTGCGGCGAAATTTTTTGTTAGTGGCCTATGTCAGTAGAAGACCGACGCGAGTTTCTTTGCTAACAGCACGACATAGCTTGCAGCACCTCTCCTGGGCTAATGACCATATCGGTTGGACCCTAGACGATTGGAAATCCGTGATCTGGTCAGATGAGTCCCGATTTCAGTTGGTAAATGCTGACAGTAGGATGTCTGTGGCGCAGATCCCGCTATACCATAGAACGAAGTTGTGAACAAGGCACTGTGCAAGCTGGTGGGCTGTGTTTACATAGAGTGACTGGGTCCTCTGATCCAACTGAACCCATCATTGACTGGAAATGATTATGTTCGGCTACTTGGAGACAAAAAATGGTTCAAATGGCTCTGAACACTATGGGACTTAACATCGGAGGTCATCAGTCCCCTAGAACTTAGAACTACTTAAACCTAACTAACCTATGGACATCACACACATCCATGCCTGAGGCAGGATTCGAACCTGCGATCATAGCGGTCGCGCGATTCCAGACTGAAGCGCCTGGAACCGCTCGGTCACACCGGCCGGCTCTTGGAGACAATTTGCAGCCATTCACGGACTTCCCAAACAAGGATGGACTCGTGACCAGACCACAACTGTTTGCGATTGGTTTGAAGAACATTCTGGAAAATTGGAGATAATGAGTTGGCCACCCAGATCGCCGCACAGGAATCCTATCGAATATTTGCAGGACGTAACTGAGATGTCAGTTCGTGCACAAAATCCTGGACCGGTAATACTTTCGCGATTGTGGAGGGCTATAGAGGAAGCATGGCTCAATGTTTTTGCAGGGGAGTTCCAACGACTTGTTGAGTCCATGCCGAGTCGATTCAGACGGGTATGTGATAAACAGTAATTTACTGCCAGGATGTTTCAGCTTACTCTGGCCACGACAGACAGCGTATGACGGTTTCAGTGTGCGTGAAACGGCAGCCAGATGGGGTGTTTAACCTCAGTGTGCCCAGAAGTGGACAAAGTGGTGGTGCGAGACAGGGTTGATTGTCTGCCTCAGAGTATTGGGCTTAGGAAAGGTGTCGAATTCTCGTCAATACAAAGTGGTACGTCACATCTGTATGGAGCGTCCGCTGATAAATGCACCCCAACTCAAGAATGAGACAAATTTCCTTGGATGCTCGCGAGCCCATGGGGCTGGTAATAAAGAGTCCTTCTCTGATTATCGTAAACGTAATAGGCTTGCCTTCGCTGAAGTGTAGATGGACCGTCACTGACATCATGCCAATATTTAGCACAGTGAATAAGGGTCTAGTGGTGATATACAGGTCACGGCGAGCACGTTACGACTGACAGTACGCGGCGTAACATTTGCGTCTTGGCCGCAGCACAGTCTCGTGCTGGAGGTAGATGTCATCAGATAGTGCAAGGATACTTCACTGAATTTATTAACAAAAAGTCCTAGCAAGTTTTGTCTTATGATAAACCAGCAAATGGATCTCTCCAGACACTCTGTGACCGTAATGGGATTCAAATGTGGGACACACAAAAGAAACACTAAACTTCGTTTTCCAAAATTGTTTCACAGAAGAAGATCGCACTGTAGTGCCTATTTTAAATCTTCACAAGAACCACAAAATGGCTGATATCGAAATAAGTGGCCATGGGACAGGAAAGCAGTTGAAACCGCTCAACAGACGGACGACCACTGGACCCGACGGGGTACCAGTACGATTCTACACAAAGTGTGCGAAAGAACTTGCTCCTCTTCTAGTATCAGTGGCTCGTAGATGTTTGGGGAAGCGAAGTGCTCCCGACGATTGGAGAAAAGCACAGGTCTCTCGATTTTTCAAGAAAGATCGTCGAAAAGACGCACAAAACGAAAGGCTTATAGCCGACCTCTGACGTCAGTCATTTGTAGAATGGGACATGTTTTAGGCTCACGTGTTATGACATTTCTAGAGCGATAATCTCCTCCGTAGGAACCAACATGGGTTCCGAAAACAAGGATCGTGTGAAACCCAGTGCGCTCTGTTCGTACACGAGACCAAGAAAGCAGTAGCTGTGGGCATCCAGGCAGATGCCGTGGTTCTTGACTTCCAGAACTCATTCTATGCAGTTCCATAGTGCAGTCTAATGAACAAAATACGAGCGTAGGGAATATCATACCCACTGTGTGACTGGACTGAAGAGTTTGTAGCTAACGGGACACAACATGTCATTTCGAAAGGAGAGGAGTCTTCAGTCACAAAAGAAACTTCTGGCGTGCCCCAGGGGAGTGTTACAGGACCAATATTTTACACAATATACAAGGTGATTCTTACCAACGTTTAAAAAGCCCCGAAGAGACCTAGGTGACGCTGCAACAAGTAATTTAATGTAAGACACATGAGGCCCCAAATGCCGGGAAAATCTCAAAAGTTAATGACAAGTGTTGAACAAGTGACGGTGCCAGATGACGTACCTCGCCGCACGTTCAGCGATTGAGCCTGTCATCGTATGCTCGTCAGTAGGGGACAGTACTACACATTGTCCCTCTAGGCTACTCTGTTTTCAATCATTTTTTGTAATGTAATCTGTTGTAAACGTAGAAGTTACAAAATTACTGTCCTCGCTGTGACCAAGCAAAAGCTTTTCTTATTCTATGTTACTTTCCTTTTGTCCCTTCTTTTTTGTTTACAAATTTTGCGTAGTAAAGAACACATAGGTCGTTTACTGATTGCGATGTAATTCGGAAGCTTGTACTTATTTACTTGTGGCGCAGTATGGTGGGTTTTTGTTGTATTGTACTTTGCAGTTAACCAGAGCAGAGAACGCGATAACGGTAAATAAAATAGTGAATATTATCTCAATGTAAACACGTAACTGTCCAACGCAAGGCAAAAAAAAAAAAAAAAAAAAAAAATACTGCCTGTCAGACGAAAGACTCGAACTCTGAGCCTTACTCGCCGAAATCACGCACGTGGGCCCTAACCACACTGGCACCGACGACAGTACTTGGGTTGTGATGGTCAGATGCAACAGGCCGAGAGCCTTCACCGCTGCACGTGCGACGAGGTACGTCATCTGGTGACGTCACATGTTCAACACTTCTCATTCTCTTTCCCGACGTTTGCGGCCCCGTTTGTCTTTTATTAAATTACTTGTATCAGCATCATCTATGTTGCTTCGGGGCTTTTTAAAAGTTAATTAGAATCACCCTGTATATAAAAGACCTGGCAGATACGTCGGAAGTTCAAGAGGCTTTTAAAAGATGATGGTGCTGTATACAGAGAAATCGCGACGCCAGAAACTTGGAGCGAAATGCGGGAAGACCGGCAGGACGTTGTCACTTGGTGCAGGGAGTGGCAACTGAAGCCTCAACATGAACAAAAGTAACGTATTGCGAATACATAGACAGGAAGACGAGTTATTGCATTATAATACAACTGCAGAACGACCACTTGAAGCAGTTACTTCCATAATATATCTAGGTGTATGGATACGGAGCGATGTGAAGTGGAATGATCACATAAATTTAACAGCAGAAAAGGCACATGCCAGACTTAGATTCATTGGTAGAATCCTCAGGAAATGTAGTCCATCAAAAAAGGAAGTAGCTTACAAAACTCTTGAATATTACTTGTCAGTGTGAGTTCCATACCAGATAGGACTGATAGATGAAATAGAGAAGATCCAAAGAAGAGCAGCGCATTTCGCTACTGGTTCATTCAGTAAGAACGAAAGCGTCGCAGACGTGATAAGCGCATTCCCGTGGCAGACGCTACATAACGGGCTTTCTGCATTACGGTGTGGTTTACTGTTATACTTCCGAGAGCATATGTTCCCAGAAGAATCAGCAAATACATTGCTTCCTTCTACGTATATCTCGCAAAAAGACCGTGAAGATAAAATTAGAGAGATTCCAGAGGACACTGAGGCTTCTCGCGAACTATTCGCGGCTCGAACAGGAAAGGGGTGAAGTGACAGTGGTACACAAAGTACCCTCAACCACACACCGAAAGGTTGCTTGCAGTGTACAGATGCAGACGTAGATGTATTGTCACCTCCCCGCGGATCAGTATGTGAACATCGTGAAACACAGTGTGGTGCCGAGTGTGAGGATGTGCTTTCCCAATGGAGTGATCCATTTCCAACTCGACCACTCATCGCTTCAAGTGAGTCGAATCTACTAGCGATGTTTGTTTCTCAAAAGGCTGACTTCGATCTGATCGACTGGTCTATTCAAGCACCGGATCTGAAACCGACTGAAAATTTATGGGCCAAAGTGAAATGTCATATGAACTTGCACTGGCTGACACCAACACCATGCATACCTGACACGCTATAGGGCCTAGTGTTGGTTGCATGGGAGAGTCTCCCAGACGATGAGTCATATTTCCAGAGAATGATCGCCTCCATGACTTGTCACATGAGGCTGGTAACTAAAGCCAATGTCGCGTGGACTTCATACCATCCTTATCCCTGAGGTGAGACTTTCCCCCTCTCACATTACTCCATTTCATATAACAACATTTGATGTAACTGTATGTGATTTAATTGGAAATCTATGTAAAATCAATGTAATTTAAACTTTATTTATTCTATTCTTGCTACTTAACACTTAAATTTAAAAATCACAAACAAATTAGCTTGAATCGAAACAAAAATCGTGTCCGAAAATGAGACAGTCAGAGAAATATTATATTAACTTAATTATATCAATTATGTTTTATAATTAATAATTATTATAATATATAATTATGTATAATTATATATAATACAACATACAATAATAATAATTAATTATATCAACTTTATATCTACCAGTATAAGAATAGGTAAACCCCAAAATAATAAGTTCTCTTCCTTACTGCCTATCTAACACTTGCATCGTTTATTGTGTAAAAAAAGTGCAGCTCCTTCTCAAGTTAGCATTCTTCTGGAGCCCAAGGGTTTCATTCCATGCATTGTGGCCATTTCTCTATGTTAGTCTTCAGAGAAACGAATACTGGAGAACATGCATTCCGTGTGTTGTTCTTCAGATTGCACTTATGAAGCATCGTCCTCGATTAAATTTGTTTCAGACTGTGAATGGCTGGAAAATTGTTCCTGTATTTTTTTCCTTTTTTCAAGAACAAAACTTTCGATTCTGTCTTCTTTAATCCCGTAATAGCTTTCTTCTCTTTGAATCGCTCAAACGTTCCCTGTATGGACGATATTAGACAAAAATAAAAATAAAAATATGGCATTTCAGTCCTCGATCGCTATTTTTTATTTTCCATGACCGGTTTCAGGCTGGATGCTCATCTTCAGATCATATATTGCAGTTACAGAGTAACTTGTCGGTACAGAACTATCGGTTCGCTGTCATAACTAAAGTTTTTAGTTTCTTCCGGCACCTTAATTTGGACCTGATTGTTTTCGAAACGAGAGTGATAATGAATTTTTATGTTCCCGAATAAAAAGGCAAAAGGATTTACTGCTGAACTGGAGCTTACATTTTAGTGCATGATTTGAAAAAAAGTGGACCATTACCAGTTTCATTCGTGGCAAAAAACTGAATAATTATTCGATGAGTTAGTCTCTGGAACTTCGCAAAAAGTACAATTTTGTTAGAAGTTTGGTTGAGCTAAAATCACTTACTTCTCAAAATTAATAATATTCTTTCAATCCTGTGAAACAAATGTCCTTAAAATAACTTGGACGGATCTTGTTTAAAATTTTGTGAGTTTTGTGATAAAGTTTTTCTTGGCTCATACTACATTCGTTGTCTTAAAGACTACACATAATATACAGCAGTGTTGTACTCATCAAGAAGAGAAGATACCGCAGAAAGGCTGCTAGCATCTACCATGGCGAGGACAACAAATATTGGCCAGATGGTGGAAACGAACTCCGATTCAACGAGGGACGAGCAGCCCTCCCTCCGGCCGTGAGCTACTTTCTCGACACTAGTGCAGCAGCTACTAGTACAGCTAGTACAGCAGCATCGTCGACAGGACTGGCTGCGGACCTTTGGTACAGAGCCGAGTGGAGGGTCTGAATCAGAGGCTGAGATTGTTCTGCGACCGTGTGGGCTGCAGATTCCTCGACTTGCGCCATAGGGTGGTGGGGTTTCGGGTTCCGCTGGATAGGTCAGGAGTCCACTACACACAGCAGGCGGCTACACGGGTAGCAGGGGTTGTGTGGCTTGGACTGGGCGGTTTTTTAGGTTAGATGGCCTCGGGCAAGTACAGAAAGGGCAACAGCCTCAAAGGGTGCGGGGTAAAGTCAGGACATGCGGGAACCGAACAGCAACCGGTATTGTAATTGCAAACTGTCGAAGTTGCATAGGTAAAGTACCGGAACTTCAAGCGCTGATAGAAAGCACCGAAGCTGAAATCGTTATAGGAATGGAAAGCTGGCTGAAGCCACAGATAAATTCTGCCGAAATGTTTACAAAGGCACAGACGGTGTTTAGAAAGGATAGATTGCATGCAACCGGTGGTGGCGTGTTTGTCGCTGTTAGTAGTAGTTTATCCTGTAGTGAAGTAGAAGTGGATAGTTCCTGTGAATTATTATGGGTGGAGGTTATACTCAACAACCGACCTAGGTTAATAATTGGCTCCTTTTACCGACCTCCCGAGTCAGTAGCATTAGTGGCAAAACAACTGAGAGTAAATCTGGAATACATTTCACATAAATTTCTTCAGCATGTTATAGTCTTAGGTGGAGATTTCAATTTAC
Source organism: Schistocerca serialis cubense (assembly GCF_023864345.2). Lineage (NCBI taxonomy): Eukaryota > Metazoa > Arthropoda > Insecta > Orthoptera > Acrididae > Schistocerca > Schistocerca serialis. The sequence continues at coordinate 443,110,723 of NC_064643.1, forward strand.
CAGATATAGACTGGGACACTCAGATGTATAGGACGGGTGGTAGGGACAGAGCATCGAGTGACATTATACTGAGTGCACTATCCGAAAATTACCTCGGGCAATTAAACAGAGAACCGACTCGTGGAGATAACATCTTGGACCTACCGATAACAAACAGACCCGAACTTTTCGACTCTGTAAGCGCAGAACAGGGAATCAGTGATCATAAGGCCGTTGCAGCATCCCTGAATATGGAAGTAAATAGGAATATAAAAAAAGGGAGGAAGGTTTATCTGTTTAGCAAGAGTAATAGGAGGCAGATTTCAGGTTACCTAACACATTAAAACGAAAATTTCTGTTCAGATACTGACAATGCGTTTTAGACAGGTACGTGCCGAGTAAAACCGTGAGGGACGGGAAAAACCCATCGTGGTTCAACAACAAAGTTAGGAAACTACTAGGAAAGCAAAGAGAGCTTCACTGCAAGTTTAAACGCAGCCAAAACCTCTCAGACAAACAGAAGCTAAACGATGTCAAAGTTAGCGTAAGGAGGTCTATGCGTGAAGCGTTCAGTGAATTCGAAAGTAAAATTCTATGTACCGACTTGACAGAAAATCCTCGGAAGTTCTAGTCTTACGTTAAATCAGTAAGTGGATCGAAACAGCATATCCAGACTCTCTGGGATGATGATGATATTGAAACAGAGGATGACACGCGTAAAGCTGAAATACGGAACACCTTTTTTCAAAGCTGTTTCACAGAGGAAGACCGCACTGCAGTTCCTTCTCTAAATCCTCGCACAAACGAAAAAATGGCTGACATCGAAATAAGTGTCCAAGGAATAGAAAAGCAACTGAAATCACTCAACAGAGGAAAGTCCACTGGACCTGACGGGATACCAATTCGATTCTACACAGAGTACACGAAAGAACTTGCGCCCCTTCTAACAGCCGTGTACCGCAAGTCTCCAGAGGAACGGAAGGTTCCAAATGATTGGAAAAGAGAACAGGTAGTCCCAGTCTTCAAGAAGGGTCGTCGAGCAGATGCGCAAAACTATAGGCCTATATCTCTGACATAGATCTGTTGTAGAATTTTAGAACATGTTTTTTGCTCGCGTATCACGTCATTTCTGGAAACCCAGAATCTACTCTGTAGGAATCAACATGGATTCCGGAAACAGCGATCGTGTGAGACCCAACTCGCTTTATTTGTTCATGAGACCCAGAAAATATTAGATACAGGCTCCCAGGTAGATGCCATTTTCCTTGACTTCCGGAAGGCGTTCGATAGAGTTCCGCACTGTCGCCTGATAACAAAGTAAAAGCCTACGGAATACCAGACCAGCTGTGTGGCTGAATTGAAGAGTTTTTGGCAAACAGAACACAGCATGTTGTTCTTAATGGAGAGACGTCTACAGACGTTAAAGTAACCTCTGGCGTGTCACAGGGGAGTGTTATGGGACCTTTGCTTTTCACAATATATATAAATGACCTAGTAGATAGTGTCGGAAGTTCCATGCGGCGTTTCGCGGATGATGCTGTAGTATACAGAGAAGTTGCAGCATTAGAAAACTGCAGCGAAGTGCAGGAAGATCTGCAGCGGATAGGCACTTGGTGCAGGGAGTGGCAACTGACACTTATCATAGACAAATGTAATGTATTGCGAATACATAGAAAGAAGGATCCTTGATTGTATGATTATATGATAGCGGAACAAACACTGGTAGTAGTTACTTCTGAAAAATATCTGGGAGTACGCGTACGGATCGATTTGAAGAGGAATGATCATATAAAATTAATTGTTGGTAAGGCGGGTGCCACGTTGAGGTTCGTTGGGAGTGTCCTTAGAAAATGTAGTCTATCAACAAAGGAGGTGGCTTTCAAAACACTCGTTCGACATATACTTGAGTATTGCTCATCAGTGTGGGATCCATACCAAGTAGGGTTGACAGAGGAGATAGAGAAGATCCAAAGAAGAGCGGCGCGTTTCGTCACAGGGTTATTTGGTAGGAGTGATAGCGTTACGGAGATGTTTAGCAAATTTAAGTGGCAGATTCTGCAAGAGAGGCGCTCTGCATCGCGGTGTAGCTTGCTGTCCAGGTTTCGAGAGGGTGCGTTTCTGGATGAGGTATCGAATATATTGCTTCCCCCTACTTATACCTCCCGAGGAGATCACGAATGTAAAATTAGAGAGATTCGAACGCGCACGGAGGCTTTCCGGCAGTCGTTCTTCCCGCAAACCATACGCGACTGGAACAGGAAAGGGGGGTAATGACAGTGGCACGTAAAGTTCCCTCCGCCACACACTGTTGGGTGGCTTGCGGAGTATAAATGTAGATGTAGAACCTCGCTAATCCGTCTCCTATGGGTCCGGGAGCATAGTCGGAAGGCAAAACAAGTCGGATTATCAGAGGAACACTTTACTGAGCCGTATCAGCACTATACAGTACGGTACAATATTAATTTTCAACTGAAAGTACTGTCTGAGCTATTGTTCCATGTTCAAACAGTAACGAAACGAATAGAAAACGTCGACACACCGAAAAAATCTTACCCGAAAGTGTAATGTACAGTTGTGCCTGTACTATAAAATAACGTCTGTAACGCACGGTAAGGTACTTTTACCGAGAGTGAAAGTTTGGCATCTGTACATATACTATGTTATTAAAAGTATCCGGACATACCAAAAAACATGAGCTTTTCATATTAGGAGCATTGTGCTGCCACCTAGTGCCAGGTACTCCATATCAGCGACCTCAGTAGTCATTAGACATCGCGAGAGAACAGAACGGGGCACTCCGCGGAATTCACGGTGGAACTTCTTAATTAAATTGTTTTTTACTTATACTGCTGAGTGAAATTGACAATACTATCTCTTTGCTATTTTATCATTTCAACACCGACCCACAATATCCTGGCGCAACGCAATCTGACTGCTCAAAAATGATAACCTGACTTCAAATAACTAATACAAAAGAATGGCCCAGAATTAGAAGAAATCCAAAATCGTAAGTCACGTACCTCACAGAGAATCTTTATGACGAACTACAGCAATGCAGCAAACACCAATAAAGCCAGCTAAATAAAAGATTCTAACTACTGTAGACTCTAACTATTAATACGCATGTAGTTAGCAAAGGAAAGATTTTGTTGCTGAGCAAACAAAATATTTACTGGATTTTACCTTAATCAAGTAATAACCAGTTCAAAAAAGTTATATAATCATCAGTAATAAATCTCCAAGACGGATACACATCCAGACCGTCCGTTCGCGCTAAGACTGCACTGCTATTTATTAACCACCTACATCCATAATTGCTGACTGCTGTGCGCCTCCAACAGCCAGTCAAACCAGCCACAGAGAGTCTCCTACAGAGTGCGCACAGCGCTGTCACAGATTTTAATACAGTCTAAAGTGCTGCAAAGCGCTAACAACATACAAACACGTAAACAGCCTACTTACAACGGACGTCGAATGTGATCAGCGGTTGGGTGTCACTTGTATTATAAATCTATACGCGAGATTTCCACACTCCTAAACACCGCTAGGTCGACTGTTTCCGATGTGATAGTAAAGTGGAAACGTGAAGGGACACGTACAGCACAAAAGCGTAAAGGCCGACCTCATCTGTTGACTGACAGAGACTGCCGACCGTAGAAGAGGGTCGTAATGTTTAATAGGCAGACATCCCCACATATTGCGCGATAGCTGTCGAGATCTTACACATCCGTTTATAATGTTTAGTTGATATGTAATTATTTGCCAGGGTTGTGTACAGTACGGCTCGCTGGAGTGATAATGGTTGCCGGTATGACACAGGATGGGTATTAACGGGGTGAAAGTGGACAGTGTTGCCGCAATTTGTGCGTGTCTGTACTTCGACATTTCTCGTGCGAACAGTTTGGTTTTGTCTACCATACATGAATTACAGATAAACCTCGCGTAACGACGCGGCCAAGATAATGTTGTTTGAAAAAAGGAAGGAAGGAAGATTAGAGCTGAACGGCTGGTTGACAACGAGATCATTAGAGACGGAACACGTGCTCGGAATACAGAGAAGGTTGGGAAGGAAACCCTCCGTGCCTTTTCAGAGGCACCATCCAGGCATTAGCGATTTAAGGAAACCACGGAAAACTCGTATCTGGATGGCTCGACGTCGATCTGAATCATCGGTCTACCGAATGCGAGTCCAGTGTGCTAACCAGTGCGCCACCGCTCTCGATAATGCAATTTGCAGATCTCACTATGGCTATAACAGTAGGTGATAACAATCATTATGAACTGTTGTCGCCCAAGTACGTAAAGTCATACTTCAGTACAAAGAGACTGACACATGAAATACATCTGGCAGAATGCTGTGTAATAAGAGTCGACTTCTCCACCTGAGAAGCGGACGTCCGAGGTGCACGTGCGTGTGCCTTTGTCTCGCTTGTGGGCGCGCAGCAGCACATTCCGGGCTCAGCTGACTGCGGTCGCTGACTATAACGCTAGTTCAGTGCAAACCGAGCACAGGCTAAGGGGGAGACGCTACAGTGTTTTCATCGGTACGGAAGTCGGTCGTCGAATCCGCGTTGTGATGTAATTATATACCCCAGCCAAATTAGTAAAAAAAGCAGCAAATTGAGGAAATAATTTATAAAGTTTTGAAACTTCGGGAAAATACTCGTATTGAGTGTACTCTTAAGATACGCAAAAGTTTACCACCGTGTACAGGGGGCGTCACCAAAAGTCAATTTCTTCCATTTTTTTAAATTTTTGCACAAAATAGTTCATTTTCAGAAGAGTATGTAATGACAAAAAATATTCCTCCTAGATTCCACGTAAAAATGGTCTTGTGCATATTTTAAGTTAGACGAGTAGTTTTAGAGATATAAGAGGTGAAATCAGGAGCGCCCGCCAGGAAGGGGGCGGGAGGAGTTCGGCACTGGCTGTAGCTGTAAAATGTAAACTTTCACGGCCGGAATTGTAATAATTAATAAAATATTCAGGGGTATTATGCCGTGGTCTTCACTTCAAAACACGACGTTTCGTCCCCATCTGCGGAGGACATTTTCAAGTGGGATCCTAGCTTTGTTGAACGTCCGTTTCAGACTCTGGCTCGCTGTTGACTACAGCAAAATTTAGCTTCCACCAATCTCCGCGCAGTGGCGTGAAATCACGTGTTTGGAATACGCGAGCGCAACTGGCTGTTGTCGATTGCCGTCGTCCGCTGTTACTGTCATCCTATGGTGGAAGAATGGTACTCATATTCTTCAGCACCGGAATCCAAATTTCATTCAATTTCACGCTCTCCTCCTTCCTATTAAAATTCGTGGGGTGTTTCACAGTCTCTATGGCCTCTCGGTATAGAATTTCGTGGGATCCGTTTGTGGCTGCCAGTAATAGTGCGGGGAGCTGCCTCTAGCGACAATTCATTGCGAGTATGAAAAAGGACACGTAATCACAATGCTTGTATTTTTATCATCTAAAATACCAGGAAAATTATCACTAAGATTCAAGGAAATATCTATAAAATGACGTAAAAATGTGTAAGAAATATGTACAGTGACTTATAAAATGAACTAGAGAAGGGGTTTTCGAACTGTCCGGCGTGGCTCATAAGGGGGTCATGACTTAACAGTAAGCTGTCGCGGTGGTTTCTTATAAACAATTGGTTTATTTGCTACCTGAGTAAAAGAACGTGTGCGCTAGAGGTGATGTCTAGCAGGCCGGCAACTTAGTGTTGTCACTATAGGAGCGTTGTAGAGGGCAGTCGAATCGTACTACGCAACACAGTTGTTTTTATTCAGTAACTGTCAGTTTGATGATTAATTCTGTCGAATGCTGATCGTTTTTAATTGTTTGTTTCCTGCGCGTTTTGTGTTTATCCGTGAGCACTGACAAATTTTTAAATGTAAGTACAAATCATGATACTCCCAAATGTATCCACTTCTAAAGACATAAATAGACGAAAATAGAGAAAGTATGAAGACAGATACTCGAATTTCGGTTTTACATGTACCACGTTGTATATGAATGACCACAGTGTGTCATCTGTTCAAAGCTCTAGTTACTGAAACCATACTTGCTAATAAAATGAAAAGAGATTTGGAGTCAAATTGCCGCACTTTTGGCAAAGAAACTGTGCTGCCTCACCACAGTTTTCGTATCCCAGGCGGTCTGAATGAAAAGAGCTTGCCCCAGTTAGCGGGCGACATAAATTTAGCGGGCGACATAAATATTGGTAGACCACCGGGATCTCATGTTATTTGTCTGCCCAGTATCAGACCGTGGAAAGGCGTGGATTGCGACCATACTTGCAAGGAGCCACCGATTTGTATGGATACTAAGGGTGGTGGGAGGGGGAACGGGGGGGGAGCGAAATGTGGTAAATAAAGTATTTAGAAACTAACACAAAGAGACATGTTCTGAAATTAGCACACATTATCGTATTCTTAACCGAAGGCAGCCTTCACTGACGTAGACACTTCCACACCACGCCATATAGTAATAACACGACAACTGGTGGACCTACCAAGAAGATGTTGCAGTATGTTCCGGAGTGGCGGTGCTTAGGGTTTTGTTAGCTAGTCGGCACCTGACACTAGGGTTCCTACGGCTGAATTGTTCTGGTGCCAAATTGCTGGATGGTCAAGCGGCTAGCTGTCGGTTGCTGGGCCACAGAATTCGCTAATTCCTTTTTGGGGCTCCCCCTGTAGGAGGTTCGAAACTTCGAGTCCTCCCTCGGGCATGGGTGTGTGTGTTGTTCTTAGCGTTAGTTTAAGTTAGATTCAGGAGTGTGTAAGCCTAGGGACCGATGACCTCAGCAGTTTGGTCCCATTGGAACTTACCACAAATTTCCAAAAATTTCTACTTCCTTTTTTGCACCAGAAGTTTCCTAACGTGGCACAGACTCGGCCGTTGGGAGGGAGGGCTTCTCCTTCGTGCGCGCCTCAAGACCAAGAATAATTTGACACCACAACAATTATTTTCGTCGTAGGAACCCTAGTGCCAGGTGCCGACTAGCTAACAAAACCCCCGAGCACCGCCGCTACGGAACATACTGCATCATCTTGGAAGGTCCACCAGCTGCCGTCTCCCCCGCGACCGCCCCTTGTAGACTGGTTCGCCCCGCCATGCTACGGGAAGTTTAGCAGGTCGTTACTTCAGGTTTATTTCGTTTGTGTAATTATTTAGGTGCTTTGATTCACGGTTGAATCTTAAGATACTTCGAAGTAAAACTGATATGCAAATTATTGATAAAGCAGCTATTTTTTCCTCATCAGAAGGTCCCGAGTTTTCTCAACTGATTTCATACTCATTAAAGCATTCTCGACTCCTCCTTTGTTTCCGGCCTTGCGCAGCCGCCCATACACTGGTCACGGCACGTGGCGTTCTTGGGAGGGTTCGTAACAAGATGCGTCATAAAATCACTAGAATAGTTTTCCCACAAGTTAAAAGAAATGACGAAAAAGTTTCCACTAAACGAACTACGACGCCTACAAAGGCTCTTTTCCCATCTTATAAAGTTGCCTATCACGTAGCAAAGACCAAGAAACCTCTCACTACAGCGGAAGACCATATTTTACCAGCTAATCTGCAATGGTATCCTTATGGTAAGTGAGTCAGCTGCTAAGCAACTGGTAAATATGTCTTAGACAACGTATTAGTCGCAGAATACGTGATATGGCTGACGACATTAATTGCCAGTTGGTGCAAAAACTAAATGGAATGGCCGGCCGCGGTGGTCTAGCGGTTCTAGGCGCTCAGTCCGGAACCGAGGGGCTGCTACGGTCGCAAGTTCGAATCCTGCCTGGGGCATGGATGTGTGTGATGTCCTTAGGTTAGTTAGGTTTAAGTAGTTCTAAGTTCTAGGGGACTGATGACCACAGATGTTAAGTCCCATAGTGCTAAGAGCCAACCAACTAAGCCGGCCGAAGTGGCCGTGCGGTTAAAGGCGCTGCAGTCTGGAACCGCAAGACCGCTACGGTCGCAGGTTCGAATCCTGCCTTGGGCATGGATGTTTGTGATGTCCTTAGGTTAGTTAGGTTTAACTAGTTCTAAGTTCTAGGGGACTAATGACCTCAGCAGTTGAGTCCCATAGTGCTCAGAACCATTTTGAACCAACCAACTAAATGGAATGAAGATTTCGCTACTCCGGTGGATGAAGCTACAGACAACGACAATGATGCGTAAGAGACTTATGAATGATAATGAATTTCATGAAGCTCTTCCTTCCTGTTGGAAAATAACTCTTCGTACAAAAGCAGCAGACCTATCGCAAATACTACACTCTTTTGTGGATGGAAATTGGGAATTTGGTATAGCCGTATAATCGATGGAGGTCGTAGTGCGTCTGGCTGCTATGCCGGATCGCAAACTCTGGTTCGTAAATAGGCTCCTCAGGCTATTGGGACTCTCGATCAGAAAGCATGAGCCCTGTCCTTCATGAGGTTCTTCAATCGGTGATAGAGGTGGTAAACTTCATTAAAGGTTAGCAACTTAGGTCCAGATGTTTTCAGCAAATATACCCTGGTACAGGAGCTGAATACGTTTCCCTAATATTTACAGTAACTTGCGCTAGCCTCCACGTAGGAAAGTCTTGAAAAGAGTTTATGAATCCAGGAATATTTTACTCTTACTTTGTTCTTTATGGCAGCTTTGAAAATCTCAATTCATGAAATTTATCTCTTCAAGGTAATGAGGCCAAAATTCTGCAAGTGTCAGGCAAAATTTCAGCCTTCAGAAAGAATCTAGTATAGTGGAAGAAAACTTTGGATGATAAAGCTATAAATTACATTTTCTTTGCACTTCACACGATTTTAAAACACAGTGACTTTCAGTTGAGTGAAGAACTGAAGTCTGTGGTTGCGAATGGTATATCTCAATTCAATGATAACTTTCTGAAGTATTTTTCAGAAGAAGTTGATCATCAAAACTGGGTCAAAGCTCTTTTCAGTATAGAACTTCTAACGACACTTACCGCTGAAAAAAAAAACGATTTGCTGATGTTTCTTTAGACTCCAGATTTAAATCGAAGTTCGTTTCCCAAACACTGCTTGAATTTTCGAACTTGAAGAAGCGGGAGTATTCGCACCTATTTACGAGTTTTGATACGTTTTGCAACAACCTACATACAAGAGATAGGTTTTTCAGCATTGGCATTTACGAACAAGTAACATACAGTACTGGCCATTAAAATTGCTACACCAAGAAGAAATGCAGATGATAAACGGGTATTCACTGGACAAATATATTATTCTAGAACTGACATGTGATTACATTTTCACGCAGTTTGGATGCATAGATCCTGAGAAATCAGTACCCAGAAAAACTACCTCTGGCCGAAATAACAGCCTTGATACGCCTGTGCATTGAGTCAAACAGAGCTTGGATGGCGTGTACAGGTACAGCTGCCCATGCAGCTTCAATACAATACCACAGTTCATCAAGATTAGTAGTGACTGGCGTATTGTGACGAGCCAGTTTCTCGGCTACCATTGACCAGACGTCTTCAATTGGTGAGAGATTTGGAGAATGTGCTGGCCAGGGCAGCAGTCGAACATTTTCTGTATCCAGAAACGCCCGTACAGGACCTGCAACATGCGGTCGTCCGTTATCCTGCTGAAATGTAGGGTTTCGCAGGAATCGAATGAAGGGTAGAGCCACAGGTCGTAAGACATCTGAAATGTAACGTCCACTGTTCAAAGTGCCGTCAGTGTGAACAAGAGGTGACCGAAACGTGTAACCAATGGCAGCCCATACCATCACGCGGGGTGGTGACGAATACACGCTTCCAATGTGCGTTCACCGCGATGTCGCCAAACAGGGATGCGACCACCATGATGCTGTAAACAGAACCTGGATTCATCCGAAAAAAAAAAAAAATGACGTTTTGCCATTCGTGCACCCAGGTTCGTCGTGAGTACACCATCGCAGGTGTTCCTGTTTGTGATGCAGCGTCAAGGGTAACCGCAGCCATGGTCTCCGAGCTGATAATCCATGCTGCTGCAAACATCGTCGAACTGTTCGTGGAGATGGTTGTTGTCTTGCAAACGTCCTCATTTGTTGACTCATGGATCGAGACGTGGCTGCACGATCCGTGCGGATAAGATGCCTGTCACCTCAACTGCTAGCGATGCAGGGCCGTTGGGATCCGGCACGGCGTTCCGTATTACCCTCCTGAACCCACCGATTCCATATTCTGCTAACAGTCATTGGATCTCGACCAACGCGAGCAGCAATGTCGCGATACGATAAACCGCAATCGCGATAGGCTAAAATCCGACCTTTATCAAAGCCGGAAACCTGATGGTACGCATTTCTCCACCTTACACGAGGCATCACAACAACGTTTCACCAGGTAACGCCGGTCAACTGCTGTTTGTGTATGAGAAATCGGTTGGAAACTTTCCTCATGTCAGCACGTTGTAGGTGTCGCCACCGGCGCCAACCTTGTGTGAATTCTCTGAAAAGCAAATCATTAGCATATCACAGCATCTTCTTCCTGTCGGTTAAATTTCGCGTCTGCAGTACATCATCTTCGTGGTGTAGCAATTTTAATGGCCAGTAGTGTAGAATAAAAATGACAGTGGCAAAGAGACGCGAGTCACAGTTTCCAGTCTTATGCCCAGGTCAGTTCGAGAACATATTTCCACACGAGCGACATATCATTTACCATCCTCCCCTTCTCCATTTTCCCACAACAGCGACATACTATTTGGCGACATTCCCCTCCCCTCCTTCCATCACACGCTGGGGTCAAAAGTCATGGGATAGTCTCTAATATCGTGTCGGACGAACAAATCGTTGGAAGTCCCCTGCAGAAATACTGATGAGCCATGCCCCTGTAGCCTTCCACAATCGCGATAGTGTTGCCGGTGCAGAATTTTGTGCACAAACTCGCCCCTAGATTATGTCCCAATAATTTTAGATAGCGTTCATGTTGTGCCATCTGGGTGGGCAAATCAATCGCTCGAATTGTCCAGAATTTTCTCCAAAGCAATCTCGAAGAAATGTGATCATGAATAACTGCAAATGATATACAAGTGGCCGAACGTAACCATTTCCAGTCAGTGACGGGTTCAGTTGGAACATAGGACCTAGTCAGTTCCATGTAAACACAGCCTACACCGTCATGAAGCTACGACCAGTTTGCACAGAGCCTTGTTGACAACTTTGGTCCATGGCCTCGTGGGATCTTCGCCACACTCGGATCCTACTATCAGCTCTTACCAACTGAAATCAGAACTCATCTGACCAAGCCAGGGTTTTCCAGTCATTTAGGGTCCGACCGATATGGTCTCGAGCCCAGGAGAGACGCTGCAGTCGATGTCATGCTGTTAGTAGCGTCTGTCGTCTAATGCCCAGGAACGCCCAATTTCGCGGCACAGACCTAACGGATATGTTCGTAGCACGTCCCACATATATTTCTGCGGTTATTTCACATAGTGTTGCTTGTCTGTTAGCACTGCAACTCAACGCAAACGCCTCTTTTCTCGGTCGTTATGTGAAGGCACGGGCAGCTTCGTTGTCCGAGGTGAGTGGTAATGCTCCAAATTTGGTATTATAGACACATCATTGACGCTGTGGATCTCGGAATATTGCCGGCCCTGGTGGCCGAGCGGTTCTAGGCGCCTCAGTCCGGAACCGAGCGACTGCTACGGTTGCAGATTCGAATCCTGCCTCGGGCATGGATGTGTGTGATGTCCTTAGGTTAGTTAGGTTTAATTAGTTCTAAGTTCTAGGGGACTGATGACCTCAGACGTTAAGTCCCATAGTGCTCAGAGCCATTTGATCTCGGAATATTAAATTCCCTAACGATTTCCGAAATGGAATGTCCCATACATCCAGCTCCAACAACCATTCCGCGTTCAAAGTCTGTTAATTCCCGTCGTGCGGCCAAAATAACATGGGAAACTTTTTCACTAGAATCACTTTAGTACAAATGACACCAATGCAGTGCCCTTTTATATTTTTATATCTTGTGTACGCCATACTACCCTCATTTACGAGGGTGATTAAATGAAAACCTTAAATACTTTTTAAATATTTTTTATTGTGCAGAAGTGGTACAAAGCTGTATCACTTTTCAACATAATCTCCACCACGATCAATGTAAGTCCTCCAGCGCTTACAAAGTGCATAAATTCCTTTAGAAAAAAATTCTTTTGGTAGTCCGCGCAAGCACTCATGCACCACGTGGTGTACCTCTTCATCAGAACGGAACTTCTTTCCTCCCATTGCGTCTTTGAGTGGTCCAAACATATAGAAATCACTTCACTTGGGGCAAGGTCTGGTGAGTATGGTAGATGAGGAAGACACTCAAAATGCAGGTCTGTGGTTGTTGCAACTGTTGTACGGGCAGTGTAGAGCTTCGCATTGTAATGTTGCAAGAGGACACCTGCTGACAGCAATCCACGTCGCTTTGATTTGATTGCAGGCCGCAGATGATTTTTTAGAAGATCTGTGTATGATGCACTGGTGAAGTGGTCCCTCTAGGCATGTAATGCTCCAAAATGACGCCGTTTTCGTCCCAAAAGAGAGTCAGCATAACCTTCCCTGCTGATGGTTCTGTTCGAAACTTCTTTGGTTTTGGTGATGAGGTATGGCGCCATTCCTTGCTCGCTCTCTTCGTTCCGGTTGGTGGAAGTGAGCCCAGGTTTCGTCCCCAGTAACGAATCTTGGAAGGAAGCCATCACCTTCTCGTTCAAAGCCCCGAAGAAGTTCTTCACAAACTGACCAAAAATTCCTGATTTCAGGCCATTCCTATATTGATTAATAGGACTGTTCTCAATGATGATATGAATTTTGATTCTATTGATTTAAAACAATCAAAATCAGGAGGCCGAAATTCAGCTATAACGCAGTCGAAAGTACTCTCAACACTCGTCAAAATAACAGAGAAATATGAGAATCTGCAGCATTTACTTCTACTCGTGCCTCCAGTTTATCCCATTCATTCTATACAAATCTTGAGCACAAACCAAAAACATTTGCTTCCAAACCATATAAAAGATCACCAGCAACTAGAGAGCTAAGCACACAATATGCTAATGGACTGCTGCCTTCTGATCATCGGAATACTTACTGTAATAAAACCCAAAGGGAGTATGTGTATGAGCGAAGAGTTCGCTTGGAAATTTGTGTTTCTGTATGTGGCACTATTTATTCATTTGTCTTATCGACTCCTTTACTCAAAAAGTGTTAGGGGTATAAGTGCAGATATTGTGATCATTAGTGCCTTAATATGTACCCACTTCACAGTATTAGTTATTTTTCCTCTGTGTCTAACAGTCTTACCGCAAACACGTCAGATAATTTACTACCTGATGATTTTTGCCGGTCATAACAGTATCACTAAGTGGACTACACTTGTCAGTACAGCCTAACCATTTTGCGTCCACGTGTCCGCACTTCAACACTTGACTTGCTCCCCAGGAGAAAATAACCACTGATGACTTGTTCTCGCCACATGTCCTTCGAGGTACTAACCAACTTAAAAACATGCAACTTTTAATAGGTATAATAATTAGTTTGCAATAAAAACTGATGTAATGTTCAATTCGCTGTCCTTAGTTGCCAATAAAAATACCTGCACTTATTTCCCTAACTCCCTGTATATAATCAGTAAAATGTATGGATTAATGTAATACATGAAAACGGGACAATATATTATGTTACATTGTTGTGGTTCATACAAAACTTGATATTACTGAGAGTCATAGGGATGTACATGACAGCCTTGGAGGTAGATGGCTGGAAGTTCTCACTAGATTATTGGTAAAAATGTAATAAAAACGTAACTGAGCAAAATGTTCTGAGTTTAATTCATGGATATTGTATGTATAACTTCATTAATAGCCACTGCATACTATTGTTATTGTAGACAATGTAACAAATGAATGTAGAATTTTAAATTTGATTCGGTCTTTGAGAATAATTTTATCAGAATCATGGTTTTGTCATATATACCACTTTACTTTTAATAACAATAGCGTCCACGGATGAAAGTGTACGAGGGAAAACGGGGAGGGGGGGGGGGAGGTGGGACGCCAAATGATATCGCTTGTGTGAAAAAATACTGTCAGACCCTGTGTGTCAGTACAAAACGTTGGAGTGATTGAAGTGTATAATGTACATCGAAGTAATTATACTAAACAACCTAATGTAAGGAAACCAAGTAACAAAAAAATTGCACATGTAGATGATAGAAGTGTAAGATCGTCATCCATCCAGTTTGAAAAAAATACTGTTTCAGATGTGCTGAAAAGTATGACTTAGAGGCTGAAAGAAAAAAAAGCCACCCCAAAAACACCGTGGATTATGTGAAGTTCATTCTCGAACTCTGAAACAGACACTGCTTGAGAAAGCAGAGAAACGCGATGATTTCAGTAGAAAGATTGCTGAAAGTATCAACAGTGTTTTGAGTTTAGTAGCTGCAGAAGCCAATTATCATCAAGATTGTTGTACTAAGCTACTGTCGAACCACTTCTCTATTCGAAAAAGAGGCTGCCTTCATGATACCGTCTTTGATGCTGCTTTTCAAGAGGCATGCAACTTCAAATATTTGTGAGATAATGTCGATTTTCACTTCACGATATACTGCAGAAATTCAATGAATGCCTTACAGAAGAGATACAGTGACTAAAAACTTTAAAAAACAAGTTGACTGAACACCACGGTTATGGAGTCCTGTTTTTATTTGTTCATCGGATACTATGATACTTTAGATGTGTAGGTGGAGCACATATGATGACTGTTTTATAAAGAAAGTAATTTTTGATGAAGTGTACAGTAATTCTTAATTATCATGACAAATTATTTTGATTCCAATATAAAAATTAAGCTGCATATCACTGAACAAAAAACTGTAAGGCAAAATTGTTCTGAATCAATAAAGTGTTTTAAAAAGAATTTCATTCATTTTTTTACCTTCAGATTTGAGTAGTAACATTTATAGTCAGATATATTTAGTTGTGGAGAAACTGAAGAAGATTAAAACGCATTGAATCGAAGTTAAACAGTGTGCCAAACTCATAGGCGACTGGATTTTTAATCTTGCAGACAGAATGTAACGAAAACTGATTATCTTGCTTAAAACATTCATGTGACCTTTTTGCGTAGTATTTCGGTAGAAACGTTTTTTGTTGTGATAGATCAATTCCACGGATGAAGTGTTTTTCGTAAAAATTGAATTATGGGCTGGAGGAGGGAGACGCTTACCTGCTAGGAAGGAACTTTTCTGTTTCTTTGTGCTACATCCCCTATGAGTGTTTCCCAAAGTTTCAAAATTTTGTAAATTATTTGCGCCATTTTTCCTAATTTGGACTGGGTAATTTATTAATGGTATTTGTAAAAGTTGGGTAATACTCGTAGGCAGGTAGTCGCTTGTCCACCTTAACACCCATACTCTTCCCCGCCCCCCACAATAAACCACAATGAGGAAGTGTTGGGTTATTATTATGTTTCGCAGTGTGGCATTGAGTTACGTCAAGGCGACAGAAAGTGAAACAAAAATAGAAGAAAGTACCTGAAGGAAGAAAGACCATTTATGTGATAAGGTTGTCTGACTAAGATCCTTTGTGTTCGAGTAAGCTCAGCACTCAACTCATGCGGGTGACTGACCGTTCTTTGTTTATCAGTGACAAGAGAGGACGTTGTGGGTTGGAGCGCAGAAGACTTACAGCACGTCAGCCGTTTCCCTCTATCAGACTCAGCGGAAGAATTTACGCCCCGCATGTAAAAGCGTACTGCGTTGAATGCGATGTGCTCTGCTGTTGAGTCGGTTGTAAAAGGTATGTGTTACTTAACAATGGTTTACTGCGGTGAAAGGTTAACTGATGTGTTCCTTGGCGTGTGTAGATTTGATGTAACTGTTTAGTAATTTACGATTTTGTGCAGGTAACGTGTCTAGTGTCATAAAAATAATTATTGCCACTGTAAACCGTACAAAGAATTGATAACATAATAACGTTGACTATGCTGTTTGTTTTCGTGTTTAACAACAAATTTCTGAGAGCAGCGGTGACGATACTGGCACTGGTACTGCAGTGAGCATTCCAGAAACGTTCCTCAAACACTGTATGCGATGGATGCAGAAGCATTAAAAGTCAACAACTTTTTAAAAAATTATACTGATAATTTAACAACATGCAGTATAGTATTGACATGATAGGTAGAGAAAAAAGATAGTCTTTGAAGTCATAGTGTTTGTGAGTGAGGTAACAGCACCTACCGGATGGCTGCACTGAGGTGCAAAGCATACGAGCAACTCATAAAATGTTTTTTCTGTAGAAATAAAGCCTCACGGCGAACGTTTTTTGATAACGATAGTATCCAAATTCCTGAAGTGTGAAAACAAAAATGGAAGAATCAGATTTTTACAACTAATCGTTATTACAACGATCATACTCATCGTTGTACGTGATATCCAGCCCATGGTAGGCTTACAAAGATCACAGCCAATCTTCTCTTACGTCTTCAGATGAGCTACTGATACATCGTTTTCGACGTGACATTACACTCTAACCAGTTGGGTTGTTTTGAAAAGTAGCCTTATGCAAACACAATTTGTTTATTCTTGAGTTTATCCAGACATGTTTCGACACCTGTGTGGGTCAAATTTTTATTTATGTAAAGTACAATATGAAATTTATGATAATTTAGCTGTTGTAGGGCTAAGAATGACAATATGTGCAATTTGCTTTGTTTTGGTTAGACGCTCGCCTTAAAACTACATCGCTAAATGTACATTATTACACACCGATTTTTTGTGCCCTTTTTCGTCGTTTTTTTGACAGCATGTCGTCCGCAAACTAGCCATGAAGAAAATTAATATATATTTATCAAGAACTGTTAAAAAACCGGTGTATAATAGTGCAGTTCATTTAGAGATGTAATTTTAAGGTGAGCGTTTAGACGAAACAAAGCAAATTGCACATATTGTAATTCTTAAGCCTACAACAGCTAAATTACTATAAAATTCATATTGTACTTTACAGAAATAAAAATTTGACCCAAAGAAGATGACGCACAGGTGTCGAAACGTGTCTGGGTAAATACAAAAATAAACAAATTGTGTTTGCATAAGACTGATTTTCAAAACAACCTAATTTTAAATCGCAAACACGGAAGAACATCAAGAGGAGCTTCAAACCTTAGTAAAATGAGTAATTCTAACTTCCATTGTCTGCTTAAGGCACAGTGCAGAACCTGATAAACCAATAAAGGATGTGACTGCAGGGGGACGACTGTGACAATGCAACACGGATGAGATGAGGGCGCTGCAAAAATGCAAAGCAATACGTGTGTTCTAGCTGTGGCAGATGAATTACTAGTACAGTCAGAATTCAAGGTTATTCACTTTCATTCTTGTAGCAATGGTACCTGTTTTGGATTGTTTCATTATTCAAAGTCTGTCCTCATCAGGCGAATTAGTGCAAAGAGTGCCGTATTTTGAAAATAGTGACAAAAAGGGAAACTGCAGACTTTCAGCCAGTTTACCTCATGAAATAATGGTTTTTGGCTTCCAAATAACGAATTAGATGCTGACCTGACACCCAATTAAGATGCCTTGTAACCGAGGCGCAACGCGTCTGTGTGGACAAGACAACTCTCTCTCTCTCTCTCTCTCTCTCTCTCTCTCTCTCTCTCTTCTGAGCGACCACAGGCCCTGTAGACCACGCACTGCATCAACGATCGGCTTTCACCGCCTTCTATCTCTCGCAGCCTCTCTCCACCCTGCGGAAATTCCTAATGCTGCGATGTCCTTCTCTTTGTCATCTTTCCACCTTGTACGGGGTCGGCCCAATGGTCTTGTTGCCTGGAGAGTTCCTTCTAATGTTTTCTTGGTGATTCTGTTGTTTTCTATTCTAGCCACGTCTCCAGCTCATTGCAGTCTCCTACTTCTTAATTTCTGGATTACATTAGATTAGATTAGTACTTGTTCCATAGATCATGAATACGACACTTCGTAATGACGTGGAACGTGTCAGGTTAATAAAAGGTGTCTATACAAGATATTACATTACACAAAAAATTACATGACACTCAATATTTTCATTTTTTTTGTGGGGGTTGGGAAATTACCCACTTACTGTATCCAAAAATTCATCTAATGAGTAGAAGGAGTTGCCATTAAGAAATTCTTTTAATTTCCTTTTAAATGCTAAATGGCTATCTGTCAGACTTTTGATGCAATTATGTAAGTGACCAAAGACTTTTGTGGCAGCATAATTTACCCCCTTCTGAGCTAAAGTTGGCTTTAACCTTGAGTAGTTAAGATCATCCTTTCTCCTAGTGTTGTAGCCATGTACACTGCTATTACTTTTGAATTCGTTCGGACTGTTAATAACAAATTTCATAAGTGAATATATATATTGTGAGGCTACAGTGAAGATTTCTAGCTCTTTAAGTAAGTGTCTGCAGGATGATCTTGGATGAGCTCCAGCAATTATTCTGATTACACACTTTTGTGCAATGAACACTCTTTTACTCAATGGTGAGTTACCCCAGAATATGATGCCATACGAAAGCAGAGAATGAAAATAGGCGTAGTAAGGTAATTTACTGAGATGTATATCGTCAAAATTTGCAATGACCCTAATGACATTAGTAGCTGAACTCAAACGTTTCAGCAGATCCTCAGTGTGTCCTTTCCAGTTCAACCCCTCATCAATGCATACACCCAGAAATTTTGAATATTCTACCTTAGCTACCGATTTCTGATCGAAGTCTATATTTATTAGTGGTGTCATTCCATTTACTGTGTGGAACTGTCTGTATATACTGTGTTTTGTCAAAGTTTAATGAGAGCCCATTTGCAGAGAACCACTTAATGGTTTTCTGAAAAACATCATTTACAATTTCACCAGTTAATTCTTGACTGTTGGGTGTGATAGCTATACGTGTATCATCGGCAAGTCATTAATATATATTAAGAACAGCAGAGAACCCAAGACCGAACCTTGCGGCACCCATTCTTGATTGTTCCCCAGTTTGAGAAATCACCAGTTTTTTGCATATGATAGTGGGTTGCTTCATTAACTGATAAATTTCATTGTTCTTTCGAATTCTCCATACACCATTCTCCAACACAGGTCCCTCGATTTTTCTCATTACTTTTCTTTCGAAAACATTCAGTTTTTCTCTTTCATTCTTTGTGTGCACAATACAACTAAAAAGCTTAATGTGCAGCATGCAAAAAGCGTTTTTGTTTTGAACTATTCTAATTTATATATAGCTGCTGCGAAAACTGCCAGCACAAGAAACTTGCTGAAAAATTTTTCATTTGGAAGGTCACAGAAGGAACTCTTATTTGGCCCTTTCAGATGGAAACGTTCAGACTATGAAGGTTGAGTAACCAACACACAGCAGTCTGTGGCACAAGGCGTTGTCGAAGTGTGACATGAGTTGCGTGACAAGTATCAGCACTTAGAAGTAACGTTTTGAGACGATAAGCAATGTAAATGAAGCCCTCAGCACACGGCGAGAATACAAGCTTATTTTCAAGTTACAGTACTTGTGACGAAAATGCAACTTACGCAGTGCACTAGTGCAATGCTGAAATTATAGCACTGCCAACGAGTATCTCTTAATAACTAGCACTGGGCACTAAAAAATTACACATGTGCACACACGCACGCGCGCCCACACACATATACAGTGTGGTCAGAAACAGTCTGAAAAGGTTGTAAGGGTGCTGAGTACGTTGCGCTGCGAAATAATTTGTAAGAAAAACACTCGATACAGTGCGCCGTTATCGTGTTGATTTCCTTTAAATTTAGCCCAGGGCGCGCCAGAAACAGTGTCACCAAACATATTCTGAGTTTGGTTTCCTAAAACGGAACAAGAAAGCGATACAAAAATTGAACCCGAGCCAAAGTCTGAGCGGTTTTGTGCGCTGTCATCCACTCTATGGGAACACCCGACACTAATCGATATCTGGCGGGCCGCTTGAATTTGCTCGCGTAATGACCTGGTTGGGTAACTTCAATAGTAATTAACTCGCGAACGGCACAAATTGTCTTCATAACAATTATTTTTCAGCACGACATACCCTGCAACACCCATACATTCTTTTCAGCCTGTATAATACAGGGTGTAAAAAAGACTGTGTGTTGTGTATGACTTCATATACAGTGGTAAGGAGAGGTGGGCTACATAGTGGTGCAGCAACTGTCGTTGTAGTAAAGCTGGACAGGAGCAGAAATAATTAGCGAACAAGCAAAATGCAGTAAACAGAAGATTTGTGTAACTTGTATCTCTCCAAGTGAAGGAAGACTCATTACAAATACTGCAGCAAGAAATAAAGTCCATCTCTCACTGTCAACATGGAAGAGGCTCCCTAAAGTAAGCAGGAATGATGGTGTCATAGCATAGAGGCTCCAAGCACAAGTTGGCTGTGGGCAGCCACCAGTCATCCTATATTGCGGCGGCAGAGTGCGCTCTTAGTCTAGTGTGGGTGGAAGTGTGGCTCAGTGGGCATGCACCATTGGGTCCACCAAATCCAGGGCCCCTGCAACCAGCGTCGTATGGAAACCTGCAATTCCGTTGCTATGATGCCCTTGGGGTGGTATTGACATGTGATACCACATTACATATACAAAATTTTAGAGTGTTTAGAGGAGATAAAAACAAGCACTTCTCATGTGACGAAAATGACAGAGGTGCGCAGTTTCCCCGCTTGGGATACATGAATGTTTTGCCACTATTGATGTTCATAGATGGCGTTCAAACTGCTCTGTGTTCAGTATTGTTTTGGAGATGTTGCGAAAAGTCGTCTGATAACATTAAAGTTGAGGTGGCATCTGCATACTAATTTCATGAGTAATGGCTGCAACTCCTCTAGAGTGCATATTAGTGTGTCGTACAATAAAGCTTCTCATCCCCGTCCCCCTTACAACAAGAAATCCATAAGAAGTCACCAACATTCCTATGTGATTACAAAATAAAGACAAATCGGAGATTTCTGTACAAGTACTTAGTCGAATCCTTGGATCTCCAGGGGAAGAGAAAATGGCACTGACAAATCGGAAGCAAAAAGTTAGAAGAGCTCATTGTAAAATCAACATCTACGACAAAGGACGTATATACATAAACACAAAAATCAGACACTCTGACATGCTTATCAAGCTGAAGCCTTGTACGCCAGCGAAAAGCGTACACTCCACAGAAAAGGTGATCTGGAAGAAATTTTAAAGGAAGAACGCAAAACTCTAAGAAAGGTACTCGGTCCCGAAAGAAGAAATGATGTATACAGACAACAAACGAAAAGCTATCGAATCTCACTGCAGACATAAGAAAATAAAGACGGAAATTTTAACCGGATATCCACGGATTCCCAACAAATAGACTTACAAAACTGCGAGGTACATAGAACAACTCAAAGCCATACCCTAGGCCTAGCAGGACGAAAAGGATTTAGAAAAGGCTCATACAAGTCCTTCAGAGGCTTTCGACAGAAACTTATACAGACAAAAAAATTATCAAATGGGATGTACTGCCAGAGAATGAAGCCACCACCAGACCAGGAACAAAGTGGGCCCGCATCTCGTGGTCGTGCGGTAGCGTTCTCGCTTCCCACGCCCGGGTTCCCGGGTTCGATTCCCGGCGGGTCAGGGATTTTCTCTGCCTCGTGATGGCTGGGTGTTGTGTGCTGTCCTTAGGTTAGTTAGGTTTAAGTAGTTCTAAGTTCTAGGGGACTCATGACCACAGCAGTTGAGTCCCATAGTGCTCAGAGCCATTTGAACCATTTTGCACAAAGTGGACTGCCTGGAAACTACTCTGAAGATTGAAAAGTATTAGTTTTGCGTGATTGCGTGATGGGACAGGTTCGTACTGCTGATCCCAAACACTCGAGCAGTACTCAAGAATAGATCGCACTAGCGTCATGTGTGCATTCTCCTTTACAGATGAACCACTCTTTCCTAAAATTCTCCCAATAAACCGAACTCGACAGTTCGCCTTCCCTATCCAGTCCTCACATACTCGTTCCAATTGATATCGCTTTGCAACGTTATGACCAGATGTTTTAACGACTTGACGGTGTCAAGCAGAACACTACTAATGCTGCGTTCGAACATTACCGGATTATTTTTCCTAATCATTTGCATTAACTTACATTTTTCTACATTTGAAGGTAGCTGTCGTTCATCACGCCAACTATAAATTCGGTCTAAGTCATCTTGTATCCTCCTACAGTCACTCAACTTCGACGCCTCACCGTACACCACAGAACCATTAGCAAACAACCGCAGATTGCTGCCCACATTTTCCGCCAAACTATATATGTACTCAGAGAACAAAAGCGGTCCTATCACACTTTCTTGTGGCGCTCCTGACGATACTCTTGTCTCTGATGAACACTCGCCTTCGAGGACAACATACAGGGTTCTATTACTTAAGAGGTCTCCGAGCTACTCACATAGCTGGGAACCTATTCCATTCCGTCTTACCATCGTTCAAAGTCTGCAACGGGGCACCGAGACAAAAACTTTCCTGGAATCTTCTTCTTGCCCTTCATCCATACTTCGCAGTATATCATGTAAGAAAAGGGCAAGCTGAGTTTCGCAAGAGCGATGCTTTCTTAAACAGTGCCGATTTGTGGACATAAGCTTTTCGGTTTCTCGGAAATTTATTATGTACGAACTCAGAATGTGTTGTAGAATTCTGCAGCAGACTGATGTTACGGGCATTCCTTTGTAATTCTGCGGCTCCGTTCTTTTTCCCCTTCTTATATACAGAGGTCAACAGAGTCAAATGTAGCGCAATAAACAGCAAATCAATCTTTGTGTTGCAAGACCGCAGAGTAACATTTCAGTACACCCAATGAACGGACGTATAGCTAAAAATTACATTAGTTACTTTCATTATAGCTGTATTACCTCATACCCAGGGTTAAAAAAACCTCAAAATATAGCTACATTTTGTCGTCACAAATTGTTAGCTACCCTTTTGTTGGTAGCAGCAAGGAATTATGGTGCGTGCCAGTGCTATCTATCGTCTGCGTATACAGGGTGGTCCATTGATCGTGACCGGGCCAAATATCTCATGAAATAAGCGTCAAACGAAAAAACTACAAGAAACGTAACTCGTCTAGCTTGAAGGGGGAAACTAGATGGCGCTATGGTTGGCCCGCTAGATGGCGCTGCCATAGGTCAAAGGGATATCAAATGCGTTTTTTAAAATAGGAACCCCCATTTTTATTACATATTCGTGTAGTACGTACAGAAATATGAATGTTTTAGTTGGACCACTTTTTTCGCTTTGTAATAGTCACAAACGTATAAGTACGTGGTATCACGTAACATTCCGCCAGTGCGGAAGGTATTTGCTTCGTGATACATTACCCGTGTTAAAAAGGACCGTTTACCAATTGCGGAAAAGGTCGATATCGTGTTGATGTATGGCTATTGTGATCAAAATGCCCAACGGGCGTGTGCTATGTATGCTGCTCGGTATCCTGGACGACATCATCCAAGTGTCCGGACCGTTCGCCGGGTAGTTACGTTATTTAATTAAGTAAACAAGAAGTGTTCAGCTACATGTGTAACGTCAACCACGTCTTGCAACAAATGATGATGCCCAAGTAGGTGTTTTAGTTGCTGTCGCAGCTAATCCGCATATCAGTAGCAGACAAATTGCACGAGAATAGGGAATCTCTAAAACATCGGTGTTGAGAATGCTGCAACAATCGATTGATCTCGTACCATATTTCTATGCACCAGGAATTGCATGGCGACGACTTTGAACGTCGTGCACAGTTCTGGCACTGGGCACAAGAGAAATCACGGGACGATGACAGATTTTTTTGTACGCGCTCTATTTAGCGACGAAGCGTCATTCACCAACAGCGGTAACGTAAACCGGCATAATATATAATATCCACTATTGGGCAACGGAAAATCGACAATGGCTGCAACAAGTGGAACATCAGCGACCTTGGCGGGTTATGTATGGTGCGGCATTATGGGAGGAAGGATAATTGGCCCCCATTTCATCGACGGCAATCTAAATGATGCAATGTATGCTGATTTCCTACGCAATATTCTACCGATGTTGCTACAAGATGTTCCACTGCATGACAGAATGGCAATGTACTTCCAACATGATGGATGTCCGGCACATAGCTCGCGTGCAGTTGAAGCGGTATTGAACAGCATATTTCATGACAGGTGGATTGTTCGTGGAAGCACCATACCATGGTCCGCACGTTCACCGGATCTGACGTCCCCGGATTTCTTTCTTTGCTATCGTGATCCACCGACATCCCCTGACAACATGCGTCAGCGCATAGTCAATACATGTGCGAACATTACGGAAGGCGAACTAGTCGCTGTTGAGAGGAATGTCGTTACACGTATTGCCAAATTCATTGACTTTGACGGACATCATTTTGAGCATTTATTGCATTAATGTGGTATTTAGAGGTAATCACGCTCTAACAGCATGCGTTTTCAGAAATGATAAGTTCACAAAGGTAAATGTATCACATTGGAACAAGCGAAATAAAATGTTGAAACGTACCTACGTTCTGTATTTTAATTTAAAAAACCTACCTAATACCAACTGTTCGTCTAAAATTGTGAGCCATATGTTTGTGACTATTAAAGCGCCATCTACCACAAAGCGAAAAAAGTGGTCCAACTAAAACATTCATATTTCTTTACGTACTACACGAATATGTAATAAAAAATGGGGGTTCCTATTTAAAAAAGCGCACTTGATATCCATTTGACCTATGGCAGCGCCATCTAGCGGGCCAACCAGAGCTCTATCTGGTTTCCCCCTCCAAGCTAGACAAGTTTCGTTCTTTGTAGTTTTTTCGTTTGACGCTTATTTCGTGAGATATTTGGCCCGGTCACGATCAATGGACCATCTTGTATCTGTAAACTCATTTAACTGGTAACTACGATGCGAAAGTTGGTCTCGTCTCTAGGTAGGATCTTTCAGCTGTTCGCAAGTGCAGCTTTCGTCTGCAAGGAGCAATGTTAAAAAAAAAAATTGTCTGACTTACGTGCACTTATCACTCAAGTGGGACTAGAGAAACTAGCGGCGAAGTACGATCCACGCGAAGAAAAGAAGAAACAGGAGTCCTGAAATATGAACTGTTACGCGAGGCAGATTAAATGCTTACCCACGGTCGAGACAGAACGCAAGGTTTTCGCAAGATACGGCTTTTCTGCACGAGGCGGCGCTTACATCGCAGACTGGTTATTCGGACTCGGCCTTTGAAAGGCGCGGCTAGACGGACGGGTTACTGCCGGCAGCGGCAGTTGCTGGAGGATTCGCCTGCTGATCGCAGAACTTACCGGGCGGCTGGCAGTGACACTTGTGCAGACGCGCTAGCGCTACCTCACTTCGTGTGCAGGCGTGAAGACACGGTAAGCACGGGGCATTTTATTGCAATACAGCTGTCATCATTGCATTAATTTATAATTTTTTTATTTATTTTACGTGGCCATTTAAAAAGCTCAAGAGTCAACTGCTGTCACGCTGTCTCTGTGTATTCCGTGTTTAAGGAAGTTTGTTTTTGTAGAAAACGTTTGCATGCGGCTCATTTTCATTACGTCGATGACGATCGAAGTGCATAGTCATTGTGTTGCTGAAAATCAGTGACGAATATTTAATTGTAAAGTCTCGTTCTACTATCTTTCACTGTCACGTGCAACTACATGTTTATAACACCGTTGTAATATTTTAAAATTCTGACTGCGTCTAAGACGAACCTTTTGAGTGGAAGGTATAGGTTAACTCAGTAAAGATATCATGACTGTTTACGCATGGAGTTCTGAATCCAATGTTTAAGAATTTTTAGAAGCTACTTCTTTCCACTCCTCTAGGAAACAGTTGAAAATATGTGTCAATGTAGCCTTCAGGGCTAGCACAATATTATTCTGATTCTTTGTGCCTTCAAGTCGTGGGTATTTGCAAATGTGTCGGAAACACAAGTTATGAAAGAAAATGGCATTCGTTCTGAGCTGAAAGATACTACAGTGAGTCTTTTTGCTGAACAATTTAAGGTACACAAAATTCGGAAATAGCATGTGATAAACACAATGATTTCCTCCTTTCTAGTATATTACCATATACCACCTACTTTTTTACCACAGACACTCAGCTCAGAGCATATAAACTGTCTTCGACAATAGAGGAAGTTCGCTGTGTTAGAAAATTTCCCAGTAAACTTGAACTACGGTCTGTGCCATAAATAAATGATAAAAACATATTCACATTACCCAATATCTATGACTGGTGCACCACATATGGAAAGGCAAGAACTTTTATTTACAATCATTCAGGACTTTAGGGGAACGATAATAACATACATGACAATAATCTCATATGAAACTTCCTGGCGGAATAAAGCTGTGTGATGGCCCGTTACACGAACCTGGGGCCACAGGAAAAGGTCCGAGGTTCGAGGCCCGGCCCCGAACACAATTTTAATCCGCTAGGAAGTTTCAAATCACCGCACACTCCGCTGCAGAGCGAAAATTTCATTCTGAAAATAATCTTATAATTGTTTAGTAGTGGCGCTAGAAACGTAACTGTTAGTGGCTTGTTCAAATCATCTTTTGACGTAAGTATGTCGTTTAAGTACTAGTAAAACAATCGAGGCACTGACCCACTACATCTATTCCTACAAGAGTGAAAAACATTGTTTGAAAGACCGATAGCGCCAACATTAATATGCAGTCGATCCACGTCTTGTTGGAACTATTATCATTCTATAAATGGCAACGGGACATGTTCCATTAATTCTGGCAACAATTCACTAAGAAAGGAGATAAGTTTTTCTGCACAGCGTACGTGGCGGAATATTAGAGCCATTCGGATATGTAGGGGGGAAGTAGCTCATGTGACAGTCATCTCACTTGAAATAAAGTATATATTTTTGCTTTTATAAATAATGAAAATTTGAAAGCGAACTTTTTGCCATGAAGTATACAAACTGCTCAACCAAAGTTTTGTTTCATTTCAGACGTATGTTGGCCAGATTCAAGGTATGCTGTGAATGAAAGTATCACCCTTATAGACGAAAACGTAACCGTGAAATAAAGCAAGAAACCAGTTTGATGGAAAGTGTACGCCTGTAAAATCTAAATCTGCTACCGGGTGACATTCAGTGTCTCGTTGCTCCATGACATGTCCTGTGATGTATTTGGATCGTGGTCCTTGGCATGATATCCACAAGGTGGTCAAGAGTTTTGTGTTCAAGTCCCTCCCACTCTTCCCCACTCTTCGATGGCGGCCCTTCTAAGGCCGTCCAGTGTTTGAGAAGGTTCCCATACCGACGCACTGAGAGTTACGTCTTGTACCAAGCATGCTCAATCGGGTTCACGTTAGCAGATATCGCCGGTCATTTCATTCGATTGAGTCCTGCTTCCTCAAGGAAGGTATTGATGTGGCGGGCACAGTTTTCTCGTGCATCTTTAATACCGAACGCATCACAGAAAGTTGACTGTTGGGCTGGAAAGTGGGATGGAGGAACCTAACACATTTTCCTGCTGAGCTCTTGGGAGTGCTTATCTGAGACCTGCATTGCTGTCAGGACGCATCAGCACTCAACTCGTCATGTAAAATAAATCCTAGGTTCATCAGGGAAGAGAATTTGACACCATTAATCCAGATTCCTTTCTGTGTGTTCCCTTCTCCATTTTTCCCGTACTCCACGTTGTCGATGAGAGGGTTTGTACTGTAGTTAGTATTTGATACATAGAGGCCAAACTAATCTTGCGGAGACGGTTGCGTACTGTCTGGATCGGCGAAACTTCCCAGTTGCCTTCATTTAGACAGCGTGAAGTTGCGTTCTCCTCGGGGTAGCTCGCAAGCTGGATAATTTGTGGGTAGCGTTTGTCTATCCTTGTGGCCCGTGGTTCTCACTCGCAATTTTATAACAATATGAATCTAGCAACTAACAGCCGAATGCAAAAACGGCAATTAACAGTAAAAGCTTCTTAAGAATTTAGTTTTCCTGCTTGGTAATAAACAAAAATGCTTACAGAGATAATACCATTATTTTCACAATCACTTCTGAAACAGAGTTTAGAAGTTACACATCATAAAAATCTGGTTGTTAAATAAACGGCGCTGTGTGACTGCATCCCTCAAAACCCAATCGCTATCAAAACAATACACAACAATATAAAATTATTATTCCCTGTATTGCAGGATTTTAAAATTATAAACATGGCTGATCATTGTCAGCAACCGTACAATAATTTCATTCGACGAAGATGTCAAGTATTGGCAACAGTTGCAAGTATTAAGTATTTATTCTTTACCGATATCGAATACACTTTACGATTTTTAACAGAAGCTACAGCTTCCTAAAGAGAATAACTTGCAAATAAGCAAAGAGTAAATCCCTACCATTTGGAACTGTTGGCTGTACGTGGCTCATTCGTCGAATCGAAAATATCTTCTTTTATCTGAAACGTTTCTGTTTCTGCCGATTGTTCTCGAATAAAAAATATTCTGGAGGAATTATAGTAGGCGAGCCAAAAGTTGGACGATTACATGAGAGGCCTAGCTGTGTGCTGCGGCAGATGATCTGTCGTTGCGGAGTGAGGGGACGTGCTAGAGGGTGGCAGCAGTCGACACGAAGTGTTCAGAATGGTACCGAATTTTAACGAACAGTACTTTGGGATCAGCATCCAGTTTATCGCGCCCTTTGTATACCTAGTCTGTTGGCGGCTCATAATACACTGATTTATACAGGTATCCATTTAATAATAAAATCGGTACGTATGCCGCCTGAAGCGCCGCCCCACAATGTCAGTTGTAGTTCTTGAGCAAAAATGTTCGACAACCACTTGCTATAGTACTCAGCTACAAGGCAGGTGTTCAATGTCTAGAATGTCACGATAGCGACTGAATGTTCGAATGGCAGTCGTCCATCATTGGGACAATGGGTTCCATTAAGGGGTGACTGTGTAGAGCACTAAAACCATCACTAACTTTCACTGTTAAAGCGTGAGTTTTTCGAGGAGATAATAAAAATTGTGATTCCCCCTCATTAGCTAAACTAAGTTGTCTCTCACAGACCTGTTATCTCCCTGCGCAGAGAAGATAATTCTGACTGTTACTATGAGCAACGTTAGGCAAACTTCCTACAAAGGAAAGCAAAAGCGAAAGCTATGCTCATACATCGCCAACTGAGTAAATGACTGCCATGGAAAGAGACAGCAAAATGCGAGCAACTTTTATTTTGTAACCGAAAGTGTGTATTATATTTACAACAAACTTTTAATACGTGGAGATTTGGCTGAAGGAAATAAAGAGTTTCCAGTCAGAAGTAATCGATCCTGTGCGTACTGTTAATATCCGAATGTTCAGAGCGGTGAATCCAAGAGAATTACATCGCACTCTTGGTGTTATACTTTGGATTGTTTTTGGGACAATTGTGCCAACAACAGGAAAGATAATTTATTATTCGTGACAATAATGGCTTTCCTCACAGTTTTTTCTAATAACCCAGTTTCTGGGATTGAAAAATATGGACACAATGTAAGGAGCCACTACCCATTCTATAACCAAACAGGGCGGACGAAGACAGAACGATATTTTTAACTGGTCACAAACACTGCAGATATACCTTTCGATGGCATTGGGTCCAAACTACAAAGGAGATGGCTGTATTGCAGCACATAGTGCAATGATCTATATCTGTATTTACTTATATCCTCTGCAAACCACTATGAATTACATGGGAAAGAGTACTTGCCATTGTATCATTTGTTAGGACTTCTTCACGTACCATTAGAGTATGGAACGCACGAAAAACGATTGTCTAAACTCCTCTGTGAGCGTTGTAATTAATGTGATCCTGTCATAGCTGCACTTGCGTGAGTGATACGCAGGAGGATGAGGAATATTCGTCACTTGAAGCCGTTTCTTGATGTTTTGTAAACAGCCTTTCGTGGGATAATTGGCGTCTATCTTCAAATGTATGCCAGGTCCAGTTAATCACTATGTCCGTGACTCTACTTATGGGCCAAAACAATCTGTGAAGATTCGTGCGTCTCTTCTTTGTAGACGTTCAGTGTTCACTGTGAGTCCTATGTGGCATGGGTCCCACAAAATTGAGCAAGGAGTGTTTTGTAAATGATATCCTCCATCGCATTTGCCCATTATCATTTCCAAGAACCGAAGTGTGGTGCCTGATTGACCTAAGACTGAACCGATGCGATAATTCCATTTCATATGCCTACAAACTGTTACATCCAGGTATTCGTATGGGTGGACTGATTTCTGTTGTGACTCATTGGTACTATAGTCATCGGTTCTAGGTTTGTTTCGTTTTATGAAGTGCACAGTTTTACATTTCAGAATACTTAAAATAAGTTTCCAGTCTCTGAAGGAATTCGGAATCTTATCGAGACTTGACTACTTGCACAATTATTTTCAGACAATCTTCAGCGTAGATAAATGCGTCGCCTGCAAAAAAAGTCTAAAGTTACTATTGTGTGCAAGCCGTTAACATGCCGCATGAAAAACAAGGGTCCCAAGGCGCTGCCCTGCTGCATGCCTAAACTTACTTCCATATCAGACAATAGTTATCCATACAAGATAACATCTACATCAACACCAGCAAGAACTCTCCAATCCAGTCACAAATTTCGCTTGAGACTCCATATGGTCTTACTTAATTAATTCTTACTTAATAAATTATGAGTCACATTCTTTTCGGAAGTCAAGAAGTACTCTGTGTTTCTGACTACCTTTCACGATTTCATTTAGAAAAGCGCGTGTTGCGTTTCGCATATGGATGACAAAGATATTGGAAGTAATTTCGTGCATCTTCTCTGCCACTCTTATTGGCAACAGGTACGACCTTTGCTTTCTTCCAACTTCTGAGCACAGTTTTTGTTTTAGACGGAGCTACGGTATATTATGGTTAAAAGAGGGATTAGTTCAGCTGCAAAATATCTTGTAGATTCTGACAGGAATTCTATCGGCCTTTTGATGTTAGTTCAATATTAGCGATTTCACCTGTATCGCAACGCAAGGGATACTAGTATCTGTATCATGCATCTCCGTATTGGTGTGAGAATTGTGTTGGGATAATACTCGTGGATTTTCCTTGTACAGAAACATTGGAAAAAACAGTTTAGCATTCCTGATTTTGCTTTACTGCTCTCTATTTCATTTCCTGTGTCATCCATGAGTGCCTGAAGCTAACTTTCACACCGTGTACATACGACCAGAACTGATTTTTTGTGAGAGACGGCCGTTGTTGAAGGCTTTACGCGTTCCTCTTTTGATAGCAAACGTATTTAACTTAGGACTTATTTGTCAATTGCCTTATTATTTATTTACTCCTGTATTGCAATAGTTGCAGCTTCCTTGAAAGTTCCATTACAGAGTCTTTATACCATTGAGGGTTCCTACCACGAATTGCTCCGCTAGTTGCGTATGTATCCAATGCTTGATGGACTATTCTTCTAGATCTCTGCCACAGTTCTTCGACACCCTTCTGACCACAGTAAACTGTTTCATGTTCCTCCTTGAGGTGTCACACTATCCTCCCTTTACCCAGTATACTGAACATGTAAATCTTTCTACTGTTTTAGCTGTCCTTTGTATTATGCTACTCGTTGTTACAACCACCTCATGGTCATTAATATCCTTTTGAACGTAGATGTGGCCATTAAAACTAACATATTTCCATCGCGAGTGGACTTAAAGAGTATCTGTTCTAGGCAGTTTTCAGAGAAGGCATTTTTATTTCGCAGGTTGTTTTGACACGACCATCACAAACAAAACAGAATACCCCCAATCGATTTTTGGGTAATTAAAGACTCCTCCAGCTATGACGGTATGATTAGGGAACATGTAAGCGCTAGGGAGCCGAGATATTATGTAACCATTTTGGTTACATTTGGGAGTTAGGGGAGGGCGGAGGGGAAGGGGGTGAGGTGCTTAGTGGTCGACGGACAGATTTATTTATAAGTTTATGCGCACGCTTGACAATGTTTTGCCCAGACAATCTCTGTAGCTTCAGTGTCTGTTTCAGTGGATTTGGGTTACTTGGCTACTAATGGTTCAAATGGCTCTGAGCAATATGGGACTTAACTTCTAAGGTCATCGGTCCCCTAGAACTTAGAACTACTTAAACCTAACTAACCTAAGGACATCACACACATCCATGCCCGAGGCAGGATTCGAACCTGCGACCGTAGTGGTCGCGCGGTTCCAGACTGTAGCGCCTAGAACCTCGCGGCCACCCGGCCGGCACTTGGCTGCTACTAAAAACACTAAACCTCCGTTTTCATTTAGCCTATCCCTTCAACGTATACTTAGAATAACCTCAAAAGATCTCGCTGCTATGGGCTTCAGGCTTTAGCCAGATTTCTGTACCTATTGTTATTTGAGTTCCGTTTAATTTGAGAGTGCTTCAAGATCTGGCGCTTTATTGCGAATGATTCGGCAGTTGATCACCGATACCTTAAGTATTGTCTGTGTGTACCTATGTAATGGGTAAGCGGCATTTCCTTAGACCATATGGTAATGTTTTGAGGCTAGCTGGTAGCATCTGGAGTGAATGGAGTGTCGCTAAAAAAAAAAAAATAAAAAAAAAAACGCGTCGACAATGTTGATTTATTTGTACAGGGCAATTATAGTTACAAGCGTACGCCCACATCCGCGTAATATTGTACGCAGGGAAGCGATAGCTGCTATCTCGCTCTCAGTTGTTACCCGTAAAGGCGGAAAAGCCGTCAAGAAAAGGCAAGGCCGTATCTCTAGGCCATGAGCAGACTCTGAACCGGCTGCCGCAAGGAAAGCAAGTTGGACAACGTCCCAGATTCATTTTCGACACTCGACGATCTGCAATACCTGAAACAAGAGTTACATAATGCTGCTACACGCTCAGTTATTCAGAATATTTATTTATCTAAAATTATCAGACGATTATATACTAAAGAACGACTTGTCATAGAATAAAAGTCATAGTTACACGGTACTGATTTCTTTCATTCCATTTGAATCGTTAGTATATGAGAGATTCTGTAAGCCATGAATTTGCGAAATAAAAAAAAATATATATAAAGCTATAGTATCAAACAACATCTTAATATTGTAATGAGCTCTTATGACAAGACTGACTGACGGCGCGGCTCCCCCCGTTGGAGTCCTCCCTCAGACGTGGATGTATGTGTAGTCCTTAGCGTAAGTTAAAGTTAGATTATGTAGTGTGTAAGCCTAGGGACCGATTACCTCTGCAGTTTGGTCGCATAGGAACTTACCAGGAATTTCCAAATTTACTGATTGACGGTTTGGTAAACGAGATAATGAACGCGTACGTCTTAATACCATTGTCGATATATTGTAAACGTACATGTTCATTATCTCGTTTACCGAACCGTCAATCAGTCTGTTCTCATTACAATGTTAAGATTATATTGTTTGATACTATAGCTTTAAAATAATGGACACGAAATTTTCCACGAATCTTTGCGTTCGCATTTCGCGACCACATCAACGACTGTACCGTCTTTCAGAGTATACACGCAATAAAATAACATCGAGATATGCATGAACATTTTTTGGTCAACACCAAGTGCCTCCGTGATTCCGTGTTAAAAAAAATAAAAAGAAACTCAATGGCGGCATTATGTCGCAGGAGATGCCCATGACGTTGTTCTATTATTTTACTGTTTATTAAGCTTTTATTACTGTTTCAGCTATCTTTAGAACTAAAACTGAAGTACCACGCACAACATACACTAAAATGAACCTACTTCCTCACCAAAAGTTTCATACAGGGGGAGGACGAAAATATGGAAACACGCGAGAAATAGATGTCTGAACAGAAATCCAGATGCAAACAAAGCTTGCAAGTTGGGCTTTTGTGTTTGACCACGAGCTGCACCTGTGCAATGCCCTCGATATACTG
Organism: Schistocerca serialis cubense; assembly: GCF_023864345.2. Classification (NCBI taxonomy): domain Eukaryota; kingdom Metazoa; phylum Arthropoda; class Insecta; order Orthoptera; family Acrididae; genus Schistocerca; species Schistocerca serialis. Next base: position 443,144,585 of record NC_064643.1, read on the forward strand.
CAAGTGTGAGTCGTTCTCGCAACATCGTTCTGTGTAGTTGTGGGTGCATGATATCGGACCTAAGTGAATTCGAACGTGGACAAATTGTTGGACGTCGTTTAGTGGGTGTTTCAGTAACCAGGGAAGCCAAAGTGTTTGATGTTTCAAGAGCACGGTATCGAAGATTTCTACCGCATACAGAGAAAGCGGGAAAACATCATCCGCTGAGTCACAAAGCTGACGAAAGTGTGTTTCTAGTGGTCGTGACAGACCGTCATTGACGAGGATTGCGCTGAAAAATAAGAGGACGACAGTCGCAAAGGTCACTTTAGAACTGAACCTGTCAGCACCAACTCGAAGGGGCTCCTCAATCAGGAAATCAAATGCCCGGAAAAGTAAAACCTAGCGCCGAAGCACCAGCAACGGAAGAATGCCATTTTGTCGGATGAGTCTTGTTTCACACTGTTTCCAACGCCTGGTCGAGTTCACGTCCCAAGAGCGAAACGTGGCGGGGATTGGATGATGATTTTGGTAGCCATATCGTGGTATTCCATCGTTACACTGTAAGGTGGCACTACTGCCAAGGACTATGTGCCCATTTTAGGCGGTCAGGTCCGTTCCATGGAACAGTGTTTGTTCCCAATGGCGATGCTGTATTCCAAGAGGACAGAACCGTTGGTCACACAGCACGCGTCATCCCCGATTGGTTTTGTCAGCACGAGGATGAACTGCCGCATCTTTCCTCGGTACCACAGTCGCCAGATAAGAATATAATTGAACATTTATGGAATACTTTCAAGAGAAATGTGTGTGATCGCTATCCACTTACCTCACCTTGACTATACAAAAAATGATGCCTGATTCACCTTTCCTGGATAGAATTCTGGTGGCTGCTATGCATGCGTGTAAATTTTTTTCCATGTTTCAATTTCGGCAGTATTGAGGTATTTTTTATATTTTTAGCACTTATATCCTCATGTCAATCCCGTTCAGTCAACGGATCATGCACGTATTTGCATGCATGCAGAACCGGCACTCTGTTGGGATTTATTGAACTGTACAGAAAAATTGGCCTTCAGCCTGAGAGAAATATGCAGTGAGAAGAATTGAAATAATGTTTTTATTCAAAGATAATAATTACACTGAAGTCGCCGCCACTCAATGCAAACATTACAGAAGGCGGGATATGATTCTTAATAGGGTGTGTGTGGCCACCACGGCATGCTCTGCAACGTTTTCCCTTGCTGGCCACAAGGTTGGTAATGCTTTCTACTGGTAGCGCCTTCCATTCCTCCGCCAGTGTGGTATACAACTGCTGGGTGGTCGCTGGTGCACATTGACGTGCTGTAATACGTCTCTCCGACGCATCCCACCCGGGATGCATGGGATTCAAGTCGGGGCAACGGGCACGCCACGCCACCCTCGCAGTTGGATGCTTTCGCGCATTGTTGTCCATAAAAATCAAATGAGGGCCAGATGCACCCGTAAAGAGACGCACCTGAAGAAGGAGTGCATCGTCACAACAACATTGACCGCTGAGTGTACCGGGTTCAAAGGTTTGTAGGTCAGCACGCTCATGCGGCATTATATCTCTCGGTACTTTAATTTCTGGACCACCAAAACGATCATGTTCGTCGATGTTCCAAAGTGCGGTACTTGCCCCTGCTTCTCTCCATATGAGTGTACGTCCAGAACTGTCAAACATCTACACATCTACATCTACATGGTTACTCTGCAATTCACACTTAAGTGCCTGGCAGAGGGTTCGTCGAACCATTTTCATACTACTTCTCTACCATTCCACTCTCGAATGGATCGTCGGAAAAAAGAACACCTAAATCTTTCCGTTAGAGCTCTGATTTCTCTTATTTTGTTACGATGATCTTTTCTCCTACGTAGGTAGGTGTCAACAAAATATTTTCGCATTCGGAAGAGAAAGTTGGTGATCGAAATTTCGTAAACAGATCTCGCCGCAAAGAAAACAGCCTTTGTTTCAGTGACTGCCACCTCAACTCGCGTATCATATCAGTGACACTCACCCCTATTGCCCGATAACACATAACGAGCTGCCCTTCTTTACACCTTTTCAATGTCTTCCGTCAACCCTACCTGGTAAGGAAATACCGCTCAGCAATATTCCAGCAGACGACAGACAAGTGTAATGTAGGCTGTCTCTTTAGTGGGTTTGTCGCATCTTCTAAGTGTTCTGCCAACAAAGCGCAGTCTTTGTTTCGCCTTCCCCGCAATATTATCTATGTGGTCTTTCCAATTCGAGTTGCTCGTAATTGTAATTCCTACGTATTTAGTCGAATTGACAGCCCTTAGATTTGTGCGATTTAACTTATACCCAAAATTTATCAGATTTCTTTTAGTACCCATGTGGATGACCTCGCACTTTTCTTTGTTCAGTGCCAATTGCCACTTCTCGCACCATACAGAAATTCTATCTAGATCATTTTGTAATTGGAATTGATCGTCTGATGATTTTACTAGACGGTAAATTACAGCGTCATCTGCAAACAATCTAAGGGGGCTGCTCAGATTATCACCTAGATCATTTATGTAAATCAGGAACAGCAGAGGGCCTATGACTCTACCTTGCGGAACGCCAGATATTACTTCTGTTCTACTCGATGATTTACCGACTGTCACTATGAACTGTGACCTCTCCGACAGGAAATCACGGATCCAGTCACACAACTGAGACGATACTCCATATGAACGCAATTTCATTAATAGTCGCTTGTGAGGAACGGTATCAAAAGCCTTCTGGAAATCTAGGAATATGGAATCGATCTGAGATCCCTTGCCGGCCGGAGTGGCCGAGCGGTTCTAGGCGCTACAGTTTGGAACCGCGCGACAGCTACGGTCGCAGGTTCGAATCCTGCCTCGGGCATGGGTGTGTGTGATGTCCTTAGGTTAATTAGGTTTAAGTAGTTCTTAGTTCTAGGGGGCAGTCCCATAGTGCTCAGAGCCATTTTTTTGAGATCCCTTGTCGACAGCACTCATTACTTCATGGGAACAAAGAGCTAGCTGTGTTGCACAACAACGATATTTTCTGAATCCGTGTTGGTTATGTATCAATAAGTCATTTTCTTCAAGGTGATTCATAATGTTCGAGTACAGTATATGCTCCAAAACCCTACTGCAAATTGAGGTCAGTGATATGGGTCTGTAATTCAATGGGTTACTCCTATTTCCTTTCTTGAATATTGGTGTGACCTGTGCTACTTTCCAGTCTTTAGGAACAGACCTTTCGTCAAGTGAGCGGTTGTATACGATTGCTAAGAAAGAGCGCTATTGTGTCTGCATACTGTCAAAGGAACCTGATTGGTATACCATCTGGACCGGAAGACTTGCCTTACTTAAGTGATTTGAGTCGTTTCGCAACACCTAAGATATCTACTTTTATGTCACTCATGCTAACAGCTGTTCTGATTTCGAATTCTGGAATATTTACTTGTCTTATTTCGTGAAGGAATTACGGAAAACTGTGTTTAGTAACTCCGCTTTAGTAGCACCATCATCGGTAACGTTTCCATCGCTATCGCGCAGTGACGGTATTGACTGTTTTTTGCCACTGGTGTACTTTGCATACGACCACAATCTCTTTGGGTTTTCTACCATATTTTGAGACAATGTTTCATTGTGGAAACTATTAAAAGCATCTCGCACTGACGCCCGCACTAAATTTCGAGTTTCCGTGAAACTTAGACTGTCTTGGGGATTTTGCATTCTTCTGAATTTGGCGTGCTTTTTTCGTTGCTTCTGCAATAGTGTTCCGACGTGTTTTGTGTACCATGGTGGATCAGTCCTGTCTCTTATGCGGTATAAATGCGCTATGAATCTATCTATTGCTGTGGATACTGTATCTTTGGATTTGAGCCATATCTGGTCTACACTTACATAATTAGCTTGGAAGGAATGGAGACTCTGTCTTGGGAAGGCATTAAGCGAATTTTTATCTGCTGTTTTGAATATATATATTTTGCGTTTATTTCTAGTAGTTTTGGCTAATATGTTTTTGAGCCTCGCTACAATGACCTTGTGTTCACTAATCCCTGTATCAGTCATGACGCTCTCTATTAGATCAGGATTATTTGTGGCTAAGAGGTCAAGTGTGTTTTCGCAACCATTTACAATTCGTGTTGGCTCATGAACTAATTGTTCAAAGCATGTTTGTTTTATTGGTGCAGATGTTATGGTATCGATATGCGAAGATTTTCGTGCCTTACCGGAGAATGGGACAAACTCGCGAATTTACATAAACAGCTTAAGTTTATGTAGGTGACAGGGGCAATCAACTTTAACAAGCAGTGCACCTCAGAAGGTGACTAAAGATGGTACATTATAGTGCCGAAATCAACAGCAAAAAATAAAGATCTTTTAATGTAGCTAAGGGATTCATTCGTACGCGAACACTAGCCAGTAAACGATAAGTCGAGGGTAGAATGTGCAAATCAGTACTGTAGCTAAGGTGTCCCCACGTAGTCCGTTTGTCGAGACGTGTCCTTTTCCTCTATATATAACTATTAATGCCTCGTGTCCCACGCCGTTACTTGAAGCCTGCAGCACACTAAGCGGCGAGTGCAGCTTATTTGCAATGCGTGCAGACTGCCTGAGGCTCACTGGACGGCCTTGGAACGACGGCCTGTCTTCCCGGTTGCCAGGCCTTGAAACACACCTCAACAGTATTCATCGAAAGAATTTTGCTTTCTAGACATTTAGTAGGATTTATCAAGCGAGCAAAGTCTATAAGAAGACATACGTAAGAAGCCCAACGCGACTGCTCGCGATTATGGATGCACTCCATATAATGCACATAGACATAAACCTGAGCACTTAGACATAAACCTGAGCAACATTAAGTTTAGCTAGTACGAGTTTGAGTCAAATGAAAACCTTAAATTTGTAATAACAAATCGAAATTTCGCGCCGTTATCCTGTAAGTTGGTAAGCGTGCTACAAACAGCGTGCAGAATGGCTTGTAGGTGGCAGCATAGTGCAGATGCACACATACCGTCGCAGTATCAGTATAAAGATTGCTGCCCCACTTGCAACTTGCACCAGGGAAGAACAGCGTTCTGTTATTCGGTTTTTGCGCAGTGAAGGTGGGAAACCTATTTAAATTCTTCGACGAATGAAGGTTCAGTACGGTGACGAATGTTTGTCACAGCAGCAAGTCTACGAATGGAGTAGGAAGTTCGCAAATGGTGTGACTTCAGTGGAAGAAGTTCCTCGTCCAGATCAGGCACAACGAGTTGTGACTCCACAGAACATTGCAGCAGTTGGAGTCATAGTGAAGGAACACCGCCGAGTGACACTGAATGACATTGCAGCATGTTTACAGATTAGTCATGGGTCAGCACACCACATTGTGCATGATGTGCTCCAGTTTCAAAAAGTGTCTGCAAGATGGGTGCCAAGCAGCTGACTCCTGAAATGAGAGAAAGACGTGTTGATGCTTGTGAAGAACTTCTTCGGAGCTTTGAACGAGAAGGTGATGGCTTCCTTGCAAGAATCGTTACTGGGGACGAAACCTGGGTTCACTTCCACCAACCGAAACGAAGAGAGCGAGAAGGAATGGCGCCATTCCTCATCACCAAAACCAAAGAATTTTCGAACAGAACCATCAGCAGGGAAGATTATGCTGGCTCTCTTCTGGGACGAAAAAGGCGTCATTTTGGAGCATTACATGCCTAGAGAGACCACTGTCACCAGTGAATCGTACACAGATCCCCTAAAAAATTATCTGCGGCCTGCAATCAAATCGAAGAGACGTGGATTACTGTCAGCAGGTGTCGTTTCGCAACATGACAATGCAAGGATCCACACTGCCCGTACAACAATTGTAACAATCACAGACCTGCATTTTGAGTGTCCTCCTCATCCACCATACTCACCAGACCTTGCCCCAAGTGATTTCCAAATGTTTGGACCACTCAAAGACGCAATGGGAGGAAAGAAGTTCAGTTCTGACGAAGAGGTACGCCACGTGCTGCATGAGTGCTTACGCGGGCTACCAAAAGAATTTTTTTCTAAAGGAATTTAAGCGCTTTGTAAGCGCTGGAGGACTTGCATTGAGCGTGGGGGAGATTATGTTGAAAAGTGATACAGCTTTGTACCACTTCTGCACAATAAATAATATTTAAAAAATATTTAAGGTTTTCATTTGACTCACCCTCGCACATCGGAGTTCGTCACCATCTCCCGGGTGTAGATCCTCTCACCTAACTGATTCTCCTTTGCACGATCACGGAACGTTTACTACGATCATCCACAAAGATATAACAATGTGTTGATACCAAAATAACTCATCGAACCTTTCGTCGTGATCGAGGCAGAACGAGTTCCTCAAAATTCTGGTCCGAAAAAGGTGGAGTGAGATGACTCGCATTCAGGAGGGTGGTGGTTCAAGCGCCCGTCCGGCCATCCGTATTTGGATTTTCCGTGATTTCCCTAAATCGCTTCGAAAGACCATGGTCAGTTTCCATCCCCACTCGTTAGCAATCGGAGTTTGTGCTCTGTCGCTAATAACATCTTCGTTGACTGGACATGAAACCCCGATCTCCATTCTCCCTTCCAAATCTTGGCTCTAGTCATGGTAATGACGCTATCGACAATACGTGTTGCACCTGTTCTTAACACAAATATCCGCTCTTATGACTGGCACTGGATAAGCAGAGACTTGTCCAGTGTGAGCTCTGAATGTCGTGTAACATTTTACGTTGTCACGAAAATTCCTTTGGCAGCAGGCAGTAACAGTGTAGAGGACGCAAACCTGGAATGGTACCCGTTGTGGGCACTGAGCGAATACAGCAACTGGTGTCGCTCTGGCAATCGGCCAGGGAACGATTTGGCTGTGCTGCCACGTCGACGGAGCAACTTAGGTCATCGACCTGTGAAACTCGGAGAGTGACGCTGCAGCGACCGAAATTCAGTCTCTGATGGGCCAGGATGTGATGATGACTGAGAGTAATAACTGGTGTAATGCATCCTTTGTTTGGCAGTAAAGAGCAAGTACAAATGATGGACATAATTAAATTTGCTCAGTGGTAGACATTACATAAGTAAAGATCTGCCGTTGAAAGGACACATGACGAAAACAATAGCGAAACTGACTGAGCTTAAATCCCATCATTTAATCGCTAAATGACCTATATGGAGTTAAATTCACTACAGAAGGATGTCGTATCAGGCGTTGAGCAGGACGTACCATTGTTCGAAAAACGTGTTGACTACAAATTAATTACCACTTCAAATAGTGGTATTAACAGTAATTCAGACTTTGTGATAAAAGATGGATGCTGTAATTGAAATGAAATGCTTAACAGCAAGACACGATTCGCAACTGATCTGTCGGTTTTGGAACAATATACGTTGCCCTCCCTGAGATACCTTTTGCCAGAACAGAAAAACACAACATAAAAAACATACGCGGTAAATCTACAGGATATCACAATAATTCTAGACACATTTGTAATCAATTAGTTAATTATTCAGTGCAAATGCTACTACTAGACAGCCACACACATACCTGCGTTAGTCTCCGGGCAGCCACACACATAACTGCGTCAATCTCCTCCTATATTAGAAGCGAGAGTGAATAAAACGTGAAGGAGATTCTTCCCCAAAACTTTCTACTTTTTGCCGGCCGCGGTAGCCGAGCGGTTGTAGGCGCTCAGTCCGGAACCGCACGGCTGCTACGGTCGCAGGTTCGAATCCTGACTCGGGCTTGGATGTGTGTGATGTCCTTAGGTTAGTTAGGTTTAAGTAGTTCTAAGTTCTAGGGGACTGATGACCTCAGATGTTAAGTGCCATAGTGCTCAGAGCCGTTTGAACCATTTGACAAACTGTGAAAGGGAAACAACTGTAATGAAAAACATAATAAACCACAGCGTATGATAAAAAGAACGAAAATAAAAATCCACTGATGATGGTGTAAATTTAGCGACACAAGTCTGGGTCAAAGGGGAAAAAGCTGTGTTTTGCTCAAGGCGGAACCCACCCAAAAATAAATTTGTTTGTAGCCAAACACAAGAGATTCAACCCCAAGGGAGTAGAATGATTGGCCATCATAAATCCTTCAGGCTCCTCTTAAACTGATTTTTATATGTACTGTAGTTAAAAGTTTTTGTCTTCTAAGTTCAAAATTTGTTTAAAAAGAAATTTCCATCGTCGTCAATTAATTTTATGCACATCAGCAGAGGTTGAAATTCGCACTTTTTCTGAACCTTATGTTGTTTTGCGCACACGAAAGTTAATCTTGTTTTATGTGGGAAGGTTTCCACGGCTAGTGTTAACAGCCAACACAAAAACGTATACATCATCCTTGAAATATAGAATAACGGAGTGATTCTTTTCCTGGATGTAGAAGTATACCTAGCAGCAAAGCAGACAATAAAGTTTAAACAAAACCGTTGCACACGAACAGATATGTGTATGCAGAGATGCACCACCATTCACCGCAAAAGAGTGGCGTGTTCCGTAATCATGACAGTAGGAACTCGCCGTATAAGCCGTTGACATCTTCCAGCATGAGTTAAACGAACTCGGGACAACATTCTTCGCGAATGGATATACTAATAAAACATACAACAAGATATGAGGTACAGCGAAGATAAAGGAGATAAAGGAACAGAACAACAGCTTCCTGTAGCTTGCTTACATTGCGTAAGAAGTGTCAGCGACCGCGTAGGGAAGCTGCTGCGCCGCGGAGGAATTAAGCTAGTATTCCAGAACGATAGCAAGATCCGTGATCTCTGCACGTCCACGAAGGAATTCGTACATACTGACCACGCTGCAGGTGTTTAAGAACTCCGATGTGACTGCAGAAAAGCAAACAAAACCGGGAGTTCGAAAAAAGGAAGATTAGGGTTTAACGTCCCATCGACATCGAAGTTATTACAGACGGATCTCAAGCTCGGATTATTTCATGGTAGAGAAAGGAAATCGTCCGTGGCATCTCAAAGGAATCCTCTTGGAATATGCCCGTAGCGATTTAGGGAAATCAAGGAAAACCTAAAACTGAGTGCCCGAATGAGATTTCAGGTTGCTAACCACTGCAACATCTCAGGCAATCGGGAGTTCGATCAGCATTGGCGTGTCGCAGTGTGAACATTACGCTCGACTGGGTTAACACAGAAATTAGCGGTGGCCGAACACCAGCTGGGCTGTGAATCTGCGAACTCGCCCGGAGTCCTTGATGCATCAGCGGCTGTTTATAATATCAAACGCCCTAACAACATGAACAGAAAGTTGCCGACGGCCTGGCTGCCACAGATTCCAGCCTAACGAGCCCGTCGGCAGCTCCTGTAGATTCATAAAAACACCGACATTAAAAACCGGTCACAAGAGAACTGCCTGGGTACAACCTGCTGTATCTCTGTAACCTGCTTGAGTAGCACAGGCTACAGCTTATCGTACAGCCACCTCTCCACAGGCATCTTGACTTTGAATTGTCCAGTGCTGTTCAGGGAAGTGATGGTTGCTACGTGACTACCGAAATAGAACGTTTTATCCTTAAGCTTCGTCAGATTAGTAAAATGTGTATGGGCGAAACTTTGTCAATTGAAGACACTTGTAGGAGAAACTGAAAATTTTATGTTATGCATTGGACTGAGACAAGGGGGCGCCATTCCATCTACTTTATTTAATCTCCTCTTAGAGAAGATCGATAGAGAATTTACTAAAACTAATCCACAAAGCATCCAAATGCAGGAGGTAAACATTACTAGTATTGCCTACGCAAATAATGTACCATTAATAAGCAGTCCCAAAACAGAATACTACAAGGTTATTAAACAATCGCTGACAAAACAGGGCTCCGTATTAATGAAGAAAAGATAGAATACCTGGTCATAAATAAGAAAATCAGAAGTGATGTACCTTTGGCTGTTGATAGATTCACTTTTAAGACTGTTGACCGTTGGAAGTACGTACGGAGTCTTGTTGTTAACAACAATACAACGGGTATAAAAACAGACACCAGTCTAGCAACACGAACAAAACTCGTAGTTTCATCAAAATTCTAAAGAAAAGATCACTTAGAACTAACTTCAATATCCGGTTGTATCAATCGACTGTTATACTGGTGACATTACACGGATGTGAAGCATTAATATTTAAAAAGAAAGATGAAGAAATACTGTCAATATTCGAAAGAACATTTTTTTAAATGTGTATATACTGAAATTAACATGGATTAGAGGATAATAAAAATGAAGAATTAAGAGAGCTGAACGAACACCGTAACATCGTCGAAGCGCTAAAGAAGAGAAGGTTGAAGGGCTGGGCGCATAGCAAGATTAACTGAGAACTGACTACATAGAATAGCATCCTTCAGGGCGATAAATGGAACGAGAAGAAGAGCCAGAACTACAGGGAGGACACAGCTACTATCAGCAGCAACACCAAATGACCAACAGTGGGCTCGAATTGAAGAAATGGAAGAAGCTCGTAGAACAAACATTGGTTGATTAATCCCTTGCCACATACAAATAAAAAAATGAAAATAGGAACGATAAATCCCGGAAAGCAGCAGCTTAATCGATCTGAAGAGGACAGTTTCAAAGACTGTTGAAAAGCCAGTTTTAATAGCGGTTTTAGTTCAAAATGATGCAGCCTAATGCCCGAACTGCTTTTATTCAAGTTATGCTTATTTTTCTCATTTATCGAGATTCTACTTCGTGGGGACTAATCATAATTTTCTTATTTTTTGACACAAGTATTGTAACTTTTTATGTGCCATTTTTCAAATATCAACAGACAATGTCCATGTATCTGAATTTATTTTGCCAAATAAAAATTCTGATTGCAATTTGTTTAAGCAGTGATTCGGAAATGCAGTTCCATAAACGTAAAAAAATCTTAAAGGTGTGAAATTATGTGCAAAATTGGTTGGAAGTCTCTAAGTACTCTCGTAACATAAGGTTCTGACCATCCTAAATTTTAAATGCTATAGAAAATTACGAGAAATATCAAAAATCAAAACTTTGTTGCCCCTGGTAACAGTTTGCTTGGCAACCTACAACTCGTACTGGGGGCCGGGATGGTGGCTTCGTAGATACAGGGTGATTTCTTCCATCGTGTACAAACTCTAGGGACTGGTCGATGAGGGGATACGGAACAAAAGAGGTCTAATGAACGTATGTCCAGAAACGCATGATTTCCATGCTAGAGACAATTTCTTCAATCATATTATGCTACAGAGACTGCCGTCTAATACGTGCTGTACCATGCAGTCAGAGTTACACCATGCATGACTTCCTCCTAGAGGGTGGTACTGTATCTCATACGTCATGCCCTAGCGCCCTCTCCTGCCATAGTAATTAGTGATGTGCCCGATTAACTTCTCTTGCTGACACACCTTGTAGTGGATGTGATACAGCATTGTACACAATGGTTCCGCATTTGAATCGAGAGCTTGCCGACAGGGTGTTTACTTACGGAAAGCCAAATGACAAAGGGCGGCGGGCAGCAAGAATGTATCAGGAGACGTATCCCCACCGACAATAACCCACAGCATTCGATGTTAGCAAACAGCGTTTCGTCGTTTGTCTGACACAGGGACGTTTCAGGAAACAGGAAATGTTCGGACACCAGACTTGGAGGAAAATGTGATTAACATTGAGGAAGGCGATAGCCGTGTCAGTACCAGGCACTTGGCCCGCCAGTACAGTGTAAGCCGAAGACCGTGTGGAACATTCCCCATGACAGTTGTTACTTCCCTTATCACTTACACCGTGTGCAGGGCTTACTAGCGACAAGCTTTCCACATCGGGAGCATTTTTGTCACTGAAACTTCCTGGCAGATTAAAACTGTGTGCCGGACCGAGACTCGAACTCGGGACCTTTGCGTTTCGCGGGCATGTGCCCTACCATCTGAGCTACCCAAGTACGACTCACGAGACGTCCTCACAGCTTCAATTCTGCTAGTACCTCGTCTATTTTCCCTTCCTGAGAGACTTTTACCATTTTTCGCACAATACAGATATCGTGTCTAAGTCATTTTGTAAGTGGCTTTGATTTTCTGATGACTTTACTAGACAGTAAATGACGGAATCATCTGCGAACAATCTAAAATGTCTGCTAAGATTGTCTACTAAATAGTTTACGCAGATTAGGAGCAGCAGAGGGCCTTGAACACATTCTTGGGGAAAGCCTGATTTCATTTCTGTTTTACTCGATGACTTTCCGTCTATTACTATGTACTGTGATTTTCCTGGTAGGAAATCAGGAATCCAGTCGCAGAACTGAGACGATACCCCGTAGGCCTGGAATTTGATTACACTTCTCTTGTGAGGAATGGTGCCAAAAGCCTTCTGGAAGTACGGATATGTGGAATCAGTTTGAGATCCCCGTCCATAGCACTCATTTCTTCGTGTGGAAAAAGTGCTGGTTGTGTTTCATAAGAACGATATTTTCTGAATCCGTGCTGACCATGTTCGAGGTGGCCCATAAGGCTCGAACACAGTATACGTTCCAAAATCCTACTGTAAATCGATGTTAGTGATATGAGCCTGTAATTCAACAGGTTACACCTATTTCTTTTCCTGAGTACTGATGCGACTTTTGCAATTTTCCGGGACTGATCTTTCGTCGAGCGAGCGGTTGTATGTGATTGCTAAGTATGGAGGGATTGTATCAGAATATTCTGAAAGGAACCTTATTAGTATGCTACCTGGACCGGAAGACATGTTTTTACTGCTTTGAGCTGCTTACCTACACCGAGAATATCTACTTATGTTGGCAGCTTTTCTTGAAAAAATGGTTCAAATGGCTCTGAGCACTATGGGACTTAACTTCTGAGGTTATCAGTCCCCTAGAACTTAGAACTACTTAAACCTAACTAACCTAAGGACACCACAAACATCCATGCCCGAGACAGGATTCAAACGTGCGACCGTAGCGGTCGTGCGGTTTCAGACTGTAGCGCCTAGAAGCGCTCGGCCACTCAGGCCGGTGCTTTTCTTGATTCGAATTCTGGAATATTAACTTCGTCTTCTTTCGTGAAGGAATTTCGGACAATTGTGTTTATCTCCTTTTAGTCCTAATGATATGGGTCTCACACACTTAAGCAATATTCTACCATGGGTCGCACAATTGTTTTGAAAGCAGTCTCTTTTGTAGACTGACTGCGTTATCCCAGTATCCAGTAATGAGCCGAAGTCTACCAGTTTCTTTACCTAAAATTGAGCCTGTGTGATAAGTCCTCTACACATTCCCACAAACGTATAGACAGAGGTTTTTGCACGAGTTGATGAATTCCAATTATAGATATCGTAATCACAGGATGCCCGCCCGGTTAGCCGTGCGGTCGAACGCGTCGTTTTCTGGGCGGGAAGGCGTGCCTGTCCCCGGCATGAATCTGCCCGGCAGATTAATGTTGAGATCCGGTGTGTCGGCCAGTCTGCGGATGGTTTTTAAGGCGGTTTTCCATCTGCCTCGGCGAATGCGGGCTGGTTCCCCTTATTCTGCCTCAGTTACACTATGTCGGCGATTGCTGCGCAAGCACTTTCTCCACGTACGCAAACACCACCATTACTCTACCACGCTAACATTGGGGTTGCTCTCGTCTGGTGTGAGACGTTCCCGGGGGGTCCATTGGGGGCCGAACCGCACAATAACCCTGGGTTAGGTGTGGTGCGGCGGTGGGGTGAGTGGACAGTTGCCTGTTGTGGGGTTGTGAACCACTGAGGGCTACGGCGGGGACGAAGCCTCTCCGTCGTTTCTAGGTCCCCGGTTCCATACCAAACAATACAATACAATCATAGGATACTACTTTCCTGCGTTTTGTGAAGGCACAATTTTAAATTTCTACACACTTAAAGCTAGCAGCGAATCTTCGCACAACTTCGAAATTTTGATAAAGATCTTACTGGACATTTGCGCAGTCTTTTTCCAGACATCACTACAGCATAGATAACTACACCTGTAAAAAGGCTGCGGGTATTACTATTATTGTGTGACAGGTCATTAACATACAACATCAACAAGAAATGTCCCAAGACATTCATCTCGAGTACACTTACAGGTCCACCATGACTCTCCAACCAAGTTAACATGCTGCATCCTCCCTACCTCGAAATTCTCAGTCCAGTCTCAAATTTTGTTTAATACATTGTATTATTGTACTTTTCTTGATAAGGGCGCGTGTCGTACCGATACAAATGCTTTCCGAAAATTAAGAATCAAGAAATGATGCATCCAGCTGACGGTCGTAATCCATATTTTTCGCTATGTCCTGAGAGAAAAGCGCGTGTTGAGTTTCACACATGTATGTCAAAGATATTGGAAATTCATTTTGAGTATTTTGTGAAAGGGGAGAGTCAATTTCGCTCGATCGTTTTTTTAGAAATGCGTAGTAGTTTTGATGGAGCAAGTCATTCTGCTCCAGATACTGTGTGGGACCCAGAATGTGTTCTTCGGTTGTACAACAGATTGGACAGTGGTTTTTTGGATCATTTTTTTCTGATAGACCGATGTGAGCTGCAGGGCAGGGCTTCCCTCCGGGTGTGGAGTATGGTTTACTGTTAACGATTTCAGCTGTTTCTCAACGCCGGTGACACCAATATCTTTTCAGTGATGCGACAATTAACATGGAACAGTTCTTCTGTATCTTCCTTTATAAAAGAAAATTTGAAAACAGAGTTCAGCATTACTGATTTTGCTTTGCGTCTTTCAGCTTCGGTTTCTGTGTGATCCATAAGTTTCTGGACACTAACTTTGGTGCCTCTGAGAGCCATCAAATACGAGGTGTGTTTTTTAAGCAAGTACCGTTTTGAAATTAAAAAAAGACGTGCTAAGATACCTCAATAATTTTATTTTTACATGAAAGCCTGTACCTTAATCTACTTTTCTACATAATTTCCGTCAATATTGAGGCGCTTCTCATAACGTTGTACCAGTTTTTGAATACCCTCCTGATATAAGTCTGCCGCCTGACTTATTAACCACTGCATCACCACTGTTTTGACTTCGTCATCGTCTTGAAGACGCTGACCGCCCAGGTGTTTCTTCAAGTGCAGGAACAGAAGGTAGTTACTGGGCGCAAGATCGGGGCTGTACGGAGGATGATCTAGAATTTCCCTTCGAAGAGGTGTGATGAGATCTTTGGTCTGGCTCGCCACATGCGGACGGGCATTGTCTTGCAGAAAAACGATGTCTTTGCTCAACTTCCATGGACTGTTGCTTTGATTCTGGTGTGTCGTAAGCCACCCATGTTTCACCTCCCGTAACAATTTGGCTTAAGAAATCATCATCGTCGTTGTGGTACCGCTCAAGGAAAGTCAATGCACTATCTAAACGTTTGGTTTTGTGCACATCCGTCAACGTTATCGGTACCCAACGTGCGCACAGTTTTCGGTAATTCAAGTGCTCGGTCACAATGCCATACAAAACACTACGAGAAACATTAGGAAAGTCATCCGGCAAGGAGGACATTGTAAAGCGTCTGTTTTCTCTCACCTTATTGTCCACTTCCTGCACCAAACTTTCATTAACGACCGAAGGACGCCCACTCCGTTGTTCATCATGTACATTTGTGCGGCCATCTTTAAATGCTCTCACCCACTTTCTTACCATTCCATCAGTCATAATGCACAGATCTCACGATGAATATCGATCGCTTTTAGGCCTTTAGCACTAAGAAACCTTATAACAGCCCGTACTTCACAGTCGGCGGGACTCACGATTATAGGAGGCATCTTAAACACTTAGTACACAACATAAACAAGGAAGAATCAGACTGTAATGGAGTCAGTGCGTAGAATAAGGTACAGGCTTTCATGTAAAAATAAAATTATTGAGATATCTTACCACGTCTTTTCTTAATTTCAAAACGGTACTTACTTAAAAAACACGTCTCGTATATCGTGTATTTTTGGGTTGTGTAGAAGATCTTTCGATAAGATTCTGCGACGGCAGTCGTTGAAGGCGTCCATTGCCCTCTTGACCTCTCTATTTATAGGCCTATTCTTCCTATCATATCTATTATGCAGTAGTCACTGTTACTTTGGAGTTCATTCACTGTTACTGGATACTGCAGATGTTCCTCTCATCGTGAACTGTTCTACTAGGTGCATACATATCCAGTGCATGCCCAACTACTCTCTTAAACGTGATCCATAGCTCAAAATAATGCTCCTGCCCAGAGGTAAAAGTTTGGAGTTCGGTTTTGAGTTATGATGCAACTGCCTTTTAATATAGCTTTCTGTGCATGTAAATCTTCCTACTTGTTTCGGTCTAAGGCGCTACAGTCGTGGACTGTGCGGCTGGTCCCGGCGGAGATTCGAGTCCTCCCTCGGGCAAGGGTGTGTGTGTTTGTCCTTAGGATAATTTAGGTTAAGTAGTGTGTAAGCTTAGGGACTGATGACCTCAGCAATTAAGTCCCATAAGATTGCACACACACACACATTTAATTGTTTCGGCTGCCCTTTGCACTTTAGTAGTTTTTGTTGCTACAACTGCGTCGTAAACGTGAATACCAGTTTCAGTATGGACATCTGAATACGAACATTGAAAACGGATCTCAGCATTTCTACCTTTTGTTTTCTACCTGCAGTATCAAAAAAATGGCTCTGAGCACTATGGGACTTAACATCTGAAATCATCAGTCCCCTAGAACTTAAAACTACTTAAACCTAACGAACCTAAGAACATCACACACATCCATGCCCGAGGCAGGGTTCGAACCTGTGACCGTAGCAGTCGTGCGGTTCCGAACTGAAGACCCGCAGTATCGATTCCAGCGTAAACCACGAGTTTCTGGACGCCAACTTTGGTGACAATGACAGCTACGTTTTAGTAGTGACGCTTAAGTCATGTGAGGGATGTCTGGATTTGTTGCAGAACAGACCATGCTGCTGCAGTTGTTGGCCGCCCTGGTGCTGGCGTGTGCCACCTTGCTCCTGTACGCCTATTTCTCCTACACTTACTGGACTCGACGCGGCATCCCGCAGCTTCCGAATGCACGGTTCCCCTTGGGCCACGTGTGGCGGGCCATAACGTTCCAGCGTTCCTTCGGCCAGGTCTGCTGCGACCTCTATTCGGGAGTGCCAACTACGAAGCCACTAGCCGGCGCCTACTTCTTCACGAAACCCGCCGCCGTCGTGAGGGATCCGGATCTTATCAAGAAAATGCTCGTCAAGGACTTCCAGCACTTCCACGACCGTGGCCTCTATATCAACGAGGACGTCGACCCGCTGACTGGCCACCTGTTCCTGCTGCCGGGGGAGCGCTGGCGTCTGCTCAGGAACAAACTCTCCCCTACGTTCACCTCAGGAAACATGAAGATGATGTTTCCGGTAAGGCATTAACGCATATTACTGAACAAACATATTCTCAAAGTTTCCTAACTGATGAAGATGATGTTTGGTTTGTGAGGCGCTTAACTGCGCGGTACAAAGTCCAAATATTTTACACAGTCCAATTTTTACACAGTCCAATTTTTACACAGTCCAATTTTTACACAGTCCAATCTAACCACTGTCACGAATGATGATGATGACGATGATGATGAAATGATGAGGGCAACATAAACATGCAGTACCCGAGCAGAGAGAATCCTCAACCCAGCTGGGAATCGAATCCGGGACCCCGTGATTCAGAGTCAGCAACGCTACCCACTAGACCACCAGCTGCAGACTTTTCTGACTGATGACTGCCTACTAGATATATTGCATATCGTATGTATTGTTTACAGGGTAATGGGTCATCCACGTGGACTGATTTGAAGTGTTGTGTACATAATGCTATAATTCTATTTAATAAAATGGCTCTGAGCACTATGTGACTTAACATCTGAGGTCATCAGTCCCCTAGAACTTAGAACTACTTAAACCTAACTAACCTAAGGACATCAGTCACTTCCTTGCCCGAGGCAGGATTCGAACCTGCGACCGTAGCGGTCGCGCGTTTCCAGACTATAGGGCCTAGAACCGCTCTGCCACTCCGGCCTGCTCTATTTAATATGATCACATTTATAACGCTGACAAAATTACTTATGAGTCACTGCAAACGAAAATCGGTTGGAAGTGAGCGCACCACGAAAGAAAATAAATAAGCATCTGGTCAGGAACCAAGCGACAGTGGTGAGATGGATACCAATTGAGACTAATTTTGACTTCTTGGAAGAAGAACTTTATCTGTAGTTGAACCTGGCATTGGTGAGAACATTTCTGAGAAATGGTTATTGAAATGTCTGCAGAAAAAAGATCGGTTGATCGTGATCTTGATCAACTTCCTGACTTATCATTCCAGCAGTACTGTTGGATACCTTTTCAGGTTTGATTAGGAGTCAAAAGAGCATAAAGTCATCTGCTGACAGTAGCGACAGTTTTATTTTTTGTTTTGTTTGGTAAAATGCTAACATTTATCGCTTGAAGGTCTTCTAGGCACATAGTCTACCGAGTATTTTTCTGAAAGTGGTATGTGCCATAGTCAATAACTCAGCAGGTCACTTGGGATGCTGTTGCAGCAGTCTGTTGTAGAATATTCGTTCCGCTCTCGAACATCACTGGAGAGACATTTTTGATGCTCCTTTTTTCCGAGCCACAGATCGCTCACCCAATACTGGGCTCTAGCTGCTTGAATCAGTTCAGGAGCAGATAGCTCATCTCTATTCCGGTGCCGTGGGAGTCGTACTCGGACCCTGCGGTTGACCAAGATTATTCTCTTCACTGGTTTGAATGTTAGAAAGGAAAAAAAATGAGCAATGCACAACACAAAGCAAAGCAAAGAGAAGTACACAAATACTTCGGTAACGGCTACAGCGTCGTTGTCGATGTCGTAAATGAGGTAGTTCTTACCCGATGACTGCGGTATCTTACACAAGCATAGTTAAATCCCCCTCCATAACGTCCACTTTGTGGAATGCAACACTGTAGCAAGAAATGTACAGAGGCTGGACGAAAATATTGTAACACCGCGAGACACGCGTGCTTGAACATAAAACGCAGATGCTAGCTCAAATGGCTCTGAGCACTATGTGAGTGCTACGGATATCACACTCATCCATCCAGATTTAGGTTCTCCGTGATATCCCCAAATCGCTTCATGCAAATGCCGGGGTGCCTCCTTCGAAAGGGCACAGCTGATTTTCTTCCCCACTCCTGACGCCACCCGAGTTTGTGCTCCGTCTCTAATGACCTCTATGTCGATGGGACCTTAAACTCAGTCTTTCTTCCTTCAGAAGGTTTTGCATTTCAAGAGTCTCAACGGGACGAATGATCGTTATCGTCAGGCACTTGAGAGCACTGTACGAAAAATAAGCGACGACAGCTGTGTACGTTGCTGCAGAACTGAATGTCGTACACGCAACCCTTTCAGCACCAAAGCTGAACGACGGGAGTTTTACAAGCAGGGAACAGCAAGTGGAGCTGGAAACCTAAACCCACTTATCGGTGAAGCAAATGCCCAACACAGGAAAACGTGGTGCTGAAGCCATAAAACCTGGACTACGGAGCAACTGATGGAAGTGAATTTGGTAAGATGAGTTTAGTTTCACACAGTTTATAACTTCTGGCCGAGTTCATGTTCCAAGAGTAGAACGTGGTGACCGTTCAGTTATGATTTGGGCAGCCATATCATGGGCCCCTTGGAACGCAAGGTCTTATTAAAATGGTTCAAATGGCTCTGAGCCCTATGGGACTTAACATCTGAGGTCATCAGTCCCCTAGAACTTAGAACTACTTAATCCTAACTAACCTAAGGACATCACACACATCCACGCCCGAGGCAGGATACGAACCTGCGACCGTAGCGGTCGCGCGTTTCCAGACTGAAGCGCCTAGAACCGCTCGGCTACACAGGCCGGCCCAAGGTCTTATTACTGCCAAGGATTATGTAACCACTTTGGCTGATCATTTCTATCCCTTGATACAGTATTTGTTTATTTGTTGTGAGCTCGATGATTATTTGTCGCATCTGCGCTTTGATCAGCCCACAATATAATTGAGACTTTGTGGTGTGCTTTGGAGGTAGGGTTCGTGATCGCTGTCCACCTCCTTTGTCGTCATCTGAAGTTTTCACTGTTTTGCACGAAGAATGGTATAATATCTATTATATCCATTTTGGTTAGAGAATAACACAGCGGTTTTCGTAGATTGCACTGAAAGAAACAACAGTGTAAAACTTTGAAAACCATACAACATCTGTGTTTATTCATTCCGAGACGAATGGAAGCTGTTTTGCTTGCCAACGGTTTTCCCGCATCTTGACATGGAAATACACTGAAAGAAACTGGTGCCGGTCGCGGTGGCCGAGCGGTTCTAGCCCCTTCAGTCCGGAACCGCGCGACTGCTACCGTCGCAGGTTCGAATCCTGCCTCGGGTATAGATATGTGTGATGTCCTTAGGTTAGTTAGGTTTAAGTAGTTCTAAGTTATAGGGGACTGATGACCTCAGATGTTAAGTCCCGTAGTGCTCAGGGCCATGTGAACCAAAGAAACTGGTACACCTGCCTTATAACGTGTAGGGCTCCCGCGTACAAGCAGAAGTGCCGCAACAAGACTTGGCATGGACTTGACTAATGTCTGAAGTAGTGCTGGAGGGAATTGAATCCATGAATCCTGCAGGGCTGTCCCTAAATCCGTAAGAGTACGAGGGGGTGGAGATCTCTTCTCAACATCACGTTGCAAGGCATCCCAGATACGCGCAATAATGTTCATGTCAGGGGAGTTTGATGACCAGCGGAAGCGTTTAAACTCAGAACAGTGTTCCTGGAGCCACTCTGTAGCAATTCTGGACGTGTGGAGTGTCGTATTGTCCTGCTGGAATTGCACAAGTCCGGCGGAATGCACAATGGACATGAATGGGTGCAAGTGATCAGACAGGGTGCTTAGGTACGTGTCACCTGTCAGAACCGTATCTAGATGTATCAGGGGTCTGATATCACTCCAATTGCAGACATCCCACACAATTACAGAGCTTCCACCAGTTTGAACAGTGCGCTGCTGACATGCAGGATCCATCAATTCATATGGTTATCTCCATACCTGTACCGGTCTGTCTGCTCGATACAATTTGGAACGAGACTCGTCCGTCCAGGCAACATGTTTTCAATCATCAACAGTCCAGTTTCGGTGTTGACTGGCCCAGGCGAAGCGTAAAGCTTTGTGTAGTGCAGTAATCAAGGGTACATGAGTGGGCCTTCGACTTCGAAAGCCCATATCGATGATGTTTCGTTGAATGGTTCACACGCTGAAACTTTCTCTGATGGTCCAGTATTGAAATCTGCAACAATTTGGGAAAGGGTTGCACTTCTGTCACATTGAACGATTCTCTTCAGTTGTCGTTGGTCCCGTACTTGCAGAATCTTTTTCCGACCCCAGCGATGTCGGAGATTTGACGTTTTACCCGTTTCCTGATATTCACGGCTACACTCGTGAAATGGTCGTACGGGAAAATCCCCACTTGATCGCTACCTCGGACATGTTATGTCGCATCTCTGGTTCGCCGACTATAACACCACGTTCAAGCTTACTTAAATCTTGATAACCCGCCATTGTAGCAGTAGTAACTTATCTAACAACTGCTCCATTTTTTTTCTTTATTGTTTATTTCACACCTGATACAGGTAGGCCAGCAGGGACATACTACGCCGCTCTTCGGCCTCAGATAAAACTAATGATACAAAGAAGACAATCGCAGAATAGACATGATGGATATACAAACGTAGACATACAAAATTAAAACACACGGAACCGTTCACGGGCGCAGAGTCCAAAAAAATAAAAATGTTCATTCACGTGGACACACACAGAGACGACAGATGACACACGCGAACGGTGGAGTACGAACGATTAAACACTGGAACACTTGAGCACGAACACGACGGAACACACAAACACTAGGCGATGATCTCAGGCGCGCGAAAGTTCACCATACGTGTATGAGTCCGGGGATCTGCCAAAAGGGGGAAAAAGGAGGGGGAGGAGGGACAGGGGTGTGTGTAGATGCCAGTGGCAGAGAAGATGGGAGGTGGAGGAAAGAAGGTAGGGGGGATAGGGGAAGCCTGGAGGGAGGAGGGAGGAAGGGAGGAGGGAGAGAAGGGAGAGAGGGTGCCCTCGGGAAAAAAACACAGGGTGCAGTAGAGGAGGATCAAAGTTGGTAGGAGGGGTACATGGAGAGGATGAGGGCATCATCAGGGAGGGGGAGTTGGTGGGAGCTACCTTGGGCGAGGGTATGATGGAGAGCAGGTGGGATGTGAGAATCCAGGCGCGGCAGAGGACGGGGGTGGAAGAGGATGGGAGAGACAAGCGGGTGAAGGGGATCAAGTTTGCGGGAGGTGTAGAGGATCCGCATCCGTTCGAGGAAGAGAAGGAGGTGCGGGAATGGAATAAGGTCATATAGAATCCTCGTGGGGGGCGGGAGACGGATGCGATGGGCGAGGCGGAGCGCATGGCGTTCTAGGATTTGAAGGGATTTGTAAAAGGTAGAGGGGGGGGGGGGGGGCAGAGATCCAGGCGCGATGTACGTAGCAGAGGATAAGGCGGATAAGGGATTTATAGGTGTGGAGGATGGTGGAGGGGTCTAGACCCTATGTGCGGCCAAATAGGAGCTTTGAGTCGGGAGCGTGCCGTTGCTTGGATTGTACGGAGATGGGGGGTCCAGGAGAGGCGACGGTCAAGGGTGACAGCTGCTCTAGACACTTGTTGTCTTATATAGGCGTTGCCGACCGCAGCACCGTATTCTGCCTATTTACATATATCTGTATTTGAATACGCATGCCTATACCAGTTTCTTTGGAGCTTCAATGTATGTTTTGTTTTTGGTATTTCCATATTTTTGTCCCCCACTGCAGGGAACATTATTATTCTACTGTGTTGTGGTGCTGCAAGGCATTTTATTTCTAGCGCGAGAGAGGAGACTTTTGCAGTTGGTGCCTGTGCTTGACCAGACTATGGAGAAATGCGGCCGTGAGTTGTTGGAAGTGCTGGGCAGCGCCGGGGAGGTGGAGTTCCGCGACGTGCTGGCTCGCTACTCCACGGACGTCATCGCCAGCTGCGCCTTCGGAGTGGAGGCGCACTGCCTGCAGCACCCCGACGGCGAGTTCCGCTACTGGGGGAAGCGCCTGCTCAACCCCACCACCGGCGAAATGCTCACCAAAACGTTTTGCGACATGTTCCCTGCCATCGCCAACATCTTTCGGGTAAGTGACCGACGTCATCTACATTTCTACCCCGTAAGCTGCATTACAGTGCTTGGCGGAGTCACCCTCCGAGCCCCCTCCCTAAAAATGTTCAAATGTGTGTGAAATCTTATGGGACTTAACTGCTAAGGTCATCAATCCCTAAGCTTACACACTACTTAACCTAAATTATCCTAAAGACAAACACACACACACCCATGCCCGAGGGAGAACTCGAACCTCCGCCGGGACCAGCCGCACAGTCCGTGACTTCAGCGCCTTAGACCGCTCGGCTAATTCCGTGCGGCGAGCCGCCTCCTCACTTTTCCTGTTTCAGTGTCGGAAGTTCCATGCGGCTTTTCGCGGATGATGCTGTAGTATACAGAGAAGTTGCAGCATTAGAAAATTGCTGCGAAATGCAGAAAGATCTGCAGCGGATAGGCACTTGGTGCAGGGAGTGGCAACTGACCCTTAACATAGACAAATGTAATGTATTGCGAATACATAGAAAGAAGGATCCTTTATTGTACGATTATATGATAACGGAACAAACACTGGTACCAGTTACTTCTGTAAAATATCTGGGAGTATGCGTGCGGAACGATTTGAAGTGGAATGATCATATAAAATTAATTGTTGGTAAGGTGGGTGCCAGGTTGAGATTCATTGGGGAGTCCTTAGAAAATGTAGTCCATCAACAAAGGAGGTGGCTTACGAAACACTCGTTCGACCTATACAGTGTGGGATCCCTACCAGGTCGGATTGACAGAGGAGATAGAGAAGATCCAAAGAAAGCGGCACGTTTCGTCACAGGGTTATTTGGTAAGCGTGATAGCGTCACGGAGATGTTTAGCAAACTCAAGGGGCAGACTCTGCAAGAGAGGCGCTCTGCATCGCGGTGTAGCTTGCTCGCCAGGTTTCGAGAGGGTGCGTTTCTGGACGAGGTATCGAATATATTGCTTCCCCCTACTTACACCTCCCGAGGAGATCACGAATGTAGAATTAGAGAGATTCGAGCGCGCACGGAGGCTTTCCGGCAATTGTTCTTCCCGCGAACCATACGCGACTGGAACAGGAAAGGGAGGTAATGACAGTGGCACGTAAAGTGCCCTCCGCCACACACCGTTGGGTGGCTTGCGGAGTATAAATGTAGATGTAGATGTAGATACTGCGCTTGAAGAACGATTTCTGGCAATTCCTCATGTCAGTCTCACTCTCTGTAGCTTTACCTTCATAAGTTTTAACGAATATACAGCGTGAACATTAATAAACCCGATAAACTGCAGGTACTGGGTCCTGACTGGAAATGGAGGACAAAAGGTCCTATGAACATGTGTCCGGAAGTGCATCGTTGCCACGGCAGATGGCACTGAGGAATGACAGATCCTCTGACCCCGTTCCGTGTGTTCCTTCTGTGTTGCAGGCCGTGTGATTGACGTAGCGTACTGTAAGCAGCAGAATGCTCCGGTATTCATGCCAGGAACAAGCCGAGATGGTGTTAGTGTGAGGCGTAGCAGATGGAAACGGTCGAGACGCAGCGTGGCTATGCCAAAACAAGTACCCTCACAGACACCAACCACGTCACACAACGTTTCAAGTCGTGTTTGGGCATTTGTGTGATCATGCGTTCTTTTAGACAGACGAACGTGCAGGGAGGCGGCGAACTGCACGTACACCGGATTTGAAGACCAGTTCCAGCAGGATATTGAGACGAACCCTAGAACATGCTCCAGGAAAGTGTCCCGCCAACATAGTGTAAGCCAAAGTATGGTTCAAATGGCTCTGAGCACTATGGGACAGCTGTGGTCTTCAGTCCCCTAGAACTTAGAACTACTTAAACCTAACTAACCTAAGGACAGCACACACATCCATGCCTGAGGCACGATTCGAACCTGCGACCGTAGCGGTCGCGCGGTTCCAGACTGTAGCGCCTAGAACCGCTCAGCCACTCCGGCCGGCTAAGTCAAAGTATGATTATATGTATCCTGCATGGCAGCCGCTACTATCCCTATTACCTTCAATCCCATGGTGGCGGTTTTATTAATGCTGATCCTGTATACAGGTAGTTTCAGATAAGGTGTTTACTTCTGTAGCTTAGAAAATAGGAAGTGAAAGCAATATTTATTTAGACAGGTAATCTTAATACACAGTACTCTTTCTGGGGAGCTATGTACATAGTTCATTCCTCAGCTGTATCTGCTGATCTTGCATTAGCTGTGTTTGGAGATAAAATTACTGGATGTAAGGTCCGCCTGCTATACAAAACACTGTTTTTCTATGTAGACCCAGACATGTTTCAGCGTCCTTGTGCCGTCGTCAGTGGGTTTTCTTTATTCCAGTCTGTGAAACGTGAACATGTTTCAAATGATAATTAATCTGCGAAAATTAGGTCTAAATATGTTTCGTTTGTTGTTGTCATTACCTCAATTTTACATTACGAGGCTATGAAGCCCTGTACATTATGGAAAACTGGTAGCTTATCATCTGCAACTCAATTATGTTGATGTAAATTTGTCCCATACACAAGAAAGGAAACAGAATGGAATATGGTAATTGCAAAGGAATCAGTTTGCTGAACATAACATACAAAATCTTGTCAATGACCATTCTGGAAAAACTTAAACCTTATGCAGGAAACATTATTCAAGAGTCCGTAGCTCGTGGTCGTGCGGTAGCGTTCTCGCTTCCCGCGCCCGCGTTCGATTCCCGGCGGGGTCAGGGATTTTCTCTGCCTCGTGATGACTGGGTGTTGTGTGATGTCCTTAGATTAGTTAGGTTTAAGTAGTTCTAAGTTCTAGGGGACTGCTGACCATAGCTGTGAAGTCCCATAGTGCTCAGAGCCATTTGAACCAGCCATTATTCAAGATTACCAGGCTGGATTTCGAACAAACCGTTCCACAACTGATAATTTGTTTACTATACGACAAATCTTTGAGAAATACTGGGAATTTAACAAAAACATCCACTGTCTCTTCATTGACTTCCAGCGAGCCTACGACAGCATCCACAGAAGTAGCCTCTACAACACATTACGAGAATTTAGTATACCCAGTAAAATCATTAGGACGGTACAACTGTGCATGGATGGTTCCCAGGCAGCAGTGAAGTTCAGAGGATCCATATCCCCCACCTTTCCAATTAAAACAGGCTTACGACAGGGAGACGCTCTTTCATGTGTCCTCTTCAACCTTGCATTAGAGAAAGTGGTTCGGGAGAGTAATTTACATCTATACAATGGTCTCCGATTCGAACACAGTGAAGTAAAACTCCTGGCTTATGCAGATGATATAGTGTTGCTGAGTGAAACTGAAGAAGAACTGAAAGACATGTACAGATCTCTCAGGCACAGCACCAGCAAAATCCGGCTTTTGATTAGCCAAGAGAAAACCGAATATATGGAAATAGGTCGAGTCATAAACCCAAATCCTTACTTTGAAATTGACCAATATTCTAAATTCAGAAAAGTTCTTCAGTTTAAATACCTTGGATCACGTTTCAACAGTAAAAATATCATAACAATGGATATAAATGAAAGAATAGCCTCAGGGTCAAGATGTCTGTACTCACTAAGCAACCCACTCAAAAGTAAAGCTTTGTCAGTCACCACAACACTATTATCTGCCCCATAATACTATACAGCTCAGATAGCTGGACGCTTACAAAGAATGAAAGAGAAAAACTGAATGTTTTCGAAAGAAAAGTAATGAGAAAAATCTGGGGACCTGTGTTGATGAATGGTGCATGGAGAATTCGAAAGAACAAAGAAATTTATCAGTTAATGAAGCAACCCACTATCATCCAGAAATTAAAAAGTAGGAGACTGCAATGGGCTGGACATGTGGCCAGAATGGGAAACAACAGGATCACCAAGAAAGCATTTGAAGGAACTCTCCAGGCAACAAGACCATTGGGCCGACCTCGTACAAGGTGGAAAGATGACATAGAGAAGGACATCGCAGCATTAGGAATTTCTGCAGGGAGGAGAGAGGCAGCGAGAGATAGAAGGCGGTGGAAGCAGATCGTTGATGCAGCGCGTGGTCTACATTGCCTGCGATCACTGAGAAGATAGATAGAAGATAGATAGATGTAAATTAGGTTGATGAGTTACCACAGCAATTTATATCTACATGTAATTTTGTTGCACGAAGATATTTCGCTACCATATTTGCCATTACTTATATTTAACTAAACTCCGTCCGAACAGTCCACGAAGACCCAAAGGCAGCGACCGGCTGCTGTGTCACTCTCTGTCTTAAGCCGTCGGCACACGGACCGTGCATCCGAATGTTGAGCGTTGTACGTGCCGAGTTTCTGACCTCATAGCGTGGAATAGTACGTTCGGGAGTCTTTCCGAACGTGCAGAGCAATATCTAGCATGTCAGATATTCTGAGCGTGCGTCTGAGCGTTGACCAATGAGATGGCGCAACGCCACCTACGTCACATGCACGTCATCTCCCTTCAGCACAAAGTTGTGAGGCGCCATATTGGCATTCATTTCAAGCCCTCACGTATATATGCCGTATCTGAGCACCAGCAAATCGAGAATCACTGGAAAACTCGTTGTTAACTGTGTGATCCGTTGCAATAAAATAATGAGAAACATCATATTCGTGGGAAAAGAATTATTGTAACTTGCGTATTACGAGAGTATGCTATTTGAAGGCAGCAATGCACTGAGGATGCACCCAAAACGCATTGTTCTTGGTACAATTTGTTATAATTAAATTTCAGTTAGTAACATAATTACGATTAAGGCGTTCAGCAAGTGCTGAGATTGGTAAGATAGCAATAGCAGAGAAATACAAAGTGTTTGTTTAGCGTGGTGGGTAGCGTCACTGAACTTCGGAAGTATTAATGGTTGGGCGGTGGTTCGCGACTGCCCAGTACGTAATTTTTTATCTAACATTTGCGATTTTATTAGGTTCTGTTACTTGATTATTAGTTTAATATAAGTATATACTATAATTTTTGATGGTATGTAAATATAAGTTCACATTTCTTTGGGTGTTCGATTGGCTTGATCTACAGGACACCTTGCGTTACTTGTGTAAAGCTATTTTACTACTTTTTTTTTACGCTTCGTAATTCACGTGTTGTAAAGATTCTGCTACTGGGTAGGAACAGTGATCAAGTAAGACTGACCTTAGAGTTTTACTGAAATGTGGGAATGATGAAATAATGTTTATCTTATGTGAAGAATTATTGCATATTTGTATCGCACTGTTAGTAATGGAACTTTCATAAGCCTGTGTCCCTAGTGATTGGACATGGTACTTTCCTTTTCGTGGACAATGGAGGAAATGTGCGTTTTAATAGAGCTAACGTGGGAATTTTACGCGCGCCCGTTTAGTAAACAGTGTGATTTACGAACTAGAAACTTCCCGCAACTGCCGCCGGAGTGCGTTGCGATCGCGTGTACCACGTTGGGGCCCACGTATCGTATGCACAAGTCTTAGCCCGTCACCGGATGCGGGGCTGTGGAGGGTCATGTGGTCAGCACACCTCTTCCCCCCCCCCCCCCCCCCCCCTCTCCCCAGAATATATGACGTGCTGGATGTTGTTCTGCACGTTCGGAACGACTCTCTAATGTGTGCTTTCCACGCTATGACGTCAGAAACTCGGCACGCTCAACGCTCGAATGCACGGATCGTGTGCCGACGGCATAAAGACGTGTCTTAGTTAGCCTCTGTTCGCAACAGTCGACATGGGAGTTGCCTGAAAATACGATTAGAAACAGATTACAAAGAGGTTGTTAGAAATTTGGACTCTTCGACGAAGAACTTGATTAGTTAAATATACAGGCGTTTATTATTTCCCTTAAATATCTACGTATATTAAAACAACATAATATTAGAACAATATGTCTTACTTCAGCACGTTTAATACATTGCTGTAAGAATAGATATCTGTCTGTGCGCCTACACATAAACATTTTATAATTGCTGCTGAAATAGGAAGGTTATCAGTCCTCGCGGGGAGAATCGAGTTCCAACATTGTTACCACTTGACAAAACGGCTTACCACTGTCCATCAAGCCTCCGAGGGAAATGAATGCCACTGGGTCTTGGCTAGAAATGGGTTTTGCCATGTCTCAACGAGAAGTGAGTACTTGTCAGCCTCGACGAGAAGTGATAACAGCTAGCAGGAAGCACGTCCAGCTACGTAAGCGCCATCCAGTCACAGGACGGTAAATCCTCACGTTGCTTATTTCTGATAAGACCTTATTAAATTCCTTTTTTATTATCAGTTCGTCTTGCCTCCCTCTAAAGGTTCTATTTGTCTCTTGTAACCTCTACTTCATCATATAAAATACTAGTCACCACATTAAAAGAGGAATCACATTGCTTTCGAGAGCCTTATATGATGCAGAACTGGTATAAAGCAGTCATGTGACCCTCCACTGATGAAGCAGCGAACGCTGATGAAATCGATGTTGAGCGCCCCACAAACCAACCAACCGAAGCAGTGAAGTAGCGTGCATTCGCCGGTCTGTGGTATGGAATGAGTGCACTAAGATGGGTCGATGTGAATGCGGGAAGACGCTATCCTGTTGGAACGTGCCCATGACCTCATCGTGAATGAAGCTGCCCGATTTGATGGCCAATAAACGCGGACTGGCCATCGAGTCTTCTGCACACCAGTTGTAGGCATATACTATGGCGTAAGAACAGTGGTGGTAGAGATATCCTAACCGCCACGCCTGGTGTATTGTAATCGGTTTCGAATGCGACAGAAGTTTCTGCTTTCAGTGGATGTAGGTTCATCACAACCAGTTTCCGAACGAACGTTGCGAAGGCAATTGCCCGCAGTGGACAGCTGGAGCTGGGTGCCTCGCAAATGGCCATTGCTCACAGTACGAGCCCTCAGCGGACCAAACAGCACAGAAACAGGTCAGTAGCTGATTATACGCGTGTAGTGTGATATGGCTGTTTCTGTCCTGCCTCTTTTTAACTGAGGCAAGTCGTTGAGTGCACCGACATCCGAGTGTGGCTTTCAAACTGCATGTCATTCTCAATGGAGAGAAGTCTTCCGAAGTAAGAGTGATTTCAGGTGTGCCGCAGGGGAGTGTCGTGGGATCGTTGCTATTCACAATATACAAAAATGACCTTGCGGATATCATCGGAAGTTCACTGAGGCTTTTTGCGGATGATGCTGTGGTACATCGAGAGGTTGTAACAATGGAAAATTGTGCGGAAATGCAGGGGGATCTGCAACGAATTGACGCATGGCGCAGGGAATGGCAATTGAATCTCAATGTAGACAAGTGTAATGTGCTGAGAATACATAGAAAGAAAGATCCCTTATCATTTAGCTACAATATACAGGTCAGCAACTGGAAGCAGTTAATTCCACAAATTATCTGGGAGTACGCATTAGGAGTGATTTAAGATGGAATGATCATATAAAGTTGATCGTCGGTAAAGCAGATGCCAGGCTGAGATTCATTGGAAGAATCCTAATGAAATGCAATCAGAAAATAAAGGAAGTAGGTTACAGTACACTTTTTCGTCCACTGCTTGAATATTGCTCACCAGTGTGGGATCCGTACCAGATAGGGTTGATAGAAGAGATAGAGAAGATCCAACGGAGAGCGGCGCGCTTCGTTACAGGATCATTTAGTAATCGCAAAAGCGTTACGAAGATGATATATAAACTCCAGTGGAAGACTCTGCAGGAGAGACGCTCAGTAGCTCGGTACGGGCTTTTGTTGAAGTTTCGAGAACATACCTTCACCGAGGAGTCAAGCAGTATATTGCTCCCTCCTACGTATGTCTCGCGAAGAGACCATGAGGATAAATTCTGAGAGATTAGAGTCCACACGGAGGCATACCGACAGTCTTTCTTTCCACGAACAATACGAGACTGTAACAGAAGGGAGAACCGATAGAGGCACTCAAGGTACCCTCCGCCACACACCTCTTGCGGAGTATGGATGTAGATGTAGATGTGTGGATAATGTAGTTCAGGCCAGAGAATATATTGTGCTGTTTTATGTGTGTTCTTCGTACCATGACTTTGGCACATTCAGTCATAAACATGAACCAGGATGTGTGTTTCAACATGATCGGTGACCCAGTAAGGCCGCTTCTTCTCCATCTCCGTCATGGGTGTGTTGTGGACAGTAGAGTGCTACAACGCTCTTTGAAACGAAATACATTCTGATTCTGCGTATCAACAATCCGACAGTTCATTGGTAGGTATATTATGGAGGTAGGTGGCGTTAGATGTCTACGCAGAGGCCATGTAATTCACGTAAATAAAGGGCCGCTGATTTGCTTGCACGTGGTGGCGCCCGATAGCGACCAACATGGATTCTATGGGATTTACATCAGACGAATTCGGTCGCCGAGTCATCAGTGTGAGTTCACTATAATTCTCCTTGAGTCACTATAGACAGTCCTGTCTCCGAGACACAGAAAATTATTCTGCTGAGAGATGACATCGCCGTCGGGGGAGACATCACGCAGAAGGGATGAAGATAGTTCGCAGCTGTCAGCGTGTCTTCGGTTATTACCACAGGTCCCATCCAAACGCAAGAGAACGTCTCCCATAGCAAAATACTGCTCCCACCAGCCTGTGTCGGCCTCGCACTGCACGTTTCGAACCGCCGTTCACCTCGATGACGGCGTTTGTGGAGACGACCATCGACCTAACGTAGCAAAAATATGATTCATCCGAAGAGCCGACACATTTCCGTTATTCGACGGTCAAATCCCGGTGGTCCCGTGTCTACTGCAATCGCAATTGGCAATGTCGTTGGGTAGATATGTGAACACTTAGAGGTGGTCTGCTGCGAAGCTCCATGTTCAACAATGAACGATGAACGGTGTGCTCCGAAACACTTACGCATGTTTCAGCATTGTGCTCTTTCGGCAGAGATGCCACATATGACCATCTATTTTACTTTAAAGAGCAGACAAGCCTTCGAATCCCACGTTCTGCGAAAAGTCTTGGACATCCAACCATTTAGCTCCTAATGGTAGTTTCATCGTTCTTCTACCTCTTTCCGTAGATGCCCACGACAGTAGCACGTGATATTCGACCAGCTTCGTTGTTTTATAGATGCTCGTTCACAGGCTCTGCGTAATAATAACTTGCCTTTTGCCAAAGTCGCTTATCTCAATGAATTTTCCCATTTGCAGGTCATATCTTAGATAGGGTGATCCCCCGTCCGTGTCTGATAGGCTTACGTGCTTTTCTTACCGCGTCACGTGCCCGCAGTAACAACCAGGCGGCACCCAGTGTCGCCGTGGGCAGTGGTCGTATTGTTGTTTTGGCTGATCAATGCGTTTACGAACGGTTACAGCTCGCCTGCTGAAGGGAGACCGAGCCGCTCGTGTCCGGCCCACAAGACTCGGCTGTCACCTCCTAGCACCATGTTTGGTGTCCGAACTCAAGATATGTGAATAACTGAGTACGAATGGTCTTCGCTGACACGGTGCCTCGCCTCGGCGCACTGCACGAACACAACTGCTCTCTTTCTCCCTGCCTCCCTACCTCTCTTCCTCTCCCTCTGTCTCTCTTCATTCTTTCTTTCTTCTTTTCTTTCTTCGTTTCTTTCTTCGTCTCTCTTTTCTGGTGCAAAAGTAGTGTTTCCAAGAATGCTTACGTGACACAGTTAATTTCATACAGTTCGTGAAAAATAATTTGATATTCAGCACTAGCACAGAAAAGACTCATTCCAAAGAGAAAATGTATTCTGCTTGTCAGTAACAGGAAACTATATACACTTTAATTAAACATTATCCCTGATGCCAAGGAGACAACTATTTTTATTAAGAAAGCACACGAAGAACATTATAGATTCACAGCTGTGACTTTTCACACTTTTCACTTCAAGAAAGTTTATAGTTACTGTTGATGAGCAGTAGATTAGTGACGCAGTGGTTGCGCCGATTCAATAATTTTCTAAAATCTATA
Source organism: Schistocerca serialis cubense (assembly GCF_023864345.2). Lineage (NCBI taxonomy): Eukaryota > Metazoa > Arthropoda > Insecta > Orthoptera > Acrididae > Schistocerca > Schistocerca serialis. The sequence continues at coordinate 443,177,616 of NC_064643.1, forward strand.
GATCTGTTCACTAGATGCACTTGCTGCAGGGATACAATACACTACTGGCCATTAAAATTGCTACACTAAGAAGAAATGCAGATGATAAACGGGTATTCATTGGACAAATATATTATACTAGAACTGACAGTGATTACATTTTCATGCAATCTGGGTGCATAGATCCTGAGAAATCAGTACCAAGAACAACCACCTCTGGCCGTAATAATGGCCTTGATATGCCTGGGCATTGAGTCAAACAGAGCTTGGATGGCGTGTGCAGATACATCTGCCCATGCAGCTTCAACACGATACCACAGTTCATCAAGAATGATGACTGGCGTATTGTGACGAGCCAGTTGCTCGGCCACCATTGAGCAGACGTTTTCAGTTGGTGAGAGATCTGGAGAATGTGCTGACCAGGGCAGCAGTTGAACATTTTCTGTATTCAGAAAGGCCTGTACAGGACCTGCAACATGCGGTCGTGCATTATCCTGCTGAAATGTAGGGTTTCGCAGGGTTCGAATGAAGGGTAGAGCCACGGGTCGTAACACATCTGAAACGTAGCGTCCACTGTTCAAAGTGCCGTCAATGCGAACAAGAGGTGACCGAGACGTGTAACCAGTGGCACCCCATACCATCACGTAGGGTGATACGCCAGTATGGCGATGACGGATACACGCTTCCAATGTGCGTTCACCGCGATGACGCCAAATACGGATGCGACCATCATGATGCTGTAAACAGAACCTGGATTCATCCGAAAATGACGTTTTGCCATTCGTGCACCCAGGTTCGTCATTGAGTACACCATCGCAGGCGCTCCTGTCTGTGATGCAGCGTCAAGGGTAACTGCAGCCATGGTCTTCGAGCCGATAGTCCATGCTGCTGCAAACGTCGTCGAACTGTTCGTGCAGATGGTTGTTGTCTTGTAAACGTCCCCATCTGTTGCCTCAGGGATCGAGACGTGGCTGCACGATCCATTACAGCCATGCAGATAAGATGCCTGTCATCTCAACTGCTAGTGATACGAGGTCGTTGGCATCCAGCACGGCGTTCCGTATTACCCTCCAGAACCCACCGATTCCATATTCTGCTAACAGTCGTTGGATCTCGACCAACGCGAGCAGCAATGTCGCGATACGATAAACCGCAATCGCTATAGGCTACAATCCGACCTTTATCAATGTCGGAAACGTGATGGCACGCATTTCTTCTCCTTACACGAGCCATCACAACAACGTTCCACCACGCAACGCCGGTCAACTGCTGTTTGTGTAGGAGAAATCGGCTGGAAACTTTCCTCATGCCAGCACGTTGTAGGTGTTGCCACCGGCGCCAATTTTGTGTAAATGCTCTGAAAAGCTAATCATTTGCATATCACAGCATCTTCTTCCTGTCGGTTGAATTTCGCATCTGTAGCACGTCATCTTCGTGGTGTAGCAATTTTAATGGCCAGTAGTGTAGTATGTCACGTAACTGCAGCCATTACTGGTAGATCCCGTTCATGTCCGCAGAACCATTTTAACACGTAATCATCATTTCCAGTGTCCATTAAAATGTGGATATTACTTCATTTGCAGCGGAAATTGTGTTATTCTTCCAATCTATGAAACGATCTCTCTCTCTCTCTCTCTCTCTCTCTCTCTCTCTCTCTCTCTCTCTCTCTCTCTCTCTCCCTCTCTCTCTCTCTCCCTCTCTCCCCCCCCCCCCTCTCTCTCTCTCTGTGTATGTGTGTGTGTGTGTGTGTGTGTGTGTGTGTGCGGCGATGACACTGTCCTTGAAGGTTCTATGTTAAGGAACAACAAAGAGAGAAGTGACAGAACTGTATGATGGTGTACCCGAAAAAAAATGTGTTTTGCTTCGATAAAATAATACACTAACTATAATACTTTCGTTTGGCTATAAGACACTATGCCCTAATTATAAGTAAATGATTACATTAATGACTGCATATAGTACCTGCAAAAGTAGCGCACTTATCGCACACTGCTAAGAATTTCCTGCTTTACATTTATGTCAAGCATATTGACATCACGGAAAGACGGCAAAAAGGAACATAGCAGTTTTATATTTGGAAGTAATTACAAATGTCTCAGGCGTAAAAATCTGGGTTTGGTTTTTAATCTCTTGTGATTCCTGTTAAAAAATGCAAGTGCCTGAATACATCAGTTAGGCTAGTTAATTACAAATCCATCCTTGCCTAGTACCTTACTGTAACAAAACCAGTAACTGCGGTAATTTAAATAACTTCACAATCCTTTTCATTGACGGTGCCAAACCAAAGAAGTATTAACGACTGTTACGTTCTTTTCCGCCTTCTTATTTACCTGTGGCTTCTATAAATGGTTCCAGGAAACCCGCAGTTCTTCCTGGAGGTTCATTATTTTGTCCCTGCAATCTGTGAGCGGAATTCTTTTTCGTCACTAAAGCAACAACTTCGTTGTACTGAGTGTGTAACGATTCAAGCACAGTGTACAAGCTATTCCAATGTGTGCTGACCTGTTTTTTCAAAGAAGATCTCAAAGATAAGAGAGATCACTTTTCTTCATGTGCTGTAGAATGAATTTGGGAGTATTTATTGTTGTGGCGATGTTCGGCATTATTTAACAACAATCTACCTTCATTGAAAGTGTGGCTATCCTCTGTGTTGATACAATGTGCAGCACAAATAAGCTTTCGCTGTTTTTCAAAGCTTTTATTATATTGGCACAATATTATGCAACGTGGTGAACAGAATCTTCCAGTCAATCATACTCACTTGTGTTTCATTTTTAATATTTGCCTCGATCTTTTTGACGTCCAGGAATTTAGTTGTAAACAAAACATTATTCACTAGAGACCAATCTGTGTTTATGTAATAAGCTGTAAGCGTCAAATACTGCATTTGATTATGTGAACAGCCCATATGTCATCTCTTACTGCTATGTTTTATACTAACTCCCGTAATAACGGAAGGAGTTGCTCTGATTCAAATTGCACAACCTGTTATTTGACATGTCTGCTTATAGCAAAGGGATGCAGCATGACATCTGAAACGCTGACTTGTCTATAACGTGCTCCTAGACCTTCTTGGCCTAGTTTTTTTGAAACAGTCACCAGGGACAGCATTAAAAATTCTCACATCTTTTGCGCACATTGCAACACATTTTACTGTTATACTATTTCTTACATCTGCTGGTATCCCTGAATGATCTGTCAGTGTGAGACTTCTTACAACTGTGTTTCTTTAAATAAGTCATTAATGACTCTAAACACAATGAAATGAAGCAATTTATGCTCTCTTTGCTCTATCCTGGTAACCACGTAAGTCTAAGGATTTTCCTCTATGATATTAGTTCCCCTTTTTTTAAAATGTAGCTTAATCTCTTGTATTTTTCCCCACATATTCTGCCCACGGCCGCTTTCCTGGTTTCGTGACGCTGAAGGTTACTCCGGCTGTGGTGAGGATGAAATCTGTAAGAGCAGCGTTGTGTAGAACCCGTTGCCGGCGATCTGGAAGGCGTAGTATACCGTTAGCAGAGCCTGTTCTGTTGATGGTGCGAATGGAGCCGTCTACTTCCTGTCGAATCTCTGGAACAGTTCTGGAGCATCACCTAGGACCAGCTTTGCAAAAGAAGCGGCAACAGTTTCTGCGCAACACACTCATCATTTTGCACGACATTGCGCGGGCGTATAGAGCGCAAGCTGTGGCTGCTCTGTTCGGTCAATGGGACTGGGAAGTACTGTACCAGCCACCATACTCCCCAGATCTAAGTCCTTGTGACTTTGATTTGATGACTTAAGTCTGTGAAGTATGGATTATAGCTGGTTTGCATTGAAGGTACTTTCATGATTCGTTCCCAGTGTACCATAATTCTACAGATCTAATATATCGCCTAGATTCTGTTCGTTGTTTATCAGTCCTGGCGTAGTACGAAATTATGCTGCTCAGATATTTGCCACTGTCTGTCAGTGGTGATCTAGATAACAGTTTCTGTACCTGCATTTTGTAGTGGTTTTTGTAGTTGCTATGAATGTTGAAATTGTGTGAAAAAACCGTATACATCTAATTTTTAATTGCAGATCCGTTCGGTGCCTGCTGATGTGGACAATTACTTCACGAGTTTAGTGAAGAACACGATGCACGATCGAGATACTCACGGGACGTCGAGGGCGGATTTCACACATTTACTCATGCAACTGCGAGGCAACGAATCTGCCAACGAAAAATGCAGCCAGAAGCAATCTGATGCAAGTATGTCTCTCTGAATTCCCCTATGTGTTATATGGCTACATTGCAGCACATAATCTTGAAATATTATGCTTTCATTTGTCTACAATAGGAGGTGATTTTACGTTATATGATTGTACAAACCATTTCATGATACAGTTACATACACAAAATAATTAGAATCGTGCAAACAAGAACAGCGTGTATTTGAGACTTGTAGTTATATTGATTTTTTCCTCTGTTTGCAGTCAGGAATCCGTCCCTGGAGTTTGTCGGTTATATTAATGTTCACCGTCTATAGTTTTCATAGTTGTAGCACTGATCTGCTGTACTCAAAGTGGAAACGAATTGCAAGTAATTCCTAATCAGAATCACTCAAGTGACACAGTCTAGCGTGATCCATCCTGAACACACACTAAAAATCAGTGTAGAAGTTGTTTATGCAAATGTATCTCGGATTGGGGAGCACAGGGAAGGGAACCATTTCGCCATTTACCGCAAGAGACTTAGGAAAAGCATAGAAAACCTAACTTAAAAAAATTATTTCCGTGGTTTGCAATTTGTTAAATTGAAAGAAATGTGATGCAGAGAAAACTAGAAACCAGTATTCCTTCATTTATTAATTCATTTTTTCGCGTTTCGACGTTAGCCATCATCAAAATATGTATGTATAAATTGATACATATGTATTACAAATGTATGGAGGCACTAAAGACTAGCATATAGCAAACAGAATGTGCTTCAAGACACATGTAGCAAAATGTTTCTACACAACACATGAAGACTAGAAACATCCATAAGTTACAAAAGAATACGAACCGTGGTTCAGATAAAAACCAGAAGAGTACATTGTTACGTGACTGACTTGCAACGCACATGAACAGACTGACAGAATGCTGATTGTGAGTACAGGGAGGTACAGTTGGAGGTACAGTTGCATGGTCACTATGTGGTGCCACAATACATTCATGCTGACAACCGGCCGCGCCCGAGAACAACACGAGTAACACATTGAACTATTTGTAACTACAACGGTAGGAACTTTAATAGTGGCAACTATTTACCTACAGTTCGTACACAATAGGTACGTGTTCCAAAGCTTTACTGAGCTTCAAAGTAGTCACCAGCATAGCGTATAACCCGTTGCCAGCGATGTGGAAGTCGTAGGATACTCTTAGCAGTGCCAGTTGTCTTGACAGTTCGAGCGATGCGGTCTATTGCCCGACGAATTTGTAACAGTTCTGAAGCGAATGGCGTGAAGGGTTTCCTTCAGTTTAGAAATCGAGTTGAACTCACGAGGACTTAAGTCAGGGAAGTGCAGTAGTTGGTATAGCACTTAGCACCCCCATCAGTCAAGCAAATCAGTAACAGTTTGCACTGTACGTGCTTGAGCATTGCCTTGCAAAATGATGATCAGGTCCACTTCTGTCTCTAAGCTCGTCGCAGGTTGTGTTCCGTACTCGCAATCAGCCTTCTGTCACTCTGTTCATGTCCGTTGCAAGTCAGTCATGTAATTATGTACTCCTCTGGTTTTTATCTGAGCCAGAGTAGGTATTATTTTGAAAAATTATGGGTATTTGCAGTCTTCATGTGTTGTGTGGATACACTTTGCTACATGTGCCTTATCTGTAATTAATTGACGCACATACTGTTTGCTATATGCTAGTCTTAAGTTTCTCCGTACATTGTATTAAACACGTATCTGTTTTTTATGTACAAATTCTGATGATGGATAACACCGAAAGGCAAAATAAATGGGTTAATAAATGAGGAAGTGCTGGTTTCTAGTTTTCTCTGGTGTACAGTTCCTTCATGTACGACCAGTTCAGCACACTTCAAACAACGTAACTTATTCATCATGGTCGCCTCCCTCATGGGTGCCTTTATGGCAAATCTTAGTTGCTAAACCGTGATGTTGACATTATCATGCACGACATTTTGAAAATGACTAAGGTCGCTGTACGCAAGGTTCCACGACTGCTTACAGAATCAAAAAGAACGCCGAACCGTAGCAGCAGCAGAAATGTTGCAGCTCTGTCAGTGTCTAATCATGATGATTTCTTTAACCGCCTTATCACCATGGATCAGTGCTGAGTATACCGCTATGATCCAGAAACAAAGGGAGGACAGGAAACATACAGATTCACCACCGCTGTATAGGCGAAGACCCAAACATCATCGGACGACGTAATACTGCGTGTTTTTTGGCACAAGCATGGTGTGGTGATAATATTGTACACATAACGGGCAAACTGTCACAGGAGTATACTACCGAATCTCTTGACGAGGTCGTGGGAGTCTATCGAGACGAATCGTCACAGGCGCAGGAAGCTGTCCACGACAATGCGACAGCTCATTCTGCGCAGGGCAATCACATCTGCTGATTCTATGCACTGTCAGATTTTATCTCACCTCCTGTGTTCAGTAAACATGGCCCACAGTAAATTGCTATTTTCTTGGATGAAGAAACCATTGTTCGGCAAGTATTTGCAGAGTGGGCATTCCTGACCATTCAAAATGCATACTGCTACTGCCGAGGTCTCCAACAAAGTCATCCATCATTGGAAAAAATTGTCATATTGAAGGGTCAATATGCAGAAGAGGAGAATCACCATCACCACATTTCATGGTCACAGCTTCGTTTTTTGAGGTGATAATACTTTACCACTAACCCTAATGTCTACGAGAGCAAAGGATTTGTGATGTTATATACACACTCCAAAGAAAGGCTCTAAGCTACTGCTAAAATTTCCTAAAGGGAAAATGTGGGAAGGAAACTTTGGTTTGAAAATGTGATGTTTATCATTCAACTTTTTTAGTTCTGCTGAAACCCATTGAAGTCGAAATCCCCAGAAAGTGCGTACCATTCTGGATAATAGTGAAGGAAGAATTTTTTAAGTTCAAGTCTTTGTCAGTGCTGGACTGAAGCCATATTATATACTAACTATCCCATTAATGTAAGAATGTCAGATTTGGATGTCTGAAGCGTCCGATCAGTGGAGTTCAGAAAGTTATTCAACTTACACTGGCGTACATTTAAGTAAAAAAAAAAGAAAGAAACAAACAAAACGCCTCTCCTGGGTAGTTACTTATTATTTATTGTACAGCCCCGTTGTATGGAGAGAAATATGAAATACGAGAACAATAATTCCTTGCTTCAGTTGTTGAGTAGTACAAGGTGGTTATAATTAAACTTTCGCTTCTTGAGCCAGTCTAGAAGGAAAACTATTTACTCACCTTTATAGGAATAATGTTCAGACGTGCGCTGCAGGATTTGCGTTGTTAATTATGTTTGTCACGAGTTGCCTTTAGGTGCTGTTATTGGTACGGCGACATAGGGTCGAAACACAAGCATCAGCTTGACTTATAGTTGCAGACAGACAACACTGATCTGGATAAGGTGAGCAATTCTTTGCTACTGAAGTTGTTTTATCAAAACAACAGTAATAGTGCTGCTCCTCTTTCAGAGTATCGACGCATTAAGGGAATACAGAGAGGTCCTGTTTCCGCAACGGGGTTGAAGAACATGATTCGTAGTCCGTATTAATTGTCAGTTTGGGTATTGTTCCTGGGAGAGTCCGATGGCCAATTGTGCCTCCAATTGTTGAAGTTACTGTTGCCATGGCTGACAATGATGTATCTAACATGCGATCTTCAAGCAGTGCAAGAGTCCACCGTTCGAAAAATGTTGTAAAAATTGTGAAACTGAATCTCTAGTGCAGTTACAAGCTGTCGTGAAAGCAAATAGTCATTGCATTTGGCAAAGTTAGTAACCTGGAACATAAACATAGTGCGCAATTAACAAATGTTACCACCTTAAATGGAAATTGAAATGTGTTTCTCTCAATGGTTTATTCGTTATTTCTCTTCCGCATATCCCTACAAATGTTCCACAAATTTCCATTGACTTACGATCACTCGTTTGTCATGGGGACCCTCTCAAGTAGATTAATCTGGCAACATAAAACTCTCGGTTGAATAATTCACCCAGAGAAACAATGAAAGAAGAATTTCGTTTACCTCGTGTTTTATTTTGAGCACCTGAGTTATTGGAATCGTAGCCTATTGAAATTGAAATTTGTGGTAAGGTCTTATGGGACCAAACTGCTGAGGTCATCGGTCCCTAAGCTTACACACAACTTAATCTAACTTAAAATAACTTGCGCTAAAGACAACACACACACCCATTCCCGAGGGAGGACTCTAACCTCCGACGGGGAGAACCGAATTGTAGCCTATCCCCGATGTTGTTCAATCTGTATATTGAACAAACAGTAAAGGAAACAAAAGAAAAATTCAGAGTAGGAACTAAAATCCATGGAGAAGAAATAAAAACATTGAGGTTCGCCGATGACACTGTAATTCTGTCAGAGACAGCAAAGGACTTGGAAGAGAAGCTGAACGGAATGGACAGTGTCTTGAAAGGAGGATGTAAGATGGACATCAACAAAAGCAAAACGAGGATAGTGGATTGTAGCTGAATTACGTCGGGTGATGCTGATGGAATTAGATTAGGGAATGAGACACTTAAAGTAGTAGATGAGTTTTGTTATTTGGGTAGCAAAATGACTGATGTTGATCAAAGTAGAGAGGATATAAAATGTTGACTGGCAATGGCAAGGAAAGCGTTTCTGAAGAAGAGAAATTTGTTAACATCGAGTATAGATCTAAGTGTCAGAAAGTCGTTTCTGAAAGTATTTGTGTGGAGTGTAGCCATGTATGGAAGTGAAACATGGACGATAAATAGTTTGGACAAGAAGAGAATAGAAGCTTTCGAAATGTGGTGCTACAGAAGAATGCTGAAGATTAGATGGGTAGACCACATAACTAATGAGGAGATATTGAAGAGATTTGGGGAGAAGAGAAATTTGTGGCACAACTTGACTAGAAGAAGGGATCGGTTGGTAGGACATGTTCTGAGGCATCAAGGGATCACAATTTAGTATTGGAGGGCAGCGTGGAGGGTAAAAATCGTAGAGGGAGACCAGGAGATGAGTACACTAAGCAGATTCAGAAGGATGTAGGTTGCAGTAGGTGCTTGGAGATGAACAAGCTTACACAGGATAGAGTAGCATGGAGAGCTGCATCAAACCAGTCTCTGGACTGAGGACCACAACAACAACAGGTTAAGAGTCCCAGCCATGCATTCGTCCGCAATACTAAATAAGTTTGATTTCGGAATCCTTTTTCGCAGTATTATGCAGGTACCGAATTCCATTTTTTCCATGCAGATACTTACGACGCTTATAATTAATGGATACCCAACTGTCAATGGAGTGTCTGATCATGATGCACAATTAATGGAAATAAGGAATATGGCACTTTACCCCCCTGAGGCAGTTTCACACAAACAAGTGAGGCTTGTTAATGAGAACAGGGCACAGTTTTTTGAGAGTAAGTTAAAAGAGGTGGTCTGAGATGTGGTATGTACGGAAAGAGATGCTAATGTCAAATTCGATTTATTCCACAGTATATTTGTGTCAGTATTTGAAAGCTGCTTTTCGTAGAAAGTTAGTAGAAAAAAAAAACAAGTAAGTTGTTGATAACTAAGGGAATTAAACTCTCATGTAAGAGGAAGAGGCAAGTCTATACAGGGTATTCGGAAATTCCCATTACAAACTTCCAGGACTTGTAAAGGGGAGTGAGTAAATAATATTTTGAACAGAAACTCACGTCCAGAAACGTACCGTTACCGTTCTAAGACGGTTTCAAATCAGATGTTTAACTGATTCAGTTTTCGTTAAGGGACTGAATTAGCTGCGACGCAGTACAATTATTATGTAATAGTTCGAAAGGAAACATAACGAAACATCCATTCAGCATTTAAGGGCATTTGTTTGTATTAAAAGGGAAACATTATGAATTTGCATTACTCCAAAACAAAAAAGAACCCAGCATACTGTGTGTACAGAATAGTACTAAAGCAGCGAGGTAGACGTAAACTAATATCAGATGACCGTCTGACGTAGCACACGTCATGCTGCCTGTTGCATACTAGGGCTAACAACTCTGAGACTTCACTTTTTCCCTCACCAGACGTAGACGCGATATGCATCTTAATTGAAACCGCCGTAGAACGAAAACGGTTCGTTTCCGGAAATTCAAAATATTATGTACTCACTCCCCGCTACAAGTCCTAGAAGTTTATAACGGGAATTTCCGAACACTCTGTATAAAGGCCAAAATCAGTCAAGATCTGACACTACTTGTACCGCATACTACAAAAAATACTGTATTATTTTAAGAAAAATCATTAAAATGTCAAGAAGTATATATGTCCTGACAGAAATTAATAATGCAGATAATAATATTAACACTATATAGGATTCTGTCAAACAGGAGACAGAACAGCCAGTTAGTGTACAAAACACTGTAACAGTTAAACTATACGACTTTGCTGTGACTGATAATTCACACGCTGCGAGTGCTTGTAAAAATCTGTTTCTAGATGTAGCGGCAGAAAGAAGATTAAGTGGTTCAGTTGAAGAGGGTAGAGAATATATGAAAAATGTCATTCTACACAACTCTAAGCAGCTAGAGGTAGCATGAACAACCTTCTCTGAAGTTAATAGAATTATAAAATTTTTAAAAAGAAACAGAAGCTCATGTGGTGTTGATCGAATTTTAAATAGGATTCTGAAAAGTTGTTCCAACTTAGTAAGTAACGTCCTTAGTCCTGGCATAGGGAATTTATTCTGGATGGGTTGAAATATGCAATTCAGATGCGTAACTCATCCACTTCATAAGAAAGGTGAGAAAAAAGACTTCAATGATTATTGTCCAGTTTTCTTACCGACACATTTGTCCAAAATATTCGAAAAAGTAAAATACTCAAGAGCAGTTTCACATTTAATAGAAACAATTTACTTAACGTATCACTGTTCGGATTCCATAAGGGTTGCTTGACTGATAACGCTATTTATACATTCACTCACCAAATATTACAATCCTTAAATAATTAAATATCTCCATTTGGTAATTTTATGATTTTTTCCAAGGTGTGTAGATCATGTGACACTATTAGAAAAACTTAAGTTTTGTGGAACTTATGACTTAACACTTAACTGGTTGAAATCATGCTTAACAAACAGACATCAAATAGTTCTGATGTTAGAGGGGTGGAAAATTTTACTGGTTAGGTAGAAATTACAAAGGGAGTCCCACATAGTTCAATTTTGGGTCCTATCAATGAATGACAATCTACTTAATATCGAAAAAAACAAAATTGGTATTTTTTGCAGACTATACTAGTGTTATAATAAATCTGATTAGAGAGACAGAAACATAAGATATTGTTAGGGAATTTTTTCAAAAAATTATTGAAGATTTTCTGAGAATAGACTCCCCTTAAATTTTGAGAAACCACACTATATTCAGTTCTGAACAACAAATAGAATCGTACGAATAACTGATGTAGCACATCAACAGGAGTGAGTAAATAGGGCAGAATGCTCAAAATTTTTGGGCGTACATATTGAGGAAAACTTGAACTGGAAGAAACATATTACTAAGCTTCTCAAAGAATTAAGTTCAGCTACACTTACCCTTCGTATAATTGCTAATCTCAAAAACAGACGAATTAACCGTATGACGTATTTATCATATTTCCACTCAATAGTATCTTATGGAATAATTTTCTGGGGTAATTCATTACTTAGAAAGAAAGTACTGACTGCACAAAAGCGAGCAGTAAGAATAATATGTGGGGTCCATCCATGGACATCACCGTAGGCACCTCTTAAAGACGATAGGTATTTTAACTCCACTATCACAATACATATATTCTCTAATGAAATTCATCGTAAATAACCCATCACAATTTAAGAAGAACTTTGAGGTTCACACCAAACATCAGCACTTCAGTAATTACAGTTACACTAATTTCAAAATCCTCCACCGGACCCACATTTGTCTAATGTAGCTGCATGAAAAACAAAGGCACAGGCGGTGGCAATGCAAGTAAAATAGCTGCAGGAAACATGAGTAGCTTAAAGGTGCAGTTTATATTGCAAACGTGAATATGAGTCTGTGGGATGGATACGTTTCGACAAGGTGTGTCTATTTTATTAACAAAATTATTGGTAGATTGCTTCTTAAACATGAATGTTATGTAGAGGTGTGACTGCTGCGAGGAACACATACAGTTGAAAAGTCTTCCATTTCACTTTCTTTGACGTCATATGGACGTGTGTTAACCGCTTGACTCACGTAGTCATTTTCCGCTAATTTAAACAGCTGCTGGGTAAACACAGTGCGACCAATGCGCAAACAGGAAAGACACCCAACCTTGGCTGAGGTTTTATGAGGTTTCCCTCAGCCATAAGACAAATGTCAGGGTTGTGCATATTCCCCAAAACCAACCAACTAATAATAATTAAAAAAATAGATTATAACACAGAGAATAAGATTAAACCCACCCAATCTACCAAATACAATTGGTTCAAAACGTTACCATTAAGAGCGTTTGCTAGTTCACGGCCAAGTGTTTTGCCAGAAAGTCTTCAATACACGAACTTCGCACGACGATCCAAGTCCTCCAAATAAGGTAAGCTTCATTCGCTTTAAACTGGCAGTACAATTAACAGATGCACGATCGCGTGACTCGAGACGGAACGAATACTTGTAAAGTAAAGTCACGGTCCGCGGCATAACGTTTGTCGATAAAAACGTCCCGCTCTTAGCGCAAGCATAACGAGTTACGCATTTACCTAACTAAACCTGGACACAGCATCCCGGATTAACCTGAAATGATGAATAATACAAAACTAAACTATAACTTATAGGGTACCTCTTGGCACACGGAGCATTTTTTGTGGATAAAAATACCCACTACGCCGACTATTTTGTAACAAGTTTGCATGTTGGACCTGGAAAATCATGGCTACCTTAGCGGTAACGCTATGGCTCCTTCACCGCCAAACACTGCAGTGAGTTAACTCTCAAAAAAATTCGAAGAAGTACAGAGCACAATCACATCCCATCGGGACAAAGAGACCACAAATGCAGCTGATCAGCATTGCATGCACGTAATAAATCTACGTAATGGAAGTACTTTACCCCCCCTACATCCTAATTCTACAGCACAGATTACCCATGAAGTGCATATTATACCTAAATAACGAGTGTGATTCCTATCTACACGCATGAAACACTCTTAATCTAACATGATTGTCACTTCCTAAGAAGCACGTAAATAGTAAAGCTATGCTAAAACATGGCCCACATAAGTTTGTAAGAAAACTATGTAAGATGAGACTCGCGTCCTGCTTGTCTGTTCATTTGTAGAACGGTTTGCATACTTGATGGGTCAATAATTCTACAGTGTAACATCTGATTTATCTCTTTGGAGACGGCAGGTCGTTATGCCTAGATGATGGAGTAGGACGACTGATGAAAAGTTGCATGAGGCATGACATTAAGCTTGCACCTGTAACAGTTGATTATTCCAGGCTTTTCCTCAAAACTACCACTGTATTCAGTCATGGCACGTTGCAGATTGGCCCGTTGATGGACAACAATGTGGTTCAGTTCAGTGGCTGTCATTGCGTCTCTGGAACTGCAGGGGCTTAAGGTGGTACAATGTGGACCCACATTTGGTTCCGACGGACTGCGCGTGTACCCGCGGACAGAACCGGCCACGGCCTACGGGTGAAGCTAGCAAATTTATGTTTTGTAAAACGATACTTCCGACAGAGAGGTCGATTCTTCACAAGGACGTCGACGCCAATGACGCAATCGTTCATAAGGCTATCGACAGTAAGGAACTCATAAAACACAACCTGTTCCTCCAGTTCCGCTTCAAGATGGGCATGAGCTGAACAGCTTTATTACGCGTACTTTCGGCACCGAGGACTCTGCATGCATTAACGGGCAACGTTGGCACCTCGTTACACTCAGAAATATGTCTGGACAGGGCGGTTGAGATTAGTTTCAGGTCCGGAATCAATAATGGCCTCAGAATCATTTCTCCAAATTATAAGCTGATAGTTGATCGCTTTTATATGTGATTCACCCGAGGAGAAGTTTCATGGCTCACATGTCAATGCCATCATTGTAGCGCAACACGCGGACGTCAAAATCTGTGCCCCTCGCATCCCTGTCGATGAGATCATTGCGGTTAACCAGTCTAGTCGTAGTTAGTGTTCCTGTGGTTTGCGATCAAAGCGTTCTTTCAACATTTGGCTTTGACAGCAGTTCCTGTTATTATTATGCAGGCTTAGTGCCTTCGCCTGATTAAACGCCCCTCGATTTTGTGTTCTTATGAGGTAGGTCTTAAGAATGTGGTGTACATTAGTAGAATTGCCATCGGAGGTGAATTCATTGCCCGAAGCAACATGTACTTTACGAGTGTAACAAGCATGCGTTTCTTGACGGTGGTGGATGACCATTGCTGCGATAGTATTAAGTTTATCATGAGGTTCAGGGTAGGCTAGATACTTATTGTAAATTTTTTGCGATACACCTTTCAGAAAATGCAGACTCATGTTCAGAAAAGAAAATAGAACACCTTGAACGACTAGAGATAAGACGTTTATGATCACAGGACATGTACATTAGTATGATCTGCAGAAATTGTTGGTATTTGAACAATGTCAGCCCGCGGGTTCAAGATCAACATCGATGTTGCATCGCTATAAATCGAAGGTAATGGATCAGAGTGACTTGAGCAGACGTGCTCGACGCCTCGTAGACGTATGCGCGAACCTTACCATCAAATCAGTGAGTTTGAAAGAGGGAGCATTATTGGCATGAGAGAATGTGATGCATCCATCCTGGAAATAGCTGCTCGTGTGGGACAAAGTGTTTCGGCAGTGCAAAGAGTGTGTGCAGAATGGTTCACGGAAGACCGTAGAACACGTCGAGATGGGTCAGGTCGCACCACCCAGACCACTCCTGGAGAAGATCGACACCTCATCCGAATGGTATTGCAGATTGCAGGGCAGATATGCGTCCTCCTCGTCTCTGGCGCAACAGTGGAGCAGTGTAACACACGTACACTATCAGAGACGACAGTCTGCTGCCATTTATTACGGCATGGGTTACGTGCGCGTCGTCCACTTTTTCTCCTACCTTTGACGAATGAGCAGAAACATGCTAGAGGGCAGTTGTGTATGGAACGACGTCACTGGGGACAAGAATGGCATAAGATGGTGTTTTCAAACGAATCCAGGTCCTGTTTGTTCGAAAATGGTAGCCGCATCTTGGTTCACCAAGGAAAGGGTTAGCGACATCACAGTGACTACAGTTGCACGGGACATACAGCGCCAGCTCAAGGCCTTATGATGCGGCGTGCTATTGGGTACAACCAAAAATCACAGCTAGTGCGTGTGTAGGGTATTGTGACCAATGTGACCTACGTGAACAACATCCTGCGACCCATAGCCATACCCTTTACGCAGAACACCCGAGACGCCTTTTTTTCAGCAAGACAATGCACCACAACATCTTGATACACGAACACGTACCTTCTTGGTATCACAGGATGTCAGCCTTTTGCCCTCTCCCGCCACATCACAATACTTGTTGCCAATCGAATATGTGTGGGATATGGTGAAAGAACGGGCTCAACACTGTGACCCAGATCCAACTACCACAGATGAACTTTGAAACCAGGTGAATGCGGCATGTATAGCAATACCATTGGACACCATTCGCGCCTTTTTAGGCATCGATGCCTTCACGCATGGAACAAATTATTAGGGTCCATGGCAGACCCTGTGTCTACTGGGCAACAGGACACATGCTGAACCCGAGGTGACTGAAATGCTAATCATTTTTGCAGAACATTCTAATGTTCATGTCCTGTGAATATGAATGTCCTATCTCTAGTCGTTCAAGGTATTACGTTTTTTTCTGAACATGAGTGCAATTTCTGAGCAGTTACTTTTAGTCTTTCTTGATCTTGTGGACGACTCATGCTCATAGCTCATAGACGGGTTGCAAGGAAATTGTCCCGTAACAACAGAAATTGTTCTCTACAAAGTCTATCGGTCAAATAATGTTATAGATAGGATAGCAAAAGGAAAATGGGTGTGGCGTTCAAGGTTTAAAAAATAATGCTGTCTAGCTCGTGACGAAAATGGGACGCAATCATAGCAAAGAGAAAATCGTCAATCCAACGAACATACTGAGATGGTAACGAAGAGTCGATGTACATGGAAATTAAGCCATAGTTGACAAGGCAGTCTGTACATTGAGCAAGCAGTAAAGGAAACGAAGGCGAAATTTGGAAAGAAATTAAAACTCAGAGAGAAGAAATAAAAACTTCAGGTTTTCCGACGACGTTGTAACTTTATCAGAGACAGTAAAGAACTTTGAATGCAAGTTGAAGGGAATGGACAGCGTCTTGATAAGAGACTGGAATATAGTCGAATTAAATCAGGCAGTGCTGAGGGAAATAGATGATTGAAATGACATTAAAAACAGGAGCACAGTTTTGCTATTTGGGCAGCAAGATAACTGATTATGGTCGAAGTAGAGAGGATAGAAAATGCGGACTGTCTATACAAGAAAGGATTTCTGAAAAAGAGGAACTTTTTTATGTTACGGATTGAAAACCCATGAAGTCAAGATCACCCATGAAATGTTCTTTATTTGGATTGGTTACTAGTTTCGGCTAACAATCTAGCCATTTTCAGATCTAAGATGTAAAACAGATTTTCTCTTACATTAGCAACGTTCAACAGCTTACAGAAAAGCATATAATATTGTCGCAGCGTTCAAGATATAAACACGAATTAATTTAAGAATACATACCATGAACCAGTCTTGATTATTGTTGGTGCCTTTACGGCTTCACACATCGTTATAACTTTTTTAAAAAACGACAACATCCATACATGACATAATTAAAAATAGCTTTTCCTCGGGGTCAGTGTAATTGTACGATGGTCATAAAATTGAAAATATACATTAATATAGAAAATAAAACAATATTTGCATAAGGTTCTATCCATTAAAATTACTAAATGTAAAAGACATCGTTTTATGGAAGGCGTTATGCCGTTACAACTTCGTACCCGCCACAATCAGTATTTACATCATTTCGTAACATAGATCATCATATATGTGTTTCTGTAACGTGGTACATGTGAATACTATGGCATTTGACGATCATTACAACGTTCAAGAAACCCAACATTAGGCATATACATAGTATACATATGTGTGGTCAGTACTGTGGCCCGTGCGGTTAAAGGTGCTGCAGTCTGGAACCGCAAGACCGCTCCGGTCGCAGGTTCGAATCCTGCCTGGGGCATGGATGTTTGTGATGTCCTTAGGTTAGTTAGGTTTAACTAGTTCTCAGTTCTAGGGGACTAATGACCTCAGCAGTTGAGTCCCATAGTGCTCAGAGCTATTTGAGCCATTTAGTACTGTGGCGAAATGAGGACTGACAGCCACTAGGTTTTGACAGATTGCTTGAAGCGAAGATCGACAGATGGTGTTAGCAGCTGGCTATACAACTTACATAAAATCTACATGTTTTAATAATTTAAGGTACAGGATTTAAATGTAATGAAAATTAAGTAGTTGACATCAATACAGCTCGTCTTATAGTAAAACCAACAGACCTATAATAACTGGCATGATAGGAATCTGCTGACGTTATAAAAACCAAGTGATGCCGTTTTGTGCAGTACTTTATCGGGTTAATACGTTTACGGGGTTGCTGGCCTTAGCCATTGTCTCAAAATATTTTTATTTTTAATACGTGTCTGCACAACGAACGAAATTATAAGGAACATCACCAACTCGCAACTCTATGGGCCAAAATTGAGGTCGAACTAATGATAAGCAGTTTTTTTCATCATTGTGGAGATAACAGGTCATACAGTTACTAGACTGATATAAAATTGTGCAATGGACACAATGAAAGAACGGCATTTTTAAAAACATATTACAATGTATGTCTTGATGACAGATCATGACTTAAGGAGCTTCACTCATATGCAACAATACGAATCATAACGGAGGTCGAAACAACGCTGGGCTATTTTTACGTCGAAGCGGCGGTACTACGTAACAACAACGGATATCATTTATTAAATGAAAAAGGACAAACGTATGAACATGTAGGCAATATATAAATAATAAGATATTATAAAAGAAAAATAATAAAGACTGCATTTAGTTCTGTGGCTAGATGCCCACCAAGATCATACGTAATAAGTGCAATACTTAGGTTCCTGGAATTTATCGTTGTCTTACACGTTCGATGACCCATTGCTCGATATCCACTGACAGAAATATGTATATTTGTCACTAACTTTGTGCCATACTTTATCACATCGTTGGCATTCCCACTCTTAGAAAACTTTTACTTAATCGGGCTTTATAAGATTTCTCGAATGCATCGGTGAGATTTAGTCATAGTAGCCGTCCATATGTAGGTGGTACCGTTGCCTGAAGTCTAAGTTCAAATCGGTGGTTCAAGCATGTGTATAGGAAATACGTGTGGAAGGAGGAAAGGTAGAGATCAAGGAGTTAGGTTTCACAAGAGCGTCCAAATCAGCGCTTGTTCAGTATTACTACACCGAAACGAACTACCTTGAGCAATCACATATAAACGAAAAGAAAACGCATTTTCTATTCATTAATAATCTATTGAAGTGGCAAAATAGTTTCAGTTTTTGTGCAGATCCTATGGGACTCGTCTGTTTTGCCAGTGATGATACTGTGTAAGTTAAAGCCTTAGTTCCGGCGGTGCTGCAACAGTCCTGCAGCAACCATGGATTCTCCGTTTAATAAATACATGGCTGCTATGGAACGCAAAGTAGAGAAGTTGATTTATTGTGACAGTCATTACGGGCTAAATATCATCTGCGTTGTTCCTACTTCTTTTTAAGCTTGTACGTACAGGTTTTCAGGAAGTTAAGAAGTCCTGTTATATGAAGTACTGGGATGAAAAAAGTGCAGAAAATTACAGCATTTAAGCTGCATCGATGAATAAGAAGCTAATGATAACGAGTTAATAACGCTAACAGTCTTTAATATTCAATGCTAAGTGGTTTAGGCTTTCGCCTAATATACTTTCACTCTGTCAGTATCTTTTCTCATGTTATGCCACTTTACCTGTTCGTATTTGCAGAGGACGTGAAACTGGGCCTGGGACAGCTTGCAGCGCAATGCGTCGTATTTTTCGTGGCGGGCTTTGAGACATCGGCAACAACCATGGGATTTGCGCTGCACGAACTGGCCTGGAACCAGGACATCCAGAGGAAATTGCAGCAGGAGGTGGACGACACACTGAAGGAGTCTGGCGGACAGCTGACGTACGACGGCGTCATGAGCATGACGTATCTTGACAAAGTTATTTCAGGTGAGACGAAATGTTTCTAAACAGCCCACTTTCTGCCTCTCGAGATTCCACTTACATGTGAGGTGACTGTTTTCAATTATGTACGGAGCCTTGTCAATGAATAATGTAAGTGAGCATGCGAAATTTTACCTTTGTGTTATGTAAATCAAATTCGAAATTGGTTTTCCTGCCCAGATTGTGCTGTGGTGAAAGGTCACAAATAAGACTGTCCTTAAGGCTTGTAAGCTCACATTTATTACAATAAATGACATACCTGAAATGTTACCACTCTCATTATTACGTCAGATAGGCAATGCACGTAGTAAGTTCGTTGTATTCATGATTTCCTCTTCAAAGTAACATACCGTACTTATTATTTAACACAAAATGACATAAAAAATTTAAGTTATTCATGAGCAGCTACTTGAGAATATGTATGAACTTCAAATGACACGACGAACCGTCTCGTTCTGCATATGGATTCAAACCCAGGTCATGCAGAGTAAGCAAAGATTTCGTGACTGACTATTCATATAGAGAGTGATTCCTCGATTTTAGACTATCAGTTAGCATATATCAAATTTAAATTACACAACGAAAACAAGTAAAATTCATGCCATGAATTTTATTTTATTTGTTCTTCGTTTTTTCGCCGTATTTAAGTATTTAATTTTTTCCCCTGTAAGGCTGATTTATAACTTCACTAACCAATCTTTGGGTTGTGAAGTTCTACAATTACTACCACTGAACGAAAAGTACTAGGAGTGGTTCAAGCTATAGTTTACTTAATCACTCTCCGTGTAGCTAAGTGCTAGCTCAGGGTTAGTTTACGTAGCCTGGAGTTATCGTGGAGTCCTCTTGGTCCGCTTGAACTGTGGCCAGATTACACACGTTCTAGGGGGTCACGTGTTTGGAGAGCTATCGACGAAACTACCTATCGTTTCACTATCTTACTGGGGCCTAAAAGTTCGTCGACCTGTGATCATTGCTAAATCTGAGCTGAGCTATGTTCAGAGCAGTCTCAGTGATCAAAAATATCAGAGCTCAGGGTCAAATTTTTCAGCTCGCAGGCCGATCACTTGACAGGAGGGAACTCAAATCAATACAGTTAATTGACAGTCAGGTAGTTTCTGTTTTATCTGCATTAACTATGGTATAGAGGGTAACACTACATTCTCTGCAGGAAGTATTTATGAACACCCCACCCATACTGTGACCCCTAATGTGACACATCAAGATTGTGTGCATAAACAACTGGATAAGACACTGAGATCTACACAGATAGAATTCCTCGAGTAAGTAGTAGCGCCACTTTTGTGCCTGTTTTGCCGAAAGTATTTTCCTTTCCTATCTTAGCTATCCATTCGGTACTTAGATTTTTTAGTAGTATACTATCTCCAGCATATTCTTGCCTGCTATCTCCCTGAGGGGCTCCATCACCCGCCTAACATTGGAACTCCCAATGACTAGCATACCCACCCTCTGTATTTTTCCGGACTGGGCAGGAAAATCGACTTCTAGCCTAACAGGAGAGGCATCCCGTGCTGGCTCAGAGTTATCATCAACACCGGGTAGCACCTCGTACCTGTTGCTAAGACAAGGGGGCCAGCCGCACGGCCTGCTGCCTCTTTCGCCTTCCGCCCAGTGACACGCGAACCCACCACTGTCTGCCACCCTCTCTGGAGTGAGGACGGACCTGTCAGATGTTGGGTATGGGAAGCCGCAGCGAAGTTCCGGTCACCAGGGGACTCCAGTGGCACCAAAGGAGTCGCAGATCTCGTCACTGACTCCCCGACGTCACCGCAACTTCGAGCATTAGCTAGCAGCTTGTCGACGGCAGTCAACGCAGCTTCCAGTTATTTATGGACAGCAGCCAACTCTCCTTGTGTCCGCTCAAAACAAGCTGTGTATAAAATAGATATAAGGTTTCAAATGGCGCTACTGAGTTTGAAAATATACCAAAAGAGAATAAAGTAACATAAAAAGTTGGTGTGCAGATTTCTCATTGTACTCTGAGACCGCAAGCTATTAAACAGAAATAAATTTCTGTACAGGGAAAATTTCCACTAGGAAGGCGCCATACACAAAGATATCCACAAGACTTATGTAACAACGTTTTTTTTTCCTTTTCTCTGTATAAAATGGCGTCTCAGATAGCAGAGATTCGTCAGTTCTTCTTAAGTATAGTTCTTAATTTTAAGGTTTGGGTGGCTTATTTTAAATCCTCTTACTATTTGCACTGAAAGACCTGAGTCGAAACAAGGCCCCCGGAGTAGACAACATTCCATTAGAACTACTGACAGCCTTGGGAGAGCCAGTCCTGACAAAACTCTACCATCTGTTGAGCAAGATGTATGAGACAGGCGAAATACCCTCAGACTTCAAGAAGAATATAATAATTCCAATCCCAAAGAAAGCAGGTGTTGACAGATGTGAAAATTACCGAACTATCAATTTAATAAGTCACAGCTGCAAAATACTAACGCGAATTATTTACAGACGAAGGGAAAAACTGATAGAAGCCGCCCTCAGGGAAGATCAGTTTGGATTCCGTAGAAATGTTGGAACACGTGAGGCAATACTGACCCTACTACTTATCTTAGAACAAAGATTAAGGAAAGGAAAACCTACGTTTCTAGCATTTGTAGACTTAGAGAAAGCTTTTGACAATGTTGATTGGAATACTCTCTTTCAAATTCTGAAGGTGGCAGGGGTAAAATACAGGGAGCGAAAGGCTATTTATAATTTGAACGGAAAGCAGATGGCAGTTACAAGAGTCGAGGGGTATGAAAGGGAGGCAGTGGTTGGGAAGGGAGTGAGACAGGGTTGTAGCCTATCCCCGATGATTCAGTCTGTTTACTGAGCAAGAAATAAAGGAAACAAAAGAAAAGTTCGGAGTAGGTATTAAAATCCACGGAGAAGAAATAAAAACTTTGAGGTTTGCCGATGACATTGTAATTCTCTCAGAGACAGCAAAGGACTTCGAAGAGCATTTGAAAGGAAATGACAGAGTCTTGAAAGGAGGGTATAAGATGAACATCAACAAAAGCAAAATGAGGATAATGGAATGTAGTCGAATGATGTCGGGTGATGCTGAGGGAGTTCGATTAGGAAATGAGACGCTTAACGTAGTAAAGGAGTTTTGCTATTCGGGGAGCAAAATAACTGATGATGGTCGAAGTAGAGAGGATATAAAATGTAGAATGGCAATGGCAAGGAGAGTGTTTCTGAAGAAGAAAAATTTGTTAACATCGACTATAGATTTAAATGTCAGGAAGTCGTTTCTGAAAGTATTTGTATGGAGTGTAGCCATGTATGGAAGTGAAACGTGGACGAGGAGGTATTGAATAGAATTGGGGAGAAGAGGAGCTTGTGGCACAACTTGACTAGAAGAAGGGATTGGTTGGTAGGACATGTTCTGAGACATCGAGGGATCACCAATTTAGTATTGGAGGGCAGCGTGGCGGGGAAAAATCGTAGAGGGAGACCAAGAGATGAATACACTAAGCAGATTCAGAAGCCTGTAGGCTGCAGTAGGTACTGGGAGATGAAGAAGCTTGCACAGGATAGAGTAGCATGGAGAGCTGCATCAAACCAGTCTCAGGACTGAAGACCACAACAACAACAACAACAACAACAACTATTTGCACGGCGGTGTTTAGTGAATGTTTCGGAATGAACGTCGGGAGATAAGTCTATGCTCGAAGAGAGTTGTGATATCCAAACAAATTATAAAAATATTCCACATCTCCTCCTAAATAACTGGACCGATTGCAGTCAAACTTGGTACACATATCCCTTACTGTCAGCTACAATTTTGTATTGGTAAGAACCACATGCCTGTCATAGTTCAGGAGATATGGCGTCATAAACAATGAGATACGTAAAAAAATGCCGTATCATGCATGAAGTTTTAATACATTCAGCCTTTACTATTAAAGACACTCCTAGAGTCGAGTGAATACCTAACACCTGGCAGCGTTTTAACAGCGTTCAGCTGCGAAGCACAAACGGCTGCAGGCGAAAACAATAGCCGTCTCTACAGCTATGAAGAGCCGTCACCGTAGAGACGTCTACAAAACCACGTTGTAGATACGCGAAACAGCTGCGTCTAGTGTACAGAGACTGTCCAGGACACTGTACTCGTACATCCGTATATTATGCACATTCATTTGTACGACTGTGTCATAATTTCAAAGATCTTTTCGCGAATAAATGGAAACGAACACTACAAACACAGTTCATTTTTTGTTTTCTTATCTAATATAAAATTGGCGAAATGAATATCTGGAAAATGCCGTGTTCGTCAGCTAGTATGAAAAATAAAAATAACGTAGTGATCGTTTATAACTGATTATATTAAGGTGCCAAAGGAACTGATTAAATAATAAAAATAGTAGCATCAGTACACAGGCCAGAATCTAGGAAAGCGTTCGGAGTAACTGCTCAGATTTGAAGGATTTAGCAGAAAACTGAAATGGATTATGAACTGAGGAAAGACTATCACCTTCGCCAAATTGATTATTCAAATGTAGTAGCAGCAAGCAGAACCGAGTCAACGGCCTGAGAGCGAGTGGTCTTCGTTAAACGGAAGTTACAAAAACAACCACTGTCTTTAGGGACTACTCGAAGACACAGGTTTCTGTACGTAATCGTAGTACTTGAAATACAGTCCTCCCGCAAAGCAGCCTCATGACAGGGCAACTTGAGAAAGAAGGTTGGCACTATACGTCATCAGTAACCATTTATCACGAATAAAAAAAATTTGACAAAAGATAGGTCAAATCAATTACCTAAAAGTAAGAAATAAAATAGATCAGAAAAGCATTTGATGCACCTTTGAACGATGTTCGAAATCTTGTGTCGAAAGTGAGACTGCATGGTTCTCTTTAAAATTATATGATTGTAAATTAAACATTGAGTTTTAAATTCTCAATCTCCACTTCATTCGCTGTGCATGATTTCGAGCTTCATTCAAAGCCACGTCTTACTTTTGTACAAAGCATTACACTAAACATCTGGTCGACTTTTTCATAATTTTTTTTTTTTTGAAGTTTTGGTTATTGACAGCTAAATATCCCATCAACATAACTTTTTATGTACAAAATAGTTAAGTCTTGAAGAGATGAACTTTTTGACACTTCATTTACACAGCAGCTTTTTATGAAATATTTCAGTTTTCTCTCAATTAAGGTTTCCTTAATCACTCTGATTACTTGCAAGATTTTATTTTCTTGTTTGTTTGTGTGTGTGTGTGTGTGTGTGTGTGTGTGTGTGTGTGTGTGTGTGTGTGTGTGTAAGCGAAGGCCGGCCGGTGTGATCGTGCGGTTCTAGGCGCTACAGTCTGGAACCGCGTGACCGCTACGGTCGCAGGTTCGAATCCTGCCTCGGGCATGGATGTGTGTGATGTCCTTAGGTTAGTTAGGTTTAAGTAGTTCTAAGTTCTAGGGGACTGATGACCACAGATGTTAAGTCCTATAGTGCTCAGAGCCATTTGAACCATTTTTTTTGTAAGCGAAGGTAGTCTCACGCTGGTCAGCCTAATACTCCATTTGTCCACATTCCACTCTTCATTCGGCTATGAGAGCTCAGAAAATTTTTTTTTCCCGTAGATCAGTAATACGTTTAATTATCTTGGTTACTTTCAATCATTTAAAACTTTTTTTGCGAAACTGCACCTCACTCTGGCCACTTTGGTAGTTCATTTATCCATTTTTCAGACTTTGGAACAACATGTAATGAGAAAAACTGAAATGTGAACGCTTATCTGAATTGTGCTCCATAAACATTAACTGGGAATATAGGACGTAATCGTAAAGCTGACGTAAGAGACGGGCCACTAGCTCTGTATGATAAAATAAATCGTTCTTTGCCTACGTATACGAACAATGCGAAGTCAAACATAAATCGCTTGGCACTGAAACTAGCTTTTCTTGGACAAGAATCCTGTGTTCGAACTCTTACACTTTTTTTTCGAGAACGTTGAAGCTGCGATGGATATGCGAACTGTGTGTCACTGTATTGATTGTGATCACGAAACTGTGACAATAAATTGGTGCAGGTGGGCAAATATGCCCAAGTCCGTTAGAAAACATAGCGGGGAACATTATGCAGTAAACGATACAAGCAAACGAAGAAGTGTGTGTCTGTTAACCAATGTTACAAGTACACATTTTTGCTATTAAAGATATGCTCATCTGTTGCTGACTTGTACTACTTGCGCAAAAACTTTCATACTGTTAATGTTCGTCTATGGATTGTGTAATTCAGATAATAGTGGTGGAAGAATTCATCTACAAGAATATGAATTATTACTTAAGTTTGCCGGCCGGAGTGGCCGAGCAGTTAAAGGCGCTACAGTCTGGAACAGCACGACCGCTACGGTCGCAGGTTCGAATCCTGCCTCGGGCAAGAAGGTGTGTGATGTCCTTAGGTTGGTTAGGTTTAAGTAGTTCTAAGTTCTAGGGGACTCATGACCACGGAAGTTGAGTCCCATAGTGCTCAGAGCCATTTGAACCATTACTTAAGTTTTACGGCCGACCTTCCAGAAGTTGATGGTCGACAGTCTCGTAACTTCGCGTTACTCCGTCTAGCTATTTTAGTCATTCTCTTGAGCAATTAACCAGTTATCAAAATCACCTTGCTTATGAAGCGAGTACGTAGTTGCTGATGGTGTGCTCTGTAGATACGACACGATATTATGCCTTTCCAGTACAATTTTCTAATCAAATAACTCGCTAACAATCATAACGCGCCAACGTACCTGACCATCGAAAGATTCTTAGATAACTCTAAAAGATTCTCAGATAACGTATTAAGTTGTCAGTATGTAGGGAGCGATAAAATGTAAGCAATGTTTGGCGTTAGGTTGACTTATCTCTAACAGACTAATGTTTTATTAAACGTACTAAACCATTCAGCGAAGTAAACCAGAAAATAACATATTAATCTCTCTCTTTCTGTCTCTATAATATAAGGTATAGACTTCAGCTTACTACGTAACACAGATTAATTCAAACTGGTTACATTATCAAAATCCTAATGTTCACCACTAACTCGTCTTTCTTAGACTGTTAAATCATAAGTTTGTTTTACTAACACATTCCGAAGCCACAAGAGACTGTACACGTCAATGACTAGGCGAAACAATTCTGCTAACAGCTGGAAATTCTCTGTCCTTGGATTTCTGTTCCCAAAACGCACACAAGCCGCTAATCAGCAAATAACAACGTATCGATTATGTATTTATTTTTACTTACGATGCACATAAGGTAAAGGCTCTCCCGTTCCTCGGTGACCGACGGCGTCAATACTCAGAGATATATTTTGCTGTGATATGCCCATAGCCTCTGACTTTATTTCTGTATTTGTTTGTTATTCCTATTCACTTTCCTTTATAAAGCAGAAGTGTTATAAAGATTACTATCATCAGTCGCTTTACCTATAATAATAATATCATAACTTCCTTTTATTAATGGTAGATGTAAAATAATACAATTAATTCGTGATAATTGACATTTCTCGAACAAAGAATATACATGATATTTTTCGCAAAAAACGTAACATTCGATAACTACTAGTGTATTTAATAAAATATTATTTCCTTATGTTTTATTGTTTTACAATTTCTGCTATTCTCTTTCTGTTTCTTTCAAATTTTAAGCTATTTCTTTTCTTCTCTTGGGTGCTTCAGTTAACGTGAAGGGGAAGTTACACTGATTCCAATCAAAGAGCGTGGACTCCAAATTTATTTTTGATCATCTAGGCTTTATTGAGTTTTCTATTTCAGCAGCACAACGACGATTCGTGTGAACGAGAGCCAGCAAAAGTAAACTCTATATGAAACGATAGTAATAAAAAAAAAAAGAGTACAAAAAGCCTATGTGCCACCGACATTTTTGGCCTTATATTATATAAGGAAAACGAAATTTAGCCTCTTTAGTTGTTGGCCCTGTGTGGGCCCACTATTATGTCCTATTTTAATTGCAACTCGTCATTTAAAATTAGCGGTAATAGTAGCGTTGTCACGTGTTTACTCCAATGGTCCCAGTTTGATATGGCTTTCGGATTACTGGGAAAGTCACAACAATTAACGGGCAGCTTCCGCTGTAATAACACCATTCTGGAATTCACTATAAAAATACTAGTGTCTGTAAATTAATTCAGTGAGTTTGAGCCCTCTGCTCAGTGAGAATTCAATAATCTGTCTATTCACAATTACGGCAATAGCACTGTTACCTCATTGTATGCCAATACATCCGACAAAATCGCAATCACTCACCTTCGGAGTGTGCTGATCACAGAATTACATATACATCCGCATGTCAGGAAAACCCAAATTGTTTGGAGTGCACAAACAGACACTAGTTAACGTGCAGAGAACCAGCCAGTAGGACGACTTATTGTAGAGCAACTTAAACACCAATTATCAATGTCTGGTCTAGATAGAGCATTTACTGCACATCGTGGTAAACTATCAATCATTTCCTACAACCCGTTAAACTTACATTCACTTACAGAGACTTTCCGTTGATCTTGACTTAATAACAACGATCAGAATTCAGTGCACCGTAGAACAACCACTGATAGTATTAACGTTCGACATACTAAAATCCTCGAAAAACAACTGTAAACTTACTCAAAAGCTATTCTTATGAATCGAGTACTTAAACTGTGACTATCAATACGACAGCTCACCCGGTAGTCTTTCAGCCGTAACACCACCTTGTATAAGCTCTTATATACAACCGAACCGCTCAAGATCCAGTGCCCCACTGGCCATAGCCCCATCTTAAAACCAACTGGGAACTATTCAGCAAACAAACGTACAGCGCTACCATTAATTTCAACAATCAGTTCATTAAATTCTACAGCCGTCGGCTCTTGCTTCTGTGGCCATCGCCTGTTAGATAAAATCTTTGCCACAGACTGGTACTGCTGGCGACGAGCTGAATCGCACCGTCTTTGGTCGCTCGCTTGCTGGTACTGGAGGAAAATCTGACAGCATCCAGGCTAAAACATTTTTTAAAAACAAACACATGTAAGAAAACCTTATACTAACATGTATTTCAGTTCTCCAACGTGTCTCTATGAACTGACCAAATTGCTAATACAACAATAAGCCGAATTAACATTCGTGACGACAATTAAAACTTTAACAATACTTTTTGACCTGTCACAAACCTATCAGAAAAGGAAAATAGAGTCCATCAAAAAGTAAACAAAATAAACATGAGTACTGGCAAAAATTAAGTGACGAAGTATAAAATTATGAACGCAATACATGAACCAAAAACACCTGGAAAATACTCAACGTGATGAGAACGCAAAATAGAGATCGGGCTGGTATCAGCACAATACGTGTGGATCGTTAGGTGCGGTTTTCTCAGGGAATGTTGAGACAAGACAGAGTTTAGCATGAAAGCTATAGGATACTCGGGCAGGAAAGTGAGGGATCTATGAGATGCCAGCAATAAGCCGTTATGAAGCACGCCATGCAGTAAAACTTCAGATTGGTAAAACCCCGGGAACAGGCAGTGCATATACTAAGCTTACAAAAGTTGCACCCACAGTTTTTTGTTAGATTCTGGCAAGGGTCTTTGAAAAATGTTTAAAAGGCGATCACATCAGTCATGAATTTAAAAAAAAACATTTTACTTCAAATATATGAAAAAAAATGATCGAAGAGAATCTAAAAATTAAACGTATTAGCGTGGTGCCTTTAGTAAGTACACTGTATGGCAGATACTTAAAGAAACGGGTAGAGGGGCAAGTAGTAGAAACAGAAGAGCAAACTGGGATTTCGATCTGAACTCTCCTGCACTGATGTAATACTTCCTTTACTAAATTTAATACAGAAGAGATTGGCTGGAAATCAGAATATCCACTTGGTATTAGTGGATCTACACCAGGCATACAACATGATCCCGCTAAGTAACTTGTGGGAGAGAATGTTAGTGGTATCTGTAAGACTAATGTATTAGCTGTGAAAGAGTTTTATACAGGACCATCAGTTGTATAAAGATTAATAAACAGGTATCAGCTGAATTTACATTGTCACAGGACTCCAACAAGAATGTGCTTTAGCCCCTACTCTGTTCAAAATACGTATGGAACAGGCATTACAAGAATGGAAACGTAAGTGCTTCGGCATGAGAATTTCAGGTGGAACAGAAACGTTGTGTACATCACTTTCTGCGGACGACCAGGTGGTTATTGCAACAGATGTTGAAGATTTGGAACATACGTTCCCAAAGCTCAAAACTGAATATCTTGCAGTGGTAGACAGAGAATTTGGAAAGTGATTTAAAGATAAAAGAATGTAAAGTTTTTGAATACCTCGGGGTATCATTGTCAGTTAGTGAAAAACGTACAGAAAAAATTAAAAAAAATTAAGGTGGACAAGGCAAGAAGACAATCCCACAGTTAAATTCTGCCTTATAGAAAAAAGTAACAATCAAAACCAAAAAAGTAATATATCATACAATTGCGGCAAGTATTGTGACGTATGAATTAAAGAGATAAGCAGAGCGCTCTTGCAATAGAAATGGACTACTGGAGGAGGAGTAGCGGAGTATCAAGATTCGATCACGTAACAAAAGTAGAAATGTGAAGAAAAACGGAAGTTGATAAGACTATTGTAGACACAATTGAAACAAAAAGGCAACTTTGGTATGCGCGTCTAGAAAAGATGGATGGCAGAAGATAGCCGAAACGAGTATGGCAGTGGATAATTGTGGTGGAAGAAAAAGTGGTAGTGCAACAAGAACATGGACACACTTTGTAGGTGAAGCAATGCAAGGTAAAATCTGCAGTACGGAGACTGGATGGACAAGAAGCAATGAAAAACAGGAAGCGAGAAACGGCGACAACTGAAAGGTTTAGGGAAGAGAACGTCTGGAAAAGAAGTGACGTAGTTCTCGCAACAACCTGTACGGTACATTTAGAGAACCGGAAAGACAGAGAATCGCTGATATTGGTAGAAATTACCCTTCACCACTCACTGAAAAGTGGCTTGCGGAGTATCCAGAGAGATTTTGCTAAATGGGAACAAACTGTAGGTAAGGAACCCTGATAACATAAAATGCAAAGGAGGTGATATGGACATATGGCGGGAAATGCGTTCCACTGGAGGTATACACGCTTGAAGATGAAAGATTTTTGACAGTTTACGTTTCTGTGATTGAAATGGGCATGTTCTGTCTGCACCAATGTTTTAGCTCTGCGCCCAAGAGGGCAGTAAACTGTAGCACCATGATTATTAGTCGACAATTTGGCAAGGTGTCGAACATCATTCGGGAATTAACTGACTGAAAGGTATCGTTTATGAATTACCCAAGCTGTTTTTCATATTTTTCCTGACTTCGTGTTGCGTATCACATGCACATTGTTGGTGCTTGCTTGTACATAAGGCGGAATGCCAATAGTATGATCTGCAGAGCACATGTCAGCTGACTTTGTATGACTGGTAGGAGGGGGGGAGGAGGTGGTGCGGAGTATTGGTAGAGGTGATACGGAAAAACAGAATGGCGTAGAGAGGCTATTATGAGGGGCGTTCCATTAATAATGCAACGCATTTTTTCTGAAATCAGTTTGGTTTTCTTCAGCATTCAGATACACCATATTATTTCCTACTCTTATGGCTACAAAACCATATTTCTCAACATAATCCCCGTTCTATGCGGTTGCCTTACGCCACCTTACTAGAAGGGCCTGTATGCCCGATTTGGCACCATTTTGCTGGTTGACGTCGGAGCGAACGTCTTGAAGGATCAATAATCTCCCTATTATCCACGTACTGCTTTACTCGGAGTGGTTTTTTTCATAGGGCCAAACAGATGGAAGTCGGAAGGTGCGAGATCCGGGCCATATGGTGGATGATGAAATGGTTAAATGGCTCTGAGCACTATGTGACTTAACTACTAAGGTCATCGATCCCCTACAACATCACACACATCCATGCCCGAGACAGGATTCGAACCTGCGACCGTAGTTGCGCGCGGTTCCAGACTGAAGCGCCTAGAACCGCTCGGCCACTGCGGCCGGCGTGGATAATGAAGAGTAGACCAATCAACTTTTGTGAGCTCCTGTCGGGCGCGCAGACTTGTGTGCGTCGTTGCATTGCCATGCAGAAGGAGAAGTTCGTTTGCATTTTTGGGACCATTTACATGCTGAAGTCGGTTCTTCAGTTTCCTGAGGTTAGCACAGTGCGCTTCAGAGCTGACTGTTGCCCCCATGAGGGAGGACAAACAGAATGAGCCCTCCAGAATCCCAGTAGACCGTCGCCACGACTTTACCGGATGGGGGTGCAGAACTGAACTTTTGCTTCAGTGGAGAGGTGGTGTGGCGTCACACCATGGATTGCCATTTTGTTTCCGGTCCGAAGTGATAAAATCATGTTTCATAGCCTGTGACGATGTTAGTCAAGCAGTTTCTTGCGGGTGGTCCCTCGTTGCTCTTTATGGTCTTCTGTTAGACGGCGAACAGACCAGTTGGCACACACTGTAACATTACATGAGCATGTCCTATATAGTCAGATCTACTTTGCGTCACGTGCGTGTAGGGGAGTCGAAACCAGTAGTGACCCATGACGTCATACCAACTTGTGATTTATTTTATACATATCATTCATTTCTAAATTTTATTGATTATTTACAGAGTAGTGAATTTAATTATGTACGACATTTGATATGCAATGAGTTTTAATGAGATAGATATAAACATGTTTTGACATAGCAAATCACCTTGTTGCATTATGCATGATATGTTTTCTCTTTGTAAGAACAAAAACTTCCGTGTTGCTCGAGTGCGCGATCAAGTAGTCGTCGAGTGCGGATCTGCTGCAACTTTCATGAATGGGCATAGAATTGTCAATTTACAACCCGGAGTTGATTTAAAAATTATTCTAGGCAACCACGGCCCGACTTTGGTGCAAACAAATCGCGCGCAAATTCTCAAATATCGGTGAGGAGTTTAAGATACGCGGCTGGATATCGGGCGTTATCGTCGCGTGTGTGATTCAGTAACATTAACCGCAATTTACGGACATTAGCTTGATAATAACTATCAAAGCGGCATTATAATCGTCTTAATGCTTAAACCAAGCGAGAAGCGATTCACTGCCGAGATACGACAAATATTAATCATTGCATAGCCAGCTTGTTGATACGTTGCTTAGCAACTCATAAACGGATAGTGACAGAATTACTGAAACGATCTTTTAAGTCTCAATGACCACTACACACACATCAGAAACTAATTACTCTAACTGTGAGTGACTTCTGGATTAGACGAGTCTTTTTTTTATTTCAGCTAACTGATATTAATAAACTTCTTTCGTGGCTGACACTTCAGT
Source organism: Schistocerca serialis cubense (assembly GCF_023864345.2). Taxonomy (NCBI): domain Eukaryota; kingdom Metazoa; phylum Arthropoda; class Insecta; order Orthoptera; family Acrididae; genus Schistocerca; species Schistocerca serialis. The sequence goes on from NC_064643.1 coordinate 443,210,460, forward strand.
GGTGTCGCGCTCATTCAGTTTAGTAGAACGATAGGTAGTACTAGCTACGCTACTATTTATAGTTTTAAAATAAAAGATGGCACGTACGTTTTTTTCTTTTGAGAAATGATCATACTTCGGTCATCGGTCTTCTCAAACCAGAGGCACGAGTGACGCTCTCTCACAGCACTACGATATCGTGAACCACCACACCCATGTGCCCCCTTCTCACTACATTTCTGCATTGAAAACTCTGAGATACAGCCGCAGTACGAAGAAGGAAGAAAGAAGGGGAAAGATCAGCGAAAGAAACGGAGCAAAGAGAGAAGGGGAGGTCACGAAACCTTTGAGTACCCAAACTGGTAGACGAGCGTGTCGGCACTATCAACAGAGTAGTCGAGTTGAGCGGCGAGGTGTTTGGTTGTAACCCGTCGGGTACCTCGAATGAGAGTATCCGCAAGTTCCAGCATGACAGGAGTCACAACAATGTCCGGTCGGTCGACATGCAGGAGATCGGACAGATTTGCGCGACCTTGTTGTGATCACAGATGCCTCGCCCGACGACTCACCGTGCTTTTGTTCACTGCCCCCCGTCTCCGCAGACAATCTACAAGCGCCTATGAATATCTGCGATGTTATGGTTTAACTCCAAAAGAAACTCAAAGGTAGCTCTCTATTTGCAAAGTACCTTCATTCCATGTGCTATTTTGAAGGCTACGTATAGTGCCGCCAACTATCGGAACTTGATGAAAATATGCGGGCTGTACCGGGAATATTCCACGACGTCCCAGCAATTCCGCCTTTTTTTTTTTTAACAGAAAGTGTCCTAGGAAAAAATGTGTCGCATTACTTCATCTTCATCTACATCTACATCTAAGTAATTACTCTGCTATTCACAATAAAGTGCCTGGCAGAGGCTTCAATGGATCACCTACAAACTGTCTCTCTACCGTTCCACTCTCGAACGGCACGCGGGAAAAACGAGCTCTTAAATTTTTCTGTGCAAGCCCTGATTTCTCTTATTTTATCGTGATGATCATTTCTCCCTATGTAGGTGGGTGCCAACAGAATGTTTTCGCATGAGAACCTGTCGCAACGAAAAACGTCTTTGTTTTAATGATTGCCACTCCAATTCACGTATCATGTCTGTGACACTATCTCCCCTAATACAAAACGAGCTGCCCTTCTTTGTACTTTTTCGATGTCATCTGTCAGTCCCACCTGATGCGGATCCCACACCGCACAGCAATACTCCAGAATAGGGCGGACAAGCGTGGTGTAAACAGTCTCTTCAGTAGACCTGTTGCACCGTCTAAGTGTTTTGCCGATGAATTGCAGTCTTTGATTTGCTCTACATACAATATTATTTATGTGATCGTTCCAATTTAGGTTATTTGTAATCGTAATCCCTAAGTATTTACTTGAATTTACATCCTTCAGATTTGTGTGACTTATCGCATAATCGAAATTTAGCTGATGTCTTTTAGTACTCATGTGAATAACTTCACACTTTTCCTTATTCAGGGTCAATTGCCACTTTTCGCACCATACAGATATCTTATCTAAATCATTTTGCAAGTAGTTTTGATCATGTGATGACTTTACAAGACGGTAAATGACAGCATCATTTGCAAACAATCTAAGACGGCTACTCAGATTGTCTCCTATGTCGTTAATATAGATCAGGAATAATAGAGGGCCTATAACATTTCCTTGGGGAGCGCCGGATATTACTTCTGTTTTACTCGATGGATGACTTTCCGTCTATTACTACGAACTGTGACCTTTCTGATAGGAAATCACGAATCCAGTCGCACAACTGAGGCCATACTCCGTAGGCACGCAGTTTGGTTAGAAGACGCTTGTGAGGAACGGTGTCTAAAGCCTTCTGGAAATCTAAAAATATGGAATCAATTTGACATCCTCTGTTGATAGCACTTATTAATTCACGAGTATAAAGAGCTAGTTGTGTTTCACAAGAACGATATTTTCTGAAACCGTTCTGACTATGTTTCAATAAATTTTTTTCTTCGAGGTAATTCATAATGTTCGAACACAGTATATATTTTCCAAAACCCTACTGCAAATCGACGTTAGTGATAAAGGCCTGTAATTCAGAGGATTACTCCTACTTCCCTTTTTGGGTATTGGTGTGACTTGAGCAGTTTTCCGGACTTTAGGTACGGATCTTTCTGTGAGCGAGTGGTTGTTTATAATTGCTAAATATGGAGCTAATTTATCAGCATACTCTGAGAGGAACCTGACTGGTATACAATCTGGACAGGAGGCCTTGCCTTTATTAAGTGATTTAAGCTGCTTCGTTACTCCGAGGATATCTGCTTCTGTGTTTCTCATCTTGGCAGTTGTTCTTGATTGGAATTCAGGAATATATACTTCGTCTTCTTTGGAGAAGGAGTTTCGGAAAACCGTGTTTAATAACTCTGCTTTAGTGGCACTGTCATCAGTGTCTTCACCGTTTTTATCGCGTAGTGAAGGTATTGATTGTGTCTTGCCACTGGTGTATTTACTGAACACTCCTCGCACAATGTAGTACTAAAACATCAAATTCGAGCTACGTTGCTGGGTAGTCTGAGGCAATCGCTGTGGCTTTCAGAGACGCTGCGGAAGTACCCTCCGGTGCCGCTGCTGAACCGCGAGGTGACGCAGCCGTACAGCGTGCCGGGCACCAACTGGACGCTGGAGAAGGGCGTCGCCGTCTTCTTCCCCGTCATGGCGATGCAGTACGACCCGCAGTACTTCCCGCACCCGGAACGCTTCGACCCAGAGCGCTTCTCGGAAGAAGAGAAGAGCAAGAGGCCCAGCTGCGTGTATCTGCCGTTCGGCGATGGACCACGAGCTTGTATCGGTAAGTCCATAATTTTAGCGAAACATACTCTTTTTCACTGACTTTCTCAACCGAACGTCTACTGTCTGTAAAATAAATACACCGTAAAAGTTAGTCACTATCAGAAGACGCCACATTAATACCGTGCGCAATTACCCTTGATAATGATATCAATTCGGTGAGAGAGGAAGCCCACGAGTTTCTATAGATATTCTATTTTCAGCATAAGTCTCTCACGCCTGGTGATTAAACCCTGCAGAGTTTAGGGAAGGCTATTACCGCTGAAAGAACCGGTTTTCGGTTATATCGTTTTTTCCCAGTCACTTTAACCTGACTATTAAAACCGCTCAAAATATCGGTTTCTCAAATAAATGATTTTCGATTTCTTTAATAATTTATTTTCTGCAATAAATGTGGTAATTGAACAGAGATTGAAAAATTTTGGCTCTCTCAGTTTCAAGATACACAGAATCAAAATATTAAATTTAATAGGAGAATAAAAGATAACACAGACCGTCCACCGTTCGCTGCTTTGGTAATTTCCTACAATGATTGTCTATCGAAGCTTAAAACGGCTCTGAGCACTATGGGACTTAACATCTGAGGTCATCAGTCCCCTAGAACTTAGAACCTAACTAACCTAAGGACATCACACACATCCATGCCCGAGGCAGGATTCGAACCTGCGACCGTAACGGTCGCGCGGTTCCAGACTGAAGCGCCTAGCACCGCTCGGCCACACCGGCCGGCTGTCTATCGAAGTCGCGGGGTCCAAATGATGCATATCGAACGTGCGATCCTAAATCGATCACTACAGCAACGACAAAAGAAGAGCGTTACAAAAATACTTGTAATTGCAAAGAGACGACTTACCTTACTCGTCGTCGGTGTTATCCTCATGTGAAAGTCCGTGTGATGTGTACGCTATGGGAACAATTACCTTTTTGCCATAGCCTGGGTAAACTCTGCCAATTTCACGCAAGAATATGGGTATATTGTCACATGTGTTAACTTTTCCCCGCAAACGCAAGCTGTGGAAGTAGAGGTACTGAAACAACTACAGTTCGTTTCTTTGTCCTGGGTGCCCTTCACTTGTAATGGAAGACTTGACAGATTTCCATAGCCGGTCGATGTCCTGCGTGTGCACACTGGGGTCATCCGAAGACACGAACTCTACAGAGTGGTTGATGAACTCGTGGTAGAATCCTTCTGCTTTGAGTGTCTAGTAGGACGGAAAACCGTCTGTAATGACTTATCAGGCAGTATGCAGTGCTTTATCAGCCGCACTAAAGTGACCATATCTCTGAACAATACTCTGCCAACGAAACACTTCCGGGACTCCCGTTCTATTCCACCGAATACCCAAATATGATCGATTTCACTCTTTGAAGGTCGTCCTCTCTGGTTCTTCCTTTTTGCTATGCGAGATTCGTGCACTTCAACAACTTTACTCGTTCCACCAATCGGTACACTGTCATTCTTCACTGGCACATAACATTTCTCAGCAAAACCCGTAATAGTCGCACACAATATTAGCAGGTAAGTCAGTTCCGATGCTGTTGCTTGCAAGGTGTAGTCTCGAATCCAGCAAGATAGAAGAATTACGCTGGTCTGAATGGATAATTTGGAAGAGTCGAACCATGTATTCTTCCTGATACTCGTTCGTTTTCCGCACTGTGCGCAATGAAATTGTAACGATAGTTCAGCATCGAAACTCGTCTTACGAAGTTTTACACACTTCGCACCACCAGTCTACTCAGTCCCTCCTTTTCTCGTCCGGTAGTACTCCATATTTGCGACAAAAAGTGAAACAGTTTTCTACGCTGAATAAGCATGGAATTAGATTTTTCCATGTGAGAAAATCCGCCGAAGAAACGTCAGGAACACCAGACGTCCCACTCACTAGCTACACAAATCGTCTGGGTTTCCCTACCAACTCACAAATAATTTGCGGAGGTATGTAATATAGAGCAACTAAGAAAACGATAGAAAACTGATAAAAATGACGATCACAAATACCTGATCATAACTCCCGCCACTAGAGTCGCATGATCGATTTAGGATCGCATGTTCCATATGTATCGTTTGGACCCCGCGACTTCGATAGGCAATCATTCTTAGAAATTACTGCTGCTTTTCTTGAATAGTGGTAAGCGGTTGAATACTATTAAAAAATCACCAGTATTCTCCTATTGATTGTAATGTTTCGAAACTCTGCTCCAAAATCATGTTCTAATCAGGTGGCAGACCTCCATTTGCCCATTACGAATAGTCGGTGCCAAATGGTTAAAATGAGGTTGGAGAATTCTGTTTTTTGTGTTTATTTGCCCGTTTTGAAGAGCTACAAGCTGATAAGGATATATTGTGTAGACACAGACAGCAGATGAGTTACTTTCTATTTTTATTGTGTACTGTGAATGAACTGCTGTTAAGTTTTTAATTTACTACTATCACTATTCTTTCCTTCCTATTTTATTATTTCATAGAATGACAGACTCTTACAAGGAAATGAAGCGTTGTACTTCACCGCCACGCCACTTCGTAAAAATATTTCCAGGCTAGTGTTGGTGGCAATCTACAAAACAACGGAGAGCTCTTGACGACAGCAAGAAATCACTGCACATACACGCGTGCCTTAAGCCAGGACACGCGGCAATAGCGACATTACTGTCTGAGCATTGCTGTACCAGTTCTCATGCCCTGTGTTTGTTGCTTGTTTCTGTCGGCATTGTTATTTAACTAGCACTGATTGCTTTTCCCATTTTCTATAAAAATGGAACATTTAAAACCAATGCAAATTTTACAAATACAAGATACTCGTTTTAAAAACAAAAAAATTAGCAATGCTGCTATAGCTAAATGATATTTCGTTTTTTTTACTCTGTTACCAGCAAAAATAAAAAAAAAACACATTTTATAAACGAGACGAAACAAATACCGAAAATACCAGTTATTCAGAACTAAAATACCAGTATTGGTTTCAACCGGCCGGATTTTCCCATCCCATTAGAGTCATCAAACTGCAAGGCAGTTGACTGTTACTTCTGATCGGCTGTTTCAGACCGTCCTAGAAATTTGCTATGGGACGAAAATTGGGTGATTTAGCGAATCACTCGAGGTGCGATAGGATGCTTGAGTGTCTTGCAAACCATGAACGTATGCGTGCAGCTCTGTGAACTGGGCTATTGTCATCTTGGAAGGTGAGTGTGTACATAGAACACTGTTAATGAAAACGTGGAAAAAAGGTAACATTTGTTCACTGAGAGTGTTGAAATAAGCAGCCTGGTTCATGTTCGTGACAACGTGAACGAATCATGGAACGAAAAACATTTTCAAAACGTCACGAAACCACCTCAGACCTGAGCTGCACCACACACGCACCGAGGGTTGAAACGTCTCATTGGGCCTTCGCTGCGTTCAAAACAGGCTAAATCGTGAACCCTCGAACCTCACTAAACGCCTTCAGTCATCTACAGAGTTGTTTGCCAATGAAGACGTGCAGCTTTATTTGGCGCTATTAGCAATGGGCTTTAGTCAATTACCCGTCTCCAAATGTTCACTGCATGCCGTTCCCTCCGCAGTGACTACTCGGAAACTGGTTCAGAGAGGCCTGCGTTCACTGAAAGGAGCAGTTTCTACCGAATTTGAAATCGATTGTCATCGGCAGAGCGTGACACACGTTTTCCTGTCGGTTAGCATATATTGCCGACCACTGTGCCTACGCTGAGTTACGTGGTTGCGACTGATACGCTATTCATTGTATACACGATGGATAGCCCGCGATAATACGCTAACAAATCAGGTAGCTTCATTCTTGGTGTGGTCAACGGCACGTTCGAACACGATAACAGTTTTACGAGGTGTGTGAAGTGATGAGACAAATTTATCTACCAAAGTTTTTATCACTTTTTTTTTCAGACAACAACATCGTCCCCTTCAATATCTTCGGCAGCTGTACACCGGGGGAATCGTTTTTCACAGTCTTGGCAGCAGCATTGAAAGGCTTCAACTGGTAGGACCTACATGTCGGTCACATTCTTTTCAATGTTCTCCAGAGTTCCAAAATGTCGTCCTTTTAAGACATCTTTCAATTTTAGGAAAATACGAAAGTTACGAAGACTCATATCAGGTAAACAGGGGGATGTGGAAGACCAGCAATGTCATTTGAGGTCAAAAATTCCGTGACGGAAGTGACCGTGTGAAATCAAGCGTTGTCATGACACAGTATCTACTTGTCTGCAATGTCTGGTCTCACGCGATTCACTGTTTTCCTGAACCTTACAAAGACATCTATGTAAAACACTTGATTGACAGTTTATCGTGAAGGAGCAAATTCTTTATGCACGATACCAATACTGTCAAAAAAGCAAATCAGCGGTGTTCTGATATTTCATTTGCTTATTCCAACTTTTTTCGGTTGAGGAGACGTCTCAGCGTGCCAACCCTCACCTTGCCGCTTGCCTCAGGATCGTACTAAAAAATCCAGGATTCATCCCTTTTGAACAGGCGCCTGAACCATTCGAGGTCAATGGTAATCCTCTCAAGAATGTACATGTTTCTTCGATTGTCCTTTTGCTCAGTTATGAGGTCTCTCAGCACCATTTTGACACAAACCTTTCGAATGTGCAAAACGTCGGTCAAAATTTGATGTAAGGTGAAAGTGTTTAAGTTCAAGATGTCACACATCATCCTCATTGTTAAACGTCTGTCCGATCTCGCAAGAGCACGCACACGTTCGATGTTAAGTTGAAGGTCTCCCTGAGCGAAGTTCATCTTCAACGTGTATTCGGCCTTCCAGAAATGATTTGTGCCAGCGAAAAACTTCATAAGGAATGTTCGCCATAGGCCTATTTCAACTTTTAGAAGGTGACACTCGCGGATTCCCCAATTGTAACACAAAATTTGATGGCCTAACGTTGCTCTAAATTCCGCAGTTTCATTTTCGTAACACACAACGAAAACAAGTTCTTTGATGGAGGTCTCAAAAATCACGTTATGGCTGTACGGAACTGAAACTCGAACTGTGTATCTGGAAGAGATGAACACAGGTCTACACACGTAGATTAACGCAGCATTGCCAGATCGCTCGCAGTGTTTTCAGTATCATTGCTTTTCTCACACGCTTCGTATATTCCGTTAAGTCGCGTTTTCACGTTGATGCATCTTCTTACGCTGGTTCCACATAACCGAGTCTCACAATCTCGCTTTCCCCGACAAACACGCATTACATCATTGACAAGTTACGTCAGCGGTATTAGTCGCGCAAATAAAGTTGACACTTGGCGCGCTGGCTGATGGGAGCGACAGTAAATGGGAAATGCCTTTACAGTCGCTCCCATCAGCTACCACGCCGAGTGTCAACTTTGCGCGTATAATAGAAGGTAGCAGTCGCAGAATATTACCAGTTCTACATCATCTGCAGCGCTCCAAAACAAGTATGCTATTTTAGTGCGGCGAGTAACATTTTATCTGGGGAGCTTATGTACAATTTTAATTTGCCTAACATGAATTAATCTTGCAGTTAAAGTGAGACATGTGACAATTTTGCTTTGTATGCGTATGTACTATAAATGTCCCCTTTCAAGTCCCATGTCTTGTATTTTATCAAGTCATTGTTCCTTTAAATGGGCCATTGTCGAGCAGTGTCGAGTATAAAGCCAGAGGTCCGTGATTAGAACCGACTGACGCTAGAATTTTTTCCTAGCAGCTGACTTCCCTTTGGCAATGCGTTTTGTATGTGGCAAACGGAAGTTCTGCAGTGGTTCGGGTATTCCATTCCTTACTGTTGATCACTCCCTAATGGATGAAACCCTAACGGACTGGTTGAGCCGGTTTTCAAGTCTGATGAACATCCAATAAGACTGTGTTTTGTAACGTATTGTCATATTCCAACGAAACTTAGTTCCAGTACAATACCTTAACAATTATATAAGTTCACCTATATTCATTATCGAAAGAACCGCAGTGTAACACAGTCATCTTCTGGGCAACTGAGCGTGACAGCTCAAAGCGGTACCTGGCACTTTCTAGTCAAAGATGTGTCTGAATCTTGTATTTGTTGGAGGGAAAACTCCCAAATTCTCTTATTTGCTTGATAAGCATTACAGAAATCGTCTTATTTTTCAAATAGTTTTATTGCGCAGTATATGGGATAGTACCCGTGGTCTAGGGGTAGCGTGTTTGTTTCATAATCAAAACGTCTTCGGTCCCGGGTTCGATCCCCGCCACTGCCTAAATTTTGATAAATAATCAGCATTGGCGGCCGAAGCATAAGAAGTCAGCCTCATTCTGCCAACGGCCTTGTCAAAGAGGGCGGAGGAGCGGATAGAGGTTCAGGGCGCTCTCTTGTCCTAGGGGTGGGAAATTGCCCCTAAAGGCGGAAGAATCAGCAATGATCAACGACATGAGGATGCAGAAGCCAATGGAAACCACTGCATTAAAGACACGTAACGTGTATTCACAGGACATGTGGCCTGTAATTGAAGTGTCATGATGATCTCTCCATTGGCAAATGATTCCGGAATAGTCCCCCATTCGGATCTCCGGGAGGGGACTGCCAAGGGGGAGGTTACCATGCGAAAAAGATTGAATAATCAACGAAAGGATAACGTTCTACGAGTCGGGGCATGGAATGTCAGAAGCTTGAACGTGGTAGGGAAACTAGAAAATCTGAAAAGGGAAATGCAAAGGCTCAATCTAGATATAGTAGGGGTCAGTGAAGTGAAGTGGAAGGAAGACAAGGATTTCTGGTCAGATGAGTATCAGGTAATATCAACAGCAGCAGAAAATGGTATAACAGGTGTAGGATTAGTTATGAATAGGAAGGTAGGGCAGAGGGTGTGTTACTGTGAACAGTTCAGTGACCGGGTTGTTCTAATCAGAATCGACAGCAGACCAACACCGACAACGATAGTTCAGGTATACATGCCGACGTCGCAAGCTGAAGATGAACAGATAGAGAAGGTGTATGAGGATATTGAAAGGGTAATGCAATATGTAAAGGGGGACGAAAATCTAATAGTCATGGGCGACTGGAATGAAGTTGTAGGGGAAGGAGTAGAAGAAAAGGTTACAGGAGAATATGGGCTTGGGACAAGGAATGAAAGAGGAGAAACACTAATTGAGTTCTGTAACAAGCTTCAGCTAGTAATAGCGAATACCCTGTTCAAGAATCACAAGAGGAGGAGGTATACTTGGAAAAGGCTGGGAGATACGGGAAGAATTCAATTAGATTACATCATGGTCAGACAGAGATTCCGAAATCAGATACTGGATTGTAAGGCGTACCCAGGAGCAGATATAGACTCAGATCACAATATAGTAGTGATGAAGAGTAGGCTGAAGTTCAAGACATTAATCAGGAAGAATCAATACACAAAGAAGTGGGATACGGAAGTACTAAGGAATGACGAGATACGTTTGAAGTTGTCTAACGCTATAGATACAGCAATAAGGAATAGCGCAGAGGCAGTACAGTTGAAGAGGAATGGACATCTCTAAAAAGGGCTATCACAGAAGTTGGGAAGGAAAACATAGGTACAAAGAAGGTAGCTGCGAAGAAACCATGGGTAACAGAAGAAATACTTCAGTTGATTGATGAAAGGAGGAAGTACAAACATGTTCCGGGAAAATCAGGAATACAGAAATACAAGTCGCTGAGGAATGAAATAAATAGGAAGTGCAGGGAAGCTAAGACGAAATGGCTGCAGGAAAAATGTGAAGACATCGAAAAAGATATGATTGTCGGAAGAACGGACTCAGCATACAGGAAAGTCAAAACAACCTTTGGTGACATTAAAAGCAACGGTGGTAACATTAAGAGTGCAACGGGAATTCCACTGTTAAATGCAGAGGAGAGAGCAGATAGGTGGAAAGAATACATTGAAAGCCTCTATGAGGGTGAAGTTTTGTCTGACGTGATAGAAGAAGAAACAGGAGTCGATTTAGAAGAGATAGGGGATCCAGTATTAGAATCGGAATTTAAAAGAGCTTTGGAGGACTTACGGTCAAATAAGACAGTAGGGATAGATAACATTCCATCAGAATTTCTAAAATCATTGGGGGAAGTGGCAACAAAACGACCATTCACGTTGGTGTGTAGAATATATGAGTCTGGCGATATACCATCTGACTTTCGGAAAAGCATCATCCACACAATTCGGAAGACGGCAAGAGCTGACAAGTGCGAGAATTATCGCACAATCAGCTTAACAGCTCATGCATCGAAGCTGCTTACAAGAATAATATACAGAAGAATGGAAAAGAAAATTGAGAATGCGCTAGGTGACGATCAGTTTGGCTTTAGGACGAGAGAGGCAATTCTGACGTTATGGCTAATAATGGAAGCAAGGCTAAAGAAAAATCAATACACTTTCATAGGATTTGTCGACCTGGAAAAAGCGTTCGACAATATAAAATGGTGCAAGCTGTTCGAGATTCTGAAAAAAGTAGGGGTAAGCTATAGGGAAAGACGGGTCATATACAATATGTACAACAACCAAGAGGGAATAATAAGAGTGGACGATCAAGAACGAAGTGCTCGTATTAAGAAGGGTGTAAGACAAGGCTGTAGCCTTTCGCCCCTACTCTTCAATCTGTACATCGAGGAAGCAATGATGGAAATAAAAGAAAGGTTCAGGAGTGGAATTAAAATACAAGGTGAAAGGATATCAATGATACGATTCGCTGATGACATTGCTATCCTGAGTGAAAGTGAAGAAGAATTAAATGATCTGCTGAACGGAATGAACAGTGTAATGAGTACACAGTATGGTTTGAGAGTAAACCGGAGAAAGACGAAGGTAATAAGAAGTAGTAGAAATGAGAACAGCGAGAAACTTAACATTAGGATTGATGGTCACGAAGTCAATGAAGTTAAGAAATTCTGCTACCTAGGCAGTAAAATAACCAATGACGGACGGAGCAAGGACATCAAAAGCAGACTCGCTATGGCAAAAAAGGCATTTCTGGCCAAAAGAAGTCTACTAATATCAAATGCCGGCCTTAATTTGAGGAAGAAATTTCTGAGGATGTACGTCTGGAGTACAGCATTGTATGGTAGTGAAACATGGACTGTGGGAAAACCGCAACAGAAGAGAATCGAAGCATTTGAGATGTGGTGCTATAGACGAATGTTGAAAATTAGGTGGACTGATAAGGTAAGGAATGAGGAGGTTCTACGCAGAATCGGAGAGGAAAGGAACAAGTGGAAAACACTGATAAGGAGAAGGGACAGGATGATAGGACATCTGCTAAGACATGAGGGAATGACTTCCATGGTACTAGAGGGAGCTGTAGAGGGCAAAAACTGTAGAGGAAGACAGAGATTGGAATACATCAAGCAAATAATTGAGGACGTAGGTTGCAAGTGCTACTCTGAGATGAAGAGGTTAGCACAGGAAAGGAATTCGTGGCGGGCCGCATCAAACCAGTCAGTAGACTGATGACAAAAAAAAAAAAAAAAAAAAAAAAAAAAAGTGATAGAATTGATTTAGAAGTAACATTGGTTATTGATACTGCAAAGTCAAAGCTGTGTTTCAGTTTTTATGGACAAAAGGAAGGTAGAGGTTGGAAATCGATGAGGAATAGAGGCTACTTGCCTTGGGCAGCAACAAGGGACCCACTAAGTTTGGCGTCCCGTACGTGGGACGGATCTCCGTCAACAGTGGTACATATTCAACACCCTGTGAGAGGCTGCCGCATGTCACTGACCTAAAGTCTGGCCACCAGGAACTCTACGTCACCACCTCTCCTACCATCATTGGCTTAACATTAACGATGAAAAAATCTTTCACTAGCAGCATTTCAATAGTCTACCTTTGAGTCACCTACCAACGCACGTGCGGACATTACCAACCTCCACTACTAGGGAAAGCTGTTAATGATGGACAGGCTAATGCCTGTCATTTCATTTCCTTTTTTATAGTTACTGGAAAGCATATTTTCATTCGTTTTCGGCCGTTACTCCATATCCACGATGTGTCAGCCGCTTGTTGAGATGGTTCTGCATTTATTTGCTGGAGAGATTTCGTTTTGGAATTAGTCCACTTTGTCGGCACGTCAGTAACAGAGCAATTCAGTATCTTCAGAAGCTATGGAGAGCTTTGGAAGCGAAAGGACAAACTGAACGTAAATTTCTTCAGTCTTTTCGGCACATATTATGAAGGAAAAATTATAGATTGAACAGGCTGTTCGTCGTGTCAGACGTTTCTCAAGTATCGACAGCAGAGCAATCATCATGTGATCCCTCAGCGTACCTGATGATAGAAAAATTTCGAATTCAAGTGAGCTAACATGTCTAACACGACGAACCGACCGTTCATCCGAGAACTTTTCCTTAATGAAACAACCATTTTTAAAGGTATTTGTGGTATGACTGTGACAACGTTTAACTAATAGTTGACATAATGTGTGACTGCGTTCACTGATATATACACCCCATTAAGCATAATTTCAAACCTCCAATACTAATTCATAAATGCTCAGACTTCCGAGAACCTTCTGTGCAAGGGCGTCACTGCGAAGAATAGACAAACTAGTTCAAAAATGAAATAAAAGTGATATTAGTATAAAAAATATGTTAGTTGAAGTGTGGAAGGGTCAAAGAGCGATGATGGATCAAACTAATGTCACCGTCAGCCAATTGAAGCTGGGATAGTGTTTAATTTCCTCAAGTTTATTGCACGTAGTTTACTCTATGCTTTCTGGCGTTACGAAAATGCTAAGCCTGAATGAAAATAAAAAAGTTCTTGTAAAAAAATACCTGCGTGTGTGTGTGTGTGTGTGTGTGTGTGTGTGTGAGTGAGAGAGAGAGAGAGAGAGAGAGAGAGAGAGAGAGAGAGAGAGAGAACAAGTGTGTTAGTCTGACTCCAGCAAGCTGGTGTATTTTTAAGTTTTTAACTGTATCTCCGTCTTTTACAGGTATGCGGTTCGGCATCATGCAGACAAAAATCGGCCTGGTTAGCTTGCTTAGTCAGCTGAACATCGAGCCTCGAGCCGGCACCGTTAGGGAGCTCACTATGAATCCACGTTCGTTCATCTTGAACCCGGTGTCTGGGATTCAGCTGCGTTATACCGCAAGAGCTAAACAGAATAAATGACAACAGAGGCATTCTTATGACCTAAGCATCTGAAAAAAACTTCTCCGAAAATAAATTATTAGCTGCAGTCTTCTCTCTGCGACAGTATTTGCTTGGACGCAGGTGTCTATGCAATCACGATTCGGTGCCTCTCCACTTGGTCCTGCCTATATTAACGGGTTGACAGGTACTCTCGCATAACACGACTTCCTGGGCTTTCTGTTACAACTGCAAGCGAAATGATTCTTTGAATGAGTCGGTGGGTAGGAAACATTTCATTTGTTTTTCTTCTTTGTATATGATAGGCCCGTCATGCCGTATCATGCTCTTGTCATTTGTGAGTTAATTATGTAATGTGTGTATAGAATTACTTTATTCAATGAATAAACGCTACTTTTTAAATATATGATAGCCATCTATTCATGTTTTGTTGGAAGTTTTCTGCTACTTGGGAACTGCGCAGTCGTGGGAAAGGGTAGCCAATTGAAAGTGTGCTATTGCTTAGGAGGCTGTGTGAAAGGAAAGTACCCTCGCAGAGTCGACAATTGGAAGATATATTCTCTGTAAATAGTGGGTGTCAAATGCAAACACGTCCCGTCATCCTGCTGTTCCCATTTTCCTGAAGACAGGGTACTCTCCATTACTCATACACAAGGTATTTATAATAAAAGTTCCAGTTTCAAAACGCTGCAGAAAGAGAACCACAGCTCAGACTGACTTCAGATTTGAACAGTATATTATTGACATAGGGGAAAACGACATGGAACAAGAAAAATTAACGAAAATGTGACCAATAATAGCGCTGTAAGCGTCAGAATATGCACACCAACAGACGCGCGGCACACGGATATTCCTCAATTTGCGTCCGAGACGCCAGCTTGAGTGTCTCCGAAGAATCGCTCGCTGCTGGTAAACCTCTTTTAGCCCGCCCGGTTGGTCGTGCGGTCTAACGCATGGCTTTCCGGGCGGGAAGGAGCGCCTGGTCCCCGGCACGGATCCGCCCGGCGGATTTGTGTCGAGGTCCGGTGAACCGGCCAGTCTCTGGATGGTTTTTAGGCGGTTTTCCATCTGCCTCGGCGAATGCGGGCTGGTTCTCCTTATTCCGGCTCAGCTACACTACGTCGGCGATTGCTGCGCAAACAAGTTCTCCACGGACGCGTACACCACCGTTACTCTACCACGCTAACATAGGGGTTACACTAGTCTGGTGTGAGACGTTCCCTGGTGGTGGTGATGGAGGGGGGGGTCTCCACCGGGGGCCGAACCGCACAATAACCCTGGGCTGGGTGTGGGGCGGCGGAGGGGTGAACTGAACTGCGGTAGGCGTCGTGGGATTGCGGACCACTGCGGCTGCGGCGGGGACGGAGCCTCTCCGTCCTTTCTAGGTCCCCGGTTTACATAACATAAACCTCTTTTACAAGAATGTGCGACAGTGGTCCTGCAGAAGGTCCGACGTCCAAGGGTATGAAAAAAGGCGTTGGTCCAATGTCTGGTATGGGTCTGGAGAAAATAATTAGGAAATTTGAAGAGACAGGTTGTTTTGAAGGACAATGTGACAGAGAAAGGAAAACAGTTGATCCTACGTCTGTCGAAGATGTGGCCTCTGCATTACAAGAGGGCTGGAGCGGTGATGTGCAAACATGCAATGTGCGGGGAACTGCCTGCACTTTGGATATGCCTGGGATCACGTTACATTAAATCCTACGAAACACCCTGCACTGCTATCCATACAAACTCATCCACGTTCAGTAGTTGCTTCCTGCTGACCTGACAATAAGACAAACGTTCACTCTCGAGTTTCTTGCTTACATGTGTACTCGAATGCGAAGCTAGCAGATGCCCATTGCTGTACGGATTAGAAGGTGGTAATAGCCATGGCGCTCAATGTCGGTATCTGGAGAGATTTCCGGAACGACTTTACAACGGTAGCAGTACGTCTGAAGCAAGTTATCGGTGTCTTAGGAAGGACGCAACGATGAAACCTACTACTCGCGACTGGGGGAGGACTAGATGGACTAAAAGGACGAGAACACCTCAAATGGAGGAGGAAATTTTTCGTGTAGTTGACGACAACCACAAGTATCGGCGTAAGACAATTAGCTGCACCAAGTAACGTTGACCACATGACTGTCCAGAGAGTGCTACGTGAGAATTTCGTTTATACGTACCATGTACAGCGCGTGCAGACGCTATCAGCAGCTGATTTTCCTGCACGTGTACAGTTCTGCAAGTAGTTCATTCAACAATGTGTCAATCCTCACTTCAATGCAAACGTGCTGTTCACGGATGAGGCTTCGTTTCAACGTGATCAGATTGTAAATTTTCTATTGCGACGGCGAGTTGAGGAGTGTATCCATGCTAATGGAGGGCATTTTGAACATTTCGTTTAGGAAAGTGTTTCATTCTGTGTTGATATGTTCTTTTCGTGAGTGTGTTTCCCATAAGTAATGTATTGAAGAATGGTAGAAACTGAGCTGTAACATGGAAATAACGCGTTTACGGACACACATCCGTATAACATATTTTCTTCCCGTACATGTGAAGAATGTTTTGTGGAAGTTTGGCGATACCTTTTTGTTACATTCTGTACGCTCTATCAGCTCTTGTAACAACACTAAACACGAACAACATTCATACATTCCATTGGACGTTCTAGCTGTCACAGGTAATTACAAGTCTAGTCATTTACATCTCCGCCAGTGGTGTGCACGTGAACGAAGTTGCGTTGATATTCGAGCAAGTCCTCTGGGTTCTTCCCTTTTTTTCTCAGGTTGCGTATTTTCAAACCATTAGGTTAAAAGTTATACTCACAGTAAAAAACCCAAACTGAGTCTTTTGAGAAAGCAAACCAATGATCTGAGTGACATAAATCTTCAAGCAGTACGCAGTTACGTACAAGCAGTGCATGTGAGACTGTGCTTCTAAACAGCTTACCTTTCAAAAGAAACGACTACCTTACGTTGGTGGCGCTACTTTGAAATGAAGTGCGCTGTCGTTAGTGCCTCGTCCACAATGGAATTTTTTTATAGCACGCATGTAGTTATTGGTGTATGAAATCTCGGTAGAAAATAGAGATCATCTGGTTAGTAGCTTTCTGACAACCTGTCTCATTTTACAACAGACAAAAGGTGTGCGTGAGAGGGAGAAACATTTTCTGCGTCATTGGAGCTCATACATTCTGTCAAGTCACCCTTGTCAGCAAAGCCGAGTAACGATGCCACCCCGCCCGCCCCCCCCCCCCCCCCCCCCCGCCGCGTGTTTGCAGTCCAGGACTGTCCTCTGGAATATAAAGGCGCAGTTCCATAGGCCGCAACATTTGGGCAACATGTGGCATGTAGCTATGACACATGCTACAATTAGCAAATCGATCAGGGCGACATATGGCAACACGCCACATGCGGCCTTATCGCATGCCTCACTAGACAAATTTATGCCAGACGCATGCGCCGCCTCTCAACAAGAAACGACGTTTTGTCCTCTGTCGCCAGTTATCCGACAGTCCGCGAATCCGTGCGGCTTGCTGGTTGCAACATGGACTAGATGATTGACAAAATGACTTCTTGTTTTGCAAGCTATCGTAATTCGTCCGAGTTGTGGGGCATTAAAAGTAAACTACAAAAGTTAGTGAATTTACTTAATAACAACTTGATAATGTCAGTCTCAATGATTCACATGAATAGGATGTTTTTAATTTGTAGATACACACGTCTAAGTCTGTGTGGTTCCCTTTACGTTTTCATTTCGTTTCATTGCAATAATCCGTATTTCCTGTTTCTGTGCGCACATTAGTAGTGATCTTGCCAAGACACACATCCTTAATGTGACGCAAAGGACCTCATAAACTAATCCCGTACTATTTTGCTTCTAAAGCTGACATCTGTAGTTTGTGTTGTAAATTCTCCAAGGCAATATCATTCTCGGTTACGAACTTCCATGATCCACGAATAACGCTTCCCTTTTTAGTGTCACTGTCAAATGTTCCTTGAGGGGAGTACAGTGGTTCTGAAGTAGAGCTTTTTCTCAAATAAATATGAAGGTAAAAGCACGTTGTGGTAACGGTTTCTGCATTTTCCACAGGTGGCAGCAGTGGTTTTTTAAATACAAGAAGCGCTGAAGCCAACAATCCATAACTGTTCTCCACTACTCTGCGAGCGCTTAGTGTCTTTAGTTGTGCTGTCTTCTACAAGAACCTCTTTCGTGGTGGTCTGAAAATGGTTTCATAACGTGTTCCTGTAGTGAAGTGGTTCCCAATCTGGGGGTACTTACTCCCTGAGGCGTCAAATGAAATTTTGAGGGGTGAAAACGAACGATTCGATTCTGTGTCAGTCACGAAACGAGATTTTCAAAAAATCATTACTATTATCACAATTTTGTAAGACTAGTGTTTGTTATATAAGTTCGCAATAATTACTATTTTTCAATTAGCAGCATTAATGCGGTGGAGGTTACAGGTTCCTCAAATAGTTCACTCACTACACACATATGTTGTGCTTTGTCCTGTATATCGCTGATGACGTAAGTGATACATATATGTAACAAATGCTAAATATCTCAAGTAAATGTCTACTTCAAGTTGTAGAATTTAGATGTTAATTGCAGTAGTCCAGAAATTGCTTTATCAATCGTTTCGAGACAGATATTTAAACTAATTTTAGCACGACACAGCAGTAACTACATAAGTGCTACTATAGCGCTGTACATTATTATTACAGTGGTTAGGCACAAAGCATTAACAGCCTGAAGTCGTCCAATTTCTGCCAGTTAAGAAGTGCACTGAGTACAGTACACACATCTCAATCTGATTTTAAATGGGGTTGTGCAGGTCAAGTAAGTGCCGCAATGGAGGGGAGTAACTCAGGGGAAGTATGTTTTGTAACAAGTGTGTAGCCTCACTGTGGATAATTTGCTTTATTTTCTGGGAAGGTGTGTGTAGCAGCCCGCATCTCGTAGTCGTGCGGTAGAGTTCTCGCTTCCCACGCCCGGGTTCGATTCCCGGCGGGGTCAGGGATTTTCTCTGCCTCGTGATGGCTGGGTGTTGTGTGCTGTCCTTAGGTTAGTTAGGTTTAAGTAGTTCTAAGTTCTAGGGGACTGATGACCATAGATGTTAAGTCCCATAGTGCTCAGAGCCATTTGAATTTGTGTGTAGCACTTGTGATGCATGACGAATTCCTCCTTCATTAATTCTAAGGCACGCATGCGCACATTTATTTTAAAAATAAAGTTGTTCCAAGGAAGTCTTTCATTCTACAGTTTAGTTAGGTGCTAAAGTCAAAAATGGTTTAAATGGCTCTGAGCACTATGGGACTTAACATCTGAGTCATCAGTCCCCTATAACTTAGAACTACTTAAACCTAACTAACGTAAGGAGACCCCACACATCCATGCCCGAGGCAGGATTCGAACCTGCGACCGTATCAGTCGCGCGGTTCCGGACTGAAGCGCCTAGAACCGCTCGGCTACCGCAGCCGGCTGCTAAAGTCCATGATAATGTGGGGGGGTGGGGGCTAAGGTAGGGGTACTAGCTAATGTCTGATTGCACTCAGGGGTAAAGCTTTAAGAAAAGTTGGGAATCATTGCAGTAAAGTTGTGTAATCAGCCACGCCTACATACAGCGGACATTTTTTGCTTACAAATATGTTTCACAACGATCAGTGAGGTTTTTTTCATTCTAAGCGCTCGTCTTATATCGATTGTGGGTTGTTTACGATGTGTGTTGTACTTTGGCTACAGCAGGTCATCCTTGCTGTTGTAGTCAGGAGTTCACAAAATTATCGTGCATGTCTTCCACGTCTGGGACACGCATTTGCATCTTAGCATTACACAAAAAGCAGCAGGGCCATAATATCACTCACACAGCTTGTGTTAAACAATTATATTTACCTTACACAATTTAATACAAGACAGCTTGAAGTTTAACAACGTCAAAGTCTAACAACCTCACCATAATTACAATGAAACTTTTTTCAAACCCCTATGAACATTTACCAATGTGTAAAGCATTAAAGTTGCTCCTGGCACAAACAATTAATAAAACCAACTTGTCAAACTCCAACCGGAAAGACTAGGGTATACAATAACTTTCCTTTACAATAACATTTCATACCAAAGGAACAACATAAATAAATATTACAAAACCCAAGGAATAAAAAGGCAACTTCTCAAATCTTAATGCTCCCTACTGAAGGCAGCCGCTGCCGTTGCCCAAAAAGTGTATGGCAGTACAGATAAACACTAATTAAAATAACAATTAATAAAAGAGACCCTTGACATTTGAAGACTGGTTGGTAACATACACACATAAAAACTTGCTTTATAAAAACTTAAGCCTTTACAACTCACACACAAAGTACAAATAACATCCTGAATGATAAAAAAAGGACAATTAACCAAGCAGAGCCTTAATGAATCTGATCGGGCACTAATGACAGTGCCACTCGACCTTACAGGATCAAAGTCATACTTCAAGCCCAAACTACATTCGCCAGAGTGGTGGAGGAACGGGCTACCAAGGATAACGACCTGACAGAGCTAAAAAACAAAGAGTGACACAATACTCAAAGACGTGACCGAGGAAGAGGACCTCCACATGGAGCCGGTCAAACGAATCATAGTTCCACTGGCAATGGCCAAGTTTTCCAGCCCCGATGCCATCCCCCACCGAACCAGACAGAATGATACTGCGCTCCACGTAACTCAAACATAAATCAACTACAACAACACACTTGCATTTACGCATTCATACTATACAAGACTTAAAACCATAACATTTAAAGGGTCGACAGAAGCGTCCGATCCCACGCGTCGGCTTTGACCCGTGACGTAAGGGTGTTGTGTGTGACGTCATGACGGCGCGGAGTTTGGTTTGCGTGTGGCTGTGTCCGGTTCTGTTTTATCTTATTTTATTTTCTTTTCTGATCTGTTCGTTCTATCTCGTGAGATTTTTTTTAAATTTAAAAACACTTATTACTTATTTTAATTATTTGTTTCCTCGAATTTCTGTTTTAGTTTATTATATTTATCTTTCTGATCTGTTCGTTCTATCCCGTGATATTTTTTTTTAAAAAGACAAAAAACACTAATCAGCTACTGAAGTATCTTTATCTTCTATGGGTTGCAGGGGTTACGACCCCTGGGGAGGTGGGTGGGTATTCATGCATGGCTGTCTTCACTTACACGTTGTAGCTACGCAAGGCGTCTAAATTTGTTCATATTTAGTTTACCCCCCACCCAAAACACCCCATTTCCCGCGCTTGTCCCGTTAGTGTCATTAGGCTTTTGTGGAAAGTGTGTGTGTTTGTTTTTCGATGTATTTTCGTGCTCATAATGTGTACGTACCGACTTTATATGCGCCATATTGGAATCGTGGTGTACTGTCGTTTCCGCCATATTTGTGACGTCATGGGTCAAAGCAGACGGGCGGGATCGGACGCTTCCGTATTTCCCATTTAAAACAGGAAAGCACGCCTAAAAAAGATTTTTAACTACGCAAGTTGCATTCATTTAAACACCTTAACACCATGTGCAACAGCAGAGTTTATTTTAAAGACAATACCGAGAAAAACTGTTTTCATTAAAAATGATGTGATTTTACGAGACAGCATCGTCTTTCGTCACTTGTCACTAATGTGTAGATACTTGTACGAGAGCACGGTTAGCACTACCATAATCGTACAGTCACTAAATAATGAGCAGCTCACCGGTCTTCCTTACATACATCTGCTGATCCTTTATCAAGTAGTAAGAAACCAAGGTGGAATGCCTAAGCCCCGTTATCCTAGCATGTGTGACTTAACTTGCCCTGGCACACTCGGGACCAAACTAACACAGATGAGCAGGCGGACGGTTAATTCAGGTGACGCTCCGGCAACCTCTTCTTCTCAACGTTCACTGCGTGGTGAGCACAAAACCAAATACTGTGCGTCGTGCCAGAACCAAACTTCGCCGCCGTCTCCGGCCACATTACCCCACTTGTAACACGCGGAATGAACGTGCGCACCAAGTAAGGGCCAACCTCCCAACTCTGTAGGACCTCGCTACCGAAAGACCACACTGTCAGTTGGTGCCTCGACGCTGCAGGCTTCAATAGCCGGACCCGCAGTGAACAACTGACTCGCGGCCGGCCCAAGGAAAATCGAAAGCAAAGATGACACTGGTGGCACAGAAGTACCAGTGCCAGCCGTGCGACGTATCGATGTCTTTTTGTTTAGCTAATGCCTTCTTGGTCAGTTGAAGCAACAAAATTCATATTATCACAAGTGCAGCGAAGTATTTTCTATATTTTATTAGTCGTGATTGCTTGATTCAGAATGAACTTAGTTAATTAGCCAACTAAGAGGCACAGTTTGGCAGCAAAGAAGAAAACATAAACGTTTTATTTTGAAATATAACCAAGTTCGTAGTAACGTTATTTAAAGAAGTAAAATACCCACAAAAGAACACCAAAAGTAGTGATTAAAAGGGCAATAGATTAAGAAACTATAAACCAGAGCAGCTTGCTATAAATATGGTAGTGATGTTCCCGTAGCAAACGAGGAAACTAAGAATTTACAGATCGCATTCCATTATGAACGTAAAAAACTGCAACAAGCATAAGTGGTATATCACCACAACAACGAGGAAAACTGATTGCATATGATCTGCTGAGTTTCTTGTAAGACGCTGCTGAGCCAAAGGAAAACATATCACCCACGAGCGAGAGGGAGGACTCTGCGGTAACTTCATATTACTGAACCATATGGTGATTCAGTCGTATTGAGTGTGTTTGTACCTCTCCGTATGATTTCAGATTTAATACAGAATTAAATATTAGACTTGTCTTTCCTATTCAGGGTTACGGCAAGCTGCTGCTTCTTCTCCAAAGACACGGTACATTGTTCTGATGTTGCCTCTGTGGAATTAATTGATTGAGGAGCATGCTACTAATGCTGGAAGCGTGTAGCATGCACAACAGGCAACACATTTTGTGAGAACAGCAGCTCACTAGCACGGTCTAATAACCACAGTAAAAATTAGCAACGTCAGGAGAACATGAAGCACGTGACTCGTGGCAACATGTCGCCTGTTGTTGCCTAGGGTTGCCACCTTCACAACAATGAAATAAAGGACCCAAGCTTGTAAATAAGACACATTTAACAAAAGTGAGGAACATGCTCCTACATTTTAAAAAGCTGTCAACAATGTATCCGAGTACATAAAGGTTAGATGTTCAGCAATAGAGTTAGAATTAATAATAATAAAGTAAGAAAATAATAATGGAAAATTAACCTTAAAGTGTCTGTTTCCTTCCTCAAGTTGAAAGCCGCCAGTTTATAAATATTTCCAGAAGTATTTCATGTCAGAGTTGGCTGCTTTCAAGAGCGCAAAGTTGCAGCACACTTTATTATTTATGCTAATCAGAAGCTCACTCTTCATCAGAGAAATTGAACGTCTGTTTCTTGTATTTGTCCACTGATTCAGCATGAGAGAAAATACACTTTCAGCAAATGCATTGGAACCCAGAACACTCAGAATAAAGGACACTAATATCTTACTTGTTTTACGTTAGCTGCACCATGTTCCTTTAAAATAAGTCCATTTTTCTACTATACTTTGTTCACATGCAGAAATATTATGTAAATTACTTTTACAGAGGTAAATACTTCGTATAATTCTTCCATACTGAGGTCATTTGTGAGATGAAGCTGCTCCACTGCTTGTTCCAACTCAAATTGTATTTTTCTCTCCAGGTTCACTATTTTTAGACGTTTGACAATATTAGTTTCAGAAACATCATAAGCATGTAAGAGGCACAGAATGGCTTTAGCATAAAATTACAAGAACCTTTTTTCACCTCTATTTATATTAGCCTCTATGAAATGTTATAAATTATTTCTAACTGAAAATGCAAAAAATTCGTCTTCTCTTCTCTGTTTAGCTATAATCTGACATGCACCTATAGGCTTCAACAACCGGGGTAAAATCTGTTTCCAAATTCATGTCATATTTTACAGATATTTTTGAAACATTGCTGAAGAACAAAAAATACACCTCTAGTGCCGCATCCTTTGTATCATCTTCGAGATCAAAATATTCCTGCATCATTGCAGGGCAATCCTCCACGAGTGACTTGAAATAATTTGCAATGGAAAGCCATTTATGAAGTAGTCAACTGCAGCATCCAAAGAAAGCCAGTGAGTCGGTACATGCCTTTGAATCTGTCTCCTTTCAGCATCCATAAGTTCGAAGCTCTTCACTTTACCAAATACAAAAAAAAATGGCCATACACTTTCATAACAAGAGAGTCCACATCAACATCTAGACAGCCATTTGCAAGTTTCACTGTATTATTCGGACTGTGTGAAAAACATTTAGAAGCCAAAATGTCTCTATTTTTAGATTTAAAAAGGTTAAAGACAGGTGTATGACTACCATAATTTACATTAGTACTGACAGCAGAATACGAATATACCGTAGACATGCTTAAATCACTCTGATTATTTATGTTAGTGGTAGTTTCATACGTGGTGTGGGTTCACGGTAGAGTTCATGCTTGGTCAATTTTTCTTTAAGGCACTCGAACCCCAAGGAACAAGAACATGCGACATGAACAGCATACGAAACTGCAATCTGTTTCGCCAACATGTGATCTCTGCTCTATTCGAGAGAGGTGCTTTGGAGTCAGCTGTTTTGATGCAAGTTGGAGTTCCACCTCATATTGCTCGTGAGGTCACTCGGTTACTCCGTAATACATTTGGAGAAAATCAAATCATTGGCCGTTCGTCCCAAACTGCGGAACTACCATGATCACCATTCGCAACCCTCTCATGCAGAAATTAAAATGTGGTTATGTCAATGGTTTATTAGTTGTTTCTCTTCTGCAAGTCCTTACAAATGTTTCCACTATGTTTTACTGTAACACGATCACTCATTTTTCATGTGGGTCTCAAGTAGCGAAATTTTAATTATAATCACGCTGGATTGAAGGTACTGTCGAAGTACTCAACCACGAAGACCTGTACTTTTCGAGTGCAAGTGATGCCAGTGGTAAGGGTAATCGTAAAATATTTCCGTTATGTTTACGAGATTTCCCAATAGAAAATGGGATAGGAAACAAATTATTTGAATTTTACAAAAATACAAATGAATTTGCTGATTATATCATGAAAATACCGATAATATAAGAACCAGAGTGATTTAAGCGCGGCTGGCCGGGGTGGCCGAGCGGTTCTAGGCGCTACAGTCTGGAACCGCGCGACCGCTACGGTCGCAGGTTCGAATCCTGCTTCGGGCATGGATGTGTGTGATGTCCTTAGGTTAGTTAGGTTTAAGTAGTTCTAAGTTCTAGGGGACTGATGACCTCAGATGTTAAGTCCCATAGTGCTCAGAGCCATTTATTTTTATTTAAGCACGTCTAAGGTATCTTCGTATTCTACTGACAATATTAATGTAAATTAAGGCCGTCATACATCTGCCTTTAAGCTTCTTAACACTAAAAATAGAAAAATTTTGGCAGCTAACTGTTGTGCACATATTACGCGTAATACAGTGGAATGTGCTAATGAGTGTCTAGATGTTGATGTCGACGCTCTTGTTATGAAAGTGTATGGCCACCAAGATCACCAGAATGGAACCCTCTCATGTGGAAACTAAAATACGTACGTTTCTTTCAATGGTTTATTCGTTATTTCTCTTCCATATATATTTAAAAATGTTCTCAGAAAGTTTCATGGTCTTACGATCACTCGTGTTTCATGTGGACCTTCTCAGTAGTGAAATTCTAATTGCAACCACACTGTATCTGGGGCTAGCACATTCATAATCAGGCCTTCTGCTTTCTTTCTGCCACATGAAACTTATTTTGCAATCCATTAACATATTGTTACAGTCCACTGTTAAATAACTCAGATTTTGTTTGACAGTGTGAACCATAAAGTCTAATTCTGACGCAGTTTTGTTGTGTCAGTCAGTTGCAACGGCCACATAGGCTAAGATCAGCGAGGGTACTTGTTGCCCGCTGAATACTTGGCCGTACAGAATTGTATAAATAATAATGATTAATAGCAAGGTGTGCGGTTTGAGAATGGGCGTGTCAGCCCGAAACAGGTAATCAAAACAGTTGAATTTTATATCAGTGCTGGTGAGACGCACGACATAAAAAAAAAAAATTATCCAATTTCCTCAATACTGAACAGCTGCGCACCTACACTACGTGATCAAAAGTATCCGACACCTGGCTGAAGATGACTTACAAGTGACTTACAAGTTAGTGGTGCCCCCACCCCCCATCGGCAATGCTGAAGTTCAATGTGGTGTTGCCCACCACAGATCATGAACAGGTGTTCGATCGTGTTGAGAGATGCAATAGCCATCCCCGGATTGCTCTTCAACAGTGGGAAGACAGAAGATGCTTAAAACATTAGTGTAGGCCTGTGCTGTGATAGTGCCACACAAAACAAGGGGTGCAAGCCCCCTCCATGAGAAACACGACCACACCATAACACCACCGCTTGAATTTTACTGTTAGCGCTACACATGCAGGCAGATGAAATTCCCCGGGCATTCGCCATACCTACACCCCGCCATCGGATCGCCACATTGTGTACCGTGATTAGTCACTCCACACAACGTTTTTCCACTGTTCAATCGTCCAATGTTTACGCTCCTTACACCAAGCGAGGCGTCGTTTGGCACTTACCGGCGTGATGTGTGGCTTATGAGCAGCCGCTCGACCATGAAATCCAAGTTTTCTCACCTCTCGCCTAACTGTCAAAGTACTTGCAGTGGGTCCTGATGCAGTTTGGAATTCGTGTGTGATGGCCTGGATAGATGTCTGCCTATTACACATTATGATCCTCAGCCTGTACGCTTTTGTGCTGTACGTATACCTTCACGTTTTCACTTCAATATCACATCGGAAACAATGGACCAAGGGATGTTTAGCACTGTGGAAATCTCGCTTACAGACATATGACACAAGTGACATCCAATCGCCCGACCACTTTCGAAGTCCGTGAGTTCCGCGGAGCGCCCCATTCTGCTCTCTCACGATGTCTAATGACTACTGACGTCGCTGATATGGAGTACCTGGCAGAAGGTGGCAGCACAATGCACATAATATGAAAAATGTATGTATTTGGAGGTGTCCGGATACTTTGGAACACATAGTGTACCATGCTGTGGTAGCAAGTCTCGAATAAGCAACAAATAAGATTACTTTCAGATGATTTAGTTTGCGAAAAAGAGGACTATTTCTTTAGATTGGAGTTGTCAATGCATGTTAAGTTTGTATTCTTCACTCCGAGCATGTTTCTTCAAATCTGAATCGATTCCATTAGAGACTAATATACGGTATTTCTATAGTATCCCGTACATTTTGCTTTGAACTTACTGCCATGCATCGACTTCACCCAAGTATTAATATGCCTACCAAGGTATCTGATAAAAAAATCATTCGTTTGCACTTCTTATTCATTTACGGTGAAACTGAAACATTCTCATTTTCGTCAGAATCACACATTTTAACAGTTTTAGACTGCTGTTTAATCACAAATACTGCAAATGAGACGATTTTCTTGTGTTCCAGAAGCTTAGATATTCAGCTATAGAATCCGCAATAGTATTAAACAGAATATTGTAATTTGCTGGTTGACAGTACCAACAGTTTAAATGTTATCTTTTATGTAATTCTTGAATTCATCTACTTTTACGGCAAAAAGAAAAATAAAGCGGAACAAAAATTACTGTCCGAAAACAAGGGAGATTACGTAAAAAAAAAAAAAAATTGGGGAGGCAATACTAGTGTTGCTTTGGGGGAATTACGCCTTTACGTTACAAAGCCAGGCGGCACCCAGGAAGAGGACGCGCTCAAATAATTTTAAGCGTAAGAGAAAAATAAAGAGTATTTGTTTACACTCACATCTGTCTGTAGCCTGTCTGCCTCGCCTTTCTGCTACTCTACACTCCGGAGTCATTGCTGTCTCGCTTGCCGCCATACGCGCCTCCTGTTACACACGAAGACGGCTCCCACTACCCACAATAATGTTCACTGCACTCCCACTGCAGTTACTCACTAGAGATGCTATTGGCTTTAGTTGTTTTTATAAGGTGTCATTTATGTCATAAAAACCTAAATATTCATTTCCAGCCCTTAGCTCTTTAACTAGAAGCAAACAATTTAATATGACATGCATTAGTTGTGTTTTGTAGTCAATAACACAGACAGGGGGAGAAGGAAATAGGCAGAGAGAGGGGGGAAGAGATGAAAAGAGGGGGAGGAGAAAATGCACAGAGAAGTGAAGAGAAGCAGACATAAAGAGAGGGGAGAGGAGGAGATGGACAGAGAGAAGAGGAAGGAGAAGATGAGTAGCGAGAGGGGGAAGAGGACATGGTCAGAGAGAGGGGTAGGAGGAGATGGACAGAGTGAAGGAGCAGATGGACAGATAGGGGAAGAGCAGATGGGCAGAGAGGTGGACTGGAAGAGGGCAGAAGTACACTATGTGATCAAAAGTATCCCGACACCCCCAAATACATATATTTTTCATATTAGGTACATTGTGCTGCCACCTACTGCCAGATACTCCATATCAGCGACCTCAGTAGTCATTAGACATCGTGAGAGAGCAGAATGAGGCGCTCCGCGGAACTCGCGGACTTCGAAAGTGGTCAGGCGATTGCATGCCACTTGTGTCATACGTTTGTACACGAGATTTCCACAGTCCTAAACATCCCTAGGTCCACTGTTTCCGATGTGATATTGAAGTGGAAACGTGAAGGGACACGTGCAGCACAAAAGCATACAGGCCGACCTCGTCTTTTGACTGACGGAGACCGCCGACAGTTGAAGAGGGTCGTAATGCGTAATAGGCAGACATCTATCCACACCATCACACACTAATTCCAAACTGCATCAGCATTCATTACAAGTACTTTGACAGTTAGGCGAAGGTGAGAAAACATGGATTTCATGGTCGAGTGGCTGCTGCTCATAAGCCGTACATAACGCCGTTAAATGCCAAACGACACCTCGCTCGGTGTAAGGAGAGTAAACATTGGACGACTGAACAGTGGAAAAATGTTGTGTGCAGTGACGAATCACGGTACACAATGTGGCGATCCGATGGCAGGGTGTGAGTTTGGCGTGTTCTCGCTTCCCGCGCCCGGGTTCCCGGGTTCGATTCCCGGCGGGGTCAGGGATTTTCTCTGCCTCGTGATGACTGGATGTTGTGTGATGTAGTTAGGTTAGCTAGGTTTAAGTAGTTCTAAGTTCTAGGGGACTGATGACCATAGATGTTAAGTCCCATAGTGCTCAGAGCCATTTGAACCATTTTTTTGTGGGTTTGGCGAGTGCCCGGTGAACGTCAACTGCCAGCGTGTGTGGTGCCAACAGTAAAATCCGGAGGCGATGGTGTGGTCGTGTTTCTCATGGAGGGGGCTTGCACCCCTTGTTGTTTTGCGTGGCACTATCACAGCACAGGTCTACATCGATGTTTTAAATACTTTCTTGCTTCCCAATGATGAAGAGTCATTCGGGGGTGGCGATTGCATCTTTCAAAACGATCGAGCACCTGTTCATAATTCACGGCCTGTGGCGGAGTGGTTACAAGACAACAACATCCCTGTAATGGACTGGCCTGCACAGAGTCCTGATCTGAATCCTACGGAACACCTTTGGGATGGTTTGGAACGCCGACTTAGTGCTAGGGTTCACCGACCGACATCGATACCTCTCCACAGCGCAGCATTCTGTGAAGAATGAGCTGCCATTCCCCAAGAAACCCTCCAGCACCTGTTTAAACGTATGCCTGCGAGAGTAGAAGCTGTCATCAAGGCTAAGGGTGGGCCAACACCATATTGAATCCCATCATTACCGATGGAGGGCAACACGAACTTTTAAGTCATTTTCAGCCAGGTGTCCGGATCACATAATGTGGGTGGTCAGAGAGAGGGGGTGGATGACAGAGGAGGGAAGGAGGAGCTGGACAGGGAGAGGGGGAAAGAGGGATGGGCTAATATGAGACTGAAATGAATATTGGTCAATGCTGGGTACCCAGCAACTTCTCAATATAGTTCGGTGGAGAGCGATGCGCTTTCAATCGTGAACGAGACAGTGCGGCTTGCGAACGCTGTTTTATGCTTTAACCATTTCTTGAACTGTACTTCAAGCTTAGACAATGCCAGCGGTGTCATGTTATGCCAAGGAGGGTTCTCCACCGAACTGACGTGTACCACAGTGACATCATTCGAAAATCCAGCTAATCTCGCAAGTAAGAAAACGTTGAAGGCCTGCCTTCAGTGGTATCCCAGCAGGTGACTGATACCCACAAATTATCACTCGTAGGCGTCTCGAGGAGATGGCAGAAGAAGCTGTAAAGGCCCCTATTCGTTTTGAAACTTTCGTTATTCTTTTTTTTTTTTACAACAAATGGGTTGGATCTGTCATCCGGACTTTCTACGCTCTTAGAACTGCGCGTTTATTTGTGTTTAATTTCTTGGTTTCATTTTGTTTATACGGTCGCCTAGCTAGCTTTATGGAATGAGTTTTCATTAGCTTCTAAACGACATACTGTAGTTGCAATCTATTGCCACTTTATCGCAGTATCTAACAAGCTACGTATTTAAATAGTCGAAATCGGGACGTATTCACAACTCATAAATCAACCAATGCTAAGGCAGTCGAACTATGAAGACACAATCACCTTTAAATTTTTCTGTCACTTCCTACCTGCTTAGCATCCTTTAATATCATCACTGCTTTGTGGCAGTTGTAACATTATGTGATTGCCTTATCATTTTGAATCATTCACTAATCGAGCAGTCGCTCGGCAACAGCTACAGTTAGCAAATAATGTTGCGAGAATGTAAAAGGTGAACGACCTGTGACGTAACTTGTTTATTATCGAAGCGCCGTCAGAGATGCAGTGAGTTATTGACTTTGAAAACCGCGGCGCGAAAAACGGAGAGAAGAAGAACACTTTTACACATTTTTTTTTTTTTTGATGTACGAGATATTCTCGATGAACAGTTACTCATTCTTCTCTTGTCTCCTGTAACTTGTGTCGGACGCGCATGTCTTGCCGCCGTATCATTATCGTTAAAAATAATATTGTTTTAGTGTAAAGTAAATGTGTAATAGTAAAGTGCATAGCAGTAGATTTATTGTGCGACGTGTATGTGAAAACGTCAAAGGAATTGTTTTCATTACGAGAAGTGCCAGTCAAAACGGCATCCATGTTAAATCCTTCATTGCAGTGTAAGTTCGTCTATTAATTGCCATAAATTCAGATTTAAATGGAACTGGTGTATGGACTATTTATTTAATATAGAATCTATGTCTCACTCCTTCATGAAGTTATTTCATTTTCTTTATGTTTCTGCCAAATAGAGTTCACAGCCACGAATTCTTTCGAAATCGGACGGAAGTTGTATGCGGCGAAATATTTTCTCCGCGCCATATTCTATTGGCAAATGTGTGATAAACTACGGTCCCTTAGGAAATTCATGTGGAGCTATCCAAAAATAATTATATTTTGAATAGGCATTTACTCTCTTCCGCAATGCAACTTCCGACTGATCAGACGATCCAACAAGAAACAGCCGCACACGGTCGGCGTTCGCAAATATGTTTCCACCGCTGATTATAGCTATATGTTACAGCACAAAAGTAAACATATTGTTATAATTAGCGGCTACGAACGGGGACATTTATAACTGTATGTTTATGTATACACATTACGTAAACATATCGTTATAATTGGCGCCCGAACAGGGACCCGAATTAAAAAAAAAAAAAAAAACTTAGAGGAATAAAAATTTATGTAAGATAGGCATTGTGGAAATATTCATAAATAATTGTAGCTAATCTTGTGCTTTTTATTTGTTACATGACATCAAACGCCATCCAATAAAATTTCCATTGAGCGAAAGAAACGAGATATTCAGAGAAAATTACGGAAGAGAGATTTTTTTTTGAACAGATTTTGTGCGAAAATCTAGTTGCAACGCCCAAGGCAGTCATCAACAACGTAAGTTAAAATTTCGTTAGCCATAGCCAAGCTTCCTTAATTTCATCCGACATTAATCAATTTGTGACGATCTTTAGTATTTGCAGTACAAATTTGCTTTGAATTCAGTAGATTGCATTTAGTAGAGTAGAAATTTCTTCAAGTATTGTTTAAATTACATTGTTGTGCACTGCATATCAATTGTCTTTAAATGTCCGCTGCCTGTTCACGGAGCTGACCAGCCTTAGTTTTCATTTATTTTGACCAGTGTGCAGCCATACTTTCTTTACGGTCCAGAATAGTCTCTTGTTCTCGTGACGTGCAACTCCCGACATTCCGATCTTGTGACGTAGCAGTGACAACCGACTCGCAACCGATAAATTACATCTCTGTCGACAGCTGACGGCCGTAGCTCAAACGAACTTCATTGACTTACTGTTTATACAGTAAATAAGTGAGCTATGGCCGACGATAAAATGTCATCACTAGATTCAAATGAACAGAATGAAACGAGTGATGTGTCGCGTCGCTTACGGTCCCGCACAATAATTAGTAGGGCTGAGACACCAATCGAAACAATTGTAGAAAGTGAGTGGGAAATCTTACGGACTTTGATGCCTCACACCATAATGTTACTGGTACTGAACTAGTAGTCGTAGCCATATACCGGTTACAAGGGAGGCAGGTGAAAGCAATTCAGGGGTAGTGACAGACGATGTATTCAAACAGCTACTGAGTCAAATAAGTCAAATGATGCAGGACGGAAATCGCCAAATGTTAGCCTCGCTTGAAGATAAACTGTCTACAGTAAGCGAAGAAATAAAAACTGTTAGAGAAAACGTAGCCAAATAGGTAGCAAATCAAGTTAAGGATTTTGTTCTCAAATGCGAAGTGGAATAGTTATCGAACTGAATGATACTTTAGCTACCATGCAAAGCGAGACAGCTGACATCCGAAACGCAACCAAGAATCTTGATTCCACCGTAACCACGGTTAATCACAGATTAGACAGAGTAACTACGCAGGTAGAAAAATTAACCGAGGGAATGTCAAACTTGACTCTGGAAACGGAAACGAAAGTAAAGGAGAGGCTAGATAGTCATGAAAGAGAATTTAGAGAAAAGTATGAGAACTGGATTGCTGGAAAGGACAAATTTATCGAAGATAAAATTAACAAAGGCCTAGTAGAGACTGTGAAAGCAACCACTCTTGGTATCTTGTCAGCTCCTGGAAGCTCCGGAGATATCGTAATGTCTGAACTCGGTAGCATTAGGCGTACCCTTCAGCAAGAATTACCAAATTGGAAGCAAGAGGTAACGGAACAGCTAAATAACCTGAAGGCACAAGTGAGTAGTAGTTCCCGAATACAGAGACCGAATTTTCCTAACTCTTTAGCCTCAGAGGAAGAAGATGAATTATTTCGTCAATTCCGAATACCTGTTGTATCTATCTAATGAACACACTTCACCACCACATATTCCAGTTAGTCACCGAAACCAAGAATCTGACTCAGTAGTAAACATGATGAAGGAAGAAAGCACGATAAAGCATAGAGTTTTTCAATCCTTTAACCCGGAAAAACGAAATATCCACCCAATTGTTTTTCTTCGTGGATTCTCCGGCATTTTTCCAAATTCGTGGACTGATAGACAGAGTATCCAATTTGTTACCGGATATATAGGTGGCGAATCGGCAATATGGGGAACAGAAATGGTTGATAAGTGTCGAACATATGAGGAGTTTGAGCACAGTTTCCTCAGCAAATTTTGGAGCGAAGGTGTTCAGAAGCGCCTTCGTAAAGAAGTCTATAATGCAGAACAATTTGACCCCAGGAATAGTAGCCTGAGAAAGTACTTCGAAAAATATCTTGGCAAAATTAGGTATTGGGATAACCCTATCAATAGTAATGATGTAATTGTGATTCTCAAGTCTAAATTACCCATTTCGATTCGTGAAAAGCTGATAGCCATACCAGATGATGATCCAGATACCTTTCTGTCGATATTAGATTCCCTAGACCTGATCTATGAGGACATCAGAGCTAACAAACCGCGGAATACTCCGCACAATTCTTGGCCACAACATTACGACAGTAACGGCTATGAAAAGCCAGGGAACGATTCAAAAAATAGTAACGATTGGCAAAACGGAAATAAAGGCAGTGGGTATCCGCACAAAAGGAATAGACATAATCAACACAACCGATTCAATCCCGTGTATAACACGACTGGCAACCAGTACGGCAATCAATCGTACAAGCAGAAGTTTGGAAACGGTTTCAGTCAAAAAGGTTGGCAACAGCAGAGCGGATCGCAATGGAATGCACCGTACTTGCGCAGCCAACACTCAGATTACGGGCAGCGACAAACAGCTGATAACGCCCACTCATACCAATACAACTCCGCGCCTAGTAAAAATCAAGCGCAAGGAATGTACAGAAACACACAGTTTAACGGCAAACCACAGTGTGAAGGTGGATTTCACAGTAACAATTCCGGAAATCATAATAGTAATAAAAATCATCAGACCCCGCGAAGGCATTACAATCCCCCTGTATTTTTCGCAAACGCGGAAGACAGTAACACGTATTGGACACCAGAACAAACGCAGCAACATTTTGACACGAGGTTTGTGCATAACAGTAATTTTGTTCCTCAGTGTTCTCACAATGTCAGATTGGTCGAACTTTCTAATGATGAAGGCCAATCAAAACCACACAAGCAGGAAAACTAAGTTCAGCATCCGAAAGCTCCCTAAGTGATGCTGTGAGACAGAA
This sequence comes from Schistocerca serialis cubense, assembly GCF_023864345.2. NCBI lineage: Eukaryota > Metazoa > Arthropoda > Insecta > Orthoptera > Acrididae > Schistocerca > Schistocerca serialis. The sequence goes on from NC_064643.1 coordinate 443,245,116, forward strand.
TGGGGGCTACCACTTCGACGGAGAGACTAGCCATGACGTACTTGTACTGAGATACAATGACGGGATGGACATGAGACAAGAATTATTACAAGAGAAAGAGACTACTGACGGTGATGAACCGATAGATGACCAAGTGCAAGCTATGACAAAACTTCCTATATCCAGAATTTGACGACTGTAATCCTAGATACAGGTGCAAATATTAATGCTATGTCCTTATGTTTCTATAAGCAAATTAGTACATTAATTAAAATTCCAACATTACCCGTCCAAGGATGTTCAATAACAGGAGCCATCGGCTCCCAGACACAAAAGGTCAGTATACAAGCTTGGGTACCACTGGAGATTCAATCAATACCCATAAAATGTATTTTCCTCGTTGTCAAGAATTTGGCAGTGCCATGTCTCTTGGGAATGGATTTTCTACGACGATATAGAGCCCGAATAGATCTATATATAGGCATTTGCACACTGTTAGTACAGCAAACAGAAGTTGCACTGGAGTTAGTGAAAGAAAGAGTAAAAAACTTTGGCACTTGTAATAGGATTAGATTACAAAGGATAGGCAGAAAACCTCCTTGTCGTAATCATTTCAATTTGTTTTATGGTAACTGTGATACATTTAATGATACAATAACAGTCAGTGACTTACCCTCTCAGCAGGAAATAACCAATAAGACTACAGAATCAACAGAGTTATCCGAACCTCAGCGACAGGAATTATTCAATTTGTTATCACACTATATCAACGTGTTTTCAAAACGACCCGGTATTATAAAAGACTATGAATATACTATGGAAGTAGTGCCGCACCAAACTTTCTGTCGCACGACATATCCCATACCGTATGCAAGAAGGGAAGCAGTTCGTAATGAAATTAAGAAAATGTTGAACTGGAAAGTCATAGAGTATTCTAATTCGCCATATAGTAGCCCGTTGTTGACGATTTTGAAACAGGATGACACCGTACGACTCGTACTTGACGCACGAAACATAAATAAAATTGTTGTGCCGGTACGAACGAGACCTGAAGCGATTGAAGAACACCTCCAGAGATTTTATGGAATTAAATATTTGAGTAGCATAGATTTGAAAATGTCATTTTGGCAAGTGAGACTAAATCCTAACTCACGAAAATATACGGCATTTATCTTCGCCGGCAGATCCTATCAATTTCATGTCATGCCTTTTGGATTGAATGTTAGTTCTGGAGTATTCATCTCTGCCTTAGATCATGTTCTTGGTCCAGATCTTATTGATGAAGTCACTCTCTACGTTGATGATCTTTTAATTGCCACTAAAACCTGGGAAGGCCACGTTGAACTAATACAGAAAGTGTTTCAGCGATTCCTGGAATACTGAGTCACTGCCAACTTGCAAAAGTCACACTTTGGCCGAGCCGAAATCAAATTCTTAGGACACGTCATTTCATCTGACGGAATCCGTCCTGATCCGGCTAAGTTAAGTGCAATTAAAAATTTTCCTATCCCATCTTCAAAACGACAACTTAAAGGTTATCTTGGACTAGCTTCATTCTTCAGAAGATTTTTACCAAAGCAAGTAATGAACAACCCTGATTTATTGAAATTGTTAAAGAAAAATACTCAGTGGAATTGGACTGACGACTGTCAAAAGGCATTCCTCGATATCAAAGAAGCTTTGTTAAACAGCAACATTCTTTATTATCCAGAAATGGATAAGGAATTTTGTGTGTCATATGACGCAAGTTTCCAGGGATTAGGCGCATGTCTCTTCCAGATCCACGAAACCAATGGAAAACCAGACATCAGAGTAATTAGTTTTGCTAGTAGGGTTCTTACAGAAACTGAACGATCCTATTCTGTTACTGAGTTGGAAGCTCTTGCAGTAGTTTGGGCCTTCAAGAGATTCAACTACTACATCAATGGCAAGAAAATCAAAGTCTATTCTGATCATCAGACTCTTAGTTTTCTTCTGACGTGTAAACTCCTACATCCTCGCTTAACGAGGTGGTGTCTTTTCTTACAGGAATATGACTTCGAAATAATCTACATAATAGGCAAAGATAACATTATTGCGGATGCTCTATCTCGCATGCCTGAAGGGTCTTCGGACAGTACTGAACTTTTGGAACAAATGTCAAATTACAGAATTCTATTGATGAAGGATTCAATACATCGGAAATATTTTCTTGATCTTTGTGACCAGATTGTCCAATTGCAGGAAACTGATCCAAAATGGAGAGGTGTGAAACAGATCCTCGAAACTAATCCTACCCATCGCATGTGCAAATATTACAAATTGCATAATCAAGTTCTTTTCCATCGAACATCACTGTCATCAGAAAGTTGGCTAGTATGCATTCCGCAGGAATATGTAGAACACTTACTCTGGTATACACATATTTCGTGGGGACACTTTGGTCCAGAAAAGTGTAAGCGTAAAATAGCAAAGTACTGCTACATCCCTAACCTTCATAGCAGAATTCACAAGCTCTTGAAACACTGTATCGTTTGTCAAAAGGCAAAACCTTTTAATCTTTCGAACATACTGCCTTTGAATCCTATTATCACAGAGAAACCTAGACAAACCCTAGGCATAGATTTGGCAGGACCCCTCCCACGAGGTCGTGGAGGACTAAGGTACCTTGTAGCTGTCATTGATCTATTTACCAAACATTTGAGATTGTACGCTATGAGATCTGCAAACACTCAACTAATCATCAATCGTTTAGAACGTGACTACTTTCCTAGATTCGGAAAACCTGAATCAATTCTCTCAGACAATGGGTCTAACTTTGTCTGCAAAAGATGGAGACTTTTCCTCGCTAGTCATCAAATTAGGCAAATCCTTATCTCCAAGTTTAGACCGCAGCCGAACCCGACTGAGCGGGTGTTCAAGGAGTTTAATCGTTTTATTCGTACTTATATACCAAATCAGCAGACTCGCTGGGTTGACTTTGTGTCACCTTTCGAGGAAATTGTGAATAATCTACCACACCTGTCTACTGGTTTCACTCCGAGTGAGTTGATGTCTTCTGACCAAGAGAAAAATGAATGGGTCAGTTCAATTCCTAAGTGTAACAACACAAGTGCTAATTTAGACGCCAGAATAAGACAAGCTCTAACAACGTTGACCACCCAAGCCAATTTACGCAAGAAGGCGTACGACAAACATATTAATAAGGTGTTAACTTATAAAGTAGGCGAAAAGGTCTTGCTAAAAACATACTTTAAACCATCGTTGCTCTTACACAAAAATCGAAAATGGCAAAGTCTTTTTGAGGGACCTTACGAGATCCTTCGTATACCGCATACAGGTTGTTATCTGATTTCTGATCCCGCAAATGGAAAAATAAAAGTGTTATACCATCACTCTGATCTTAAAAAATATCATGCTACAGAATAAGTCAAAAGGAAAGCTTTATAATGACAAGAGAAGGTTAGCCGCTAGTGACTAAGGACAACTGATTTGACTTCGTTAAAAAAATGCTTAGAATATATTACACGACAGTGAGTCTATCTTGCTATACAGCAGACAATTTAAAATATGTTATCTTGAGCCATAATTTAAGTACAGACAAGCTGATAAAAAAAATTCTTGTTTAACAAAGAAAGTCATCAACTCCAAGAACTCTAGTTTTAAGATTTAGTTTTAAGGAGATAATATTTAAGAGAGAAAAATGAAATATAAAGCGAAGGATGTGCCTAACAAGCCGGTTTCTGCGATATGAAATGCTAAAGAAGTGAAAATAAAACATAGTACGTAAGACATTTTTTTTTAAGTTCAAGGAGCAATGATCCAGAAACGAAATTTATTTTCGTCAAGGACAAGGGTCGCTTGACAATTATTGGTTCCTGATCCCACTAAAAAGGAAAACAAGTAACTAGTTTCTAAGTCAGCTATGTCTAGATTAAGTTCCAATGTACATAGAAATCTGGAACAGGTTCATCTCTGCATTAAAATAACGTAATGTTTACGAAGCGTGTGAGTTACTTGTATGTACCAACATGACCACGAAAGCGCTATCCTTCAGCTAGATGAACAAAGTAGCATTAATTGTAATTGCAATACGCAGGACAGATACATTCAAAGCCATAAGTGAAATAAATACCAAGTATAAGAGCGTAAGTGGCAAGGACAAAGCAATGATGACTTAAGGTCATATATAGAGGTCAAAGCAGTGTAGCGCAAGCAGGCGTCAAGGCGAGAATAAAATGACAATGAAACAGCCGGCTAAACAACGCAACTAGTTCTTAATTGGAGCGCGTACGCAGACGTACGGCGCAAAGGGAAATTAATTTCTAAGTCATAAGGAACAAGGAGTTGTTTGCTAGATTTCTTCTTCTATGTATTATTATACCTATGTCTTTCTTCTGAATTTGTTTAAATACCCTAACCCGCCTAAACCCGTCCCGTAGACTTGACGTCACAGATTGAGAAATGCGGTTGACGTGGAAGACTGGTTTGGCATACGATTTTCAAAATGAAACGCGTGAACGAAATCGGGAAAAGCTAGTTTTGAAATGTCTTTATTTTTCCTTTTAAAGTCAATCCGAGACGCAAACCGAGATCGCGATAAGGAATTTGAATATTTTCTTTAATGGTGTTCTGTTCTCATGTGAGAGGGCGATTAAATGTGACTGATTGATCCTCACATCTAGTAAAAAGAGAATTTTTGTTGAAATGACAGTGATAACTTTAATGAATCTAATAAATAGAAAGAACGGGTGAAATGAATTAAAATAATAATAATTGCTAACAGATCGGAGAAACTAATGTATTGTGACTGTGAACTAAAAGCATAATTAGTCTTAGAGAAAGATGATGAACAATGTAAAGCGAAATGTTAAAGATAGTTACCAACAAAGTAACAGAAATTGAAATGGACATGATAATCGAAGCTCTCAATTAGCAAGCTTCAAAGTGAGACAAACTATTTGATTATAAATTGTAAAAAAAAATTGTGTACATAGTAGTGTATAAGTGAAGGCTTAAAATGGTGTGGAAGTCTGCCACAGACACGATGAAGATAAAAAGTGTTAAACGTGCAGATAGGCCGACGGACAATGATAGTCCGGTTGTGTAACCGAAGGCGGTGATGTGATTACGTGCAGTGCATCGGAAACCAAGTGTGTTAGCTGCTTTGCAAAGTGCGAGCGCTAGCCTACCTTAAAATCTTCCAAATCGGCTGGAAAATGTGGAGACAGGGATGGTTTCAATGGAGTCTCTGTCCCTGGTAATCCTCGTCCCTCCGCACCAGCTCAGCAAACCACAACACCATCGACGCAACGTGTTCACTGAACCGTGCGCGGAAAAGCTGAAGTACCTCGTGGAGGCTGGTGAGCGCCTCGAGTTGCGATTCAGCTCTAACAATCAGCCTGTGTCAACGTCCATCGACGCAACAAACGCGTTAAATTTAAAGTGATGTACTTGCACAGCACTCCCGCTGCAGTTCGACGAAACGGACTTTCCATGAAAGCCGCTCCCAAAATAAAAGACTCTTATATGAGTTCACAACATATCACATACTATGCTAATGTTATATCCCGTGGATGAAATGCGAACAGCCAAACCACACGCAAATAGTGACAAAGTCAAATTCCTATGAATCCCAAGTCCTAAAATTAGATTTAAGCTTAGTTCTTAGACTAATGGGTATTTATATTTTTTGTTACATGTAACGTGTATACGTAACGTGCGAGTGAGACTCGCCCGCCAGAGCTGATGAAAAGTTTTCTACTCGGAGACCGCAAAGTAGCGATCCAACTTCTCAAGGCATAAGCTTCACCTGGAGAAGAATCAAATTTTAACTTTCCTGTCAATACACAAACAATGAAAGCGTAAAAATTATAACAACTAATGAGCAATGGAAAATGGACACGTGTGAGAAATTCCATGTGTGAGAAGTATATGTGTATAAAAATGGACACGTGTGAGAAATTCCATGTGTGAGAATTGTGTGAGAATTATGTGTGTATAAAAAGATGAATCCTATGTGTTTTCTTTCAGGAGCAAAGAGCCTATGAGCTCTGGACAATAGGCCACAAAGATGGTCGGTATGAACGTAAAAAAAAAGGACTGTAATGAGTATAATGTATAATGTCCATTGTAAACTTCGTAGATTTACTGTCTTAGTTTTTTAAATTTTTTTGTGTATCTTTACCTTAAGAACTGACTTTGCCTATGAATGAGAGATCACCATATTTGTGTAATCCTAATAATCAAATGACAGGAATACTGTGTTTGATCAATGTAAATCTGTAAAGTACTCAATCCCATAATGTTAACGGCGACATGCGAATCTTGGTAATCTCCTTGATTTCCAAGATTCCCATGGAAGGCAATGTAACATTATGTGATTGCCTTATCATTTTAAATCATTCACTAATCGAGCAGTCGCTCGGCAACAGCTACAGTTCGCAAATAATGTTGCGAGAATGTAAAAGGTGAACGACCTGTGACGTAACTTGTGTATTGTCGAAGCGCCGTCAGAGATGCTGTGAGTTATTGACTTTGAAAACCGCGGCGCGAAAAACGGACAGAAGAAGAACACTTTTTTTACACATTTTTTTTTTGATGTACGAGATATTCTCGATGAACAGTTACTCATTCTTCTCTTGTCTCCTGTAACTTGTGTCGGACGCGCATGTCTTGCCGCCGTATCATTATCGTTAAAAATAATATTGTTTTAGTGTAAAGTAAATGTGTAATAGTAAAGTGCATAGCAGTAGATTTATTGTGCGACGTGTATGTGAAAACGTCAAAGGAATTGTTTTCATTACGAGAAGTGCCAGTCAAAACGGCATCCATGTTAAATCCTTCATTGCAGTGTAAGTTCGTCTATTAATTGCCATAAATTCAGATTTAAATGGAACTGGTGTATGGACTATTTATTTAATATAGAATCTATGTCTCACTCCTTCATGAAGTTATTTCATTTTCTTTATGTTTCTGCCAAATAGAGTTCACAGCCACGAATTCTTTCGAAATCGGACGGAAGTTGTATGCGGCGAAATATTTTCTCCGCGCCATATTCTATTGGCAAATGTGTGATAAACTACGGTCCCTTAGGAAATTCATGTGGAGCTATCCAAAAATAATTATATTTTGAATAGGCATTTACTCTCTTCCGCAATGCAACTTCCGACTGATCAGACGATCCAACAAGAAACAGCCGCACACGGTCGGCGTTCGCAAATATGTTTCCACCGCTGATTATAGCTATATGTTACAGCACAAAAGTAAACATATTGTTATAATTAGCGGCTACGAACGGGGACATTTATAACTGTATGTTTATGTATACACATTACGTAAACATATCGTTATACAGTGCAAGAGATATAGCCTTAGCAGAAGCCAATACTTACCATTAAACACACCTGAAAGTCATCTTTTTGAAAATGCTATAGAAAATTTTTTCAGTCAGGACGTTGTCTGTTTTGACTGAACCGTGAAAGCAGAAATACTCCATTTACTACCAGTTCAGACTGCTTATGTATTGGAAATGATTCCTTATGGTTCTTTCAATTAAAATTAGATATCAGAACAATGGGTTGCTCAAGGCCGTTATTTTTTTGTTTCACTCAGTCAATAAGGAGAAAAGAAGTTAACAACTTTACCAGTCCTCGCTAAACTTCATAGCTCTGAACCAGCACTGATGATTTTGCTTCTCTCTGTACTGTTATTGAAACAAACGCTTAATGAAATTTGTTCATACAGAACAGGGTAGAAATTATAACTTGAATAACAGGGTAGTTTGAAATCCAACACTTAGAACTTGTTACATGATAGCCTCGGGTCCTACAATTAATAATATCAAGTCTTCAATCACAAATTTTTATTTTATAGTGACTGTTCAACGTGTTTCATAGCTACAACTGCAGTGTCACTGATTGTTGAAGCATAATGGGCTTTTCGTCTGCTTCAGTTTTTCACCTAGCAGTAAAAGAACGACACAGTTCTCAGATTTAACGAGAAAACTGTAACGCCGGCGAGATTAGTGAGACAGCTCTAGAGAAATGAGAGAAATAATGTTCTGTGACACATTCCCTGCGTTGGAGCACATAAAATTCGTCTTCGGCATTGATGAAAAACTTTCACGCTTCACTTACATTAGATTTCAAAGTGTAAGAGTAAATGTGGAAGCATCTTCATTTTGTCTTCTCTGAGATTTCTTCTTGCCTCGCACTCAGGGCAGAACAGCTACTCGCATGCCTTTTCAGCAGCACGAACTGCTAGTCAGCCTCTTGAGCGCACGCCATTGTGCAGTGCATCTCTCTCTCTCTCTCAAGCTCCCTATCCCTCCCTCTCTCTCTCTCTCTCTCTCTCTCTCTCTCTCTCTCTCTCTCTCTCACACACACACACACACACACACACACACACACACACATTTCTCCAACTTGCTGCGTCCGGGACACATCCAAAGATGTACAATTTAACTGCCTTACCTGGGTGAGATTACACACTCTTTTCAACAATTAGAATTTCTTTAATGTAACTATTACAGATTTCTACTGATGCAACTGACATAGAAAACCTATAAAGCAATAAAATTACAATAAAAATATAGACTCCATAAATATAATAGACAGTATTAAACAAATAAAATGACAGTCATGGCAAAACAAATATAAAGCTATGTCAGATACGTTTTTGTTGACACTGTATTTACGTTCCAAACTGCACACCTTTTGGAATCAACTGAAATGTTTGTGTCGTTCCTCATCACGAACGATCTGGCCTCTACGCGTCCATTACGAACGCCAACAGGAGCCCCTCAGCTCCGTTGTGCGCAAAGAAGGAGGACAAGGTAACGTCGGAATGTCAACAGTGTTTTCACCGACCAGTGTAGAATTAGTCCAACGCGCGTTGATAGTCGCAGGAGAGTCTGTGGTCAACAAAAGGACGACGTACGCATCTCACTTGTTAGAAGTGCGGTCTCACGCGTCCAGCAGGGAGGTGGTTAGCGTGCACGAACGTCGAACGCCTGTTATTGCTATTGAGGGTAAATTGGGGACTGTCCAGCATCTGGACAAGATCCTCCAAGCCTCTGTCCGACTCTACGGTCAACATTTCGGCGATGTGTTCATCTTTGAGGACTACCTCTACCTCGTGGACACCTTCCGCCAGCAGGAAGGAATGAAATGAAATGAGTGGCAAGCTGTAGCAGCTGACATGAAAAACACTGGGAGACGTTGAGAACGGGTAAAACTTGTAACACGTCGTCGCAGGAACACTCCTCATACACTATATGAAATCTATCTTTTTGAACTCCGCTTTATGTAGAACACAGTGCATTTCCTTTTCTGTTTACGTACACACCTTTCGATACCTATGTGTCATCTTACCATGTTATTTCTGTAAAATATCATGCAAAGTTCATACTTTTTTTTCTTTTTCAGATCTAAAACCTATAGCATGTGCATTTTATGTAATTTGTTTTAATTGCTTACCTGGAATTACATTACTTCTTAAAATTGCTTGTTTTTGTGCCGTTTTATCGTTTTGAGAATACGTCATTTGCAAAGTAATGGTAAAGACATTTGGTTCTTTTTGAAATAGTTTTTCGTGATTGGTGGTTGGTATGTCAGTGTTCTTATGCTTCCAGTGGGTTTGTTTTTTCCATTGGAATTGAATACATCATTTTCCACATCTTTTTTATGTTTCACTCTGAGCTGTTTGTACAAGTTTTTTTCACACAAAACGGCATTTGAGCGAACATTTCTGTCACCATACTCATAGAGAGGTGTTATGCTATTATCGCCGCTGACTTGTTCATTGTTTTGTTTTTGTTCACTGCGGCGGTAATTTTGAACGTTTGGCGAGAAGTATTGTGATGTGTCTTCTGCGGGAGAACTTATATGATTGAGAAGCAGACATTTTGGACATTCGAGGATGTTTAAATACTATTTTTTATATAAGGAACTGTATAATTACTTGATAGTTACAAACAGCGTTTCGATGCACAGCGTTGTATATTTGCTCAAGACTTCCTTTCCTTGTATCACTGGTTTTTGTATGTGGTTGTTCTGCTCTGTTGTGAGTTTCTGTAACAGACTATTGTTTTCCCTGGGGTCATGTAAGTCTCAATGCTGTTTGAGTGGTGGCCTCGTGTGAGATGATCTGCAAAAGTGGCTTGTGTACTGCCACATTTTAAGGATCTGAGGTGCTTAGAATATCTGGTTTCAAAATTTCTGCATGTTTTGCATATGTAGACAGATTGGCACGAACTATAGGATAACTGACAAGTTCCAGCTTTGGGCAATTTATCTATGGGGATGTTGGAAATTTGTGGTAAGTTCCTATGGGACCAAACTGCTGAGGTCATCGGTCCCTAGGCTTACACATTAATTGATCTAACTTAAAGTAACTTACCCTAACGACAACACACACGCCCATTTCCGAGGGAGGACTCGAACCTCCGACGGTGGAAGCCTCGCGGCTGTGGAGATGTTCTTAATGTTTAGAGAGTGTACTGTGTTGTATCTGCGGAATTATATTTGTAGTCTTGTTTTATTCATAATGTTCCCCACCCTGTGGGCGTTTTTGTTGCTGCATGTTAGTATATAATTATATATATACTGTTTTCTTTGTAACCTACTGGAGAGGCACAGTTGGATGAAAAACGAAAATAGCATGACGTAAACAACCACCAATCAGGAAATACTATTTGGAAAGTAAGTAAATTTCTTTACGACTACTTTGCAGATGACACGCTGTCATAACGATAAAAAGAAGTGAAAGCAAATCGTGTAAACAAATAAAGTAATTCCAGATGAGCTATCTAAACAAATTAAACAAAATACCGAAGCTATAGTTTTTTGACCGGACATGATATTTGCATGATATTTTTCAGAAAAAAATCGAGACCTAGAGAAGATAGTATACAGATGTAGAAACATGGCTGGGTAAATAAATGAAGTACATTTTGTTTTGCATAATGCAAGTTTAAGATAAAAGAAATTAATTCTCAAACATGTAAAGAACGTCAACGGGATCTTCAAACACAAACAATATGAACTCAGGATAGATACTGTTGAAGAGTTGGACATCATCGACAACATTGTGAGCAGTATGCCAAGGAAGATTGAAGCACATTACAATGCATGGGGTCGAGTAATACGGTAATCAGTGTTACCCACTAGCAAATTGTTTATCATGCAAACCCGTAATAACTGACCTTTAGCTCCAACGACAAATAGTAATTGCAAAAACTGTGGCCACGAAGATGATAAATAACCTGCATGCGTTTTATAATCGTGGATCTAATAGAGCTCGTGTTTACTTCATACCTGCATGTCATCTGTAACTGCGCACCAGTCTGGCGAGATCTAAGTCCCTGAACTTACGAGGTGCACAACAAAAATAAGAAAAAATAATAGCGAAATTCAAGGAACACTATTACGCAACGGCATAAAGCGATGTACTGCGAAAGATGTCCGTCGGTTAGTGATTTGAAATCTCTCTGCATTGACGCACCATAGTCAATGGCTCTGAGCACTATGGGACTTAACATCTGAGGTCATCAGTCCCCTAGAACTTAGAACTACTTAAACCTAACTAACCTAAGAACATCACACACATCTATGCCCGAGGCAGGATTCGAACCTGCGTACGTAGCGGTCGCGCGGTTCCAGACTGAAGCGCCTAGAACCGCTCGGCCACTCCGGCCGGCGCACCATAGTCGATGTGCAGCAATTAGCCCCATTTCCATAAGTGAACACATAACGACCGTTTACGTACTTAACGCAAACGCCACGCACTAATGATATGGTAATGACATATGGAAAACATGTCTGTCTGGAAAACTGCAATAACTCTGTACTTTTAAGATGCAGATGTCCTCAAACTGTTCAGGCGAGGCCGTGTTTCATTTCTGAAGGCTAATATCATTAATATACATATCTGTGATATTTTCACGGATGCTAACACAACAGGTTCTTTAACTAATAGTTTACCCGGTGACTTTGAAGGTACTAACAATTTTTTGACAGTACTACATAAGGTGTTATGATCTCGAGACTCAAGGGTAACTGCCAGTCTTTCTGGTCTCTACGTTGTTCACATAACGGAAATCACATCATATAAATTCTGGTGATGCTATGTGCATGACTGCATCTTGTGGGTATGAACGATCATGTATGGGCTTCGGGGTATCGACCTAACCAGCACCCCAAACCTGTTTAGATAGAAATATTGATTGATTTGACTACCACAAAATAATTAGCAGGTGTTTAAATTGTAAGTCTGAGCAGATGTGTTCCGGTTCAGTACGATAAGATTATTGTCCGCTGTAAAAAGAAACAACCATATTACGATAATTGTAACAAAGTGTGTATTATTCGGAGGAGGAGCTTCTTGAGTAATCTTGAGTTAGGAACATATCTTTTTGTAAAGTCTTTGATGAAAAATAGTCGAAACTACCCCCTCATAACTATATTACCTTTGTTATTTTTGCAAGCGGTGCTCTGTAGTGGGTTTTCGCAGCCTGTTTTTGGAATACCTTGTTACACATTCCGTCACTGATAGGTACAACAGCACCTGGAGGTTGCATCTTTGCCGACCTTAGTTTAATGCATTCAGTTACTCGTCATGTAAATGGGAAGAAGTATTATACTTCTGACTCATCTTAGAAATTTTTGTTTTACAATTTCCAGAGTAAGCTATTCTGTGCCGCATTATTTCTTTTCTGTAACGTCTTCCACTGGAATGTCTGAAGAGCTTTATGGCGGTTTGGCCTACTGAGTATCAGTGGACGTCCTTTTTTATCGATATAGAATCAATTGCAACGTGCTTCTGCTTCCAGCAAAATGGAGGAGTAATTTTCTTATATCTGGACACGAAGACACATTCATGCTTCCTTCCGGAGTGTGGTCGCTCGTGCACTCTTACACTTACGGCGAGACATTTATCAACACAACAGGGTCTTGCGTCAGCCATCTACCATAAAACACTAGAGAAGTTATAAAAATGACAGAAATTCTTGAGGCGCATATTCATGCGTCATTCCATCAGCAAATTTTTTCTACTCCTCAAATCTACACTCCTTGATCCGTCAAAGTACACAGGGTAATCGCTGCGGGGGCTGTGAATGTAGACATGAGATAACAGCGGATAGAAGCTCTGAAGCAGGTTCGTAAGTTCGCTGACTACGAACAATAAAAACACAGCTTCGAGTCTTGGCCCGTAACACATTTTTGTTCATCCAGTAAGGTGTCTAAAAGCCGGACTGTGTACACTAGGACGTTAACTGAGTCCTGCAGCAATAGTTCATGCTGGAACTCTCTTTTCCTGCAGTTCGTCCATAAACACGCAATCTATAGCCCAGGTGTCTGCCACGTCAGGGAAGGATCTTAGTTTGACTGCGGTACTGCTGCGAATTTTTCCTTGATAGGTCCCTGTGAAATGGGTATACAGACAACCTCATACAGACATGAGCGGTTTGAACAAGAAGTATTGTCTCCGATTTGGAACAGCCGACATCAATGGTCGAGAGAGTAATGTGTTAGCCACATGCTTCTTCGTACTGAAGTTCACTGACATATCCAGAGGACGACACAGCAACAAGTGGGCATTGTAATTGCAGAAATGCATTATGTGGTGTCACCGCCAGACACCACACTTGCTAGGTGGTAGCTTTAAATCGGCCGCGGTCCATTAGTACATGTCGGACCCGCGTGTCGCCACTGTCAGGGATCGCAGACCGAGCGCCACCACAAGGCAGGTCTCGAGATACGGACTAGCACTCGCCCCAGTTGTACGGACGACGTAGCTAGCGATGCACACTGACGAAGCCTCGCTCATTTGCAGAGCAGATAGTTAGAATAGCCTTCAGCTAAGTCAATGGCTACGACCTAGCAAGGCGCCATTAGTAACATTGCATGTATCTAAAGAGTCTCACTTGTATCGCCACAATCTCCAGATGTACCACAAGGATGGATTAAAGTTAAGTATTCCAGCAGCTACGTACTTTTCTTTATAGCATTCATTACGTATCCTGTTTCAGACCTCCCGCCATCCTGCTCTAGCTTAGCGCGTGCCTTTCGGCTTCCTCTCATTGTGTCTAGGCTGTCTTGTCTAGACACAACACATTAGTAAGCATTTTTATGTGTTATAAAAAAGAGAAGATTATCTTCAATTATCTGCCTGCAGACTTTAACAAATTACCAAAGAATATAAATTGTAAATTAAAGTACCTAAAACTACAGTAATGGCATTTCAGGGATAAGACCCAGTCTGTTCAAAGGTAATTATCAACAGAAAACCCATAGAAGTAATCTCTCGTTTATGATAGCTAGTAGCAGACATATGTTACAATAAAAATTAAGATATACGAGGAGACACTAAGATTCAGCGTTTTGAACCGATATGTGGTACTATAAACAGAACGTCGAATAGCAAGACAAGAAATGACATCGGAATCAAAATTTATAATGTAATGCAACACCAATTTTAACGTACAGGGACGAGTCTCGGGTACCTACATAGAAATGCATGGAACAGATCCAAACAGAAGTAATGGGATTTTTGAGAAAGGGTAAAGGAGGCTAAAGATTAGACAGAAGTAATGACCTGGCCTAGCTTCCGCATGAGTACCAGCCACTATCTAGGCGTAGGGCGACTAGTTCGGCGTAGCGGCAATAAATTATACATACGAGCCTTTCTTGCGTATCAGTCTATCTGTTAGTGGAAACAGTCTCGAAATCACCGAAGTAATTCTTGAAATTCGCCATAACAGACAAACATAAAAAATGCAGAGGGGACTTAATACACACTCGAGTGACAAAAGTCATGGTATAGCGACGTGCACATATACAGATGGCGGTAGTATCGCGTAAACAAAGTATAAAAGGGCAGTGCACTGGCGGAGCCATCATTTGTGCTCAGGTGATTCATGTGAAAAGGTTTCCGAAGTGAGTACGACCGCACGATGGGAATTAACAGATTCTGAACGCGGATTGGTAGTTGGAGTTAGACGCATGGGACATTCCTTTTCGGAAGTCGTTAGGTAATTCAGTATTCCGAGATCCACTGTGTCAAGAGTGTGCCGAGAGTATAAAATTTCAGGCATTACCTCTCAACACGCACAACTCCGTGGCCGACGGCCTTCATTTAACGACACAGAGCAGCGGCGTTCGCGTAAAGTTATCAGTGCTAACAGACATGCAACACTGACTGAAATAACCGCAGAAATCAATGTGGGGCGTACGACGTGCGGCGAAATTTGGTGTTAAAGGGCTTTGGAAGCAGACGACGAAAGCGAGTGCCTTTGCTAAAGACACGACATCGCTTGCAGCTCCTGTCTTGGCTCCTGACCATTTCTGTCGGCGCCTAGACGACTGAAAAACAGGCCTGGTCAGATGAATGCCGAGTTCAGTTGGTAAGAGATGACGGTAAGGTTCGAGTGTGGCACAGACCCCACGAAGCCATGGACCCAAGTTGTCAACAAGGCACTGTGCAAGCTAGTGGTGGCTCCATAATGGTGTCGGATGTGTTTACACGGAGTGGACTGGGTCGTTTGGTCCAATGGAACGGATCGTTGACAACTTTTAATCGCTTCATGTGATTTCAACAAACAATACCTCGATGATGGCATTGCGCTCTAGCCATAATCTCTGAAAGCTACATATTTGTATCTATTGTGTTTCTTCATTAATTACGCCTTGTGTGTCTATTTTATCATGCAAACGTTTTTCAGGACGTAATAATCTCCACATTTACACAGCAAGTGAACACAGGATCAGTGCCTCATATTTTGTCATATTTGTGTATTTTAATGAACAGTTTCCTATTTTGTCAGTAACTTTATTAAAATGCTGACTGCAAGTATTAATAAACTGTGCTAATTTGTAAGGGGTCAGTTGCATTTGTTCGAGACACCACAATTGAGAAGAAAATCAAAAGACACTTCTGTCAAGGAGGCCTAAATAACTGTTTAAACACTATATAAGGACAACGTGTTGACATTTGCGGTGAGCGCGCTGGTGCAAGAATACTGGCTTATTTATTTATGGACAAATCTTTATCCATAATTATTGTAAATTATCCGAGTGTAACAGAGATTTTACAACATTTCTTTATTTAAACATTGTTGTGATATATTAACATAGTCCAGAAAGTGGTCAAGATGAGTCAAATCATATCTTTAGGATGTAAGAACATTATATTGTTCGTGGGAATGGCCTTGAGCCAATGGAAAAGCAGACAGTAGCAGAGAACTAAAGGAGTCAAGTAGAGACTGGGACATTTGGAGTGAACAGCTCAAGGGAGTAATTCTGGAGACTTTATGTCGCGTGCTGAAAGAAGACAGACCTGCCTATGGTAACGTGCTTGATTCGCTCATATAGGTGATTGATTCTGGGTGGTCAATGGCCCTACAATATTCTTACTTTTGAAGGGACTCTTCACTCATGAGGGGTCTCAGTGTGCTCCGCTTGTATTATGGAACTGAGGATAGACCGTGTATGAGTTACTATTCTTTGAATCACTTGTGTTAATTTTTAAATCATCATCAATGAACTGTTTTGAGCTGGTGAATATTTTGTGTAATTGTGATAATGAAAGGGACGAAATGGATATTGTTTTCGCATATCTTTGAGGACTGTTTAGTTTGGGGGTTTTAGTACCATTCTCGTAAAGCTCTCAACGTAAATTCACTACGTTTCACAAGGTTATCTTTGTCTGTGTTTTAACTGAATATCGTAGGGCCACTTCCCGTTTATTTAAAATGTTCTGCCCGCATCTCGTGGTCGTGCGGTAGCGTTCTCGCTTCCCACGCCCGGGTTCCCGGGTTCGATTCCCGGCGGGGTCAGGGATTTTCTCTGCCTCGTGATGGCTGGGTGTTGTGTGATGTCCTTAGGTTAGTTAGGTTTAAGTAGTTCTAAGTTCTAGGGGACTGATGACCATAGATGTTAAGTCCCATAGTGCTCAGAGCCATTTGAACCATTTTTTTAAAATGTTCTTTCTTGAATAAACATTGTCCAACATAATTCTCTGTTGGCTAAATCAATTGCTGATGATCGAATAGAGCCCCTGTTATTAAATTATTCATTTAACTTTTATTTTGTGTTTCTGTGGATTTTATGAAATCGCAATTCTAGCTAATGCATAGACTATTTGACTACAGGTCATTGTATGCAGCGAATTAGATGCGGGGCATGAAAGCAGACGTGCGCGGCTCCACTCTACGACTACATAGAACTACTCTTTTTAAACAGAACTGTGCCCAGCCAAAGTACCTAAAGTAAGAGCAATCACAGGTAAACATGCAACTGGCTTGCCTGTATGGGATGCTGGTTTGAAGAGCAACTACACTTAGCAATAAGCGTTAAAAACTGTCCCACATTCAGGCTTCTTTGTTTTACCTTTAAAAATGCATACCAGAGGAACAAAGTTACCTTCATCATTGCAAAAAGTGGTAATTTTTATGGTTTCTCCTTTTCCTCCATAAGTTACTTGACACATTGTAGTAGAACCTGCTTCCGCTATAACTTTGTCTTGCCTAGGATTCATCTGAAAGCCGGTTTCATCCATATTGTACAGGGGCCTAAGTTTATTCAATAAAGAATTTACTGTTAATGCATCCAGAACTAAAAAAAGCTGCAATTGCTTCTCCATTCATTGCCATAGCCCTGTCAATAGAGAAGCCTCGCAACTTTCTCGTCACTTGATGTGGGTAACGTTCCAGAAAGGACTATATCCAATCGCAACCAGCCATTTGAATTTCTTCAGAAAATCCATAATGAATCCCTTTTCTTTCTGCATACTGGAACATGAGCCTGCGCAGAATTTCTCCAGTTGGTGGAATCCACACATCCGCAATTTCTTTATGTAGGTAGCCAATAGTTTCTTGTCGTCTTCATCAGGGCTACCTTGAAATAATAGTAATAATAACGTGATAAATATTCGACACTGAGAAATGTTTGCAGAAATTGGAAATGTGTAGTTGGAGCACCATAGTTAACTTCGAACAACTTTGCATTTAAATCGTTAATTTTTAATTTAATAACATATTATGGGTAAAAAGTCTACTCATTCTGCCCCCAATCAAGGAAAACATTACAATTAATATAATACTGCTTACTTTGTGGGCTCATAGCATGCTTCTTTTCATCGTTCTTTTCTCAGACATCGTTTCAGAGTTCTGTCTGGGAGGCCATATTCTTGGGAAGCTCTAAACGAATTCATTACACCAATCTTTACGTCTCCATAGTCACTAGTAGGGGTTATTCAGACCACCTACTCCAATTTGTTGTTCTTAGACACGTTCGAGGCATTTGCTATGAAAATGACGTATGTAAAAGTGAGCAATAAAATTCGTCAGCGTAACCTCAACAAAACAGTGACATCCCTCTTGAGAATCGGGGTGAGATATCACTTTCCGTGATTAACACAATATGTCCGCCGCATGGAAACTGTAGACGGCAACATAGCCTACACTAAAAAGTAGCCACTATGAGTTAACGAGCATTTCGCTATCATTTAAGTATACGGCCGAAAGACTCAGCCTTCAGGAACTGTGAAACGAACCCTGTCGTCCAGGACCGGGTGCCACAAAGGACGCAGAGCCACCACGAGATGGTGAAACTCACAGACGTCTACTGTCTATTGAGGCCTAAGCGCTGTAGAGTGCGAGTGAGGCAGACGAGAACCTGCGTCATAGGGAAACCCACCAGAAGCTCTTTGTGGCTAAGGAGACGCAGCAGTGTTAAATATGGTGGGCCTAAGATCGGCCAGAAAGGGAAACATTTATGAAAACTATTTAATTCTGTAGTAATGCAGGGAATGAAGCCACAGAATTTTTAATCTGCCATCCTCCATAAATTTTCATGGTGATCCCAATAAAACTTTAATATTGATCATATCTATAAAGTTTAGGATTTACTGTTGAAGTGAAATTAACAAGTTTTGTAACAAAGGCCTGAATGCTAAAATCTGAACGGTTTGGTCGATCTTAACGATCGACATTTCATTTAGAAGAGCATCATTAAAATGACAAAAGTTGTAAATTTAAATTATCAGTATTTCCAGTTCAGCGTCAGATCATCATTTCCCCCCACGAAGCACATTGCACGATGACAGTACGACACCTTATTGAATCATTGGGTAATAAATGGCTCTGAGCACTATGGGACTTAACATCTGAGGTCATCAGTCCCCTAGAACTTAGAACGACTTAAACCTAACTAACCTAAGGACATCACACACATCCATGCTCGAGGCAGGATTCGAACCTGCGACCGTAGCCGTCGCGCGGTTCCGGACTGCGCGCCTAGAACCACTAGACCACCGCGGCCGGCCATTAGGTAATAGAATATTTTTTGTAAAGTTTAGTGTATAATAGTTACTTTTGGTCTTCATTTACTTATCAGAAAGCATATTGGTACAAGGCTACTGGCCGTGACATTCAGAGTTAAGAAGGAAATTGTATTGGTATTATGTAAAAGAATTTAACATTTATTATGTAATGGATATTATTGTTACTTTATTTAGAACGTGAAAGTTGTCAAGCTTTGATTATTTAAACGTGTTAAAATGTAAAGTAATGTAGAATAAGCTATAGCCCTTGAGATGGACGGCTTCAGGAAAGCGAACTGCCGTAGTCAATTGAGCGAGGATTTTGGGTGCACGGTAAACGCGGTCGGGGAGGGGCAGCGACAGTGCTGGTGGAGACTCAAAAGCGGACTGTCAGTCTTTACGTAGCTAGGAAGTGAAACGACTTAGAAAATTTCTGGTGTGAAATCTGACTTTTCGCGAAAATAATGAGGTGGAATATTAGACTTGTATTTCGCGATGAGATTGTTAATGATCGAACTGTGTCAAATGGATATGCGCTCGAGTGTAATAGTAATTCTAAATACGACCACTTTCGCTATTAGTTTGCTTTCTGAATAAATCACCAAATCGCAACTGTGCGGCTTGTATCATTTATGAGTCGTTAATTTAGTTCCCGATATTATTATTACTCTTATTAAATGTTATATTAACTTTGTATTTCGCAAACTTGCCATCAGTCAGACAATTTAACCAAAGGGTCACAAGTGTCTAATTTAGGGCGTGTAATGCGACGCGTGCGGTTCAACCCCTAGACGAGTTTGAGCCAAGACATTTCGGCGAAGAGGAACCGCATGTGAGCCCCAACATCTTTGGGATGTTAGCTCGCAATGTGCTCATCATCTCTGACATTTGGCTCTTCAACTTTATACATACGCTCGTAAGCACTTGAAAATATCCGTGCAACGTCCGCTTTAGCTCTTACTTATACTTACAGTGACATAAGTAGAGCTGCCTTTCCGTCACCCTACAGTTAGGTCGGTATTACACTATAATATTTCTGTGACAAAGAAATATGATCAAATATTCGTCAGATTTTTGACAAAGATCTTTGAAGTGACGCTAAAAAAGGGTATTACGCTGTCATCATTTTTTCGGCAAAGTTCAAGATGGCGGATAGTAACCACTTGTTATTCGTTCGGGGTCAGGGATTTTCTCTGCCTCGTGATGGCTGGGTGTTGTGTGCTGTCCTTAGGTTAGTTAGGATTAAGTAGTTCTAAGTTCTAGGGGACTTATGACCACAACAGTTGAGTCCCATAGTGCTCAGAGCCATTTTGTTATTCGTTTCAGTTACTTGTACCACAGTTGCGAAAAAAAGGAAACGTACTTGGGTGAAGCAGTGAGCATTACGTCGAGGTAGTAAAAGCAGTCAGCAAAATTTGTTACGAGAGCTTCAAGTGGAGCACTTGATGTCTTATACAAATTACTTTCGAACGGATGCGAGTGCATTTCAGTATTTCCTCAATAAAGTGGCTTCTCATATTACAAAACAGAATCCTCACTTGAGAAATGCTGCTTGTATAGAAGACACGCTCACCAAAACACTGATATTTGTTGATACAGGAGACAGCTACTGCAATTTACAATACAGCACTCGAATATCACAGTGCACAGTAACAAAAATAATTCCAGATATGTGTGAAGCGATTTATAAAGCACTGAAGGTAAATAAATGTTTAGTACGCTATATGGGCAGTAATAATTATTTTTATTTTTGAATAATTTAATTAATGGAATTAGCGTTCCAATAAGTACAAAATTAATAAAAAGTACATAACGGATGAATCACTTTACGAGTTAAAAAACAGACAAAGTAGAATGTAAAGCTAAGAAATTTTATTTTATTTTAGATTGTGATCACCTTCTCTATTCTGGCTTGCTGAAAACCTGTCTGGATGTTTCCAGATGTAGAGGTGAATGGCTGTAGCTCTGATTGTGGGTGTGAAGTCGCCTGCAGCATATTCCACCTGCTCATCAGCACACGATTAATACTATGCATTGTGCCCCTTGCTCACCCCCTACCCCAGTCGAAGCAAAGTTATTAAAAAGAATCGGAGGAACACAACAACTTAACTTTGAGGTCACGTTTGTAAGCATCGAGGTCTACAGGTTTTATCCACAGCGAGGCTCTAAATTTAATCATATTTCTTTAAGGAAAGGCGAGATTTTTCAGAGTTCTCTACTGCACTGTGAAGTTTCTTTGACATAAATATTTGACGTATCAGCTTTGACAAAGAAATATGATAGTGTAATATCGGCTTTCGCAAGTGCCCTACATAATGGTGTCACTATCTGTCACCAACATTTGGAAATGATAACTTAAGGCAACTCTCTCCGATAGGCATCTCCGTCCAATCCATTCTATGCAGTGTTAGTTTAATGTTCTATGACGTTTCTAGTTTCAGCACTGTAT
Source organism: Schistocerca serialis cubense (assembly GCF_023864345.2). NCBI lineage: Eukaryota > Metazoa > Arthropoda > Insecta > Orthoptera > Acrididae > Schistocerca > Schistocerca serialis. The sequence continues at coordinate 443,266,846 of NC_064643.1, forward strand.
TGCAGTTTTGCATCTAAAAATGAGTTTAAAGACTCTGCAGCATAACTGTCGGTCGAAATAGCTGGCGTATGAGTGTGAAGTGTTCTAGTGGCACTTTCACAGAACTCTATAACAGCCCATTATCAGTTAGCTTATCGCTTCGAAGCCTGAACACATCTAAATCTGTATTTCGCGTGCCGCTGTCATTTGTCCCCTTTTCTGTTCCAATCACGAATTCTGCTGCAGGAAGAGTTGAATGCTCGTCATGAGCTCCAGTTTCTCTGGTTTTACCCTCATCGGCATTCCACGAGTCGTATTTAGGTGAAGATATAGTGTTTTCCGTCTGTTCATGGGACAAATACTCTCTGAATTCTAATTGTACGTGAAATTGAGAGTAACAAAAATTGAATTCATGAGAAGCTGTTTTTTGATAAACATGCACTGAGGCGCCGAAGAAACTGGTATGGCATGCGTATTCAAATACAGAGATACGTAAGCGGACAGAATACGGGGCTGCGGTCGGCAACATCTATATAAGACAAGTGTCTGGCGCAGTTGTCAAATCGATTACTGCTGCTACAAGGGCAGGTTATCAAGATTTAAGTGAGTTTGAGCTTGGTGTTATAGTCGGCGCACGAGCGATGGGACACAGCATTTCCATGGTAACGATAAATTGGGGATTTTCCCGTACGACCACTTCACGAGTGTACCGTAAATATCAGGAATCCAGTAAAACATCAAATCTCCGACATCGGTGCGGGCGGAAGAAGATCCTGCAAGAACGGGACCAACGACGACTGAAGAGAATCGTTCAACGCTACAGTATTGTAACCCTTCTGCAATACTGGGCCATCAACAAGTGTACAAGTGTCAGCGTGCTAACCATTGAACGAAACATCGTCGATATGGGATTTCTGAGCCGAAGGCTCACTCGTGTACCCCTGATGACTGCACGACACAAAGCTTTACGCCTCACCTGGGCCCATCAACACCGACATTGGACTGTTGATGATTGGAAACGTGTTACCTGATAGGACAATCTCGTTTCAAATTGTATCTTGCATATGGACTTGTACGGATATGGAGACAACCTCTTGTATCCATGACCCTGCATGTCAGCAGTGACTTTCGAAGCTGGTGGTGGAGGCTCTGTAATGGTGTGGGGTGTGCGCAGTTGGAGTGATAAGGGACCCCTGATACGTCCAGAGACGCCCCTGACAGGTGACACGTACGTAAGCATACTGTCTGATCACCTGCATCCATTCATGTCCATTGTGCATTGCGACGGACTTGGGCAATTCCAGCTGGACGTGCGACACCCCACACGTCCAGAATTGCTACAGAGTGGCTCCAGGAATACTCTTCTGAGTTTGAACACTTCCGCTGGCCACCAGACTCTCCCGGTCATGAATGTTATTGAGCGTATCTGGGATGCCTTGCAACGTGCTGATCAGAAGGGATCTCCACCTCTTCGTACTCTCACTGATTTATGGATACCCCTGCAGGATTCATGGTGTCAATTCCCTCCAGCGCTACTTCAGACATTAGTCGAATCCATGCCACGTCGTGTTACCGCTTTCTGCGTGCTCGCGGGGGCCCTACACGGTATTAGGCAGGTGTACCAGTTTCTTTGGCTCTTCAGTGTGGTATCGTGGTATCATCAGATATATACTGAGCAAATGAGGCAGTGGAAATGAAAAACATTTAGGAACTTCTGCGAAAGTTACGTACACCGAGACGTTTAATTATAAATAATGAGGTGACTTATTTCAAAAGCCAGGGTTAGCATTGGTCCAATCGATTCGAAACAAAATAGAGTGTTCCAAAGCACTGGTCCCCTCTCATTTCACTGCTCTTCGTACTACAGGGGTCGCAGGAGGAATGGTCAACATTCAGGGATATGACAGGAACGCTCATTTGAGGTAAAACTCTTCATATGGACATATGTTTTATCCCGAATGGTTAACGAGATAGAACACATTTAATGTGTATTTGTTTTTGGGTTAGTGGCGAGCACGTACCTGTCTTACCTATCCGACCTATGTGACGTTCTATTCTAGCCCAACCGACCTCCTTGTTTCAGCCTCTTTGCTCGGCATGTCTTTCTGCCATTAAACTAGCCCGTTGAAAGTGCAGTTGTCCATGATGTTCCGTGATGAAATACTGCGATGGACTGAGAGTGTATCAGAGAGAAGCATTTATTAACAGTATCTGTGCACGGGCTGACTATAATGCCACACATCTATACTAATGAAGAATATGCAGACAAGATACATGTTTTCGGCTTTGCGATGGCAGCCCTCCTGCTGCTGTTGAAGAAAACCGTCGACGTTTTCCGACAATTCGCATTCCTGATCGTAGACCGTTTACCACAGTTTTTTGTACATGGCTCGAAACAAGTATTCTTCCAAGTCCTCATTTTTCCGCAACAGTGCACAAATGCACTGAAGTTGACGGTGGGATATTCGAACACCTGTTCGGAACTGTACAACAACTGTAATGGGACGTGTACGATAACGCTTAGAGGGGAGTGTGTTAATATATGTATTTTTGAATTGATACTTTGCTAAACGCATGTTTACTAGCTGTTGCATGTATGCAAATCTAACAAAGTATTGAATAATACAGAAGATAAATAATAATGCAGATTAAATGAGTTCTCTCTCGGAAATCATTCGGAATATGGTATATGTCCATTTGAAGTTTCTTGCTTCAAATGATCGTTTACGTCATATGCCTGAACAGCCTTTGGACATTAAGTGACAATATTTGAAGCAGAATGTCTAAAAATGATCTGACAGATGGATATCAGTATTATTTAATATGTCCTGGGTATGTCATGCAAAGGGCCTGAGAGTGACAATGAACAGGGAGAAACTCACAATATTAACTAACGATACTGCAAGAGAAAATTAATGTTATGCTCTGTCTCTTGATAACAAATGCGTAAAATTTAAACCAGAGAATGTTTGGCATTTTTGTCACATTAAATAAGACTATTGCTCACCTCAGACAGCAAAATATTTAATAGAACGAATATGGCCTTTGAGAATCTTTACTGTAACTACCTGTGAGTCAAGAAACATATATACTTATATGAAAAGTTATGACTAGATTGAAAAAGGCGGTGGAAGAAAGTGCTAATCCCCATATTCGAAACAGCTGGTCTGATTAAACTATTTATTGTGTTTTGAAATGCACTACATTCCGGTAAAGAGTTGTTTCCTTTGTATCATTGGAAAGAAATGACTACTAAATATTGTTTTGTCTTTTGCATTAGTATTCTCGTATTTGCGTTTCATCAACATACAACACGCAACAATTAAAATTGACGCTGTCGTGGTTAAGCGCTTTCTATCGCCCACCCCTTCAATTGTAAGCTGCAGAAAGGCAATTTTTAACGACAAACCACCAAGCACTTTGGATAGCTTAACTGTGTGGCGTGTCTAGGAGATCCAGTCCCGTTAATCTACGGGACCTTAGACATATGCATAATTGCCTCTGACCCATCCCCCAATCACCAATTTGTGTTATTTTTCCTACAATAAGTTCCATGGGTGAATAGACGCGGGTTCCGACAACAGCGCTTTTCAAGGGTACTCCAGAACGAAGATACAAAAGGTATCCGCATTATAAATACGGCACTACCAGTGATCCATATGTCACGCAACAGTCCCTAGCTATTCATTATACCCCAGAAATGGTAAACAAATTAATGATGATTTTACTACGTATAGTTCCCACAGGGACTGCGAGGACAAGATTAGATTAATTACAGCGCACACACGGGCGTTTAGATTGTCATTCTTCCCACACTCCATACATGAATGCAACAGGAAGAAGTCCTTATAACTAATACGGAAGAAGCCTATGCCGTGCACTTTATAGTGCCACCGTGGTCTGCAAAGTAAGGATGTACATGTTTACTGTGATCGGGAACTTTAGGCCAGTGCTGCTAGTGCTGCCACCGAGCGGAACGACACAGAACTTCAAAGGTACTACGTTCTGTCGCTAGGAAGCGCTGCTGTCACGCGCGGATGTTTACGACTCAGCGTACTGGAATAAACGTCGAAGTTCGCGAAGGACGCGGGCGAAAGGCTCTTACTTAACACATTATCCCGGCAGAAGCTTGGTGTTATACGTAGTTCAGCCCGTCGTCGGGAAACCCGCTGCGTCCACATAGTGGTGTGGTGCATCGTGACGTATAGGTAACAATGATCAAGTTTGCAACGCGTGACTACCATACTGCACATAAACGGTGGATGATGATACTACGGTACCATTCTACTAATGCACTTGAACTCTGCGTCCTTTCTCAGTTGTGTAATAATCTGTACTGAAAACGTGGATCGATCAGAATAATTCTATTTTCATGTACTTCTAGCAGTTAGACCGAATTACTGCCAGTCTTCTTCGCCGCACATATTCCTCTTGCTTTGCTTGCCATTGTTTAGTGCAAATAGTAGAATAACTGCTTCAGTTATGCAATTACGGTATTACAATTAAATATCATATTTTCGCCCACGCTAAAGAATTGGTAAGTGTTTACGTTACGAGCGTGCTCTCCGCATCTTTGTTTTGGCTCTGGTAACTGATTAATGAGAATGCTGATTACCTCGCTGTTAAAGCGGGTACACAGTGACTGGACTAATATGAGCAAACTGCAGGATAATTTCAATGATTAACTAACCAGTACGATAAAAATAGACTTCGGAATGCATGGATGTTTTTTTGCTTGCCGCCTTTCTTACCACGCAGAATTTAATATTCTGTGACTGAGAGATTATGTTATATTTGACAGAACGCAGTTTTTCAGGCAGCTGGAAAATGATTTCAATTCCTTCTCTCGATAAGATTCATCCAATTTGACTTGCTATTGCTACATATACCGGAAGCAACGCCGTATGCTCATTTTTTGTTTACTAATCTGTTGTGCGGCCGGACGAAAGAAAAAGATGCTTCGCTCTATCAAAGGATAGTCATGGTCTCAGACATTTAAAATGTTTCGCGTGAATGTGATATAGCTAGTTGTGACGGACTACTGGAACCATTTCCGTCTGCTGTACTGAAAAAGTACAGAAATCTAAAAAAAGTCCTCAGAGGTTGAATAAAATCTTAAGAAAAAGCACCGGATCTGGTCAGAGCATAAACGGTTTCTAGCCCATGCTTCCAACTACCGGGATTCAGTCACTAGGCTGAGAAAATTATGATGTGAGTCAACACTTCAACAGAGGATATGTTTACTCAGATACCTGGAAATGAATATATCAAATATCTTACACTGCAAACGATACAATGTCACTGCGAGCGATGTATCATCGCTGGTGCTTATATAACCTCTGGTCGCAGGAGGCAGTTTAGCATTAACCCCTGCAGCATCGCTTCACCAATTGGCAGTCAGATACTCTTCTGACGAAGACAAGCTTTGACTTTGTAACGCTCAACAGAAATTTCTTCAAAATAGTGCTTTTGAAATCACTTCATGTTGTGCCATAAACATTTCAGAATTGATGTTTCTTTCCAATTTATTTTGATTGTGAAAGCAATATGAATCTCTTGGTACTATGTGCAATATGTTAACTTATATGTTAGCTCATATAAGATTTACATTCTGAGGGTAAAAGTAGACATCGTTGTTTACCTTTGATTGATATTTTATTAGGCTAGTTTGAATTCTTATACAGTTTTTTACATGGATAGAGGAAATTACTGTAATTATATGCAGTAATATAGTAACATTTTGAAGGTCTTATTGTAAAAATCTGTACAGCATTATGTCCTACACTTTTACATAATTCATATAAAATTTGTTGTTAAGTTAAACTAATTATACTCTTTTTTACTTATTTGTTTGAAAGTAAAAACATATCTGAGCATGAACTTTTTAGAAGCAGCTTTGCTTTCAGACAAATATTCAGTCCCTACTAATTATCATTACATTTTATTTAGAAAGTTACTATTATATTCTGTAACTATAATTAAGGGGAAACTTGTTTCTCCACTGAACACCAGGGCTTATTATTCTCCTATATGACGATTATAGCAGTGTCTTTCAGGAAGATAATCATTCTGCTGACATATATTCTTCAAATTGATAAGACTCTTTTCTTACGGTGATTATTTGCTTGCTGCTATATTTCTAGCATTTGTACCTGGTGATAACAATTTTTAGTGATTTCTTTTTGTTCTTGCCTTGCAATCCTTATTAACATAAGCTTTACTTCAGGACCATCTTTTTTAACTGTCTAGAACAATTTAAAATAAGAAACTTCCTGGCAGATTAAAACTGTGTGCCCGACCGAGACTCGAACTCGGGACCTTTGCCTTTCGCGGGCAAGCGCTCTACCATCTGAGCTACCGAAGCACGACTCACGCCCGGTACTCACAGCTTACTTCTGCCAGTACCTCGTCTCTTACCTTCCAAACTTTACAGAAGCTCTCCTGCGAACCTTGCAGAGCTAGCACTCCTGAAAGAAAGGATATGGCGGAGACATGGCTTAGCCACAGTCTGGGGAATGTTTCCAGAATGAGATTTTCACTCTGCAGCGGAGTGTGCGCTGATATGAAACTTCCTGGCAGATTAAAACTGTGTGTCCGACCGAGACTCGAACTCGGGACCTTTGCCTTTCGCGGGCAAGTGCTCTACCAACTGAGCTACCGAAGCACGACTCACGCCCGGTACTCACAGCTTTACTTCTGCCAGTACCTCGTCTCCTACCTTCCAAACTTTACAGAGTCGTGCTTCGGTAGCTCAGATGGTAGAGCGCTTGCCCGCGAAAGGCAAAGGTCTCGAGTTCGCGGCCACACAGTTTTAATCTGCCAGGAAGTTTCATATCAGCGCACACTCCGCTGCAGAGTGAAAATCTCATTCTGGGGACAATTTAAAATAATTTAACTATGTGTGGGTTACTGTTTCATAGTAACAAATATCTTGTGACGTTATAAGTTTAATTTTTTTTCCTTTGACTTATGTAGATTACGTACCATGTCGTTGATGTAGACTACTGATCCATCTATTACAGTTAATTTTATATTCATCTTTCTTTACTAAAGTTATTTAAATGTTTTCTCCCCAGATTCTTAATCTTATTCTGTATATTGTTTGCCGCTCGTTCCTGGTGGTTAATTACGTTACATATTATAATTTCTGTAATTATAGTCCACTCTTTGTTTGTATTATTAGTTTCACGATTCAGTTGACGTTTGTTATTAAAACTACTCGTCACAAGTCGATCTTCGATTGTTTGCCATAAATATTCATATTTCGAGAAAAAAATCTTCATCTTTTCACATTTGTTACAAGAAAATATTCAACCAGTGTAAAGTTTCTAATGCTTGACTATGTCTTTTGCTTCAGAAGAACGTAATTTATTGCGATGTGAGATGGGTTTTCGCGTTAATTTTCAATATTACGTCGTCTGGAGGCGACGTTATTCATTGTCTTTATTGACTGTAGCACATTCTATGACTTCCCCATTGTTATAAGGAAAGTTTTACCTTCTGTCTGTACTACTTAGATTTGTTGGAAGACTCTGTAACAAGTGTAAGTCATACACGAAACAGAGTGGTTTATAAAACTGCCCTTTGACCGATTCTTGATTATTGTTCAACAGTCTGGAATCGTTAAAAACTTGGATTAATGGAGGAGATAAAGAAAACTCGAAGAAGGTTTACGCGCTTCTTCAGGGATACGTATAGTCCGCATGAAAGTATCATAACAATGCCCAATAAAGAGAGATGCTTTAAGGATAGGCGTTGTGTATTGCGGAAAGTCTTGCAAACTCAGAGGACTCACGTCTCAAACCACCAGTAAACGCATCAAGTTCTCCAACACAAATCTATTGAACGAACTGCAAAGGCAAATTTAGGGCACTGTGGATTTATTAATGAGGTTGTCTACAGGCTTTCTTCACGCTTAACATATGCGAACGGAGTGGAAACCGGAGACAGGAATGTGGTACAATATGTAACCTCTTTCATACGTCGCACGGGGATTTGCAGAGCACAGATTTAGATTTTCTACAATTTTGGACGACTTTTTACGCTATTGGACATTTAAATTTTTCAAAAAATGTTCATAGATTTTGTGAATAGTTGCTTGAAACTATATTTAACATTTCTCGATATTTGATTTAATGCTTTCTGCTTGTGCAGGAGAGCAGGATATTTTAAAACACACTATGTGATCAAAAGTATCCGGACACCTAGCTGAAAATTCGTGGCACCTTCCATCGGTAAGTCTGGAATTCAGTATGGTGTTGGCCCACCCTTAGCCTCGGTGATAGCTTCCACTCTCGCAGGCATACGTTCAATCAGGTGCTGGAAGGTTTCTTGGAGAATAGCAGTCCATTCTTCACGGAGTGCTGCACTGAGGAGAGGTATCGATGTCGGTCGGTGAGGCCTGGAACGAAGTCAGCGTTCCAAAAATCCCAAATGGATTCTATAGGATTCAGGTCAGGACTCTGTACAGGCCAGTCCATTACACGGATGTTATTGTCGTTTAACCACTCCGCCATAGGCCATGCATTATGAACAGGTGCTCGATCGTGTTGAAAGATGCAGTCGCCAATGTCGAATTGCTCTTCGACAGCTGGAAGAAAGAAGGTGCTTAAAACATCAATGTAGGCCTGTTCTGTGATAGTGCCACGTAAAATAACAAGGGGTGCAAGCCCCCTCCATGAAAAACACGACCACAACATAACCCCACCGCCTCAGAATTTTACTGTTGGCACTACACACACTGGCAGATGACGTTCACCGGCATTCGCCATACCCACACACCGCCATCGGATCGTCACATTTTGTACCGTGATTCGTCACTCCACATAACGTTTTTCCACTGTTCAGTCGTCCAATGTTTACGCTCCTTACACCAAGCGAGGCGTCGTTTGATATTTACCGGCGTGATGTGTGGCTTATGAGCAGCCGTTCGATCATGAAATCGAAATTTTCTCACCTCCTGCCTAACTGTCATAACACTTGCAGTGGATCGTGATGCAGTTTGGAATTCTTGTCTGATGGTCTGGATAGATGTCTGCCTATTACACATTATGACCCTTGTAAATTCCCCACAAAAATCTTAATAAAAAAAGAAAATGAACCATGAATTTAAATATTGTAACCTCGGAACAAAATTGGCTCCCATTTATAATCTCTGTGCAGAAATGCATTCACCTTTAATGTTCCCACAAAATTCTTTTCTCATTTAATGTTAAGTTCGAAACAGAAAAATTCCTAAACCCAAAAATAATAAAAAAGGAAAATTCAGTTACCTGGTAAATTTTATGACGACAGCAGCGCTGCGCCACGGCCCTGTATTCTGAATTAAAAAAACGCAAAAATTCTTGCCTCAATAAAAACTGCGAATATATCTGCTCTTACCTAAAAAGTTTTCGGCACAGCTCCGTGCAATGCTGGCCTATGCTTTGTGACTCGTGAAAGGAATTAATTATTCATTGGATAAAATCTTTAAATTGAAATGAATGGTTTTTTTTAAAAAAAATTTACTTTACATTATAAAAATTATTATTGGGGCATTTTTTGAAAGAAATTGGATGACAGTTAACATACATTACTAGACATGCGCTAGGCTGCTTCTTTACCTTCTACAATAATACTCATCCTCCAGAGTCCCGACCAGAGCAGACTGCCGACACGTGCAGACACGCGCCGACTACTGCCAATTACTGCCAACTCCCGCAGACTACTGTCGACTAATGCCGACTACCAACAACTAACTACATACTGCTCTCTGGTCAGAGACTCTGCTAAGTCTTGCCTGTTGCAGGCAGCGCATACATCGCATACCTCTTACACCCTCTTCAACTGTCGGCAGTCTCTGTCAGTCAACAGACGAGGTCGGTCTGTACGCTTTTGTGTTGTACGTGACCCTTCACATTTCCACTTCACTATCACATCGGAAACGGTGGACCTAGGGATGTTTAGGAGTGTGTAAATCTCGCGTACAGACGTATGACTCAAGTAACATACTATCACCTGATCATGTTCGAAGTCCGTGAGTTCCGCGGAGCGCCCCATTCTGCTCTCTCACGATGTAGTCCAGTCAAATAGTAGATATACCTTGCAAAAGGTGGGGTAGAAGAGTTTATTTTTTCAACTCGTTCATATGGTTGGAAAGATTAGAAAACCGAGTTTTGCCGACAAAATTTCGCTTGGGAAAACTTTCTGCAGTCAAAAAACTTTGAAAATTTCGGACTTTTTTCAGTTTTTTCAAAATATCTCAGTTTCATTTGCTCCTATCGCTTTAACGTCTATTTTCTTTTTTAAAGAGCACAAAATTCTCTACAAATTTGATTTTTGCCATTTTTTTCTACTCCCAATAATTTAAGGCGCTACAGCGCCTCAAAAAATAACAATTTTTCAAATTTTGAGCATAGTGGCAAGATACCTTATTTTTGAACATTATTTTTTCAGTTTCTGTTTGTGTAGTATAAATACATTATACATCATGTTATAAGTTGGAATTTACCACCTCATTTTCAGGTATTCAATTTCTCTGTATGCAACATGAGGATTGCTGGGCACCCAACTATTGTGATTCTTACATCACTACCTGAAGTTCACTATGAGCCACCTCAGCTCTGGTATTTGTAAAACTATAAATATAAAAATACATCATTAAGAGACATAAACACACACACACACACACACACACACACACACACACACACACACATACACACGCACACAAAATAAATTGTGTCAGGAAACTGAACTATTATTAGCTGCAATAGGCAACCTAATTAGGTAGGTAATTATTCTTGTGTATAAAAGCCACACAGTTGACATTAAAAATAAGTAGCTTTATTACAATTAAAATGCATTGTCAGTTACTAAAAAATGTTGACAGTTCTGGGTGTGTAATACTTGAAATATTGCACTTAAGCTCACTTGAGACAGATATGAGCATCACTTCCAACGTTTTGATGAGCCAGGTTCCTCAGTGTCACCAGAAATACCTTGAGTTACGGATTCAAGGTCTGTACATAGAGTTGATCCCAGATTGACCTTTTCTTTAAACAGCGAGTCAGCCTTAGCAAGTTCGTTGGTTTCGTCAGCGGTTTCCTCAACATCCTCCATAACATCTTCTTCACTGTCTTCATATAAAAATTTTGGTACATTTTCACAAGTGACCCCAATACATTTCTTGCAAATTGAAGAACATTTCAAACCCACTTTTCTGCAGGAGCACGCTCCGCCACAGTTCAGCTTGCATGAGCATGAAACAATATGAAGAAGTGCTTCAGGTGCTGGATCTTGGCTCATTATAACGGGTATTGGACCGTGGTCACTGTGATTCCAGCCCAATTTCTCAGGAGGTTCCCAGTTTCCCATCCTACTTTGGACTTGTTGGTAAGTCCGCAACGAATGATGTTGTGCAGCATCTTGTGTAGGTGGCAACCGTGCAAGATTCAGTTTGCTCTTTGTGGCAGACTTGGCGAATAGCTGGTACCACAAATGGTCTAGTGTGTGGGAACTGCTGACACCTCCACTATACAATGCGATAGTAACCTGTTCTCCTGCAGTTGTTATTTCTTCACGGGTAGCATGTGGTCTATTGAACGTGCAAAGCGCTGAGGTTAGGTGTTCATTTTTCGCAACAATATTGCAGCACTTAATTTTTCCTTGACCAAAAAAGCAGATGTTGTATCACATCCGCTAAAGGTGTGAGTGAACAGAATATATTCACTGTCAAACTTGTAAGATGCAGTGGAAAACCACTTGTCTTCTGCATTTCCTCTGCCTGGCTTTAAGAAAAATAAATTTTCAATGCCTTGCCCCAAACCGGTCATGATCACAAGCAGGTCAACATCTTCTCCTACAATGACAACACTTCCAAAATCTTTGGTTCTTGAAATGGCAGATGTTACAGTTATAACGTCAGCATCTTCTTGTGCCTGATGCACTTCAATGCTACACTCCAGAAATTCCATTTTAAGAAGTGTGATCAAACGCATCTTGTTTCGTTCGTTGTACAAGAACTTGTCCTGAGGGACTTGGTTCACCATCTCTGATTCAACCACAACGTCAACCAAAGAATGTTGTTTGGACCTACGAATCCTCTCAGCACTGTTTGTGCTACATTTGTCTCCCTCACATGGATACCCAACAAAATAGCAAATTGAGATCCAAAATGAGTTGCAGGTAAGAAACATAGCTTTGGGCTATTGATTTGAAGGAAACATTTCGAGTCCAAGTCACTTTGTGGATAAGGTACCCTCCATCAATGAGAAAAAATTTACTCGGTCCACCTGACTTCACATCTTCCACTGGAACGAAGGCATTGTAGAATGAAGATTTTGTTCTTTTTCGCATGCCTTTTTCTGAGAATAGGGTCATTGGGTAAGGAGCAAGTTCATATTTCAGGAAGGCTTTTAACTTTTCTTCACTTTGTTTCATTAAATAAATCCTTTGGAAAAGAGTTAAAGGATCAACGGGAGTAATTTTAGTGCTCCCAGCTTGTACAGAATTGAACGCAGAAAGGAGAGTCACAACTTTATCTTTTCTACGGAACTACATCGTGGAAATTGTCACCAATTATTCTTTGCTCGAAATTTGAAAAAATTGGTATTTTTTGACGCACTGTAGCGCCTTAGATACTGGGAGTAGAAAAAATGGTACGAATCAAATTTGTAGAGAATTTTGTGCTCTTTAAAAAAGAAACTAGACGTCAAAGCGATAGGAGCAAATGAAACTGAGATATTTTGAAAAAACTGAAAAAAGTCTGAAATTTTCGAAGTTTTTTGACAGAAGAAAGTTTTCCCAAGAGAAATTTTATTGGCAAAACTTGGTTTTCTAACCTTTCCAACAATATGAACGAGTTAAAAAAATAAAATCTTCTACCCCACCTTTTGCAAGGTACAGGCTTTTTTTTCTGACAGTTTCACTGGACTAATGTGTAATTGACTACTGAGGTCGCTGATATGGAGTACCTGCCAGAAGGTGGCAGCACAATGCACCTAATATGAAAAACGTATGTTTTCGGAAGTGTCCAGATACTTTTGATCACATAGTGTATTTTCTACTAACTTTCAGATCTACGCCTATTAATGTTTCCTTTCCAAAGATACAGAAATGTATTTCATCGTTAGGTGTTTTGCCTGTCATAATACGTCATGGAAACTCTATTTTATCGTAAAATTCTGGTATAAACAATTTAATTGCTGTCAAACTCTTTTTACACTTCGATCACATGTATATACTTGTTTATCATTTGAGAATGCTATGTTTAGTTTTCTGTTGAGATCTCTGCTGTCGACATGAAATGGTCAATCAGGCTTAACGCTTGCTCCAAGGCTTCTGTGAGTGATATGTCCCTGGCCTGCGTTGCGCAAGATCAGGGCCACGGTGCAGCCGTCGTCTTTAAGCTAGTTTCAGCTTCTCCCTGCAGGAATCGCTTCAGAGCGTGCTGTTGCTTCTGATATTTGATTTGCAGTAGCAAGCGTCATTTCCCACGTCACAAATTTTCAGTAACTCTGTCTTGAGACGAGCGCCAGGCACTAGGACAAGTTTCCTTAAAGAACCGCTACTTCCTTCTGCTTCCCATTAATCATTTTTGCTTCCAGATCTTATATAATGTATTTTAGAAATGCAAACGGTGTTACTTGTCGTAACTGATCCATTTACGTAGTAAGTAGGAATATTTAAAATATTTTTCCCTGATGCTTAAGAACCGTGTGCACGTTTTTAAGATCACTAATACACTCCTGGAAATGGAAAAAAGAACACATTGACACCGGTGTGTCAGACCCACCATACTTGCTCCGGACACTGCGAGAGGGCTGTACAAGCAATGATCACACGCACGGCACAGCGGACACACCAGGAACCGCGGTGTTGGCCGTCGAATGGCGCTAGCTGCGCAGCATTTGTGCACCGCCGCCGTCAGTGTCAGCCAGTTTGCCGTGGCATACGGAGCTCCATCGCAGTCTTTAACACTGGTAGCATGCCGCGACAGCGTGGACGTGAACCGTATGTGCAGTTGACGGACTTTGAGCGAGGGCGTATAGTGGGCATGCGGGAGGCCGGGTGGACGTACCGTCGAATTGCTCAACACGTGGGGCGTGAGGTCTCCACAGTACATCGATGTTGTCGCCAGTGGTCGGCGGAAGGTGCACGTGCCCGTCGACCTGGGACCGGACCGCAGCGACGCACGGATGCACGCCAAGACCGTAGGATCCTACGCAGTGCCGTACGGGACCGCACCGCCACTTCCCAGCAAATTAGGGACACTGTTGCTCCTGGGGTATCGGCGAGGACCATTCGCAACCGTCTCCATGAAGCTGGGCTACGGTCCCGCACACCGTTAGGCCGTCTTCCGCTCACGCCCCAACATCGTGCAGCCCGCTTCCAGTGGTGTCGCGACAGGCGTGAATGGAGGGACGAATGGAGACGTGTCGTCTTCAGCGATGAGAGTCGCTTCTGCCTTGGTGCCAGTGATGGTCGTATGCGTGTTTGGCGCCGTGCAGGTGAGCGCCACAATCAGGACTGCATACGACCGAGGCACACAGGGCCAACACCCGGCATCATGGTGTGGGGAGCGATCTCCTACACTGGCCGTACACCACTGGTGATCGTCGAGGGGACACTGAATAGTGCACGGTACATCCAAACCGTCATCGAACCCATCGTTCTACTATTCCTAGACCGGCAAGGGAACTTGCTGTTCCAACAGGACAATGCACGTCCGCATGTATCCCGTGCCACCCAACGTGCTCTAGAAGGTGTAAGTCAACTACCCTGGCCAGCAAGATCTCCGGATCTGTCCCCCATTGAGCATGTTTGGGACTGGATGAAGCGTCGTCTCACGCAGTCTGCACGTCCAGCACGAACGCTGGTCCAACTGAGGCGCCAGGTGGAAATGGCATGGCAAGCCGTTCCACAGGACTACATCCAGCATCTCTACGATCGGCTCCATGGGAGAATAGCAGCCTGAATTGCTGCGAAAGGTGGATATACACTGTACTAGTGCCGACATTGTGCATGCTCTGTTGCCTGTGTCTATGTGCCTGTGGTTCTGTCAGTGTGATCATGTGATGTATCTGACCCCAGGAATGTGTCAATAAAGTTTCCCCTTCCTGGGACAATGAATTCACGGTGTTCTTATTTTAGTTTCCAGGAGTGTAGTTTAAATTTAGCCGTTATATTTCATTTGCAAGAAATACGGAGTCCTCTTCGAGAGCGGAGCGTCCTTTTTCTTACATTTTCAGCCACATGGCGGTACTAACTAATAGACTGGAATTGGGACTTACCTTTCCTTTCTACATGACTATTACTCTGAAACCTACAGCATATGAATTTGTTATTAGTTATTATGACGTTGTGTGAAAATTATTTTATTGTTTGTGAAGGCGTAGGATGCGTTATAGCACATAACATTCGGTACATTTTTATTTTTAAATGAATTCCGTGTTAAAAAATCAAAAGTGAGCAAAAACGCTATGTCATGCAAAGTCACGTTTAGTAGTTTACATTGTTTAAAGTTATGAAACTAATTGAATAACTAGCACCTGCAAGTGGCAGTCAAATGAAGACCGAGCATCCCCAACACACGTTAAGACATCTAGCCCACTGGGAGACGAGACGATCAATTCCTATTTCATAGAACACTGTCGGCCCGTGACGGATCCACTCATACACTTCCTCGTCAGACTGAAACCGACCTCTACGCATGTCTTTCGGCCGCCAAAGGTGTGAAAATCACAGCATGGAAGACGCACGGTGTATGAAAGGTCTTGCAGTGTTCCCCAGTTAAATCGCTGAAACCCAGCGCTCATCCGGTAGTCCCTGTGGGGACGGGCGTTGTGCAACAGTATGCTTCTGTCCGACAGCATTCCTGGGCGTTGCAGATTCTGCATTGTCTTCATAGCACTGTACAATGACAGTGGTTCTACGCTCGAGGAAACAGAGAGCCCCTGCAGTCGAAGAAGGTCGTCATGAGCTTCCCGAAACTTGTGCTAACAGTTTTGGATATGTATCCAAGGTTCTCGGGTGTCCAGCCGGATCCGATCGTCGAAGTTCCACGATCGATCGGATCCGGCTGGACACCCGAGAACCTTGGATACAGCACATTCGCCGGGAAAGCCTCAGATCACATAGTTTTGGATTTCTTTGGCGGTATAGGTGTGGAAAAAAATTAAATGAACGTGTGGGAAGTTCGGTCGACGAGTGCAAGTCTTATTTCAGTCGACGCCACATTGGGAGACTTGCGGGCCGGTGATGAGGATGAAATGATGACGAGGACAACACAACATCCAGTCCACGAGCGGAGAAAATCTCCAACCCGGCCGGGAATCGAACCCGGGCCCGCTGCATGGTAGGCAAACACATTACCAGCTAAGCAGCTGAACATAGGTGTGGAATGTTTCCATTATTGGATTTGCGTTTGTCCTCTGTCTGTCGCAATGCTGTCGGGCGGAATTATCCTGTATCACTATAACGTATGCCGCCTCACTGCCAATCGGACGAATAGCTACCCTTCAGTGATTTGGCTGGAAGCACTGCAACATCCATGTGATTTTCACACCTTTGGCGACGTGAAGAAAGACATGCGTAGACGCCGGTTTCAGTCGGACGAGGAAGTATATGAGTGGGTACAGTTGTGGATCCGTCAGCGGCCGACCGCCTTCCACCAAACAGGAACTGGTCGTCTCGTCTCCCAGTGGGCTGAATGTCTCATCGCATGTTGTGATTACTTTTGAATGGAACCATTCCATGGCCCTGTTGCGCAGGATGTCAGTTTTCATTTGACTGCCCCTCATAGTATCTTCTGACAGGTGTATTTGTACAATGTCTTTGTTGTATTCTATAAGGAACGCTTTTTACTTCATGGCGTTTCTCCTTACGACCGTATCTTTCAATTGTACCCTTTAGTAGCTCCCGTGCATCCGTTGATTGTAGTGTGAAACATTTATTGTCTTTTTACTCTACGGAGGATACATCGCTTTGTTTGTTTGTTTGTTACACATTCCACATGCTTTCTCCTGGCTTCTTTTCTCAATTCGTCGGCTGTTAGAAGTTTAAAGTCGGGAATTATGTTCTTCTTACCAGCTTCCAGAGACGAAATCTCTTGATAAGATAGGTAAGGATGTGTAGTTGTTGACAAAATATATTACATACACTGAAAGCTGGCTAAACCCGGAGATAAGTTCAGCTGAAATTTATCGAAGAACCTAACGGTGTTTCGAACGGATGGGCTAAACACAGTTGGCGGTGGCGCGTTTCTTTCAGTTAGAAGTAGTTTATCTCGTATCCAAATTGAAGCAGACAATTCCTGTGATCTGCTATGGGCAGACGTCATTCTTGGTAACCGAAATAAAATAATAATTGCATCCTTTAACCGACCTCCCAACTCAGATGATACAATTGCTGAAATGTTGAAAGAAAACTTGAATTTCGTTTCAAACACATACCCGACTCAAACAATTATACTTGGTGCTTACTGTAAATTACCGTGGATATGTTGGCGAAAATATATGTTTAAACCCGGAGGTACGCATAAAACATCAACATAAATTGTGCCCACGTGAATAGTAAATGGATTGTGGAAACACACTTGACCTCTTAGCAACAATTAAACCTGAGCTAATAACGAGCACCAAAACGGGTACTGGCATTAGTAAACACAAAAATAAACGAAAAATATACCTATTCAAAAAAGCAGATTAAAATTCCCTTGACACCTTCCTGAGAGACAATCTTCACTCCTTCCAAATTAAAAATGTAAGAGTAGACCACATGTGGTTTGAATTCAAAGAAATAGTACCGACACCAACTGAGAGATTTATACCAAATAAATTAACAAATGACGGAGCTGATCCTCCTTGGTACAGAAAACGGGTCAGAAGTTTGTTGCAGAAACAACGAAAAAAGCATACCAAATTTAAATGAACGCAAAATCTCCAAAACTGGCTCGAAACCTGACGCGGATATCAATGCGAGACGTTTATAATAGTGTTCATAATCAAACTTTATCTGGGAACTTAGTAGAAAATCCGAAGAGATCCTGGTCATATGTAAAGTACGCTAGCGGCAAGACACAGTCAACACCTTCTCTGCGCGATAGCAATGGAAATATTATCGACGACAGTGCTGCGTAAGAATAGTTACTAAACACAGCCTTTCGAAATGTCTTCACAAAAGAAGATGAAGTAAGTATCCCAGAATTCGAATCAACAACAGCTGTGAACATGAGTAACTTCAAACAGATATCCTCGGAATAGTGAAGCAACATAAATCATTCAATAAAAGCAAGTCTTCTGGTCCAGACTGCATACCAGTTAGGTTCCTATCATGCAATGACTCCATACTTAACAATCATGTACATCCGCTCGCTCGACGAAAGATCTGTATCCAAAATGACAGGAAAGTTGCACAGGTCACACCAATATTCAAGAAAGGCAGTAGGAGTAATCCACTAAATTACAGGCCCATACCATTGTAAGGTGAAATATTTTTTCGGTTTTTCTTATTCTAGGGTTGAAGACAACTGTGTAGGTTGAAGGTTGAGATGACATGTTTAATGTCGCAATATTAGCATAAAATACACGCTTTTATATTGTTTTCAATGTGACAACAAAAACAGTTGTCGGGATAACGCATCTTGTCAACATCAAAAAGTGAAATAATCCTAAACACAACAATATTAACTATTAACTCTCAGAAGGTTAAATTTTTCTAAACACGACAATATTAAAGTTTAACTAGAAGTTTCTTTACAAAATTGTTCCTACACTTACGTTATGATGTTGGTCAGTACTACGAAAATCGTCCGATTCCGGTTCAAAGTTCGGTACTGTTTTTAGGATGACAATCAAGTCTATGGTGGATGGTTAGTGATGTGACAAATTGAGCAAAAGATTACCCAAGATCGCTCGAGTTTACAGTGGATGCAAACTGGTGAACCAACAGTTTTACACCTCTGCATGCAGTATTTACCTTAAGTTGCAATGAGCTGTCGTCTGCTAGGCCGCTCTCTTCTGCTGAAATTCCTATACAACTAATTAAACCTTTGCTGAATTTCCCAGCAGAAACTTTCCCTATCTTTCTCATTATGCCAGAAGACATGTACTCATCCCTAGTCTTAGAATGTGGCGATATACACGCGCATGGTTGGAGCAGCGTGCATATAATAATGCCCTCTCAGTTCTCACAAGAACAATTAACTAATTGGCTGGTTACCTTCTCCACAGTTGGAGCTAAACGATGCTCTAGCTAATTTCTAGCTGTATGTCAGCCACTGTGAACGCAGTGTTCACCTAAATTTCTTCTCTGCATCGTACAGAGCGTTATGCGCTCCATTCTGCACTTGACACCAGTTCAGAGAAGAGGGCCCCGAAATTTCCGTCTTGTCTTGCTCATATCTGAACGGTCTCCCCACCTGAGTTCTTTCGTTCTTCACGTCACAGCATTTTTCTACAAATAGAAGCGTTCCTCTTATATTGTGGAAACTCTCTCTACCAATCGCAAGATCCCTATCATTAAATTGCGTCGCAACTTTGGATCTTTTCTCCTTCCTAGCGCGTTTCCGCCAATCGGACGTTTTGTGCCCATTCCAGACTCCTAAATGCATACATTGACTCTCTCACATGTATAGCACTCGCTGGACATGTGATCGTAAATGCGTCACTGGTTTTGTTCATATACCTTTGGAATTCTGAAACACAGTTTTCTAAAAGCTTTCTTTCCTGTCCTCCCTCAGATGGGCCGTATACTCGCTCTCCCCATCACCTGGTTGGTCGTTGACTTTCAGCATGGGACTCCCCTTTAAGTGGTTTCCGTGGTACCCCGGTAGTGCGGCCTTGCCTCTGCTCGCCCCTCTGAAATTCCAAACTAAAACGCCCCTCGCTGCTTGTTGCACCTTCTGCTCACAGACATGCATTATATAGGAACAGGAACAGGGTGTTAATTGCTGTCGATTGAGTGTCATACCTGTTTTTCATTACATACTGATAGGTAAATTTGCTCATAACCGCCGAATTAAGTTAGGAGTCATATTCACCTTCCCGTTGCGATGTATAAAACTCTCAAGTAAGGTACGAATCTGACCATCATTTATTCGGTAACCTTACACCAAATGGCTCAAATGGCTCTGAGCACTATGGGACTTAACTACTATGGTCATCAGTCCCCTAGAACTTAGAACTACTTAAACCTAACTAACCTAAAGACAGCACACAACACCCAGCCATCACGAGGCAGAGAAAATCCCTGACCCCGCCGGGAATCGAACCCGGGAACCCGGGCGTGGGAAGCGAGAACGCTACCGCACGACCACGAGATGCGGGCGACCTTACACCATTAACGTCGATATGCAGCAGGATTTTGGAACATATATTGTGTTGAATCATTATGAATTACTTCGAAAAAAACGGTCTAATGACACACAGTTAACCCA
This sequence comes from Schistocerca serialis cubense, assembly GCF_023864345.2. NCBI lineage: Eukaryota > Metazoa > Arthropoda > Insecta > Orthoptera > Acrididae > Schistocerca > Schistocerca serialis. Next base: position 443,287,241 of record NC_064643.1, read on the forward strand.
GATTTAGAAAACATCGTCCTTGTGAAACGCAACTAGTTCTTTACACATACGAAGTGTTGAATGCGATTGACAAGGGATTTCAAATTGATTCCGTATTTCTAGATATCCAAAAGGCTCCATAACTGTACCACACAAGCAGCTTGTCATGAAATTGCGTGCTTATGGAATATCGTCTTAGTTATTTGATTGGATTCTTGATTTCCTGTCAGAGAGGTCACAGTTAGTAGTAATTAAAGGAAAGTCGTCGAGTAAAACAGAAGTGATTTCTGGCGTTCCCCAAGTTAGTGTTATAGGCCCTCAGCTGTTCCTTATCTATATAAACGTTTTAGGAGACAAACTGAGCAGCTGTCTTAGGTTGTTTGTGGATAATGCTGTCGTTTATCGTCTAGTAAACTCATCAGAAGTTGAACAGAAATTAAAACGATTTGGAAAAGATTTCTAAATGGTATAAAATTGGCAATTGACCTTAAATAATGAAAAGTGTGAGGTCATCCACATGAGTGCTAAAAGGAATCCGTTAAACTTCGGTTACACGGTAAATCAGTCTAATCTAAAGACCATAAATTGAACTAAATACCTAGGAATTACAATTATGAACAAATTAAATTGGAAAGAACAGATAGAAAATGTTGTTGGGAAGCCAAACCAAAGACTGCGTTTTACTGACAGAACACTTAGAAAATGTAAGAGATCTACTAAGGAGACTGTCTACACTACGCTTGTCCCTCTTATTTTGGAGTATTGCTGCACAGTCTGGGATCATTACCAGATAGTATTAACGGAGTACCTCGAGAAAGTTCAAAGAAGAGCACCGCGTTTTTTACTGCCGCGAAGCAGGGGAGAGTGTCACAGACATGACACAGGATTTGGGATGGACGCCATTAAAACAAAGCCGTTTTTCGAATATTAGATGATTATTGTAAAGGTGTTTCGATGGACCCTCTGCCAGGCACTTAAGTATGATTTGCAAAGTATCCATGCAGATGTAGATGTAGAGCCATAATAGGTTTTATTCCATTGGGAAGCAGTTCTGCCCAGCAACTGTATTTATTTCAGTTAGTGTATGGCAGTCTATAGCCATAATTGGCAAATAATGTATATTGCATATCCAGATTTCGGTCACTGTGTAACCATATTCAGTACTAGAAGACATATAAAACCAGTTAAATAAGGTAACATGCATGCCTTATTAAATGTACAGTTGTATAAGCTTTAAATATGGGTCAGTCATAAACACGTATCAGTAAATGTAAGTTAAAACAGTAAAACCACATAAATGCATGTCAAAGGTTAAGTCCACACTGTGGCCGCTATTTACAGTTTCAACATGGCTGGCTTCAGTGTACGTCATCCCAATCCATAGTGCCCTCTTTACCATCGCGATGCCTTGACATGTGCAGGGTGACAATTATTGAACTATATGAAAATAAAAAACGTAAGTAAGTTACAAACTACGACGTGCAAACACTTTATTCAACACGTAAGCGTCACTACAGATATTCCGATCTGGGTTATGACATGTTAGATATGCGTGCCATCATTGGCGGTGAAGTGGAGCAGACGAATAGCGAAATTCTTCATGACCCGCTGAAGTATCGGAACATCGATGCTGTCGATGACCTGTTGAATGGCTGTTTTCAGCTCAGCAGTGATTCTGAGGTTATTGATGTTCACCTTATCTATATTAAAGACAAGCCCCACAGAAAGGAGTCGCATGTGTTCAGATCCGGAGACTATGGCTGCAATACAGGCCCATGCCAGTGGTCTCTGGGTACTCCAGAGCCAGAATGCTCTCCCTATAGTGCTTCTCCAGGTCATCAAACACTCTCCTGCTTCGATGGGGTCGAGCTCCGTCTCGCATGAACCACATCTTGTCGAAATCGGGGTCAGTTTTGATAATGGGGATGAAATCGTCTTCCAAAACCTTCACGTACCGTTTGGTAGTCACCGTGCCATCAAGGAATGTCGCACCGAATATTTCGTGACTGGACATTACAAACCACATAGTCACCTGTTGAGGGTGAAGAGACTTCTCGATGGCGAAATGCGGATTATCAGTCCCCCAAATGCGCCAATTTTGCTTATTGAAGAACACATCCAAATGAAAGTGGGCTTCGTCGCTAAACCATACCATATTCACATATTAATTTCCACCATGCCCCGCAGCCAACTGTGCAGTTTGAACCTCCTAACGCAAACCATTCACAAGTAATGACAATTTTATTTAATGTGGTTCAATAATTGTCACCCTGTATTAAACTTGTTTTACAATTCGTATGTTTTATTATTTTGTACTTTTTAAAACTTATGTAAAAAACAAATACGGTGGTTGTAATTAAAGACAGTAAGTAATTTTTTACAGCTGTGTGTGATGGTAATTATTGTGTGAGCTATGTAGTGGAAACAGTTGTTACTGCAGGCTTTACAATGGAACATAGTTTAAAAAGTACAAAATTATCTTGCTCAGAATACCTAAGTTAATACAATTTTTATCATAATCGTCTTACATACTAAGCATAGTTGAAGGAATTTGAGAGGACAAGACCGATGTTATAAGTAATCATACCAGCAGCGGTATGTCAAGGGGACCAGAAACCTTTATGCTTTAAACTGATCTCTGTCGTAAGCTTCGCATAAGTATATGTTACAATTTACATTGTTTGGTGATAAAACTAATAGACTTTCAACTACAACACGCAATAATGTGGGAAATATAGCATATTTGTCTCCAGAAACTTTGTATTCATAACGATATACAAGGAGTGTTACGATAACTAGGTCGTTATTGTCAGATCCGTGCGTCCGTTGGGATAAAAAAAAAAATGGTTCAAATGGCTCTGAGCACTGAGCACTGAGGTCATCAGTCCCCTAGAACTTAGAACTACTTAAACCTAACTAACCTAAGGACATCACACACATCCATGCCCGAGGCAGGATTCGAAACTGCGACCGTAGCGGTCGCGCGGTTCCTGACTGAAGCGCCTAAAACCGCTCGGCCACACCGTCCGGCCCCGTTGGGATCGGCGCACTGTAGTCGAATCCCAGAGGTTTTTAAATAGTTTCTAAAATTGGGAGCTCCTCGTGGCCACCTGCTCATTAAGCAGCATCCCGGAGAGACGATGCCCGATGGTAAAAAATTTCAAACTCTACCAACAGGTCCATACGTATTACCTTCTCGCATGGATGGAGCATCCTCATACGTGAGAACAAAACACCACGCCCACTTTCAAGAAAGCGGACAGCGGAGTGGGATCTTTCTGCCGTACTTTTATGAAGTAATGCGACATGATAGCTAAATCTAGTTTGCAGATGTCTTACATCTGGATTGCCAATCTGACCTTTATAATGCTACTGACAGCTAAATTGGGCTCGACTTGCAAGCATAAACGTTTTGTAGCCCATTTCTGCGGCGTATCGGGCATGTTTTTGACGTTGCCTACATTTTGTTGCAATTATACGTTCTACTGAAAGAATTTCCGCGAGTGGTAGCGTAGAAATTACTTCTTTAGTGGTACTATGACTGAATGAATTATATGTAATTTACTACAGTTCGGTAGTTTATGAGGAATTTGCAGATAATTATCACTGAAATGTAAAACCTGACTCTCTTTCTGGAGTTCATTTAATGATATCGTTTCAGTGGTAACGGATAGACCTACAGCTGAGTCCCCATTCAGCCTAGTGTTTTCTGCATATTATATGACTACATCATACAAATGAATTCTGGAATATCTCCTATGACCGACTTTGTTGGGTCCTTTTGAACAGACTATAAACATTTATTTGAAGAACTCAGATGGAATTTTCGAACGATATATTTCATATTGTACACGGTAATTGCCGTTGAATATTTTATCATCAGCGGTAAAATCAATATTACGCAACTTACAAGTTACATGACCTCACAAGTAGTTTTACTTGATATTGGATATTTTAGCTTATAATTCTTTTAGATCGTACGCGAAAAGGTGCCTAGTGCTGGAAGGGTGAAGTATAGTGAGTACAGTCTTAAATATGTTGAGCAGGAATCCTTTTTATTGTCGTTACTGTATCTGTGTTCGCAGCTGCATTAGCAATTGAGTCATTAGCTGAGAAATCATCTTCACTCCAAAATGAGATCGAAGGAAAAACAAGAACATATTTCTCCTCGGCTATCTTTTGTTTGTGATTTTTATCGTCAGTGACATACATATTAGCGCCATAAAAAAGAACATAAAAAATTTTTACTCCCCTTAGCAACATATTACTCTGAAATAGACAAATTTTATTTAGATTCATATAGAAGCTTCCTGTCTGCGAGAACAGCGATCAGCAAATGAATCTGACAACTACACTTCCCAACAGAATTAAAGGATCACTTTTTGGAAACTCCATAATTGCCTACCATTGTGAAGCGTAAGTTTCAAATTCGGCTCAAAGGTGCGTACAAGCTTCCTCTCTAGTGATGCAAAAGAGTGGCGCCCTGCGACATCACTCTCGAGCTAGACAACGTTTCAAACAGCGAGATGTCGACGCATGCGAATAAAAGGCCACTGTCCAGAGGTTCATGTGGCGTGTAAGGCGGGTAAATGTTGTCACACTGGCATCAAATTTCACCACAATTCTGCCAAAAGCCACCGTGGACGTTTCACACGATGGGAACATCTTCACAGTTCCGCTTACTCACATTTTACCCCTTCTTTTGATGCTTCTCTGAACGAGGCCAGAATCCCGACGCCCTCCTTTGAAATCGCGCAGTTTTCTCATGAATGGCCGAGGAAAACATTCCAGACACACCGCCTCTTAGAATTGACACGGAAAGGCCTCAGAGGGTGGCATAAAAGGCGTCGTTGATACCCTTTATCCTGGAACATAGATTCCCAAACATTTCATGGTCGAAAACGACAGCAACGACAGCAATAAGAAAGAGGGCGACGTTCTTAACAACCTATGATACTGTTGCCACCCACGGACGTTTCAACCTTTGTCTGAGGACATCGCGGGGTTGTAGACCCATTGAGACCTTTCAGAATCATTCGACGAAATGTGAATGTGATTCTAAGCATCAAAGGGTGCCTATGCATTTCTGACCTCCTGCTTTGTGCCCTCTTGTGACGTGATCACAAAATTGAATACAACGGCACAGGATTCCTGTAAGAAGCTCCAGTTCGGCAAAACCCTCAGTGGCACGCGCCCACATTTATTGAGAGTTTTGAAAATGTTTCTTTACAGACAACATTTGCCTAGGCGCCTGCAGGTAAGCAACCTCTTGATACCCCTGTGACTCCAGTGGCCTGCGTGCAGCCACCTTGTACCACTTTACAGGTTGTCTCTGTGTATGCTCATTTTTAAAATCGTCAATAAATATGCCACCGAGGGTTTTGACGAACTGGGAGCCCTTAGAGGGCCCGTCTCCCTTTTATTCATGCATTTGTCAGTGTCGCAACAGTCCATGATCTCACCACAAGAACAGAGAAAACAGGTGGGCTGGAAAAGCAAAAGCATCTTTTGCTGCTTCGGTCACGTTCAAATTTCGTCGTTGAATGGTCCCTAGCGGTTCCAACCTGCACACACGAGGAAAAATTGTGGTCCAACTGCTCTCCAAATGAGTGCGATAACGTATAGTGGCGATGCAGTCCGACAGTGTGCTTAGAGAAGGGTTGAAACGTCGGAGGGTGTCAGCAGTGTCAAAGGATGTGAAGAACATATTCCCGTTGCTCACTGCACTGAAAACCGACGGTTTCGACGGCGAAACGTGTGGGAATGAACGCTCCAGCGAAAGGGGTGGTTTCATTAGCTCCCTTTATGCCATCCCTGAGCCCTTTTCGTGCTTAATCTGAGCAATGGTTTGTGTGCAATGTTTTCCTTGACCACACCCAAGAAAACCACGTGATTTCAACTCAGGGCGTAGCGATTCTGGCCTCCTTCGCAGAGGCGTCAAAATAAGGGGTTAAATGTGGGTAAGAGGGAGTGTGACCATTTTCAAGTCGTGTGATACGTCAGTGGTGACGTTGGGTAGAATTTTGGTGCCAACGTAATATCATTAACCGATCTTTAACGTCGCATGAACTTCTGAGCAGTGGCCTCTGTTCGCGGAGCCCGAGGATAATCTCGCAGGGCACCATGCTATTGCACTCTTACTGAGGAAGGGTGTACGCAACTTTGAGTCCAATTTGAAACTTATGCGTAGCAACGGGAAGCAATTACGGGGTTTCGAAAATGTGATCCTTTAATTCTGTTGTGCAGTGACTATCTATAAATTATTTTTAAAAAGGCCTTCATTTCATACTGTAGCAAATATGCTATACTCATATTTTGGGTTATTATGGAAGTAACCAACGAAACAACACATCTGTTTACACATAAATAGACCCACATATCGTGTACAGAAAAACAAGTTTAAATTCTTCGTATCACGCTTTAACTTGCAAAATAAGCAAACAGCAGTACTAACATTCTAAATTACAGAACGCATTTGGCAAAGACATGAGCAAAGATACAGAGATTTAATATAATCAGAGACAGGCATGTTATAAATAAGCAGTATGGAAGTCAAGGAAGCATTCTCGATCAAGTGCTGCTTCCACCTGTATTATCTTTACAGAATTGTAAGGATAAAATTTTCATGAACCAAAAACATTGCACTGTGGACTGTGAGGCTAAATTTACGTCCAGTAGGCTTTGTAACAAACATACAATTATTTAAGTGTAGAATATTACGCCAGTGTCGTATGTTTTTTCATTCATAATGTGTAAAATATTCCACTAAACAATAAGTTAATGCAATTATTTAATTAGTGAAATGACTGCGAAATATACTAATTAGTTTGTTTTTGTTATGTGGTACACAGTCGCATTTATAAAATCATAGAAGAACATCAATAACAATATAGAAATAGTAAATATAATGAAACAGGAAATATGTATCACGGGCTAGAAATTAGTATTAGATATGTTGTAACCAACTGTCTATAATACTTGGAATATCAAATAATAATTTGTAAGGTGTTTGACACCTTCATTGTGATCACCAAACATAACAACAAGAATCCAGCCAACTGACAGCGTTATGAAACGTGTACGTTCTTCCAACAAGTGTTGTATTGGTAGTTGTACGTTACAAATACCACGCCGTATTGACGGCACTCGTGGAGAATCAGCCTACACAGCAAAGGACAGAGCTTTATGTGAAGAAGAGTTAAAATGACTTGATCTTTTTCCAATCAAGCGCAGTTTATTTTCTCCCATTTCCAACCATACTTTCTCTCAGCGCTGCATATCTCTGTGCCTAAACAAAAAGCAGGGGGACGTCGCACGTTGAGTGTAGCCGAGTAAGGATCATGCAAGTTTCTGTTGAATCCGCTATTTCATAGCCTCAAATTTCTACGTGTCCAAAACCAAGGGATTAGTTCCTCCACTTCTGACTATTGTAGGTAAATGAAACTATCCAGGATAGCACGGACTGGTTTATGTGCTCAGAGGGTGCACTCGATGGCGTGAACCGAAACCAGGGAATCAGGGCATATGAGGCATTGGAGAACGCAGATAGTCTCATCTGTTCCATTCACACACAGACAGCATTAATTAATTTGGTTTGCATTCAGTCATATGGATTACCGATGACTCTGGAGGCTAAAATAGTCCGTGCTGATGACGCATCACGAGGAACTGTCGGCCATATGAACTAAGGTCAATTATCAGCCTCAGCACCAATTGCGCTGTGATTGTAGCGTCCTTTGGCCGGCCTAGTTCCAAAATGCATCAATATATCCAGATGCATAGGTACAGACAATCTGTACACCTGACATCCATAAACCAAAGGGAATGCGTGAAAGCTTAATAGGTTTGTGGAATAAACACTGTATCCGACGAACGTTTAGTACTTACGGTACTGATGTTATTTTACATAAAATCTTCTGCCTGAAGCCTATTATTGCTGCGTATACACCCTAAGTTTAGGGGTAGCATCTTCGATTAGTAATTAGAACGTCGTCTGTTCCGTGTTCGAATCCCGCCACTGCTTAAATTTTGAATAAAAATTTCCGATATAAGAAGTCACCCTAGTTCTGCCAATGGCTTTCTCAAAGAGGACGGTGGAACGGACAGAGGTTCAGGGTACTCTCTTCCCCTTGCAGTGGAAATTGCCTCTAAAAGGCGGAAGAATCAGCAATGATTATCGGCATAAGGATGCAGAAGGCAATGGAAACCATTGCATTAAAGGCACATTATGTGTATCCACAGCACATGTGGCATGTAATTGAAAAGTATCATTACGGTCTCTCCATTGACAAGGGATTCCGGAATAGTCCTACATTCAGATCTCCGGGACGGGACTGCAAAGAGGGACATGACAATGATAAAAATCAAATAATCAACGAAAGGATGAAGTTTTCAGAGTCGGGGCGTAGATTGTCAGAAGTTTGAAGGTTGTAGGGAAGCTAGAAAATCTGAAAAGGGAAATGCAAAGGCTCAGTCTAGATATAGTGGGGGTCAGTGAAGTGAAATGGAATACAGCGAGCGCCAATGCTGCCAGCTAAATAAAAGATTCTAACTATCGAAGGTACTAACTACTGATAGACATAGTTAGCAAATGAAAGATTTTGATAGAGAACAAATAATGTATTTACCTTAATAATGTTCCAAAGTCATCATATATATCTATCAATTAATGACAACCATCTTCACAAATTTCCTTTTTCTGGCGGACACACGTCCAGATCGTCCTCTCAAAACTCTGGCATGCCTCTCTCCACATCCACCACTGCTGGCGGCTCACCTCCAACTGCCCAACGCTACGGGCTGTTCACATCCAACTGCCCAACACTACACAAGCGAATATTCCAACAATGCGTCCAACCAGCCACAGAATGCACACAGCACAGTCAGTGATTTTCATACAGATCGCTACGTGGCGTTACCAACATAAAAACCTAAACAGCCTACTTACAGTTTGAAGCTTGTAGGGAAGCTAGAAAATCTGAAAAGGGAAATGCAAAGGCTCAATCTAGATATAGTGGGGGTCAGTGAAGTGAAAATAAGGCAAAGATTTCTGGCCAGACGGATATAGAGTAATATAAACAGCAGAAGGAAACGGCATAACGGGAGTAGCACTCGTTATGAATAGGTAAGTAGGGCAGAGAGTGTGTTACTGTGAATATTTCAGTGATAGGGTTGTTCTCATCAGAATCGAAAACAATCCAACACCAAAAATGACAATTCAGGTACATATACCGACGTCGAAGGCGAATCTGAAGAGACTGAGAAAGTACAGGGCTATTACAAATGATAGAAGCGATTTTATAAATTCACTGTAGCTCCATTCATTGACATATGGTCACGACACACTACAGATACGTAGAAAAACTCATAAAGTTTTGTTCGGCTGAAGCCGCACTTCAGGTTTCTGCCGCCAGAGCGCTCGAGAGCGCAGTGAGACAAAATGGCGACAGGAGCCGAGAAAGCGTATGTCGTGCTTGAAATGCACTCACATCAGTCAGTCATAACAGCGCAACGACACTTCAGGACGAAGTTCAACAAAGATCCACCAACTGCTAACTCCATTCGGAGATGGTATGCGCAGTTTAAAGCTTCTGGATGCCTCTGCAATTTCACGGTTTAAAGTTTACGGCCCCTTTTTCTTCTGCGAAAACAACGTTACAGGACACGTGTATCTGGACATGCTGGAAAATTGGCTCATGCCACAACTGGAGACCGACAGCGCCGACTTCATCTTTCAACAGGATGGTACTCCACCGCACTTCCATCATGATGTTCGGCATTTCTTAAACAGGAGATTGGAAAACCGATGGATCGGTCGTGGTGGAGATCATGATCAGCAATTCATGTCATGGCCTCAACGCTCTCCCGACTTAACCCCATGCGATTTCTTTCTGTGGGGTTATGTGAAAGATTCAGTGTTTAAACCTCCTCTACCAAGAAACGTGCCAGAACTGCAAGCTGGCATCAACGATGCTTTCGAACTCATTGATGGGGACATGCTGCGCCGAATGTAGGAGGAACTTGATTGTCGGCTTGATGTCTGCCGAATCACTAAAGGGGCACATATCGAACATTTGTGAATGCCTAAACAAATTTTTTGAGTTTTTGTATGTGTGTGCAAAGCATTGTGAAAATATCTCAAATAATAAAGTTATTGTAGAGCTGTGAAATCGCTTCAATCATTTGTAATAACCCTGTATATGAAGATAGTGAACGAGTAATTCAATACGTAAAGGGAGATGAGAATCTAATAGTCCTGGGGGACTGGAATGCGGTTGTAGGGGGAAAAGCAGAAGAAGGGCTTACGAAAGAATACGATCTAAGTACTAGGAATGAGAGGGGAGAAAGACAAATTGAGTTCTACAATAAATATTAGCTATCAATAGCGAATACTCTCTTCAAGAGTCGCAAGAGGGGGAGGTATATTTGGAAAAGGCCGGGAGATACGGGAAGATTTCAGTTAGATTACATCATGGTCAGGCAGAGATTCCGAAATAGTATACTGAATTGTAAGGCATACCCAGGGGCAGATACAGATTTAAATCAAATTGCATAAGTGATTTAGTACGCTGAAATTTAAGAGATTAGTTAGGATGAATCAATACTCAAAGAAGCTGGATACGGAAATACTAAGGAATGAAGAGATAAGCTTGAAGTTCTCTATAGATAGAGCTATAAGGAATACCTCGGTAGGCAGTTCAGTAGAACAGGAAATGACATCTCTACAAGGGGCAATCGAAGAAGTCGGAAAGAAAAACATAGCTCAAAGAAGGTAACTGCGAAGTAACCATGGATAACAGAAGACATAATTCAGATGATCGGTGAAAGAAGGAAGTACAAACATGTTCAGGAAAATTCAGCAATGCAGAAATACAAGTCATTTAGAAATAAAATAATAGGAAGTGCGTGGAAGTTAAGGCGAAAATGCTCTATGGAAAATGTGAAGAATTTGAAATAGAAATGATTGTCGGAAGGACTGGCTCAGTGAGTGGAAAAGTCAAACCAACCTTCGGCGAAATTAAAAGCAAGGGTGGAATCATTAAGAGTACAATGGGAATTCCACTGTTAAATGCAGAGGACAGAGTGAATAGGTGTAGAAAGTACAATGAAGTCCTCTATGAGTTGGATGACTTACCTGATGACGTGGAAAAGAATAAAGAGGAGTCAACAAGGAAGAAATAGAATTTAAAAGAGGTCTGGTAGATTTAAGATCAAGTAAGGCAGAAACAACAGCTAACATTCCATCAGAAGTTGTAAAATCACTGGGGAAGTGGCAACAAAACGATTATTCACGTTGGTGTATAGAATGTATGAGTCTGGCGATATACCATTAGACTTTCGGAAAAACATCATCCACACAATTATTTAGATTGCAAGAGCCGCCAAGTGCGAAAATTATCGCACACTGAGCTCCACAGCTCATGCATCCAAACTGCCGATAAGAATAATATATAGAAGAATGGAAAAGAAAACTGAATAAGTGTTAGGTGACGATCAATTTGGCTTGAGGAAACGTGAAGGCACCTGAGAAGCTGTTCAGGCGTTACGGCTGATAATGGAAGCAAGACTTAAGAAAATCAAGACACATTCATAGGATTTGTCGACCTGGAGAAAACGTTCGCTAATGTCAGATGCTGCAAGATGTCCGAAATTATGAGAAAAAAGGGGTAAACATTAGGGAAAGACGGGTAATATACAATATGTGCAAGAGCCAAGACCAGAACGAAGTGCTTGGATTAAAAACGGTGTAAGACGTCGATGTAGTTTTTCCCCGCTTATGTACAATCTATATATTGAAGAAGCAATGACGGAAATAAAATAAAGATTGAAGAGTAATATTAAAATTCAAGGTGAAAGGATATTTGTGAATCAGATTCGCTGATGACATTGCTATTGTCAGTGAAAGTGAAGAAGAATTACAGGATGTGTTGGATGGAATGAAGAGGCAATGAGCATAGAATATGGATTGAGACTAAGTCGAAGAAAGACGAAAGTAATGCGAAGTAGTAGACATGAGAACAGAGAGAAACTTAATGACAGGATCGATGATCAAGGAGTAGATGAAGTTAAGGAATTTTGCTACATAGGCAGATGGAGCAAGGAGGACATCAAAAGCAGATTTGCACTGGCAAAAATTTCCGGTCGAGAGAAGTCTGGTAGTAGCAAACATAGTCGTTAATTTGAGGAAGAAATTTCAGAGAATTTACGTTTGGAGCACAGCATTTTATGGTAGTGAAACGCAGACTGTGGGAGAACCAGAAAAGAAGAGAATAGAAGCATTTGAGATGAGGTGCTACAGAAGAATGTTGAAAAATTGAGTGGAATGGTAAAATAAGGAACGAGGAGGTTCTCAGCAGATCGGCGAGCGCTATCTAACGTGTTCCAAAACACCGCGCATAAAAACGGGATTTTGAGGACAGCCCTTGGGCTAGGGACCATTAGTATACCAACCAGAAGGGCGTCTTTCTGCAGCTATTCTACAGTGCGGGATAAAAATTAGGATATTACACACTTTGTCCAGCTTAGGCAAATTGAGCAAGTCGACTGGTTCTTTTTGCATCAGATGTGGTCTATTGTGCGCCTTAAGGGGCTTATGGGAGCACCATTTAGTTCACGGGCGATTCGTGTGAAAACTAGAAAAAAACATGGTTTTTGGGTATCAAAACCAAGCGGCGGACTGAAAGACGGCTAGCACAGAAAATATCTGAAATTTTGACGGTATATTCCTAAGATCCAGATCTCGAACAACCTTGAAATTTAACTTTAAATGCGAACATTTTAGGTTAGGCTTTACCGTGACTGTTATTGACATTAAATGAAACAACAAGTTTACTGTTACCAATCACCGTTTTATTTATCTCCATGACACGTTTCAAAGGTTTAAACCTCCATCATAGGGTGGATTTACATTAGTTAGTATGACATTTATATGTGTGTTATGTTATGATTTTTTGGAGGAACTTGTGGCACTGTCTAGTGGAGAAACAAGACACTATTTCAAAACATGGTTTTGGGTTTCTTCTGACAAAAAAAATAACTTATATCTACTGGTAAACATAAAATAAGTAAAATAGAGTACCCCAGTGGTCACAGGTTCCTTTCGCTGTCATAACACATCACACGTAAACTGTCGTATTTGTAAACAAATATGGCATCAGGAAACTGCTGGGTGCAAGGTTCGTATAGCAGAAGAGAAGGCATTATCGCAAAGTACACAGAATATACATCGTAACAACATTATTGCGGAATAATTTTTTTAATGATTTGGAGGTGTTTATTTTGAGGTGTCGAATACAAGTGTTGGAACAAATACTTCAGGTGGCATATAAATCCGATTTTGACAGGTTAAAACAGCTCAGACTTCATATTCGTTTATACAGTCTGGTGAAATGTTAAAATGGCTTAAACTTCATAGTCGTTTATAACAATCAGGTGAAATGTTACAGACTTTAAGTACAATAATCACATTGGCTACAGCGGTAAAATTACACATAAATAAAAATTTTGATTGGGATTAATAGAAGGTTAGGCAGAAGGAGAGGAATTTTTGTCATTTAAGATGGATTCAGGTGGTTTTGTTTGGTGTTTGTATATTTGGAGTGTTTCAAGGATGTCTAGTTTTCTGCCTTTTGGTTGGATGTGTAGGATGCTGATACTTGTGTTGTTAACATGGTGTTTTGATTCATGCAGGTGGGGGGCTATTGCTGATGTGTAGTATTTGAGATTAAAATTGTTGTTTCATTTAACCTTGACATTGTTCTTGGTATATTCACCCATTACAGAGATACAGAGATACACGAAAGATGCGCAAGTAATATCCGGTGCGAGGCGAAAATGTGGTTTATAAAGTGGCGCAGAGGCTTCTAGCTGAAAAGTGGGGTAACAGCTGCCTCATTCTACCTTCCTCAGCACCTTTAAAAATTCTGCCATAATTTTGGCGTGTGAACATATTCGCGCTTTTTTATGTTGAGAGAGAAAGAGACAGTGGCAGTGGGAACAAGATGGAAAACTAATAAAGATTGTAGACAGTGGTTGTGGTACGCAAAGAGCGAAGGAAGAATGTGAGAGAAAGAGAGGGATACAGTAACAGTGGAACATAGTTGACAGTGACAGAACAGTGCCAGCTGTAGAAGATTAAGGAGAAGGATAAAGTGGAATTGGGTGAGAGCTATTGATAATGAGAAACAGTAAGGAATAGAGAGATAGTGACAGTGAGAAGAGACAGCAAAAATGACGAGACATGAATGACGTAGTAGCAGTAAGAGAGCGCAAGAGGGAGAAGGAACAATAAGAGTAGACAGTGACAGGCGGACAGAACGAAGGAGACTCTCGCTGTGAGACCGGAGACGGCGACAGAGACTTAGATAATGACAATGACTTGGGCTGAATGAGTGTGCGAGAATGAGCAAATGGGTGTGGATCGGCATGAGCGACTTAACAGCGATGGGCTAGTGGGTGTGAGCGAGGTACAGTTAGGGGAGCTCTTGGGAGTGAGCGATGAGTTATATGTTGAAAAGTGCGCGAATATGTTGACATACCAAAATATTTGGAAAATTCATTAAATGTTCTGAGGAAGGTGGAATAACGCAGCTAGTGCCACACTTTACAATCAGTCTTCTAAAACAGGAGCATATTAGCCTATTTTTTCGCTGGTTCATCTACATCTACGTCATTACTATGCTATTCACAATAAAGTGCCTGGCAGAGGGTTTAATAAACCACATTCAAGTTGTCTCTCTACCGTTCCACTCTCGAACGGCGCGCGGGAAAACGAGCACTTAAATTTTTCTGTGCGAGCCCTGATTTCTCTTATTTTATCGTGATGATAATTTCTCCCTATGTAGGTGGGTGCCAACAGAATGTTTTCGCAATCGGGGGAGAAAACGGGTGACTGAAATTTCACGAGAGGATCCCGTTTCAACGAAAAACGCCTTTGTTTTAATGATTGCCACTCCAATTCACGTATAATGTCTCCCCTACTTCGCGATAATACAAAATGAATTGCCCATCTTTGTACTTTTTCGATCTCATCCGTCAGTGCCATCTGATGCGGATCCCACACTGCACAGCAATACTCCAGAATAGGGAGGACAAGCGTGGTGTAAGCAGTCTCTTTAGTAGACCTGTTGCACCTTCTAAGTGTTCTGCCAATGAATCCCAATCTTTGGTTGGATCTACCCACAGCATTATCTATGTGATCGTTCCAATTTAAGGTATTTGTAATTGTAATCCCTAAGTATTTAGTTTAATTTACAGCCTTCAGATTTGTGTGACTTATCGCCTAATCGAAATTTAGCGGATTTCTTTTAGTACTCACGTGAATAACTTCACACTTTTCTTTGTTCAAGGTCAATTGTCACTTTTCGCACCATACAGATGTCTTATCTAAATCATTTCGCAATTCGTTTTGGTCATCTGATGACTTTACAAGGCGGTAAATAACAGCATCATCTCCAAACAATCTAAGACGGCTACTCAGATTGTCTCCTTTGTCGTTAATATAGATAAGGAACATAGAGGGCCTACAACACTTCCTTGGCGAACGCCGGACATTATTTCTGTTTTACTCGATGACTTTCCTTCTATTACTACGGACTGTGACCTTTCTGACAGGAAGTCACGAATCCAGTCGCACAACTGAAGCAATATTCCGTAGGCACGCAGTTTGATTAGAAGAGGCTTGTGAGGAATGGTGTCGAAAGCCTTCTGGAAATCTAAAAAGGTGTAATCAATTTGACATCTCCTGTCGATAGCACTAATTACTTCATGAGTTGTTCTGGTGCAGGCTGTATATGTTTCGTTTTCCATTGGTCCTTTTATTAATTTCCACTGGTGAATTACAGCTGAAGATTCTAGGGAAATAGTAATTAACCAAATATACTTTTATCCAGGATGAATACTCTGAATTCACACAACTTTTATAAAATACGATTGAAGATGTAGCTGAATTTTAATACCTGCCACGGTCCGTCCAAGAAACCATCTTCGGCAAGGTGGTATGTCTATTGTCAGTTCTAGAGCACGAAAGCTGTAACTGCCTAACTGCCTAATCATCGCTGGCGAAATTACGTGGGGAATGATACAGGATGAAACAGATTTACGAGATGTACCCATTAAGTTTTAAGAGAATCGCAGCTAAGCACTAGAAGAAGAAGAAAGCAAGACTAACGTCTAGCATATCGTCAGCAGCAATGTCTTTAGATATGGGGCATAAACTCGTGTCGGGAAAGGATGGGGAAGTAATTCAATTGTGTGACATCCCTGCGTTTGTATTAAGTGCTTTAGAGGAACCACGGATAACCTAAATCTGAATGATCGGATAGGGATTTGAGTCTCTGGTCGCTCCACATACAAGTCGTGCCATATACAGAAACTGATACAGTGCTTTGCTAATCGTGCACCTTCAGATGGTTCCAGTAGTTTAAACACCAAGAACGAAGCAACTGTCCATCGTAAATAAGAAATGACTTATTATGGACAATATAACACACATGTGTGTAAATCCAAAATGGCTAACGTACGCTATGTAGAGCTAATTTTTTGTCGTTACTGCCTGAGCTCCAGGTCAACACAAAAGGCTACTGAATGACTTACGATAAGCCCTGTGTTCAAAATAATGGGTGGAAGATATTTGCGAGCTTATTTATTAAGATACTAATCATAGTGCGAAGAGAAAGATGCAAAGTACTATATTAGTTTCTGCAAACTGTGCTCCATTCTCAACGCACTAATGGATATGCTATGCTTTAGCGTAACACTTGATCGATGGACTTGTGTATTTAATGCGGCGCACGTTACAGTGATTTGATGGAAGCAGCGGGATTACTTAGGAAACACGGAACTAGATTAGCACTCTGCAGTTTTCCAGATAACTCTTGGATACGATAATATTCCTGATAACGACATCCGGGATCGGTACCACTTCAAATGGTAAACGACGCATTATTCACGCTTCAGACAATGACGATGTGTGCTAACTTACTCGTGAATTATCATAGCGCAAACGAACAAAACTGATTGTACGGGTATCTTTCCGTCATTAATTCTTAAAAGTAAACATCCTTTACGTCTTCCTGTGAATAACCCACTTCATGACGCCGTCTGTTTGACCACGCATATACTGGTGAATTCATTCACCAGCTTCATGCTATCTGAATGCCTCAGCGTCATTTCTGGTGGTAGCTCCATGTGTTGTCCTATTCTCTGTTCTTGAGAAGCAAAAAAAGTCCTAACATCTAATTCTATTGTTAGCAGTTTATTTCTGACCACCTTGCACTCGCTTTCGTTTGAAAGTGGAACATCTGCAGTAGTTACACAGAGCCAGTGAACTTTTTCTGCAAAGGATAACCCCAACTCCAGTTAGTCAGTTCCACAGTAGCTGATGAAGTTTGGTCGAGAGTTCCAATTTCGTGACATTCACACTATACAGATTAGGGTGGCAACAGCAATAAAATAAGAACTTGTTATTGAGCTGTACCAGTTTCAGGAAATTGAACATCTAAATGAAAACAGCTTGAGCATGAAAAGCCGGCCGCTGGTGGCCGAGCGGTTCTAGGCGCTTCAGTCTGGAACCGCGCGACCGCTACGGTCGCAGGTTCGAATCCTGCATCGGGCATGGATGTGTGTGATGTCCTTAGGTTAGTTAGGTTTAAGTAGTTCTAAGTTCTAGGGGACTGATGACCTGAGATGTTAAGTCCCATAGTGCTCAGAGGCATTTGAGCATGAAAATAATTATAGAATTCGGGCTGAGATTGATTAATTTCAGATTTTCATTTAGTTTCATCTACATCTAAAGAGTGTCCTAGGAGGAATGGCCAGTATTCAGGGATATGACAGGAAAGCTCAGTCGAAGAAACAAACTTTATATGCCATTTTCCGAGTGGTTTCCTTGATAGCACACATTTAATGTGCATTTCTTTTTGAGCTGGTGGCGTTCACTTATGTTACTCGTTGTTACCAGCAGCATTTTAGCTTCATAAGGTATGTTCTTTCACTTTCAGCAGCCGTCGATTCTAAGCACAGAGGTGTTCGCAGGATGCTCGTATGAAATTAGGTTTTCAGTCGTTTCATTTGCCGAAAAATTTGTTATAGGGATTACTGATTTTCTTGGAAGTACTATCCTACCAATAACAAACGAAGTAAAGCAAACAGTGAACTCAGGTGCTTGAGCACGGACTTACAGATAAAATTTTCAGTTGACGTCTAATTATTAATTCAAACATTGGGATTTTATCGTATGATCTCATCCTAAAAATGAGCTATTTAAACGACATCGTCCAAACGGTACCCTTGATTTCTGTTCCTGGGAAGGATCAATTAATTTACATTCCGTCGTTTCTCGTAGGATTCTTCGTACCCAGTTTGTCACTTTCTGTTTGATTGTCACCCCAACTTTTTTGAGGAGTTTGCGTATTGCTGCCTCAGCAGACTCATTCACTCATTTAATTCAGCAATTATATGTACGTTGCACCTTACATTAGCGACTTCCTCCTTCAGATGAATGTGCTGTTAATTCATTTTCAGGACAGTCATTGTTTTCGTGTCATGAACATACTTTTAAAATTTAGCTACTTATGCTTTTAGGGTTATTACAAATTTTGGTGATAAACATATCAGTAAATTAGCCTACTAATGCCTATTTTCATTCACTGCTTTCATATGGCATCCTATTTTGGGGCAATTCGTCATTAAGAGAGAAAGTATTCATTGCACAAAAGCGTTAATCAGAATAATAGTTGGAGCCCACCCAAGATCACCTTGCAGACATTTATTTAAGGAACCCGGTATATTCACAGTACCTTCGCAATACTTACATTCACTTATGAAATTTGTCATTACTAATCCATCCCAGTTCAAAAATAACAGCGACGTGTATAGCTACAACACTAGAAGAAAGGATGATATTCACTATTCTGGATTAAATCTCACTTTGGCACAGAAAGGGGTGAATTATGCTGCCACAAAAATCTTTGGTCATTTGTCAAATAGTATTAAAAGTCTGACAGATAGCCAACTAACATTTAAAAGCATATTAAAAGAATTTCTGAATGACAACTCCTTCTACTCAATAGATGAATTCTTAGATGTGAAGTAGTAACTGTAAAAAAATGTTAATTAATTATTTTGTGTAAAGAAAACGTATGTTAAAGTGACACGTTCCACATCATTACGAAATGATCTATGGAACAAGGATTAATGTATGTATGTATGTATGTAGAGAATCCGAAGATATGTCAGAATATATGAATCCTCTCTGGTGCCCCAGCAGTAACTCTTGGGGTTCCAGTTTTTGCTGCGATCACTTGCTTTGTTTTTAAATCGTGCTGTGTAGTGCTTTGCAGTATTACGCAAGTATTCTGCAATTATGGGTGTTGTTATATGCATTCTTCCATATTTTTAGACCTGTGAGTTGTTTACGAGTACTTGGTGGAGAGCACTTCTTTAAATTATTTTTGAATGTTTTATAAAAGTCCTTTGACAGAATTAGGGTTAGTTGATCTTTTATATGTAGTGCTCTGATCTTTTTGAGACCTTTTGATTCAAGCTTTTATAAAATTTTCCCTGCTCTTACTATTATTTTGTTGCGTTCCAGATATTCTAAGCTTATTATTAACGCATCACAATCATCATTCCACCAGGCATGATTACATTTCTTTTTAAGGTAATAGCTTCTTCTGCAGTCTAAATGACTTACTTTTGAAGCTGCCCCCAACACTTAGGTAATCTGTTTCCCAAAAGTGTGTTGAAATAATTTTTCTAGAAAACTTTTCTATGTCAAACTCCTTGGGTTGGTATGATTCCTTTGTCCTAAATATTTGTCTAATCTAGTATTGAATAATAGATATGCAGTGTTCTGAATGAAAACCGGCACTTTTAGCATATTTTACATTGAGTACTTCCATTCCAGAGTCTGTGGTTATAGCAACGTGATCGAGTTGTTTTTCACCACAAATCGGATTTAGTGATAGCCATATAGTTCGTTTTCTGTGAAGTTATTTGAAGAATTTAGATTTTAGAATTCTGTTATGCAGTCTGCACAGACTTAAGTCTTTCTTCGTTTTCGTTGGTTCTTTTACGCGCAAGGAATTTTCCGACTATGGATCTGTAATGACATTCTTTGGCAATGTGTGCATTAAAGTCTCCAAGTAGTATTGCTGTGTCTTTCGATGGAATGCGATACGTTTTGCCAAAAATTTTCTGGTTGCTCTTTATGCGTTCTGTTTTTCTCTTTTGTTGGTGGATATGTATTTAAAATAGTGTAAACTTTGATGATTTAAAAGTCAGGGTGTAAAGTCTTTCATTAATTGTTTTAAATTCTGTTATTGAGTTTAATATGTTATTGTATACAATGATACCTGTTCCCAATTAAGGTATATTCTTCATAATTTTTTTGCGGATTTCCCTTTAAATATCCTGAATCCTTCTGAATCGAAGGGATGTTCAGCATTAATAATTACATCCTGTAGCGCTACTTTTTCTAGAAAGAGTAATAAATTTTTAATTTTTCCTGTTTTTAAGAGTTAATTTTCAGTGTAAGTGGCAAGGTTATGTATGTTTCTGTGTTTGATTTTATAGGTTTGTTGTCTACGTCAGGTTTCAGGATTCTTCGGCCCACCCTTTGCTCAGTGTTGTAGGTCAGTAGAAAATGAATCTGTACTTTCCATTTCCTTGGAAATAGTTACTCCCTTGGAGTAAAATCTCTTACAAAGTCCATGTCCATTGTTGACTGCTTATTGAGTTAGGGGATCAAGTCTCCTAGAGATGATACTCGACGTTGTTATCTCCGGGGAAGTTGTTTCCAGCCGCACCTCTGATGAAAAAACGCTGATCACTTTGCCGATTGTTGCAGTCAGACGGAATGCGGATTTTTTTCTTGAGTTGCTCCGCCGTTCTAAGAACCATTCTTTCCGCTTTCACTGCTGTTGAATACTTCACTGCAACCCTAGCATGGAGCCCTCACAGGGTGCTGTCACCCGGACCGGACGACCTCCGCCTTTTTACGAGGATGTTGCTCATCACCCTCCATCATACTTGCGTGAGGAGGCCCTCGCTTGGGACCGGCATAGCGGAGTTAATAATTGTGTGATAACAAGCAATCAACAATAAACATAATTACCGTTTTCTGTGAGTAAGGAAATCTGGATGTGTTGAATAAGTGCTACATTTTCTACACAGAACTGTGGTGAAATTTTGTGCCAATATGACGTCATTAATACTGAGGAAGGGTTTACGAAACTTTGAGCCAAATTCCGAACTTACGCGTCTCAGTGGGAGACAGTTGAGCGGTTTCGAAACAGGGGTCTCGTAATTGTGTTGTGCAGAGTAAAAACTATAAATGATTTTAAAAAAGTCTTCATTTCATACTGTACCAAAGTGCTACGCTCATATTGTAGTATGTTATGGAATTAACGATCAAAACAAAACATCTATTTACATGTCAATAGATTCACATCTTGTATAAAGAAAAACAAGTTTAAAATTCTTTGTCTTATCCACTTACTTGCAAAATATGCAATCACCAGCAATGCGTTTTCAGCACCACCTTTCCAAATTACAGAACACGTTTGGCAAAGATATGAACGAAAATCCACCCCATGAACCATGGACCTCGCCGTTGGTGGGGAGGCTTGCGTGCCTCAACGATACAGATAGCCGTACCGTAGGTGCAACCACAACACAGGGGTATCTGTTGAGAGGCCAGACAAACGTATGGTTCCTGAAGAGGGGCAGCAGCCTTTTCAGAAGTTGCAGGGGCAACAGTCTGGATGATTGACTGATCTAGCCCTGTAACACTAACCAAAACGGCCTTGCTGTTTTGGTACTGCGAACGGCTGAAAGCAAGGGGAAACTACAGCCGTAATTATTCCGAGGACATGCAGCTTTACTGTATGAATAAATGATGATGGCGTCCTCTTGGGTAAAATATTCCGGAGGTAAAATAGTCCCCCATTCGGATCTCTGGGCGGGGACTACTCAAGAGGACGTTGTTATCAGGAGAAGGAAAACTGGCGTTCTACGGATCGGAGCGTGGAATGTCAGATCCCTTAATCGGGCAGGTAGGTTAGAAAATTTAAAAAGGGAAATGGATAGGTTGAAGTTAGATATAGTGGGAATTAGTGAAGTTCGGTGGCAGGAGGAACAAGACTTTTGGTCAGGTGAATACAGGGCTATAAATACAAAATCAAATAGGGGTAATGCAGGAGTAGGTTTAATAATGAATAAAAAAAAATGGGTGTACGGGTAAGCTACTACAAACAGCATAGTGAACGCATTATTGTGGCCAAGATAGACACGAAGCCCACGCCTACTACAGTAGTACAGGATTATATGCCAACTAGCTCTGCAGATGATGAAGAAATTGATGAAATGTATGATGAGATAAAAGAAATCATTCAGGTAGTGAAGGGAGACGAAAATTTAATAGTCATGGGTGACTGGAATTCGACAGTAGGAAAAGGAAGAGAAGGAAACGTAGTAGGTGAATATGGATTGGGCCCAAGAAATGAAAGAGGAAGCCGCCTGGTAGAATTTTGCACAGAGCATAACTTAGTCATAGCAAACACTTGGTTCAAGAATCATGAAAGAAGGTTGTATACATGGAAGAACCCTGGAGATATTAGAAGGTTTCAGATACATTATATAATGGTAAGACAGAGATTTAGGAACCAGATTTTAAATTGTAAGACATTTCCAGGAGCAGATGTGGACTCTGACCACAATCTATTGGTTATGAACTGTAGATTAAAACTGAAGAAACTGCAAAAGTGTGGGAATTTAAGGAGATGGTACCTGGGTAAACTGAAAGAACCAGGGGTTGTACAGAGTTTCAGGGAGAGCATAAGGGAACAATTGACAGGAATGGGGGAAAGAAATACAGTAGAAGAAGAATGGGTAGCTTTGAGGAATGAAGTAGTGAAGGCAGCAGAGGATCAAGTAGGTAAAAAGACGAGGGCTAGTAGAAATCCTTGGGTAACAGAAGAGATGCTGAATTGAATTGATGAAAGGAGAAAATACAAAAATGCAGTAACTGAAGCAAGCAAAAAGGAATACAAACGTCTCAAAAATGAGATCGACAGGAAGTGCAAAATGGCTAACCAGGGGTGGCTAGAGGTCAAATGTAAGGATGTAGAGGCTTATCTCATGAGGGGTAAGATAAATACTGCGCACAGGAAAATTAAAGAGACCTTTGGAGAAAAGAGAGTCACTTGCATGAATATCAAGAGCTCAGATGGAAACCCAGTTCTATGCAAAGAAGGAAAAGCAGAAAGGTGGAAGGAGTATATAGAGGGTCTATACAGCGGCGATGTTCTTGAGGACAATATTTTGGAAATGGAAGAGGAGGTAGATGAAGATGAAATGGGAGATATGATACTACGCGAGGAGTTTGACAGAGCACTGAAAGACCTGAGTCGAAACAAGGCCCCGGGAGTAGACAACATTCCATTAGCACTACTGACAGCCTTGGGAGAGCCAGTCCTGACAAAACTCTACCATCTGGTGAGCAAGATGTATGAGGCAGGCGAAATTCCCTCAGACTTCAAGAAGAATATAATAATTCCAATCCCAAAGAAAGCAGGTGTTGACAGATGTGAAAATTACCGAACTATCAGCTTAATAAGTCACAGCTGCAAAATACTAACACGAATTCTTTACAGACGAATGGAAAAACTGGTGGAAGCCGACCTTGGGGAAGATCAGTTTGGATTCCATAGAAATGTTGGAACACGTGAGGCAATACTGACCCTACGACGTATATTAGAAGAAAGATTAAGGAAAGGCAAACCTACGTTTCTAGCATTTGTAAACTTAGAGAAAGCTTTTGACAATGTTGACTGAAATACTCTCTTTCAAATTCTGAAGGTGGCAGGGGTAAAATACAGGGAGCGAGAAGCTATTTACAATTTGTACAGAAACCAGAGGGCAGTTATAAGAGTCGAGGGTGTTGAAAGGGAAGCAGTGGTTGGAAAGGGAATGAGACAGGGTTGCCGCATGGGATTAGCCGAGCGGCCTAAGGCGCTGCAATCATGGACTGTGCGGCTGGTCCCGGCGGAGGTTTGAGTCCTCCCTCGGGTATGGGTATGTGTGTTTGTCCTTAGGATAATTTAGGTTATGTAGTGTGTAAGCTTAGGGACTGATGACCTTAGCAGTTAAGTCCCATAAGATTTCACACACATTGAACATTGAACATGAGAGAGGGTTGTAGCCTCTCCCCGATGCTATTCAATCTGTATATTGAGCAAGCAGTAAAGGAAACAATAGAAAAGTTCGGAGTAGGTATTAAAATCCACGGAGAAGAAATAAAAACTTTGAGGTTCAGCGATGACATTGTAATTCTGTCAGAGACAGCAAAGGACTTGGAAAAGCAATTGAAGGGAATGGACAGTGTCTTGAAAGGAGGATATAAGATGAACATCAACAAAAGCAAAACTTGGATAATGTAATGTAGTCGAATTAAGTCGGGTGATGCTGAGGGAATTAGATTAGGAAATGAGACACTTAAAGTAGTAAAGGAGTTTAGCTATTTGGGGAGCAAAATAACTGGTGATGGTCGAAGTAGAGAGGATATAAAATGTGGAATGGCAATGTCAAGGAAAGCGTTTCTGAAGAAGAGAAATTTGTTAACATCGAGTATAGATTTAAGTGTCAGGAAGTCGTTTCTGAAAGTATTTGTATGGAGTGTAGCCATGTATGGAAGTGAAACATGGACGATAAATAGTTTAGACAAGAAGAGAATAGAAGCTTTCGAAATGTGGTGCTACAGAAGAATGCTGAAGATTAGATGGGTAGATCACATAACTAATGAGGAGGTATTGAATAGAATTGGGCAGAAGAGGAGTTTGTGGCACAACTTGACTAGAAGAAGGGATCGGTTGGTAGGACATGTTCTGAGGCATCAAGGGATCACCAATTTAGTACTGGAGGGCAGCGTGGAGGGTAAAAATCATAGAGGGAGACCAAGAGATGAATACACTAAGCAGATTCAGAAGGATGTAGGCTGCAGTAGGTACTGGGAGATGAAGAAGCTTGCACATGATAGAGTAGCATGGAGAGCTGCATCAAACCAGTCTCAGGACTGAAGACCACAACAACAACAACAACATGAACGAAAATACACAGATTTAATGGTACCAGAAACCACTATGTTATAACTAACGAAGAAGCACTCTGGATCAAGTAATGCAACCATCTTTTAAATCTTTACAGAGTTATAAGGAGAAATTTTCATACAGCAAAGTGTTGCACTGTGCACTGTGGGGATACATTAATGTCCAATAGGCTTTGTGACAGGCATAAAATTATTTAATTTTAGAATATTACGCAAGTGACGTGTGTTTTTTCACTCATAATGTATAAAATATTCTACGAAGAACCGACGGAACAATCAGTTAATACAATTATTTATTTAGTGAAGTGACTACGAAATATATTAACTTAGTATCTAGCTGCGTTTATCAGGTCATAGCAGGACATCACATTGGAAATTAAAATCAATAAAGATATAATAATAGTAAACTGCTAAACAGGAAAAATGTGTCATAAGCGTTAGGTATTTTGTAACTGACCTGGGAATCAAAGCTCATTTGTTGCACTGTGGATAGTGTCTCGGATATCAAATATTAATTTTTAAGACGTTTCACACCTTCACTGTCATTCAAAATAGCAGCAAGAATCCACACAACTGGTAGCATTATGAAACATGTGCACTCTTCAGTAAGTGGGGTACTGGTCATTGTACGTTGTAGATATCACACACCAATGACTGCACTCATTGCGGATCAGTCTACACAACAAAGTGCAGAGCCTTACACGAAGAAGAATTAAAAGGCTTACCACTCATTCCAAGGAATGAAAGGAGCTGTACCTAGTTAAGCTCTTTCTTTGCTATAGTACAATCGTTGTTTTCGTGTGACGCACATACTTTTTAAATTCAGAAAGCCAAAGATATGTCAGAATATTTGAATCCTCTCTGGAGCCGCAGGAATAAATCTCGTTGTTCGAGTTTTTGCTGTGATCAATTGCTATTTTTTGAAATCGTATTAGTTTTCTTCGTCCCAAATCATTAGCGTGACAATAAACATATGTTTTTGAGAGTGTTTATGTGCATGGGGCAAAAAGGGAAAGAGAGTTAGAAGTGAGGAATTGCAAGATGCTTAAGAATCATTTGTAACTTGTTTTGATGTGTGTTTGATGCGTAATTGGTGAAAAAAAAGATCATTTTACCAAAGAAATGTGGAGGACTGCATGTTAAACTGTGGCTCACTGAGTGGCCCGTAAATTCGTCGTGGGTTACTGACTGCCAAGGTGTTCCATATCTGTATCGTCAAAGGACATCCTCTGGTCGCCACTGTTTTCCTCTCGTGAATCACTGTACGGACTTTGCATTGAGGATGTCTGTATAGATACGGAAAGCGCAATTTCGCTTGAAGTGTCTCAGATGCAAAGTCTGTACTTCTGGACCATGTGGCATGGGCGTCCCTTCCAGTTAGGTGATAAATTTTATCAAATAATCTGCCGAATGCCAGCTCAGAATTAGAGGCGATAAGATCGTAAGGCAATACTGGCAGGGACACCCAGAGGGATTGCTCAATCCTTTAAGAGGAAAACTCTTTCTTACATCGCGCTTGATAATCCTTTACTCGCCAGTGTGAGTCTACTCTCTTATGTATGCGATTATGATTACGGTGTGTAGAGTGTAGCTTCGAGTGTGCATATTTTTAAAAAAGACGAATGAGAAGATAGAGCGAAACCCAGTACTAGCACATAGCCCATTCTTCTCGACTGTCACCAAGGGGGCAGCTAAACTTCATGTACCCATCCAACGGAGCACATACCCTCATTCCATAAAATACTGAGGAAAGTTTTTGAGATTTAATGGTGCAGTGTAAGGCGATCAGGAATGTTACGTTTTCAGATTAAATATTGATGATGAATTTTCTTAGTATCAGCAGGATCTGAATCGACTGCTCCTGGTTCGAATGACTCCTCACCAAATTGTACTACAGAATTCGACTACATATGTGTTTCCCTATTATTTCTCTCTTCGGCAGAGTAGACGTTGTCCGGCAAGGGTGCAGCATCTTCATTTTGCGTTAGGCACTAATACTGGTTTGTAGCAACAGAAAACATAATTATTTAAGTAGCTTCCAGTTATTCGCACAAGACTGAACGTACTTCACCCGATACCGGATTAGAACTAGATGCTTCCATACGGGTACTCAATTACTGTAGTGGACAACAGAACAACAGTTAATTATTTTGAGCGGCTGGTATCATAGCTCATGCTCCTGGATAAGTTCAATTCTCTTACTTTCTATAAACGTCTAGCTTTGGAACTTTGTGCACTATCAGATCATCCAATTGGTAAGTCTTAAGGGCCAATATGTGAGCTGACCATTCTGGTGTATGTTTCTATAGTGAAAGACGGCATCCCTGTATCACACACTTTTTAATCTGAGCACTGCTTTCTTGATCATACAATATTGTTCTTCCCTGTTGGCTCGTGTACATTACCCACCTTTCCCTAAAACTGACGTCAATTTTTCTAACATCTGGCTCTATTTTACATCGTGGAACAGTATTTATACGTCGACAACTCCCATTAATGTGTCTTGGTTCTTCTCAGGTCTTCCTTACATTAAAAAGCGCAACGTTAGAACTGTCTCTCTGGCGCCTTTATCTTTCTTAAAACCAAATTCGTTATCATCCAACAGCCACTCAGTTTTTTTTTTTTTGCATTCTTATGTATTTCATTCTTAACAGCAACTTAGATGCACAAGTTTTTAAGTCGATTCTGCATTACCTCTAGTACTTACCTGGCTTGCCATGTTCTGGATCGTGTGGATCATACTTTTCCGAAAGTCTGATGGGATGGTCTCCAATCACATAGATTCTACACACCGACTTGTTTACTCACTTGACTGCTACTTTCCACAATGATTATAAAAATTCTGAAGAAATGTTATTTATGCGTTCTGCCTTATTTCTTCGCAAGCCTCTCAAAGCTCTGTTTAAGTCTGTTTCTAATACTGTATCCCCTATGTCTTCCCTAATGCATCACATTTCTTCACCTATCACATCTTCAGACAGTTCCTCCGCTTCGTAGAAACCTTCGATGTACTCTTTCCGCCTATACGCTCTCTTCTCTGTGGTTGACAAAGGAATTTCTCTTTCATTCTTAATACTGACGCCTTTGTTTTTAATTGCACCGAAGGCTGCCATGATTTTTCTGTGCATACGAGGGTTGGAATTGTAATAGTGGCAACTATTTATTTACAACTCGTACAAAATAGATGCGTATTTCAAAGTTTTACTGACCTTCAAAGTAGTCACCAGCATTGTGTATAACCCGTTGCCAGCGATGTGGAAGTCATAGGATACTCTTAATAGTGCCAGTTGTGCTGACAGTTCGAGCGGCGCGGTCTATTGCCCGACGAATTTGTAGCAGTTCTGAAGCGAATGCCGTGAAGGGTTTCCTTCAGTTCAGAAATAGAGTTGAACTCACTAGGGCTTAAGTCAGCGGAGTGCAGTAGGTATTATAGCTCTTACAGCCCCATTAGTCAAACAAATCAGTAACAGCTTGCCCTGTACGTGTTGAACATTGTCCTGCAAAATGATGGTCAGGTTCTGAAGAAAGTGTCATCACTTCTGTCTTCTGTCTCTATGCTGTTCATTTTTGGAACTCAACCTACGACCAGCTTAGAGACAACCTTCTTAGGCTGTTTGCAGATGATGCTGTCGTTTATCATCTAGTAAAGTCATCAGAAGATCAAAACAAATTGCAAACCGATTTAGAAAAGATATCTGTATGTTGCGAAAATTGGCAGTTGACCCCAAATAATGACTAGTGTGAGGTCATCCACGTGAGTGCTAAAATGAATCCATCAAACTACACGTTAAATCAGTCATATCTAAAGGCCGTAAATTCAAATAATACCTAGGAATTACAATTACGAACAAAGTTAATCTGGTAAGAACACATAGAAAATGTTGTGGGGAAGGCAAACAAAAGACTTCCTTTTATTGGCAGATAATAATGTAACACATCTACTAAGGAGACTGTCTACACTACGCTTGTCCGTCCTCGTTTTGGAGTACTGCTGGGTGGTGTGGGATCCTTACCTGACTAATGGAGCACATTGACAAAGTTCAAAGAAATGTAGCACGTTCGGTATTATCGCGAAACACGGGAGAGATTGTCAGTGACAATAACGGAGTACATCGACAATGTTCAAAGAAGGGCGGCACGTTGTGTACTATCGCGAAACAGGGGAGAGAGTGTCTGTGACATGTTACAGGATTTGGGGTGGACTTCATTAAAACAAAGGCGTTTTTCGTTTCGGCGGAATCTTCTCACGAAATTTCAACCACCAACTTTCTCCTCCGAATGCGAAAATATTCTATTGACGCCGACCTACATAGGGAGAAACGATCATAATCGTAATAATAAAATAACGGAAATCAGAGCTCAGGCGGAAAGGTAAGGTGTTTGTTTTTTCCAAGTGCTTTTCGAGAGTGGAATAATAGAGAACTATTGTGAAGGTGGTTTGATGAAGCCTATGCCAGGCACTCACATGTGATTTGCAGAGTATTAATGTAGATGTAGATGTAGGTGCCGCCAAGCTTAATGTCCCCATCAGTAATGTCATATGCCCTCACTTCATGAGACAATGTGGAGAGGTTTGGCCCAAGGTCTGACGATCAGAAACTTTACACCAACGCCTCTCTTCTCCTTACTGGCAAATCGTGGGAATGAAAACTTTTTCCATCACCAGGATCCGAACCGGCTTTCCCCCTGGTCGAGCAGCACTGCACAAGCGTGCGTTAGTGACCTCAGCAACAGAGGTGGGTTAAACAAAGGTGTATTCATGGACTCAAATAAAGTGAATCGTGTAAACTTTATCGTGTATGGCTTTTGTTTTCTATATTATTGTGTGGACATGCCACATATGTAATTTCTGCGCCATTTACCTCAGATAGATTTCGTATTACTAAATACAATAAGGAGTTCCCATTTGATGTGTAATTACAGAACAGATCACTTTTACTAATTTCGAAACTAACATAATCACTCTTGCTAGATATAATGTTTTGTGGGTTATGATAAAGATAATAATAATAATAATAATAATAATAATAATAATGTTATTATTATCATTATTATTATTCTTATTATAAAGAAACTTATTGGCTTAATTGACTGTTTCTTTTGTAGCGGCACCACATTTCAAAATAGGCAACGTTAGTTTTGTGCGATACTCTGAGCACAAGTTACAGCGAGGTGCAGGCCGGATTGCAGTGGGTTACACATAGCAGCAGTTGCGAAGGCAAATAGAGGCCACAGGGGCGTAGAACTGCCGCAAAAGGCACACCCAGCAGTTTGCATGGCGCAAGTCACAGGCAGAAGAGGGCCGCTGGCCAACCTAGTGTGGCCCCAGAGGGGCACAGTCAAATATAAATAGGTGCCGTTTTCTAAGGAGAGTCATTTCAAGTGTGGCAGCTCTCCTGGATGGCGGGGTGTATCACACCACCGGGCTACATGCAGCAACAGATGGGGCCCCAGCGTTCCAGTGTTCCAGTCCATGGCGGGTCGTTGGTTCGACCCCCTGAGGCCAACGCAGGGTCTGTAGTCAGCCAACCAGCCAGCAGAGGGTCACTCAACGGCTCGCGACCGCGGGCAGTCTTCTCGGTTCCTGATACATGCCGAAGACATCCCGAGACGAGGGCCGCAGATTCGGACGCCGGATCACGGGCGCTTGTTCGTCGCCGCGATCTCAGCCACGTTGGCTGCAGTTCACACCGAGTGGCGCTGAGTCGGCAGGGATGCAGATTGCTGAGCCAACTCCTGGCATCCTCACGATGCCACAACTCCGCTGGCGTGCGAGGCCGGCTCGACACAGCATTACATTACATGGGCCGCTGGGGTGCCTCCTCAGCATTGTGGGGCCCTGTGACACAGACCAATAGGAACGAGGGTACTGTAACTGAAAAACAACAAACCACTTGGAAAGTTCTCGCTGAGTTTTAATACAGTGCCTCCTGGCTCCCATCAACTACATTTGGTGTCTTCCTGCTACATTTGGTCATCCTGATACATTTGGTGGCAGAAGTCGCCACTAAACTTCGGTTCATTTATGAATATTTTATGTATCATGAATGAAAAACATGCAAACCTTGTGTAATATTCCACAATATTAGTCACGCAAGTGACTGGTCTTTGGCAGAGAGGCCTTCATCGGTTGCAAAGGTAAATATGTGTGGATATGGATTTTGTGAGATTAAAGATTTTAGACAAGATGCATCCAAAGAATCACTCAAAGACTACAGTTATTGGCATTCGATTTTATAATAAAGCGAGAAGACTTATTTAGATTAAAATATTACGTAAAATTTGTTTAGCTTGAATTAAATATGTACCCATTGATTTAATTAACTGCATAACAATAATTGCTACACGCAGAAAAATAAATTGTGCAAAACACAATAAAGTGCGTGACTGAATTAATGTTGTCTTAAACGGAGCAAGATATCTAAAGTGAGGCATGAGATGAGACTAAACCGCAGTTACACAACTGTAACTATACAAAGTAAACTTGTATGGCGAGCGAGATCACAGTGAATGAAATAAGTAAAGCATGTAAGTAGGAGGGATAATTTACTAAGTAGCCTAGATTGATTTATTTGCAGTTAGAAGCGGTCGGTAAGGGAACTTTTTCTGATCATTCATTAGTAAGTTTGGGCAAACAAGTTTATTAATTTCCTTCACTTAAAGATCATTCATCTCCCTCTTTTTGTGGGTGTTGTGTAGGACTACATATTCCACCAAATATCCGTGGCCTTTATTAAGAATGTTGTCTGGAAAGATAGAGTCTCCGTTTCTATGTCTCCAGCTTCTATGATGATTCTTCAGATGGGTGTACATTGCCCTGCTAAATTGGTTCATGCAGATTTTGCCACAACGGCAACTGTTTTTGTGTATTCCACTCTTTTCCAGATTTGATGTACTATCCTTATCA
This sequence comes from Schistocerca serialis cubense, assembly GCF_023864345.2. Taxonomy (NCBI): domain Eukaryota; kingdom Metazoa; phylum Arthropoda; class Insecta; order Orthoptera; family Acrididae; genus Schistocerca; species Schistocerca serialis. The sequence continues at coordinate 443,319,232 of NC_064643.1, forward strand.
TTGGACGAAGTTAATCCAATAATGTTGTGCACATAAATTGATGTTTTAAAGTTCCTAGATTTGAGCTTTCTGGCAACATTCTAAAAACTTTTCGCAAGTGTGGAACTGCGAATCGTATGCTGAGATTATGGGGTGGTGTATCGAGCATGGCGTAAAGAAGTGTGAAGGCACAAAAAACAAAAACAAGAAGCTCAGTGGGTTAGTGATAAGATACTGAACTCGTATCCGGGAGGATTGCAATTCATACCGCCTTCCAACCAACAAACCAGCTGTGTTTTCCCTGCACTCCCTAAATCACTTAAAACAATTTCCAAGATTGTTCCCCTGAAGAGGACAAGCCACATTTCCTTCAATAATCCGAACCTGTGCTTCGACTATAAGAAATTCGTCGTCAACGGTACGTGAAATCGTAATTTCCATTCTTCCTTTCTTACAAACCGGTCAGTACTTATTGCAATGCAATTGCCACAAAGATATGAGCCTCTGATCTCTGGATCAAGTTGTGTACGATATGCTTTCTACCTACTGTGGTGGCTACTCTTGCATATACTACGTGTATACAGTTAACACTTGTTAACAATCTTTAAACTGTCTCGTTCCGTAACACTAAGTCACGTTACAAAAATTATATATAGAACGCGCAAATATTTACCTGGCTTCATTCAAACTTTCGACGTTCTACAAAGTGACACTAGCGCACCAAACTGTAGCAACACAATAACTGCTGAGCTACTCTAGTACTTAATCTAAGTTCTTTTCTGGCAACCAACAGACCGAAGTCCGAAAAAATTATTTCCAACCTACAATGATGTTTGATTTTGATCTTTAACGAGAATCGGTTGCGAAACGATAAAATATTTTTTTTTATTGTTACTTAGCATCAGCTTATGCTACATACTCTTATCGTATACTTAGCAACCGGACCTTGTTATGATGTCATCGAATCTGGGATCCTGTTATCAGTGAGTAGATTTATGTACATGCTTTATCTGGGAAAGCGCACGATACGAGTTCTGTGTTTATAAAGCTCTCAGCCTTTCTCAAATATCAGTGTCAGTCCACAGCAGGAGAGCAGGTATGTACAGACGTTCCGTAGTTAACAAATACGTAGGGTAGAGGTGTGCACTTGCTTTCTAAACGCTTCCCTACATTCATTTCCTGTCATTTTATCTGTGTTTCGTAATTTATTTTAGTGAACGGTCGAAAAGGAAACTGATGTTGAATTTGATACTACCAAAGTCTTGCCTTACCAAGCGAAGGCCAATTAAGTGCAACAGTTAAGCATATTACTGAGCTCTAACGACGAAATTAATCAGAATAGTAGCTAAATAGATAATATATAACATTTCATTTATTTTCTGAGTATAAGCTCTCCAAATTCCACTGGGTATTAGACCTTTTGCACTGATACCGGGATCGGTGGAGGTTCGAGTTCTCCCTCGGGCCTGGGTGTGTGTGTTGTTCTCAGCATAAGTTAGTTTAAGTAGTGTGTAAGTCTAGCGACCGATGGCCTCAGCAGTTTGGTCCTTTAGAAATTCATACACACGCGTTCACCAAGATTTAGATAAACGGATAATCTCTTCCTCATTTGCGCTGCTGAGATTTGATAATGTGCAGCAGAAAAAAACTGGTTGAAACTACTGCAAATTCAATTAAAATCATTGTCAGAAGGACTGACTCAACGTACGAAAAAGTGAAAACAACTTTGGCGAAATTGAAGGCAAGGCCGGTACCATTACAAGTCAAGTGGGAATTCCGCTGTAAAATGCAGAGGACACAGCAGACACATGGAAAGAGAAAACTGGTGGCTTTATGAAGGGGGGGGGGGGGGGGGGGGACTTGCCTGAAGACGTGATGGAAGAAGAAACAGAAGTCGAAGGGAAGAGATAGGAGATCTAGTGTTAGAACCAGAATTTAAAAGAGGTTTGGATGATTTAAGATGAAATAAAGCAGAACATTCCATGCGGATTTCTGAAATCTCTGGGGGATTGGCAGCAAAAAGGCTATTCACATTGGTGTGAAGAATGTACGAAAACGGCGATGTACCATCAGACTTTCGGGAATACATAATCCACACAATTGCGAAGACAGCAAGGGCTGTCAAGTGCGACAATTATTGCACAGTCGGCTTAACAGCTCGTGCATCCAAGTTACTGACTAACTAATATAAAGAAGAATGGAAAAGAAAATTAAGGATCTGTAGGTATCTGCAAGAGGACGCTCAGTTTGGCCTTGGAAAAGGTAAAGGCACCAGAGACGCACTTTTGACGTTACGGTTGATAATGGAAAGAATACTGAAGAAAATTCAAGTCATGTTCTTAGGATTCGTCGACTTGGAAAAGCGTTCGACAGTGGTGCAAGATGTTCGAAATTCTGATAAGAATAGGGGTACGCCATAGGGAAAGAAGAGTAATATGTTACAATATGATCAGTCTATTGTTCAGTTTATACATCGAAGAAACAATGAACGGAAATTTAGAAAAAGGTTTGAGAATGAGATTAAAACTCAAGGTGAAGAGATATAAATGATGAGATTCACTGACAACATTACTATTGTCAGTGAAAGTGAACAATAATTACAAAGCCAGTTAAATAACTTGTGGTGGACGGAGCATCGAGGGCGTAAGAAGGAGACTAGCACTGGCCAAAAGGGCATTGCTGGACAAGAGTCTATTAGTAACAAGCATAGGTCTTTATTTGAAGAAGAAATTTCTGAGAATTTACGTTTGGAGCACAACATCGTCCGGTAGTGAAACATGGACTGTGGGAAAACCGGAACAGAAGGGGATCGAAGCATTTCAGAAGTGGTATTGCATAAGAATGCTGAAAATTAGGTGGAGTGATAAGGTACGGAATGAGGAGGTTCTCCGCAAAATCAGCGAGGCAAGGAATAAGGGACAGGACGGCAGTACATCTGCTAAGACATCACTGAGTTACTTCCATGGTAGTAGAGGAAGCTGTAGAGTGTAAAAACTGTAGAGGAAGACAGAGATTGGAATTAATCCAGAAAATAATTCGAGGAAGAAAAAAGAAAAGAACTTCGAACACAAACTGAAATAACATCTGATTGACAACCTTTTCCACCAATTGTGTTTTTAGGTACAGTGAGAGTGAGCGAAAGGAAAGATTGATCAAAATCAAACATAAATAGCTGCATGTAAAAATAATAGCTTAAGAGAACCATGTTAATGGTCAGTTTGCTGCCATATTTAACACTGAGAAGATGTGCTGTTGTTGTATGACAGCAAGCGTTCGCAGTTATAAACCACGGAAGATAGAAATAAGTATACTAAACTAAGAGAAAGGTCATTCTTTACAGTGCTGAGAATGGTTATGATGTGGGATCTGAGCGGGGAACGACTAAATGGGGGGTGCCCAGGGATCAGTGGGGCCACTCCTGTTGCTTATTTATATAAATGATATGCCTTCTAGTATCGCAGGTGATTCTAAAATATTTGTTTGCTGATGACACAAGCTTGGTAATACAGGATGTTGTGTGCAACATTGCCACTGTTTCAAATTGTGCAGTCCAAGACATAAGTTCAAGATTTGTAGAAAATAAACTAGCTCTAAATTACAGTAAGACTCAGTTTTTACAGTTTCTAACAAACAATGTAACAAAACCTGACGTTCTAATTACATAGAATGGGCATATGATTAGTGAAACTGAACAGTTCAAATTTCTAGATGTTCAGATAATTTAACTGTCGTGGAATGCTCATATTCAGGATCTTGTTCAAAAACTTAATGCTGATTTTTTGCTATTAGAACAGTATCTGGAGTAAGTGATAGTCCGATTTTCATTCCTTTATGACGTAGCATATTATATTTAGGGGTAACTCTTCCCATTCTCAAAGGATATATTTGCCTCAGAAACGTGCGGTCCGGGAAATAAGTGGTGTAAGTTTGCGAACCTCTTGTCAACCCTGTTTATGACATTAATCTGGGTTTTCTGACATTGGCCTCTCAATATTCTGTAACGTCGTTTCTTGTTAACAATATCAGCTTATTCGCAAGATTAGCAGCTTTTACTCAGTTAATACTAGGCAGAAATCTAATCTGCATTAGGATCGCACCTCCTTGACTGTTATGCAGAAAGGCGTTCAGTATTATGCTGCACCCATTTTCAATAATTCAAAAATCTTAGCAGTAATCCACGCGCTTTAAAATGTAAACTGAAGAGCCTCCTCATGGGGCACTCCTATTCTGTCGAGGAGTTCCTTGAAAAATTAAGCTAATTCCTGTGTTACATTGTTGATCACATTTATATAAGCTTATAGCTTTTCGTCTTTTTAGAATTCATAAACATTTTATTTTACCTATTATTAAATTTCTGTTGCATTTCATGTACTGACACGTTTCATGACTACTAAGATTTGCTCCTCAATTTAGTCCTACGAAACTGGACTTGCCAAATAAAATAAAAGAAGGTAGGTTTCCTATAATCGAAATTATGCACTGCTGCGCGTGAACGTACAATTCTTATTTACGAAGACACAAAGGAATTACAGACAGTGGCTGCGAGTGGGCTTGTATATATCTTATTTATCACCTTGAAACATTAAAGTAACGTAATTAATTTTGTGTTTGTTTATAGGCACATGTCTGCACTTATTGAAAACATATCACTTCAGTACCATAGGAAACCCCTAGACGATACAAAATACACTGGTGCAGCCTACTGACAAAGCGGAGTTCCGCGTGACAATTCGTTTTGAGCTTTTGAGGGGGAATAATGCAGCAAGAATCCGTGATGGGTTGGTGAAAATGTGCGACATCAACACACCATCATATGACGCAGTTGTTAGGTGGCCAATATACTTCCAATGTGGTCAAACGAAGTGGCAGACCTTCCCTCTGTAATGAACGGGAATCTCAAGTCGAGTTGAAGTTCTTGTGTTCGAATACCGAGACAACAGTGGAAAAGTGAAAATCAGTCACGGGTTTTACAACGACTTGCACGACATTTTGAACACTACGTAGTTCTCCGCCCACTGGGTTCCGCGACTACTCACACCCATTTGCAAGAAACCGGTAGCACCGAGGCAGTAGCGGAAATGTTGCAACCGTCTCACACCAATGCATGTAACTTCTTTAGCCATCTAACCATCACGGTGGACGTAGCATTATGACCTCGAGACATTACCAATGGGACAACTGACTGTTTTTAACAAACGATTGGTCCGTCGATTGTTTCTTCGTTCAGACGTTTTTTTCAGTCGAATGAAAGAACCGAATGAAACTAGTCTCTACGGTCATATCAGCTGCATGAATGCTTTCACTCACTCAGCGGGTTTAAGTGGTTTCACTCAATGCGATGCAACTGACCGAAAAATGTCTTTATCGGTTGCGGCCGTTACATGAATGTTTTCACCCACTCACCGGGTTTGAGTGATTGTATTTATATCCTTTTTCAGCCTCTTCGGTTATACATGAACCATGAACAGGACTGACACTTTTTTAGGGACAAATAAAGTATTTTATTTCAAGGACATGTGAATAAAAATAGATTTCTAAAAGTAAAGTATTTTCAAAATGTATATATTTATTTACTCAAATACGAATTTTCGTTCTTGTGGCATTAAAAATCAAGTTTTGGTCGATTTGGAAAGTTTAGCGTCTGGTGCCGCACTGTAAAATTATTTAAATATAAATGAATAATCACTTTGTAACACGTTTTTATTAGGTCGATTTGTTATCTCTTTGTTCCCCCAAAAATTTTGCAGTTGATTTTAAGCTAATTTACAGATAAGCTTTCAAGTTTCAACATAGCTCAGAAGTGGATGACACTGCAATACTAACACTCGTTAGAGTCTGTTGTGTGGCGGAGGGTACTTTGTTTTTCGGTCTGTCTATCTGTCTGTCTGTGCGGTACAAATTTTGCAACTAATTTTAAACTAACTTCCCGATTGGCTAAAAGACTGAAACTTTCAACTTAGCTCAGAACTAAATGACAATGCAATATTAACTCGCTTTCTTTTCTAGTGTGTGACGGAGAATACTTGGTGTAGCACTGCTATTTCCCAGTTTTCCTGTTTCTGTCGCGAATGTTTTGCACTTAAGAACGATTGCCGCTAAGCTCCTGTGTGACCTCTATTCTCTCTAATTTTTATATTCGCTGTCTTTTAGCGGGATGTACGTAGGAGGAAGCAATATATTGGTTGACTCAGTAGAAAAAAACTGAAATAACCCTGAAATTAACCACATGCCTCTGTTGTAATCTTATCGAAATGTTTAAAATCAATTGAAAATCTCACACACACAAGGTTAAAAAGCAGAAAATAACTATTTAAATAAAAAACTTTTAATATAACATGTTTCTCACTTGAAAAAAAAGAATGAATAATTCAGTTATATGCAAAACTGCAACGATGTCGAATGTTTTCATTCAGTTACTCCTACAAACTGCTTTCACTCAAAAAATAAAGGAATAATTATGCTATCGACTTACTCGATCGTTTTCATCCAGCTGCTCCTACAGATCGGTTTCAGTCGAAAGAATGAATGGGAAGTCCGACCTGCTGGACAACAGTTTTCAATGGGTTGCTCCCAAAGATTGGTTGCACTCAACAGAATGAATGAACAATTCAAACAACACGTAAAAATACATGCGTCGATTGTTTTTCATCAACCGAATGAATCGATTGTGTTCCTTCGGTTGTTCCATCACTAAGAGACGGTCCAGCGAAGCAAGTGGTGGAAACATACGGAGTCACTACCACTGTGAAAGGTGAAGACGCAGGCATCATCGGTCATGGTCATACTGTGTGTTATTTGGGACTACCGTCGTGTGTACCTAACAGATTATGCTTGTAAGGGGGCAAACTGTCACAGAAGCATACACCCGAAATCCCCGGAAGAGGTTACGTTATGCTGTCGAGACGCCCTAGTTGATTCTGCATGGAACACATTCACACCAACTGCTTCTTTGGGTAACACAATGTTTCCTCCCCCCCCCCCTCCCCTCCTCTGAAGTGGCAGCCAGTGATTTGGACGAAGAAACCATAGCGTGATCGGCATTTCCAGAACGACGACGAGGTGATTCTGGAGGTAGAACTCGTTTCCTAAGGAGTTAAACTGCGGTCCTCCACAGCAAAGATCTGTGCCAAATCATTCAGTGTGTCGTACTGAAGGGTGACTAACACCGTCACCAAGTTTCATGGTCACCATTAATGTTTTCCGAGGTGATAATTAAGGTTTTACTACTACTCCGCATACACGTATATCGTTGCAGTATATACCACGACTGAATATATTAATACACAATTCGATTACATGAGGCATTTTATCGTTAGAGGCCTCCATGTGTGGCGTTTAACTTTGTAAATGAGAATTACAATGTATAAAATGTTTATCTTGAGAGTTCTGAGGGGTGACTTTCACATCAGCGCATGTTGCAACAGTCTACGTACGGAGCGGAGCTTCCTCCCTCCCATCCACACATATAATTTGCAGGTACTCAATCAACAGTGGGTAATAAACCAAAGTAACAAAAAAATGTTTAGTCTCAGAGAGTTTACAGATATTTTTAGCTCATTTCATGAAACGTTCCGTTAAAACAACAGGTTTTTAAGGTCGTGGTTGATGCAATTATTCACAGACGATTTGTTCCCATTTACGTTGGAGATCTTCAAATATGTAGAGTCCTTACTGAAACACTATTCTGTTTTCGCAGACTCAGAGACAGGAGCCCAAGTGATGTTAGTTTTGATATACTTTCCTTATTAACGTAGATTTCTACGAACGAAACTGTTTCACAAGATGTATTTCTGGTGCAGGTAGGAGCTTGGTCTTACTAAATAGTGAATCTCTATTTTCTTCTTTTTCTTCATCCTGTTCTTTCTTTCTTCCTTGGCTAAAGTCTGTTTCCTTCAGTATACTTCAGCCTACCCTGAGGTTATCGTTTCACCGTTTTCTTGGACGGCAAACATTTCTTTTACCAGCTGGTGATTTATTTCTTAAGATTTTCCCAAACTTCCTTTTATTCACCCTATATAAGTGTTCGTTCCACTCATGCTTTCTCGTATGTACCCATTCATTAATGGAGTCCAATTTACGACCTTTTCTAATGCTTTCACTTCTCTCTATCTTTCAGTGTCACCCCTGTAAACCGTCGCAGAATTTTCATTTCCGTTGGTTCCAAAAGTCTCTTTGCTTCTGATGTTTTCGGTCTTGTCTCAGCTGTGTGTGTCATAACTGGCTGTTTTGTTTATTCTTACCTTTGCATATCTCCCTGTAAGCTTGTTTACTCCAAATAGTATCACTAAAACACCCTGTTATTTTGTTTACTTCTGTTACTTGTTCTCTATCTTCCTTTTCACCATTTCCACTGCTGAACAGTTCAATATAACGTATTTAAATGTCATTACCTGCTGAATAATTTTTCCATCCACTTCCACTTTGCGTCTAAACGGTTCCACATACATTTCATTTTTTGTGTGAACACGACCATATTTACATTTATGTAAAATTTTCTGCAGGTTGTTTTCACTGTTTGCCAGTAAAACTGCATCGTCAGTATAACAAATTATTTTCATTTATTTGTCCCCCATTCTATAACCATTACCAGCCAATACCTTCTTTATCATTGTCTCAAAGAGTCATTTTGAGTCACATTGTCTAATACCAGTATTAACTGCCATGCAGCTAGTTAATCTGGAAACAGTTTTTGCCTGGATATAGTTGTTACAATATATGTCTTCAAGCGAGCTCGAAGAGTCACATTGTCTAATACCACTATTAACTGCAACGGAGCTAGTTAATCTGGAACCAGTTATCGCCTGAATGTAGTTGTTGGAATAAATGTACAAGGAGATAATGTTCAATTTGTGACGAGCCAGTTTGTTTTAGTAAAACTATTCTGTCTGCACTGGCACTCCTCAATAAGCTCTTTGTATTTCTTGTGGAGAAGTATCCCTAATCCCGCTAAGGCTCTTATCCGCTTCTGTTCTCCACTGTAAATGTGTAAGTACTGGACATATTGATTCCACCCTTTGTCTTTCTTTTTTTGTCTCTTGGGTACTACGTACTGAGACTTCACGACGTTTCAATTCTTGTATAAGCTCTTGGTCTTTGATATTAAGGATTTTATGTTCCATGTTCCAATTCTCAGACCATTTTTATTTTTCCGTGTCTTAGACCTGTTCCTAACCTTGATCGTCATATTTACGGTCCTTTCTGAGGTCCAGTGCCTGTACTCTGAGCAGTGAAATTACACCACCGGTAGATCGTTGGCCTGGCTGTCGGTGGTTTTGTTTTCAAGATTTTCCTTTCCCTCGGCTGGCTGTTTTTACCACAGCTAAGGAGCATAACTTGCCCCACCAGCCTTTATTTCTGAGTTCTGGCATCTCCTATCCTTTGATGGTTCCACATCTTTCATCCTACAAGACAGCAGGATGCGCTTATTTTTAATTCAGGATTTTCTTCCATTAGCCTTTTGTCATCCAACACCCTATTCTACTAGGCAACAGCTTCAAAGGTCTGAGTTGAGGACTAGAAAAAAAGACTTCCTTTGATCTCGAAACCTAAAACCGTTGGGTTGGAAAAAATAAGAGTTGGCCGAGAGAGGCCTATAGGAAACGAAATAGGAGTTTGGCACCAGTAAGTGTAAGTAATGTCAAACTCAAGTCGAGGCTCCACACTTGCTAACCCACGTACTCCCAAGATGAGAGCCCCCTAAGGAGAATCTCTATTTTTAAATACACAAAATGAATTCCATGAACGAATTGATGTGGTTGACATTGGGATTCCTCTTAGTCCACCTATTTCCAACTGTTATATGGAGATTATTGAACAATGAGCTCTTCTGCAGCCAATGAAAGATCTCCTATGTAAGTCGTATCACTATGGGTTTGATGGTTTCATAATAAGGTCCTAGGATGAAGAGAAGCATTGCAGAAAAATAAAAGCACTCTGGGAGTTAAAACAGAAGGGAAGAGGTAGTTAAATAAAATGAAATATGGATGCTGACTTTTTGCAGATACTAATTATAACAATAGATTACTTGAAATCTAGGATTATTACGATAGATTACTTGAAATCGAGGATGATGTTACCTGTCGGTATGTCGGGAACAATTGCATGTATTTGGGATTATGGGGCTAATTGTGGTGTCCTCCATACAATTCACAAAGCCCCTCCAGTTCCAAGGGCACTTGATATTTACAAGCGTTTGATAGTTGCCATGCAGATGGGGACGAAACGTAGGTGAATAGTTTCATGCATAGACCACAGTATTCTCAGCTGTTGGTGGAAGTCTTCCCTCCGTTAGCGCGTGTAACCTCGTTGCTAGATACAATCCCATAGTCACAATTAATCAGCAGCACATTATGACCACCTATATAATAGCTAATATGTCCACCTTTGGCACGGATAACAATGGCGACGCATCTTGTCAACTCCGGGGAGGTGGTCATGAGCTCTGACACCACGTTCAATCATGTCCTAGAGTTCTTCGATCGGGCTCAGATCTGGCAGGTTGGGGCCAGCATATCACTTGGAACTCGCCACTGTGTTCCTCGAACCACTCCACCACACTCCTGGCTTTGTGACAAGGCGTACTGCTATGCTGAAAAATGCTACTGCCATCAGGAAACATACTCGTTGTATGGCCTGCAACCAGTGTATGATATTACTTGCCCATCATGGTGCCTTGCACAAGATCCACTGCACCCATGGATGCCCACGTGAGTGTTTCCCCGAGCATAGAGGAGCCGCCACCAATTTGTATCCATCCCACAGTACAGACGTCATGGAGCTGTTCCCCTGGAAGACGATGGATTTGCGCTCTCTCATCGGCATGATGAAGCTATCGGGATTCATCAGACAGTGGCACGGCTCTGCCACTGCCCCAACGTCCAGCTGTTGATGTTATGGTGTTGACATTGGCACATGCGTAGATCGTCGGATGCAGAAGCCCATCGTAGGGATCTTCGGTGCACTATGTGTTCAGACACACTTGTTCTCTGCACAACATTACAGTCTGATGTTAGTTTCGCCACAGTTCGCCGCCTGTCCTGTTTTACCAGTCTGCCCAGCCTACAGCGTCCGACATCTGTAATGAGGGGTGGCCGTCCAATCCCTTGACGCCTGGACCAGCTTTCACCTTGGTTTCGCCACGTACTGAAGACACGCTCCAAAGCTCTGCTCGAACACCCAAAAAGTCGTGCAGTTTCCGAAATGTTCGTGCCAAGCCTCCAGGCCATTACAATCTGCCCTCGGCTAAACTCAGATCGCTCCTCTTTCCAATTCCACACACGGCCAGCGGGCTCACTGATACTATGTGCACCATGTGTGTGTCTGACTAGCAGGGTTGCCAGGTGACGCTGCTATCGCCTGGATGGGTTTATATCTATAGTAGGTCGGTGGTCATAATATTATGGCTGATCAGTGATTGAGGCACTGGGCTACTACAGTGACAGGTGAGTATTCGTTTCGAAAACTGTTTGTAGAGAGGTGGTGGGCTTGTACTTGGTTTCCGTCGATTGTTAGCTCAGTGACAACACGTTTGCCAAAGCAAGATAGTGATGCGCAATGTGCAATGTGCTGTTGCAGACTCGTCGAGATGCTGCAGCTGTTAGCAGCCCTGGTGGCCGCTTGCGCCGCGGTGGCACTGTACGGCTACTACCGCTGGAGCTACTGGCCGCGACGGGGAATCCCGTACATCCCGGGGGCGCCCTTCCCATTTGGACACGCGTGGCGCGTCATGCTGTTCCAGCGCTACATCGGCGACATCTGCTGCGACCTGTACAGTGCGGTGCCGCCCTCCGAACCGATGGTCGGAATCTACATGTTCACCCAGCCTGGAATCGTCGTCAAGGACCCAGAGCTTATCAAGAGCATGCTCGTCAAGGACTTCCAGCACTTCCACGATCGCGGCCTTTATGTCAACGAAGATGTCGACCCACTCACTGGACACTTAGTCTTTATGGCTGGTGAAAGATGGCGTCTGCTAAGAAACAGGCTGACACCTACGTTCACATCAGGGAAGATGAAGATGATGTTTCCGGTAAGTCCATATACATCTTGCTCACAGCTTGCAGCGTGATTCTATCTCAGAAATCTTAGGAAACTACTGACGGATGGGAAAATTGGTTGAGTAAGTACAGCTTTGAAAACAATTACTGTCACTGATTCACTTTATATGTAACAGCTCCGCATTTTGAACGGCAATAATACACTGAATATGTCGAACAAGTCACAGACCTTACTCTGCATACACAAACCAAATACATTTATACATGAACTAGTCCATTTTTTTGTCTACGACTTAACATTCCAGAATTGAATAAATACACGCTATCTAACACAAATGTGATGCCCCCTACAGGTGAGGAGGAAACGAAGGGAAACTTCACAGGTTGAGAGCATATGTGATGCTGATAGTTTACATTTTAGCTGGAGACACAGTCATGGTAGACTTTTTGAATGATGTTGTCACCATTTGACTTTAACAATTTTTCTTTTATTAGGTTACCTTCCACTCAGAAGGCTGTTGCACGCAGCGACTGTTATATTGACTTGCAAATAATAGATTTCAGCTATCAGTCGTCCTTTTTAAATTTTATTGGCAGATCTAGATTTCAGCTAGCAACTAGCCATTCTCAATGCACTATCATTTTTGATCAATGAATGTAATACCTGTTGGTCGGGCCTCGTCCACAGTTCATTGGATACTACACTGAGTGCTGAGAAACGAATTGAGGTTAGTAACGAACGTCTGGAAACATTACCGAACGACGCTACAGAGAAAACCTGTATCAATATAGTGACAGTGGTGGACACGTTCAGTGCTGTCTATTTACTCTAAGGTATCATTACGCCCTTTGTTAGGTGATACCACCTAATCTTGTTTCTGTTCACCATTAATCTGTAGAGTTTGACTACAGCTCTACAATCACGACAGATGATAAAACTTTCGATAGGATGGCTCTTACACGACACCTTTTTAAGATTTTGTTGATTTTCATTGGGCTACCTTCCAGTTTGATTCAGTGCTACGTGAGAAATTCAGGCGCAGTAGGACAATGGGAAGAGATATCTCTGGGCCTCAAAAATGGAAAATCCGCTGAAAAGACCATCAGTTTAGGAAAATATTACTTCTTTGTCACAAATTGAGTCAGACGTAATACAGGCAGCTTTTTACTTCAGTCTGCGTTCTTGTATCACAGATCGCATTGGTAGGGAGACGTGACGAGTCACTGACCGAGAGCGAGGTACAGAGGATGCACAGCGATCCCACCCGTTCCTTCTTACAACCCAAAACGGACCGACCTACTCATCTTTTACTATTGGGGGAATGTAACAGCAGCATTAAGTACAGTGCCTTCGTCTTCATTTGGGAGAAAATTTATATGCTCGGATATAAATCACATAAAAGCAAACTGGCATCTGTTAAACGAAGGTTATAGCAAGACGGATGCGCGAAAAGTATGTATTACTTCAAAATAATTGTGTTCCATGAATAATTAGAATTTGTATTACATGGATTTTCCTTATAAGTGCGTATAACGAAGCTCAGTTCTTTGCCCCTTTGTGCAGCCATACCACTGTACTGTGGATTTCAGCATTATTTAAAACCTTAATAGACATCAGGATATCGATTGTGATATTTTTCATGTGGCTTTACACAAAATGGAAAATCCCTTACGGTACTTCCATACTGAATGTGTCACCACGACGCTCTTTGACCTTAGTTTGTCTTCTGACTAAAAAAGAAAATGGTCAATGCTCTAAACTGTAATCAGAACCATCGGAGGAGAATATTAAAACTTTTAGTCTGGAGTGGATGAAATCCCAGAAATTATAGGTAAAGGGAGAGAATCCTTCGTTTTTAATAAAACAAGGCAGTTTCTGTGTTAATAATAAAATATTCATCACGGGAATCGAGAATTTCGACAGTCTTTGCCTGTTGTCGACAACGACACTGGCAAAACATCAAAATTTGTGATATAAATGGCCGTATTTCTGTTTGCATTTAAGTAGAAGCTTAAATTTTGCACATCGCCTTGGGATTCGATACGAGAATCCGTTCCCGAGAAAAAGGGGTCTTAGCAGACGGACGGACAAGCAGATAGACGGATAACAAATGAAAACTTTTTTCGTGCGACAGGATTTCAAATTAAAACTTAAAACAGTGAAACCTTGCATCTTGCCAAATTTCATGATTGTAGGTTAATGGGAACTAAGTTACATGTTTTTATGAGCGAATAGGCGAGGATCGAAATATGTGATATGAATGTCCATATCTTTTGGTTACATGTATTACAACGCTAAGGGACTACAGATCTTAGTGCTGGACATACATTTCAAGTTGGTACGTCTGCCTCTTCCTCAGAAAAAGGGTTTTTAACAGTCGGTCAGACAGGCAGACAGACAGACAGATAGCCGGCAGGAGTGGCTGAGCATTTCTAGGCGCTACAGTCTGCAAACTCGCGACCACTACGGTCGCTGATTCGAATCCTGCCTCGGGCATGAATGTGTGTGATGTCCTTAGGTTAGTTAGGTTTAAGTAGTACAGTATCTGAAATAAGTGACAGTTCAACATGAAAAGTAGTCTATTTCGCATATTTTCATACGCTTATGTCGTATGGTATTATTTTTTGGGGTAATTCTTCTGATTCAAAAAGGGTATTTTTGGCTCAAAAACGGGCTGTTAGAGCTACGTGTGGTGTAAGTTCGAGAAGCTCTTGTCGATCCCTATTCAATAGTCTGGGAATTCTAACATTGCCCTCACAAAATATTGTCTTTAATGTCGTTTGTTGTTAGCAATATTAGCTTATTCCCAAGAGTTAGCAGCTTTCACTCAGTTAATACTAGGCAGAAATCAAATCTGCATGTAGAATGCACTTCCTTGACTCTTGTGCAGAAAGGAGTACAATATTCTGCTGCATCCATTTTCAATAAGCCACCACAAGAACTCAAAAATCTTAGCAGTAGCCCAAACACTTTTAAGTCTAAACTGAAGAGTTTCCTCATGGCTCACTCCTTCTATTCTATCGAGGAGCTCCTGGAAGAGCTGAAAAATTAAGCAAATTCCAGTGTTACATTGTTGATTTTCTTTATTTAAACTTACGAATTGTCGCCTGAATATGTTTCTTATATTTCATTTTATCTGTTTCTACTATCGTGTTATAATTTCATGTATTGACCCGTTCCGTGACCATGAAGACTTCTCCTTAATTTGGTCCCACGGAACAATAAATAAATAAATAGTTCTAAGTTCTAGGGGACTGATGACCTCCGCTGTTAAGTCCCATAGTGCTCAGAGCCATTTGAACCATTTTTGAGACAGACAAACGGACAATAGAGTGATCCTGTAAGGATTCCGTTTTTGCAGATTGAGGTACAGAACCCTAAAAATCATATTTGAGAAACAAGAAACAACCCACTGTCTGTTGCAGACGCTGGAGAAGTGCGCCCGCGAGCTGGTGGAGGTGATGGGTGCTGGCTCCAGAGACGTGGAGTTCTTCGACCTGCTGGCTCGCTACGGCACTGACGTCATCGCTTCCTGCGCCTTCGGCCTCGAGACGCACAGCCTGCAGAACCCGGACCAGGAGTTCCGCAAGTGGGCGCGCCGCCTCTTCGTCCCCACGCCCGCCCGAGGCCTCATCGGTTCTTTCTGCAACGTATTCCCCTCTATTGCCAACACCTTTCGGGTGAGTGGTCGACTGATCGTACCCCGGTGCCTTAAGATATTGTTTGCCGAAGGTAGAGCTCTGCTAACCCGAGGAGCTGACACGATTGTCATGTCTCTGGTTCAGTAAAAAGTACATTTATTATTTCCATATTAAACGTAAAACATCATTGACGACTGCTTCCGTAACTGCCTTCATTGCGGAAGGACCCTGGCTCTATTCCCGGTATCCCCTCAATTTTTTCTGAGTTGAGAAGATCTGGAACGGGGTCCACTCATCCTCATGGAGCTAGATGAGAAGCTGCTCGAATAAAGAAGCAGCGGCATAACTACGATGCGTCTACTGGCAATAACGATAACACAGATTGAGGACACGTTGACCGCATTCCTCACGATCGTAGGTCGCTCATCGTACTGCCTTGTAGCCAGCAGTCAGCCATTCGGAACACCCCTGTCCTTGAGTGTTGCTTACGCTTACATCAATGAACACCATTCTATCGGTCGGCGAATGTCTTTAGTTGTTAATGAACTATTGCCAAAACAAGAAATTATCACTTGCACATACTGTGTCTCTTTAGTGTCAGAGGGTACGGGATCGTAACCTAATACTTTGAGATAAGATACTAATGGTAGGAAATTAAAAAGGCGATGCGCCGCCGTCGAAGGCCCAAATGTGCACATGGGCACTGCTGCGATAAAAGCGACACTGATAAAGCGGCCGAAGGTTACCAGCTAACAGCTGAAGAGTAACGCTTAGCCATGTTGTGCCGCTGGTCCCCCTGGTCATGTCACCGTATAGAGACGGTGAATGTAAACAAGTCTGCCTTGATTAGCTATTTTAATTTTGATGTTTTTTTTTTACAGTGGTGACTGTTTCATTCATTGTTTTGTTACGTAATAGCGTAAACTTCATATTTGCCACTTTCTTCTTTTGTAAATTTTTATGGTGTCTCTTTAAGAAAAAAGAATCTCCGTACACTGGGAACACTTTTACCAACGCTGGCCGCAATTTATGTGTATTTAAAGCATAGCTTTAATCTTTTCTCTTAGTACCTCGGAAGTGAGATGACTGTGTGCCAGGTTAAGGGGCTACCTATATATTTTAGAGTTGCTCTCTACTTTTCTATCAAAGATAAAAAATGTTTGTAAATGTTTCTTACATTATTATTTTAACTATGGACTATGATTTTTTTTGATCGTATGGTGACCTGAGGATGGTACTGTGCACCTAAATCTGTAGCTATTAAGGAAAATTAGAAATCTTGACTACCGAATAGAACAAATACATTTTTCTGTTGTATTGATCGCTGCTCCAGCCGCCAGTAGGTCGGAAATATGTAAATTAATAACTTGTTTTATTGCCATGAATAACTTATAGCTTACAGCAATAACACAACCTTATCTCAAATGGTCTACATCTACATACATATCTGCAAACCACCGTGAAGAACATAGGAGAGGGTACTTCCAATTTTACCACGTATTACGATTTCTTCCCATACAGCGAGCGAAGGTACATTTTAATTCATCCAATCAAGTCTTCGCGGTCCACCCTGGGAAGCGGCAGTATGTAGCTTGATTCCTCCTTTTACACCGGTTCTTGAACGATTGTAGTTTTGTTTTCTCGGGATACTTGGCACCCATCCTCAAGCATCTGCCTCCTCAAGGTTTTTCGGTATTGCCAACACGATTTCCTAACAAACCTGTGATTAATATGCCCCGTTCTACTTGGTGTGGGGTTCAACTTGAGCAACTGGCTTTTGCTTTGCTGTTATTGATTTTGCTAGCCAGGAGCTTTCCATTAATTCTCTTTACACCTTTTATGCGTATTTTAAGTATGGATCTAACTCCATATTTTGTATGTTGGTTGGAGTTTTATTGTTAGACGCTCATATTGCCTTGTGAAGTAATTTTAATAAACGACTACTCAAATTGCACTCTAGCTATTAAATTTACGACTTGGTTAGTCATGTTCTCTAGCTATAGTGCCCTCCGCTAGCCTCAGATATTTCTGTAAATACGAGACGTATCCTGCCCGTCACCAGCAGTTTTGATTTGATGTGATTTGATTTTATCAGGGAAGAAAAACAACATTGGTCAAGCCCTCTGCAGCCCGCACCGAAACAGAATTTATTGTGCCGTATCATTCCCTGTGTCTCTAGCAAAGCTAACGGATGCCATTGAACAGTTCTAGGGGGCCCTTTACCAGTGCTTTTCCAGACACAATTTCTTCAGGTCTGGTTGATCCGAATATTATGTGTCTCTTAATCTCCAATGCCTCGCGTTCGAAAATCAAATGTGATGCGGTTTCCTCGCCCACACCACACATCCTACATTTGGAGTCTTATTCTATTATCCCCATTGTATGTGGTGTTTTTTCAAATTCCCATGACCTGTCAATAGTCCAATCATGAGTTTCATTTCTCTCCTGTTTATGCTCAAGATTGATATAATTCTCAATCAATACCACGCCGTTTTTGCTTTTGGACCTTAGCCCAATATTCTACATGCTGTCTCCTTGTTCAGTCTCGTAGTTTTATTTTGCTCATCGCCTTGGTGATTGTCAGGACAGGTTCCGGTTCAATAAATGGTGTCATCGCCCCTATCCTGGCCAACCTATAGGTTTACTCATTACTACTAATCCCTGAATGACCAGGGACCCAAAATAGGTTTACCTTATTGCTTTCCCCTAGCTCTAGAAGGACTTTGTGGCATTCTGCCACGATCTTTGATATTGTTGCAGAGGCTGCCAGTGCTTTCAGGGCAGCTTGGCTGTCTGAATAAACCTCTGTAGCACCTCCGCAAATTCTTCTCCACACACACACCCTGATGGAAGATATTTCTGCTTGAAAGACAGTGGCCATCTTCTCTAGAGAGACTGCACTCTCCAGCCTTGGCTGCACCCAATACATCCTAGCCCCAACACCTTTGTCTGTTTTCGAACCGTCAGTGAACCAGACTATGTTCCCAGTACAGTGTCGAAATTTGTTCTCCCAGAGCTCTCTACTTCCACTTACTACATTGAAAGGCTTACTGAAGCAGATGGAAGTTATTATATAGTCGGTCGGCATTTGACCAACCATATCTGTCTGCCTCGCTCAGTATTTTAGTGTGAGAGCCTGGCTATCCCAGTGAGTCCCAGTTTTTTCCATCTTTAACCTGTGTGCTCCACCTGCTGCCTCCATCTTTACCCATAGGTGTAATGGGGGCATGTTCAGCATGGTACCCATCCCATCAGTGGACGTGCTGCTAATTCTGCCTGTAATAGCTAAGCAGGCCAATATCTGTTCCTTAGCAAGCTTCTTAGCAGCTACCTGCTGTTCTACCTTTTTCCAACACACTGTAGGCCCATAAGTGATCATAAGTCTTACTACCGTGGAGTGTATCCAGTACATACCCTTGGGGCTTAAGCTCCAGTTTTTAGCACAAGCTCTCCTGGTGCTCATTACAGTACCTTTCGCCTTGAAACAGGTGCTCCTTACGTGAGGGGTCCACAATAGTTTTTCATCCAGGGTTACTCCTATTTCACTATCCCCTGCATTGGTGGAGTTTCATCGAGAAGCTTGAGATTCAAATATGTGTGTCGGATCTGCTTCCTCGTAAATGGTACTATAACAGACTTCTTAGGGCTGACCCTTACATCCTGTTTTCTGCACCAATTTTGCATAATGCACTGTGCGCCATAGCTCTGACTTTACTTGAAAATTTGCAAAGTACTACTATGACAAGGTCGTCTGCGTATCCCTGGCAAGATTACTGTCTAGAATTTAATTCTACACAGTGAGTTAATTCACCACAAGGTTCTACAGTAGAGGGGACAGGACCCCTCCTTGTGAACTGCCTTTGGTGATGCTGATTATCATTTTTCTCATGCACCTTGGTGCCTTCTACATTTCTACCACTAAGTATGGCTCTAATCCACCTGCAAACGGTAATCTCCAAGCCATGCACCTCTGCTGCCTTAACCATGGATGCGAAGGTCGTGTTGCTAAAAGCCCCTTCGATGTCCAAGAAGATGCAGAGGGCTATTTCCTGATAGTGTAGAGCTTTCTCCACCTTCCCAACAAGATGATGGAGTGCATTTTCACACGATTTTCATGGTTGTATGCATCTTGGTTTATGTGTAGAGGGACCCTAATTAACCTCCTCTCCCTAACATGCACGTTGACCAGTTTGTCTAATGTTTTAAGAAAAAAGGAGGACAGACT
Source organism: Schistocerca serialis cubense (assembly GCF_023864345.2). Taxonomy (NCBI): domain Eukaryota; kingdom Metazoa; phylum Arthropoda; class Insecta; order Orthoptera; family Acrididae; genus Schistocerca; species Schistocerca serialis. Next base: position 443,339,074 of record NC_064643.1, read on the forward strand.
GATTGGTCTCATAGCCTTGGTATGATCGATTCTCCCTGGCTTTGGTATGAAGACAACCTCCACTGCACTCCAGACGTTAGGAATGATTCCTGCTGCTAGGCTAACCCTAAATAACCTGCATAGGAATATTGTGAAGTTCACTCCTGCTTGTTGCAAGAGCTCTGTAAAAATTACATCTGAGCCAGGTGACTTGAACAGATGGAATGTGCCCACCACCCATTGGATTTTACTATGGGTTAACACATTCTCTGGCAAATTCCCAGTTCTCCCTTCGAATACCTAAAAACGATATCTCACAAGGAACTCTTCCTAGTCTATGTTGTCTTCAGAGTAGATTGATGAAAATGAGTCTTGAGATGTAGTTCCAGCGTTTCATGTGCTTTCCTTGTATACTCCACATCCTCTTTCCTTAAAGTTCCTCCTAGGTAAGTTGGTATCCTAGTGAGGATTTTATGAAGACTGGCCTGAACAACCGTACCCTCTACCTCCCCACAAAATACCTTCCAGGACGCCCGCTTTGCTTGCTAAATTGCAAGATTGTATTTGACCTTCTCGCAAGATTAAACAGTCTTCATACCTGTTTCTTCTGTGATTTCAGGTTGTTGTTCCACCAAGATACTTTCCTATTCTTGCACTTCTTGGACACTGAGCAATTGTCGTGGTATGAGGTCATGATGGCAGAAGTCAGTGCCTCTGCTACCTTCTCAAACTCTACCGGATTCCTTATCGAAGTAGTGACCTCCGATACGCTTTAGTTGAGGTCCCTCCTGTACGCCTCCCAGTCCATTTTCCTGGGATTCCTATAGGACATGGTCTGTTTAATGCCCATTTCAACCTCGAACTTAATATACATATTGTCTGATGAGGATGGCTCTAAAGCCACATGCCATTGTTTGACATAATTACCCCTCAAAGTGGAACCGAAGGTTATGTCAATCACCTCTTCCCTTATTATATTCCTGAATGTAGATTCTGTGCCCTTATTGAAGATCTCTAAGTTATTAGCTAGAAGAAATTCTAGAAGGTACTCACCTCTACTGTTGGTGTCAGTGCTGCCCCACACTAAGTTGTGGGCATTAGAATCGCATCCAACCAATAGTTGGCCCCCCTGTTGTGAACATGCTTTCATCAGTCTCCTCACCTCCTAGGAAGGAGGAGCACTGTCCTCGTAAGGAAGGCATGCTGAGGTCATTACAAGCTCCCTCGTGATACCTTCCTCACGCTGCCGCATCCTGATGGTCACTAGGTCCCTAGAACAAAAGTCCGCCATCGACATGAAAGGCATTCCATTTTTTTACGTAAATGCACGTTCTGGAGTTTCTTATATTGCTAGCATAAACCAGCTTATCTCTAGTGCCACTGAGACCCAATACATCCCCTTTATATAAATAGGGTACCTGAATCAGGACTCCGTCCATTTCTTGTCTTCCCAGAAGACGATTCACGGCAGCAGTGGCCTTTTACTGTGTTGCAGATTTATCTGCAGCACATTCAGGCTCCATCTTGCGGCCATTATCGCTTAAGATGTCTTTGATTACCCTCACTGGAACCTGCGAGAACCCCAAGAATAGTCTCAGGTACCATTCTCGCATTGCCTTCAGGGACTTCTCTCTGGCTGCCACCACAAGGGTTTTGCTGTTTACTGCAGCCTTCTGGTTGATTGCCTTCCAACCCTCTGTCGAGACTTTCAGGTTTTGAGACCCTATTTTCTCAGTCAAAGTATCTGGAGAGGTATTGTAGGGAGTTTTGGCACCCAGATTAATGTCTTTGCTGTCCTGATGAGCTCAGCTGCTGTCTTTGCCAGCAACTTCGCATCCTCTCACGATGATATTAGGGGCACCTTTTTCTTAAGCCAGTCCACTGTATCCACCCCCTCACAGACAAATATAAGTGCAGCGTGATCCAGATAAACTCTCTTGAGTTTGGGTCCTGGACCAGCATCCCCCCCTTCCAATCTTCTCAAAGAGAGCCATCTGCACAAGCTCCTTCAACTGTGAGGTGATCTCGACCAGTGGATAGCCTTGCTGGATAACCACCACGCTAAAAACCGAGACTGCAGTACTATAGGTCTGTTTCCATATTTCTTGCCTCAGCTTTTTCTGGATACACTTTTCCTGAGAAGTGGAAGTCTTAGATCCCTCCCTTGTTCTCTTACTGCCAGCCCTCATTGTGGAAGGGGTTTGTACACTCCCTTCACCCTGGGACAGTCTTTTCTTGGAGGTCTTGGGCTCAAGCCCTTTTAGTTCCCTCCACTTTTGTTGAGGAAGCCACTCTTTTCCTTCCATTAGATTTTGGTCTCTAAGAAGTTTCGTTCTCTGAACCCCAGACAAGTCTTTGATCTTAATCTGGTCCAACATCTTGGTAACCATTCCCACTTCTTGAACAGATCTGTCCTCCTGTTCAGCTGAGGGGATGTTTTCTATCAGTTCCAGCCCCGATGTTTGGGTGTCTGAGGTCTTAACTTTCCCCTCAGTATTGCTATTTTCTTTGTGTTATTTTTGTCCCACGAGGGTTAGGGATCCTACCAGTCCCCACCATGGAAACTCCACGCGGTGGATGGCTAATTATTTAGGGAAGTCGCCCTGTATCCCTGAAGCTCCTTTCATGACACATCTTCGCATGTGCCACGCACCCCTCAGATCGCATCACACCTTGGGTTGAGTACTGAGGAGTTGGGAAAGGACAAGGAATGGATGTGGGATGACAGGTCGTTGTGGGCAATACTTAGTCTGGTTCATCGGTGAAGACCTTACTGACCATCGGTTTCCACAGCCGGCATAGCCCTCAGCTTCACAAGAACACACAAGCCTCTCCATCCACACAGACAGTACTACTTCAAGGTGGTGTCCCCCAGAGAGGCACCAGCACTTAATATATCTGCATGTATAGAATTTTGACGTTAATATCTACATGAGAATATTTTATGATGTGTATGGCTGGTATGCATGACTATTAATCAAATAAATATTTTATTTTTCTTATGTATCACCAGACCTGTTATAGATTTTGCTTCAGTTAGTAGAACTTAGCTGGTTACACGACTGTTTTTATTTGTAACAGATCTGAAGATGACAGTAGCTGAAAACGCTAATAGTGAATTATAAAAAAATTGTGTGATCAAGGCAGATCTTATTTTTAAGTGCCACAATATGATCATGGATAATTTACAGACTTTATGTCTTAATTTGATAATATCGAAAGACTTGTGGGTGTTCTGTAAATAATCTCCTTAGTACACTGACTACATTTTATCAGTAGCCTCTCAAAGAATCGCAGTCTGCGACATGCATTAGCTAGTCTGAGACTAATGAATTTGTTGCATTTCATATCCTCATAAATTGTTCACTACCGGTCTCAATGTATGTGTTACACAGGTGCATAAAATGTTCAGCATATTTCAAATATATCTGTTTTGTGTCATACAATGACACAGAAAGCTAGGACCCTACCAACCAGTTTGCTTTCAGTTCCTATTAGGTGTTCATACATCAACGTCTTCATTACATTCAGTAGAAATAAAATACGGTGATCACGGTGGCCATGGGACAGGAGTTTCCCTTCCGAATTAATGATTACGGTATCTGCTGTCGCCGTGTCCCACCAGTAGGAGCTGTACTCTATTTTTTAGAATGTTTGTTTCACGAACAACTTGATAGCTCCCAAGTGATGCGCAATCGTCTCCTCAAATTTTACTCTGAGAACTATTTCTTTTTGAGAACCTTCATTGTTTCTCTCTGTCATAAGCTATCCAGGTCAGGTAAATTGTTGTCCACGGCGATAAATATCTTCCAGTGCGGACGAATCCTGTTGTCAAGCTTTTTTCTTCATATTTATTCTGTTTTCCGTTTTGTATTCTGCTGCACCAAGCATTAAATGCATCTTTGCAAATGCATGCGTCTTCCCCGTGGACAGGTCACAGAAAACTGTGTACTGTGTTTTGAATTAGTTCCTCTAATGTCGATGCAGCAAGTAGTTGTTTGTTATTAAACACAAACCATTTAAATATATGTCTCTTACACATATCGCTCAGTCATAAGTCGAAATATCATAAACATATAAAGTTTCGAATTATTACTTGATAAAAATATTCGTTTTAGAATTATCTTCTGTGTAGGTTTCACCCGAAGGCTTTCGGACGCTCTGCACCTGTAAAATAATTCCAGTTTTCCAGAGACCATGCACCAAGTATTTTGACCGAGATATTCCGTAATGGCATAATGTTTTCGCCATTGGAAAGACCATGTACAATTCTGCTTTCACATGAATAAATTCACAGTTGATACTATGAACCACGTGGCTCACAGAAAACTAACCAAGAGTATGGCGTGGCCAATACTCAGGGAATAGTTCTCTCAGATTTTTATACGTTACATTCAAATTTGCTTGTTACTCTGGTTCAACATTTCCCACAAAGACATTCAATTTTATCACTTTACTTGAGGTAAACATCCAATAAATAAATAAACTCAGAAGAGTAGGATGAAACGAAATGCAACTTCGAGAACTGACAGGCTGTGTGATGTTATTTCAGTGTTTAAAATATCTAGTCAAATTTATAAAGAACTCGGCAGTATAAGCACACCTGCTAGTTTGGTGTTGCATACCCTCTGCTGCCGATGCATGCATGATTCAGTTGGGAAGCATGAACAAATTGTTGATTCTTGATGTTCAGCTACTGACAGTGAGAAGATCTGGTCATCTTGCTGGCCCAGAAAGTAATTCATCATCATGCTGGCAGTTCATAAAGAAACAAGCATTTGTGTGGACGAGCATAGCCTGCCGAAGAATGCCACCACGATATTGTGGCATGAGCGGTAACATTTGAGGACGCAGGGTGTCCCTGGCCCACAGTTGTGCTGGCAGAAGTCCCTCAATCGCTACCAGCCATGACCTAATGTCATACCTGATGGTACTCCACACCTCAGCAACAGGAATAAAACCGCTGTGCCTCTCCAAAACACTGGAAAAGTCGGACCTCTCCCCACGCCGACGGTGGCCATCTGGGGGTAGGACATAATCGCGATTCATACCTGAAGAAAATGCGATGCCATTTATTACCAGTCCATGCTTCCTGGTCATAGCACCATTCCATTAGTAAATCACAATTCGGATTTCAAAAATGCTGTTCCACTGAGACAGCAATATAAAATTTCACTGTCCACATTATGGAGTCTTTAAATAGTAAAATGTCACTAATAGTAATATTCTGTGACTTCTCCTAAGCATTTGATTGTGTGAACCATGGCATTATGTTACAGAAATTACAACGCTATGGTATAAATCGAATAGCTTATGAGTGGTTTAAGTCATACCTACAGAATAGGAAGCAAAAAGTTTGCTTATATGGGTCATGTGATTTAAATAAATTTGCCACTTCATCTAACTGGGATGAAATTACATTAGGTGTTCCACAGGGTTCAATTATGGGTCCCCTTCTGTTCTTGATATATATGAACGACCTCCCTTCCTATCTGAAACAGGAAGCTGAACTGACACTGTTTGCTGATGATACAACCATCATTATTAATCCAGTAAAAGAAACTCCAATTGAAAATGATACAAATAAGTTCTTTGGAAAAGTCATTAATTGGTTTTCTGCAAATGGGCTTACTCTAAACTTTGAATAAACACAGTACATCCAATTTTCTGCTGCAAAAAGTACAGTTTCTTCAATAAATATCACACATCAACAGAAGTCAGTAGACAGGGTCGAGCATACTAAGTTTTTGGGTGAACATATAGATGAGAATTTTAATTGGAAAATTCATATTTTGGATCTTTTAATGCGACTAGGTTCAGCGACTTTTGCAATCAGAATAATTGCAAAATTTTGAGGATATAGAAATTAGTAAGCTAACATACTTTGCATACTTTCACTCTCTGATGTCATGTGGAATAATATTTTGGGCTAACTCAACATTTAGACAAAAAGTATTCACTGCTCAAAAATAAGTGGTAAGAATAATGTGCAGGGTTCATAGTCGCACATCTTGTAGGCATCTTTTTAAAAGATTGGGAATTCTTACAACAGCCTCACAGTACATTTACTCACTGATGAAATTTTTTCTCAACAACATGGGCCAGTTTAAAAACAACAATGACATTCATGATTATAATACCAGAAAAAAAATGACTTACACTATCCTTTACTCAACCTATCTTTGGCACCAAAAGGGGTAAAATATGTTGCTAAAAATTTTCAGCAAATTACCAGATGAAATAAAATGTCTTACAGGCAACAGTAATAGCTTCAAAAATAAATTGAAATCGTATCTCCTTGACAGCTCCTTCTATACTATAGATGAATTCTTGAATAGAAATAAATAAATCTATAAATATAGCATATGCATTCTGTGCTATTTAGGGGAATGGGGTAAATAATAGAAATATTAAGCTTTAACTCTGTATCGTAATATATATATATATATATATATATATATATATATATATACACATATATATACAACCACATAATAAGCAGCTGCATTAGTTAGTTAGTTGGTTGCGTGTTCCATTGATTAATCGCACAGTACAATAGCTGTCATGATGTGGAACGTGTCAAGTGTACAAGAAATGCACATGTTGCACATCATAACGGCTATTGTAGTGTGCGATTGATCAATGGAACACGCAACCAACTAACTAACTAATGCAGCCGTTTATTATGTGGTTAACAGCAGCCTATGCATGGGACAGTGATTTCCTTGTCTGCTTCTGCAAGTTACCGACCAGTGGTACGATGTAACACAGAATACTGAAGGGCATCCATTACTGCTTGTTGGATGGCAGGTGCTGATGTTAAGGGGTAACGATATGCTTGGGGCACGATAGGTTGATGCTTCCTTATGGCCCACCAGGCCCTCCACAACAAATATGCCTGCGCTCAAGATGCCATGCAGTCCAACAGCCGTGCACTGCCACATCAGAATGTGAGGTGTGGGATTAGATAGTTCCATGCTTTACTAAAATTTGAAAAATTGGATAAAAAAGCTAGCAAGACACTGAGAGCCTCGCAGAAAAGTAAAAATATTTGACAGCACCTGCCAGTTTTCGTTTACTTAAAAGCACAATATTGCAATTGGAGATTTATGTCACCTACATGTCAACTGTCGAAAGGTGGCATTGACTTTGTTCTTTATTGTTAGTTCGGTTTGGGTTGACAGCGGATGAAACAGCTCTTAGGTGGCAAGTATACATAGCTTACAGTGATGGTAAAATTTATATTCGAGATAATTATTTTCATCTTAAAACTGTGTACTGTGAAATTAAAAAAAATTAAAATGTGATAGAGCTTTTCGTTAAATTACAGTGAAATGAACACCCTTAGTTGCATACAGACGTTGATGTAAGTCAACAGGGCAGTTGAAAATGTGTGCCCCGGGTTATTCGCGGCTTTACCACCGACTCCCGTAAGAGTTTGGGCACTGTTTGTGCATCCGCACAGAAGAAGTCGGTCAAATGGCCGGTGAGCCTTAACTATATATATATATTAAACATTAAACATTAAATACATAAATATAATTATGTAGATACTGTTAAGATAGGTGATGATGCTGATGGTATATGGAAATATTGAGGTTCACCATGTTCGCTGGAGATAAAATGATGTTTACTGTACTGGAACCATGAAAAATTAACAGAGGCAGTTCATAATGGATGGCGATTGCAAAAAGAAACAATAGGATAGGCAGGGATAGACCTAGGATGAAGTATTGTTGGCTGTGGCTGACAGGAAGCTTATATGTGGGGAGAAATTTTATACTTGGGAACTGGGAGTTGGTTGAAGTTCCAGAGGGATAGGATAGATCAGGCATGGGGGTGTGTGGGCGGTGGTACAAAGAGCAGGGTACTTGGATTGGTGAGTGCCTGTTTCCGTATCTGAGAGGTCAGCGTGTCTGCTGGCCACATGGAGGCACCGAGTGAGGTGGCGCAGTTCTTAGCACACTGAACTTACATTATGGAGGACGACCGTTAAAGTCTGCATGTGGCCATCCAGCTTTAAGATTTCCGCAATTTCCCTAACTCGCGTCATGCCATGACGGTTCGTTTGAAAGGACACGACCGATTTACTTTCCCATCTTTGAGGTAATTCGAGCTTGTGCTCTGTATCTATCGCCCATGATGTCAACGAGACGTTAAACCATAATGTTCCTTCCTTCCACGTAGATGCCCTTGGTTCAGTTCCAGCTACCAGGGATTTTCTACCCTTGCATCTACATACATACTCCACAAGTCAACGTACGGTGCGTGGCGGAGGGTACCCTGTACCACTACTAGTCATTTCCTTTCCTGTTCCATTCGCAAATAGAGCGAGGAAAAAACGACTGTCTATATGCATCCGTATGAGTCGCATTTTCTCTTATCTTCGTGATCCTTACGCTCAATGTACGTTGGCGGCAGTACAATCGTTCTGCAGTCAGCTTGAAATGCCGGTTCTCTAAATTTTCTCAATTGTGTCACCTTCCCTCCACGGATTCCCATTTGAGTTCTCGAAGCATCTCCATAACACATGAGTGTCGTTCGAACCTAGCGGTAACGAATCTTTTCCCCGATGTCAGAAGTCAAACGGGGCGCACTCAGCTTGATTAGGCCAATTGAGATACTTGAATGAGAAGCAGGGCTATAAGGTCTGAAAATTTGACAAAGCCGAGAAGCGGTGAGCTAAACCCATACGCCTCTAGAACTCATTCCAGGTAGAGAACGGCACGCCGGCCAGTGGACATTACATGGTTCTCCTTTTCTTTATGTTGGGCGCTGATTCTTGCTTTTATAATGTCGTGTTCTTCCCAGTCACATTATTTCTTGGCGCAGTGGACGCATTTTCGCTGTGCGTCGAAATCGAAGTAGGACTACACAATCCATATGACGTACAGGAACATCATTCATGGTGAAAGTGTGAAGTTCTCTGTGTGGTAGGCTGCCACACAACGTGGCCCCATCAGACTCTCGCAATTTTTCCGTGGATAGCACTACCCATGGTAGTGGAGACAGTCTCGTTACTACGCTCGTATTTACGGTTATTACATACAGAATGCCACCAAATAGTGCGACATGAGAATTGTATGGCAGTCTTCGATTCTTAATCTGAAGTTGTCCTGTATGTATCTAGCTTACATGTAGAACTAGGCAGTAAACGACGGCTGGTTCGAATATCGAAACAATATCGAGTATTAAATATCCGGGCAAAACTTAAAGGTCCACAAAAAATATTTAACTTCAGGCCTTATTTTCTGTGCAGATCCATACAATATCTCCCGACGTGGATGAGTACTTCACCACTTTGGTGAAGGACGCCATCGAATACCGAGACTCCCACGGAGTGTCGAGAGCAGACTTCCTGCAATTGCTCATGAACTTGCGGGACGACCAGAACACCGACAAAACACCAGGATCAAGTAAGTACCTCTCAAATTTCACTCTTTGCGCATCAAGCGCTTCGATCTTACAGATGTATCTACAACGCTTATTTGAAACGAAATGAGAGAAAGAAAATAAGAACCAGCAACCAGAAAAAATGTCGACTCAAAGTGAGGATTATTTGTCGTAAATAATTGAAAATGAAGTTCGCGTAATCTTTATTCAATCAATCCTATAGAAGCCATAACGTATTGTATTGGTGGAGAGAAGCGGAAACTTTGTATATGTCAACGAATGCTTTACAGCTACTTTCACTCTGTTTAATTCTAGATGTTTATGCTACTATCCGTCTACACAACCGTACGTTACTCTTACATATGCAGGGTGTTCGAAATTCCCGTTACAAACATTTAGGATTTGTGGTGGTGGTGGTGGTGGTGGTGGTGTTGTTGTTGATGGTGGTGGTGGTGGTAAGTTCCTATGAGACAAAACTGCTGAGATCATCAGTCCCTAGGCTTACACACTACTTATTGGTACTTAAACTAACTTACACTAAGGACAACACACACGCCCATGCCCGAGGGAGGACTCGAACTTCCGAAGGGGGGGGGGGGAGGGGAGCCGCGCGAACCATGGCAAGGCGCCCTAGACCGCGCGGATACACCGCGCTGCTGGGATTTGTAGTGGGGTGTGTGTACTTAATATTTTGAATAGGAACCAATGTCCAGAAACGTACCGTTTCCGTTCTACGACGATTTCAGTTCAGATCCTTAACTGTCCACTTCTGCTTGAGGAACTGAAGTGAGCGTGACGCAGTATAATTATTAGCTAACAGTTCGAAAGAAAACTTAATGAAACATTCATTTATAACTTAAGCACATTTGTTTGTGTTAACATTTAAACATTGTATGTTTTCATTATTCCGAAGCAAAAAAGAACCCAGCGTATTGTATGAACAGAACAGTACTGATGCTTGGCGAATTGAATTATGTGCCACGCAGTACAGTTATTATGCAACAACTGGAAAGGAAACACAACGAAACTTCTATTTATCACGTCAGCACAGTTGTTTGTGTTAACATTTATACGTGTTTACATCATTCTAAAATGAAAAAGAACCGAGCATACTGTACGTACAGCATAATAATAATGCATTACAGCAGCGGCTCGATGTGACGACCACCAACTTTGTTACAGACAGTGTACCTACGAGCCTGTTCTGGTACACCCTCTCCATCCCACCTGGTGTATCTTCAATTTCTAGTGCAGCGACCAAAACTCGTGGTAGCAGATGTTCCTCTATCTCTCCAGGAGCCTCGTAAATTGAACTTGCCATGCGATCCCACAAGAAGTAGTCCATAGGAATCAAATCTGGCGATCACGGCAGCCACGCGGCAGGACTACCTCGGTCTATCCATCATTCTGTATATCGTCTACAGAAATCTTTTCGAACCGCACGTGAGAAGTGAGGTGTTGCACCTTCTTGCTGAAACCACGTATCCTGACGGACATTCAGTGGCACAACTTCAAAGAACGGGTCCTATAGGCCGGCGTTATATAGGAGGGTAAAGCGTGCAAGACCAGTTAGCTTGAGTGGAAGCAGGCATGGCACAATCACACGGCCGTCCAGAGTACCAATACCAAACCGGTCCTGAAAACGCCGAACAAACGTGATACGAGGGTTTTCGTCTGCCCAGACATGGCTGTTTCAAGAATTCAGAACACAGTCGCTAGTGAACTTACATTCATCTCTGAACCGAACTCGACGTGGAAACAGGGTTATGTCGATGCAGCGATGCAGGAACCACGTGCAGTAGGCAACGCATTGTAGAGAACCGACTGGGCCCACAGCGTTGACCATTTGTAAGTGGTACGAATGTAACTGATGCTAACGCGGAACGTCCCAGACGATACTGTGGCAAACACCAATTGAACGCGCAGTTGTTGATGTACTCGTTGACGGATTCTCTTCTTCGAAGTTGGGCTTGTGATATTGTCGTGGAGCACCACAGTCCTCCCTGCTGACGGTGAAGGTACCTGTTTCTCGGAGCTGCTGTGTCACTTCGGCAAAAAGTTTGTGCCATGGCTTGCTACGTTGCGGAAAACGTTCGTGATACAGCCGACTGGCAGCTCTTCTGCTACCTCGAGCTTTGCCATACACAAGGAACATGTCTCTCTATTCCGAAAACGTGTACCGAACCATGTTTACTGCACTGAATAGGTCCCACAGGAAGGCAGACGTTAAGTGACATCAGCTGATCGCCCGATTTAGTACACGTCATCTTGTCTACCGTGTTGCATACCAGTACAAGCAGCTCTGAGACTTCTGTCTTTCCCTCAGTAGACGTGGACGCGTTGCACATCTGAACCGAAACCGTCGTAGAACGGAAACGGTATGTTTCCAGACATGGGTTCCTCCAAAATATTATGTACTGACTCCCCTCTACAAGTCCTAGTAGTTTGTAAGGGTAATTTTCAAACACCTTGTATTAACAATGGCTCCGATACACGTTACTAATGCCAGCCTTAATTTACAGTTACTTGTTGTAGTCATACCTATTATGTTAAGTATTTTTTGATTGCGAAGAAGTACGTACAGTGAGACACCACTTCACAGCACCACTGGAGACTAATTCTTGTCTCTTAAACAAATTACAAACCCAAACGACTTGCTGCGGTAATATTTACTTACGTTTGTCACCCATAAAAAACGAATTTTTACCTTTGTTGGCTTCTGCCTGATTCATCTGGAAGAACAGCCACCGAATTCAGTACAGCCCTGGGCTGCTTGAAGTTAGCTGTTGCAGGTACTGAACATTACAAACTCAAACGACTTGCTGTGGTAATTTTTACGTATGTTTGTCACCCATAAAAAATAAATTTTAACCTTTGTTGGCTTCTGCCTGATTCATCTGGATGAACAGCCACCGAATTCAGTACAGCCCTGGGCTGCTTAAAGTTAGCTGTTGCAGGTATTGAAAGTAACAGTGTGGAAATAAAAAGTGAACTTCAATTGAAACACCGATTTTATTGGAGAACAATCTGACAAACCCGGCATTGCCCAGGTTGTCATTTTGCCAGTTTTCTATTAGGAACTAAAACAAAAAATGAAGTTTGTAGTGTAATATTGAAAAAATTCATTTCCTTTCAAATTATGAAACAGTCGTACAAACATTCTGGACAGTTTCTGTGCGCTGGGCGCAGCTGCTTCTCATCTCTACAACTCGATTTTGTAAACGTATCTATGGTAACGCCTCTTCATAAGTATACACACGACTGTTGTTTTCGTCTACAGACGTTTGCGCTTCACAGTTGAAAGCTGTCAAAAGCGGTGCCAAGTGTCAGGGTTTCTCTTAAGTTGACTCCACTCTAGGATTGTCTTAGTACTAAAGAGTAAATGTACTAAAACTTCATGCTTACGATACCATGATATAATTTTGTAGGTGCATTTAGCGGCATATGCGGTTACTGGCAGCGAAATATATTGCGAATAGAGTTAGCAGCACAGAAGTAACAGATGTAAACGACATGTATGATGCAGCGGTTTTTCACGCAGCTAATTGTTTATGACGTCGTATCTCCTTAAGTATGATAGGTAGGTGGTGTCACAGCCATTGTTGCCTGACGGTAAGGAATATGTGTACCAAGTCTGGCTGAAATCGGTCCAGTTCTTTAGGAAAAAATGTGGAAAACACACACACACACACACACACAGACACGTCGATTATTCATCTTGCACATCTTGGCAGACGAACAGCACTAAAGCCCAGCCAAATTGCGTGGCTTTGGAGTACAGTCTCGGTCGTGCGGATGGATTTGTGACCCCTGTCAAAAAGGGGACAGTTCGTGGTATTTGAGGATGAGTCATCGAGTGAAAAAGAAATGATATCTGACGTTTCCAAAGGAAGTGTTTGCGGTTCGTAATCTATACAAACAATTTAGGAAACACTTGAACAACCATCGTAAATTGTTTGTTTGCAGATGATGGTATTATTTACCGTTTAGAAAAGTCATCAGTAGATCAAAACCAATTGCAAAATGATTTAGACAAAAATTTGTATAATTCGAAAAGCGTCAATGGACTCTCAGTAACGAAAAACATATTGTCTCCACATAAGTACTAAAAGGATTCTACTAAACTTCAGTTATACAGTAAATCACAAATCCAAAAGGTTACCATTTCAACTAAATACCTAGAGATTCCAGTTGTCGAACAACTTAAATTGGAACAGTCACCGTTTTATTGGCAGAACGCTTAGAAGACGCAGCAGGTCTATTAAAGAGACTGCCTACACTGCGCTCGTCAGGCCTCTGCTAGAGTACTGCTGTGCCATATGGGATCCTTACCAGAATGGATTGGCGGAGGACACTGAAGAAATTCGAAGAACGGCAGCTCGTTTTGCGTTATGGCAAAGCAGGGGAGAGAATCTCATGGATATCATAAACGAGTTGACAATTATTAAAACAAAGGCATTTTTCGTGGCGGCGAGATCTTTTCACGAAACTTCACTCACCCACATTCTCTCCCGAATGCGAAAATGTTTTACCATCACTGACCTACACTGGAAGAGATGACCATCGTAATAAAATAAGAGAAATAAGAGTTGCCACGGAAAAATTTAAGCCTTCATTTTTCCCGCGTGCTGTCCGAGACGGGAGCAGCATTTAAGTGTTAATTGGAAAGTAGTCACATACATGCAGATGTACTGTCACATTTTTCTACGATTACATTAGAATTAAAAAAGCAGATTAAATACAGATGTTCACCAACGTTAACAAATATTGCGGACCTCTTAAGAACCCATACAAAGGAGCTATCAACTTTCTCATAATATCCTGCAAAGAACTCGGAAGTAGAAATATCTCACCCAGCCCTTTTCCCAGCAGCACAGGCGCTACGTATGGTAATGTAGACATGCGGCAGGTTGTCCAGTTATATTATCCACCACACACAGCACAATACGAAACACAACAAAACTAAACTCGCATTCTGACCCTAAAGGCCACACGATACTGGCTGGCAGCCGTGTCGCATTCTCAATACAGCCGTATTTAATTTAGTGTATGAAAATTCTGCTTTGTTTTCATTATATTTCATTCCTAATTAACTTTTCTATCACAGTAATTGCTTAGGTTCTGCATTTGTCATCTTGTTATTTGGTGGGTAGATACATAAATTCTTTGGGTTTCCCATCCCTAGAGCAAGCTACATCCAACTAACAGAGAGGAAAGCATGATTCTGTGAAATTAATACAACAACATCATAACTTTTGTCTTTGTGCCTTGCTTATAGTGATGCTACATGCTAATCTTACTGGAAACTGCTGCATTTTGAACTGAAACGGAAGTTCGGTAGATGTGAGCAGAATCCTCAGAATAAATATTGTTTCTCCTCTATATTTTTCCTGGTATTATTTTTGATCAAATTATATAGTTTAAGAATTTTTCATGAAGTTTCCTCGTTGTGAGTTTTTAAATTAATATAAAAGTTACGAAAATAGAGTTATGAAGTATGTACCCCAATTTGGAACGTGTTTCATTCTAAACGAAACATATTAAACTCAATAATAGAATTATATCAATTAATGAAAAATTTTACACACTAACATTTAAATCATCAAATGAAGTTTATACTATTTTAAATACACAAGCACCAACACATGAGAAAATCAGATCACAGAAAAAGTAAACGAAAAATTTTTGGCAAATTGTGTCAAACACCGTAGATCGCATTCCATCGAGTAACACAATATTACTACATGGAGAATTTAATGCACAAACTGACAAAGAACATCAGCTCTATTCCATAGTAGTAAAATATCCTGCACATAAAAGAACCATGTTAACAGAGAAAGACTCTTGAACTTGTGCAGGAAGCATAACATAATATTAAAATCTATATTCTTCAACAAACTTTCTAGAAAACAAATTACGTGGGTATCACGAAATCCGATTTGTGGTGAAAAACTCCTCGATCACGTTGCTATAAGTAGACACTCTGCAATGGGGGTACTCAATGTAAAAGTTATTAGGAGTCCTGGTTTAGATTCAGAGCACTACATATCTGTCATTTAATTCAAGGTTAGGGCGTTATTTAGAAAAAAGAACCAATACCGACCCAAAACGTTTGACGTACACAAGTTGTCTAGAGAAAATGAGTACAAAAATCATTTGTAAAAAAGGATACTTAAATGTTGAGACAACTTCTAAAAGACATTATTCTGACTGCAGAAGAAACTATTCCTCTTACTACAAATCCGCGTTATTTTCGTTACCCATTATTGTATAATTTTCGTGTAACAAAGTAGGTTTGTAAATGTCTCCAATTTTCTGTAATTAATAAGATAAAGAGGGGAATTGGAACTAACTGTGTGTTTTTTCTTTTCTTTTCTTTTTTCAGAGGACATAAAGCTGACCCTGGGACAGCTGACAGCGCAGTGTGCGGTGTTTTTGCTGGCGGGATTCGAAACGTCGTCGACCACCATGAGCTTTGCGTTACATGAACTAGCGTTCCATCAAGACATCCAGAAGAAACTGCAACAGGAAATCGACGAGGCACTGCAAAAATCTGGCGGCCAGCTTACATACGACAATGTCATGAACATGCCTTACCTCGACAAAGTTGTTTCAGGTAAGCAAGTCTACTACGTTTTATGTCAAAGCGTCCGAACCAGATCAATTGGGAATATTGCACATTACTGTACCAGTAACACTTTAGTATAGCCAATACGTTCTGACAACAACAAAGACCAACGTATCACACCTAAAGTATTGTATGGTACTCATTTAGACGTCTTGTTCCTTCTAGATGAAATTTGAATTCATGATGAAACCAATCAACGACAAACGAACGATAATAGTCTGCAAAGAAGTTTATGGTGTACCCTTTCTAAGAATAAAGTAGGCAAACCTCATGTAGAGACTGCCTTCATGAGCAAAAATTACATTGTATTACAATTTCGCAACAATATTGTGGTCGTTAAACATTAGCTCGAGTGACTAACGGTATAACGATAGAGGCGATGTTCAAAGAAATGTCCAAAAATGTACTTAAAATTAATTACGTGTAGGAGGAATCTGATCCGTTTTTTCTGAAAACTATTGTCTTAAACAAAGACCGAACTGAGCGCCAATCCCATGTAAATTAACTGACTCGCCGATGCGTGTTTTCATGTACTGTGGAATCTCGTACATCCGGGCTAAGTCATCCGCATAATAAAAAATCCGGAAATTTAGTAAAAAATGAAGATGGCATTGGATAAATACCTTAAACACAGACGCTATACTTATTTTTACATAATCACATAAACTGCACATTATTTTCACTTATTGCGACCAGATATTGAAAGAAACGTTTGAATTTGGTGTTCTGAAATAATCAGTGCGTTTTTTGAGGCGGATTTCTATTTCGTTTATGTGCAGTAAGATCACGCAAGCGTTTCACCGGCGTTATTTCGATCGAACTAGTTTCCGCGTGACATTCGAATAAAACCATTACTTTTTGCCTATGTATGTGTCATAATTTCATTAGCCTGATTGAGAAGTTTGTCTGTTAATGCATCATTACTATAGCCATTGTCTACACATGAAAAAACGCCGATACATTCGCCACCAGAAATCATGAGGACATTTACGTCACTAATAACTACACTGAAGTACGAAAGAAACTGTTATAGACACGCATATTCAAATACAGAAATATGTAAATGCATAGAGTACGGCCCTGCGGTCGCTAACGCAAATATAAGGCAACACGTGTCTGGTGCAGTTGTTACTGCTGCTACAATGACAGGTTATCAAGATTTAAGCGAGTTTGAACGTGGTGTTATAGCCGGCGCACGAACGATGGGACACACCATCTCCGAGGTAGTGATGAAGTGGGGATTTTTCCGTACGACCTTTCCACGAATGTACGGTGTATATCAGGAATCCGGTAAAACATGAAATCTCCGACATCGCTGCGGCCGGAAAAGATCCTGCAAGAACGGGACCAACGACGACTGAAGAGGATTATTCAACGCGACAGAAGTGCAACCCTTCCGCAAATTGCTGCAGATTTCATGAGTATACCGTAAATATCCAGCAAAACATCAAATCTTCGACATCGCTGCGGCCGGAATAAGATCCTACTAAAACGGGACCAAGGACGACTGAAGAGAATCGTTCAACGTAACAGAAGTGCAATCCTTCTGCAGACTGCTACAGATTTCAGTGCTGGGCCATCAACAAGTGTCAGCGTGCGAACCATTCAACAAAACATCATCGATATGGGTTTTCGGAGCCGAAGGCCCATATGTGTACCCTTGATAACTGCGTGACACAACGCTTTACGCTTCGCCTGGGCCCGTCAACACCGACATTTGACTGTTGATGATTGGCAACATGTTGCCTAGTCGAAGACTCTCGTTTCAAATTGTATCGAGCGGATGGACGTATACGGGTATGGAGACAACCTCATGAATACATGGACCTTGCATGTCAGCAGGGGATTCTTCAAGCTGGTTGAGGCTCTGTAATGGTGTGGGGCGTGTGCAGTTGGACCCCTGATACGTCTAGATACGACACTGGCAGGTGACACGTACATAAGCATCCTGTCTGATCACCTGCATCCGTTCATGTCTATTGTGCATTCCGACTGACTTCGGCAATTCCAGCGGGACAGTGCGACACCCCATACGTCCAGAATTGCTACAGAGTGACACCAGGAACACTCTTCTGAGTTTAAACACTTCTGCTGGCCACCAAACTCCCCAGACATTAAACATATCTGGGATGCCTTGCAACGTGCTGTTCAGAAGAAATCTCCACCCCTCTCACCCCAGAATTCATGAATTCCCTCCAGCATTATTTCATACAATAGTCGAGTACATGCCACGTTGTGCTGCGGCGCTTCTGCATGGTCGCTGGGGCCCTACTCGATATTAGGCAGGTGTACCAGTTTCTTTGGGTCATCAGCGTATGACAATGCACCATTGTTGTTGCGCAATGACTTTATTGTGGGCCGAAATCTGTAACTTACGTGCTTGTGGTTTAAGAAGGGAAAGGCGTGTAGTATCACATAATTATTTTCAATAGAGTCAGAATACTGGCAGTCGGCAAGAAGGCAGCTAGGAAGAGGAGGTGTTCAGACAGTTTTACTTTGCCTATATGCAATAGATTTGACCAACTGTCAGAGCTGAATGGAAAGCAGCCTCGTGTATCTGTGGATGTAGGGAACATGCAGCAGTCCTCAGCAATTAGGAGGACTAGGTTAGTTACAAAGTCTAGCAGAAAGAAGAAGGTTCTGCTGCCAGGTTGTTCTCACGGTAGAGGTGTGCGCCAGCAGTTGCAGGAAGTGTTGGGGAGTGAGTACCAGGTCACCAGCATTGTGAAGCCTAGTGAAGGGATGGCTCAAGTGACTGACAGCATAGGGGAGTGACGTAAGAATTTTACGAAGGAGGAGCAGGTAGTGGTACTGGGTGGAGCAGGGAACAGTCTTGATAGGGACGGAGAATATGATGTAGGTGATGACCTGATATAGATAGTTACTCAAACTGGTGACACTAATGTGCATTTCGTGCAACTGTTTCAGCGTCGTGAACGGCCTCACCTTAATGCGTTTGTTAGGCGCGTTAACATGGGGCTGGGGAGGGCGCTGATGGCAGAGGGCATGGGTCACATTTCAGTGAAGCCAGTTGGGTCTATCAGTAGATCGGGTTTCACTATGCATGTCCTGCACCTCAACAGGGATGGGAAGGCTGGCTAAGCTTATAGGTGACAGTGCAGTGGGTGGTGGTGGTGGTCGGGTCACTCATTGAAAAATTCCTGTAGTAGTTGGTGTCAGAGCTACATCATTTTTAGATTGAAGTCAGCTGATAGGTATACCTGCTTAAACGAAGTCCCTCTAACTAAGGGCTCACCTTCCGAGGATGTAATGTTTCCTAGTAGAGAAGGAATTAGCATATTTCATCAGAATATAAGAGGTATTAGAGATAAAGTTAGTGAACTGCTTATAGATGTTGACTCTGAAATTATTGGTATATCAGAGCGCCACTTAAATAATTTGACAATTCAGAGGCTTCCTTTACCTGGATACAGATTAGCTAGCTGTTTCTCAAGGAGTTTCTCGTGGGGTGGGGGAGTGGCTATGTACGTAAAAAACAGTATTCCATTTGAGTCCATAGATGTATCACGACAACGCACTGAACAGATATTTGAGTGTTGGGCAGGGGCAGTTGAATTTAGTGAAACTAAACTTCTAATTTTTGTTGTTTATAGGTCCCCTAACTCCGACTTCAGAGCATTTCTGCTCAAGCTAGAGAGGGTTCTTGATTCACTTTGTAGGAAGTACCAGAAATTACTTATATGTGTTGACTTCAATATTAATTTTGTATATGATGGTGCAAGAAAAAGGATGTTGGTAGATCTCCTAAATTCTTATGATCTGATGCAGACTGTGTGTTTTTTCCAACTATGGTGCAGGGTAACAGTAGCACAGCCATAGACGATATTTTTATTCATTCTACATTACTAGAAGGGCATTCTGTTAGTTTGAGCGTGAATGGCCTCTCAGACCATGACGCACAAATTTTAACACTAAATGGATTTTGTACTCAAATCAATGTCATATTTAATTACAAACTATGTAGAAAAGTTAATCCAACAGCAGTAGAGAGTTTTTTACCCCTTGTCAAGGAACAGTAGTAGCAGGATGTTTATAGTGCCGATAACATAGATGATAAATACAATTTTTTCCTTAACACATTTCTCATGCTCTTTGAGAGTTGCTTTCCATTAGAACGTTCTAAACGCGGTACTAGCAGTAATAGGCAGCCAAGGTGGCTGTCGAGTGTGATAAGGATATCTTGTAGAACAAAGCGGGAATTATATCAAAATGTTAGAAATAGTCACAATCAAGCTATAATAGCCCATTACAAACAGTACTGTAAGGTGCTTAAAATGTTATTAGGAAGGCAGAGAGTATGTGGTACGCAAATAGAATAGCTAATTCACAGGACTAAATGAAAACCATATGGTCAGTTGTGAAGGAAGTGTCTGGTCAGAAGCACAAGGTCCACGATATAAAGTCAATTTGTAGTAAAAATATTTCTGTTACTGATAAATCAGATATATGTACAGAATTTAACAATCATTATCTGAGCATTGCTGGTGAAGTAAATAAAAATTTAGTTTCTACAGGAAATCATATAACTTTCTTGGCAAATGCCTTTCCGAAATTGATACTCCTCTGTGATACAGACAAGAGGGAGACTGAGTCAATAATTAAATCACTGAAGACTAAGGACTCTCATGGTTATGATGTAGTGTCTATCAGAATATTTAAGTACGGTGCTGTACATGTTAGTCCTGTATTTAGGCATATTTGTAATTTTTCCTTTAGGAATGGTCAGTTTCCTGAGCGATTCAAGTACTCAGTAGTAAAGACGCTTTATAAAAAGGGATAATGTAAATAATTTTAGACCTATTTCTATACCATCAGTGTTTGCAAAAGTTATTGAAAAGGCTGTGTATGTAAGGATAATTGATCATTTCATATCACACGATTTGCTATCAAATGTACAGTTCGGCTTTAGAAGTCGTTTAAGAACTGAAAATGCTATATTCTCTTTTCTCTGCGAGATACTGGATGGGCTAAACAAAAGGTTTCGAACGCTTGGCATATTTTTTGATTTAACTAAGGCATTTGATTGTGTTGATCACAAAATATTGCTACAGAAGATGGATCATTACGGAATACAGGGAGTAGCTCACAATTGGTTCACCTCTTACTTTAGCAACAGGCAGCAAAAGGTCATTATTCACAATGTTGATAACGGCTGTGATGTGGGATGTGAGTGCGGTACTGACAAGGGTGCGGTGGCCCAGGGATCAGTGCTGGGGCCACGCCTGTTCCCTATTTGTATAAATGATACCTTCTAGTATTACGGCTAACTCTAAAATATTTATGTTTGCTGATGACACTAGCTTGGTAGTAAAGGATGTTGTGTGCAACATTGACTCAGTTTCACATAGTGCAGTATGTGACCTCAGTTCATGGCTTGTAGAAAATAAACTAACGCTAAATCACAGTAAGACTCAGTTTTTACATTTTCTAACACACAATTCAATAAAATCTGACGTTTTAGTTTCACCGAATGGGCATGTGATTAGTGAAACTGAACAGGTCAAGTTTCTAGGTGTTCAGATAGATATTAAGCTGTCGTGGAATGCCCACGTTCAGGATCTTGTTCAAAGACTTAATACTGCCTTTTTTGGTATTCGAACTGTATCAGAAGTGAGTGATCGTTCGACACGAAAATTAATCTACTTATCTTATTTTCATTCGCTTATGTTGTATGGTATTATATTTTGGGGTAACTCTTCCCATTCTATAAGGATATTTTTGGCTCGGAAACGGGCGGTTCGGGCAATAAGTGGTGTAAGTTCACGGAACTCTTGTCAAGAGTCTGGGTATTTTGAGATTGATCTCTTAATATATACAGGGTGAGTCACCTGACGTTACCGCTGGATATATTTCGTAAACTACATCAAATACTGACGAACTGATTCCACAGACCGAACGTGAGGAGAGGGGCTGGTGTAATTGGTTAATACAAACCATACAAAAATGCACGGAAGTATGTTTTTTAACACAAACCTACGTTTTTTGAAATGGAACCACGTTACTTTTGTTAGCACATCTGAACATATAAACAAATACGTAATCAGTGCCTTTTGTTGCATTGTGAAATGTTAATTACATCCGGAGATATTGTAACCTAAAGTTGACGCTTGAAACCTCCGACGTTCAATTGCCTGTTGTAACAAACATGGGCCACGGTCGGCGAGCAGCATCTACAGCAGGGCCGGCCAAACGCTGCACAGTGTGCAGACGTGCGGAAGTGCTGCACATGTGCGCACGTGTGCGACAGCGAGCAACAGCGACATCTGTTATTAGACATGTGTCCTAAATGAACGGTGGCGGCTCCACTTACCTGTTTATGTGGTACAAGCAAGAGCTTGTTTGTGAAAGATTTTTCTCGGTGATGAAAATGAATAAATCAAGGTTTCGATGAAGCATAAGCGGTGAAAATCTTCGCAACTGCTTGCGTTTGTCAATGAGCCGTGCTTTTGCGCACGATTTTAACTATATCATTTCTCATGATCAGTGATAAACGTGTTCGGATTTATTCCTTTCATAATTAAAAATTACTGATAACTAATTTGCATTATTGCCTCATTCTGCTCCATGTTACATTATTATAAGGAAAATTGGTCTTTAAACCGATTGTTCCAATGTATACTTACATTTAGGGGTTTCTATTAATGTGTGAAGGGCTACGCTAAGCTGAAGTCGATAAAACATAACATTCATCTAATTGTCGGTTATTATGCAGATTTCAGACGGAACTGATGAAATATATAGCAATAATGGTACTGAAATAACAGGTCATCATCGAGAGGTCTGCGGTTATCATTCTGTTCAAAGATCAGTGAGACAGAAATTATGTGGGTGTAGCTGAGGGCACCGAGAATTAGTTATAGGAGACCTTGCATTAGTTTAATGTTATTTGTAATCATGAATAAGGTTCGCTGGAAGTCGCTAATTTCTTTTTTTTTTTTTTACTTTATTGTTATTTTAACACCTGAACAAACAGGGAGGCTGGCAGCGGCATGCTACGCCGCTCTTCAGCCATAGAGTTGACAATCACAGTACAAGACTGGAGAATGAAAATGAACATAGTGACGGGCAAAAAAACAGTGGTCACAGTCACACAAAAAACACGGAGCCGTTCACACTCGACGAGAAAGACACTGAAAACATGTTGACACGGTGCACATAACACTGATGAATCCGATGGCACAAGTGAACGGAGAAGCGTGACGGCGGACACTAAAAACACTAAACGACGTCACACACACGAGACACAGATGACGATGATCTCCGGCGCGCGAAAGTCCACGTAACGTGTGCGAGTCCGGGGACCTGCCAAGAGGGGAAGAAGGCTGAGGACGGGTGGAGAGGGTGGAGAGGGGAGAACAGAGATGCCAACGGCTGAGGAGAGGGGAGGAGGAGTAGAAGGACAGGGGAGGGGGAGCCCGGGGCAGAAGTGGGGAGAAGGGGAGGGGAGGGATGGAGGGTGCCCAAAGGAACAGATACAGGAAGAGGGAGGGAGGATTAAAGTTGGTAGGAGGGGTAGATGGAGGGGAGGAGGACATCATCAGGGAGAAGGAGCAGGCGGAAGCCACCTTGGGAGAGGGTAAGGAGGGTGAGAGATGGAGACCTGGCGAGATGTGGGAATACAGCCGTGGCAGCGGGCGGGGGTGGGAGAGGATCGGGGAGACGACCGGGTGAGGAGGATCGAGTTCGCGGGAGGTGTACAGGATCCGTATCCTTTCAAGGAAAAGGAGGAGGTGGGGGAAGGGGATGAGATCGTACAGGATCCACGTGGGGGAGGGGAGACGGATGCAATAGGCGATGTGGAGAGCATGACATTCAAGGATTTGGAGGGATTTATAAAAGGTAGGGGGGGGGGTGGAGATCCAAGCCGGATGGGCATAACAAAGTATAGGGCGGATGAGGGACTTATAGGTGTGGAGGATGGTGGAGGGGTCCAGACCCCACGTACGGCCGGACAGGAGCTTGAGGAGACTGAGTCGGGAGCGTGCCTTGGCTTGGATTGTCCGGAGGTGGGGAGTCCAGGAGAGGCGACGGTCGAGGGTGACACCAAGGTACTTAAGGGTGGGAGTGAGGGTGATAGGACGGCCATAGATGGTGATGTAAAAATCAAGGAGGCGGAAGGAAGAGGTGGTTTTGCCTACAATGATCGCCTGGGTTTTGGAGGGATTGACCTTGAGCAACCACTGGTTGCACCAAGCGGTGAACTGGTCAAGATGGGATTGGAGAAGGTGTTGGGAGCACTGCAGGGTGGGGGCAAGGGCAAGGAAGGCGGTGTCATCGGCAAACTGGAGAAAGTGGTCGGGGGGTGACGGTGGCGGCATGTCCGCCGTATACAAAAGGTACAGAAGGGGGGAGAGGACGGAGCCTTGGGGCACGCCGGCCAAAAGCCACACTGGGTAACGGGAAGGAGGCGGTGCTGGCGGAGATGCTGGTGGATGCGTCGGGTGAGGATAGATTCCAGGACCTTGCTGAAGACCGAGGTAAGGCTGATGGGACGGTAGGAGGAGACGGCGGACGGCGGTTTGCCAGGTTTAAGGAACATAAGGATACGGGAGGTTTTCCACAGGTCGGGGTAGTAACCGGTGGACAGGACTACATTGTAGAGCCTGGCCAGGGTGGAGAGGAAAGAGACGGGAGCTTCACGAAGGTGACGGTAGGTGACACGATCGTGACCAGGAGCGGTGTTGCGTTTTGTGCGGAGTGTATCAATGAGATCCTGTGTAGTGATAGGGGCATTGAATTCCGTGTGTGCAATGTTGTCCAAGTACTGGAAACCAGGAGCGAGGGGAGGGACAGAGGTGTCAGTTCGATCGCAGATATCCGGGAAGAGGGAGTAATCGAACTGGGGATCATCAGGGATGGAAAATACATCGAAGAGGTAGGAGGCAAAGTGATTGGCCTTACTAAGGGTGTCGCTAAGTGCTCTCTTTCTTAAATACTAGCTCAAAAACATTACACGTATTTACGTGCCGTCAGTCAAGCTGCCTTAATAAAAACCCACGGTTGTTAACTGTATTGCTTGTCTTACTGGGTTAAACTGTTAACATAAAAGTAGACGTCTCAATGAGCAGTGACAGTAATGTTTAATACGCGAAATACCTTCCCATGGTTGGCTTGCAAGCTGTGGAAAGAGCACTAGAATTCGCCGGTACAGAGTATCCCAGCAAGTGGATAAAGCGACATCTGTGCGTAGAAATATGCACTACATGAACGCTGACGGCTGCGGCGTGCACGCTGTGACCCGGAAGTTGTACATGTGCAGGAGCACGGCACGCGTGCAGAATTTCTGGCCGGCCCTGATCTACAGGGACATGTTTATGATGACCGTGTTTACGAGTGTGGCTGTAGTGCACTGTTGTGGTTTAGTCTAGCTGTCGCAGTGTCCGCACGTAGCGCTTGCTGCTATTGTTATTCTGCATTCGTCTCCCCACGCAGACCAACTGTAGTACACCGTGTTACCAGACGTCTGTGATAGTGTAGTGTTGTAGGAACTGTGACCAGGGTGTATTCGAACTCTGAAAAGGCGGAGATGATACTCATCTATGGCGAGTGTCGACGAAATGCAGCTGAAGCCTGCAGGGTGTATGCAGAACGGTACCCGGACAGAGAGCATCCAACGTGCCGCACATTGCAAAATATCTACCGCCAACTGTATGCAACAAATATGGTCGTAGCGCGCAAACGGGTCCGTAACAGGCCCGTCACAGGAGAAGCGGGTGCAGTTGGTGTGTTAGCTGCTGTTGCCATGAACCCACACATGAGTACACGGGACATTGCGAGAGCCGGTGGACTGAGTCAAAGTAGTGTCATGCGCATACTGCATCGTCACCCCTTTCATCCGTTTCATGTGTCGCTACATCAGCAATTACATGGTGATGACTTTAATCATCGAGTGCAATTTTGTCAATGGGCATTAACAGAGAATGCGTTGCAGTTCTACCTATTTACCGATGAAACGGGTTTCACAAACCACGGGGCAGTGAATCTACGGAACATGCATTACTGGTCCGTGGACAATCCTCGCTGGCTCAGACAGGTAGAGCGACAGCGACCGTGGACTGTAAATGTACGGTGCGGAATCATTGGCGACCACCTCATTGGTCCTCACTTCATTGCAGGGGCCCAAGCAGCTGCAACATACATCGCGTTTCTACAGAATGATCTGCCAACGTTGCTCGAAAATGCCCCACTGGAAACGCGTCGACGTATGTGGTATCAGCATGATTGTGCACCTGCACATTCCGCAATTAACACTAGGCTGACCCTTGACAGGATGTTCGACGGGCGTTTCATAGGACGTGGAGGACGCATAAATTTTCCAGCCCGTTCTCCTGATCTTACACCTCTGGACTTCTTTCTGTGGGGTACGTTAAAGGAGAATGTGTACCGTGATGTGCCTACAACCCCAGAGGATATGAAACAACTTATCGTGGCAGCCTGCGGCGACATTACACCAGATGTACTGCGGCGTGTACGACATTCATTACGCCAGAGATTGCAATTGTGTGCAGCAAATGATGGCCACCACATTGAACATCTATTGGCCTGACATGTCGGGACACACTCTATTCCACTCCGTAATTGAAAACGGAAACCACGTGTGTACGTGTACCTCACCCCTCATGGTAATGTACATGTGCATCAGTGAAAAAGACCAATAAAAAGGTGTTAGCATGTGGACGTAATGTGCTGTTCCAGTCTCTTCTGTACCTAAGGTCCATCACCGTTCCCTTTGGATCCCTACGTAATTCAGTGCTCTCCGATACACACGATCGAACAGCCGAGAAGTGGTACTCAAGCGTCAACTTTAGGTTACAATATCTCCGGATGTAATTAACATTTTATAATGCAACAAACGGCACTGATTACGTATTTGTTTATATGTTCAGATGTGGTAACAAAACTAACGGGGTTCCATTTAAAAAAACGTTGGTTTGTATTAAAAACATACTTCCGTGCATTTTTTTATGGTTTGTATTAACCAATTACACTAGCCCCTCTCCTCACGTTCGGTCTGTGGAATCGATTCGTCAGTATTTGATGTGGTTTATGAAATATATCCAGCGGTAATGTTAGGTGACTCACCCTGTATACTGCATACTGTCATTTCTTGTTAACAAAATTAGCTTATTCCCAAGAATAAACAGCTGTCACTCGATTAACACTCGGCAGAAACCAAACCTGCATTTTTATCGGACTTCCTTAACTCTTGTGCGAATACACTCCTGGAAATGGAAAAAAGAACACATTGACACCGGTGTGTCAGACCCACCATACTTGCTCCGGACACTGCGAGAGGGCTGTACAAGCAATGATCACACGCACGGCACAGCGGACACACCAGGAACCGCGGTGTTGGCCGTCGAATGGCGCTAGCTGCGCAGCATTTGTGCACCGCCGCCGTCAGTGTCAGCCAGTTTGCCATGGCATACGGAGCTCCATCGCAGTCTTTAACACTGGTAGCATGCCGCGACAGCGTGGACGTGAACCGTATGTGCAGTTGACGGACTTTGAGCGAGGGCGTATAGTGGGCATGCGGGAGGCCGGGTGGACGTACCGCCGAATGGCTCAACATGTGGGGCGTGAGGTCTCCACAGTACATCGATGTTGTCGCCAGTGGTCGGCGGAAGGTGCACGTGCCCGTCGACCTGGGACCGGACCGCAGCGACGCACGGATGCACGCCAAGACCGTAGGATCCTACGCAGTGCCGTAGGGGACCGCACCGCCACTTCCCAGCAAATTAGAGACACTGTTGCTCCTGGGGTATCGGCGAGGACCATTCGCAACCGTCTCCATGAAGCTGGGCTACGGTCCCGCACACCGTTAGGCCGTCTTCCGCTCACGCCCCAACATCGTGCAGCCCGCCTCCAGTGGTGTCGCGACAGGCGTGAATGGAGGGACGAATGGAGACATGTTGTCTTCAGCGATGAGAGTCGCTTCTGCCTTGGTGCCAATGATGGTCGTATGCGTGTTTGGCGCCGTGCGGGTGAGCGCCACAATCAGGACTGCGTACGACCGAGGCACACAGGGCCAACACCCGGCATCATGGTGTGGGGAGCGATCTCCCACACTGGCCGTACACCACTGGTGATCGTCGAGGGGACACTGAATAGTGCACGGTACATCCAAACCGTCATCGAACCCATCGTTCTACCATTCCTAGACCGGCAAGGGAACTTGCTGTTCCAACAGGACAATGCACGTCCGCATGTATCCCGTGCCACCCAACGTGCTCTAGAAGGTGTAAGTCAACTACCCTGGCCAGCAAGATCTCCGGATCTGTCCCCCATTGAGCATGTTTGGGACTGGATGAAGCGTCGTCTCACGCGGTCTGCACGTCCAGCACGAACGCTGGTCCAACTGAGGCGCCAGGTGGAAATGGAATGGCAAGCCGTTCCACAGGACTACATCCAGCATCTCTACGATCGTCTCCATGGGAGAATAGCAGCCTGCATTGCTGCGAAAGGTGGATATACACTGTACTAGTGCCGACATTGTGCATGCTCTGTTGCCTGTGTCTATGTGCCTGTGGTTCTGTCAGTGTGATCATGTGATGTATCTGACCCCAGGAATGTGTCAATAAAGTTTCCCCTTCCTGGGACAATGAATTCACGGTGTTCTTATTTCAATTTCCAGGAGTGTAGATGTGCAGTATACTGCTGCATCCATTTTCAGTAAGCTAACACTCGAATTAAAAAATCTTAGCAGTAATCCACGCGCTTTCAAATCGAAATTGAAGAGTTTCCTCATGGGTCACTCCCTCTATTCTATCGTAGAGTTCCTTGAAAAATTAAGCTGATTCTTATTGTATTGTTGATGGCGTTTACTTAAACTTATGGACTGACATTTTTCGTGTTCATAAACATTTATTTTTATCTGTTATTACTTTTATGTTGTTATTTTTATGTACTGACACGTTCCATGACCGTGGAGATGTGCTCCTCAATTTGGTCCTACGGAACTTGACGTGTAAATAAATAAATACTGTTGCTTGAAGTAATTTAGCTCAACAACTCAAATCCTTATTGGGGTTGGTCGAACTATGGATAAATTGACCATCTCCAGACTTAAGCAGTGCAAAAATTCACTCCATGTTTTCAGAATCGTTAATCAATATTTACTGCAAGCATTTGAAAACGTCTTAGTAATGGAGGTACGAGATAGGAAGCAGGCACGACTGTTGTGATATTGTGCCACATCCCTCGATACAGAGAAGCCGTTGAAAGGTAACGTTGTATGCTGCTAAGAAACAGGCGGTGGTGGAGATGCAAAATCTGCAGCGGTAAAATGATAGGGAAGGCAACTGCCGCGGAAGCAAGAATTCCAGTAACGTACTCATATTTTGGTGTTTTATTTTCAGAAACTCTTCGCAAGTATCCGCCTCTGCCGATGCTGAACCGAGTTGTGACACAAGAGTACACCGTGCCAGACAGGCAGTGGGTGCTGGAAAAGGGCACCATGGTCCTGATACCAGTGCTGGCCGTTCACAATGATCCACAGCACTATCCTGATCCACAGCGATTCGACCCGGAACGCTTCTCAGAAGAGGAGAAGAGCAAAAGGCACCCTTTTGCGTACCTGCCTTTCGGTGATGGACCACGGGTTTGCATTGGTACGTGGCTGTCTTGAATGCTAACACCATCATTACACGTACCACGTAATAATAAACGTGCTTTCTGCATCGTTTTGCCAGAACATTACTGGTGGCGTGTAGGTCTTCGACAAGTACTAACCATAGTCACTAAAAGATGTTTCCTTCTTTTTTGTTCATTACTGGTGGCGTGTAGGTCTTCGACAAGTACTAACCATAGTCACTAAAAGATGTTTCCTTCTTTTTTGTTCATACCTTTTACGCCAAACATTCTCGATTGTGATACGTGTTGTAATATTTATGCGTCCGTAATATTGTCCTCTCTACTGCTGTTTCCAGTAAAAAAAAAAAAAAAAAAAAAAAAAAAAAAAAAAAAAAAAAAAAAAAAAAAAAAAAAAAAAAAAAAAACCAGTTTATGAGTGCCTTAGCTTACTTGCCACGAAATTGTCTGTTAGTCTGGTAGTATTTTCCGTGCGATTCTTCCACGTTTATTTATTTCCAGTACTTAATTAACTCGTTCTGTATCTAACCATGTATTACATATGAACGTTCTCTTGTTTTCTCATGGTCCCATTTCCATTTCCATGTACCCCTCTCATGGTTTTGTTTCTTTTCTTTTTTCCAAATTACTCTTTTTTCAATGAGTGACCCCTTACATGTGTTGCTTTGCTCTTAAAACAGTTGTACTGTTATTTTTTGTAACATGCCTCGAATGAGTAAAGCAGATATGTAGCATTCAAGTAAAGGAACCATCTACAGGAAACCATTTGATGTGACCATTAAACTGTTGATTTGACGGTTAAGCTGTTCAGTTTAACATTTGTAAGTGACGTAATGCCAGTTATCAGAGCGAAGAAAATCTCAATGCAGCTGCCGGCCCCTGTGGCCGAGCAGTTCTAGGCGTTTCAGTCTGGATCCGCGCTGCTGTTACGGTCGCATGTTAGAATCCTGTCTCGGGCATGGATGTGTGTGACAGTAGTAATTATATTAAGATAGTAAGGCACACCACTTTTTTTTTTTAAATCAATTTTACGGTTGCAGTAAAGTGTGGCTGAGCAGGCAGCCATATTATGATGCAATACTTTGCTTGGGTTATTGATTGTTGCTCCCTACAAAAGGAAGTGTGACATATTTTCTGCTGCTTTCTACAGACTTTTGTGTTGACTGCATAGGTGTCTGGTGTGGAGCTTTGTTGTCTGCTGTTTTTTGGATTTTTTGTGATAATTTATCAATCATGTGAGGGTTATATCCATTATTTAGAGCTACAGCTTTGATCATATTGTTTTCTTTATGTTGTTCAACTGGTTCCAGTGGAATTTTATGCAGGAGATTAATCATGGATCTGAAGTATGCCATCTTATGTTGGTATGGACGGCAAGATGAGCTTTTGATGCACACATCTGTGGCTGTTTGCTTTCTGCAAATTTCAAAGTAATGTTTCTGGTTTTTGCTTGAAATTTTTAAATCTAAGAAACTGATGGTGTTATTGGATTCATGTTCAACAGTGAATTGGATGTTATTTTGCATGCTGCTCAGCTTGGTCGCTAGTATTTCAATTTCTTCATTAGTGTCATCAAAAAGAATGATTGTACCATCTACATACCTTTTATAGTAGATTATTTTGCTGCTGATGTGATTGTTAGTTTTGAAAAATGTGTGCTCTAAGTGCTTAATGTAAATGTCTGCTAACTTCCCAGCTAGGCTGCTACCCATTGCCAACCCATCATTCTGTTTGTAAATTTTGTTATTAAACCTGGAGTAATTGTATGACAGCACCAATGTTAGTAACTCAATGAGCTCATAGATTTCTGCCATATTCAGTTTCCTATGTCTAAGCAGATTGTTCTTGATTATATTTATGGTGTCCTGTATAGGGATGTTAATATAGAGATTTACAATGTCAAGCGATGCAAATCTGGTTGTTGGTGGAATGTGCACATTTTTAATTTTGTCAATGAGCTCATATGTGTTCCTAATGGAGTAGTTGGTTTTAAAAGTATAATGAGCATTTAGAAGAGCTAGCAGTCTGTAATTTAATCTATATGAAGGGCTGTTCCTAGAGTTAACAATAGGCCTGATTGGACAATGCTTTTTATGTATCATAGGCTGTGACTAAATGCGAGGGGCAATGGGGTTCATAGCAATGCAGTAATGCACTTCCCACTTAGGAGGAAATTACATTTCTTAAGAGTTTTCCTAAGTTTGGCTTAAAATTTAGAAGTGAGATCAAAGTCTAATTCGATTATGTTATTACTACTGAAAAATTCCATGGTTTTGTCAACATATTCATTTTCATGCATTACAACTGCACAGTTACCTTCGTCTGCCTTCACTGTTAGAGCTTTACAGTTAAAAAGTTAGGAGTTGATACAATTCAGTGTCTTTTGGTCACTGTTTTGGTGTGAAGTATTTTTTAGGTGTCTTGTAATTATTTTATTGGCTTTGAAGGCTATTGCATTGGTTTCACTGGGATTTAATTGTGCAGAATCACATGCAAGCTCAGTTGATGCAATAAGGCTTTTAAGGTTATTGCCATTAAGATACAGTTCTATGTTGTGCTTAAGACCTTTGTTTATAATAATCCAAACAAAGTGTTACATCATAATATGGCTGCCTGTTCAGTCACATATTACTGCAACTGTAAAATTGATTTAAAAAAAAAGTGGTGTGGCACACTATATTAATATAATTACTGCCGTCACATTATTCATGTACCTCATGTATGTGTTGTTGCCTGTTTATGGCATTGTATTTACAGAATACCATATAAGTAACATTCATACAACTGGCAACCACATTTTCCCAATTGCACGGTATAAAAAGCCTTCTGGAAATCTAAAAATATGGAACCAATTTGGCATCCTCTGTCGATAGCACTCATTACTTTGTCAGAATAAAGTACTTATTGTGTTTCACAAGAACGACATTTCTGAATCCGTTTTGACTGTTTGTCAATATATCGTTTCCTTCGAGTTAAAACTTAATGTTCGAACGCAGTATACGTTCCAAAGTCCTTTTGCAAATCGACTTTAACGATATATGCCTGCGGATTACTCCTATTTCCTTTGTTGGGTATTTTGTGACTCGTGCAACTTTCCAGTCTTTAGATACGGATCTTTCATCGAGCAAGCTGTTGTACTCGATTGCTAAATAAGGATCTATTGTATCAGCATAGTCTGAAAGGAACCTTATTCGTATACAATCTTGACCGGTACTGTTTTAAGCTGCTTCGCTACACCGAGGGTGTCTGCTTGTAAGTTACTCATGGTGGCAATTGTTCTTGATTCGAATTCTGGAATATTTAATTCGTCTTCTTTTATGAAAGAATTTGGGAAAACTGTTTAGTAACCCTGCTTTAGTGGCGCCGTCATCAATAACATTCCTATTTTTATAGCGCAGCGAAGGTCCTGATTGCGTCTTATCACTAATGAGGGTGGTCTGCCAAATTTAGAGACAGAGTTCCGTTATAGAAACTATTAAAAGTACCTCGCATTGAAGTTCGCTCTAAATTTAGAGCTTCTGTAAAACTTCGCCAATCTTCGGGGTTTTGTGTTCTTTTAAAACTGGCATGATGTTTTCGTTGCTTCTGCAACAGTGCTCTGACATGTTTTGTGTGCCATGGGGAATCGGTACCATCTGTTATTAGCTTATGTGGTATACAGATGTCTCTCAGTTGCCGTCGATACTGTTTCTTTCAATTCAAACCACATCCAGCCTATGCTTACGTTTTTAGATTGGAAGGAGTGGAGACTGCCTCCTAACGTCAAGCCAGTTGTTATCTGTTTTTTTTAAATAAATGTATTTTGCTTTTATTTTTGGTGAGTTTGGATGTTATAGTATTCAGTCTCGTTACAACAACCTTGTGCTCGCTAATCCTCGTATTTGTGAAAATGTTCCGTATTAGTTGAAAATTATTTGTTGCTAAGAGGTGAAGAATGTTTTTTCAAACCATTTACCCTCTGGGTGGACTCCTGAACTTACAGTTGAAAATAATTTTCTGAGAGCGCATTCAGTAAGGTTTCGGACGACGTGTTATGCCTACCACCGACTTTAAACATGTATTTTTGCCAATATATCGACGGTAGCTCGAAGTCACGACCAATTATAATGGTGTGAGTGGGGTATGTATTGGAAATCAAACCCAAGCTTTCTCTGAACTGTTCAACAACCTATTATCTGAATTGGAGGTCGGTAAAATGAACCAATTTTTTATATTAATTTATTCTGGTTTTGAAGAACACTTATACCCATACTAATTCACAGGAACTATCTACTCCAATTTCACTACAAGGAAAACTACTTCTGACTGCGATCAACGCTCCACCATCAACTGACCAACTGTATTTATTCTATAGTATCTGAACACTGTTAGATTCTTTGCAAAAATTTCGGCTGAACGTATTTCTGGCTTAACCCAGCTTTCTGTACCTATAACGATCTGAGCTTTAGTGCTTTCTATTAACGCTTGGAGCTCTGTTTTTTTTTTTCCAACACACCTACGAAAGTTTGCAACTACAATACCGACTGTTGCTACCCGACCTTACTGTGTTTGCCTCTCACCCCTTTGTACTGACGCTCTTTCTGCGTGTAACCTAAAACACCGCCCAGTCCCCTCCACAAAGTAGGTACTAAAGGTGTTGATTAAATTTTAGTGGGTCTATTCCGGACATCATGTTAAAGTGTGGAGTAACGTATATAGAACGAATTTTATTGTCTGAAACGGGAGAAATTACATTTGCTTTTCAAAAAAAAATAATTGTTTCGTTTCAGAAGAAAAGAAGAGTAGATGAACAGGAAACTTACCACATAATTAGCACAGCGTAACATGCCTGAAAATATTCTAGCAATGAAATACTTCAATGAGGAATGCAGAGACAATTGGAAGCAGATTAGGACAGGTTTCAGATTAGTTCACTGGGCATCAGCATAAGTGACATATTTCTGAAAGACAAGGAATCATATATCATATTAATAGATTTGGTAAAGGGTGTTGATGACGTGAAATACAACGTTTCCCAGTTTTAAACAATGTGGTGCCAATTATAGAGTATTAGGGGCTTTAATCACTAATGCCTATTCATGACAATCGTGTTTCCCGACGGCAGTGGCATTTTTAAACAAGATCATGCGCCATGCCACTAGGCCAGATGTGTGATGGAGTGGTTCGAGGAACAAAGTTGAGAGTTCCAGTTGTTGTGTTAGGCCACTCACTTGCCAGATCTGAACCAAATCGAACACATCGGGGATGTGATTGAGCGTGGCGTCAGAGCTCATCGCCCCCCCTCACTGGAATTTACGGGGATTAGATGACTTGTGTGCAGATGTCTCTCCAGCGACCTACCAGGCCTCGTTGCTTCCGTACCACGACGCGTTGCCTATGTTATTCGTGCCACAGGTGCAGATACCGGCGATTGGGTAGGTGGTCATAATATTCTGGCAGATCAGTGTATAATGCTGTACTTATTTTGAAGTGAAGAGGGTAGATGGCAAGGATTACAGAACTTCGCAAACCAATCTTGGAGTGCACCATCAAAACAAGAACAGTCTATCCTCACTCATTTGATAAAAAAACGATTTATTTATTGGGTTTGTGCATAAATTCGAAGCGTTTTTCCGCACGTTTTAACAGACACAACAGATAGACATAACAGAGATTTTAGTTATCAATAATATATTCTCTTTCACTATTTACAACATTCCGCCAACGCTGGGCTTTTCCTTCCGAAAAAGAAGTTTCTTGAAGGTTGTACGACAGAGGGCGGGAAAGTAAAGACCTGAGGGCGCAAGATCAGGTGAATATGGTGGATGCGCAATGATTTTTCACACTTCTCCTTAGAGTGTTTTTTTGTCCTGCAGAATGCGGGCGGGCGTTATCGTAGAGTAGCATAACTTCACGCTATTTTTCCTGGTCGTTGTTCATGGAGTGCGTCTGCTGCAAGACGTATCAGTTGTTGACAATAAGTGTGAGGATTGATGGCTACACCTAAGGGAAGCAATTCGTAGTACGCAACACCGTCGCTGTTCCACCAGATGCGCAACGTTATCTTTTGTGGATGCTCGCGTGTCTTTGCTCGGGGAGTTGCTGCTTTGTTCGTGCTCAACCATCCCTTTCTTTTCTTTATGTACCATAAAAACAACATTTCTCGTTACCAGTGATGACACAGGTTAGGAATAGGCGGTATTGTTCACGAGCCAGTTGACGACGAATATGCAGAGGTGCACATATACATATACATATGCAGTACCCTCCCCAATGTACGCAGATGTCGCACGATGTTTGAATGATCACATTTCATAGCATTTACCATTTACAGAGTACACTGATGTGGATATCGTGCACTAATGCGTTTAAACGACCTTCATCAAACCCCAAAGGTCTTCCTAACGTTAAAATGATTCTTCTTAAAATGAGAAAACCATTTTCCTGGCGTGCTCTGTCCAATGGTATTAGTCCCAAACAAACCACAAATGTTTCTGGCTGCCTCCGCTGCTGTCGCCCCTCTATTGAACTCAAACAGGAGAATATGTCTGAAATGTTCCTATTTCTCAACTTAGCACTTCATTTTCTAGCGTCCGCAGCTGTACTCACTATCTACAAATGACAATATCAGAAAATGTAAACTCAGATAGCAACAGTGAACTGCAAATAAAAGAAGACAATCGACGAATAAACTCATAGCAACCGCTATACCACCATGCAAAAACAAAAGTGCTACGAACTTAACGCACCAACCTAATATCATGAAAGCAATTCGTGTGTCATGAAGGTTGCTCTTTCCACTGACAATTCTCCCAACTCTTCCTTACTGGTGGTGGCGTGTGCTATGTCGTCTGTGTACCACATTCTGTTTTCTTTCTCTTTTATTTATTTACTTGGTTTTTGAAGAAATATCCAAGAAACTCCAGGCACGAGAAAGGCGATGTGTATTACCGAAAGGTTTACGCTTACTATTCCGAGTCCTCAGAACACGGCAACTGAAGGAGCATATTACCTACTCACAGTTATCTTACGCATAATGACTGTAATAACCCTGTAGACAACAGCGTTTACTGAAAAGTACTGTCCTCCCAGCACATCATTCGTGGATGGATTAGAAGAGAAGCAAAAATTATAAAGCTACAGCATTTGCCTTTCTCACACACCGTAGTTAGGTTTGCTGCCTCTTCCGGGATTAAGAAAAGCAAAGTTGGAAAAAATTGCACAACTTTTATAAATTTAGTCCCATTTCAGAGTTCAAATGACTTTTCAATCTAAAATCCAGTATACAATAGTGTGTGTGTATGTGTGTGTGTGTGTGTGCATGTCGGAACGGAATGTTAAAGGGGAAAAAAACAGTGTGAGGGACGGAAAGACTACGATGGATGCTGCGAACGCTACGCTAACTGAGACATAAGCAACTAACATATTGTTTATATATTTTTTCAGGTATGCGGTTTGGCCTCATGCAGACGAAAATGGGCCTAGCCAGTTTGCTCAGTCACTACAGTGTCGAACCCTGTGATCGTACTGTTCGGAAATTGGAGTGGACTAAACGTTCTCTCTTCCTGAATCCTGTCTCAGGAATATGGCTGCGCTACACTTCTAGGAAAAAATAAATGTAAAAGTAATTATATACATAATTCAATGTTTGCAAATGCACAGAAAAATATTTCTTTGAAAATATTTATTTTACTGCCTCTGAAGACTGCTTTTTTAAAAGTGCTGTTGCTTTTTGTGTTATAAGCTATTTTTTATCATTTCGTGTTTTAACACTCTATAAATCTCCACAAAGGACATATTACACACATTTTATAAAGAGAATAATCAAAGTATTTCATAAATATGACTGTAATTGGTGCTATTTTATATATGGAGAGAGTGATAACTTATTTTACAAGAAACAGATGGAGGAATGTTTTCTTATATATGTGAGTACTGTGTTGTGGCTGTGTAACATTCAGAAATACTAATGAACGCTGTTAGTCCTGATCATGACATTTTAGGTTGCATTACTTCTTATTGGTGATCAGTGAACCGTTTTTAAATTTTTGTTTTGCCTTTGCTTCTGTATGGATGCATTCTCACTACATGGCAGCATTATATTTGATCATGATATGTTGTCAACTGGTAGATAATATATTTCAATTAAGATTTTGGTACCTGTGAGCTTTGTATATTTTTTGTTCGTGCTTGTGTCTGGATGTATTCGCAATAAATGTCAGCATTACATTTAGACACCAAATGTTGTTAATACATATGTGATATTTTTCAGTAATACATTTTGTAACTCTGAGCTTTGCATTCTTTCTGTAATAAACATATTTTTATATTCATCTATAGAATTTGATACAATCATTTTTCACAGCAAAATTCACATGAGTTTAGAAAATACTACATTCAGTGTACATTTGCAGCATCATTCTCACTGTATCAGTGACCAATGTAATACTATTGCTTTGAAATAACGTTCCCTACAGAAATTTTGTCAACGTGGTTTGATGGCCAGAGAAGTATGTTGCAGAATAAAGTGTGTGTTGAATTATAGTGTTACTACTGTTAGTGCAAAACTGGTTCTCAGGGTCTGTAATATATCATGGAATATTTGACTAAAATTACAACTGAATTTAAAAGCAGAAACGTCAGATATCAGTCTCCTATGACAAGAGACCATTCATATGGCAGAGTTTCATCAGTTCTCACAGCTTAGGCCGACCTCTACTCCACTCTAGAACTTAATCTCTCACTGGAGACTTCCGTGAACACTTTATGTGAGACTAGTTTTATACACAACGAAAAATTTAAAAATGCAGAGCATTTCAGTGAATCACACATTTTCATATGATCCATCGGTAAAAAAGTCTGGAAGTTAATTACAGAACACCTTTATTAATATGAAAGGCTGTAATGAATTGAATATGTTGTAAAATGACAAGGGTTGCAGGCATCAAAACAGCGTCATTTTCATATAAGAGAAGATAAAAATAAAAAATGGTTTAAAATTGAAAAAGAAAAATTGCTTAAAATATTGTCCTACAGACAAATTTTTACGCACCATAGTTGCTACTGTTATTAGTCTGAAGACTGGTTTGATACTTCTCACCACACTGTCTTATTGTGTGCAGGCCTCTTCATCTCTCAATAACTATTTCTACCTACACCCATTTGAAGCAGCTTACTGTTTTTATGCCTTGGTCACCCTCCGTAATTTTTACCTCCCACACTTCCCTCCGTTAACAAATTGACGATCCCTTGATGCTTAAGTACGTGTCATTCCAACTGATCCTCTCTGTTAATCATTTTATGCTGTGTACTCCTGTTTTTTTTTTCGATTTCATTCAGTATCTTATTATTAGTTTTTCTATCTACCTGTCTAATCTTCACCGTTCTTCTTCAGGATCACATTTCAAAGCGCTTCTCTTCTCTTCTTGTATGAACTGCTTACCACCCACATTTCACTTCCATACTAGGCTACAGTTTAGACATATGTCCTCAGAACTGACTTAGTAACACTTATAATTATACTGGATGTTAACAGATTTCTCTTTGTCAGAAATTATTTTCTTGTTACCTCAGCCATCAACAGCTATTTTGATGGCAAAACTCATCTACTACTTTTATTGTCTCGTTTCTAACCCAATTTCATCAGTAAAACCTGATTTAATTCCACAACTTTTCATTAACCTTATTTTTACTGTTGTTGATGTTCATCCTATAATCGTTTCCAATACACTATCCATTCTGTTCAACTGTTCTTCCGAGTCGTTTGCCGTCTCTGACAGAAATATTGTGTCACTGACAAATCACATAGATTTTGTTTCTTGTCCCTGAACCTTAAATCCCTTTCCAAATTTCTTCTTGATTTCCTTTACTACTTGTTCATTGTACAACATAATATCAGGTATAGGCTACAGCCCTGTCTCAGTCCCTTGTAACCACTGCTTCCCTTTCATGTACTTCGACTCTTGCAACTGTAGTCTGGTTTCTGTAAAAGTTGTAAATGGCCTTACATGACCTTTTTTTATCCCTACTGCATTCAGAACATGAAAGAGTGAATTCCAGTCAACATTTTCAAAAGGTTTGTCTACTGCTACCAATGCTATAAGCATAGGTTTGCTAACCTAACTTCCAAGATAATTCTTAGAGTCAGTACTGCCTCAGATGTTCCTACATTGCTCTGGAACCCAAACTGATCTTCCCTGAGGTTCGGTTCTATGTATCTCCCATTCTTCTGTAAATTATTCGTGTCAGTATCGTGCGACTATGACTAATTAAACTGATGGTTCAGTATTATTCGCACCTGTCAGCAACTGCCTTCTGGTATTTTTACATTTTTCTTGAATTCTGATGGTATTTCATCTGTCCTGTATATCTTAAACAGTAAATGGAATAATTTCATCATGGATGGCTTTTCCAAGGAGCTCAATAATTCCGACGGAATGTCGTCTACTCCAGGGGAGTAGTTTCAGCTTAGGTTTTTCAGTGCTCTGTCAGATTTTAGTTACAGTATCAGATCTCCGTACTGATTTACTTCCTTTCCAGTTTGAATATACTGTCTTCAAGTTCATTTCCCTTGAATAATCCTTCTGAACATTCCTTTCACTTTTCAACTTCCCTTCTTCGCTAACTACTGGTTTAGTATCTCAGTTCTTTATATTCATACAGCTGCTTCTCTTTTGTGCAAAGGTCTGTTAACTTTTCGTATAAAGGTGTCTAACTTTTCCCTACTCACACATGCTTCTGGAGCTTTGTATTTATTTATCCTCTAACTATTTCTTCTTAGCCGATTTGCATTTTCTGTCACTCATTATTTAGACTTCTATATTTCCTTGTGACTGCGTCATTTGCTGCTTCGGTGTCTCCTACATTACCAAAGAATTTCTGATAGGCTGTGGCTTTATACCTATTTGATCCTCTGTTTCCTTCCTACCTAATCTATGAAACTTACCCAAACAGCTTCTATTGTGCTCTTTTTTCTTTTTTGCAGCTAATCATTACCAAATGTCACCTTTGAAATAGTCCGCCCTCGGTAGCTGAGTGGTCAGCGCAACAGAATGTCAATCCTAAGGGCCTGGGTTCGATTCCCTGCTGGGTCGGAGATTTTCTCCGCTCAGGGACTGGGTGTTGTGTTGTCCTAATCATCATCATTACATCCCCATCGACGCGCATGTCGCCAAAGTGGCGTCAAATCGAAAGACTTGTCCCAGAGAACGGTCTACCCGACCGGGGCCCTAGTCACCCGACATTTACATTTATTTATCTTTGAAATGCTGAACAACCTCTGCTTGTTTCTATTTACCAAGATACCATTTTCTTAATTACATACTTTACTGATATTTCTACAGTTTTAATCTGCTGTTCGTAACAAGTAAATTATGGTCAGTCCAGATCTGCCCTTGGACATTTTTAAAGTATAAAATTTGGTTTCAAAATCTATGTCTTACCTGTACAAACTCAGTCTAAAACTCTAAGTCTCCCGAGGTCTCTCCCATGTACACACTTTTCGTTCACGATTCTTAAACCAAGTTTTAGCAATTAGTAAATTATGCTCTGTCCAAAATTCCACCATTCGAGTTACTCTTTCATTCTTTTCCCTCCATCCTTGTTATCCTGCTATTTTTACTTCTCTTCCTCTTCCTACTATCTAGTTCCAGTCCCCCATCAAAACTTTTTTTAGGTCTCTTAATTGACTAAATAATTTCTTTTATTTCTTCATACATTCTTCCAATATATTCGTCATCTGCGGATCTAACTGGCATATAAACTAACTTGCATACAAACCTGTATTTCTTTGGTTGATGTTGGCCTTATATCCGTCTTGGCTGCGATAATGCGTTCACTTTGCTGTTCATAATAGCTTACTCGCACTTCTATTTTTATTATTCATTGTTATACTTACTCCTGCTTTACTCGTATCTGATCTTGCGTTTATAATCCTGTGCACACCTGACTGGATGTTCTATTCTTCCTGCCACCTCGTTTAACGGATTCCCGCTGTATCTAACTTCAACTTATTCATTTCCCTTCTTAAACTGTCTAATGTGCCTTGCTAACATTACATTCCACACACTGACTTGTAGAACGTCAGTTCTGTTTTCCCTAATCACATCATCCTGAGTAATCTCTGCTTGGAGACGTGAATGAGGGCCTATTTTACCTCCGGAATAGTTTAACTGAGAGGATGACATCATCATTAAGCCACACAGCACAGCTATATGCACTCTTGAAAAGTAGTGCCTGTAGTTTCCCCTTGCTTTCACCCATTCACGGTACCTTCATAGCAAGAGCTTGTTGGATAATGCTGCAAGACCGAATCAGTGAGGCATTCAGACTGTTACTCTTACAACTACCGAAAAAGGCTGTTGCCGCTCTTCAGGGACTGTGGGCTACTCTGGCCTCTTTATGGATACAACTCCGTTGTGGTTGGACCTACTACATCCCTGCTACCTTTATTGTTGATACACCCAAACCATCTCATCTCGGCAAGGTCCATGGTTCATCAGGGGTTATACACATTATGTGGTGAAAATAGCATTTACCTGGATAATTAGGCTAACTGCCAGAACTTCTTTGTTCGTCAAAGTACAACCTGCGAAAAGAACGTTAATCACATTGATAAGATATCAGAGTTGGGACACGGATTAAGACGTCCATGTTAATGAAAGACTCAGTTTCATTATTTGGACTTTATTTACAGAATGGTTGAATAAGACGATTGCAAATAACCCTCGAGCATAAGAAACAAGAACCACCACTCCCTTTCACTAGCTATAACTTCATATTTTCAGTCTGTAGCCCTGTCTAATCATACTTGATTAATCTTGCTTCACTCATGTAATCGCACTCTAAAATGTGGTCGCCTTGCACGCTTGTTGCTCTTACCATAGTATGTCCCTTTGCTCTTTGTGGGCAGTTACCCTACACTCATTTACAGAATATTATGTTTGTTAAAATAACCTCGTATTCTGGACATGAGCAAAAGTTTTTACTTGTAATTTGTAACATTTAAATTTGCAAGGAAATTTTGACAATCAATTCTAGGCACCCTTGTCTTCTAACGTTGTACACTACCAGTCTCCCATGGCTCTAAGCCCTACTCATACATTACAGCAGAACGTACTGCACGTCAATAGTTGCACGACTAGATGACGTGTAACCTGTAGCAGTGAGTGTGACAGAAGGACAGAGGTGTAAACCAAAACACCTAAAACAACAACAAAGAAAACTTTTATTTTAACTCCCAGAAAGATATCATAATTACAGACAGCCCGTTAGAACCATTCATATTCACACAGAAGCACAGGCATCATTCAGTGGTTTGATCCGATTTTCGCTTCAAGCAATAAAAGGCTTGCAATCACGGATGAACCTCTTTCGCTTGCAGGAAACCAAGTTCCCATGTTTTCAGTTATTCATGCAGTGCCTTCTGCGACAGCTGCCTAAGGAATCCGGTCATTTTCATTGAACGTTATTTACTGTAACATCCTGATTTGTAGAGCTGCTAGCATCATGTATTCTAATGGATAGTCCGAAATTTATATTACTCTCTTACGTATTCGGGACTAGCTGTGTTTCTGTTCTTCAGGCTCTTCTTTCTTGTTTAATACGAGTAAATAA
This sequence comes from Schistocerca serialis cubense, assembly GCF_023864345.2. Classification (NCBI taxonomy): domain Eukaryota; kingdom Metazoa; phylum Arthropoda; class Insecta; order Orthoptera; family Acrididae; genus Schistocerca; species Schistocerca serialis. The sequence continues at coordinate 443,382,278 of NC_064643.1, forward strand.
AAGAGAATACACACTTATAAATAATGACTGACAGAAAAGGCAGAATGGCAAAACAGAGATGATTAGGGGCTAGATGGAAGGTTGTAGAAGCGTGCATGACTAGAGGAAAGATAGATGCCGTTACAGGAAAATTAAAGAGATTTTTGCAGGAAACAGAAGCAGTTGTGTGAATACCAAGAGCTGAGCTGATAAGCCAGCAATAAACAAAGACGTAAGATATGATAGAGGTAAAGCAGGAGTAGGTTTAATAATGAACAAGAAAAAAAGAAATTCGCGTAAGCTACTATGAGCAGCAAAGTTAACTTATTATCATAGCCAAGACTGACATGAAGCCAACACCCGCCACAAAAGTACATGTTTGCATGCAAATATTGCGTATGTTACGTCGCAACGATGGCAATAATTTACTTGTATTAAACAAGAAAGAAGAGCTTGAAGAGCAGAAACACAGCCACTCCGGGGCACGTAAAAGAGTAATATAAATTACGAATTATCCGTTAGAGTGCAGAATGCTGGCAGCTCGAAAGAGCACAAAGTTATATCAGGTAACATGCATTGAGAATGACCGAGTCAATTTGGTAACTATCGCGGAAGACACCGCATGAATACATAAGAGCATGGAAATTTAGTGGCATGCAAGCGGAAAGGATTCATCCGTGACTCTATGCTTTTTACTGCTTTAAGTGAAAATCGAGTCGACCCCTTGAATGATGCCTGTGATGACATCATCAATGTGGATGTGAATGATTCTGGCGGGCTGTCCATAATATTGACGTCTTTCTGGTGTGTAAAATAAAAATTTTCTTTGTTATTATTATTTTATGTTTTGTTTCGTACATTTGTCCTTTTGACACACTTACTAGTAAATTAAATGTTTTCTTTGTTATTATTTTATGTTTTGGTTGATACATTTGTCCTTTTGTCACTCACTACTATAGGTTACAGAATACACGGTGAAATGTTGACAAGAAAACTAAGCACTTATATCGTCGAAAGAATTGTGAATGTGAGAAGAGGGGGAATCACTTTTACAGAGTTTTGTACGTGTAATGACACGTTAGTTTCACCTGGAAAAAGAGCACTGCGGGTGACGATGCAGGAGGATAATACATGCCATCAATGCGATGTTTTGTCTCAAGGATGTTGGAACACCATCTAATTATCCTACGAAGCATTAGTCCGAAACTTAGGAAAGCCTGAACGCGAAAGCGTTTAACACGTTATAACACGGAAACTAATTATCGTACGAGTACCAAACTTGGTGGCATTAATATCCCGAGTATGGGGTGCACGATTTCCACGCATCACAGCGGCACCGTCCAGTTCCCAGTATGGTCAGTCATCGTGGTTCATAGTCTCACACAACTGACCAGTCGCAATGCACTTCTTGTCGTGTCAACATGAGCTTGGGCGAAAGGAGCAAGGCATTATTGGTGAAGCTCTATTATCGAAACAACAGCAATGCTGCAGCTGCACTTCGAGAATATCGCCGGCTGAAAGAATTACGGAAGGGTACTCTTTGTGTACCTGCTGTGCGGAGCATGATGAAGAAGTTAGAATCAACTGGAGAACCCGGCGTCGCTCCAGGGAGAGGCCAACGACCGGTTGCACCACAGGCGGTTGATGAAATTGCTGCTGGTATGGCAGACAACACTGTGCGCAGTTCCCAATCGTCAGGCAGTGTGCGAGCTGTGTCACGACAGTTGAACATCCCGTGGTCCACTGTACGGAAGGTGCTTCGAACCATTCTCAAATGGTACTGTACAAGATCCATATCGTACAGCAGGCTTGCGCCACAGGACACACAACGACGTGTTGACTTCGCTCTCCACTTTCTCGCAAGGACTGAAGTTGACGAGGGCTGGCCCTGGACCGTCCTATGGACACACGAACCTCATTTTTCTCTGATGGGTGAGGTGAAGACACAGAATTGCCGAGTGTGGGGATCTTCACCTCCAGTCACTGTGCACGAAGTTCCTCTGTATGGTGAACGTGACACCTTGTAGAGTGCTTTCTCTGCTACGTTCATCGTTGGCCCATTCTTTTTTGAGCAGGTTGGCGCCCTAGGACCAAAGACGTGCGGTGTGACTGGCCAGCGTTACTGCGACATGCTTCGCAAGCATGTCATATCCGCCCTACAGGAGAGAGACACTTTGAACTCAACAGTTTTCATGCAAGGTGGGGCCCCACCGCACATCGCTCGTGAAGTTCACCTGCTTCCCCGAAACACATTTGGAAACGATCGAATTATCGGCCGATCGTTCCCAAATGCTTGGCCGGCACGGTCATCTGATCTCATTCCCCGTGATTTTCTGGTTGTGGGGCTACCTGAAGAACAGGATTTACCAGGGGAACATTGAGACATGTGCTGAACTGAAGCTCAGCATCTCAAGAGAGGTAGCCAGCATAGGCAGCATACCTACGGACATGCTTCGTTCTGCTGTGCAGTATGCAATCCTGCGCCTTTGGATTCTTCTGGAGACTGATGGGCGCCGTATTGAGTCCCTCTTGCAGCAGTAATGGTACAGCTATATAATGGTATGATTTACCGTAGCAGCACATTAAAATTGTTTCAATTCAATTGATTTTGCATTATTTCTCTTCGTCTTGTCCTTGACATTAATGCTACCAAGTCTGGTACTCATACTGTAATTAGTTAAGTAGGGAAAGTTTAATTATAACCACCAGGTGTCTATTTCCTATTCTTCCGCATTTATCTTTTTCCCTTTTATTTCTTTTCTTATTTCTCAAACTTTTCCTCCTTCTCTACCTCCTCCTTCTCCGTCTTCTTCTTTCTCCATCAGTTTTTGGTTATACCATCTTTTCTACTGGTTCTCGTAAATAATACACTGTCCTGTTGTGATACTAGTGCAAATTGTTGTTAACACGCTGCTTGACAAAAAATGTGATGCATCTAGCAGACATGGTTGGGTGTCAGTGTAACTTCCTACATGTACAAAACCTCGGCGTTGCGATTCTCTGTGACAGGTACAACAGCCAGCATGGTACATTAGCGCCATTCGTTTTTAGCGTTATTACCAAGTCGATGAGAGCGTATAAGGGAGGTGAACAGTGTCAGATGTAGAGTGATCACTCTGAAGCATACACAGATACTGTATACGCGTCTGGGACATCGTTACTAGCACCTAATTATTGCTCTCCGTTTGGCAGGCTGGGTTAATCGAGCAATATACTGACTTTCATGGCATTCGGATGAGACAGTGCCTCGACGTTGGAATGAATACTCTTCATCAAAGGTATGGTCAGCCACGTCTGACAACCATAAGGGAGGATCACCGTACTGCACACCAAGCACATCTTACCGCCTTCACATCTGCTCTTGCCATTCGAGAACAAGTGATGGACTCCCTGCAAAATTCTTCGTCGTACTGAATCTTTGGTCGGAGACTAGTAGCACTCGGACTAAGAAATTACCGTCCCACATGTAGGCTGCGGTTAACACCACAATACAAACGGCCGGCTTTGGACTGGTGCTGTCACTGTACAGCATAGACTGCTGATGAACAGCGTTGTCTTGTATTCAGCGATGAATTGATGGTTCTGCACTACCACGGATGACCATCGTCAGCGAATGTGGTGGCTACCTGGAGGGATGTTTCACTCTTGCAATGTTTTGGAGACGCACAGCAGTGATACTCCTGACGTCATGGTGTGGGGAGCCATCAGGTCAGGGATGCTAGCTTTGAAGGGAACTTTGACGTCACAGCGGCATGTCGCGGACATTCTGCATAAGCATCTGTTTGTTACTACTCATATGACAGTGCCATGTCGCCATTAAATCATTGGTAAAATGACTCCATATAAATTACACAATGAATCTTGTTCGAATTTTCGTATCTGGATGTTGGAAATGGATAAATGGCCTATCAGACCGGGTGATGTGAGCATGTTTGTTTGCTTGAAGCTAGTCAGAGTAATTAACAAACATTTACACTACTGGCCATTAAAATTGCTACACCACGAAGATGGCGTGCTACAGAGACGAAATGTAACCGACAGGAAGAAGATGCTGTGATATGTAAATGATTAGCTTTTCAGAGCATTCACACAAATTTGCCGGCGGTGGCGATACCTACAACGTGCTGACATGAGGAAAGTTTCCAACCGATTTCTCATACACAAACAGCAGTTGACCGGCGTTGCCTGGTGAAACGTTGTTGTGATGCCTCGTGTAAGGAGGAGAAATGCGTACCATCACGTTTCCGACTTTGATAAAGGTCGGATTGTAGCCTATCGCGATTGCGGTTTATCGTATCGCGACATTGCTGCTCGCGTTGGTTGAGATCCAATGACTGTTAGGAGAATATCGAATCGGTCTGTTCAGGAGGGTAATACGGAACGCCGTGCTGGATCCCAACGGCCTCGTATCACTAGCAGTCGAGATGACAGGCATCTTATCCACATGGCTGTAACCCATCGTGTAGCCACGTCTCGATCCCTGAGTCAACAGATGGGGACGTTTGCAAGACAACAACCATCTGCACGAACAGTTCGGCGACGTTTGCAGCGGCATGGACTATCAGCAGACCATGGCTGCGGTTACCCTTGACGCTGCATCACAGACTGGAGCGCCTGCGATGGTGTACTCAACGACGAACCTGGGTGCACGCATGGCAAAACGTACATTTTTCGGATGATTACAGGTTCTGTTTACAGCATCATGGTGGTCGCATCTGTGTTTGGCGACATCGCGGTGAACGCACATTGGAAGCGTGTATTCGTCATCGTCATACTGGCGTATCACCCGGCGTGATGTTATGGGGAGCCATTGGTTACACGTCTCGGTCACCTCTTGTTCGTATTGACTGCACTTTGAACAGTGGACGTTACGTTTCAGATGTGTTATGACCCGCCGGCCAGTGTGGCCGAGCGGTTCTAGGCGCTTCAGTCTGGATCCGCGTGACCGCTGCGGTCGCTGGTTCGAATCCTGCATCGGGCATGGATGTGTGTGATGGCCTTAGGTTAGTTAGGTTTAAGTAGTTCTAAGTTCTAGGGGACTGATGACCTCAGATGTTAAGTCCCATAGTGCTCAGAGTCATTTGAACCATTTGTTACGACCCGTGGCTCTACCCTTCATTCGATCCCTACGAAACCCTACATTTCAGCAGGATAATGTACGACCGCATGTTGCAAGTCGTGTACCGGTCTTTCTGGATACAGAAAATGTTGGACTGCTGTCCTGGCCAGCACATTCTCCAGATCTCTCACCAATTAAAAACGTCTGGTCAATGGTGGCCGAGCAACTGGCTCGTCACAATACGCCAGTCACTACTCTCGATGAACTGTGGTATCGTGTTGAAGCTGCATGGGCAGCTGTACCTGTACACGCCATCCAAGCTCTGTTTGACTCAATGCCCAGGTGTATCAAGGCCGTTATTACGGCCAGAGATGGTTGTTCTGGGTACTGATTTCTCAGGATCTATGCATCCAAATTGCGTGAAAATGTAATCCTATGTCAGTTCTAGTATAATGTATTTGTACAATGAATACCCGTTTATCATCTGCATTTCTTCTTGGTGTAGCAATTTTAATGACCAGTAGAGTAATTAGTGATCAGGGATAAAATTTTTCCGAATTTTCATAGCCAAACAAAGAGTAAGACATATTCGAACCGGTTATCAAATTGATCAGTGTGAGGTCTTGTTTTGAAAAAGAAAATATTTAGTTGCTGCAAGATAATCAGTATACTTAAGAAAACTTAATTAGTTAGGCAGCGGAGAATTACATAATTTATTTTTTTTCGAATTTTCACAGTCAAACGAAAATCCGGAAATGGATAATGGGGTGTGAAATTGGCCTGTGACATTTCCTTTCGCAAAAAATATTCCATTGAATCTTTCTAGGGGATTAAAACTATATGCCACACCGAGACTCGGACCTGAGACTTTCGTCTTTCGGGGGAAAAAGTGCTCTACCAGATTTTTTTTCCGTCTCCCAGTCGTCTTTCTTCCTCAGAAAGATCGGATCTATGCGGACTTCGCATGACGTCTTCATAACGTCTGTTTAGATACTTTTAAATCATCATTTATTACAGAATGTGGCCAGCTCCCCGGCCGAAAGTGCTGGGCTACCGAGTCGACGTGAGGTATCAAATGCCGACTGAGATATTCAAGCGCGACTCACGATCTGCTCTTACAGCTTTTCAGCCTCCAGCAAATTTATTACGTTCGACCTCAGAATATGTTGTACAAATCTGCAGCAAAGGATATAAAGTATGTTGGTTGTAATGACGCGGTTTCGTTGTTTTATCCCTCACATATACAGGAGTCACCTGCGTTCTTTTTATAGCACGGCTGCGAGTGGTACAACAATCTTTGTAGGCACACTGGACAGTCCGCATTGATATATCAAACAAACGTGCGACTTCATGCAACGTGTGGCCACCTGCCACTGGTGACGCTTTCCTAATCTCGATGCATCTGCCAGGAAAATTTGATATAACTATTGTTCACTGTAGCTTTGTGGCCATCATACAATGTGTCCTTTTTTTCCTTTAAAAGCACACAAGTGGCCCATCGGGACCATCCGACTGCCGTGTCATCCTCAGTGGAGGATGCGGATAGGAGGGGCGTGTGGTCAGCACACCGCTCTCCCGGTCGTTAGCATGGTTTTCTTTGACCGGAGCCGCTACTATTCGGTCGAGTAGCTTCTCAATTGGCATCACGAAGCCGAGTGCACCCCGAAAAATGGTAACAGCGCATGGAGGCTGCATGGTCACCCATCCAAGGGCCGGCCGCGCCCGACAGCGCTTAACTTCGGCGATCTCACGGGAACCGGTGTATCCACTGTGGCAAGGCCGTTGCCTTTTTTTTCCCCTTTATTGATTTTCAATTCTCCCCCGAAGGGGGCGGGCTGGCACCAGCTTAGTATGCCATTCTTCAGCCTGCAGAATTGTTGAAACATAAGAAGATAATAAACAATAAAGGTAGGCGATAAAACGGTGACTTAAATTGTCAAACGGCGGGAAAATGTGGAAAGTTAAAACATAGAACAAAAGGGTTGGCGATGCTAATAAAATACACAGGAAGCAGATAGGTAAAATAGTAGACAGACAATTAAAAAACACGGCCACAGTCTGGTTTCTGCTCGCAAGAGATACAAAAATCACACCCAGCGACAGTATGAATTCCGTTCGCAACATTCCGGATAAGACGCACGACACGTAACACTCACGGGAAACACTGCACTAAAAAGCTGCCACGAAGATGACACACCACAGCCAAGGGCAGATGAGGGGGACGGGGGGAGGGCCAGATGAGGGGAAAAAAAGGGGGCAGGGCAAGATGAGGGGAAAAAAAGGGGGCGAGGAGAGGAAAAACGAAGTGGGGGGGGGGGAACAATGTATCCAGCTGGATGAGTTTTTAAAGGTACTAGGCGTGGAAGATCATATTGTGACATATAAGCCTTAACTGTACAGAATGACTTCTTAACTGCCGCGCGGGATTAGCCGAGCGGTCTATGGCGCTGCAGTCATGGACTGTGCGGTTGGTCCAGGCGGAGGTTCGAGTCCTCCCTCGGGCATGAGTGTGTGTGTTTATCCTTAGGATAATTTAGGTTAAGTATTGTGTAAGCTTAGGGACTGATGACCTTAGCAGTTAAGTCCCATAAGATTTCACACACATTTGAACATTTGAACATTGATTTTTTAACTGTGTCATAAATGAATCTCCGTTTCACAACAAATTACGAGGACTTACTGAAAAGCAATGCTTCCGAATTTTTTATTCCGTTATCAACATCGGTTGAGGTATTGGATTCCACGTATACGCATTAGTCAGTCAATATTCCCGTTTCGCTGACGCAAAATGCAAACGTTTGTCAATAGAGGGCTCCGAATTGTAGCGTGTAACATGGCGGTGCGTAACTGTTCTACGTCTGTGTGTGAGAAACAGCACGCTGTAATCGAGTTCTGACTGCAGAAAATATGCCTCCAATTGAAGTGTATGGAGATGGCTGTATCAACGTCAGTAATGTGCGACGTTGAGTTGTTCATGCAACTAGTGAAGGAAACGATGGTGCCAATCTCAACGTGTGCGACAGAACTCGGAAACTTACAGATCACCTTCGAGGACTTCACGTTGCCAGTGACGAACCGTTGGAAGCAAAGGTGAGACTGTGGCTCTGTCACCAAAATCATTCTACAGTGACGGTATGCACAAACTGGTCTTTCGTTAGGACTTGCGTGTTCGTTGGTATGTTGAGAAATAAATATGTACACATGAAGAATAAAGATGTAGAATGTTAGTAAAGTTTGCTTTATTTAATAAGCTGTAAGGGTTTCCACACAAAAAACTCCGAGGTATTACTTTTTAGGGCGTCCCCGCAGGAGGGATTTCTTCCATTTCTTCTTTACCAACGAAACTAAAGTCAACTAGAGTTCAGAGATTTGTGTATTAAATATATGTTGTAGCTTATTTTTCGTGCACTGCTTCTCAACTTCGTGCTCTGTTTAAAAGGAAATATCTAACAAACGTCTGCTACGATTAATATTCCCTAATGTTTGTGTAATCTTATTGCTTTTTGTGTTCTGTGTGGAATGTATGCATTTGTTTCTTATCCATGATGGATCCATTGCGACAGAATGCAAAAGTATACCGCAGATTCGAAATTCGTATTTCGCATATTTCCCATGACGTAAACTTTGGCTCGAACGCATAGCTCGTAGTGGTAACAACCTTGTAGTTCCGGTAAAAAACGCTTTAAGTAAATAAAACTGGTACAAATGCGTTGTCAGATATCTGAAAAGTATCTACAGCTTTTTAAACCGCAGTCACTAGACATACACGTCACAGACACCGCAGATTTAGTATCGAAAGGAAAGCTATCGTGACACGTGCGGAGGAACATATGACAAGTCATTAGAGCCACAACATGACTCAGCTGCTAATGATGTATTGTGTTTCCTCATCATCATGACTGGCAGTTTCCATCGGTTACGTAAAGTCACGCTCCCGACTCGTATTCGATAACAACGACCTTGAAGATTAGGAAACACTCAGCAAAAATGTAGTCCTTCGATGTACAGGAACCAAGTCAAGTGGAAAAACAGTTAAATGTTTGATTCATAATCTGGACAAACTTCGCACACCTGTGCGGTAGCATTCGACTCGGAGGTAGCCGCTTTGAATGTTGTTGATGGAAGAAATTTTCACTGCCAATATTTGCGCAGAAAAAGGACTGGAGTGCTGATTAGCACACATTGCGCCAGTGTCCTGGATTAAATTCCATACCTCTCTAAAGTGTCTCATAGAATAAGGACATGTGACACTACTGTTGGTGACCCGTCCGTTTGATAGTGACATTAATCCCAAGGGTCTCGCACGTGCCATTTCAGAGGAGTGAGCTGTGTCCAGGCGCAGGATTTACCACTCTCCCTTCTCTCATCATCATACAGAACAAACATGACGCCACACTAAACACGCACATATTACTATCATCTACCCTCTCTACACAGAGAGAGAGAGAGAGGATAGCTGCCATTGTGCGCGGATAAAGAAAAGTCAGGCGGTTGAGCATACCACTCGGGCTCTCACAGCCAACAGTGCCACACCATCCTTTCTTTTAGCACTTACGCTCATTATCTTCCTCGCCGTGTATTAGTAATGGATCTAAGAAGTAATCTTACACCCTGCAATTGTGCCGGATACGCCGGCATCTGTGGCCGAGCGGTTCTAGGCGCTTCAATCCGGAACCGCGCTGCTGCTACGGTCGCAGGTTCGAATGCTGCCTCGGGCATGGATGTGTGTGATGTCCTTAGGTTAGTTAGGTTTAAGTAGTTCTAAGTCTAAGTGACTGATGACCTCAGATATTGTCCCATAGTGCTTAGAGCCATTTGAACCATTTTTTTGCGCCGGAAAGCATATACTGTTTTGTTGTAAGAAGCAAAAGGTTGAATGGGTCTCTGCTTGCTCGCCGTAATAGCTCTAAGAACGGTAAGAGGACATTATTACTTCATATCGTTGTGAGTCTACAGATTGTTCGCGAAATTATGCATATTACTGAACTAAATAGACTTAATTCACACCGCGCCCGGGTTCCTGGGTTCGATTCCCGGCGGGGTCAGGGATTTTCTCTGTCTCGTGATGACTGGGTGTTGTGTGATGTCCTTAGGTTAGTTAGATTTAAGTAGTTCTAAGTTCTAGGGGACTGATGACCATAGGTGTTAAGTCCCATAGTGCTCAGAGCCATTTGAACCATTTTTTGAACTTAATTCACAACATAAATTCTTGATGTTGAAGAGGAGGAAAACTGACTAGTATAGCATTAAATCACTTCTTTCTAGCACTTACCAAAGAGAAACCGCACATACAGTGGAGAGCAAGGGAAAGACACAGCAGCGTAAAACTGATTCAGAACACCCCAATGGATTATTAACACACGTGATACAGGAAGTAGCAAGGCACAAGCAACATGTGCTAACTCCCTTAAGAGCTGGCCACATTTCGCTGATATATATATATATATATATATATATATATATATATATATATATATATATACCGGGCGATCAAAAAGTTAGTATAAATTTGAAACCTGAATAAATCACGGAATAATGTAGATAGAGAGGTACAAATTGACTCACATGCTTGGAAGGACATGGGGTTTTATTAGAACCAAAAAAATACAAAAGTTCAAAAAATGTCCGACAGATGGCGCTTCATCTGATCAAAATAGCAATAATTAGCATAACAAAGTAAGACAAAGCAGAGATGATCTTCTTTACAGGCAATGCTCAATATATCCACTATCATTCCTCAACAATAGCTGTATTCGAGGAATAATGTTGTGAACAGCACGGTAAAGCATGTCCGGAGTTATGGTGAGGCAAATGTTGTCTTTCAGCATTCCTAGAGACGTCGGTCGATCACGATAAACTTGCGACTTCAGGTAACCCCAAAGCCAATAATCACACGGACTGAGGTCTGGGGACCTGGGAGGCCAAGCATGACGAAAGTGGCGGCTGAGCACACGATCATCACCAAACGACGCGCGCAAGAGATCTTTCACGCGTCTAGCAATACTTTTTTGTTGTTGTAATAAAACCCCATGTCATTCCAAGCATGTGTGTCAATTTTTACCTCTCTATCTACATTATTCCGTGGTTTATTAAGTTTTCATATTTATACTGACTTTTTGATCACCTGGTTTATATATATCTTGATTTGGAGACGGGTGTAAGATCTTTGAACAGGTTTCGACATAGGTTTCCCCGAAGCTGATCTGTTGTTCTGTTCTGAACGTATATATATGCCCATGACGGACTCGATTCTGTACCCTAGAAAATAAAATTTTATGTTTCGAAATTGATTGTGCTCTCAGCAAAGAATACCACAAAAATTTTAAATTAACCCAGGAATGTTCAGCGTAAACACAAAGTGATACGAAGAGTGAATTCTACAGCTGGCAGAAGGATATGAGTGTGACGGCAGGTACCACATGTGAGTTAAGGCAAGTATGCAGAAGCACAAGCCACGAAGTGTCTAGCAGACTGGCGGCAGCACTGCCCACGGACGGTGTTGCACGTCGGTGGCCCATGACGTCTCCCCGCAAATAGACAGAGACAAACGACGTCTGTCTCGCAGGAGACACGCTGCACACGATGCGCCCAAGGGCGCACATTATGCGTACGTGCTTTTTTCGCTAGGGACAGGCTTATCACTTGGACTGACATAAACAGTTTATAATATTCCTCTCTCAATCTTTTTCTGCTTTTTCCTTCCTATTTCTTCTCATCAGATTTATTTAATGATCGTAAGGTTGGCGTCACAGACAGTAAATACTATAACATCTGAAGTCGTAGATTAGTAATTAACTCGAGAAAATTCAGCTGTTTACACTATCTGATCAAAAGTATCCGGACGCCCCAGTGTAATCCGGAACTGATCACTAGATGCTACGAAAGGCGGTCACGTCAGTACAAACGAACGCGGGGAGTATTGTGCTGTCAGCAGAGAAGAAACAACAGCACAGTGATTCAGTCAGGAGAGTTCAATGACTTCGAACGTGGACTAGTCAGCGGGTGTCACCTTAGCTTAAATCTATCAGGGACATTTCAACTCTTCTGAGCCGGCTGGAGTAGCCGAGCGGTTCCAGGAGCTTCAGTCTGAAACCGCGCGACCACTACGGTCGCAGGTTCGAATCCTGCCTCGTGCATGGATGTGTGTGATGTCCTTAGGTTAGTTAGGTTTAACTAGTTCTAAGTTCTAGGGGACTGATGACCTCAGATGTTAGGTCCCATAGTGCTCGGAACCATTTGAACCAGTTTTCAACTCTTCTGAAGTTGCCCAAGTGAACCGTTAGTGACGCAACTGTGAAGTGGAAACTCGAAGCTAAACCAAGACCAGGCAGGCCTCCTGAGCTGACGGACAGGGACCGATGACCATTACGGAGAACGGTTATGAGAAGTCGCAATAATCAGTGGAGGGAATCACTCATGTGTTCCCAGGTTCTACTAGCAGTCCAGCTACCACAGTGACTGTGCATTGGGAGTTACAAATGATGGGGTACGATGGTCGAGCAGTTCCTCATAAGCCATACATATCCGTAGTCAACTTTAAGCGACACTTGTGGTGGTGTAAAGAGCGATGGGAGTAGATTACTAGAAACGAGTAATTTGGAGTGATGATCCACATTGTACCCTGTGGCAATTAAATAAATGGAACGGTTAGTGTTTAATGAATGCCTGGAGAACGTTACCTGTAGTCAGTTGTAATGCCGTCAGAGAACTACAGAGAAGGTGATTTATGATATAGCGCTGTTATTCGTGGTTAAAGTGCGTTTGTTCGCCTTATTAAGCTTCATGAAATGAACGCATTTTACAGCATCGTGTACTGCTACAGTAGATGATTGTATCAGTTTGATAATGCATCCTGTCATAAAGCAGCATCTGTGAGACAAACGTTTGTGTGCCTGGCCTGCCTAGAGCCCCGATCTGAAACCAACGGAATAGTTATGGGATAAGTTAGAACACTGATTTTGCTCCAGACTCAACGTCCAACATCACTACGTACTCTGGTTCCGGCGCTTGAGGAACAACAGGCTGCCATCCCTCCACAAACATTCCCAGCACAGTTCAAGCTGTCACAAAAACGAAGGGTGGGCACACCCCTTTTTAATGTCCAATAATATGTGTCTGAGTGCTTTTGATCAGGTAATGTAAGTTGAACTAACGTTAAGCTCATTTGTCCTTTGAGATACAATGGCTAATGTCGCACGTTCGCACCTACTTAGAATAATTTGCTCTTAACAAGTGTTTGAAATGAAGTGAAACCATTTTCCATTTGTCGTGTTTCGTTTCAGAAGTGGGAAGCGAAGACGACATTGGCAGCAGTGACTTCTCTGAGAAGACCTAGTGTCCTTGATGGGATAAATGTGGCAACTAAGCGATATAACTATTCTCAGATCTAATGAAAAGTATAGTTTTACGTTTAGGAACAGAAAACATTAAAAATTACGTAAAACATTGTACAGGAGGGATTAACGGTTTTACTATATCCATTTTTCCTTCTTGCGGGTATCAAGATTCTGAACTGTGCACATTCAGAGTGCATCATTTCCACAAAAGACTAGTTACTTTTCTTCGCCGTCAGGTCTATCATAAGTTTACAGTGTTCTCTCCCAAAAAGCGCTTGTTAACATGCAACACACAAACAGATACAATAAATGGCACCAAATGCTACAACACACAAGATTTCAAGTTTGTCATGCAAGTAGGTGTCAACTCTGCATTCATTGTCCGAAGACAATAGAGGAAATTCGGGTTCAAACGTGTGGGTTTACGTTATATGAGTATTGCTACGTCTCTGTAAACTTTATATTTGTTACAGTTGCTTCCTTGATTCTTATACTATGAAAGTTTCTTTTGCGAATACTTTATATTCAGCTCCTCGTGAACCAAATAAAAACCGTGTATGTTAGTTTGTTTGCGTCGAGAAATCCTTTGTTAACTCGTTAACATAAAGGTATAAAAGTTTACACATGTTTATGTTCGTGCGTTTCACTGGGTAATTTTCATGTCTTCGTAAGCAACAGATTTCTTTTGTCCGAACTTCGTAATTTCTTGCTGCTGGATTGCAGAGATCCGTCGCCAGGTCATGCTGTCTGTTCGGAGACTGTGTGGGGAAATCGTAGATTTTAGTGATAGACCACTGATCGTACGGAATTCAAAGGTCAACCGGCTAACTACGTGCGATGTGCCATACGTCGGTTCCCTCTGAGAAACTCTAGTTAAAATTTCCGTATTCGTAAAGTTTTGCCTGTCGAACATTTAAGGGAGACGACTCCCGACAGACCAGGACTGACGTAGCAAACAAGTTCTGGCCTAACTGTGCGTCACGTGTCTGCCATTATCCATAACAAAAATTAAGCAAAAATAATGGCAAGGGACTTCTGCAATAAAAGATGATGTCCGTTTACTTAGTTTATTTAACTTTCAATAACTGATCACGCCTAACTATATCTCGCTCGTCCACGTTGATAAAAGTCCCAAAGCCAAATCCCTTGAAACGTCCCCTTAGAATAATTTATACATGACTGTGTTTAAACTGACACACAATATTTTTAGCGCAACGCAATCTCACTTTCAAAAATCTCTACAAAAGAATGGCCCTGACTAACATTAACCTATACCTTTCACAAATCACTTACCTCACCAAAAATCTTCGTTATTCGAACTACTGCAATACAGCGGGCGCCACTACTGCCAGCTAAATAAAAGATTCAAACTATGAAAGGCACTAACTACTGATAGGCATAGTTAGCAAATGAAAGATTTTGATAGAGAACAAACAAGTATTTACCTCAATAGTGTTCAAAAGTCATAATGTATATAGCAGTTCTTGACATCCAGTCTTACAAATTTCAAAACTCCGCCATCTCTCTCCCCACATCCACCACTGCTGGCAGCTCACCGCCAACTGCACAGCACTACACGCTGTTCACATCCAGCTGCCCAACACTACAATGGCAGACAACAATGCAAAATAGCCACAGACTGCACACAGCACAGCCAGTGATTTTCATGCAGAGCGCTACGTAACGTTGCCAAATAGAAAACATAAACAGCCTACTTACATAGCCCCCGTGCTCTCTACAAAAAAATACAGATTTGAAAAAATTTTTCATAATTACAATAACAAAGATATCAAATGCACACACTTATTGATACAATGTTGTTCAAAAGCTAAAATTTTCTTACAGTCCATAAAGACAGTCCTGATCATTCATCACAGTAAAATTGCAGTGTTTTCTCAAAGTCTGAGCAGTAAAAGAAAATGCACACGGAAGTAGTGGATTTCCATGCAGTCTTGAAGAAGTAGTGTTGTCCTTCAAACGGAAAGACAGTGCTGACTATTGACATCCAGACAGGTATTGGTCCACAACAGAGCAAACCCACAGCAGAGTCAGTCGACGTTTTGAAGAATATTGGTAGGTAGGTCACCAAAGAGCAGACCCACTGTAGTTCTGGTAGAGAGTATGGTATTGGTGAGTCATCAAAGGTGCAGACCCAGTGCAGTCCTTGTAGAAATAATGGTATTGGTGAGTCATCAAAGATGCAGACCCACTGTAGTCCTTGTAGAGACGGCCAGCAGCTATCTGTTGTGACTGTGCAGGTGCACAATCACCATCGAAGAGTCTTGTGGATAATATAGCAAGTCCATAACCACCACTTGTGCACTCACAAAGTTTTTGGAATTGTCCTTAGAACCAGCAATGCTGTTATCCAGTCCCTTGCTGAATTATTAACACACGTGCAAACACTAACAGTCCCTACTTCTCACATATTGTCCATATACTATGACCAACAGAAACGTGTGCAGTGAAATGGAACTTACTAGTTAATAATATGATGAATTGGTGTCAATTACAATTTTATAACATAAGAATACAATTACAAAGGTACAAAATACATCATTAAAGAACACAACAATACATATAACATTTGTAGTGCAGGCTTTACAAAAGAATCGAAATAACATATACATCAGTGTTACACGAATTATGACATGAGTACATACATAAAAGATCAGAATAACTTTTGAAACATCAACTTCACACATGAGCATTAAAACAAAACAGAATAAATAATGTCTAAACATCTTTACAAAGTAAATAACATTTTATTAATGCAAATTATATTTGAGGATAACAGTATTCCTCATCATAGTGAATGTAGCTTAGTGTTAGAAGAGAAAAAAATTCTATGAAACAGTACACAGAGACGGGAAGAAAACAAATACACAAGGGTACACAAACACATAGTGGGATAACACGAAAGGAAAGGACAGGGTTTGTTTTCAGTGTAACATTTGGTACTGCAGTCCAACCCAAAACTTCATTCCATAAATCTTTCGTCTTATTTCAACATTTGTTTCCACCAAAAAAAAAGGTCCAATCCAAGCATGTTTTCTGTATTTATATGTTCACATATTTCTTTCCTCATTATTTATTACCCATTATCTTACCTCATCATTTATTTCCAAGAAAATCCTACCTAAACCTGTTGTCCCTACTCCCTAATTTTTGTTCATATCCTCTTTCAAAATCCTTTTTTGGCCAAACCATTTTCTTATAGCTTTTCAATGCATTTCTTTCAATCCATCGTAGTTAGTTTCTTATATAGTCTACCCCCTCTTAAGCTAACTTAAATCTACTGAGCTCATATGCTAAACTAAGGGATGAGGCAATGCAGCAGCATAAAACAATTAATATAAACAGCAATGAAAAAAATGGAAATTGTCAAAGCAAGCTGCAGTAAATCTAAATTACCAAGCAATGCAACATTACAACTAATATGAGCCAATGTGCAGCAACAAGAAAAAATAAATCAGTAGTAAAACTAGCTTAACAGAGTAATACAAAGTTAAATTTAGTAGCACTATGCCTGGCACACAGCAGCAGCAAATGCAATAACTTATACCTAAACATGACAAAGCTCAAGCAGAAAAAATAGTACACTAAAGACAACAATGCAGATAAGGGAAATGTCTATTCACATCTTAATGTCTATGTAATTAAAGTGTTCACCACAGAAACTAATTTTAAAAAAATTACCAAGTACTTGAAAAGAAAATTATATATGCAGTTACTGTTATTAGTCCCTTCTTATTGTTCTCTCCATTCCAAGAGCTCCTTTTTCGAAGAATGTGGATCAGAAAATAATTATTTAATAGATCTGTTGACAGAAAGTGTTCACATTAGCAGATACATTTAAGTTTATTTTATAAAATCAATGCTGCAACACAGCTGGAAAACAGATATCAAATGAAATAAGCAATTACACAAACCAAAGCATGAAAACATCATTCAATAGCTATGTGGCATTTCGTAAGTCAGTAGGTCCAACTCTCGTAGAAAGACACTTGTCATAATCAGGTTTGCAGATGCAAGAATATTTCCCATCAATTCATAAGCATTTCAGTAAGTAGCACAAAGTACGATATGTTTCCAAGTAATGAGCGTGTCGTATTTGCGATGCTTTCAACAAAGGAATGTCAATAGCGAGGATAATGGCCCCTTTTTTTCACCTAATGGCTTTCTTTTGAAAGACGACTACCTCTCAGCTGGGCGCCCAAAACGCATTACGTCAAGGTCACTTACCTTTCTTACTGAAATATTTACGACAGCAGTTTCCGCTACAGTGGCAGTCTCATATAAAACAATTCCACAGGTTGAGAATTTGCGTTACAAATGTGTAGAAACAAAATCCTGTAAATATAACAGTTTCCAAAAAATTTTCGCCGGCATTGTGATACATTCACGCATTTACACACATTTCATAACTCTTAAAGTACGATTCTTGGTTTTCAACATCCTTTTTCACAAATCAGAGTCCCTAACCACTACTCATTATTCCTTACCTTATTATACAGATACATATTCGTCGACACTTCTTCAATATTTCATCATAAGAAATACATAGCAAAATCAAATTCCTCATATACGTTAGCATCATCTTATTGATCATAAACATATCTCAGCATAATACACATCGTCGTCGTAATAATATCATAACATCTCAGTCAATTCTCTAAATCGTTGTAGATTCCACCAATAATTTAAAAACCTAAAAAAAATTCTCCGTTCATTTTATTAGTGTCATCTACCTCAAACGTACTTTAAAAATCATGATCCCATACCAAATATATCATTCAAAGCTCTCATAGTATCACAATGGTTCCGAAAAAATAAGAACAGTTCACAAAGTACAGACAAAATACAATTTCATAAGTGTGAAGTTAGCCAACGGTGTAATTACGTATACATCTGTCACTGCCATAGTAAAAAAGTTTGTCTCCCTCAGTTAAATGATCAGATAGCTGTGTAATTATGTGTTAGAGAAATACGGTACTGATGTGTAAAGTTGTGTAAGCAAATACCATATTAGCTAGGGCTCCTTGTGCTTGCCAAACGCATGATACACAAAGTAAGCGTGTACCCCTCTGAGGATTAATGTAATTATATCCTCAGGTGTTACAGATTACAGCAATGGAATGAAATGTATCACGGAAAACCTTTGTATCATTGTACTTCAAATATCTTTAAAAATAAATGTTTTTTGTACAAAATTAATCACTCAAATACGTGTACTGTAGTGCTAAACTGTGTGTCTTGTTGCAAGATAATCTCTGTGGAAGTGTCGTAGTTATCGTCCTCTGAAAGCTGAGTTCTGCAGAAGTCAATGTACTTACCTCATGATAAACAAAAGTGAAATGCTTTGCGTATAGATATCTTAGTTATTACGCTTATTGCCGTGATGAAGAACGTACTGTGCTGTAACGTATTGTTGTGCTACGGAAAAGGCTGTCTCATTGTAGCTATACCACAAAAGTTACTACTAAAACATGTTTTACTTTCCAGAATAATTCAGAAAAACTGTGCATATATAAAACAAACACCGCAAAAGCAACATTGTAAATGGTCACTTATTAGAAGCGTCGTGATAAAATCGTGTAGCTGTCACATAAACTAACCACTGTGTCACCTGGTATCTCACAGAAAGTACTTTAAATCCAGAATGTATTTTCAAGTGAACCAAAAAGTTACATTAAAATCTCATTAGCAGTGCCAGTATATGTTCTAAGTATGTAA
Organism: Schistocerca serialis cubense; assembly: GCF_023864345.2. Taxonomy (NCBI): domain Eukaryota; kingdom Metazoa; phylum Arthropoda; class Insecta; order Orthoptera; family Acrididae; genus Schistocerca; species Schistocerca serialis. The sequence goes on from NC_064643.1 coordinate 443,401,388, forward strand.
GCCTGATAGTCGTTACGTAATCGCGCAACTAACAAGCAAGAATGTACAAATAACAAAATTGTGTCGTCTGTTCACTGTAACAATGCATTCGTAATTTCTGTTTAAAAATGTTCGATAGGTTCTAGGCTGGATAGTTAACTTCAAAACATTGTTGCATGTTAAGTTTCTCAGTGTGACAAATTGTACTAGTAGCGTGAAGTGAAAAGTTTTATGGCAAAGACTAAGTTAAAAAACAGATTATCTTTCAATAAACGGTTTTACATGTGAAATGTGGTGGAAACCTTTACTCTTCCTAGTATGAAGAGTTTCAACTTCAACGCAAATATTGTGCGGTATACGTCGGTAAAGAATACTGAAATTTTTCTCAAGGTTAGCGTCTATGTTATTTTTCTCTTAGCCAGCCGGCGCACGCGGCTGCCTGCGGTGCGAGTCATTGTCTGTCTCTTTGTTGGCGCGCGTCGTTATTGGGATTAGGAGACCTAACTTCTACAAATTCACCTTGACGAGAACGCCCTGCCCTGTTTGAAGCTTGCCAGTTCTGATGGAATTCAGGTCTGTCGTTTTGTCGGTAGTTTACATAGTTTCTTGTTTGTCGCTCATGTGGTGGAGAATTTCTCCCGGAATCGTAACTGTGTGGTGGACCATTGCGTCTGAAGTTATTCTGTCTCCCTTGATAATAATTGTTTTGGTTCCCATATTGTCTGTTTCTATTGTTATCTCTGTCATGTTCATTACTACGGAAATGCGATCTTCCTCTGTAAGTATTACTCTGCCAGTGGTTGTCATACAGGTGGTGTCTGTTTTGGTCACAATTTGCATTGTAAGAAAAGCCTTGTCGTGTCCACTTATTATTTCTTTCATCGCGGAAATGTGACGGATGTGACCTGTAACTGTTGTGTTCCTGTTTTCGCGTTCCGCGATTGTCAGTGTCAATTTCTAATTCTTGTAAGAGTCCCTGAAAAGCTTCAATGTCGTCTTTGCAACGTCCTGCTAAAATAATATGTCGTAAATGTTCAGGCAGTTTGATTAAGCAAATGCGAATGAGTTCTGAGGGGCTGTATGGGTTTGAAAGATACTGATTCTTATGCAACATGTCTTCAAAATGTTTCATAAGACTGGAAAATTCAGATTGTTCGAAACGTTTCATCATTATGATGCTATGTTATACTCGGTCTTGCGTAACTTGAGACCAATACGCTGAGAGGAAGGCATGATAAAATTCTCCTTCACTGTGACAATCGTGAATGACCAATCGCATTCTTACAGCTGGTTCATTCTCCAAGTAGCCGCACATAAATTCTAACCTGTGCTCCAATGACCAGTTGGGAGGAAAACAATGAGAGAATTAATGAAGCCATGCTTGTGGATGAATGTCGTTGTCAGAATTCTTAAATGTTTTGAATTTACGTGTAGTAATGAACAGCTTATAGTCGAAATCATCGTGTCGGCGAGTCGCACATCGCTCATTGTTACTTCGTTTCGGCGGTTCCATCTCAAAATCCAATGCGCCTTGCCAATTTCTTTCATAATTTCCGAAGTGTCCTGTGTTATCATTTTGTGGTTGTTCCGTATTTCTACACTCCTGGAAATGGAAAAAAGAACACATTGACACCGGTGTGTCAGACCCACCATACTTGCTCCGGACACTGCGAAAGGGCTGTACAAGCAATGATCACACGCACGGCACAGTGGACAAACCAGGAACCGCGGTGTTGGCCGTCGAATGGCGCTAGCTGCGCAGTATTTGTGCACCGCCGCCGTCAGTGTCAGCCAGTTTGCCGTGGCATACGGAGCTCCATCGCAGCCTTTAACACTGGTAGCATGCCGCGACAGCGTGGACGTGAACCGTATGTGCAGTTGACGGATTTTGAGCGAGGGCATATAGCGGGCATGCGGGAGGCCGGGTGGACGTACCGCCGAATTGCTCAACACGTGGGGCGTGAGGTCTCCACAGTACATCGATGTTGTCGCCAGTGGTCGGCGGAAGGTGCACGTGCCCGTCGACCTGGGACCGGACCGCAGTGACGCACGGATGCACGCCAAGACCGTAGGATCCTACGCAGTGCCGTAGGGGACCGCACCGCCACTTCCCAGCAAATTAGGGACACTGTTGCTCCTGGGGTATCGGCGAGGACCATTCGCAACCGTCTCCGTGAAGCTGGGCTACGGTCCCGCACACCGTTAGGCCGTCTTCCGCTCACGCCCCAACATCGTGCAGCCCGCCTCCAGTGGTGTCGCGACAGGTGTGAATGGAGGGACGAATGGAGACGTGTCGTCTTCAGCGATGAGAGTCGCTTCTGCCTTGGTGCCAATGATGGTCGTATGCGTGTTTGGCGCCGTGCAGGTGAGCGCCACAATCAGGACTGCATACGACCGAGGCAAACAGGGCCAACACCCGGCATCATGGTGTGGGGAGCGATCTCCTACACTGGCCGTACACCACTGGTGATCGTCGAGGGGACACTGAATAGTGCACGGTACATCCAAACCGTCATCGAACCCATCGTTCTACCATTCCTAGACCGGCAAGGGAACTTGCTGTTCCAACAGGACAATGCACGTCCGCATGTATCCCGTGCCACCCAACGTGCTCTAGAAGGTGTAAGTCAACTACCCTGGCCAGCAAGATCTCCGGATCTGTCCCCCATTGAGCATGTTTGGGACTGGATGAAGCGTCGTCTCACGCGGTCTGCACGTCCAGCACGAACGCTGGTCCAACTGAGGCGCCAGGTGGAAATGGCATGGCAAGCCGTTCCACAGGACTACATCCAGCATCTCTACGATCGTCTCCATGGGAGAATAGCAGCCTGCATTGCTGCGAAAGGTGGATATACACTGTACTAGTGCCGACATTGTGCATGCTCTGTTGCCTGTGTCTATGTGCCTGTGGTTCTGTCAGTGTGATCATGTGATGTATCCGACCCCAGGAATGTGTCAATAAAGTTTCCCCTTCCTGGGACAATGAATTCACGGTGTTCTTATTTCAATTTCCAGGAGTGTATGTCCCTCTTCCCGTACTGGAGCGCGAGTGTCCTCTGAAATATGTAATTCTTGTATTACCTGCGTCAACTGATCTTGTACTTCCCGGATTTCTCTTTTGTCCTGTGTATTTATTTGATTTTGATTTTGTTTGAATTTTCTAATTTGTTCATACTCTTCTGTGTCAGTGAAGGCTACAGGTCTTGTTTCATTCAGATCATCATCTACCTTTGTAGATAAGTTAGTGAACTGATCCGAGAGTTCGGCTACTTTCTCCGATAGTGAACACATTTCCTCAGTGTGTTTTTCTAAACCAAGTTTCAGAGTGTCGATTTGTGTTGAAATCGAATCTACTGTGTCCTTTAAGTTTTCCTGAGTTTTTGCAAGTTGCATAACCGAATCGGTAGATGCAACTGAGTCAATTTTAGCTGACAAGGTCTCGTGCTTTTCATGAACAATGGTTTGCAGTTCTTTCATGGCTGCTTCGTGATTCTGTAATGCATTTTCATGCCGCGAAAAAATAGGTTGAAAATGCTCACAAATTTGTGTTTTTACGTCATTACAGACTTTTTGACATTTCGATTCAATGTTATGTAACTCAGTAGTTAAATCTTCATGTGTTTGTTCAAGTGTGGTGTCTAACTTCAGAAGATTTTGTTCCATTGTGTCTAACGTTTGAAGCTTTTGCTGTGTTTGTCTTTGATTTTGTTCCATTGTGTCTAACTTTTGAAGCTTTTGCTGTGTTTGTCTCTGATTTTGTTCCATTTGTTGCACTAATTGCAATAATAATGTATTAATGTCTGGAATCTGTTTCTCTATGCTTTTTGGCAGTGCATTTTCACCGGCAACATTCACATTTTGACAAGCAGAAAATGTGTCTTGACTCATCTGAGAAAACGGTGAGGACCCAAAACCCAAGTCTACAGTATTTGCAATATTGTGTTCTGTCATTTCGGATTCCTGAGGCGAGCTGTTGCCGACCGATCGAACAATAATGCTTCCCTGTTCATTACCTGTTTCACTGTCTACACCATTATTTGCCGCCCGCTCCATTTCCCTATGCAGAATTACCAAATTACTACTTCGAATGTCTGTTAATTCACTACACAGTGGTGCAGATAAGCTACGCTCGTCGTCACTATTATTTCTCAGTTTACTTTGAAGCCCAGTGTTACGTTTTTCACACGCCATTATTGTCACAATATTTCATACGATAACACAGAAAAGCACAATTTGAAGAGCAAAAATAGGAGAACACATCAACATAGAACTGAAAATAATATCTAGTTAATTGCAAGCGCAGCTGCGAAATACTTGGTGCAAATCTACATGCATGCAACAACTGTTTTACTGTACAACAATGAAAGACTGCAACTACAAAGGAGATTCTCTCTACAATTACATGCTAGCAATAAACAATAGCTACACTAATTACACAAACTACAAGAAAAAAATCAGAAGATTCCAGTGAGGTATCCTCGGCTAAGGGTCGACATATGAAACGTCCCCTTAGAATAATTTATACATGACTGTGTTTAAACTGACACACAATATTTTTAGCGCAACGCAATCTCACTTTCTAAAATTTCTACAAAAGAATGGCCCTGACTAACATTAACCTATACCTTTCACAAATCACTTACCTCACCAAAAATCTTCGTTACTCGAACTACTGCAATACAGCGAGCGCCACTACTGCCAGCTAAATAAAAGATTCAAACTACGAAAGGCACTAACTACTGATAGGCATAGTTAGCAAATAAAAGATTTTGATAGAGAACAAACAATGTATTTACCTCAATAGTGTTCAAAAGTCATAATGTATATAGCAGTTCTTGACATCCAGTCCTACAAATTTCAAAACTCCGCCATCTCTCTCCCCACATCCACCACTGCTTGCGGCTCACCTCCAACTGCGCAACGCTACGGGCTGTTCACATCCAGCTGCCCAACACTACAATGACAGACAACAATGCAAACTAGCCACAGACTGCACACAGCACAGCCAGTGATTTTCATACAGAGCGCTACGTAACGTTGCCAATAAGAAAACATAAACAGCCTACTTACACCCTTACCTCCGCAAAGCCACAGACCCATCAATCTTCCTATATCATTTAAAAACGTCTGTCAACACAACAACTAAAAGCTTTCCACTGTAATTTCGCGTTTCCGTTTCCTTCGACTTTCATCAGATGCTCACTCGACCGTCTCAAACAACTTCCGACTTCGTGCGTTCTCTAGTGCCAAGATTATCTTCCCGACACAATTCCCTCAGCTAGCCTATGTGTGCATAGCTCAATGGTAAGACTATAGATCACGATACTCTTACATCCCCTCCCTTAATTGTTTTGCAAAATGAAAATTTTGGCAAATATCAAACTACAAACCCCATTCAATTTACAGACACATACCTCATAAAAGAACAATTCTAAACATCTAAGCACTCGCTCAGTGTACATGGTTTCAGTAATACAACATTTCAGCTCATTCACACATTAAAAATCTACAGAAATGTATAGCTTTGGCTTGAATCTGTTAAGTTACGGATATTCAAGCAGATACATCATTGTAAGTATGAAAACGATTACGTACAGAAGCAAAATATCAGACAGCTATGAAGCACAAGTCTTACACAAATTGTATACATAACAAACATATAAAAAGATGCTCTGTAAATCTAGGTAAATTCGTAATAAAATTGTTAAGGCTTTTGTTGCCAGTTGTTGACAAATTGCCAGTTGGCTTCAGTCTCGAGTTCTTCGGCCGGCGTTCGTCGAACGACGGAGAGGGACGCAAGCGGAAGATAATGAGATAGAGAAAGTATGTGAGGATAGTGAAAGGGTAATTTAGTACGAAAAGGGAGTGGAAATATAATAGTCATGGGGGCTGGAATGCGGGGAAGGAGTAGAAGAAAGGGTTAAATGACAGTGTGGACTTGGTAGTAGAAATGAGAGACGACAATTATTGAGTTCTGCAATAAATTTCAGCTAGTAATAGGGAGTACTCTGTTAAAGAATCACAACTGGAAGAGGTATAGTTAGAAAAATTCGGTAGATAAGGGAAGATTTCAGTTAGACTACTTCATGTTCAGGGAGAGATATTGGTTTGTAAAGCGTACCGAGGAGCAAAGATAGACTCAGATCTCAATTTAGTATTGAGGAAGCGTAGGCTGAAGAGTAAGAAACTAGTTAGGAAGAATCAAAGGGCAACGAAGTGCGATACGGAATTACTAAGGCACGAAGAGGGACGCTGGAAGTTCTCCAAGGCTATTGACACTGCGATAACGAATAGCTCAGTAGCCAGTTCAGTAGAAGAGGAATTGGAATCTCTAAAAAAAGTAACCACAAAAGTTGGAAAGACCAACAAAGGTACAAAGAAGATAACTGAGAAGAAACCATTTGTAACAGATGAAATACTTCAGTTGATCGAAATATAAGTCACCTAGAAATGAAATAAGTCGGTGATGCAGGGAAGCTGAGGCGATATGGCTGCATGAAAAATGCGAAGAAATCGAAATGAACTGATTGTTGGAAGGACTGACTCAACATATACAAAGATAAAACAAACTTCGGTGAAATTAGAAGCTGAGAGGTGTAAAGATTACAGTGAAGGCCTGTATGAGGAAAAAGACTTGTCTGCTGACGCAATAGAAGAAGAAACAGGAGTCATATAGAAGAAATAGGGGATCTAGCATTAGAATCAGAATTTAAAGATCTTTGCAACACTTAAGATCAAATAAGCCAGAACGAATAGATAAGAGTTTATCAGAATTTCTAAAGTTATTGGTGTATAGAATATATGAATCTGGCGATATATCATCTGACTTTTGGGAAAACATCATCCACACGATTCCGAACACAGCAAGAGATGACTACTGCGAGAATTGTTGCACAATCAGCTTAACGACTAATGCGTCGAAGTTGCTGACAAGAATAATACACAGAAGAATGGAAAAAGATATTGAGGATGTGCTAGATGACGAACAGTTTGGCTTTAGGAAAAGAAGAGGCATTCTGACGTTGAGGTTGATAATGGAGGCAAGAATAAAGAAAAATCATGACACGTTCATGGGATTCGTGGAGCTGAAAAAAGCGTTTGGCAATGGAAAATAGCGCAAGATGTACGAAATTCTGAGAAAAATAGGAGTAAACTTTGGGAAAGATGGGTAATACATTATGTACAAGGACAAAGAAAGAACATTAAGAGTAGAAGACGAAGAACGAAGTGCTCGGATTAAAAAGGGTGTAAGACTGGGATGTAGTCTTTCGCCCCTACTGTTCAATCTACACATCGAAGGAGAAATCACGGAAATAAAATAAAGGTTCAGGAGTGGAATTAAAATTCATGGTGAAGGCATATCAACGATAGGATTAGCTGATCACATTGCTAACCTGAATGAAAGTGAAGAAGAATTACATGATCTGTTAAATGGAATGAACAGTCTAATGAGTAGAGAATATGGATTGAGAGTAAATCGAAGAACGACAAAAGTAATGAGAAGTACCAGAGATGAGAACAGCGAGAAACTTAAGTTCAGGATTGATGGTCACAAAGTAGATGAAGTTAAGGAACTCCACTATTTACGCAACAAAATAACCAGTGCTGGACTGAGCAAGGAAGACATGAAAAGCAGACTACCAATGGCAAAAAAGGACATTCCTGTGCAAGGGAAGTCTACTAGTGTCAAACATAGGCCTTAATTTGAGGAGAATGTACGTTTGGACCACAGCATTATATGGTAGTGAAACATGGACTTTTGGAAAACCGAAACAGAAGAGATTCGAAGCAACTGAGATATGGTTCTACGGAAGAATGTTGAATATTAGGTGAACTGATAAGGTAAGGAATGAGGAGGTTCTCCGGAGAATCGGAGAGGACAGGAATATATGGAAAACACTGACAAGAAGAAAAGACAGAATGGTTGAACATCTATTAATAAATCAGGGAATAACTTCCATGGTACTAGAAGGATCTGTAGTAAGTAAAAGCTGTAGAGGGAGACAGAGATCGGAATACATCCAGCAAATAATTGAGGACCTATGTTGCAAGCGCTACTCTGAGATGAAGACGTTGGCACAGGAGAGGAAATATTTTATATTGGATTTTTTGTATCACGGACGAAACAAAGTCGTCGTTTATGTCTGTAAGAAGCCCATGTCGTGTCTTAATGCTTAAATAAAGGTAACAGTAACAGAAATAAATACACAGGACGTCGCATTCTGGAGGTGTAAATTGGAGTGGAAAAGGGGATGCCGTGATCTACGGGCAGCGTCTTTGATTATTAATCAAAATGTCCTCGGTCCCAGGTTCAAAACCTGCCACCGTTTAAATTTTGATTAATAATCAGCATTCGCTGCCGAAGACTTCCGACATCGGAACTCACTCTCATTCTGCCCACGGCGTTGTGAAAGAGGGCGAAAGAGCGGACAGAGGCTCAGGGCACTCTCTTGTCCTTGGAATGGGAAACTATCGGTGAAGACAGAAACATCTGCGGTGATAATGGCATGAGGATGCCGCATTAAACGCACATAACATGTATCCACAGGATATGTGGCCTTTTACTCTATCGTGATGATCTCTCCATTGGCAAAAGATACCAAAGTAGTCCCCTCTTCGGATCTCTGCGAGGGGACAGCCAAGGGCGAGGTGACCATGAGAAAAAGACTGAATGTTTTCTGAATCGCTGCATGGAATGCCAGAAGCCTGAACATGGTAGGGGATGTAGAAAATCTGAAAAGGGAGATACAAAGGCTCAGTCTACTCGTAGATACAGTAGGTGTCAGTGAAGCGAAATGGAAAAAGAGACAAGGTTTTCTGGCCAGGTGGGTATGGAGTAATATCAACAGCAGCAGAAAATGGTATAACGGATGTATGAGTCGTTATGAATAGGAAGGTAGGGCAGACACTGTGTAACTGTGAACAGTTCAATGACAGGATTATTCTTATCAGAATCGACAGCTAACCAACACCGACAACGATGGTTCAGGTACACATGCCGACATCGCAAGCTGAAGATAAAGAGACAGAGAATGTATAAGGGGATATTGTATTGAAATAGTAATACAGTACGTAAAGAGAGATGAAAATCTAATAGTCACGGGGGCCTGGAGTAAGCTGAAGCTTAAGAGATAAGTCAGGAAGAATCAATACGCAAAGAAGTGGGATATGGAAGTACTAAGGAACGACGAGATACGCGTGAAGTTACAGCAAAAAGGAAAAGCACAGTAGGCAATACAGTTGAAGAGGAATGGACATCTCTACAAATAGGAATCACAGAAGTTGGAAAGAAAAATATAGGTACAAAGAAGGTAACTGTGAAGAAAACATGGATAACAGAAGAAATACTTCAGTTGATTGATTAAAGAAGGAAGTACAGAATTCCAAGAATACAAAAATACAAATCGCTGAGGAATGAAATAAATAGAAGGTGCAGGGAAGCAAGAGGAAATGGCTGAGTGAAAAATGTGAAGAAATCGAAAAAGAAATGATTGTCGTAATGACTGACTCAGCATACAGAAAAGTCAAAACAACAAAAAATTAAAAGTAAGGGTGATAACATTAATAGTGCGACGGGAATTCCGCTGTTAAATGCAGAGGAGAGCCGAATGGGTGGAAAGAGTACATTGAAGGCCACTATGAGAGGGAAGATATGTCTGATGTGATAGAAGAAGAAACAGGAGTCGATTTAGAAGAGATAGGGGATCCAGTATTAGACTCAGATTTAAAAGAGTTTTGGAGGATTTAAGATCAAATAAGGCAGAAGGAATAGATAACACTCCGTCAGAATTTCTAAAATCTTTGAGAGAAGCGGCAGCAAAAAGACTATTCACGTTGATGTGTAGAATGTATGAGTCATGCGACATACCATCTGACTTATGGAAAAACCTTCCATATGGTCTCAAACGATTATAATATGACTTCCAAAATGGTGGAGTACAGAAGATCAATCGTTCTTTCCTTTCAGGTTTAGTAAAGCAAATCTGACTGACGTACTAGGACATATATTGAAACTATGAAATAGTGCATTGACAATGGCTAGGCACTAGCCAAAATCCGCAGATCCATTTCAACGAGTTTTCGAGCGAACATTGCGAAGAGATATTAGCTTTATAAACAAAAACTGTCTTTTCTTGCTGCATTGTATTTTATTTCCTTTAGACGTGTCTTGCATTTTGCTTTAATGCATCTTCAGTTGGATAGTTCTTGGAATCGGCGTTTCTTCTCATCTGGTCACATGCTGGAGTGGGCACTTAACTTGACTTACGAAAAATGAGCACGTTTTCATATTCCGAATCTTTTTCTTGACAGTTTTCATATTGTTTGCCCTTATTTCTGTGGAGCACTAGTAGTCTTCTGTCACTAGTTGTGGATATTTCAATTAAATTTGTGATTTAAAGTAGTAACTTCTGTGAGTTCTGAACTCGTTACGCAAATTCTCTTTACTAAATGCGACTGACTTTTCGTCACTGCCAGTAGTTACGTTACGGATTTTGTCTACTTCATTGTTCAATTCGTTGCACTTGATCCGTACGCCGTTAACCATTATACTCATCGATTTTTGTCCTTCTTCGTTGTATTATTGATTTTAATGATCTCATCATTTTGCGCCTGTGTTTTCTCAAGAGCTTTACTAACCAGTTCAATTATTTCCTGCATTTTTTTGCCAACGTTGGTCCGAAATTCTTGGGTTTCCGTTTCCATTTCTTCGCGCTTGACTTTACATCCCTCTCTGAGCTGATCATGTTTTTCAACAAACATTTCAGTAAGCTCGGATCGCAAATTATTGATAGTATCTGTTAACGTGTTCAATTTAGTTTTGATTTTCTCCTGAATTTGTTTGTTTTCCTCCCACATTTCTTTGTTTTCCTACCAAACAGATTGTAATTGCCTCTGCGATTCTTTCATTTTGTCGTCCATCATTAATTCCATTTCCGCTAATACCTGAGTAGAGACGTTATTACTAACAGTAGTGTTCCCCTTTTGTTGAGTAGCCAACGGCATTGAACTAGGCTTGGGCAGATGTTTTCAATAAGCATCAAGTTAAAGAGAGATGCTAGCTGCGATTGCTGATGAGCTTCATCGTCCTGCCCGTTGAACGTATCCTAGGTGGGCAGTTATCACAAAAGGATTTGGCAACCTCTATCAAGTATACTTAATTGACATGACTGCATATTCGAAATGGAATTCTGGAGATAAATATTTATTAACAGTGGTTGATGTTTATTCCAAATACGCATGGATTGCTGCTCTGAACTAAAGGCGGTGTTGCAGTTGCAAACGCGCTTTAAAAAATTTGCACAGAAAGCAGGCTGGTTCCAGTACACTTATAAACTGATCTCGGGAAATAATATTACAATACTAGTTTCAAAACGTTAATGCAACATCTCAGAACTAATCATTAGTCGACTTTTTCAAATATGAAAGCTTCCATAGTTGAAAGTTTCAACAGAACTCTCAAGAGTCTTATGCTCAGAAAATTTACTGCTCAGGTCTCCTACAAATTGATTAATACTGTACAAGGATTCGTAAAGCAATATAACCACACGAAACACAGGAAAATTAAAATGCACCCAGCGGAGGTGTATAATAAAATCAAAATGATCGATCCATGCCCTTCGAAACTTAAAATTGGCGATTATGTCAGTATTAGCAAACAGTCTTTGACGAAGGATACGCTGCAAACTGGTCAACGGAAATTTTCAGAATACGTAAAGAGCAGCTTCTCAGATGCAGATATTGGTGGTACGTCTTCCATTTCCAAAATTTGCGAGCTCGCAGGCGAGCTCTTACCTGCTAACCTTTTTGGTTTAGTTCCCATTACTGGAAGGGGCGAGGAATCTTGGCTGCTACATTTCGTTCTAGTTATCCTTGCCGCCGCTACTCCTCTGGTAAAGTCGAAGGACAGCGACAGACTTGATCAATCGTGGTACACAGGACGTGGTACACAGAACGAACTATCTCCGTGGTACTTAAACCGAACTTTGTTAGTGGTTGACCGATCGACCTATTTCCGTGGTACACATATCGAACTGACCTACACTTGCACAACACACTGGATAAACGACACACGCAAGGTGTTTTTTTTCCACCTCAACCGGCCTAAACCGACCCTTTTAATACTTGAACTGATAATTCGTAAGAAAGGGAAGTCCACAACATTCCCATATTAAATTATGCAAATTTTAACCTCTTGTACACACACACCGAGAAAACTGTAATTGTAAACATTGTGTGTGTGTGTGTGTGTGTGTGTGTGTGTGTGTGTGTGTGTGTGTGTGTAAGTGTGTGTGTACTGATCAGAGAGAAAACTAATAAAGTAATATGTGGAAAACAGTGATAAGGAGAAGCGACAGGATGATAGGATATCTATTAAGACATCAGGGACTGACTTCCATGGTACAATAGGAGAGTGCAGAGGGCAAAACTGCGGAAGAAGACAGAGATCGGAATACATCCAGCAAGTAATTGAGGACATTAGTTGCACGTGCTACTCTAAGTTAAAGAGGTTGCCATAGGGGAGTAAATCGTAGCGGGCCGCATCAAACAGGTCAGAAGACTGATGACATAAGAAAAATAAATAAATGTTGGGTTCGAACGCGACTCGAACATCTGCGAGTTGACATGTCCATTCCTTGCGGCATTGCCTCGTCTCACTGAGATACTATGGCAGCTGCGGCACAGTCCAGAGGTCACGCTACCTGTTGTTAGCCGCACTGCATGCATTTACGGTGTTGCCAAATCCCTTTTTTTCAATCGCATATCTTTTAAACCCAACAGCGCGACTATGTTTTGCTAGTTACATTTTTGTCTTGAATTGGGATGAGGAATCGCATGCTCGCTGGTAAGTATGGAACTTTTTCCTCGCCCCGTACACCGGTTGTCTCTCGTAAAAGTCGGGTGGCGCATTTTTTCTCTGGTGTTTCGGCAGATATTTGAAATTTGGTTTTTGCACTCTGTAACTGGTGTCAGCCCACAAAAATAGTGCTCATCACGTCTTTCATGTAGTGCACAGTGTCAACGGGAAACGCCAGTTTGTTTCCAGTTATAAATAAAATGATTGTTAAACAAGAGTTTTACCTGCCCCTAGGATAGAGCGGTCGCAGATTAGTCTAGTGCAATATTTGCTCTATCGATATGTATTAACAGCGACAGTAAAGCGCGAAGAATATTCTGTACCCCATCAGCGACAGCACTGTCCAGGCTCTCACTGGCTGCTACCGTCATGCAAGCAATGCTACTGACAGTCAGTCGCTGTAGCAGTTCTGGTTCTGCGCGCCCTCTCCCGTCGGAGGTTCGAGTCCTCCCTCGGGCATGGGTGTGTGTGTGTTGTTCTTACTATAAGTTAGTTTAAGTGGTGTGTAAGTCTAGGGACCCATGACCTAATCAGTTTGGTCCCTTCGAAATTCACACACATTTGAACATTTTTGGAGTTCTGGTTATTTTGTGTGTTGTTCGATAAAGCGAATGTTGGATTAGATCAACTTCGAAGCGCCCAATAAAATGGGCGCTTAAAATTCCGATTTAAAAATGATTTTGTTTTTGCGGAGAAGAAACTGACGCTTCCTGTTGATACTGGATGTTGCACGGAAGACGTGCCAAGCAGTAATTGTTTGGACTGACTCCAGCTACACAATGCTGAGACGAAACTGCAAATAGATACTGAAACACCAGAGAAAAATGCACCTAATGATTCTTAGGAGAGACAACCGACGTATATAAACACATCAAAAAAGTTTTACGTCACCTCGGTTCCGAGAGTTCCGGAACCTGTACAGAAAATTGGAATAGAAATCAAAATAAACATCATTTCCGCCCTTTTTATTGCTAATGAAAACCACACATTGCATGCTGTACCACCAAACAGCAGCAGCTTCAGAGGTGGTGATCCAGTTTTCTGCGTACACTGGTACCTATAATACCCAGTTGCAAGTCCGCTTGTATTGATGCATGCCTGTATTCGTCGTGGCATACAATCCACGAGTTCATCAAGGTACTGTTGGTGCAGATTGTGCCACTCCTCAACGACGATTCAGCGCAGATCCCTCAGAGTGGCTGATGGGTCACGAAGTCCATAAACAGCCCTTTTCAATCCATCCCAGGCATGTTCGATACGGTTCATGTCTGGAGAACATGTTGGCCACTCTAGTCGTGCGATGTCGTTATCCTGAAGGAAGTCATTCACAGAGTCATTCACAAGATGTGCACGATGGAGGGCGCAAATTGTCGTCTATGAAGACGAATGCCTCACCAATATACTGCCGATATTGCTGCACTATCAGTCGGATGATTGCATTCAAAAGTATCATACAGCCGTTACATTCAAAAGTATCATACAGCCGTTACGAGTCTTCCGTGACAAACAGCGGCGTACGTCGATCCCACATAACGCCCCCCCCAAACAGCAGGGAATCTCCACCTTGCTGCACTCGCTTTACAATGTGTGTAAGGCGGTCAGCCTGATTGGGTTGCCTCTAAACACTTATCGGTGAAGAAAACGTGATGCCAATCCCGAGCGGTCCATTCGAGATGTTGCTGGGCGCATCTGTACCGCGATACATGGTGCCGTGGTTGCAAAGATGGACCGCGCCATGGACGTCGGGAATGAAGTTGCGCATCATCAACATATTGCGCACAGTTTGAGTCGTAACACGACGTCCTGTGGCTACACGAAAAGCATTATTCAATATGGTGGTGTTGCTGTCAAGGTTCCTCCGAGCCATAATCCTTAGGTAGCGGTCATCCACTGCAGTAGTAGCTCTTGGGCGGGCTGAGCGAGGCATGTCATCGACAGTTCCTGCGTCTCTATATCTCCTCCATGTCGGAACAACATCGCTTTGGTTCATTCCGAGACACCTGGACACTTCCCTTGTTGAGAGCCCTTACTGGCACAAAGTAACAATGCGGTCCCGATGGAACCGCGGTATTGACCGTCTAAGCATGGTTGAGCTACAGACAACACGAGCTGTGTACCTCCTTCCTGGTGGAATGATTGGAACTGATCGGCTGTCGGCCCCCATCTAATATGCGCTGCTCATGCATGGTTGTTTACATCTTTGGGCGGGTTTAGTGACATGTCTGAACAGTCAAAGGGACTGTGTCTGTGAAACAATATCCACAATCAACGTCTGTCTTCAGGAGTTCTGGGAACCAGGTGATGCAAAACTTATTTTGATGTGTGTAGATCATATCTTTTTGTGATTTATGTCAGAATGTCTCAACCGAAATACTATAAAAAAATAGAGGGCGTAGTCTTACGATGATGACGATGTGGGGCGCTCAACTGTGCGGCCATCAGCGCCCATACAAAGTCCAAATTTTTATGCAGTCCAATCATGCCACAATCAGAAATGATAATGATGATGATGAAATGATGAGGACAACACAAACGCCCAGTCTCCGGACAGTCTTACGATGGAAGGCCGTTTGCTTTGTCAGTGCCTACCGCTGACACACGTCGAGCTGCAGCTGTTACATGGCCCAGTGTGCACATTCCACGCGCACGGAGTCACCATTTTCCTCCACCAAGGCCTGCAGAACTGTCATGGCGCTATCTTGTTGATGCGCGTTACGTCGTCGAGAGCGCAGTGCCAACTCTGACTGCAGGCCTGTAAATGCGCTTACCAAGGTTCCATTCCTGTTGCTCACTCGGCCACCGCATGAACAGTCGAAATGACGAAGCCACAAGAAATCACGCAAACTTGGGACCTGCGTGCGAGATACTTGATTACCCTACTTGCTCTGACCCTGAAAAAAACAGTGTGAACAAAATAACCTATGTTCACTAGCATTGACGAATCCATGCATAATATTTTCCTAGGATACACTGGCCCAATACAGTTAAGTCCAAACATTTCCTAAAATTCTTGCTGTTGCAAAAGCATAGTTTTTAATCTGACTTCACCTGGGCATTGCTGCTACTGCCTAATCTAACATAATCTATAATTCACAATCCGTACCTAACAACTGCCTCTAGTGCACGAAAAAAAAACGAAAAAAGAAAAAACGACAAATTGGATCGCTATGATTTCTGCGTCACACTGGGCGTTCAAGGCTATGTACAGTATCGCCCTTTTCCGTTACTCGCCCCTTGCTTCGAATATTTTGGAGTAGTTTTCTTTTCTCACTTTTTCTCCTTTTCAGTATCTCACCTTTCTGATACCGCTCTTTCACGTCTGTGTTTCTGTTTATTCGGTTTATTCTTTCGTCTTCGCGTGTTCGTCGCGGCATCATTCGAAGTTTAGTTTGCCTCATCGTTATTCACATTTGCCCCACTATATCGTTCCAAAGTGGGTGCATTCGAAACTGGTGGATTTTGCAGCGTCACCCATTCTGCTGCCCCCTTGTTATCTTCCATCGATTTTCGGGGGTAAGCCCCTTCTTTCTCTAAGAAAGTGCTCTATTTTCGTGTTAATAGTTTCGGGTTGCTTCTTGTTCTTTTATTTTTTCGTTTATTTGTTTCGTACAAATCTTCCTTCTCTTCCTTTTGATACTTCATCTTCAGAGGGCAGAAATTTGATTTCGAACCACGGCATCTATTCCGTGAATGAGAAATATCTTCTGGCTCTGTTTCTGGAGGTGTATAATTCGGCCTGAATATATCTAGTTTGCCTGTATTTGTGTGCAACATGTCAGATAATGTTACAATGTTTGCCTTGTTCTTCTTCAAATCTGGTGTTTGTTCTTTACTTAGAGCTTGCATTATGGCAAATATCATAGTTGAGGCGGCATGTGCTTTCTTCCTCAGGGTCATAACCGTCATCTACATGTGTCACTACTTCGAATAATGTAGCAAGGTCGCTCAACGGCTCAGCATTAGAAGCGCTTGATAGCTTTAAAAGCACATTTTCAGCACTCCTGGATCATCTTCTTTCATATCTTCTTTGTCTTTCTCTTCATTAAACGTAACATCTGCATCTGACAGGACTCTGCTAACGCACATGAAATTATTCTCTGCCTGACCTACCAAATCGTCAATTTTTTCGTTACTATCCACAGGCTTCTTTTTGGTATCTTCTTTATAACCAACTAATTCTTGAAGTTTATCTCTCTGATCGTTCCCATTTCTCTCTCTATTCTGTTTGCACCTGGACGTACAAATTTCCTCTTCTACTCTCTGCATGTAGTATTGTCTCTCGCTCATAGTTCTCTCCATACCATGTTTCGTCCGCCAGTGGCTTTGTCTCCTGATCGCCTGGATGAAATTCTGCTCTCATATTCTTGTTGTACGCCCTATGACCTCGCAAAATACCCCTTGCATAGCCAAACCTGATTTATCGGGTCCACTATGCTTCACTTCGAGCTGGCTACTGTTTCCACGCCACTTACACACTGACCGTTTACCAACGTATTCGTGATTTCGGTAGTATGGGACTCCGTTGTTCCTATTAGAAACGTGAAGTTCCCGCTACGCTGGGAACTGCAAGACACAGAGTCTCAACGGCTGTTCTAAAATGTGGCTAGAAAGACGGTTAGCTTCTGCCCATATTCCCATCTGTGAAATAAACAAAAAAATCTCTCTTGCCGGCACTCTGCCGAAACCTTGAAATTTCATTGGGGCAGTGGTCGTATTCTCATCAGATCTTGGCTGGAGATTGAACGGCACTCAGAATCAATACCGTCATTGTTGGATGACTTGCAGCCTTTCCAGAACCTGAGGGAGAAGTTAGAATTTCTGTTTAGACAAACTCAGCCTCCTGCCTCCTCGGGCGACGGTCTTCCTTGTATCCTTGCCGGCCGTACACGCGTAGCTGGGTCCAGTACCCTATTAACTGCTGGCGCGAATGCAGCGTAGTATTGGAAGTTTGTTTGGTGAGATCCAACCAGCAATCCTTTTCCGTTGAATAGCTCACAAGGCGCGGTATTTGTTAACTTTCCGGAGTTAGTGGTTTCAGTAATCGATGACCACGCTTATTTCTTTGATTTGCAGGATGCACTTTGCATCTGTGAATGATGTTTGTTCTTTCAAGTTCACTTTTCACTAGCACTTTCTGATTTTCTCTTCACTTGACCATTGACAATATTCATTACGCGATCCTAAAGCAGGTACCAAGGTCGAAATTAAACATAACAGTTCTCTACCTTGGCATTCATTGCTTTCTTCTTGGAGGTATTTTCACTTGAACGCTCATGAAGGGAAATCGATAGCATCTTTATAAGCATGCAGTTTCATGTAATAGTTAGATACCTGCCTTAACTAAAACGTGCTGTCATGTGGTGATTGACCTGTATTTTTCATGCATAACCATCAACGTTTAAATGTGGGCTTACCTCTGTTAAATTCAGACTTGATAACACATTATCCGTTGCACAACTTGTTTCACTACCTTCCAGAAGAAAATTAGCGTCGTTGCCTAAGGAGTTTCACTTCGCTTTCTAGTCACGGTGGTTTTAATTTTGCGTCTCAAGGGTATACACTTATGACAACTACAACCACTACACCTCTCACAGTATGGACAAAAACAAGAAAACATAACCAGTAAATATGGGGTGTAAAATACATACCTTAAGAGCTATGGGCCCTTGTTCGTCTTCGACAGTGTGAAACACATCTCTTCAACCGCAAACTCTTTGATTTCTTTATTGTTGGGAACGGTAATATAGACAATAACAAGAAACAAAATGAGGGGTTGTTACGGTATGAGAAGTGGCAAATTTTCCTTAATAAATAATTTTCCTGAGTCCTTGTATAAAGGAGATTCTTTGTATTCCAAAGTTTATTTTGTTCCTTATTCGAGGAATGCTGCCACAGGATGGTAGGTTCGCATCTGTTCAGTACAGAGGAAGTTGGATAATTTTTTATTTCGTCCATCTGAGTTGCACAGATATAAAACCAAGCTGTAGCGTCTATAGATTTCGGTCTGACACGCCCATTTTCAAACCACAGACCTAAAATACACTACTGGTCATCAAAATTGCTACACCAAGGAGAAATGCAGATGATAAATGGGTATTCATTGGACAAATATATTATACTAGAATTGACAAGTGATTACATTTTCACTCAATTTGGGTGCATAGATCCTGAGAAATCAGTACCCAGAACAACTACCTCTGGCCGTAATAACGGCCTTGATACGCCTGGGCATTGAGTCGAACAGAGCTTGCATGGCGTGTACAGGTAAAGCTGCCCATGCAGCTTCAACACGATACCACAGTTCATCAAGAGTAGTGACTGGCGTATTGTGACGAGCCAGTTGCTCGGCCACCATTGACCAGACGTTTTCGACTGGTGAGAGACCTGGAGAATGTGCTGGCCAGGGCAGCAGTCGAACATTTTCTGTATCCAGAAACGCCCGTACAGGACCTGCGACATGCGGTCGTGAATTATCCTGCTGAAATGTAGGGTTTCACAGGTATTGAATGAAGGGTAGAGCCGGCCGTTGTGGCCAAGCGGTTCTAGGCGCTTCAGTCCGGATACCGCGCGACTGCTACGGTCGCAGGTCCGAATCCTGCCTCGGGAATGGATGTGTGTGATGTCCTTAGGTTCGTTAGGTTTAAGTAGTTCTAAGTTCTAGGGGACTGATGACCTCAGATGTTGAGTCCCATAGTGCTCAGAGCCATTTGAACCATTTTTTGAAGGGTAGAGCCACGGGTCGTAACACATCTGAAATGTAACGTCCACTGTTCAAAGTGCCGTCAATGCGAACAACAGGTGACCGAGACGCGTAACCAATGACACCCCATACCATCACGCCGGGTGATACGCCAGTATGACGATGACGAATACACGCTTCCAATGTGCGTTCACCGCTATGTCGCCAAACACGGATGCGACCATCATAATGCTGTAAACAGAACCTGGATTCATCCGAAAAAATGTTGTTTTGCCATTCGTGCACCCAGGTTCGTCGTTGAGTACACCATCGCAGACGCTCCTGTCTGTGATGCAGCGTCAAGGGTAACCGCAGCCATTGTCTCCGAGCTGATAGTCCATGCTGCTGCAAACGTCGTCGAAATGTTCGTGCAGATGGTTGTTGCCTTGCAAACGTCCTCTTCAGTTGACTCAGGGATCGAGACGTGGCTGCACGATCCGTTACAGCCATGCGGATAAGATGCCTGTGTTGTGGATTGGCAAGAGAGCCAACCCGGTTTTTGAGAGGAAGCCGAAAGGCACGCGTTTTAGCTCACGCAGGCTGGCGTCAGGTCTGGAACAGATCAAGGAAATTAGACTAGCAAAAGGGGAAGTAGCTGTGGAATACTTAACTTTAATCCATACTTGGTGAACATCGCTCTTGACGGTACGTGTTTTACAGCATCAATAGTAACTGGTAATGGCGCCTTGCTAGGTCGTAGCAAATGACGTAGCTGAAGGCTATGCTAACTATCGTCTCGGCAAATGAGAGCGTATTTTGTCAGTGAACCATCGCTAGCAAAGTCGGCTGTACAACTGGGGCGAGTGCTAGGAAGTCTCTCTAGACCTGCCGTGTGGCGGCGCTCGGTCTGCAATCACTGATAGTGGCGACACGCGGGTCCGACGTACACTAACTGACCGCGGCCGATTTAAAGGCTACCACCTAGCAAGTGTGGTGTCTGGCTGTGACACCACAGCCTGTCACCTCGACTGCTAGTGATACGATGCCGTTGGGATCCAGCACGGCGTTCCGTATTACCCTCCCGAACCCACCGATTCCATATTCTGCTAACAGTCATTGGCTCTCGACCAACGCGAGCAGCAATGTCGTGATACGATAAACCGCTATCGCGACAGGCTACAATCCGACCTTTATCAAAGTCGGAAACGTGATGGTACGCATTTCTCCTCCTTACACGAGGCATCACAACAACGTTTCACCAGGTAACGCCGGTCAACTGCAGTTTGTGTATGAGAAATCGGTTGGAAACTTTCCTCATATCACCACGTTGTAGGTGTCGCCACCGGCGCCAACCTTTTGTGAATGCTCTGAAAAGCTAATCATTTGCATATCACAGCATCTTCTTCCTGCCGGTTAAATTTCGCGTCTCTAGCACGTCATCTTCGTGGTGTAGCAATTTTAATGGCCAGTAGTGTAACAAAGTATATATCTTAAAATAATATATACATACCGTATCTACAGTGATAAGCCAAAACAGTATGACCACTGCCCAACGCGACTTTAGATGCCGCTTGGTGGCTTTGCGAGCACGTGAGGACGTAAAACAGTATGTAAGCGGAGGAGACACGGACGAGGGATCACTCTAGAGAAGATATGGGCTGCAAATGCGAAAATCCATTGAGATAAGCAACTTTGACAAACGGCAGATTATTATTACGCAGAGCCTGTGCACCAATATATCGGAAACGGCGAAGCTGGTCGAATGGTCCCGTGCTACTGTCGTGAGCGTCTGTGGAAAGAGAAGTACGTGAAACTACCACTGGGTGCTAAGTGGTTGGACGCCCACGACTCTTCATAGAATGTGAGGTACGATAGATGGTGATCTGTGGCATCTCTGGCGAAAGAACACAATGCTGGTGCACACGTGTTTCGGACTACACCGTACATTGTACATTGTTGAACATGGAGGTCTACAGCAAGCCATTCCTACATCGTCAGTTACTATTGCGAATTTATAAGAATGGAATCGTTACAAATGAATGGTAAAAATTCCAGCGGATTAATGATGTAGGTCAAACTGGAATCCAAGTTTTCAGTGAAATGAGAATTATTAAAACAGTGTAAAACACACTGCGAACCGTGGCCTTATGAACTGATATACGGTAGCTGTAGAACTACGAGTATGTAGAGATAAGATTTTCAAAATGTGCGAATTCCAGAAGCATCTTCCCTATACTGAGTAAATCGAGACGTTTCCCACAATGTGACTTTCTGTACAGATGTAGCCAACACAAATTTACTCGATATCCATTAAAGAAAATGATCTATAAGATTGTCCACCAAGCTGAAACGTACGTTTCAAGAAAGTGGTTTGCCTCTTTTGCAGTGAATCATAAAGGGTAAACAATACAAAAATAGCTCCTGAAACTGCTAGTCAAACACCGACGGTAACATTGTGTTACGGTTGTTCGGCCAACTTCTGAGAATTTTATGATTCATAATGCCACCCGTTTGTGAGTTGCAAACTCAGTTATGTCAGTCTCAAATTCGACAGTCTGTGTTGGCTCCGGTAGAGAAGGCTGTGCAAGATATGTCAACATCTGAAAGCTAAGCATGACTACTCTCCAAATAATAACTGATTTGTCACAAATATTGATGTGAGACCTTCTTCCTTAATAGTTCCTTAGACGATTTTTACAAGGACAACACTTTCTCAGCATAATCGCAGTATAGGTGCTTCTCATCATTTCTATATTTACAAAACACAGTCCTGAATATTGAATATACACTGTCCCAATGCGGATGAGACCACAAAAGTCTTGACGGCAGAGTCTGTAACTGCCGACTGCCTTATGAAGCCTAACATAAATTTGACGGTAGCATGTACAACAGACGCAGGTATCAGACACTACAAGATAACAACGGTAGCTGCGAAGTTATTTCCGTCTGAAGCGATAGCACTAGTAAGATCTGACACCGAACAACTAGAACAGAGGAGAAATAAAAACGCATGGGAAAGTACTTGTCCAAAAATGTGGAACTGAAAAACTAGATTGTAAACCAAGAGGAAGGTTGTACTGGAGCTGAGGGCAACGTCTGAATATATATTACTTAAAATGGCAAGAATTACAGAGTATGTAAACGGTATGGACTTCAGAATGAAATTTCACTCTGCATCTGAGTGTAGGCAGATATAAAACTACCTAGCAGATTAAATCATGTGCCAAGAACCTGTGTTTCTTGCTTCGCCTTTGCCCTCCAAAGACAAAGGCCACAGTCCAACAAACAGTTATAGTCTTTAGTAAGGAAGGAAGGATACTGACTTGTCTAGAATAAATAGAAGAGTATGGAAGATAGCGAGTAGGACGAGAAAATGACAAACAAATTAATATGCCAGAGAAAACTACGTGAGCGGATGGAGGGTCACCACTGAGGCGGACAAGATGAGGAGAGAGGACACTGAAGTTCTAAGAAGAACAGGACAGAAGCAGATGAGTATGTAGATGTTCTAGAAAGAGGTTAAGAAAACCCCCTCCTTGAAGGAGCCGCCTGTGATCGTACAGAAGACGAAACCAAGGAGCAGTAAGTAGAAGAAAAAAGGAGAAGATGATGAAGAATAGCATCTACGTACAAAACTCGCACAAATGTTTCCAAAGCCCACTACCTGATGAAAGTTGATAGCATACCAACACTGGAAATTAAAGCAATGCACTGAAACATGAATATTCCAGGCTTGAGCCTCTCTTGAATCTTCAAGTTTAACAGAATGACAGAACAACGTTAAAGTAGCAAAACTGTAGCTCACATCATACCATCATAGCACAAAATTCTGCATGGTTAATACTTATGGAATAAACTTTCAGAAAATGCTAAAATGCTAGTTACAAGCTGAAGCTACATGTGAGTCTGCCTCATGGCCAGGAAAATTACAAACATCTGACAGTAAATAATCAAAAAATGATAGAAGATATTACTAGTCTCATTGATGATACTCAGAAAATGTGTGTGAAACATACAAAAATATAATTTAAATACAAGTCGCACATGAGAATTCACATTATACAAATGAATATAACTCCAAAATCGTATTCGTTTCCTATACATCACCTTAATGCTGCTGTAAATGATGTAAATTTAATAAACTTATGAATGTATTTTTGCTTCTGCTCAGTAATGTTTCGGCAAAATTGTGCAATAATTTGTCCCTGCAAATTCAGTACAGAATTTCTCATAACTTCTCTTGGTGAGCAGTGTATGCCAAACCGTTATATAAGGTGCAGTAAAACAGCTTTACATTGCAGCTCACACTACAGTCTGTAGGACTTTAAAAAAGTGTGGTGTATAGTTACAAATAAAACATTCTTTTTAGCTTAAAGTACCTGGAATAAAAATAAAAAAGAAGAAATGAATGTTACATCAGTAGCACTTTGAAATAATCTTAAAGACTGTTTTATTTTGCTTTCATTGATAGTTTTTGCGTGCATTGAGATGCACCGGTCGTCAGCGTTGTGTTCTTTTTTCCTTCACCTTATAATTACTCTGTGAGCTTGGCTAACGCTCATAACTGAAAAGAAAATAGAAGAAGATACGCTAGTTACTTAACATAGCTGTGTCTGTTGCCTGAGAACAGTACAAGCATTTTCAGCAAGTGGAACGCTAATTGAAATAAAACGTTAATTATGGGAATTATGCTGCCTTTAACGCGTTAAATGAGAAGCACCAAAAGTTTTATAGTTGACTCACAGGAAAGAATGACAACGCACTGAACAAGACAGCCGTAACCTTGGTTAAAGTTTCTTTCTAAATACGTTACGAAGTCAGCCTCCCTCATATATTTCTTCGTGTCACATGTTTTTCAGTATTTGCGATCAGTATGCCAGATGTCGACTGATATTCATGGTGTAACTAGGGATTATAAATACATCCGACAGAAGCACGAAGAAAAATGTTCGTCCTTGAGAACTGAAACAAATTTACACAAATATTGTTACTGTCATCCGGTATGCTTTCTGAGGCTCTCACGTTGTTTTCTAAGACAAAACCGCTGCAAATGAAGCCAAATTTTCCGCTCCCGAACGAACGTCGCGAATGGACGCGTAAATGCTAGCCAGCGGGAACGAGGAGCGAGGCCACCGGAAAGGCTACAGCGGTTAAAAAGTGCGTCCTTGTAAAACGTGTCACGCACGTTGCAGAAATGACGTCCGTGACAGACTTAGTCTACTCCTCACAATGGGGCACAGCTGACAACAAGACTCCCAATATACTCACTATGTCAGCATCGTCTTTTAAAGCAGGGAAATCCGTGAATGAAAAATAAACTTCAAGCTTTGTACATTGTTTATGGGCTCTGAATTTGGTGAATTCATCTTACCAGTGTTTGTTCTTAATGTCTTATTCAGCTGCTGCGACGAATAGTTACTTATTCTTCTTGCCTATAGGAAACTATCGACATTGGAGTGTGGTGAGAAGTGTAGAGCGATTCGAACTAGATTTTCACTTGGTGTTGCGAACGACAACTCTCTTTAAATGTTGATAAATTCAAGATTATGATCACAATACAGTGAAAACAAAACAATGGTATCCTACTAAGTGGTTAGTAGTTAACACCTGTAGCATGCTACACCTTACAAATATATAGGCTTACTTCTAATAAGTGATAAATGAAATTGGAGAAAAAGTGAAATATATAGTAGGGAAAGCAATTGAAACACAGATTTGTTCGAAGGGTTAGGGGAAAGTTCAGAGCATTCGATTTTATTGCTTTTTCACGTGTTTGCAATGAACATGCAAAAGAGCACAGACCGTAGTTTATAACTTTAGTAAATGTAAACCATAGGTGGATTTTACCAGATTCTCTGCTCAATTAATAGAACAAAAAGCCACCCCGCCCTACAGCGTTATTATGATTTGGGTGTACAGAGGAATGTATAGTACTAGAGACCACGAATCATGGAAGCGCTGTATTCTGTTGTTCTGATGGTACCAATAGGTTCAAGTGCTCATCACAATGAATGTGATTACAGACATAGGAACATGTAGACATACGTACGATGGAAACCGACAACTGTAGTCCAAAGGTATGTACAGGCAGGCTTTGCAAGTCTTTAGAATAGCATGCTAGTTGAGTATAACGGTCTCTGACACAGTACTTACTGTAGGCTTGTTCATCCGAATCTACTGGCTGGAATTCTTCTCGATACGGAACCCTTCTCGGTCTGGAACTGTCCTCTGCGTGGAAACATCTTACCTGACGTTTGAGAGCTGTATATACGGCATCTGGGGTGTTTGCCTACCGTTGGCATGTGACTGCGTCGCTTTCTGCCTCCACTTCATAATCAGTGAGAGTGAAATCAGCGGTTTCCCATTGCGGTGATCTAAGGAACCTGGAACTAACTAACTCTGGATTCCAATTGTACCTTACGAGGAGATAATCATTTCCTTGTCTTCTTTTACTCACGGCTTGTTGCTACGATGATCAAATGCACATTAGATGTAACTTATGTGTTGACTTACCAAATAATTATTGAATCAAATAACAGTCATGACAATTTTACTGCTACAAAGGTAATACAAAACAAGTCAGATCAGAGAGGTCTCAGATACGACCTTTTTTTTTTTTTTTTTTTTTTTTTTTTTTTTTTTTTTTTTTTTTTTTTTTTTTTTTTTTCTAAACACTTTGAGAACTTGAGTACGGCAATTAAACTGAAGTATACACAATTTTTCAAATGTTTTTCTATATTATTGTTGTTATTAACATGTTTGTTTTTTAATACAATAATTCAGTTTCATGTAATTTTTGTAATAACTATATTAAATGGTACTACTACACAAGAGGGAGAGAGAGTGATACATTTATAGTGGGTGAGTCTAACAGGGAGTGTGCGAGAGCGAGTTCATGTGAATGCAACTTTGTACCATAATAAAGCTCTCCTTCGATAAAATCTCTGAAAGCAGTCCAAATTATTTCCAACGTACCTTAATATCAACTGAGTTTATAAAGAATGTTTCTGTGTAATAAATTTAGTTCTGTAGTCACTAAATTGAATATCTAAGTTCTCTTTGTTAGCCACATCATTTCCCTACACTACTGGAAATTGAAGTAAATTGGATCAATATCTGAAGTTTTCTTAAGAACTGAGACTTGAATGATTAATGAGAATCTGAAAAAAATTGGCTGGTATCGTACATTTATGATATTTCAGATGCGACTGACATAATACTTTAGCAGGACACCGTTACCAACATACAAATTTTAAAATTGTGAAGCGCTTTAGCTCACTACTTCAGGTAAAGTAGATCATCTAAATATTTTCGTATTTAAACCACTTCACCCAGTTTAAGATGGAAAGTGAATCACTGTAAGAATTTAAAAAAATGGTATATATTTAAATGAAAAATACCTTCAACATTACAATTACAATTGAAAATACAGTTAAATAACAAATAATTTTAAGATCTTAATCTGAAAACCAATAACAAGCATATATGTTACTTCTCAAGTCAACATTTCTTTTTCGCAACACATAGTAATCGTACAGGAATGAATGACGTATCTTTATAAAGGTTTTTCAACCGGCTTTTGACACTTCATACCGATTTTGCGTTAAAGCTTCAAGTTTGTGGAAAATTTTAACATAAAAGAGACTTTTAACTTTCACAGGCAGAAGAGACCTCATGGATGCCAAACTTCATACCTACAGTATTACGGAGTAGGCTTCTTAATCAATGATAACAGACACTCTTTTCCTGTTATCTTATTCCAAATACCATTTCATTTGTTTGAAAGTACTCATTGACTGGATAATTTGTAAACAGAATTCCCACAGATAACAACTGTCACCACCACGATAGTCCGTTATCTCTACCCGTTGTACAGGTTGACTTTTCTAAACGAATATACTTCCAGAAATGACAGATTCATCATCGTCGTCTTGAATTGTGATTTACGGCCTAACGTTCTTATTGTAGTGAAAATGTTTGTTGAGTTAAAGTTATAGATTAAGCAACCCTACTGACAGACTCTGATCTCTGCCTGTCGTAAAACCAAGAACAAACATTCCGAAGGGAAAACTTGTTTTTGGTCACATGGAGATGTACATACCGGGATGTATCATAAATTCATGATTTTTATTTCACACTATTCGGTTCATTATTAAAGATGTTTTCTCTTCATTCACGCAACTACCCTTATCCCAACGACTACACTTATTCCAAATACTGTCATTATTTGAAATCATAAAAATGCAAAAGTTTCCCATGGGTTTCCTGGTAATGTTATTATGTCATGTATGTCAACTATGTCAACTGCACATTGTTCACATGAATGTCTGCGACATTATATCGCCTCCTCCCCAAATC
The DNA here is from genome assembly GCF_023864345.2 of Schistocerca serialis cubense. NCBI lineage: Eukaryota > Metazoa > Arthropoda > Insecta > Orthoptera > Acrididae > Schistocerca > Schistocerca serialis. Next base: position 443,429,260 of record NC_064643.1, read on the forward strand.
TTTCACCGTTATCTTACAAATATGTGTAATATGGAAACTGTTTGAATGTCAACAGCATCAATACATACAAAATGTATCCGCAACTTGCCACCTTTTTCCTTAAAAACTGATTACACCACTGTCTTTATCTGCCTACGTGGCATCTATATATATTGTCAGTATTGAATGAAACGAGGAAATGATACCCCTTGTCGTAATGAACTTAAGAAGCTTTTCGTAAAGTCATTTCAATGATCTTAACTCTTCTCGTTGAGTCTACATCTACATCTACATTTATACTCCGCAAGCCACCCAAAGGTGTGTGGCGGAGGGCATTTTACATGCCACTGTCATTACCTCCCTTTCCTGTTCCAGTCGCGTATGGTTCGCGGGAAGAACGACTGTCTGAAAGCCTCCGTGCGCGCTCTAATCTCTCTAATTTTACATTCGTGATCTCCTCGGGAGGTATAAAATTGCAAAAATGTCATGTTTGGCAGAATAACGAAAAGAAAAACTACGGCAAAAAAGTGAGTTTCACTTGCATTGCATTTACTGTATTTCTTTGATACACATCAACTGAAAAAGATGTAGCTTCGCACATGTGGCCGCTGCAACAATTTTCTTTCATTGAAATCACTAACCTTTAAAGACACCCTTGACGATAAATTCTGATCGCTGCCATAGTTTTAATTTCTCGTGTTGCTTATGACACAGATAGCAAACGTACAGGTCACAGCTTTCTAAGTGTGTGTCAAGTTTTGTTTTTCTCTCTCCTGTCACCCAGACGGTAGTAATTAAGTATAATAATGCGTCTTTAATCCGCTTTATCCAATTACATGCGCTATACACAATTTTATCCGGTACCGTTACCCGACTTTGTGTCTTTTTGCTTCCGTTTGCCATCATATGTAACTTAAATGTCTTTTTGGAGATATGCTCTCGGAAATTCAGTGATGTAAAATAATTTTACATATTTAAATGTTGTATTTGGTAAAATGTGTGTCGATAGTGATGTCGGCCATTAGCTTTCTGGCTCTAATCAGTCAGTATAATGAATAAAGTAGGTTGTTTCTGATTGATGCAAGGTCTAAATGTAGCTGGAATTTTAAATTTGACAGATGTACAGTGACAGAAAGCCTTCTGCAAATCGTCGTATTACAATATTCTTAAGTCATAAGTGATCTTACTTAAGTTTGCAACTGTCTATGGGCAATAGGACGATTTGTTTCGCTTACTTTTAAAAAAGCATTCATGAGAGTTTTGTAATTTATATTTTTTATGGGTGTAGCCTCTCCCCGATGTTATTCAATTTGTATACTGAGCAAGCAGTAAAGGAAACAAAAGAAAAATTCGGAGTAGGTATTAAAATCCATGGAGAAGAAATAAAAATTTTAAGGTTCGCCGATGACATAGTAATTCTGTCAGAGACAGCAAAGGATTTGGAAGAGCAGTTGAACGAAATGGACAGTGTCTTGAAAGGAGGATATAAGATGAACATCAACAAAAGCAAAACGAGGATAATGGAATGTAGTCGAATTAAGTCGGGTGATGCTGAGGGGATTAGATTAGGAAATGAGACACTTAAAGTAGTAAAGGAGTTTTGCTATTTGGGGAGCAAAATAACTGATGATGGTCGAAGTAGAGAGGATATAAAATGTAGACTGGCAATGGCGAGGAAAGCGTTTCTGAAGAAGAGAAATTTGTTAACATCGAATATAGATTTAAGTGTCAGGAAGTCGTTTCTGAAAGTATTTGCATGGAGTGTAGCCATGTATGGAAGTGAAACACGAACGATAAGTAGTTCAGACAAGAAGAGAATAGAAGCTTTTGAAATGCGGTGCTACAGAAGAATGCTGAAGATCAGATGGGTAGATCACATAACTGGTGAGGAGGTACTGAACAGAATTGGGGAGAAGAGGAATTTGTGCCACGACTTGACTAGAAGAAGGGATCGGTTGGTAGGACATGTTCTGAGGCATCAAGGGATCACCAATTTAGTATTGGAGGGCAGCGTGGAGGGTAAAAATAGTAGAGGGAGACCAAGAGATGAATACACTAAGCAGATTCAGAAGGATGTAGGCTGCAGTAGTTACTGGGAGATGAAGCAGCTTGCACAGGATAGAGTAGCATGGAGACCTGCATCAAACCAGTTTCAGGATGAATACCACAACAACAGGGGTTTTGTTTACGAAATGCGAACGTGACTTTTACAGTAACTCTGGTATCAAGACGTAGTTTTTCCTCCTCTCAAGTCATTAAATGTCGATTCATTACGTTTCTGGGTATTACTGTTTAAGCACACTCACAATCAAAATTCGGTAGTTTAATCTCACCAGAGCCAGTTTCGTTACATCAGTCTCGTTTAGATAATAACTGGCGACGTGCCCATGTGGTGAAACGAATAAACAAAAGAATGTGTACAACGGTTCTGTCCAGCAGGTTCGCTTCAGCGGGAAATGTCATCCTGCTACGAGTGTTGTCCGCAGCCGCTGGAGCTTCAGCTGGCCGGCACTTGTCGCCGCTCGACGCGCAGCTCTATCCCGCCCTCCGGCGTCAGCAGGAGGTTGTTCGGGGCCATCCGGAGCTTGGATGGCTTCTCCCCAGCTGGCAGGAAGCTAAACTTGGACAGCAGGTGTACCATCGCCAGCTTCACTTGCACCAATCCGAAACGCATGCCTGCAATGAAATAAGCGTAGCTTCAGTTTATGTAATTTGTGAATCTCAAAATTAGCTCCCCTTTTCCTCAAAGTAATGCTACACAACTGTCTCCTTCGACTAGTGGGATGCTACGACAAATTTATTTCACATTTCATTTCGTGTTCGTTTAAAAATATTTCTACTAGCAATCTAGCCAGCTGCAATCAACACCAATCATGGAGACACTAACATAAGTATCTCTAAGTCAAGCGTTGTGTACAATTTCGGAACATTGATAAAACTTCAAAACAAATAAATCGGAGTCAGTTATGGTGAAAATATAATGGCGTTCATCGATTTTAACATACGATCTTCACAAATTATGCTTTTACCAGCAATTGAAGGATTGTCATATCCAGTTAATCGCCAAACCAGATTAAACAGGAAGCACGTGAATCACTACAACACGAACCAGCACATGCCGCTCCATCGGACATAAAGAAATAGCTGTACGAGTTCTAATTCGGTGCAAATCCCGAAAGAGTAAATAAAAAAGAGGTGGTCGAATAACGAGAAAAGCTCTCCTTTCGAAATAGCGTCAGTTAATCGAAATATTTTGTGCAACTAAAATTGTCGTACTTCACAGTGTTAACGAAACTGCACTTCCCATGCAGGATAAACAAAAGTGAATTCATCAAGCCATAGTGCTATAAGAAATACAAATCATGTGTAGAGAAAAGAACCCGAAAAATTACAAGGACAAAAAAGTAATGAATCATTGTAATACTTATGAAACCTTGAGACGCCAAATATCACTGCGAGAGTGGTATCTAGCAACAACAAAAATTTTAAATAAACGGCCTTTCGTTACTGAATGTGGTGAAGATAACGACATGGACTAGGACCAATAAACGCGCGTATATGGCTACGCTCAGATAATCTTTAAAAATAACAGTGAGCTAGCAGAAGATGGATGTTTGAAATGATGCAGCAACAAACAAGATGCATAAATTATAAACGCGCAGTAACATGCAAAAAGAGAAGAACGAATAAAAAACCTGTCCACTTACACAATCTGAGAATGAAAAACATTACACAAAGGAAAGAAACACAGTATTTAGCCTGTCATCATACGGAAGAAAAGCGGAATGCGGTTTGGGTAATGTGTTTTCGTCCATCGTAAAATCAGTCAATACATCAAATTTTTTTGACAAGATGCTCGTTGCTCGTGACGGTATAAACCGAAAGGCCGTAGAATGAACGCCGAACACTAAATTAGTAAAGGTATTTCAAATCCGTCTTTGCAACATAAGAACGGTAAAGCGACTACGGACCTTATGGCCATAATGTCTACTCAACTGAAGAACAAAATTATATCATCCAAAACTGTTTCACTGAAGAAAATCACAACATAGTTCTTAATTTCAACATAATATGGATGCGAAATTTACATAAATAGTAATATGTGAGCCCAGGGGAAAATAACTGAAATCGATGTATACTGAAAAGACCATTGGACTTGAAGTATCTTAACGCTTCAATAGAGTCAAAGAAGATTCAAGTTTACCGTCGTGTCCACAATGAAGTCATGAGAGATGGAACACAAGCGCCTGTTGGCGAACGATGAGGAAAAAAATGCACCGTATAATTCTCAAAGGGCCATCTCGACGTTAGATTCTATATTGAATATGAGAAAGAACTTATTCCTATTCTATAAACAGTTCTTTGTTAATAATCATGTTCATTCACGAGATCGTTAAATGATGCATATGCAGAAATATTTCTTGAAGCCTCGGAATCACGTCCGCATCGTGGCCTAGTAAACAGAATAACAAAACATGTTCAGACCATTAGATTTCATACTTCCTAGGAGATTGAACACAATTAGTTTTAGGGTACTTCAGGGTCGTGTATTAGGGCTCAAATAGTTGTTTTTTGATACGTATGGATATGATGCCTTGAGAAAGTACTGACAACTTGCAGATGAAAGTTCGTCTTCAATTTTTAGTTGGCCCAACAGTTAAGTCAATAAATAACATCCAATATTTTTGTTTATGCGAGTGAAACTCCTGTGCCACGCAGACGCAGGTGAAGTAAGTGGCAGACTTCGGTTCATTAACAGGAGGGGGAGAAATGCTGTCACACTACAAAGGAAACTGCTTACAAAATACTTCAGCGGGCAGTTCTAGAACATTGCTGAAGGGAAAAATGTTTGCGTTTACCTATGAAACCATGATTGTACACAGACGTGCTTCTCTTCGTTTGAAGCAAATCGACGGCCATGAATGTTCTTCTTCAGGGCTCCAAAAATACGGAAATCACATGGACAGGTATCGACACTGTATGGAAGATGTGTAAAGGCTTCCTAGTGAAACGTCAGCGCTGTAATCGATTCGACCTTGGTAACATGTGGTCGGGGATTACCACTCAACAGAGTGAGGCCCTCCATCAATATCACTGGGCGTTTGGACTTCAGTTTTTGCAGTGACCACGTGAAGACGTGGATATCAAGTCCAAATGTCCAGGGATGATGACGGACGGCATCATTCTGTTGCTAGCCCACATGTTGGCAAGGTCGTTTCGACTGCGCTGCAGAAGTTTCACGGGAAAGCCCTTACATACTTGCATACAGACCCGATCCCTCTCGAAGCGATTTCTGTGGTTTTGGAGCCCCGAAGAAGGACGTTTGTGAACGGTGATTTGCTTCGGACGAAGAGCTGCACGCGTGGGCACAATCATGGTTCCGTAGTGTAACGACGCTATATTGTCGAACGTTACTTAAATTAACTTAACTTGGCCTGCAGTTAATTTGATGGATGAAAATAGCAGTTTCCAACTTCACAAAATTTATTGACAACTGAGCTGCAGACTCGTCATGTTAACAAAACACTGACTGACTTACTTCACTGATCTCTTTGACTTCCAAAACTAACTTCAAAACTGACTGACTGGCAGCATCGCTGCTTTGTTTTATATAGAATTTTAACAATAAATTACAAAATACTCCATTATTAAAATCGTACAATTTCAATGTTACAGTTAAAATTCACGAAATGTAAAGAATTTGATGTTACAGCTGAATAAGGTAAAAAATACAATATTAATAGATCTAATTTTTATAGTATCATCACTAGTATTAAATATGAAAATTTATCTGAACTTTAATTACAATAATGTCTCTTGTATTATTTTAGTTACATAATTAATTACAGTTTGGATTTGGTTTATAACATTCAGTGGTAGTATAGAACCAGTGCTTTATCCGATTACATACGTGAAAGTTATAAATAAGGCCTCAAATTCCAAAAATCAGAAAATTGTGTGAAGTAAACAATTCGAGGGTTAATTAGAAATGTAATTACAAAGGATATTAATTACAGAGGAGGACATAAAAATGTATAACAAATGAAAATACATCGCTTGGTAATAACTTTTAAGCTATTTCTCAAGATAAAGATGTATTCTTTGTTTACTCGTTATTCAATTCTAATTGTGGTAATATAGGCGACAGCCACTTATGCCAACATATCCACGGCCTTTTTATATTTGTTACTAAATATCTGTTATTTCAGCTTCTCAACTAGGTTTTTGATTTGGAACCTGTACATAATTTTGTTAATGACAACAATCCCCTTACAATCATGATAATATACTTTTTCCAGAGCCTTCTATATGCTTTCACAATGAATATCAAGTGTTAGCAAACTGGACAGAATCATATATAGAAAAACACACATACAAGGCCTTAGGACGCACTAAATTGTCCGATAATTATCCAGATGCATATAAAAAAATGGTTTCAGACATTTAATTAGAGTTTTGGGGAAGGCAGTATCGTTATAGTAGGCAACTGCAAACATTTTTCTATGATAGCATTAACCGTCTTGTCTCACAATGGGATACATATAGTAACATTTACGACGATGTTTGAAATACTAAACAGCTTATTCACATATTCCATCTGTCTCGCTTCCTTCATATCTACAACCAACAGTGAAAAAATTGCAGTATATTGATACATATTTCCACTCAGACTACGCATGTGTCTACACTGAACTGATAGCCCATTTTCAAAACTAGAGAGGAAGCAATGACGAATTCCCAAACGTTTCCGAAGCAATAAAAGAAGATTGTAAGGAACTTGACATAGAAATAAAAATCCCAAGATTGGCGGGAAGCAAGACCCACAGGAGGAATGTGAATATCCAGTGCTCATCGCCCGAAGACTATTTCAAAGCGCCAGTTTACACACTGTGCATAGACAGGTAACTTATCATAAGATTTGAAAAAGATGAAGACGTACCTTTCAAAGGTGGAATTATTCACTAACATGCAATGAAAAAGGGGAAGAAAGAAGATTTCATGAGAGACGTAAAAAGTTTTAAGAAATTGGCAACTTGGAACTAGAAACCAGATTATAGTATGACACCTGGACAAATAAGGAGTGTATGAAAAAGAAGCTCCATGATATCCTTGCTGATACTATGTTTTATCAAGTAGTAAGGAGTTTGTATTCTACCAAACCATGCTTCCCAACATTTTGCACCGTAGAGTATTCCTTTAGCATATTGCGTAGAGTGAGAACGTGACTGAGAAGTAGTACTGGCGAGGACCGTCTGTCAAGCTTGTATCTTCTTTGGTTTCAGGAACAAAGTGTTTGATTTGATCAGCAGGAAGAATAGGAATTTACAGTTTCCTTTTCCCAATAAATATTAGTGTCAGATCCATAAACGAACCTATACTTTACACTTTTCTTTTTGTAACATTATCAGCGTAAAATCATATGAGGTGTACATTTTTAGTTCTTTCTGCTTTTTTGTTGCAAAATATCCACTTTTTCATAAAATAGTTAAAATAATGTGTTTTTATTTCATACACAGTATGACTGCCGCGATCTAGTATTTTAGCAAATTTTCAACCTTACCCATTGATTTAAATCAATGCCAAATCAATGCCAGTGTTTGCAATTCCTTTGTGTCTTAAAAATATGTTAGTTGCTTAAGTGTAGGTGGGACATCGAGGATAAATAAAAAACAGTTTCATCCATATTATCATTCAGTTTTAAAATTATTTAGTTATCAAAGTTACATAACCTGAGAATAAAATACAGAAGAATCAGATAGTTCATGACAGAAAGTACATATTTAGATTCATGAACGCCAACATATTTTCATCCGAGAGCGAGGCTCGTTAAGGAGATAAAATGTCTTTGCCCACAGAAAAAACTCGTTTTACTGCAGCACTCGAGGGTATAGGGATGTTATATTTAATAAGTAAACCTATTAGAACGTACACCCCTGGAAACTCAGCATCGTTAGATGAGTCTTTTGATTTCAGGCACAGCCACAATTTGAGTAAACCCTGGGCTTTACTTTTTGCTGATGTGTTACCACGAGGCTTCTCTTTTGGTTGAATCACATACGTAAAAAAAAAAAAAAATCTTCCTGTTCGTCTTCGTTATTGCTGCTTCAGCCACCGCCACTTAAAGTATCATTGCCATTTAAACTATCGGCGGGTTCATGCCTCAAAGCCTCTTCTACGACTTTTTCCGTACGTTTCCTTACTACTTTCACTCGATTGTTGACATACATACATTTCCTGCCGTGATGTAACTTCCATAGTTAATCTGATAACAAGAAGCAGTTTGCAGTAAACAGACAAAATAAACTCCCAACATTTCTCGCTCACACTCGACTGTTTACGTCAACTACACGCACCCAGCCGCAGACGTACACTCACATGGCCTGGACTTGTCAGAACATGACTTCCGCGGGCGGCGTTGCGTCATTTTGTCTTAAAGGGCTGGAACCTAATGTACGGACTCAAAAGAAGTTAACGTAAGTTAAAGAGTCCATTATCGTTTTTTTAAAGTTAACTTAAAAGTTAACCAGGCAACCGGTCTTGTGCCCAGCTATGACTATCTGCCTTTCTGCATCGACTTCCATACTTTAAAAACACTGTGAATTGCGTGTCAGGGCTGCTTCTAATTGTACCATATTCTAAAGTTTCCGCGCGATACATCCGCGTATGAGCGCAGGAAGAATGATTGCTTAAATACCTCTTTGCGAGCTTTAATTAGTATAAGGGACAATACACTTCCTTTACAAATCTAATAACTTCTTTTATTGTTCAGATGGTGTTACGAATTTTCTGCCACTTTTAAGGTCATTAGCAACTAAGTTTAGTCTGTTTGATGGATAGTGGAAACAAACAGCTGTAGGATACTTCCTTTAAACCAGGGTTCCCCAAAATGTGTTCCCCGTATCACTGGTGTTCCACGGGATCGTTTTCGACATGTTGACGATGTTAATTACTACTTAACAAATCTATTATGATTTCTGTGCTATTATTTATGATTACAAATTGAAGTAATCACTGAATAAAACAAGTTCTTATTATTGAAAACGTTATTAACGTTGAAAATGAACAATGTGTCCCACCAAATTCTTCCATCACAGGAAAAGTGTGGGAACTCCTGCTTTAATCCTAGCCTGTACTTAGATTTCATGGTCTGACATTGTCACGCAGCCATCAGAGCCGAAGCTAATCAAGTTATTCATGTCAACGCCCAAATTTTTAACAATTTTTAAAATATACGAAGAAATTGCCTCAGTATACAGCGTAGTCAGCTCTGCAAACCCTAAAGATTCTTCTTTATCTGTAAAGTTTAATTACTCGTCTACATACCGTACTGCCATGCACAGTTGATGTTTCCTACTAATGTCAGCCGTTTCATCATCCATAATGAAAACGATGGTGATCTCCTTACATCATCAACAATCTCGTGTTGTAACATAGAACCACATATATTTATTAAATTCTTTTGATGTCTTTGTGAAATATTTTTGCTTTTACACTACTATTTTATAAATGATACTCCAACACTTTGTCATCCAAACTTACTCTAAATAAAATTAAATCTTCATGAGTGTCTGTAACCTTGGTGAGCCTTTACCACAAAAGCAACACATATTCCTCTTTTTATAACTGGTGTGAAAAGAGTGCAATACTTGTATTTCCCTCCCTTAAACTTAGGCGAGTATACTAGCCACGAGTACCTTTCTAGCCCAGTCCTTTAATATAATGTTTTCGTAGTTTTTCTCACCAATATCCTTTATGAAATCACGAATCAAATTTCATGTTGACAGTCGAAACTGAAATTGACAGGTTCAAATCATCCCAGTCAGTACCGATACCAGCAGACTTAGCACTAATGATGGAAGAATATTGTGGCAATGAGACGCGAGATGATTGGCAGTGGAGAGATTCTATCGACAGATAGCGTGAAGGTAGAAGCTCATGTTGAAACTAAACTATAAGCTGTTGTGGGATGCACTTCTGAAGGCATTGAACCTTGAACTTTTAATTAATCATGGAAGTTCCTTTTCTGTGTAGCAGAAACACCTTTCTGTTCGGAGAAATTCCTGATATGCATCTCTGTAACAGAAATTTAACTTCAAAATATTTAAGAACAATCCCGTTAAGAGGATTTCTAACATTCCATTCAAACCGGCTTAAGAATTTAGTGTCTTTTTTATTGGATAGAATAACATGCATCATTTATAAAAATGTATGTTCATCTGTAAAAATGTAAGTATTCTGAAACGATGCGACGAAAGATAAAACAGAGGAACGCTACATAATAGCAATTACGTTTTTAAGGGTATTTACACTTTTCACCTGTTTGCTTTCTTTTATTCAAAAGTAATTTCCGGTGACTGAAGACACTAAACTAAGTGCAGATCACATGTAGGACACTACAGACATATACTAAAAATAACACGGTTTCGACATGTTAACGGTGATCATAAGCGTTGCCGTGTTGTGCTGTCTTGTTGGCTTGTGTGGGATTGCGGAGGGTGGATGACTCGTCAATGATGTTGCGTTTGCACGCTCTTTCTTGCTGAACGCTGCGCCTTGAGATCGCTTGAACTCATACAGGTATGTCATGGGTATAGGTGCAGGTATGTTTACGTAAGGTACCTTAATATTTACAGTCATCAGTGTGTTGGTTACTTTTCTCTGCGTCCAACAGTATTCCCACAAACAAGTCACAAGCTTTACAACCTGATGTTTTCTGTACAGTCGTACAGCACCACTAGGTGGGCTATGCCTGTCAGTATACACTAACCGTCCATGTATCCACACTTCAACAGCTGAGCTGCTGCCTAGGAGAAAATAAACATTGCTGGATTGATTGCTCTTGCCACATGTACTTGAAGGTACTGAACAGCCTAAAAACATCCGACTTCTAATGGCTACAATTATTCGTCTGCAAACAACGTGTATACTGATGAAATGTTGTTCAGTCAGCAACAAAAGTATCTGCACTTATAGGCTACTCATTGCTCCCTGCATAAAAAGAGAAGTATGCATGTAACGAACACTACTGGCATATAAAAAACATTTTATAGCATTTTCTTGAAAGAAAAACACCCGACTACATTTGTCTTTCTTCCTTTTTCTGAAAGCTGGGGGAGGAGGGGTGGTAACTGGGGGGAGGTGCGAAGGGGGACTCCCCACACTTGCCCCAGGATGGGAACTCTCGACGATTCGACGATATATGCAAAATGTTAATTCACTCTTTGCACAAAGAAATGATATGGAATTCCGCAAATACGCGAATCACACATATTAGAGACGAAAAGACTAGTCATCATTCAGCGAAATAAGTTACAGCCGCCGAGTATAATATGTTGTTGTTGTGGTCTTCAGACCTGAGACTGGTTTGATGCACCTCTCCATGCAACTCTATCCTGTGCAAGCTTCTTCATCTCCCACTACTTACTGCAACCTACATCCTTCTGAATCTGCTTAGTGTATACATCACTTGGTCTCCCTCTACGATTTTTACCCTCCACGTTACCCTCCAATGCTAAATTTGTGATCCGTTGATGCCTCAGAACATGCCCTACCAACCGGTCACTTCTTCTTGTCAAGTTGTGCCACAAACTCCTCTTCTCCCCAATTCTATTCAATACCTCCTCATTAGTTATGTGATCAACCCATCTAATCTTCAACATTCTTCTGTAGTATCACATTTCGAAAGCTTCTATTCTCTTCTTGTCCAAACTATTTATCGTCCATGTATCATTTCCATACATGGCTACACTCCATACAAATACTTTCAGAAACGGCTTCCTAACACTTAATCTATACTCGATGTTAACAAATTTCTCTTCTTCAGAAACGCTTTCCTTGCCATTCCCAGTCTAAATTTTATATCCTCCTACTTCGACCATCATCAGTTATTTTGCTTCCCAAATATTAAAACTCCTTTACTACTTTAAGTGTCTCATTTCCTAATCCAATTTCCTCAGCACCACCCGACTTAACTCGACTACATTCCATTATCCTCGTTTTGCTTTTGTTGATGTTCATCTTCTATCCTCCTTTCAAGACACTGTCCATTCCGTTCAACTGCTCTTCCAAGTCCTTTGCTGTCTCTGACAGATTTACAATGTCGTAGGCGAACATCAAAGTTTTTATTTCTTCTCCATAGATTTTAATACGTACGCCGAATTTTTCTTTTGTTTCCTTTACTGCTTGCTCAATATACAGATTGTATAACATCGGGGAGAGGCTACAACAACGTGTCACTCCCTTCCCAACCACTGCTTACCTTTCATGCCCCTCGACTCTTATAACTGCCATCTGGTTTCTGTACAAACTGTAAATAGCCTTTCGCTCCCTGTATTTTACCCTTGCCACCTTTAGAGTTTGAAAGAGAGTATTCCAGTCAACATTGTCAAAAGCTTTCTCTGAGTCTACAAATGCTAGAAACGTTGGTTTGCCATTCCTTAATCTTTCCTCTAAGATAAGTCGTAAGGCCAGTATTGCCTCACGTGTTCCTACATTTCTACGGAATCCAAACTGATCTTTCCCGAAGTCGGCTTCTACTAGTTTTTCCATTCTTCTGTATAAAATTCACGTTAGTATTTTGCAGCCATGACTTATTAAAACGATAGTTCGGCAATTTTCACATCTGTCAATACCTGCTTTCTTTGGGATTGGAATTATTATATTCTTCTTGAAGTCTGAGGGTATTCCGCCTGTCTCATGCATCTTGCTCACTAGATGGTAGAGTTTTGTCAGTACTGGCTCTCCCAAGGCCGTCAGTAGTTCTAATGGAATGTTGTCTACTCCCGGGGCCTTGTTTCGACTTAGGTCTTTCAGTGCTCTGTCAAACTCTTCACGCAGTATCGAATCTCCCATTTCATTATCATCTACATCCTCTTCCATTTCCATAATATTGCCCTCAAGTACATCGCCCTTGTATAGACCCTCTATATACTCCTTCCACCTTTCTGCTTTCCCTTCTTTGATTATAAAAAAAATGGTTCAAATGGCTCTGAGCTCTATGGGACTTAACATCTATGGTCATCAGTCCACTAGAACTTAGAACTACTTAAACCTAACTAACCTAAGGACATCACACACATCCATGCCCGAGGCAGCATTTGAACCTGCGACCGTAGCCGTCACGCGGTTCCAGACTGAAGCGCCTAGAACCGCACGGCCACACCGGCCGGCCCTTTGCTTATAACTGGGTTTCCATCTGAGCTCTTGATATTCATACAAGTGGTTCTCTTTTCTCCAAATGTCTCTTTAATTTTCCTCTAGGCAGTATCTCTCTTGTGATAAAAATAGAAATGACGACATACATTCAGCGTGGCGAGGAACGTAAAGGACACACAGATTTGTCGGTAACCTACCAAGTAATCAGTCTTCGCTTGCTACATTTGTGAACGGAGCGGCAAGGAACCGTAATACATTGCACAACAGGAAGCAGTTCCTGAGTGGCAACAGGAATTTTCCAGGTGTCACTCCTATAAACTAAAATATTAGACTCTTGTTGACTCACCTACAAAACTCTCTTTTGACAAATTTTGGATAACTTTTTGTGAATCTGGCACCTTTCTAAGTAATATTATGTGAGAGATGGAAATTGAAGGACTAAATGAGCTATCGGTAACGGATTTGCTTACCTATAGAGAGAGCGTCAAAGAAATGCACAGACTCCTAAGGGAGGCGTTAAAAGAAAGATATTTTGCATCGCAGATAACTCCTTTCTTGAGATTACGGTAACCTATGTTCCAGTACGAGTGAACATACGTTTGCTTACTCCAGAGTTCCTCTCGGTTTAAAGATCATGGCGGTAAAATTAGAAAAAAAATTCAGTTTTAAAGAGTAGCAGCAGTCGTTTTTACAGCATGTTATCCGTGACTGCGAGGGGAAAGGAGGCCGGGTTGGTAGGGGGATGGCAGGGAGACGACTCTAATACACTTTCCTTCTCCAAATGCGATGTTTCGAGGAGTCAATTATCTACTGATCTTCACATACATACGGATGCCGGTATAAATGACTCGAGAGTCGAAAGTTTGAATGAAAGTGTGAACAAAAGAAGGCGAATCGTATGAAGAAAGAACTGAGCAACATGATTAATCTGCCAGTAATAAATAATAAACGGGAAGAGACTCACCAATGCAGATACGTGGCCCCTCGCCGAAGGGCAGATAGCAGAAGGGATGTCTGGAAGCCTTCTGCTCGTCAGAGAAGTGCTCTGGGTCGAACTGGTCAGGATTTCGGAAATACTTGGGATCATGATGAAGGCCCAACACTGGAATGACGACCTTAGTTCCTTTCTCCAGAACACAGTCATAGCCTGGCAGTTTGTAATCCTGCACCACCTCGCGGTTCAGAGCGGCAACCGGTGGATATACGCGAAGAGTTTCTGGAAAAAAGCGCACATTATAAGCCACTAAACTATAAGTACTCTACTTTATCTCACTCTCTGCTATAATACTTGTCACATCAATGTAAAATTATTTATCTTTTTAATAAATGCACTTCAACATGAGGCAAATTTGGAACAAATAGATCAAATGTTATTTGATTTGATGCTTCATAGCGCGATACTGTTGAACTTATTACAAAAGGTATATTTTTCTTTGGAAAAAGAATAAGGGCAGGTAGAGTGCTTTCTATTTATTTAATCTCATAAGGTTCCACCATAACCATTTTCATGCCTGCTCCCTAAATAAAAGCGTAATCCATAAATAAAGCCAAGTATGTGCTGTGTGGAGCACTGAAGAATCATAATAACAAAGTCCAGAAAGTCAATTTATAGAGCAAGGTTGGTAGCCGAAAAGCAGCTAGGCGACTTTGGTAACATCTCATGTGGCATGCTGTGCAATGCAAAACCGGCCTGCTATTGGCTGGGCCCGCGTGATCTGTTGTTCACGCCTCTGGTGGTGTCGTCTATCGCTGACTCTGCCGCTTCCGAGCCCCAATCAATATCGTCTGCTGGTCAGGATATTACAATCATGATTACTGCTTATAAGAAATACAATCATGATTACTGCTTGAATTTTCTCATATATTTCCATAAGGATTACCATTTACAGTTTTACACCACACAAGTACTAATACATCTACCTGCTCTTTCCTCTCCTTCCTCTTTCTCAGTGTTAGTGCTTTTACTGCAGTGATTATTCTATGAGGTGTTTTATGTAGTACTAAAGCGGTTTCTGTGCTCCCAGACATTTTCCTTGGTCGCATATTGTGGTCTCAAAAGGCTGCTAATCCATATTCTGGACATTCTGTCTCAGCAGTACCGCGCTTATATGATCGGTGACACTATTATCGAATATATAGAGGAAACCCGATCTTCACCGAAAAAATCTCTGTGGTTGATTGGAGATATATTTTGGTATGAAGGGCCGCTGCTCTACAGTGGCTCATTAGAAAGTAATCATGAGTAATTATGATTTAGTTGGTTACTTATCCACAGTTGCCTTTGTATCTGGGTAAGTTCTGCGATATGCAACCACCAAAACGTACAACACAAAACACAGAGAAATGCAAGAAGCTTCAAGCAGATGAAGAAGCACTGTGACGCAGTTGCGACCTCTGTAGGAGCCGTTCGGCATTGGATTGTTCTGGCACTCTTTCTCTGCATATAGCGAACCGCTACCAGAGCGGTATATCGACCAACTCTTCATCGGTTAACTTCTGTATAACTGATGACGTACAACTAATACTGGCGGAAAACAAATCCGAAACAGAAACGAGCAAAACTGGATGCAAGTTTGAGGGCGAAGAGTGAAATCAACGCTACAATTCTCAACAGTAAGTACCATCAGAAACTGCCTTCTCCTTTTTTTTCCAAAAACGAAATATAGTACATACGGTCGAGAATTTCACTCCTGCGCAGATATTTTCAGTGCAGTGCAAAGATAAATGGTGGCAACATATCAAGTGAAAAGCAATTATTCTAATGAGCTACCCAAGAACACGGGTTCTGTATGCCAAAATGTTAAAAAAGTATCCCAGAACAATCTCCGAAATTTTTTCGATGGATTGCCGATGCACGCTTTAAAATAGTTGGAAGATTCCTAACTGAAACACAGTTCAGAAGATTGTTACGGGTCCTAATGCTTTATGGGGGCTCATTTCGACTTTTCTGTTTAGGTTATGGATTTGTATGAAGAGAGCACGAGGCTTGCACAGCAACAGTTGTAGTTATTTCACATGTAGAGTATGAAGAATTTAAGCCTTTCCAGAACAGAACGTGCAATGTGGAAAACATTTGGAATCAAAGATGCTACTGCTCTAATTCAGAAAACTCCTTACGGAATAACACCTGTAGACAATGAGAAAACAGAAGAACAGGAAAATGCAAGCAGAACTAAGTCACGAATGTGACAACTTGTTACAGACTGCAATTCACGCTTGGCTCAGGGTTCATACAACAACTTTTAGGTTATTTCTCGAATGTTACACTCTTGAATAGCACGTGGGAAAAACTAAAATCTAAATCTTTCGGTACGAGCTCTGATTTATTTTACTCCCATGGCCACTTCTCTCAATGTACGGGGTGTAAACAAAATATTCTGGCATTCGGAGGAGAAAACTGCTGATTGAAATTTGGTGAAAGGTCCCGCCGCAACGAAAAACGTTATTATTGCAACGACTGCGACCATAACTCGCCTATCACATCCGTTACGCACACTTCCTATTTAGCGATTGTACGAAACGAGCTCCCCTTCTTTTAACTTCTGCTATATTCTCTGTCAGTTATATGGCGGAGGATCACATTCCGTGCAGCAGTGAGAGAAAGGACAAGCTTAATCTAGGTAATATCTTCAGTAGATGTGTTGCATCTTCTATGTGTTACGCCGATAAAACACAGTCTTTGGTTCACCTTCCCCACACATTTTCTATGTGGTCGTTACAGTTTAAGTTGTTCGTAATTTAGGTGTGGTGCTGAATTCACGACCTTTAAATTTGTGTCATTTATCGTGTAACTGAAATGTAACGGTATGTCTCCAGTTTTCATGCGGAGGATTTCACACTTTTTATTAGTTAGCGTCAGCTGCCACTATTTGCTCAGTACAGATACGTGTTTGTAAATCATTTCGGAATTAGTTTTGACTTCTGAACCTTTACTAGACACAGGTTGTACACGACCCGGGACAACCGGGAAGTCCGGGAAAACCCCGGGAATTTTTTCATCCGGGAGATAACCGGGAAAAACCAGGGAATTTTTCAGAATTCCGGAAATGTTTCATTGTTGTTGCTTTCAGTTAAATTTTTGTAATTTTGACTGGTAAGAATTGACTCTCTAGCAAAGAATGTTACTATATCCTGCTACTGCAGAATGATAATGCAGCAATAAAATATAAACGAGAGAAAAAATAAAACTTTAGTGGCAAAGGAAATGCGCAATTTACAACAAAACACCGTGCACGCACAAGCGTCTGCAAATAGCAGTTTACGGAAAACCTACTGTCACTTAGCACGGAAAAAGTGTATTTTCGCCCGGGAAAAAGCATATCTTTTAAACGGCATATCCGGGAAAAATCCGTAAATAATCTGGGAATTTTTTTTCTTTGTCCCCGTATACACCCTGTTAAGACAACATAATCTGCAAACAATCTAAGAGGGCATAATCTGCAAACAACCTAACAGGGCTGCTCACATTATCTGCGGGATACTGGAGTTTATATAAAGAACATCAGATTGTGTAACATTTCCTTGGCGAATCCAAGAGGTCTCATCTCTTTCACTAGATGACTTTTCGTCAGTTACTACGAATTGATAGGAAATCATGAGCCCAGTCGGACAATTGTACAGGCACGTAATTTGAGCCGCTTGTGAGGAACGGTGTCGTTTTATTCGAGGTATTTAATAGTTTTATAACACAGTATATATCCCAAGATCAGACTGCAGGTTGATACCATTGATATAGGTCAATAATTTCTTGTCTATTGTTGTGACCCGTGCAACTTTCCAGTCGTTAGATACCGATCTTATGTCGAGCGACAGGTTATATATGATTGGTAACAATGGATGAATTTCTTAAACATACTCCGAAAGGAATCTAATTGCTATACGGTCTGCAGCGGAGACATTGCCTTTATTAACTGATTTAAGCTGCTTCGCTACTCCAGGGTATCCATTCTGTTGCTCATGTTTGCAGCAATATGATGAAAGGGACAGTTGCTACACACCATATAGCGGAGATGCTGAGTTGCAGATAGGCGCAACAAAAAGACTCTCAAAAAGTGAGCTTTCAGCCAATAAGGCCTTCATCGGAAATAGAACAAGCACGCACACACACACACACACACACACACACACACACACACACACACACACACACACACACATATTCACGAAAACCCATCTCACATACTCACGACCACAGTCACCCTGGATTTCCCATTGTTTACTCATGTTTGCAGTTGTTTTGATTCGAATATTTCTTTGCTGAAGGGATTCCGGAAAAGCCTTAGCAACTCCACTTTAGTGGTGCTGTCATCGGTAACATTACCACTGTTATCTTGCAGTGAAAGTATTGATTGTATCTTGCAGCTTGTATACGTTACATAAGGCCAAGCTCTGTTCGGTTTTTCTGCCGTATTTCAAGACAGAGTGTCATTTTGAAATGTATTAAAAGTATCTCGCATTGAAGTCTGTGTTTCGAAATATTTCATTCCGTTAAATCTGGCATCCTTTTCTCGTCACTTCTCCAATAGTGTCCTGACCTGTTTTATTTATCATGGGGAGATCTGTTCTGTCTTTTATTAATTTATTTTACACAAGATTTTCAACTGCCGTAAACGCCGTTTATTTGAATTCAAGCTTTATCTGGTCGATAGTTGTATAGTCAGTATGGAAGAAATGAACAGTCTCTTAGAAAGGTGCCAAGCGAATTTTTATCTGCTTTTTTAAATAGATGTATTTTGCTTTTATTCTCGGTGGGTTTAGCTGTTACAGTATTCAAATCTCGTTACAACAGCCTTGTGATCACTACTTCCTCTATCCGTCATGATGCACTCTATTTGCTCAGGACCGTTGGTCGCTAAAAGGTCTAGTATGCTAACGCTACTATTTGCACTTGATATGGGTTCTGAACTACGTAAACTAATTGGTCAAAGTAATTTCCGGAGAAAGCATTTAGCACAATTTCGGACGATGATTTATGCCTACCACCAACTTTAGGCAGGATAACTTTAAATGATTCATTCGTTTTCAAAGCTCTATATTTTTCGAAGTATTACGTGTACAAATGTGATTGAAACATGAATAGAACTGTAAAGTCACCAAGTTTGCGTTTTGGACTCTACAAGTATTCTCTTAGTACTTTTCTGGTCACATGACACACGTTCAAGTGGTAGCCAATTTCCTGTCATACCTTAGGCAGTAAAATCCTGTCAGTGGTCATTACAGCGGCACCTATGCGATTTCTGTTCTTGGCAGTGGGGATACGCAAACACCGTCCATAATGTACTCCGAAAAGAAAAAGTCATCAGGCGTTAGGTCAGGCGACCTGGGAGTCCACAGGAACAGAGTCATCTTATCTTCGCTACTACACCTATTCCAGCGATATGGAAATTCGTCGTTTAGGTAGCGATGAAGATCGATCCTCCAGTGAAGAGCTGATTCGCCTCGTTGGAAGTTGAAATTTTAGCCATCTTCCACACAGTTTTCTACGGTGTTCCAAGCTCGAGGCTTGCACAGACCGTTGATTTTTTTGGACTGCGCACGAAATCGTCCTTCATCCTCTCAACGATTGCACCTGGCGCTACTTTTCTGTTAGTGTCCCTAAATTGCAGATACCAACGCTCAGTACTCTGTTTGCATGGCGCTTCTTTTCCATAATTCATTCTGAATGTACGTTGCACTGTTATAACAAATAAACATCCCGCATGTCCTAACACACAAAAAGTCTTTTGTTGCTTTGTCGTCATTTTGTCAAGGCACTGCACTCGTAACGCTAATGGCGGGCACGATGCAAAATGGTTGAGTTTACGGTTCTATTCATGCATAAGTCATATTTGTACTAGTAATAATTTGGAAAATATAGAATAAGTAATAATATAGAATAAGTAATTTATAGTACCCTGCATTTTCGCAAACAGATCGACGGTAGACTGAAGTCACCAACAACTGTAATTGTATGAGTGGCGTACCTCTATCCATGGTTATGGAGGAACCAGCTGAGACTAAACTAGGCATAGCTCATTGGACGTGTAAAACTACATTGTAAAATAGGCACTTTAAAAAATAAATCACATTTTATTTACGATGAAATGATAATACCTTTGTAAATGCATACGAAGCAAGTTATCCACCAGTAAACAGTATTTTACTTGGTGATTATTAGATCTGTTTCACTGTGAAAGGTTGTTGTCTTCGCCTTACCAAAAAGATTGAAAACCTTGAAGCTCACCGTCTATCACTTTCTCCAAATATGGCATATTTGACGTAATATCTTCATATGTCACTTCGCCGTTGGACTTCTTCAGTACGGCATCAATTTCGTCTTGCAGCCGCTTCTGGATATGTGCATGTTTAGAAAGCTCGTACAGACAGAAGCTTACGGTGGTTGAGGAAGTTTCGAACCCAGCGAGGAAGAACACCCACGCCTGTGCTGCCAACTCCTTGATCGTCAGAGATTTATTGCCTCCTGCTGGGAACAAGACAAGTTTGTAATCAGCTATTCACCTAAAGAGTAAATAACATTTCAGTTAAAAATTAAATGCGACACTCTAACATTAAATTTTTGAATGATAGAAAACGAAAATTCTGTACTGTGCTATAATGACGAAATCAATAATATTATTTCTCCAACGTGCTCTCAACATCGTAACGGAAATGCTACAAACAAACGCGTTTCTCTCTAAATCTGTTTAGTACACGCCTATCCTAAATACACAATGCGAGGAAACTTTCAAAGGATGCACTTATAGATACAGTCTAAAAAGTTTCAAGATGAAGTTCGAAGGCTATTTGTTAACATATTGTGATCGAAAACTGATGAAGTAATGTTTCCTATCCTAGACGTTAAAATGAACTACAAGGTCTCGGTGGTTGTACGGTGGGGCGATTAGACTTGACAGTTCTACAAGTGCTTATTCACGACTAGTCATCAATATACACAGCAACTTTGTTTCGAAATGCTGTGTCACAACATAAACTACGTAATATGACAATAAGATGTGGCTAAATTATTAATTTATGGAATATTGAAAAAACTGCATTTTTTTTAGGAATGGCATGTTTGAGGAATCAGTGATATTTTGAATACTACTCAAATGTGTGGGATTCACGTTAGGATAAAGTAACGGAAAAAAATGGTTCAAATTGCTCTGAGCACTATGGCACTTAACGTCTGAGGTCATCAGTCCCCTAGAACTCAGAACTACTTAAACCTAACTAACCTAAGGACATCACACACATCCATGCCCGAGGCAGGATTCGAACCTTTGACCGTAGCGGTCGCGCGGTTCCAGACTGAAGTGCGTAGAACCGCTCGGCCACAGCGACCGGCAGTAACGAAAAAATCGAACTTATAAGAGATAACGGAATCTTTGATGGTCACTGGCTTGTTTGATTCGGGGATGTACGTCACAGAAATTTCTGGTCATCTGAAAAAAAAGACATTTAACATTTTCCAATAACCCACTGGAAAAACTTGGAATACTACTTATCGTAGAATGGGCGTCTAATTGATTTCTTCAGAGTTTTTCGTATTGCTCCCAAAGAGACTGTAAAGAAAGAAGCAAACTGATAACAGTTTGCTCATTGGCATAAGAGGCTTAATTTTTCCAATGCTACATCCATGCACTGAACCGGAAGTATCTGTGATGTATAATACAATAAAATATACACTTCGCCACACTTACTAACTTGAGGACTATGGACGGATTACGTGCAGTAATAGGATCACTACACCACCCCCAGTGCTTTGCAAACAGCGCCAAGAACCAGCCGCAAAATTTACAGTACAGATCATGCTTTTTGGACCGTAAGTTCTCTCTGGATCTTCATTTGGAAACCTACTTTCTTTTTGTCGAGAGGCTGCAAGGCGTTTTGAAATTTCTTGACTTGATATTGATGATACATTCTCGATGCCATAACCGAGTACCTAGGTTAGCTGCATTGTTTAATGTGAAGTATTTTATGGAAACGTCAGGAAATCTTAATACGAGTGGCGGGCGTGACATTCAAAACACGACACCTGACAGGAAATCATTTAGCGCACTGATGTGTACTTTGGGTAAATTAATTCTGTGATACAGTCTTCCTGTTACCAATGACTCTTTATAGCTTAATTACACACGTCTGTGCTCTCAACACTATTCTCTTGTGCTTTTCTTCACAGCAAGGTGTACTGCGTTCAGAACTTGCCATAAAAATGGTTGGGTGGGTTTGGAAAGCAGGATGGAAAATTAGGGTTTAACATCTCCTCAACGGTGAGGTCATTATAGCTGAAGCATAAGATTCAACTGAGAAAGGAGGGGAAGCAAAATGGCCGTATCCTTTCAGAAGGTACATCATTTGCAAGGGCTGACATCTTTGGGTGACGGGTATACAACAGTGTGTTTAATTTGATACATTTTTTTAATAAGACGAAACACAAAATTACAACTTAAGGAGAACCGTCTCTGGTTTATTGACAGCCACGCTCATATCAAGCTTAGCAAAGACTTATTGTCTGTGTACAATAGTTTGTACAAATCTTCTGGTAAACCTTGCGGGATGTAAGGTCGTGGTCCATGAAACTCTTCAGGTCCTAACGTTTGTACAAACATTTGGAAAGACTGCGATAAGTCCATGCTTCAAGATAAATGCAGATACTAGGCAAGCCTGCAGGTTGCGCTGTTGTAGCTGAACACGAATGGGGCTTCTGCAGTGTCCCCAATACGTTACAAGCGTCAGTCGTGATCAGAACAGTGTTCTGTGTAGTTGTTATGTCGGAGCTAAGTGAATTTGAACGTGGAGAAAGTGTTGGAGCTCGCATGGTGGGTGCTTCAGTAACCAAGCTAGCCGGTGTTTGGTGTTCCAGGAGGCACCGTATCGCAGATTTATACCGCAGAAGAAAACATCATCCGCTATGTCACAACGCGGGCGAAAGTGTGGTTGAGTGATCGTGAAAGACGGTCACGGAAGAGGATTGTGGCGAAAAATAAGACGCAGGCAGATGAAACCGTCACTGCAGAACTAAATGTTGTACTTACGAACCCTGTCAGCACCTAGACAACACGGAGAGAGCTCCAGAAGCAGAAAATTATAGGGCGAGATGAAATTCCAAAACTAGTCACCAGTGATGAGGATACCCGTAACAGGAAAACGTATTGCCAAAGCCATAAAACCGCGACTGTGGAGCAATGGAAGAAAGTCATTTGGTCAGATTAGTCTTATTTCCAACTTCTGGCCAGGTTTACGTCCCAAGAGTCAAACGTGGAGAGGGATTGGTAATAATCTGGACAGCCATATCATGGTATTCCATGGGCCTCGTGGTGACTGCATGGCTGCTGTACTGACAAGGGTTACGTGACCATTTTGGCTGACAGAGTCTATCCTAACTGATCTAAGGACATCCCACACATCCATGCCAGAGGCAGGATTCGAACCTGGGACCGTAGCGGTCTCGCGGTTTCAGACTGAAGCGCCTAGAACCCCTCAGCCACCCCGGCCGGCATGGGAGGAAACCTCCATGGTATACAGTCACTGTAAAGAAACTGCTGAAGAAACAGAGATTACTGCGTAATGGGTAAAATAAAGCGTAGGGCTATAGAAAGAGAAATTCTGAATGAAACGTCTTTGGCTGTCAAGAGAGCTAAGCGTGATGCCTTAAATGACTACCGTAGCCGAATATTGTCAAATGATATTTCCCGGAACTCAAAGAAACTTTGATTGTATGTAAACGTCGTTAGTGGCACCAAAGTTAGTGTCCAGTCCTTAGCGAATGAGACAGGGACTGCAGCTCAGGGTAGCAAAACGAATGCTGAAATGCTTAACTCCGTTTTCAAATGTTCTTTTACAAAGGAAAACCCAGGAAATTTGCCCAAATTTAATCCATATACCACTGAAAAGATGAATGAAACAGAAATTAATGGTGTTGAGAAACAGCTGAAATCGTTAAACAAAGCTTCAGGGTCCGATGGAACCCCTGTCAGATTCTGTACTGAATTTGCGGCTGAGTTCGCCCCTCTTTTAAATATAATCTATCGTATATCCCTCGAATAAAAAACCGTGCCCAGTTCTTGGAAAAAAACACAGGTCAGCATCTTATAACATATTCTGAATTCAAATATGACGAGGTATCTTGAATAGAATGACCTCGATGCCACGGAGCATGAATTCCGAAAACATCGATAATGTGAAAACTAACTTGCACTATTCTCACATACTTTTCTCACATACTGTAAGGTTTGAATTAAGGCAGTCAGGTAGATGCAGAATTTCTTGAGTTCCTCGATGGTCGTATTGTGAAGCTGCTCCGAAAGTAAAGCGACCTTAACTACAAATTCAGACGTGGTCAAAGCCTCCCGTACAAATAAAAATCGAAAAAGTCAAATAAAGAGAGCCATGCGTGAAGCGTTCAAATAATTCGAAAGTAAAATTCTGTCTACTGACTTGACAGAAAATCCTAGAAGGTTTAGGTATTACATAAAATTCAGCAAACGGATCGAAGTCATCTGTCAAGACACTACGACGACAGTAGCGTCGAAATGGAGGATCACAGAAGTGAAAGCCGAAATACGAAATTCCTTTCTTCAAAACTGTTTCACTGAGGAACATCGTACTGAGCTTCTCCCTTTAAATTGTCGTACGAAAGTCATACGGACAGATATGGAAATAAGTGACCACTGGATGGAAAAATCAGCTGAAATTGCCCAACAGAGAGAAGGTCACTGAATCTGATGGGATACCAGTACAGTTCTACATAGAATGTGCGAAAAAACTCACTCCTCTTCTAGCAGCAATGTACTGTAGATTACTGTAGACACCGGAGGAGCGAAGCACTCCTAGTATTTCAAAAAAAAGCGCATTCCGTTCCAGCTTTCGAGAAGGGTCGTCGGACAGATGCACAGAACTATAGGCCCATATCTCGCAAATTTTATGGTGGCATGTTAATGAAATTTCTGGAGACTGAGGAACTGCTCTGCAGCAATCAATATAAGTTCCGCAAACAGCGAACGTGTGAAACCCAGCTCGCTCTGTTCCTCTACAAGATCCAGAAAGCAGCAAATACCGGTTGTTGCCGTGTTACCTGAATGCAGTGTTGCTTGACTTCCATATGTCATTCTATACAGTTCCACAATGCTGGCTAATAAAGTACGAGCGTGTTTAATATCAGACCACCTGTGAAGTAAAATTCAGGAAGACCTGCAGAGGACCGACGTTCGGTGCAGGGATTTGCAGTTGATCGCAACATAAATGTAAGATGTTATTTTATACATGTTGGATGTTGTGAACTCCGAAGCGTTAATGGTAGTTGGTGAATGACGCAATCAGCCACAAATACTTTTTGAATGTTTTATTTTAGTGCCATAACCGGTGTCGGGCTACCATGCCCATCTTCAGATGGCTAGTACTTTTCGTTACATAGATGTTTTCATGAACAGCATGTCGTATGCTCCACGCTGCACATTAATTTTTTTAATGCTCAATTTTTAATTTTAATATTTCCTGCAATTAACTTATGAACTGTAGTGATAACCAAAATACGTATATATAAATTTTTGCAGATATATGTATACTTAATCATACGCAGTCGGTCAGGTTTGAAGTATTTCGTCAGTTTCGTCAATAATTTTCACTCACAGTTAAAAAAGTCCCACTAAAAACAGTTTATCCTACTGTCTTTAAACAATGAGTTTATACTTAGGGTACAAACATTTTTCGATTATTAACGTGTTACATATTGCACATCCCACACATCATCTTTGCTCTCTTTACATCCTTGATCAGTATTTAATGAATGGTATCTTTGCCTCATGATAATCTTCACATTGTAAAGAAAAACAAGTGTAGAACACATGTGCGACGCTCAACGGGCATTTTAAGAATATTATGAAGTGTACCACAGCAACTTATTTACAATACGTGTGGTGGAGCTAGAAAACCACATGGATCACAACAAATTAAATCGCAAGCTCCTGGAACGAATGTAAGTGAACACAACTATTTTGCTCTCTCTCTCTTCGCGTCCCATTACATACCCCATCCACAAGGATCAGCTCAGTTTGCAGGTAAATATAAGTTTAATTTAGTGTTTTGTGTATGTATTTGTAATATTTTGTTATGTTTGTAAAATATTTAAAGTTTTGTATTTTTGATTTGTATGTTTCATGTTTGGAGAGAGCAGTGCAACTCGCGGAAACAGCATCTTCACTGCCGGAACGAGAAAGAAAACTGCTGGCCACTAGACGCCGCGGGTCAACGGCCAAAGAGCAGCAGAAGATCCTGTGACCGGGTTGATGCGTCGAACCTCCAACATTCAAATAAATTAAAATTTCTTTATTTTTCCATTGTAATGCTGTCACAGAATGTTTAGTTCATGTTGTATTTTGGTCAGGTCTGTTTTGTCGAGTCTGATGTTCACATCTGTATGTAGCATATACGAAGACAATAAAACAGTGTATGCTCTAAAGCTTAAATACGTGTTCGAGAATTATTTATGAAGAGTTATATTGAGGAAGAGTTATTACTGAATTTTTCCAAGATATTAATTTCCAGAAGAGTTTGATTTCGATTTTTTGAATCTTAAAGGTTTTACAGTCTGATTGTAATATGGGAAAAATAATATAACTTGCAAGAATATAATTTCCAAGAAGAAACAAACTACACTTAAATTTCAAAAGTTTGTGCAAACCAGTTGGACTGAGTGACGTAATTTTGCACAAACGACTCAAGTGAAGGTGTTTTAATTACAGTTTCGTTCAAGAATCTTTTATAGAGAACTTTAAAAAAATTTAAATAATTTTTTTGAAGTGTTTTGTAAACGACGTAGGTGACGAAGTCTGCACATGGTCATATTTCAAACAAAAATCATTGAGTCATACGCGTCGTTACACTACACCGCTCGTATGACTTAATGATTTTTGTTTGAAATGTGACCATGTGCAACGTCGTTTACGAAAACACTTTTATATAAAGTGGCACTAAACATTCGAATATTCTTGTGCAGTGTGGAGAAGACGACATGTTGTTGTTGTTGTGGTCTTCAGTCCTGAGACTGGTTTGATGCAGCTCTCCATGCTACTCTATCCTGTGCAAGCTTCTTCATCTGCCAGTACCTACTGCAATCTACATCCTTCTGAATCTGCTTAGTGTATTCATCTCTTGGTCTCCCTCTACGATTTTTACCCTCCACGCTGCCCTCCAATACTAAATTGGTGATCCCTTGATGCCTCAGGACATGTCCTACCAACCGACCCCGTCTTCTGGTCAAGTTGTGGCACAAACTTCTCTTCTCCCCAACCCTGTTCAATACTTCCTCATTAGTTATGTGATCTACCCATCTAATCTTCAGCATTCTTCTGTAGCACCACATTTCGAATGCTTCTATTCTCTTCTTGTCCAAACATACATGGCTACACTCCATACAAATACTTTCAGAAATGATTTCCTGGCACTTAAATCTATACTCGATGTTAACAAATTTCTCTTCTTCAGAAACGCTTTCCTTGCCATTGACAATCTACATTTTATATCCTCTCTACTTCGACCATCATCAGTTATTTTGCTCCCCAAATAGCAAAACTCCTTTACTTCTTTAAGTGTCTCATTTCCTAATCTAATTCCCTCAGCATCACCCGACTTAATTCGACTACATTCCAATATCCTCGTTTTGCTTTTGTTGATGTTCATCTTATATCCTCCTTTCAAGACACTGTCCATTCCGTTCAACTGCTCTTCCAAGTCCTTTGCTGTCTCTGACAGAATTACAAAACCTCAAAGTTTTTATTTCTTCTCCATGGATTTCTTCTCCATGGATTTTAATACCCACTCCGAATTTTTCTTTTGTTTCCTTTACTGCTTGCTCAATATACAGATTGAACAACATCGGGGAGAGGCTACAACACTGTCTTACTCCCTTCCCAACCACTGCTTCCCTTTCATGTCCCTCAACTCTTATAACTGCCATCTGGTTTCTGTACAAATTGTAAATAGCTTTTCGCTCCCTGTATTTTACCCCTGCCACCTTCAGAGTTTGAAAGAGAGTATTCTCTAAGTCTACAAATGCTAGAAACATAGGTTTGCCTTTCCTTAATCTTTCTTCTAAGATAAGTCGTAAGGTCAGTATTGCCTCACGTGTTCAAGTGTTTCTACGGAATCAAAACTGATCTTCCCCGAGGTTGGCTTCTACTAGTTTTTCCATTCGTCTGTAAAGAATTCGTGTTAGTATTTTGCAGCTGTGACTTATTAAACTGATAGTTCGGTAAATTTCACATCTGTCAACACCTGCCTTCTTTGGGATTGGAATTATTATGTTCTTCTTGAAGTCTGAGGGAATTTCGCCTGTTTCATACATCTTGCTCACCAGATGGTAGAGTTTTGTCAGGACTGGTTCTCCCAAGGCCGTCAGTAGTTCCAATGGAATGTTGTCTACTCCGGGGGCCTTATTTCGACTCAGGTCATTCAGTGCTCTGTCAAACTCTTCACGCAGTATCGTATCTCCCATTTCATCTTCATCTACATCCTCTTCCATTTCCATAATATTGTCCTCAAGCACATCGCCCTTGTATAGACCCTCTATATACTCCTTCCACCTTTCTGCTTTCCCTTCTTTGCTTAGAACTGGGTTTCCATCTGAGCTCTTGATATTCATACAAGTCGTTCTCTTATCTCCAAAGGTCTCTTTAATTTTCCTGTAGGCAGTATCTATCTTACCCCTAGTGAGATAAGCCTATACATTCTTACATTTGTCCTCTAGCCATCCCTGCTTAGCCATTTTGCACTTCCTGTCGATCTCATTTTTGAGACGTTTGTATTCCTTTTTGCCTGCTTCATTTCCTGCATTTTTATATTTTCTCCTTTCATCAATTAAATTCAATATTTCTTCTGTTACCCAAGGATTTCTACCAGCCCTCGTCTTTTTACCTACTTGATCCTCTGCTGCCTTCACTACTTCATCCCTCAAAGCTACCCATTCTTCTTCTACCTTATTTCTTTCCCCCATTCCTGTCAATTGCTCCCTTATGCTCTCCCTGAAACTCTGTACAACCTCTGGTTCTTTCAGTTTATCCAGGTCCCATCTCCTTAAATTCCCACCTTTTTGCAGTTTCTTCAGTTTTAATCTACAGGTCATAACCATTAGATTGTGGTCAGAGTCCACATCTGCCCCTGGAAATGTCTTACAATTTAAAACCTGGTTCCTAAATCTCTGTCTTACCATTATATAATCTATCTGATACCTTTTAGTATCTCCAGGGTTCTTCCATGTATACAACCTTCTTTCATGATTCTTAAACCAAGTGTTAGCTATGATTATGTTGAGCTCTGTGCAAAATTCTACCAGGCGGCTTCCTCTTTCATTTCTTAGCCCCAATCCATATTCACCGACTATGTTTCCTTCTCTCCCTTTTCCTACACTAGAATTCCAGTCACCCATGACTATAAAATTTTCGTCTCCCTTCACTATCTGAATAATTTCTTTTATTTCATCATACATTTCTTCAATTTCTTCGTCATCTTCAGAGCTAGTTGGCATATAAACTTGTACTACTGTAGTAGGTGTGGGCTTCGTATCTATCTTGGCCACAATAATGCGTTCACTATGCTGTTTGTAGTAGCTTACCCGCATTCCTATTTTCCTATTCATTATTAAACCTACTCCTGCATTACCCCTATTTGATTTTGTGTTTACAACCTTGTAGTCACCTAACCAGAAGTCTTGTTCCTCCTGCCACCGAACTTCACTAATTCCCACTATATCTAACTTCAACCTATCCATTTCCCTTTTTAAATTTTCTAACCTACCTACCCGATTAAGGGATCTGACATTCCACGCTCCGATCCGTAGAACGCCAGTTTTCTTTCTCCTGATAACGACATCCTCCTGAGTAGTCCCCGCCCGGAGACGACATACTATTCATCAAAACACCTATGTAACGAAAAATATTAGCATGGTAGCCCGAACCCGGTTATGGCACTAAAATGAAGCATTTAAAAAGTATTTGTGACTGGTTGCGTCATTCACCAATTATAAGTTTAAGATTTTTGATATTGCGCGTAAATAGGGGCAAAGAGCCATTATTTTCTGATTACACGATTGCAGAACAATCGCTGGAAGCTGTCACACCCAGAAACTACCGAAGAGTATCCAGACTGAGCGATTTAAAGTGGAACAACAGCATAAAACTAATCAGACGTAGGGCAGACGCTCGACTGAGATGTATAGAAACAATCATCAGGAATTGTAGCACATTCACAAAGAACGCAGGATACAAAATCTCGTTTGATCAATACATGAATATTGCTCATCAGTTTAGAACCTGTATCAGATACGATTGGCAGAGGTGACAGAGAAGAGCAACTGCGTTTCGTTATACTTTTTTTAGCAATGGTAGACGTTCCATAAGAGCCGTTCTGCATAATGCGCAGTGTAATGTTAAAATTGCAAGAACATACGTTCCTAGAAGGATTAATCAAAATATTGCTTCCTCGGACGTTTTTCTCGCCGCAAGACCGTGGAAGTAAAATTAGAGAGATTGTAGACCACGCAGAGGCTTGCCAATAATCGTCCTTTCCGTGAAATATTCTCGATTGGACCAGGAAAGGGGAAAGTGACAGTGGTACGGAAAATACTCTCTGCCACACGCAATAAGGCCTTTGTGGTGTACTGATGTCGACCTAAATGTAGAAGTACTTATAACTATTTTCCATTTCTTTACCAGGCAAATCCTGATATGAAAATTAGTTCCACATGCGGATTCGAACTGGCTGTCTTCCCGTCGGTTATTATACTGTAGTTACGGACATGCTTCGTTCTGTTGTGCAGAATGCAATGCTGCGCTTTCAGACTCTTCTGGAGACTGATGGGCTTCATATTGAGCCCCTTTTGTAGCAGTAATAGCACCGGTACGTAATGGTTTGATGTATCGTAGCAGGACATAAAATGTTTTCCAATTGAATCTATTGTGCATTATTTCTCTTCCCCATCTCCTTGATATTAATCCTACCAAGTCTGGTACTCGTACGGTAATTAGTTTCCGTTTTATGACTTGTTAAACAGGGAAAGGTTACTTATAACCCGATACATGATTAGCAAATTTACAGAAAATCTCCGAGTTCTCGCCCAAATATTCTTCTACCATTGTTCCTAAGACGTGGGGTCTATAAAAGCATACGATTATCATGTTTGATCCACCTTTAAACCATATCTTTACCCAAATTATTTTGCTTCAAAATCTGTAATAACCTCACTAGATATTATCATATTATTTACGACTATGAACAAGTATCATCCACCGGTATTCCGCCTGTCTTTGGGGTACACATTCCAGTCAGATTTTAAAATTCCATTCCTACTAACATCTGCTTCCAGCCAGCTTCCCCTCGTTAGTATTATGTGGGCATTAGTACCATTTACAAGCGAGACAAGTTCTGGAACCTTTCTATAAAGACTTCTAAACTAATACTATATTGTTCAGCGCTTTTAATGACGTTAGCCGCATTTGAGCATTGAAATGTATCAATGGTAACAGCAGAAAATCTGTGCCAAACCGGAACTCGAACCCGGATTTCCCGCTTTACGCTAGCGATCGCCTTGATCGCCTCGGCCATCCGTGCACGCTTCGCTTCCGACCCAGATTCCCAGCCTGTCACTCACTACTGACAGAGTGACGGCGGCCCATGAACCCACACTCGCAGTCCCTGATTCCCATAACAGATCGGGCACGGTGTGCACCCGCACTGAAAATAGTATTGCTGATCGTTGTCATCCTATTTATTTAAGTTGGCGACAACCAACGATCCTGTCTACTTCATTGTAGTCACGTGCCACGTATGTATTAGTACTGCCTTTTTAAAAAATGGCACCAGAATACTATCTCATGAGAGGTAAGACGTGATGATACAGGATGTCTGTAACGTACCATTGTGCCATCAGTTATCTCTCAGTGACTGTCAGACGTGGCTTGAAGTCATACCCGATGGTTCCTCACACCACAGCGTCAGGAGTAACACTGATGTGGCTCACCAAAACACCGGAAGAACTCGAGCTCTCCAAGGTCGCCCCATACTCGCCTACGACGGTCATCCCGAGCTGTGCAGAATTGCAATTCATCACTGAAGACAATGCGACGCCATTCGTTATCAGTCCACGCTTCTCGGACACGGTAGCACTCGAAACGTAGAAGTCTGCACTGTGGTGTTAACAGCAACCTACGAAGGGGGTGGTAATTATCTAGTCCTGCTGTTGGTAGTCTCCGACCAGTGGTGCAGGAGACAGCTGTTCTCGGATGCCAAGTGTTGTTGTTGTTCTTGTGGTCTTCAGTGCAGAGACTGGTTTGATGCAGCTCTCCATGCTACTCTATCCTGTGCAAGCCTCTT
The DNA here is from genome assembly GCF_023864345.2 of Schistocerca serialis cubense. Taxonomy (NCBI): domain Eukaryota; kingdom Metazoa; phylum Arthropoda; class Insecta; order Orthoptera; family Acrididae; genus Schistocerca; species Schistocerca serialis. Next base: position 443,461,735 of record NC_064643.1, read on the forward strand.
CATCTCCGAATAACTTCTGCACCCTACAACCTTCTGAATCTGCTTAGTGGATTCATCTCTTGGTCTCCCTCTACGATTTTTAGCCCCCCCCCCCCGCCTCCCCCCCCCCCCACGCTGCCCTCCAATACAAAACTAGTGATCCCTTGATCCCTCAGAATATGTCCTACCAACCGATCCCTTCTTCAAGTCAAGTTGTTCCACAAACTCCTCTTCTCCCCAATCGTATTCAGTATCTCCTCATTAGTTATGTGATCTACCCATCCAATCTTGATCATTCTTCTGTAGCACTACATTTTGAAATCTTCTATTCTCTCCTTGTCTAAACTATTTATCGTCCACGTTTCACTTCCAGACAGGGTTACACGCCATACAAATACTATCGGAAAAGGCTTCATGACACTTAATTATACACTCGATGTTAACAAATTTCTCTTCTTCGGAAACGCTTTCCTTGCCGTAGCCAGTCTGCATTTTGTATCCTCTCTACTTCGACCGTCATCAGTTATTCTGCTCCCCAAATAGCAAACGCCCTCCCCCTTCCGTCCCTCCCTATAAACCATGTACCTCGCCGTTGGTGGGGTGGCTTGCGTGCCTCAGCGATACAGATAGCCGTATCGTAGGTGCAACCACAACGGAGGGGTATCTGTTGAGAGGCCAGACAAACGTGTGGTTCCTGAAGAGGGGCTGCACCCCTTTCAGTAGTTGTATGGGCAACAGTCTGGATGATTCACTGATCTGGACTTGTAACATTAACCAAGACGGCCATGCTGTGCTGGTACTGTGAACGGCAAGGGGAAACTACAGTCGTAATTTTTCCCTAGGGCATGCAGCTTTGCATTTGGTTAAATGATGCCAGGTTAAGGGGTTAAAATGTGCTTGGTGCACAATGTAGCGATCCCGCTTTGTTGTGGTCAAATTTAATCGACCATAACCTTGACGACCAGTATATCTGCCCTCAAGTTTCTAGGCAGTCCAACATCGGGACACTGTCACATCGAAAGGCACCACAAATCTGGGTATTGCACATTTTGATCAGTTGTCCGACTGGAGGACCAAAATGAGGCTCGTTTCAGATTTTGTCAGGTGCTGATAACGCTGTCTCATACGAGTGCGTGTCATATCCGTGTCCTTAACAGTGATTGCTCAACATATGATGCTGTTCATGATCCCTATATACCGAAAGAGACCTGGTAGCAGCACCAGATACGAACACACTCAGGTGGCCGTTCTACCTCTCACAGAGAACTGCAACTCTAATCATTTACACACCCACCAAAGGCGTGTACTTGTACGACGTTACATTGACATCCAACTATGTCTTCTGGGTGTCAGGCAGATTATATTCGTCTGCAGTGGTCTCAATTTCCCTGTGTAATTCAAAGTTCGCTTTTGGTATCACATAACCGATAGTCCTGAAAAATTTTCTGTGGGATTTATATGTATTCATGTATCTATTTCACCAGGAAAGGCGAGTAATACGGATTAACCTGTGGGGCCGGATTATAGAGCACTACCAGGTCTAAGGATATCTCATATATATATATATATATATATATATATATATATATATATATATAAAAATCAATTATATCTATTCTTCATAATGTAAGCATCTAAAATTTTATGTCTGTTACATTTATGAACTACGTACCCACTACTGTCACCATATAGGGACTGAAAGGTTGAATCCAATATTACTTAGATAACTACAACCATGAGTAAAGTGGAGAAATCATATCTATACCAACCCCTTGTAAGCAAAATGGGAAATATTTTCTGCACTAGGGTGACTTTATTTAACTAACTTCATCTCTTGCACCAACTTGAAGTAGGGTGCTAACTTGTGATACACTGAGTTGCCATATCTGTATGAAATCCACAACCCCCAGTTATCGACGGGCTGGTCTGCAACACCACCCAGTCAAATACTCTGTTCCACAGGTTGTCTCTCACATCTGAGAATGATCCCTGTTAGTATTTGAGTAACACAGCATGTGATTCTTAAAACATACACAACAAAATTTACACAATTAGCAGACAAACGTAATACAAAACTATTTTTAAAAACTGATTAAGTTTGTGTCACAATATCGGATCCAAATGAATCATGCGGTATCTGAGGTGAAATATTTATACAGTTCATCCTGTTCATAAAATGTCTGTCTTTCCAAATTTAAATGTAGGCGACGACACCCATGCAGTTTTTGATAAGAGTTGTAACTGTGTAACTGTTTTTCACAGTGAAATGAGAATAGCGATATTTCCAATGGTTTGGGGGACAGTCAAGAGTGTCAGAATATGCAAAAACTGAAAAAAAATCTTACCTTCTTCACTCTTCTCCACACTGATTGAGAAGCTGTCATCAACATATCCTTTATTTTTCAGTTGTATCAGCAGCTGCATGAAATCCTTCCTGATAACGCCAGCCTCCTCTCTGTGTTTTACTGTGTCCTCGACGACTCGCGTGAAGTACTCTGTGATGTCCTTAGGCGTGAAGGCCACAGGTACCAGTTTGCGCAGCTTGGGGTTGAAAAATCCCAGCGCCTGGGTCATGTAGGTACGGAGAGATGGCTTGAAGAAGCGCCTGCCCCACTGCCGGAATTCCGCCTCAGGATTGTGCTGACTGTCGACATTGATCCCAAAGGCACAAGAGGCTATGACGTCGGTGGAGTAGCGGGCAATCAATTCGCGCACTTCCACGACCTTGCCCGCCGATGTGACGTCAGACAGAACGCGTGCGCAGTCCTGGACGATGCCGAACATGGCCCGCATCTTGCCCGACGTGAACGTGGGCGTCAGCTTCTGTCTCAGAGACTTCCATTTGGTGCCACCGAGGAAGAATAAGTGTGCTGATAGGTGATCTGTCTCCTCGTCTATGTAGATGCCCCGGTCAGGGAAATAGTTAAAGTCCTTCACCATGATCGTCTTTATTAGATCTGGGTCTCGAAAGATGAGAATTGGACTGTTTATTGTGTAAATACCCACTACACTCTTTCCTTTGCCTTCAAAATACATGTCTCGCATACCCTCGCCTGGACTTTTTCTCATGAGCGTCGTATCCCAGGCATTCCCTAGTGGAAAGGATGGCTCTAAATAGGGCAGTCCCTTCTTCTTCCAATAGGTATAATTAATTTTGAATGTGACGTAGATAATCACAAAAATTGTGGACAGTAGAGCTAACATTTCATTCATCCAGGAATCAAAGATAACAGCCATTTTGGTTCCTGCAAAAACAAATGAAGCGTATGATCAGAAATATGTTCAGAGTCTTTTTGTGTCATAATATTTAATTTCTTATGTATCACAGTCAAATACATTGTGCAAGTCCATACTATCAGTGGTTAGCCATAAAACGAATCCCTCTACTGTTTGTTGCTGATTTCTTAAAGTAGAGGGTAAATTAAAATCACTCTATATCCAATCATGATTTAGTCACGCTGGTTTGCTGCTTTCACAATGCCATTCAACAACAAATAATGTTCCTGCATGTGGAAATAAAGTTAAACTTCATCTACTCACCGATTCTGATTTAAAAAAATGCATGAACACTCTACTGCTGGATATCTAAAAGTATGCAGGTACTGTTTGCTGTCACTCATAAAATGTAGCATGTAATACTTGTATACACAGGATCAACTTTACATTATTAAAGGCTTTATGTATTGTTTTGGTTTCCTCTATATGTTCTTTGTTGTTAGTGATTATACAGCCAGAAGGGATATCATCATTGTTAATATGGTCCAAAAATAAATCCTTATTTCTAACTGCATATAATTTTCTTATATTAAATTTTATCTAGAATAACTAGCATGTCTGGTAGACTATAGTATGTTTATTGAGATTCAGAAAGGCTACAAGCAGTTCTAGCTTCTTAATTACAGAAGAAAGAATAAATTTGTTGATTCACACTTCCAAGACAGGTCATATTCCACGTCTATTGGAGTACTGGGTGTTGGTCATAGTACTGGACAACATAAAGTGTAAAATGAGATGCTAAGCAGCAGAGCAGTACAATAATCTTTAATGTTCGTTTGCATCATACTTCAACCAGCGGAAAAGTAGGAGCGCAAAAAAGGTGAATACGCTCCTGTTTAAAAAACTCCTACTGAATAGTGGAATACCACATTCCTCAGCACCTTTAACAATATTCACAAAAATTTTGTCATGCGAAAATATTCGCTCTGTTTTTAACATGCAGCTCACCTCTCACTCGCAAAAGCTCCCCTAATTATAGCTCGCTCACACCCACTAGTCCACACTCAGTTGCCCAGTCTCACTCACTCATTCAATCCAAGCCACTGTCATTATTTCCCTGTGTCTCTGTACCTGCCGCTGTGTCCTGTCTCACAGTCGCAGATTCCTTCGTTCTGTCCTACTACTGCAATCTGCTCTCGGTGTCGCTGTCTCACTCTTGCTCTCTCTCTTACTGCTGCTATCTCATTTATTCCTTCTCAGAGCTGCTGTCTTCTCTCACTGTCATTATCTCGCTCTTCCTCGTTGTCATCGTCATGGACTCTCTATCTCATTATCACTGACTACCATTCACTTTCATTTTCTCCTTCTCTTTATTTCTCTCCCACTGGCACTGTCTACTTTATTCTACTCCTAGCACAGTTCTGTCAGGTCAACCATGTTCCACTGCCACCGTGTCCCTCCCTTTCTCTCACATTGCCGTTGTCTCTTTCGTTCTTCTGTATCACAACCATTGTATACTATCTTTCAGCTTTTATTGCTTTTCCGTCCCTTTCCCTCCGTACTGTCTCCTTCTCTCTCAGTATAAAAATCCTCGCATATGTTCACAGGTCATACTTTTTGTGAACATTTTTAAAGGTGTTGGAGAAGGTAGAATGAGGAAGCTGGTACCCCGCTTTTCAGCCAGTCTTTTAAACAGGAGAATATTCGCCTTTTTTGTGTCCCTATAGTAGCAATTTTCCGATGGTTTCCTTCTTTTCGCTGCTACAGCAGGGCATATCACCCGAATGAAAAGAACTGTATGGGTCAGTAAGATGTTGACAGTTTACTTATGTGAAACCGAAATAAAGCGAAACTAATTTTACACCTCAGACCGGACGTTAAGAATTTTGCATTTGATTCAGTACTACCCTCTATACGATGGGGTTTTCAGAACCTTTCTGATGACAACGGAGTCACTTTACAGCATATTTCTCCGAGGTTCGCCTCTTTATAAACTACTTTTTCGCCTGACATCGGATTTAACGGGCGTATTTTAGTGTACGAGTGCAGTAACATGGAACATTTGAGTCTCTGAAACAGCTAAGTAAGTCAAGAAAATTTTCAAGGTTGTTCAGCTTGGGATCTTAGGAATTTATCGTAAAAATGTCAGTCATTTTCTGTGCATAACCGTCTTGGAATCCGATACTCTGTTATGGCACCCAAAAACCAATTTTTGGGGTGTTTCTTGGTAATGTACAAAGATTTTTGAAAATGAGGAGATGGTACTTCTGGACAAAAACCTAGAGAGTATATTGTTCCAGCTTGGATATAAAAAATGAATCTCCTGCAGTATGTCCCATAACTGCTGTTTCTGTTTGAAGTGAAGTTGATTCATCGGCTCAAAGTTCCAGAAAGGAAAACTTAAGAACTAAAATGTAATTGCTGCAAGAGAAAACTGACATTTACAAAACAAAGTAGATTCATTGTTATCTGAAGCTAAAAACAGTGGAACTTCATAGTTTGCACATTTGAATAGCAATTAATTTAAAAGCTTAAGAGTATATGAGATGTTTTGATTTACAGATTTACCACAACTTGTTGCATTAGCGTTTCCTTCCATAATAGTCTTCATTTAGCTGACTAGATTACTTCCGTACCGTAAGAACGTCCTTTCGAGCCGCAGTAGTAAGCTGTTGTTGTTTCGCGTTTCCACGGTTTCAATATGGCCTCGACAGCAACGCTTAACTGCATACTTAGTAGGGGACACGCTCTCTGCTTTTCTTTCCACATGCTGTTACTTTGCGGATTTTGCTGTGAATGTCGTAGTCAATGCGAACATTTTAAGTAATCGTAGCGAATTAATTTATGAATTTTTATTCCACTTGTTGCGAGCTGTCATCACCGATGGTAGTGGTAAGCGAAAAATTCTACATAAGCAAGCGAGACACGTAATTTGCAGGATACACGCTTTCTTCGACCGCAAAGCACGTGTATGCGCGTACCGCAGCTGTCGCTTTGAACCGCCGACTGTGTAACTCCGTCCGTGCCTCTACCAGCGAGAACCACTGTCGTTCGTGAATCGGACCGTAGTTGCCAACAAAACAGTTACGTGATACAAACAGATCGCCGGGTTTCTGTTTGACCATGGAGGACTGGATTGTGTTGGGCTGTTCGAGACTAAATACTTTTTACACAAAATCAGAGTCGTCATTAAAATAGAATTTCGCAATTTCAAGTTGTTCAGTTTATTCAAAACCTATCTACTTCCAGCCTATCTTCATCATCTGTTAATGAACATAAATAATATTATAGCGCTCAAATACGACAGGTAGTAGATTTGGTCACATTTCTTGATAACGTACGAGGGGTAGTCATAAACCTTCAGTTACAACCGTGCTATTGATTTTTTGTCTGTTTGCAGGTACATATGCAGCCTTGGAACACACTGAAATCCCCACACTGCAGTACTCTAGCACTGCGCTAGACGTGGTGTGACAAGAAGGCCCAGACAGTTACACCACATCCTACCGGTCAGTTTGCTGGTGAGTCAATATTATGCCAATATGATGACCTATGCTGAACTGCATTACTGTTAAATATTGTTGTTTTAGCTGAAAAGTGTTGGACTTGTATGCTCAATGTTCTGTTTGTATTCTGTTTCACATCCAGAAAAGGCGCCACAACTTGCAGTCGGCAGCATCTTCGACGCCGCCGTCAATGACCGTGAGGTGGCCGCTGTTGTCCTCCGCGCGGAGGCCGTCGTTCCAGAGAAGATCTTGTCGACGCGTGTTATCGCCTTTGACTTAAGTCAGATTAATGAATCAAAATAATTGTTGAAATATCTTGTAATAATGGAGAGTTATGCTGGAAATGGGAAAATGCCATGTCTAGGATCAGCTCTTGATTAAAACTGACACTAAGAATATAGCTGTTAGTTAATGCCTTCTGATGTCCGCCCCTGGTAGCTGAGTGGTCAGCGTGGCGGAATGTCATACCTAACGGCCCGGATTCGATTCCCGGCTGGGTCGGGATTTTCTCCGCTCAGGGACTGGGTGTTGTGTTGTCCTTATCATCATAATTCCATACCCATCGACACGCAAGTCGCCGAAGTGGCGTCAACCCGAAAGACTTCCACCAGGCGAACGGCCATTGGTGCAATGTAGGAAAAAGCCAAGGAGTTTTACTAATGTTTCATAGCCCAAAGCTGAATCTTCCTCTCCCTCAACTGCCGAACTTGAAATAAGTTAATCAAAACAATCCTTTGAGTTAATTCAATTTTCGTTGTGGCACCCCTCTGGAAAAGGTCTTTTAAGGTCAAGATTTAGTGCTGTCCACACATGTTCGAAAGTGTTCATTACTACAGCTCATACTTGTCTTATAACTTATTCAAAAAGCAGCGTGGCGCCAAACCAAAGTGGCGCAGTCCACTGATGAAAGGGAGTATCTTATGGTAATTCGTTTTCGCAGTCTATGATGTAGTAGTGAAAGGGTGTCGGAACAATTCGCCAGCATATGACACGGTGGTGTGGTTGGTTGTACCGACGCTTTGTGTGTGGTCAAGCAGGCCACAACGACGAATTATGATGTCCGTTTTAATAAAAGAAGCTTTCAAATAATCTGTGGAATATGTAACCAACTAAATTACTAACCCATCTCTCTGTAAAGAACCGGGAATCGCAAGGAGTAGAGACCCTGGAGATGGCAGACCATTGTACTCGTATTAGAATCGAGACAACAGCTAGCGGAAAAGTGAAAATCAGTCATGAGTCAGTTTTCAGTATACTGCACGACACTGTAATCACGATTAAAGTCGCCGCGCTTTAGCTGTCTGATGACCATGAATGGTTGCTGGGGATATCACTGTGAGTCTGAAACAGAGGAGCAAAGTAAGCAGTGCAAACACGTGAAGACCCGGCCATTATCACGCGAGATGATGTTGAAAGCATCTGTGATTGCCATAGTGTGGTCCTAACAGATTATATTTGTAAGGAGCAGACCATCTCATGACCACACTACCGAATCTCCTGACGATGTCACGCGAGAGCCTATCGAGAAACTGTCCACGACATCGTCCCAGCTCATTCGACACATGAGTCACACCGCTTCGTTCGCCTATATAATTCTGCCGCACGCAGCTACCCCCTCCCCCCCCATTCCCTCCCCCCTTCCCCCCCGCCGCCCTTCTGTGTTCTCCTTATATAAGGAGATTCTTGGATAATGAGCTAGTGAGTGATAAAATAACGAAGAGGTGATTTTAGAGGTGAAAGCTTTCCTGTGCAGGAAAAAAAATCTTAAACCAAGGTCCCCGACAAGTCATCCATCCTTGAGAAAAATGTTTCGCATAGGACGCCAAGTTTCATGGCGGCAGCTTCATTTTTTCCTGGAAGATAATTAAAATTTCCTGACTATCCTCGAGTGAGACGTTTATATTTGTGCAAGGGGCGATCAAAGAGTTTTCCTTTGAGGACACTGCTGTAGCGTATGTGCAATGTAGCGTGACTTCGATGTGGGTATATAAGCAATGAAATATAAACAAGGCATAACTGTGGCATTCGAGTCTTCCCGACGTGCCTGCAGTGAATCGGGAAACTTTCGAAGTCTGGCTACGTTGTTAAGAAATGCGTCCGTACAGGACTAACGTACTGTTACTCTTCTTTTCGCTGCCGAATGGCAAACACTGGCACACAACCATCGGAGAATAAAGAATGCGTGTGCGGCAGCATGTCCCGTGCAGGTCGCGATTCGGCACAAGGCGCCAGTCGATCTGAGCGAGAAGCCTCAAACGGAAGACACTCGAGCACCCATCCTACACTCCTTATCTCTACCGTACGAATATCACAACTTCGGTCCCTTAAAGAAAGCCCTCAGGGGTCGACGATTCCTGTCGGAGGGGGATGTGTAGCAGGCCTATACGGACTTCTTCACACAGCAGAACACTGTGTTTCACGATATGACGCGTCGATGGGATGCCTCCCTCAATGCTTACGACGATTTTGCCTGACAGTACGTCGATTCTGGACTCTACAGTCTTTGAACGGAAACGTTTTCATCGCCTCTTGTAGTAGTTCTCAAAGTAGGCGTATTTGACACATAAAATTGCATAATAAGCTCACAAACCTACACATAGGAAAAATACATTGAAAGAAATGCACAATCGAAATTTTAGCTGCTAAGGCGCAGTGCAAGTGTTTATAAAGAATGGTATAAAGTTACTCATATTTGCCACACGAAGGGCCGCTTATAACAGTGGTTTGTAAATTGCTTCCTGCAGAGCGCGAAAATCGGCAAATAAACAGGGGTAGCTGTGCCAGCTGAACGTAGCACCGCGTAACGCGAAGTCCAAAGCGCTCTCACACGAATTTTAAGCACTTACTCGCAGCAAAACTGCCTCAAATCATTGATGGTTTCTTGCGTGTTTGAGTACTTACTAGGCACAACCTTTTATTTTAATGGAGTATAGCGTAGAGTACCGTTGTTGTTATCGACCCTTGTATCGACCCACGTATCGTTTTGTTTGTTTTGGTTAGAACAGCTCAGTGTCGGTTAGACCGTGAGTGAGAGAGCACCGCGAGTTCCTGCTGCTGATAAGGCGAGTACACTGTCAGTTTATTACATATTTTTACGAGCTTCAAAGAGGAGCGACTTCAGTAATGGATAGGAACAGTGATTGCCATGTACAGATGCGAACTGAGCTGTTGATCCTTCGCTCACAGCTCCAGGCTGTGTTGGCTTCTGTCACACAGCTTGAGGCGGCTCCCAAGGGGAATCTGTGTGGGCTTTGGACACAGGGATGTGAGGGACATTGAGCATGTCCCACGTGTCCGCCGATCGGTCTATTGCTATGGCTGCCCCAGGTACTGCCTGCACTGATGTTGATGCCTGACCTGTGGTCGAGTGGGAGATCATTCCGAAGTCTGGCAGGCAGTGAAAGACTTTCGGAGGGGTCAATCGTAGGACCTCTCTGGTTTTTTGACAAACAGGTTTCTGGCGTTATGTTTGGCTGATGTAGTCTCCGGGCTGGATGCAGTCGTCCACCCTGTTACAGAGGAAGCGTCTCAGCCCACAAGGTCTGGCAATTCGCAGAGGGTGGGTTTTCTGGTGGTTGGGAGCTCCAATGCTAGGCACATAATGGGGCCCCTTAGGAACATGGCTACAAAGGGGAAGGAAGCCAGTGTGCACTCCGTCAGCATACCAGGGGGAGTCATTCTGGATGTGGAAAGGGTGCTTGCGGATGCCACGAAGAGTACAGGGCGCAGTCAGTTGCAGACGGTAGTCCATGTCAGTACCAATGACGTGTGTCGCTTTGGATCGGAGGAGATTCTCTCTGGTTTCGGGCGGCTAGAGGAATGGTAAAGACTGCCAGTCTTGCTTCCGAGATTGAGGCTGAACTCACCATCTGCAGCATCGTCGACAGAACCGACTGTGGTCCTTTGGTGCTGAACCGAGGGGAGGGCCTGAATCAGAGGCTCATACGATTCTGTGACCGTGTAAGCTGCAGATTCCTTGACTTGCGCTATCGTGTGGTGGCTTTCCAGGTTCTGCTTAATAGATCAGGAGTCCATTGCACACAGGAAGCCGCTATACGGGTAGCGGGGGACTGTGTGGAAGGGACTGGGTGGTTTTTTAGGTTAGAGGGTCTCAGGAAACCACAGAAATGGCGTTCTTCTAAAAAGGGGCAGGTAAAACACAGTAAGGTATTTGTAGAAACGATCGGTATTGTAGTTGTAAATTGTCGCAGCAGTGATGGGAAAGAACTAGACCTCCAAGCCGTAATAGAAAGCACTGAAGCTCCAATAGTTATAGGTACGGAAAGCTGGCTAAAGCCGGAAATAAGTTCAGCCGAAATTTTTTTAGACGACCTAACAGTGTTCAGATAGGATAGATTAAATACAGTTGGTGGTGGAGTATTTATTGCTGTCAAAAGTAGTTTGCCTTGTAGTGAAATTGAAGTAGACAGTACCTGCGAAATGGTATGGGTAGAGGTTATACTTGACAATCGGATTAAACTATTAATTGGGTCGTTTTACCGACCGCCCGACTCAGAAGATATAGTTGTTGAACAGTTCAAAGAAAACTTGAGTCTCATTTCAAATAGGTACCCCACTCATAAAATTATAGTCGGTGGTGACTTCAATCTTCCCTCGATATGCTAGAAAAATTATAGTTTTAAAGCCAGCGGCAACCATAAAACGTCATCCGAAATTGTACTGAATGCTTTCTCAGAAAACTATTTTGAACAATTAGTTCATGAGCCCACTCGAAGCGTAAATGGTTGCCAAAGCATACTCGACCTCTTAGCACAAATAATCCTGGACAAATAGGGAGTATCATGAGGGGCGAATACAGGGATTAGCGACCACGAGGCAATTGCTGCTAGGCTGAATACCGTAACATCTACAACCATGAAAAAGGACGCAAAGTACATCTATTTAAAAAAGCTGATAAAAATGCTCTAAACGCCTTTTTAAGAGACAGTCTCCACTCCTTCCGATCTGATCATGTAAGTGTAGAAAAGTTGTGGAATGTTTTCAAAGAGATAGTATCATCAGCACTTGAGAGACATATACCATATAAATTAATAAGTGATGGTACTGATCCCCCATGGTACACAAAACGGGTCAGATTGCTGTTGCAGAAGAAACGAAAAAAGCATGCCAAACTTAAAAGAACGCAAAATCCACAAGACTGGCAAATTTAGTAATATAGCGTGTACTTCAATGCGAGATGCTTTTAATAATTTCTGTCTCGGAAACTGGCAGAAAACCCAAAGAGATTGTGGTCATACATAAAGCACACCAATGGCAAGACGCAATCAATTCCTTCACTGCGCAATAATAACGGTGAAGTCACTGATGACAGTGCCACTAAAGCAGAGTTATTCGACACTGTTTTCCGAAATTTCTTCACCGAAGAAGAGAAGTAAATATTTCTGAAGTTCATTCAAGAACAACTGCCAAGACGAGAAACATAGAAGTTGATATCCTCGGCGTAGCAAAGCAGCTTAAATCACTTAATAAAGGCAAGGCCTCCGGTCAAGACTGTATACCAGTCAAGTTCCTTTCAGAATATGCTGGTACAATAGCTCCATATTCAACAGTTATATACAACACAGAAAGATCCATACCTAAAAACTGGAAAATTGCTCAAGTCCCACTAATACCCAAAAAGGGAAATAGGAGTAATCCGTTGATTTACAGGCCCATATCACTAACGTCGATGTGCAGTAGGGTTTTGGAACATATACTGTGTTCGAGCATTATGAATTAACTCGAAGAAAACGATTTATTGACACATAGTCAGCACGGATTTAGAAAACATCGTTCTTGGGAAACACAACTAGCTCTTTATACTCATGATGTAATGAGTGCTATCGACAGGTGATGTCAAATTGATTCCATATTTTTAGATTTCCAAAACGTTTTCGACACCGTTCCTCACAAGCGTCTTCTCACCAAACTGCATGCCTATGAAATATTGCCTCAGTTGTGCGACTGGATTCGTGACTTCCTGTCAGAAAGGTCACAGTTCGTAGTAATAGACGGAAAGTCATCGAGTAAAACGTAAGTAATATCCGCCGTTCCCTAATGAATTATTATGGGCCCTCTACCGTTTCTGATCTATATAACGACATAAGGGCCAATCTGAGTAGCCATCTTAGATTATTTGCAGGTGATGCTGTCATTTACTGTTTTGTAAAGGCACCAGATTGCAAAATGATTTAGATAAGATATCTTTATGGTGCGAAAAGTGACAGCTGACCCTGAATAAAGAAAAATGTGAAGTTATTCACATGAGTACTACAAGAAATCCGCTAAATTTCGATTACGCGGTAAGTCACACAAATCTGAAAGCTGTAAATTCAACCAAATACTTAGGGATTACAGTTACAAATAACCTAAATTGGAACGATCACATAGATAATGTTGTGGGTAGAGCAAGCCAAAGACGGCGATTCATTGGCAGAACACTTAGAAGGTGCAATAAGTCTACTAAAGAGACTGCTTACACCACGCTTGTCCGCCCTATTCTGGAGTATTGCTGTGCGGTGTGGGATCCGCATCAGGGGGACTGACGGATGACGTCGAAAAAGTTCTAAGAAGGGTGTCTCGTTTTGTACTATCGCGAAATAGGGGAAATAGTGCCACAGACATGATGCGTGAATTGGAGTGGCAATCATTAAAACAAAAGCGTTTTTTGTTGCGACGGGATCTTCTCATGAAATTTCAAACACCTGTTTTCTCCTCCGAATGCGAAAACATTCTGTTGACACCTACCTACATAACGAGAAGTAAGGGCTCGCACAGAAAAATTTTAGTGCTCGTTTTTCCCGCGCCGTTCTAGAGTGGAATGGCAGAGAGACAGCTTGAAGGTGGTTCATTGAACCCTCTGCCAGGCACTTTATTGTGAATAGCTGTGTAATAACGTAGATGTAGATGTTTTGAACAACTTGCATCAATCGGGTCTTTAAATTGTAGACATGAAATGTTTGATAACAGTTCTTGTAGCACAGTTGTAATGATAATTTTTAAGGAACCTAGTTTATTCGTTGTAGTTGTCACAAAAAATGTGAAGTGTGTCTTTGATGTCGGAAACAAGAATTTTCCTTACACCAGGCACACATGATAAACGAAAAATTAATGGACTTCACGGTAATTACTACTTTTATTTAGGCAAAATTGGGATGGAGGAAGAAATCGTCATGACTGTTGTTCTGCATATTATGGTGCGTACCAGGCATATTTCCTCAAATTCATAAAACGTGGTGATGCAAACTGACAATGCACAAATGTCTCAAGTTTAGCAATTCCGATCGGCTGATAAACCTGAAATGACAAGGAGCTGTCGGAAATTTTATTAACTGACAATTTTCTGGAAAAGGCTTCACACTGTATAAAAATCTTTAGATTACACTATTAGTTCTTGTTGGTATCCAAATTGTATTAAAAATCTTCTCGTCATCTTCCTAAAGACAGAGGTTTTATTATGTCCAGGCCAAGAGTCCAACAAAAGCAAATTATTTTCTGCAACTGGTAAGAAGGTGTAGCGCATATAATATTGAAGCTTATTCTCTCCCAGTTTTCCTGCTTTTACTACGTCGATTACAAGATTTTTACAACTAAACAGTAATTTTTTAAATTTTTGGTCATAATTTGCTCTGAGGTTGCGGAAGAAAAATTTAAAGTTGCGGAAACAGTAATCCATTGATACTTGTAACTGGCATTGTCGTATACGAATGTGCCACAGCTTTCATCGCCTTCAAAGCGACTCTGCCTTTTTCGCTCGAAATGATAAAGTGCGTTTTGTTGGCAGTTCTTGCATGAAACCTGACTGACTGGCTAAATACACGTTCATTTTGGGGGTATCGAGAAGGTTTGTCTCTACGTTAACTATGAGTTTCTCTAAAGAATTACCCATTAATGACGTCTCTTCTACACATTTAATTGAGGTAAACTTCGTAATTTTGAAGCTTCCTTTTCTGTGTAGTTTCCTGAATTTGTTTAACTAGGTCGAAAAAGTCAGGAAGTGATTAATGTTCATCTCACTTGCAGGACGCACAGTCTCCTAGACCTCACTTGGAAACAGTGCACTGAATCCCATGAGCAGTTCTAATTCTTTCAAGTAATTTTTCTTTCGCAGTTCTGTGAGTTTCATTTTGGTGCATATCTCGTACTTGGTGTAAATCACCAAATCATGTTCAGATTTTACGAAACGAAACCGGCTTTGCACACTGCTCATGTACAAACTTTTTCTCCCTTTTTTGTTTAATTAAGAATTTATATCCTATTCTTTCTCAACGAAAGCTGTTTCTGTACATGTTCGCGTTGTGCTTGGAAGTTACCTTGTTTTCGTTCTGGACTTTAATTAGCACAACAACCATCGTTCGAACCACAGTTCACACACTCGACCAAGCTATTTTTCGAATCCACTAATGCTGCCACAATCTCTCACGAGATTTCGACATGATTCGAATGATGTTCAAGAAATTAACCAATAAGTAACACATATGTTGGTCCTCAGGAGGAGCAGGCAATTTCGATGGTGCAACACTCTCTTCATATCTCATCTTTACAAGGCTGAAAACGTTAACTGAGTTTCACATTACTGTGAAACTCTAGAACCAGCACAATGACTTACGTGCGCGTATGAAGAAATCACAAAGAAAATTAATTTAGTTTTATCTCCATTGTTCACACTTATCGATATCGCGAAGACAATTGGTAATAATTAGGGATATTAAATGGGTTGCAGATTTGAGTTAAAAGTAACTGAGAACATCGACGGAAAATGAAATTTGTTTTACAAATTGTGATTGCGTTGTCCGTGTTATCTGTTTGCCGACGTGCCATCGACAAAGTATACGTGTCCGCCATATTGCGTTTGGGCTGCCTGCGGCAGTTTTGGCAAGGGTATAAATTTCTCTAGCCACCTGACGAGCTACGACTTTGGCAAATACTTTTTTTTTTACAAATGCTTACAATGTGTCTTAGCAGCTAAAATGACGTAGTATTTCTTTCGGTGTATTCTTCCTGTATAAACAAATTCTTGGCAGTTTTTAACATGTAGCCTTGTCAGTAACGAATTATCAACAAGTGTAGATACAGATCCAGGGTTCTGTCTTACTGAAACTCACGAAACTTTGAGATAAATTTTGTGTCAGCTTTCTCAGAAGCAAGCGAGGCAGAAGGAGCTGGATGAAAAGTTAGTGTATAGCCTACACTATCAGACACTGAGTAAAATCAGGGAGTGTGGAAGCATTGCGGAGACGCATCTGTTTGGGACCGCCGTTGCGGGAACGAAACATGCAAATAATTCCATTGTTGCCCGAGTCCGTGCGCATCTCCTTGCAGGGATTCAATAATGATCGTACAGAATTCTTATCCAGCACTAGAAAATTCAAACCTATAATTTGGAACAGTTCAGAATCTGTGTATATATTTCTTTCCAGTGAATAAATAAATAAAAGAGTTGTAGTAAGGGGTACATTAAGGATTTCGTTATTTGGAAAGTTTCTGCAGTACGTATGATTTCGGTATCTAACACTGACAAAATAACTGAAATTTTTAAATACAAGCAATTGAACTAAAAATGTAATATTCTATCACGCAATGTAATGATCATTCGCCGAAAGAAGAGTTTTTTCCACTTCCGTGCCAGTTGGCAATACAAGATAATGCTTCAAATATCCTTTGGGTTAAGCAGGTATGTACAGTAGTGTGTGTATGTGTTTACTACATGTGACAAGCGCAGGGCAACAAATTGGTAAGAATACCACAGTGAAGTACTTGCCTCTGGCTCTCTTCGAGTCTGGCGTGAATGACACCGCGGGAAATTCTGCACGCAGCTTATCTTATATGTATGCATCCCAAGGTCAGACTTTGAACAGGATGTGACTTGTCAAAAAGCAACTACTTGGGTAGTAAGTAAAGTACATCAGACTGATGAAAGTAGTTGACTTAATTTGCAATTTGCAAGTTTTGAATTTGTTGCACGAATAACTTCTGCGTCTGGACATCTTTTAGTACGTCTCATGACACCGAACTTACGCTATAAAGGAAAAGTAGCGATGAAAGATCTCTAAAGTATTCCCAGTAGCTTATTCCATTATGTAATGTACATTGCGAGGCACAGCTTCCGATAATAATACAAGGACCTTTACTGAAATGAAAATGGGCATCTCAGAACTTTGTGACGAACGTTAAACGGGAAACTGTGTAGAAAAACGTTAGATTATATAGAGATCAAGTGTTGTGAAATTTACCGCCTTCTTGCGTATAACGTCAACAGGTACGACATGGTATCAAAAAATTCCCGTCGTATGAATTTTGCGTGCAGGTGGTTGCGATTACAAGAAATTGTCTTAGGTGTCTTCCCATTCATCCTTACTGAACTTGCGAGGCAAATGGGTGCGAGTTGAGTCGTTAGATAACTTGTGACTGCGACGTCTGACCTGAAAGATCAGCGTGTCTGTGCAGATTTATTTTAAGTTTGGAAAAATTGTGCAAAAAAGCACTAAATGTTCAAGTAAGCACTTGAAGGGAAAAATATAAGTCAGGCACAGACGTACAACGGGTATAAGCATTTCAAAAAAGAGTGGATACCGGCTGAAGATGATGATCATTCCGGTCGCCCATCAGTTGATATCACATGGGAAAATGTTCACTACTGAAGGAATCTAATTCTTCAGGATCGTTGACCGCTAGAACACCTGGCGAATATATTAGGGTAATTTTGAAGGTATTCTGCAGAATAATTGAATATGAGAAGGACTGTGGCGAAGATTGTGCCACGAAAGCTTTCAGACAACAAGAAGAAACATCGAGTGAAAGCCAGCATAGAGCTAAAACAACTGTTCCAAGACGATCTAATATTTCATTCAAATGTTGTCACTGGTGATGAAAGCTGGCTATGGCCCTGAAACTAAGCCCCAATGGAAGAATCCATCTTCCCCTCGTCTGAGCTCAGAATATCAAGAGTGACTGGAATAAAGAATTATATCGTTGTTCTAAGACGTTTGAGGAAGACTTCGTAACAAGGAAATATTTTCAATCGAAAAGTTCCAGAAATGATGGGAATCGTGTATTTGCTTCCAGAAAACTTCTGAGAAGTGATCGTACAGGATAAAATCTATGGAAGACATAATAATTTTAACTGATATATTTCGAGAACTTTTGGATATCTCCTAGTAGTTTCTTTCTCATGTTATTTACACTTTTTGCATGAATGCTGGTTCAGTGCAGACGTTACAGGTTCAAATAACATCGCTATGTACGTTCACTCTCTCATAATGCCCTACAGCATTCTGTAACCTGTTAATTTGGTCTGTGAATGAAGGGAGCTATTTATTGCACTTCAGGCTAAATCTTATTGTTAGATAGCACAGATGTATAATTGCTACAATTAATATAAAACGTTCAGATTGTAATTTATCTTGTCAAATGCAAGTGTACCTAATTATATTTCTGTTACAAATAACACTTAATTACCTGTAAATTACACCCAAAGAGACATACTGTTTAGCTTATAATATGTACAATGTGTTGTGGCCTTTACAGAACGTGAATGTACGTGTGAAGTGTAATATTATTTGAACTAGTGGTGTTATCTGGAAACAGTTCACTACAAAGCCGAAAGAAAATAATGTTATCCTATACGCCTAATGCTAATCTAAGTTACATATCATGTTTCAACTCAACTTGCAGGAGGCCTGCGAGCACAAAATGAATACTGAGAACTTATTATTGGCCGTTAATAAAAATAGTCCACTTGTTGTTAAAACTTGTTTTATTTATACGTTTTGGGGATGAACCATCATCACAGTATCAGTCAAAACGTCACAATACCAGCCAAACACTTAATCTGATTGACAAACTTATTTTCACACTAGATAAAATGCCTTCACACAGAGTACCGTGTCAAGTGATGTCTGTTGTATTGCTGACAAATTTATTCAGAGGAACAGGCTCTCAAAAAGGAACATTTTAAGTGTATTTTGATTTGCACTGAGCTACAAACGACATGTAATCCACAACAAAATGTTCTTTGCTCAAAAATGATTTTTAGTTGATTGATACAGTTCCAGGCACACTACAGAAATGCTGCAATTGTAGCTGACCATGAAAAAACTGGAACATTGGTTTCGTTTCTCGTTTTAGCAAATGTTTTGTGTAAATTTTAAACATTCATACTAAATCTTCCACCAAGAGAGTCCCCAATTGGGGGCACTGCTTTAAACTTAGATGCATCTGTACTATTTCTGGCCTTACTTTGACGTGAAATGAACTTGATTATTACACCTGAAAACAGAGCAACGAAATTATAAAATCACTAAACATTTTAAATGACTCTGGAGAGAGCATGGAGCGCTGATATGTATATTTTCTTGTGTAGTTATGTAGTTCATATGTGATATCAATTGCTGATGCTGTCCACCATGAAGTCATCAGGCTGTCGATAAAGTAAAGTCGGAGAGACTGGCTTCTGAGAACATGTTTAGAAGCTGAGAAATCATCACCCTAAAAACAGCAGCACTTTCGTTTTGAGCCCTGTGAATACTAGCTTTGCTAACAGAATCTGACATTTAGTACGAGTGACGATACAAATGAAAAATTTTGGGGGTATGCTCAAAATTGGCCACATCTGCTCAACTGGATGTCTCAGACCTCAAGGTAATGAGCCAAAAATAGAATAAATTATCACTGTGGCTATTTCAGAAAACCCAGAATAATTTTTAGCTTGACTGGGAAGAATAACCTTGTACCCCACACTTCCCTGTTGCAGGAGGTGTTACATTCTTAACAAGGCCAGAGAACCTGTACTTGGATTAATCAAGATTCATAGAGTTTCCCTCAACTAATAATGAACTAACATGTGATGCACTCAAAACAACGAAAGATCCATTGTCATTGAACAAATGCTAGGTGCTAATCTCTGAACTGTACCATGTAGCCAAAATACCTTACCCCCAGAAGCGTTTTAGGTGATCAACTAGTGACTTCATTGAGAAATGTTGGACATCACAGAACCAACACATCTGCAATCTAGGCACTAAGGAGCAGCGCCACAACGCCACTGGCTGGTCACTCTTGCTCGTGGAATAACATATTCTTCCAACCCATACGTTTGTTACCACTATATATATATATATATATATATATATATATATATATATATGTATAAAGCAGACTGTATGTGTGTATGTCTGGCATGTCATCCAATACTCCAAAACTGTAGAGCAAAGTTACCCAAATTTAGCACAGAAACAGCAGGCATCACGAGTATCAGCACTGTATTTATAACCTGCTAGCTCCAATAGGACTGAAGGTGTGGACAATGTGCTTTTTTTCAATCCCTGGCCTATAGGTTTCCCTGCTTCACACTCTTGTTATGTGGGAACAGTCTCGTCCTGGTGAATCAACCTGCTTTGCACGGCAGCTTACACGTCAGGACCAAAGACAGTTTTCAAAGCTCCAACATGCAGGATGACCTGCATAAAAGCATGTGTCGAACTTATATCTGGGCGAAGCTGCAGAGAAATTGGTAGTATATATATAAGTCGGCATGTGTGTGTATATCCAGGATCTTCTCCAAAACCCCTGGATCTACTTCAACCAACCACACAGATTGACCTCACGTGTATCAGCAATTTGGGGGTTAGAGCCTCTTAGCTGATGTAGGCAAAACAGTGGTATTTCAGCCCCTGATGTGTAGGCTGCCCTGAATGACAGGCACATTGTGTTGGAATTAATGTCTACTTGCTTTATCCACCTGTTTTACACGGATTCACATATGGAAGAGGAAGCTGGGGGAAGGATTGAGATGGACAGAGAGAGGGGTGCGGAAAGGGGAGACAAATGGAGGCGACAGGAAGAGTTGCACAAAGATAGTGGGGAGGAGGAGATGGTCAGTGTGTGGAGGAGGAGGGGATGAGAGGAGAGAGAGGGGAGGAGGAGATGTACAGAGAGACAGGATGGAGGAAACGACCAGAGAGAGTGGGGAGCAGCAGGGGATGCAGGACTCAGGTGGAAGTTATAGAAGAGTAATAGGAAGGTGGAAAAGAAAGAGTGGATGAGCGGATTGAGAGAGAGAGGGGAGGGGGCTATGGACATATGGAGGGAAGGAGGATACAGGCAGATGGAGGAGGAGGATATGGTCAGAGAGAGGAGGAGAGGAGATGGGCAATGAGAGGAGGAGAAGATGAAGAGACAGAGAGCATGGAGGGAGGTGATGAATAGATAGAGGTGGGAGGATGAGGTAGACAGAGAAATGAGAGGAGGGAATAGTCACACAGAGAGGGGAGGCTGTGTTATAAAACTACCCAATATTTCAGGGGATGATCGCATCAAAACAAGAAAAAAAGTCTTATGATCATGGGTCCTACAAAGCGTACATTCTGACATGACTACTTGTTCAGAGGAGGTGCTCAACCTGACGTCTGTTCATCTCTGTCCTTTAGTGAAAGGACTCACGCAATCTTTGAAATCGCCCTGGTTGGTTCTGAATGTGCTGAGAAGCATGGAAGACATGATAGTGTAGGTCCAGCACATCGTTTATTGGTGTGGCATAGATCAATTGCTTCCTGTTTCTATATAACCAGACGTCTTGTCGATTTAGATCCTGGGAACGAGGAGACCAAGGTATGGGACATTCTTGGTCAGTCTACCACTTTTCAGACGTCCTCATCAGGTGCGGATACACAATGCAGAGAAAACGTGCTAGTGCGTCATCGTGCATGAACCACATCTGTAGTCTGTCCTGAGATGGCTCATCCTCTAGTAGGATAGGGAGGAGTTTCTTCAGAAAACAGTAATAATAAGCCCTAGTTAGTTTCTGTGGTAGTACATATGGTCCCAATAATTTACCTTCAAAAACGCCTACCGATTTATTGATTGAGAATCGATCCTGATGCCTTTTTTCTTGAAACACATGGGGATTTTGATCGGCCCACATATGCTGATTATGGAAATTTACATTGCCACCTCGTGTAAACCCTGGCTCATCAGGCAAAATCTTGGAGGAAAATTATGGATCTGCACCACACTGCTGCAAGAACCATTGCCAGAACTTTACTGTCGCAGGATGGTCTTGTGCCCTAAGTGCCTGGACGCACTGAACATGGTATGGATGCAACAATTGTTCATTATGTACCACCCACACCAGAAGATGACTAACATCTTCAGCTGCTGCTATTCATTGCACACTGGTCCCAGGGTTGTTGTCCACTGCACCTAGAACACGCTCCTACATTTTAGATGTGCAAATTGAACAAGGCCTTCTGTTGCCTACTTTGTTGGGTGCTACAGAACCTGTTTCCACAAGATGCTGGAACAGTCAGCTGAACAACTTGTGCTTGAAATCTTTCAGTGTTCACGTTATGGCCTCTCAGATTAACTCCATTTGCTAAATCATAGCAATAAATCATGTCTGCATTTCCCTTGTGGAGTAAAATAACTTCATTGCTAGGTTGTGTCAGAGTATCTGCAGGAGAGAAAACATGTTGTTCTGCACCACAAACAACACAATAACATGTACGTGTAACTTGACCTGTAAGTAGGCCAAACGTCACTGTACATATCCAGTGTTAGGAGAAATGTACGCTAACATAAACAAACATAACAAGACTACAGTACAATCACACAACGTAAATGGAACAACTCACTGCAGACCACTGAGCCAACTAATGTTTACATCAATACTGCATGGAACTATCTCAGCAGGTTGTTGACCCTGGTTTGACACAGAGCATCAACGACACAACAGTGCTCATATCCAATTACACGTTCGTAATGCCTTCCTATCTCATAGTATTCCTTGCCATGAGTTGTAATTAACGTTAATTAATTACCAGTAGTCATTTGTAGTAGAACAAATAATACACTGTCATCACAAGAGCACCTCCTACAAAGACCTATTCATATGTCTTAAGTCAGAACTCATGCTTTGTAGGACCCAGGGTCCGAAGACATTTTTGTCTTGTTTTGAAGCATACTTTAGTCCCCTGGAATACTGGCCAGTTTTTTTAGCATCTTGTGTCTGTCACACCCATACATAGGGTGAAGCTCCAGGAAAAAGGCTAGTCTATGTATAAAACAGATTGTATGTCTTTATGTCCAGGATTCCTTCCCAAACTACTGAATTGTTTTCAAGCAATTTGTCACATGTACTGCTTCTACTACTTATCCCACGAGAATCACGACTGTGGGGTTAGAATTTCCTAGTTCTCATAGGTGTGGACACACAGATCAGAAGAGTTTTCAGTCACTGACATCTAGACTACCTGGGACGACAAGCATGTTGTGCAGGGATTATCGTCATTTTCTGCAGGGATCACCTGTGCAGATTGGTACAGTTGATCAGAGTGATAGTGAGAGAGTGAGAGAGGGAGAACATGAGGCGGACAAAAAAATGGGGGAGAAGGATGTCAACAGTCAGAGCAGGGAGAGCAGGCAACAGATGGAGAGGAGAGGAGGCATATTGTCAGGCAACTATGTGCATACCTTGCATGTGATACAGATGTGGAAACACATGGCTGCATAGAAGAGGAGGAAGAACATGGGTAATGAGGAAAGGGCGAAGAATGGTGTAGACAGAGAAAGAGGGGGTTGGAGTTGGAGGAAATGATAGACAGAAAAATGGAGGAGAAATGAATGAACACAGAGGGGGGGGGGGGGGGGAGAATGAGGTGAAAAGAGAGAGAGTGGTTAGTGGAAAATGGATAGAGAGAGGAGGAGGTGGTGGACAGAGACAGGCTGGAGGAGATAGAGATGGACTGAGTGAGATGGAGGAGGTTGAGATGGACAAAGAGAGAGGGTAGTGGAGATCAATGAGAGGAGAGGGCAGGAAGGGACATCAGAAAGAGGGGGACAGGAGGAGATGGCCAAATATAGATGGAAGCATAAGATAGACAGAGTGTGGAGGAGATGGGAATGGACATAAAGAAGGAGGCAGAAGAGATGGACAGAGAGAGGAGGAGGAGATATTGGAGGTGGAGGAGGTGATGTGCAGAGAGTATTGAGAGTAGGGGGAAATGCAGGAATCTGAAGGAAGGGTAGTGGGCACATGATAAAGGCAGAAGAGGGGGAAGATATAAACATAGGGATGGGGGAGGAAGATGTGGAAAGGAAAAGGTGGAGGAGGATAGGGATAGAAGCACAGAGGAAGAAGTAGTGGTGAGAGAGAGGGGGTAGATGAGGTGGACAGAGTAATAGAACAGATAGTACTGGGAGGATGAGGTGGACAGAGGCAGGGGAGAAAGAAGTGAACACAGAGAGGGTGGAGAATGTGTTGTGTGCAATATAAGTCCCAAACTTGTACATAGGTGAAGCCATGGGAAAAAGGCTGTCTATCTATAAACTCTTAAGACACGAAAAAGATTCAAAATGAAAGAATTATCGTAATGTGATGGAAATCGGTAGATCTGATGCACATGTACAGAAAAATAAAATTTCAGATAAATTGGGTGATTTATTGAGGAGAAAGTGCTTCACAAATTTAGGAATTTAATAATGCATTGTTGCATCTCTGGCCCTTATGCAAGCAGTTACTCGGCTTGGCATTTGCTTGACAGAGCTGTTGAGGTATATCATGCTAAATTCTGTCCAGATGTTGCGTTAGATGCTCAAAACCCCGAGATGGTTGGAAGGCCCTGCTTCCAAACGTTCTCAACTGGTCAGAGATTCGGTGACTTTGCTTTCCAAGGTAGGCTTTGGTAAGCACTAATACAAGCAGTAGAAAAATTCGCCGTGTGCGGGTTGGCATTATCTTGCTGAAATGTAAGCCAAGGATGCCTTGCCATGAACAGCGACATAACGGGAAGCAGAATATCGTCGCCTTACCGCAGTACTCTAATGATGCCACGGATGACAGTAAAGGGGTCCTTCTCTAAAATGAAGTGGCATCCCAGGCCATCACTTCTTGTTGTCACTCAATATGGTGGGCAACAATCAGGCTGGTATCCCACCACTCTCCAGGGCGTCTCCATACCAGTCTTCGGCTGGGAATCTCATGGATTGGAATAGAATTGTCTTCAGTTATGAAACTTACTTCGAACTGAGCCCTGGTGGCCAGTGACAACATGCTGGAGGCACACAATCTGGGTGTCGCCCACCATGCGGCTCGACAACTAGGACAGATAGTCTGGGGTGCCATTTCTTTCCATAGGAGGACCCCTTAGTTATCATCCGTGGCACCCCTATAACAGAGAGGTACGTCGACGATATTCAGTGCCCCGTTTTGTTGTACTTCATGGCAAGGCATCGAGGACTTACATTTTAGGAAGCTAGTAGACAGCATACAGTTTAGATCAACGCATTCTAGTTTGAATATTTATCTCGTGCAGTAACTTTTCGGTACACAGGGATTCTAATAAAAGGTATCTGTAGATACATCAACTTCTATAGAGAAATTTATTCTGTTTAATAGCTTGCGGTCTCAGAGTACAGTGAGAAATCTGCACAGCAATTTTTAGTGCTACTTTATTCTCCTTTGGTGTATACATTTCAAACTCACTAACGCCATTTGAGACATTATATCTATTTTATACACTGTGGGATATGGCTAGGTACTGTGCTTGTTGCAAGCGGACACAAGGAGAGTTGGCTGCTGTCCGTAAACAGCTGGGAGCTGCGTTGGTTACCGTCGACAAGCTTCCACCTAATGCTCGAAGTTACGGTGACGTCGGGGCGCCATTGAGGAGACCTGCGACTCCTTTGGTGCCACTGGAATCCCCTAGCGACTCGGACGTTGCTGCGGCTTCCGATACACAACATCTTACCGGTCCGTCCTCTCTCTAGAGTAGGTGGCAGACAGTGGTAGGTTAGCGTGTCACTGGGCGGAAGGCGAAAGAGGGAGCAGGCCGTGCGGCTGGCCCCCTACGTCTTAGCAACAGGTACGAGGTGCTACCCGGTGTTGATGATAACTCTGAGCCAGCACGGGATGCCTCACCTGTTGGGCCAGCGGTCGATTTTCCTGCCCAGTCCGGGCAAGTACAGAGGATGGGTATGCTTGTCATTGGGAGCTCCAATGTGAGGCGGGTGATGGAGCCCCTCAGGCAGACAAGGCGGGAAAGAATTCCAGTTGCATTCGGTATGTTTGCTGAGAGGTCTCATCCGTGATGTGGATGAGGCCCTGTTGGAGGCTGGGTGCAACCGGTTGCATGTATTGGCACGTGTCGGCACGAATGACGCCTGCCGCTTGGGTTCTGAGGCCATCCTCGGCTCCTTTCGGCGGCTGACTGATCTAATGAAGGCAACTAGCAACGCACGCGAGTTGCAGGCTAAGCTGATTGTTGCATCGTACCCACAGTTTATCGCGGTCCTCTGGTTTGGAGCAGAGCAGAAGGTCTAAACCAGAGGCCCTGACGACTCTGTGGTGGTATCGGATGCAAATTTCTCGACCTCCGCTATCGGGTGCAGAATTGTAGGGTTCCCCTTCATAGTTCAGACGTGAACTACACGCAGGAAGAGGCTATTACGGAAGCGGAGTACTTGTGGCGTGAAAATGGGGCTTTTTTAGGTTAGAGAACCCCTCCCTTGGGATCAAAGACGATTTTCCTGTTAAATCAGCCTCAGTGACCTCAGAGGATCTTGGTCCTCATAGGTCAGATATAAAAAAGATTAATATGATTTTAGTAAACTGGAGGAACATGCAAGGAAAGGTCCCGGATTAGTATCGCTTACTGAAGGTTATAGTGCACGGATAGTATTGGGAACAGAAAGCTGGCTGAAACCAGACGTCAATGACAACGAAATCCTAAGTTCAGATTGGAATGTTTATTGTAAGGATAGATTAGTCGCCAGTGGTGGCGGCGTGTTTATTGCAGTAAAAAATTCGATAAAATCTAGCGAGGTCAATGACAACGAAATCCTAAGTTCAGATTGGAATGTTTATTGTAAGGATAGATTAGTCGCCATTGGTGGTGGAGTGTTTATTGCAGTAAAAAATTCGAAAAAAACCAGCGAGGTTATCACGGATTCCGAATGTGAATTAATGTGGGTGAAAATGAGTATCAAAGAACGGTCAAAAATGGTGATAGGATGCTACGTAAACAAAGAGTACTTCATCTCAGATTCAAGAGAAGTAAAAACCTAACTGACAAACAAAAACTGAATGAAGCGGAAATGTGCGTAAGGAGAGCAATGAGAGAAGCGTTCAGTTATTTTGAAAGTAATACTTTGTCAACAGACCTGAGTATAAACCCTTTGAGATTTTGGTAAGTGGGTCAAAATCATGTT
The DNA here is from genome assembly GCF_023864345.2 of Schistocerca serialis cubense. Classification (NCBI taxonomy): domain Eukaryota; kingdom Metazoa; phylum Arthropoda; class Insecta; order Orthoptera; family Acrididae; genus Schistocerca; species Schistocerca serialis. Next base: position 443,488,638 of record NC_064643.1, read on the forward strand.
TTCATTCTCTCAGCGACCACAACGGCACCGAAACGGAAGGGAACAGAGAAAAAGCCGAAATACTGAATTCGGTCTTCCGAAGCTGTTTCACCACGGACGATCGTAACACAATCCCTCCTTTCAATCGTCGTACGAACATCGAAATGGCAGATATTGAGATAACCGATCGTGGAATTAAAATGCAGCTACAATCGCTTAGTAGGGGAAAGGCGTCAGGACCAGATGAGATACCTGTAAGATTCTATAAAGATTATGCGGAAGAGCTTGCTCTCCTTCTAGCAGTAATTTATCGTAGATCGCTTGAATAATGAAAGGTACCCTAAGACTGGAAAAAAAGGGCAAGTCATTCCCGTTTTTAAGGAAAGCCGTAAGACAGATCAACGCAATTATAAATGTATACTGTTGACGTCAATCTGTTGTAGAATTATGGAACATGTTTTGTGCTCAAGAACTATGACGTTTTTGGAAAATAAAGTCTCTTCTATAAAAATCAACATGGATTTCGCAAAAAGAGATCCTGCGAAACACAACTCGCTATATTCCTCGACGAGATCCACAGCGCAGGGGACAACGGTGCTCAGGTCGATGCCGTGTTCCTTGATATCTGTAAGACATTTGACACCGTCCCGCATTGCCGTTTAACGAAAAAAATACGAGCATACAGAGTATGGGGGCAGACTTGCGATTGGATTCGAGACTTTCTTGTAGACAGAACACAACACGTCGCTCTTAACGGAACAAGATCGACAGATGTAAAGGTAATATCCGGAGTTACACAGGGAAGTGTGATAGGACTGTTGAAGTTTAGAATGTGTATAAATGATCTAATAGAAAGCGTCGGATGCTCTTTAACGCTACTCGCAAATGATGGAATTGTCTGGTAACAACAGCGATATAAGAATTTGTAGAACGACTTGCAGAGAAGTAATGAATGGTGCAGGCTCTGTCAGTTGACCCTGAACATAAATAAATGTAACATACTGCGCATACGTAGGAAAAGAAATCCACTACTGTACAGCTACACTATTGATGACAAACAGCTAGAGACAGCGTCTACCGTAAAATATCTAGGCGTAACTATCCAGAACGACCTTAAGTGGAATGACGACATAAAACAGATAGTGGGAAAAGCAGATACGAGACTCGGATTCGTCGGAAGAACCTTAAGGAAGTGTAACTCATCCATGAAAGAAGTGGCTTAAAAGGCGCTAGTTCGGAGTATTGTTCATCTATCTAGGATCCCTATCAGGTAGGACTGATAGAGGAAATAGAGAAGATGGAACTAAAAGCGGCAAGTTTCGTCACGGGATCGCTTAGCTGGCGGGAGAGCGTTACGGAGATGCTAAAGAAACTCCACTGGTACGGGATAGTGCTTTTCAGGACGAGTTGGACAACATATTACTTCCACTCCACATACATCTCGCGTATTGACCAAAAGGGGAAAAATCGAGAAATTGGAGTCGACAAGGAGACTTACCGACAATTATTGTTCCCACGCACTATTCGCGAATCGAACAGGGTTGGAGGGGTCAGATAGTGATACCGAAATTACCCTCCGCCACACACCATTAGGTGGCTTGCGGAGTATGATGTAGATGTAGATGCACTGGCCCACACACGGCGAGAGTCTCTACTGCTTGTCTTCGTGTTTGCCAAACCATACCTCTGGCAGCAAGGTCGCCGGATCCCTCCCCAGTTGAGTACGTTTGGGGCATTATGGTCAGGGCTCTCAAAGCAATTCGAGACTTCGACGACCTAACGGGCCAGTTGGACAGAATTTGGCACGATACCCCTGAGGAGGGCATCTAAAAACTCGATTTATTAATGCCAAGACGTATAATTGCTTGCATAAGGGCCAGAGGTGGACCAATGCGTTATTGATTTGCTCAATTTGTTAAGCCCTTTCCCGTTAATAAAATCATCCAATTTCTCTGAAATTGTAATCATTTGTTTGTCTGGACATGTTATTCACATCTAATAACTTCCGTCTGTTTAGGACAATTCCTCATAGTGCGTCGTATTTTTTAATGTCTTAGAGTGTCTTGGAATGTAGGTACCCTCTAGGGGTTGAATAACCAACGAAAGCGTAACGTTCTGTGAGTCAGAGCGTGGAATGACAGAAATGGTTCAAATGGCTCTGCCGGCCGGAGTGACCGAGCGGTTAAAGGCGCTACAGTCTGGAACCGCACGACCGCTACGGTCGCAGGTTCGAATCCTGCCTCGGGCATGGATGTGTGTGATGTCCTTAGGTTAGTTAGGTTTAAGTAGTTTTAAGTTCTAGGGGACTTATGACCACAGCAGTTGAGTCCCATAGTGCTCAGAGCCATTTGAACCATTCAAATGGCTCTGAGCACTATGGGACTTAACATCTGAGGTCATCAGTCCCCTAGAACTTAGAACTACTTAAACCTAACCTAACTAGGGACATCACACACATCCATGCCCAAGGCAAGATTCGAACCTGCGACCGTAGCGGTCGCGCGGTGAATGACAGAAATTTGAACGCGATAGGGAACAAAGAAAATCTGAAAAGCTAAATGCTAAGGCTCATTCTAGGTATGCTGGGGATCAGCGAAGTGAAATGGAAAGTAGACGAGGATTTCTGGTCAGACGTGTATGTGATAATATTAACAGTAGCAGTTAATAATATAACGGGAGGAGGATTCCTTACGAACTAGAAATAGGGCAGGGTGTGAGCTACTGTGAACAGTTTTTTGATACAGTTGTTCATGTTAGAGTTGCAGCAAACCAACACCGATAACAATAGTTCAGGTATAGATGCTGACGTCGCAAGCAGAGGATGAAGACATAGAGAAAGTATATGACGATACTAAGCAGATAATTCAGTACGTAGTGGGAGATGAAAACAGTCACGGGAGACTGGAATGCGGTTCTACGGGAAGAAGAAGAAGAAACGGTTACGGGAGAATACATGCTTGGTAGTAGGAGTGAGAGAAGAGAAAGACAGATTGTGATATGCAATAAAATTCAGCTATTAATATCGAATACTCTCTTCAAGGGTCAGAAAAGTGGAGGTATACTTGGAAAAGGCCGCGAGACACAGGAAGATGCCAGTTAGATTATATCATGGTCAGGATTGTTAGTTGGTTGGTTAATTTTGGGGAGAGGACCAAACAACGAGGTCATCGGTCCCATCGCATTAGGGAAGGATGGGGAAGGAAGTAGGCAGTGGCCTTTCAAAGGAACCATCCCGGCATTTGGCTGAAGCGATTAGGGAAACCACGGGAAACCTAAAGCAGGATGACCGGACACGGGTTTGAACTGTCGTCCTCCGAAAGCGAGTCCTGTGTGCTAACCACTACGCCACCTCGCTCTGTTCATGGTGAAGCAGAGATCCCCAAATGATACAATGGATTGTATGGCGTAACCAGGAGCAGATGTAGAGTCAGATCACAATTCATTAATGATGAAGAGCAGGCTGAAGTTTAAGAGACTAGTCAATAAGAATTGCTGCGCAAAGAACATATGGAAGTACTAAACAATGAAGACATACACATGAAGATTTCCGAGGCTATAGGTAATGCGATAATGAATTGCTCAGTAGGCAGCTCAGTTGAAGAGGAATGAACAGTTCTAAAACCAGCAATCACTGGAGCGAAAAAGAAACGCATAGGCACAATAAAGATAATCAATAAACTACAGGTAACAGAAGAAATGTTTGAGATGATCGACGAAAGAGGGAAGGATAAAAAAGCATAGGAAAATTAACGAATACAGAAATACAAGTCACTTAGGAATAAATTAAATGGGTAGTGCGCGGAAGCTAAGACAAAATGGCTACATGACAAAGGTGAAAAAGGACTGAGTCAGCATACAGAAAAGCTAAAACAACCTTCGGTGAAATTAAAAGCAAAGGCGGTAACATGAAGAGTGCACTGGGAGTTCGACTGTTAAATGCTGAGGAGAGAGCCAATAGTGGAAAGAGTAATTTGAAGGTGTGTCTGGGGGGGGGGGGGGGGAGGGGGGAGGTGGCACACTTATCTGAAGGCGAGTTAGAAGAAGAAAAAGGAGTTGGCAGGGAAGAGGGAGGGGATCCCTTGGAGTCAGAATCTCAAAGAGCTTTGGACGACTTAGGATAAAATAAGGAGGAAGGGATATATAACGTCCCATCAGAATTTCTAAAATCGTTGGGAGAAGTGACGACAAAACGACTATTAACATTAGAGTGTAGAATCTATAACACCAGCGATATACCATTAGACTTTTGGAAAAAACATCCTCCATACATTTCCGAAGATAGCAAAGTCGACAAGTGCGAAAATTAGTGCACTGTCGGCTTAACAGCTCAAGCATTCAAGTTGCTGACAATAATAATAGGCAGAAGACTGGCAAAGAAAACTAAGGCTGGGTTAGATGACGATCAGTTTAGGAAATGCAAAGACACCAGCGAAGCAGTTCTGACATTGCGCTGGATAAAGGAGGCAAGACTGAAGAAAAATCATGACGTGTCCATAGGGTGTATCGTCCTGGAAAAAAGTTCGACAATGTAAAATGGTGCCACATCTCCGAAATTCTGAGAAAAATAGTGGTAAGCTATTGGGAAAGACCGGTAATACGCAATACGTACAAGAACCAAGAGACTGAAACGTCAAGAACGAAGTACTCAGATTGAAAAGAGTATGAGACAGGAATTTAGTCTAAGCTCGTACTGTTCAGTCTATCCATTGAAGAAGCAGTGTCGGAAATAAAAGAAAGGTTAAAGAGCGGGATTAAAAATCTGGGTGAAAGAGTATCAATGATAGGATTCGCTGATAACATTGCTATCTTGAGCACAAGTGCAGAATAATTACGCTGTCTGTTGAATGGAATAAGCAATCTAATGAGTATAGAATATGGAGTGAGAATAAATCGAAGAAAGACGAAAATAATGCGAAGCAGCAGAACTGTGAAAAATCAGAAATTACTATCATAATTGATGACAAGTTAAGAAATTCTGCTAGCCAAGCAGCAAAATAACCCATGGCAGACGGAACAAGAAGGACATGAAAAGCCGACTAGCTCTGGTATAAAGGCCATTCCTAGCCAAGAGAAGTCTACTAGTGTCGAACATAGACCTTAGTTTGAGGAAAAAAAATTCTGAGAATGTATCTTTGGAGCACAGCATTGTATGGACTGTGGGAAAACCAGAAAAGAAGAGAATGGTAGCAATTGAGATGTGGTCGAGCGGTTCTAGGCGCTTCAGTCCGGAACCATGCAGCTGCAACGGTCGCAGGTTTGTATCCTGCCTCAGGCATGGATGTGTGTGATGTCCTTAGGTTAGTTAGGTTTACGTAGTTCTAAGTCTAGGGGATTGACGACCTCAGATGTTAAGCCCCATAGTGTTTAGAGCCATTTGAACCATTTGAACTGAGATGCGGTACTACAGAAAGATTTTGAAAATTAGGTGGACTGATAAGGCAAGAATGAGAAGGTTCTCTGGAGAATCGTCGAGGATAAAAATATATGGAAAACACTGACAAGAAGAAGGGACAAGATGGTAGGAGACCGTCAAGATTTTGCGGAATAACTTCCATGCTAGTAGAAGGAGCTGTAGGGGGTAAACAAAAGAAAATCGAGAGCTGAATAACTCCAGTTAGTAATTTAGGATGTAGGTTGAATGTGCTACTCTGAGATGAACAGACTGGCAATGGAGAGGAATTCTTGGTGGACCACATCAACACATTTCAGTATACTGATGGCTAAAAAAAAAAGAATGTATTTCGAGCATATCCTCCCCAACCGCCAGATCGGTATAAACCAAATTTGGCACACATATTACTTGACCCCTGAGGTTCAGCACTATGGAGGTTAGAGTCTCCTAGCCACCATATTAGCCTCTTTCAGCCTCTGCCATGCTGGTTGCCCTGCACAACAGTCGTCCGGTAATATAACTTTGTATTGTCTTTTTAAGGTCGACACCAGTAAGGACAGCCAAGAAGAAACAAATCTAATAACGGGTTTATGGACATCTGTGGGTACAGCTAAAAACTAACGCCCATTCCACTAGCTTTGTGAGACCATTCAGTACCGAGTGGTTGCTGTGCCATCTTCTGCCAATGGTGTAATTCGGATTCTGTATGGAGAGATATAGGTGGTGGAACACTGTTCTGGCAGTTTTGAGCTTCCCCTGACATTGGAACCGCTTCTTTTCACTGAAGTTGCTCCACAATTGCCATCATGAGAGTAAGTATCCCAGTCTTACCACCAAGGATAAGTCCCTGTCAGTGCGTGCAATTGAATTCGGGTTCACACAAGCTGACCACTTAGCCTTGAAGGGATAGCTGTTCATCACCGATCGAGAGAACAGAATTTCCGATTAAGAAGATCAAGATCGACAGTTAGTTCATCGACGCACCTGATGTTTGTAAATGGTTGACTCACGAATTGTTCTTCCCGTCGGACACAGACAGGCGGCCAAGCACCAGAGAATTTTTCTCTCAAACGAAAACATACTATTTCGTTCAATGTTTTTGAAACTAAAAAGTCACGGTTGTCTCACGAAATACGTGCAACAACTGAGGCTTTGAATAAAATAAATTATGAAAAAGAAGGAGGTGAAATGAATGCTAATTATGATATCCATTATTTGAATCACTTAGTAGAGTGATCTTGATGGAGCTATCAACAGGTATATGACGTACAAAACATGGATCCAAGAAACGCTCTATCTTTGTCTCGCAGATGAGGTTACACAGATTCCACATCATTTACCGAATTATTTCTTTCACTGTTGAAAAATATCGTGTACCCTTTCTGGATGTCATGGGTTGGAGACAGGCGCACATGACGTAAAACGTGTACAGATGATAACACACTAGATAATGTTATCAATCAGAATTGATACAAAAGGTACTTAACACATATGCTACAGTTATTGACAAGGTAAATTTAGGGCAGGAATAAAACCACTTGAAGTAACTTTCTTCGCTAATGGTGGCGATGCTATGATTTTTTTCAAAGTCATATATATATATATAACCATATATATATATATATATATATATATATATATATATATATAACCACATATATATATATATATATATATATATATATATATATATATATATATATATTTCAAAAGATTACAGGTTATGCGAGGTTCTAAATTCAGTTTCACCTTAATGATTTGTCTACCTTAATGATTTGTCTAAATGATATTTCTGCGAACAAGGTGATATGTTCTGTTTTACTTTACTGATCAAATTAGTACATATTAGTTACAAATGTCAAACAGAGAAGAAACCAAATCCGATAAACAAAAATTACAATTAAAAAAATATATTCACTCGCAGAATTACATATTGACAACGGATGTTGGGGCCAAAATGTTCTTGTATAATAGAATGTACGTATCAACCACATATATCAACAGTTAAAATCCATAATTAATAGTATATATAATTTGTTCAGTAGGCTCAGTGAAGAAGACAAATCTGTATTTACGTAAACCATGATAAAGGATTAATAGACCTTTAATTCTGCAACTAGTTGTCTGTTATTTTCCAATTATATCAAATATCTCTCTCCAGAGGCACTGTTGGTGAAATATATTTAGCGACATGATCAGTTCGGAGTATTATGTCATGTTTATAAAGTGTTTGAGACGAAAACTGCATTCTCAATCTGAGAAATCTACGTAGTCACCACGCACGACCAGATGTAAAGTCGTGGTGGCACTCCACAAATGACTTTATTCCATTCTGAACCAGTAGCAACGGATCAGCATGCTAACCCTGTCATAAGTGCAGCACCGAACAATACCACACGTGTTTTCCCTATACCTGGCAGAACACTGATGGTAACAGTTCAAATGTAAGAATGTCACACGTAGACATTCAGAATAACTCAACGACCGATTACACATGATTTGTACCGTATATTTATCTGACTGGCAATTTAGTTTTCACGCCTATCCTGTTTTGCACGTATAACACATTGTTCTCAAACAAATCATGAAAAGAAAAACGTTTCGTAAACAGCAACCTCCGAAAACAATATTCTTATTCATTTTCCTTTCCTTCATCAAATATTCGCACACTTCTTCGAATGAAGAAGCTCTAGCCAGATGTAGCCAGATCACATATTCATATGCATCTGCATTAAACAGAAGATATAAGATCTACAGCTAGCGACTTAATAACAAAAATAAAGCGATTTAATAAATAAAAAGTATATTTCAGTAAGTAGTAAGACTTAATCCTCATATTACGTATTTCGTTATTTGGAGAGATTCCGCTCCATATACATTACGATATTTCTCACTAACAGAAAAGGGAAATATTTTAAATATAAGCATTAACAGTAAAAAAGAAATGGTACTTTATGACGCAGTGCAAAGATTGTTCGTCGAAAGAGCGTTGTTTTCGTTTCACCTGCGCGCCAGTTGACAGTACGACTTGATGTTTCAAATATGCTTCAGATCAAGTAGATTTGTACAGGTGTGTGTGTGTTTATTATGTGGAATAAGAAATGATGGAGGCAAGTAAATAAACTACGAAAGATGTTGCAGAGATGTACTTACCTGTGACTGTCTTCGTGGCTCCCGTGGATTACACTGAGATAAATTCTGCACGCAGCATATCTTATATGAATACATGCCAAGGTCAGTGTTTCGCAACTCGTTTGGCGGCTTTGGACTCAGCATGATTTGTCAAAAGGCGGGTGCTTGTATTTCATTTACACAAAACGAATCTTTTGATCAACAGACGGTCGATAAAAGTACTTGACAGCGCTTGCAGTTTTCAAGCTTTCAGAACGTTACATCTGGATGTCATTCACTATGTTGTTTGAGAGTGGGCTTAAGGAAAAGTAACAATAAAAGCTGTCTAATGTATTCCCATAGCCAATTTTACTAGCCAATGAAAAGTCGACAAAACAAAACTTCGCACGGAAAATTGTGAAGTCTACATCGGGCATTCTCGGTGTGTGCAGCACGTACTTTGTGGCAACTCTTTGGTCCCACTAATTCTCTCGTTGCGTTGTAGCGGCAACATATTATCGTACCAGCGAGACGTGTTATATGCAACAATGGAAATTAATACCAATTAAACATTATATATGGAAGTATAGGATAGTGACAGCGATCGTAAAATGTGTAGTGATGTTAGAGGCAGCGCTAGAAGCGGTTAGAAGTTAGTGTTAGGGTCACTGTGCCAGCACCTCACGGTCAAAGTGCCTGGTTGTCACCCTTTGAACCGGAATTCGATTTCTCTGTCACTTCAATACTTTTTTTTTATATCCCCGTTGTTGTCGTTGCCAGAGGCTTTTCTATGGTAGCTTCCTTATCTAGATGAGTACAACAATGGTGCATATTATTTGTAGTCTTTAGAAAAGTATTGTAGCATGAGTTAAAAAAATCTGTATCAGGTAACTCACAAAATTTTAATTAAGATCCATCCTGATCAGTCAGACTTCTAGCAAAATTTTAGCTTTTTGCGAAGCTCGTATTTGAAATATAGGAGAGAGTAGCTAATCGAAAAATAATTCATTTCTTTGACAGGAATGAAACTGGCGATGATATACTTTTTATCAAATTACGCCTCAAATGTAAGCCCAAACTCAGCAACAATCCTTTTTCTCTTTTATTCGGGAGCCCTAAAATTGACTATCACTATCAATTTCTACGACAATCACGTCAATTTAGTTGCCAAAGAGAGAGTTTTTTCTATATTTATAGTACTATTAATAGAAGTAGCAGACAGAAAGGGAAAGCGTATGCAGCAGAAAAAATAATTAAAATGAAATTGAATTAGAGAGAATAAATGTTTAACGATGAGCTCATAAATTCTGATCTCGAAGGCAAATTACAGATATGCTGGGAAAACTAGTTGAACTATTCACAGTAATGGCTCTGAATAACATGTTTAAATTCTATCAGAACAATTTTATTAAAATCCGATTGGATGGCTGTAATGATCCAGTGATCCGAAGGAGATAAGGGGGTACGAAATTCCACGACCTTCTAGTTTGCAGGACAATTGTAGACTATGATTTTCCAATGGAAAAGTGTGTGTCATTTCTCCGTAACTTTCAAGGAAAATAGAACTCAATAACGTCGGTGGTTTGCGGGTATAAAACTACAGACGCTAGATGAAGGAATGCACTACTCTTAGCCTTACTGTAATTAGAATTTAATTTGAGAAAACTACTATTTATATTATGACCTGAGATTGTTATTAAATTACCAAATGATACTATCATTACTGAAAATGATTTAGACTATGGAGGAATGTTGGCTATTACGGCATTCGCTAATGTGAGCTAAAGAAGTGCTCAGCTCTGTTGGGAGACATCACTACTTAGTTCTCACAGTGCATGAGGCTTAGAGCATTCACAATAAGACTGTTAAGAAGCTAAATATTGTCGAGAACACTTGGTTTAAAAAGCGTTTAATTTCAAGTTTTTTGAGTGTATGGGCTTCTAGAGCTTTAATATCAGAAAATGATAAGCTGCTGCAAAAATATTCTTCAAGAAGTTCTCTTGCATTTACTGTAATGAATTTTCCTTCAACCCGAGTGGCAACTATGAGGGTACCTTTCTAGAGTAAGGTGACTTATTCCTAATATTAGATATCATGTGTATCCTAATACGCGACAATTTCGCGTATTATGACATTGTATCTGATATTAGGGTAACTTCATCTTACTACCTTACTAGCTGGATTAAGTTTTTTATTTTTACTAAGTGGTTCGACAATTTTGTGAACTCTGTGAAGCCGTCTGGTGATGACCCAGTTGTGCTAATACTTGGCGAACATAATGTCACGTTTTTGTTATAGAGAAAGCAAAAAAATGCCGTGTCCAGGTCATCTGTTTGTCACCTCATTCCGTGCGTGAAATACAGCCTCTTGTATAGAGTTCATGATACGGTTTGAAACTCTTTATTCCTAAGAAAGTGACACCTGATGGGTAAGTAGCTCAGGTCAAGTAGCAATCCCATTTTTGATTACAAGGTTATTTTTAGCAGTCTACTTGAGAGCAGTAACAACGAAAAATGCTACAACTGGCCTCTAAAAAGTGGGACTCTTCCGATGAGTAGTCCAGTGAAGAAAGAGCTGAGCTATTTTGTTTGTGCAAGTTGCATACATTCGGGTGGAAGCATATGTTCATCAACAAAGTACACACTCCCCACAATCTATTGCTATGGTAATTGATTTATGAGCCCCTGTGGTTGATTATGACCCTTGGAGATAATCTATCCGTATGAGAACCCCCACCTCTCCCCTAACCCTCCAGGAAATAACCAACCTCCCTCGCCCCCACTGATAAAGGCATATTTTTGATGTAAAATTAACTGACTAACCAATAAAACTAATCAATTAGTTATCCTCTCCCCCATCTTAGAAATCCACCAGCCCTCAACCCACTCCCACTTCACCCTCCCCTCTCCATATGAAAATTTGCGGGAAAAATACTTAATCTGTGCTGGAGCGGAAGGATCTCACGACAAAAAATTCAAAATGATGTCAATAATATATTATTCAATTCAATTTACATATTATTAATTTAATCAGATTGGAGGAGAAAGGGTTCCCCCACTTGGGAAGAGCTCACGTCTGCACCCACCACCCAATATCCCATGATATGCTAACTGTAAGCAGCAGGGATGGAACTAAGTGCTATAAATTAGCTGCCGTTTTGGGTCATCCGCACTTGTGTCAGCTGGCTAGATCGTGGGGCACTGAGCATGCATCTGCATACCACAGAGTGTAGGGAAGCAGCCTACTCACGCCGTATAAAATTCACATCAGTCTTGCCATTGTGTGCCAGCCTAGTCCGCTGTAACTAGCTCTGACGTCATAAATGTTGCGCAATACTTTGAAAATTAAGTAAATAACCTGAAACATTTCTATCATGTCAGGACTAATACTAAATCAATATGTGTTGAATATCAGTTCGATAGCTTCAACCATTTTCGAAATTTGGACGTTTTTCTGTAAAAATCATTGGCGCAACAGAAAAGTGCTCCAAACTTAAAAATTTATATTTAGATTCCTTTTGCATAACAATTTAGTAGAAACAGTATTCTGGATCTCACAAACTGAAATTTTAGTTGAAATTCATGATTTTCTGGTATTTGTCTTAAAAATTAAGGAAGCAAGATAGATTAAGTAGGCCAATAAATAAAGCTAGGATGTTTAACTTTAAGTAGAAGGGAGATCCGCTACAATCATAAAGATGTGAGAAGTTTCAACAGAACAACTATAAAACTATAGCTACAGCGTATCTCCAAAGAGCAAGTTCAGAGCTCGTCTACTGCGTGTAGTGTAATAAAATTAATTCTCTCGCCCGAAATATTTGACTTAGCCACGTCAGACTTTTATTATGGTTACTTACCTGTGTGCTGATTGCACATTTAAATTGAGAGCTTCATCGGCCATCAGCAAAGGAAGCAATGGTTTATTCGATAACTTAAAGTGGTGCATTACTAACCCAGCGGCTAGTCGGGAGAGCGGATTTGATCAGGCATTCACTTAGCTTTCTCACCGTGGCTTTATATATAAGAACGCTGAGTGAGAGAAAAAGGCCCCAGTTCTCTCGAGACGCTGATTAGCGCCACACCTGTGCCGGGAGTCGCGTCGCGTCGGTATCATTGCTATAAACAGCCTCGGATGCCATAATAAGTTACTAGGGATACGTATAACCATGAAATCGTTCTCGAGTGAAGCGTTAATTCTGCGATGACTTTAATGATCTATCTTCAGTTTGCGTATGTCGTATTTTCACATGTAGCCGCGGGACAGACATTCTACCATTATTTCGCGTGGCGTTTGATGAACATTATCATCAAATTATGGCGAGCATTCACTTAAACATTTTATTTGAACTGTTATATTTGCATCAGCACATTAGACTCTGAACTGCTCTGGTAGTTGGATTGTGTGGATTCTTTTTGGTCTGTGACTTTCAGAATATAGTGAACATTTTAGAGAGAATGGTTTTTGATTATGAATCTCAGACAATCTCCTAATTCCTCAGAGCTATAAGCTGTAGCTATAAATGTATTTCTCAGATGAAGTGGGCACTAGGAATTCTAATTACAGGCTTCACGTTTTGCTAATCACTTTCTGGTTGTCAATATTGTAGTTAAAGAGCCAGTGTTGAGAATGGCAAACAACAGTATTAAATAAATAATAGGAACATTTAATAGCCATTAATTCCACCCGCCGCCCCACATATGGTGCATCGGCCAGGAAAGAAACTGAGTAAAAGTGAAAGTGATTTTTAAATATTCGGATTCAGGAGTGAAATGCGACACGCAACTGAGTAATAGAACAGTGATAGTGTTACGTGTGCATGTGGACGACGCAATTGGATTAACAACGCATCTGGATTGATGGAGGTGGCACTGAGTCTAGCGGCGCTGCCGGCATCGCGAGAAGCCAGTTTCGCCTCACTGGAGCACCCGGAGCCGCGCCTGCAGTTGCGGGCAACGCAAACACACAGCAGCCGTCGAAGTGCTGTCTGCAGTTCAACGCGCCGCGTCGCATCAGTAATTCTGGTACGCCGCGGCGGCAACACCGTACGTAGTGCAGAAGGAACTATGTTAAGTGAAAAGCTGTTAAAATTCTTACTAACCTGCACTAAAAGACCGCCAGAAGAAACTGAGGTTAAACTTAAATCGGAACCTATGTCTGTTGAGGGAACTGTAAATCCAGACAACGGTTCAAGTGTAAATATGCATGAAAATAGCAATGTTAGAGTGAAATATGAAGTATTGTCTCCTGACAGTAGTGTAAAAAGGGGCAATGATTCAATAACAGAGACCCCTGTAGTAAAGCAGAAATCAGAAATTGTTAATTTATTGGATGATAGTTTATCTGATGAGTTAAAAACGAAACAGTCATCAGAGGTGGTAGAGTTTAAAAAGGATAACTTAGATATGACTGATCGAGAAGCCAGTTTCGCCTCACTGGAGCACCCGGAGCCGCGCCTGCAGTTGCGGGCAACGCAAACACACAGCAGCCGTCGAAGTGCTGTCTGCAGTTCAACGCGCCGCGTCGCATCAGTAATTCTGGTACGCCGCGGCGGCAACACCGTACGTAGAGCAGAAGGAACTATGTTAAGTGAAAAGCTGTTAAAATTCTTACTAACCTGCACTAAAAGACCGCCAGAAGAAACTGAGGTTAAACTTAAATCGGAACCTATGTCTGTTGAGGGAACTGTAAATCCAGACAACGGTTCAAGTGTAAATATGCATGAAAATAGCAATGTTAGAGTGAAATATGAAGTATTGTCTCCTGACAGTAGTGTAAAAAGGGGCAATGATTCAATAACAGAGACCCCTGTAGTAAAGCAGAAATCAGAAATTGTTAATTTATTGGATGATAGTTTATCTGATGAGTTAAAAACGAAACAGTCATCAGAGGTGGTAGAGTTTAAAAAGGATAACTTAGATATGATTGATCGATCAGAAGTTTCATTTAGTTTTGATGATTCTGGTGTCAGAGCTAGTTTTTCGTCACCTGAGTGTGATAAAAAACCAGCTAGTGAGCAACCCAAAGATACTGGGGCTATTGATTTAAATGTTATATTACAAGCAATAGATGCCAGTAATGCAAAATTGTCAGCCAGTAATGCGAAAATGACAGCTGAATTAACGTCTGAAATAACTGAGGTCAAAAGCAGTAATGCTGAATTTAAGTATGAGATTGTGGCCGGCCAAACTAATTTTAATAAACGATTGGAGGTAATGGACAATACCTTCAAGGCTGGTTGCAATAAGTTGAAAGAGGATCTGGACAGTTTGAATTATAAAATTGATTACAATCATGAGGATATTAAGAAAAAGGTTGCTCAACAATTTTCTGAAATGTATAAAACAGTAAAATCCAAAGTTGCTGAGGTTCGCAAAGACTTCCAAATGGAAGATGCGAAGCTGGAGCACAAGTTAACAGAAAAGATCGAGGCGGAATCTGAACTGTGCTCAGATAGGTTTAAAGATGTTAATATAAAAGTAAACATATGTCAAGCAGAAGTAGACGCAATCAAAACTGATACTAATCATATTGTGCAAAGAGTAGATAATGTTGAAATGAGAGTAGAAAGTATTAGTACTAACATTGATAACATTGAGAGTAAAATAGCTTCAGTAACTTCTGGAAATGGTAATATGCAACAAGTTGTAGCTGCAAACGCCGCTTTTATCGGGTGTCGGCAGTTCTTGCGGTTCGATCCAGATAAAAATGTCCACCCGCTAGATTTCTGGAACGATTTTGAAGACGTGATTCCACCAACTTGGTCTGAACGAGAGAAAATCTCATTTATTAGAAGCCATTTAGCAGGTGACGCCATGCGTTGGTCAGCTGATGTTATGTTGAAGTGTAAAACATTAGCGGAGTTTAAAACAGCTTTCATTAATGAGTACTGGTCTAGCAATAAGCAAAATGAAGTGTTGAGAGAATTTTGGAGTGGAAAACGCTTCAATGCAGGCAAGAAATCTATTAAAGAGTTTGCCAGGTCATGGATCTCACGTTTGTCACATTTGGCTGAAAAGGTAAAAAACCTGAAATGATAATACTAGGTCTTGAAGCCAAACTGCCATGGTATTGGCAAACTAGAATTATATCTGCCGCTAGAGACAATCTTGATCGTTTCATTGAGTATTTGGAACGTGTAGAGCGTGTTGCTGCCAATGAGGAGCAAGCACGTAATAACAGAAATGGTAATAACACTAGTAGTAATTTTAAGAACGAGCAGAATGGCAATGTAAACATCAGAACAGTAAGTGTTCGCCATCCTAAGAGAGGTAGGAATTGGAGAAATAATTATCAGAACCAACAATGGCATCCAAATGATAGTAATTTTGTTCCAAACAAAATTATGCAGGTAAACAACAGTGCGGAAAGCAATGCTGTGCCAGTTAACTATAATGGAAATAAAGGAAACAGTAGTAGGCCGAGGCAGGAAAACTAGTTCCCGTCTATGAGGACACTGGCGCTCACCAGGCGGTTATTTTTCCTAAGCCAATAGTTACAGTAATTGGTAAGACAGATCAGAATACTCAGACTGAACATGTGGATGAGGGGTCGGTAGCATCTAAGGATACAGCAGAAATATTAGATCACTCACAGTATATTATAAATACCGTGTTAGAGACGCTTTCTAAGTGTGAAGGGAAAGAAAAGGCGCAGCAGTGTAACGGTAGGGAAGAACTACAAAATATTGAATTGTCAGGTGAAGAAGCAGAAGGAATTCATGCGTACATTTACGATGAGGATGATGTGCTCTTATCTAAAGTGCCTGTGCAGGATGTTGATACTGTACTAATAGCTTTAGGACGGGAGGTAAGTGAGAATGTAGAGAATAGCCTGTTGGGGGTCGATGAACCCAGTAGCTGTGACCAGTTGTCACTTGAGAAGGAACCCGATGATAATAGTGAAAGTGGTTTAGCTGTAACTAGTGTTATGCCCGGTCTGGAGGCGCAGAATCGCTCAGACTACAGTAATTTGGGTCATGTTCAGCAAACTAAATGTAATGAAGTCGTGCGGTGTTTCGATTTAAAATTGATAGACTGACTGGAAAAGGCAGCTGAAAATGTAATTCAGGAAACCCCTACACACTTTGACCTAAATGTAATGAAGACAGATGTCGATCACTTTAGTTGGAGACAAATCCAAAAGGAACTATTGGATGAGTTTGAGGAACCACCTGTACAAACTAGAATAAGCCACCCTATAATAATAGTGAATATGTTGGATATCAATGTACGTTGTCTCTTAGACAGTGGAAGTGAGGTGAGTGCGATATCTCAGTGATTCTTTGATGCATTACCTGGTAAAGACAAGCTTACAGTAATGAGGGTATCCGGACTAAGAATAATTGGTGCTACTGGCAAGGTGTCAAACACAGTAAAGCAAGAAGCTTTGCTGCCCTTTGATATTAATGGTAATTTAATTGATCATCCATGCTTAATTGTAAACAATTTCAGTATTGAAGTTTTAATTGGCATAGATTTCTTGTCAAAATATCAGAGTGTTGTTGACTTTGAAAGAAGCCAGTTAAAACTGGTCTTACCGATAACCGGAGTAATTACGGTACCTTTTATTGATAAACATGTGGTAACTAATGATGAAACTTGGGAGCTGCCTATACGAGTTCTGAAAAATAGGAGGTATTGGGACGACGGTGTTAATATTAGTAAAAGTAAGCTAAACACAGGCGAGAAGAAGTTAAAGGCTAGGGCAAATATAAGAAAAAGAGCATTGGAAAGGAAGAAGCGCATGACGGAAAAGCTGTACCCACCAGTTTTGAAATAGGTCAGTTAGTCCTTGTCAAAACCAAGGAAAAATCAAAGAAAATAAATGCAGAAACAAAGAAATTAATGTTCGTATACCAAGGATCGGGATCATAGAAAAACCACATGCCAATGCATATAGGCTAGAGTACCCTAAGAGTAAAAAGATATTAGGTCTCGGGAACGTGATTGACCTAAAGAAGTTCATAGGTAGTGAATGAATTATGTAGGGAGGAGGTCGTTCTGTAACCTCTACACAGTGTGGCAGCTGTGCAGTCCCAGCTGTGTGAGATCTTCTTTCCCATTTCAGATCTCACTCATTCTTCATCTTTTCTGTCCACCTAAAATTTCGATCTCTTCTTTCCAACACATTAAATTTCCAGTAATAAACTAATGAATTCTATAGGGAGTAGGTTGTTCTGTAACCTCTACACAGTGTGGCAGCTGTGCAGTCCCAGCTGTGTGAGATCTTCTTTCCTTTTCAGGTCTCACTCATTCTTCATCTTTCCTATCCACCAAAATTTCGGCTCTTACTCTCAAATACTAAAATCTTCCGGTATGACTATCAAGCCAGCATTAAGCTAATGAATTCTGTAGGGAGGAGGTTGTTCTGTAACCTCTACACAGTGTGACAGCTGTACAGTCCCAGCTGTGTGAGATCTTCTTTCCTTTTCAGGTCTCACTTATTCTTCATCTTTCCTATCCACCAAAGTTTTGACTCCTTTGCAATACAAAAATTTTCCGTCATGGCTATCAAGCCATGAGTTATGTAACCATTCTATCCATCGCTTAGTGAAGAAAATACCTAATGTGACAAACCTAACAGTGACATAAGCAACAGAGAAGTATGATGTAATTAAGATACAAATGTATTTGAGTAAAAAGTATGTATGGAACCTTGGTAATATTATAAGTACAAAGTTGTTGTTTTATTGGAAATGGTCCACCAACAGTAATTTAAAAAGATATACAAATTCGTGTACAAGCAGGATCTCAAGTGGCAGTGAAACCTATTGTATGCTGTAGAGCTAACTAATTAATAGTAAAAGAGATTGCCTAGTGTTATGAAAAATATGCAGATAAGTTGTAAGAATGAACTCACCTTGTGTAGCAAGGAATGACAGTGTAATAGAATTGAGTAGTGTTTCTGGTTGAGACGTAAAGGACACGTTCTTGAAATATTTATAAGGTTGGAGCTGGCCGTTATTTGGTGTAGTGCGTGACAGAACACACCTACACATATTGAGGTTATGAGTTGGAGGCGTGAATGCGACCATAGGTACCCTTATGTTAGATGAGACAAAGCAGCTCATGGTGTCCTATAGGTTTAAGGAATTTAGCATTACGCTCGTCCATAATTACTTAATGCACTTTAGTGGTAGGTCGAGAGAGACTACCTGTGGTTTCAGCGTCCGATCGAGTGGAAATGGATTGCCACGTGAACAAACTGATCAGCTGCAATACACTATAGATATGAAATAAATGTGCTATCCTATGCTTTAAATGTTAATAGAGTGAGTGTTAAATATGTACATACACTAGCAAAGTAAGTAAGTACATAATTGCAGATGTGGAACTGACACAGCAGCAGAGGACCAATAAGTGTATTTAGTAGTCAACTAAACGTAGTGTGTTTTGAATACTCAGAACTGTACTATTACCACAAGTTACTCACATGTACAAAGAAGCTGAGAAGACAACTACTAATCAAATATACTCATACTATCTCTAAGAATAAGGTAATCGAAGATGAGTCAGCTAAGTAAAATAAAATACAAATGTATCAAGAATGTACCGAGCATTGGTTCAGTGTTCCGGCCCAGAAATGATAAATTGAGATTAAATAGGATTTATGATTGTGTGCCTTGAGCATAAATTTTCTCTAGTACGTGACTAACCTCGTTTTGAGCCATTTGTTTATCGATTTTATGACAGTTAAGTAACCGCGAGAGTAAAATTGAAAAAGTTCTGTTAACTTTGTTCTAGCAACATATTGAAAGATAAAATGTATATATCCCCATTTCATTGTGACCCACCCTTAGATATTAAGTGAACAGAGTCTGAGGCACTCTTTTTGTTTGTTCTAAAGGACAAACCAGATAATGGCAGCCTGGTGGCTGCGTGAAAGCGTGGAGTGACTTGGACACAACTCACAGTGACCCCTCTCCTTTCCCCATGTAATTTAGAGTGAGCGTGAAGGACGACCTCCATAGCAACTTCCCCTCCTCTACCCTTGTGAATGGAAGTGTAGAACGCCAGTCAAAGCGGCTACAACCACGTGTGTAAAAATGAAATTGTCATGATTTGTGAAATTTTCTTTCAGGTTTAGAAAAGACTGCTAAGATATAATTATCTGTTTATGTATCATGAATAACTGTGTTATTTTCTTTGAATTTGTGTATGTAAAAATGAATTTAATGGATTTAAGATTTTCATAATTTTACATATTTTATGTGTTTGTCTGTCTAAGGCAATATGTATGCCAAAGTGTTTCACTGATTTTGCTTAAATTTTGAGTGATAATGTTGCTTATTAAGCAGTGAACATGCCAGCAATTTAAATAATTGAAGTAGGTGATAAGTTTTCTTTTAATATTGCTATATATTTACATTTCAGTTTTAATTTTCATAGGGAGTTAAGCTGCACTCTTGCTTCCCTCTTTGTAATTAATAGAGGGTGATGTAGGGAAGCAGCCTACTCACGCCATGTAAAATTCACATCAGTCTTGCCATTGTGTGCCAGCCTAGTCCGCTGTAACTAGCTCTGACGTCATAAATGTTGCGCAATACTTTAAAAATTAAGTAAATAACCTGAAACGTTTCTATCATGTCAGGACTAATACTAAATCAATATGTGTTGAATATCAGTTCAATAACTTTAACCATTTTCGAAATTTGGACGTTTTTCTGTAAAAATCATTGGCGCAACAGAAAAGTGCTAGAAACTTAAAAATTTATATTTAGATTCCTTTTGCATAACAATTTAGTAGAAACAGTATTCTGGATCTCACAAATTGAAATTTTAGTTGAAATTCATGATTTTCTGGTATTTGTCTTAAAAATTAAGGAAGCAAGATAGATTAAGTAGGCCAATAAATAAAGCTAGGATGTTTAACTTTAAGTAGAAGGGAGATCCGCTACAATCATAAAGATGTGAGAAGTTTCAACAGAACAACTATAAAACTATAGCTACAGCGTATCTCCAAAGAGCAAGTTCAGAGCTCGTCTACTGCGTGTAGTGTAATAAAATTAATTCTCTCGCCCGAAATATTTGACTTAGCCACGTCAGACTTTTGTTATGGTTACTTACCTGTGTGCTGATTGCACATTTAAATTGAGAGCTTCATCGGCCATCTGCAAAGGAAGCAATGATTTATTCGATATCTTAAAGTGGTGCATTACTAACCCAGTGGCTAGTCGGGAGAGCGGATTTGATCAGGCATTCCCTTAACTTTCTCACCGTGGCTTTATATATAAGAACGCTGCGTGAGAGAAAAAGGTCCTAGTTCTCTCGAGACGCTGATTAGCGCCACACCTGTGCCGGGAGTCGCGTCGCGTCGGTATCATTGCTATAAACAGCCTCGGATGCCATAATAAGTTACTAGGGATACGTATAACCATGAAATCGTTTTCGAGTGAAGCGTTAATTCTGCGATGACTTTAATGATCGATCTTCAGTTTGTGTATGTCGTATTTTCACATGCCGCCATGCCGCCGCAGGACAGACATTCTACCATTATTTAGCGTGGCGTTTGATGAACATTATCATCAAATTATGGCGAGCATTCACTTAAACATTTAATTTCAACAGTTATAGTTCCATCAGCGCATTAGACTCTGAACTGCTCTGGTAGTTGGATTGTGTGGATTCTTTTTGGTCTGTGACTTTCAGAATATAATGAACATTTTAGAGAGAATGGGTTTTGATTATGAATCCCAGACAATCTCCTAACTCCTCAGAGCTATAAGCTGTAGCTATAAATGTATTTCTCAGATGAAGTGGGCACTAGGAATTCTAATTACAGGCTTCACGTTTTGCTAATCACTTTCTGGTTGCCAATATTGTAGTTAGAGAGCCAGTGTTGAGAACGGCAAACAACAGCATAAAAACAAAACAATTATAACAATTATCCCACCCGCCGCCCCACAGGAGGTTGAAAACCACGCATGTCTTAATTACAGATCCTGATACTAAGTACCACTGGCTACTGAGTGGACGTTGGCGTCCTTTAATATTCGATACCCGGGAAAACACCTCTGTTCTCTCTCAAGTGGTTACTTCCTATTGTAACACTTGCTCCTCAAACTTGTATACCAAGGTGACGTGCCTATCCCCCCCCCCTCCCCCCAATCGATCTCCATTTGCTCTTTCAGACCCTGGAAAAAACATCAGGGGGCGGCATACCTTTGACTTCAGACTCGCTTCCTGTCTCCATCTGTCTCAAATTGTTATTTCCTGTTTATGTGAAGACATGCATGAACCAACATGGACAGACTCAAAGACAGTGGTTTTCATCCATCCTCAGAATACTGTGCTCCTATTGGCTAACGCTGAGGACCAAGGCAGAGCCTGCACAATTGCGATATCAAAAATGGTGGGAAGTAGTGCATTTGCACTACCCTATAAAATTAATCGCTTAACATTTTACAGGAGTCAAAGAGATCAGTTAAAACATTTGCTACCACCTTAAGATGAATGTTCACGTATTTTCAGCATCTGAGAATCACACACAAACTTTTTGCAAATCAAGTAATTGAATTTCCGTCACAAATAGATCGTAGTGCTAAGATCATGTATGCACCGACATTTGATAACAGAAACACCCTTACCAGAGAGGACATTATCATCGTTGATAAAGAACGTCCTTCCTCAGAGACCAAAAACGGGAAAAGTTAACGTAATATTGGTAAACTGCAGGAGTATCCAGGGCAAGGTTCCTGAATTAGTATCTCTTATTGAAGGAAATAGTGCGCATATAGTATTAGGAACGGAAAGTTGGTTAAAACCGGAAGTGAACAGTTACGAAATCCTAGACACAGAATGGAATATATACCGCAAGGATAGGATAAACGCCAATGGTGGAGGAGTATTTATAGCAGTAAGGAATTCAATAATATCCAGTGAAGTTATTAGCGAATGCGAATGTGAAGTAATCTGGGTTAAGTTAAGTATCAAAGGTGGGTCAGATATGATAGTCGGATGCTTCTATAGACCACCTGCATCAGCAACCGTAGTAGTTGAGCGCCTCAGAGAGAACCTGCAGAACGTCGTGAAGAAGTTTCGTGATCATACTATTGTAATAGGGGGAGACTTCAATCTACCAGGTATAGAATGGGATAGTCACACAATCAGAACTGGAGCCAGGGACAGAGACTCTTGTGACATTATCCTGACTGCCTTGTCCGAGAATTACTTCGAGCAGATAGTTAGAGAACCAACTCGTGAAGCTAACGTTTTAGACCTCATAGCAACAAATAGACCGGAACTTTTCGACTCCGTGAATGTAGAAGAGGGTATCAGTGATCATAAGTCAGTGGTTGCATGAATGACTACAAGTGTAATAAGAAATGCCAAGAAAGGAAGGAAAATATATTTGCTTAACAAGAGTGATAGGGCACAAATCGCAGAATATCTGAGTGACCACCATCAAACGTTCATTTCTGAGGAAGAGGATGTGGAACAAAAATGGAAAAAATTCAGAAACATCGTCCAGTACGCCTTAGATAAGTTCGTACCGACTAAGGTCCAAAGCGAGGGGAAAGATCCACCGTGGTATAACAATCATGTACGAAAGGTACTACGGAAACAAAGAAAGCTTCATCATAGGTTTAAGAGTAGTCGAATCATAGCTGATAAGGAAAAGCTGAACGAAGCGAAAAAGAGCGTAAAGAGAGCAATGAGAGAAGCATTCAACGAATTCGAACATAAAACATTGGCAAACAATATAAACAATAATCCTAAAAAGTTTTGGTCATATGTAAAATCGGTAAGCGGATCTAAATCCCCTATTCAGTCACTCGTTGACCACGATGGCACCGAAACAGAGGACGACCGAAGAAAGTCAGAAATACTGAATTCAGTGTTCCGAAACTGTTTCACTGCGGAAAATCGTAACACGGTCCCTGACTTCAGCCGTCGCACGGAAAATATTGAAATAAACGATATCGGAATTGAAAAACAACTGCTATCACTTAGTAGCGGAAAAGCATCCGGACCAGACGAGATACCCTTAAGATTCTACAGTGATTATGCTAAAGAACTTGCCCCCTTTCTATCAGCAATTTATCGTAGATCGCTGGAAGAACGTAAAGTACCTAGCGACTGGAAGAAAGCGCAGGTCGTTCCCATTTTCAAGAAGGGTCATAAATCAGATGCGAATAATTATAGGCCTATTTCGCTTACGTCAATCTGTTGTAGAATAATGGAACATGTTTTGTGTTCTCGTATTATGACGTTCTTAGATAATACAAATCTCCTTCATCATAACCAACATGGATTCCGCAAACAGAGATCATGTGAAACTCAGCTCGCCCTATTTGCCCAAGAAATTCACAGTGCCGTAGACACTGGCGAGCAGATTGATGCCGTATTCCTGGACTTCAGGAAGGCATTTGATACGGTTCCGCACTTACGTTTAGTGAAAAAAATACGAGCTTACGGAATATCGGACCAGGTTTGTGATTGGATTCAGGATTTCCTAGAAGAAAGAACACAACATGTCATTCTTAACGGTTCAAAATCTGCAGATGTAGAGGTAATTTCGGGAGTACCGCAGGGAAGCGTGATAGGACCTTTATTGTTTACAAAATACATAAATGACTTAGTTGACAACATCGGTAGCTCCGTGAGGCTATTTGCAGATGACACGGTTGTCTACAAGAAAGTAGCAACCTCAGAAGACTCGTACGTACTCCAGGAGGACCTGCAGAGGATTAATGCATGGTGCGACAGCTGGCAGCTTTCCCTAAACGTAGATAAATGTAATATAATGCGCATACATAGGGGCAGAAATCCATTCCAGTACGATTATGCCATAGGTGGTAAATCATTGGAAGCGGTAACGACCGTAAAATACTTAGGAGTTACTATCCGGAGCGATCTGAAGTGGAATGATCACATAAAACAAATAGTGGGAAAAGCAGGCGCCAGGTTGAGATTCATAGGAAGAATTCTAAGAAAATGTGACTCATCGACGAAAGAAGTAGCTTACAAAACGCTTGTTCGTCCGATTCTTGAGTATTGCTCATCAGTATGGGACCCTTACCAGGTTGGATTAATAGAAGAGATAGACATGATCCAGCGAAAAGCAGCGCGATTCGTCATGGGGACATTTAGTCAGCGCGAGAGCGTTACGGAGATGCTGAACAAGCTCCAGTGGCGGACACATCAAGAAAGGCGTTACGCAATACGGAGAGGTTTATTATCGAAATTACGAGAGAGCACATTCCGGGAAGAGATGGGCAACATATTACTACCGCCCACATATATCTCGCGTAATGATCACAACGAAAAGATCCGAGAAATTAGAGCAAATACGGAGACTTACAAGCAGTCGTTCTTCCCACGCACAATTCGTGAATGGAACAGGGAAGGGGGGATCAGATAGTGGTACAATAAGTACCCTCCGCCACACACCGTAAGGTGGCTCGCGGAGTATAGATGTAGATGTAGATAGAAATGTATCTGCCAAAAAACCACCTTTCGACACACACGCCATTGTGATCGCAAATCACGTACCATCCAACAAGTACTGGGGAGCTGCGGCCACGCTGGTCGGGAGAGGCCTGCACCTGCATCGACTGTGCTGGCTATTGCACGCACATCTCCAGCTGTGCCAGACGCTCAAAGGCTGGACACACTGTCACCTTGACCACCAAACTGTCAACCAATCAATATACGGGGGGGGGGGGGGGGGGGGAATAATAGTCCATCACAAACACTCTCCGTATTGAATCTTTTTACGCAACACACATGTCAGCTTCTGTCACCACTTGATCAGCACCCTGGCTAGTTCGCTATTCAGCCGTGCCGTCGCCGGGATTTGTCTCCACACCTGTGATCAAGATCCGACTGGCTGCAATAATTCTTTGTACCCGCTGGTCACGTGAGGCTAAGCCGTGGCTTCTCGACAGCCACAACTAAGTTCCCATTCCTGCTGCTGGCCGTGGCTCACTGCAAGACAAGCAGGCGGAACCTGGACATATAGTTTTAACTGCAACTCCATCCCTGACGTAGACTCTCCCCAGTTTAATAAATACCACTTTTTCGCAATCCGAAACGAGGATGACGTTGTCTATAAACCACGAACTTCTTGAGTGAAATATAGATTCCTTCCATTTATACGAGTTTTTTTCGAAGACAGAAGAAATTGGAGCTTACGTGCGTTTGCATATGGCTGAAGTATCACTCCTTGTTGTGAAAATCTTGTACAAAAATATCGCATATGCTATATTTCTTCTAAGTATTCCCTCATCAGAAAAAAATCTGTTTTTAAACTGCGTAATATCTGTTACGACCAGCATCAGAGGACTAGAATATTTAACTCATCTTTGGCTCATAACGGAGAGCTAAGAGCATGTTTCGCCTCTGTCACAGGATCCTCCTCACTTTCAAACTCTCTTAAAGTAGCCAGACGCCTTGTCACACACAAAGTCTCTTAAGGTAGCAGTATAGAGGAGTTGTAATTGTCAGATTAATACTACGCGCTACAGTTTAATTCGGTAACATGGCCAATTTCTTACGATGGCCATTTCTCCCAGTGTAGGTGGGAGGTAGGAATTTCGTTAAAAGATCTCGCCACAGCGACAAAACACCTGATTACTGCTCCAGCTAGCGAATCATATCCATGGTACTCCACCCTCGCTTCCGTCTGCCCGGCAGCACGTCATTGACATCAGATTGATTGACTAATTAATTAAACTGATCATGAGAGTCCCTTTGATTGCTGCCTAATTTTTATTTTTCCTCAGCCAGACTATACTCGCCAAGTAACCACTACAGACGCTTCTGTAATGACTCTGCGGGCTTTCCACAGGGTAGATACTCAGTCCATCTGTTCCCAAAATAGATGGTAACCATAATCAAATGTCTTCAACGCTAATCACGTTGTGTCTGACAGTTGCGCTGTCAATCTGGCGGGATTAAGTCACTTAGAATTCCATTATACTACCTGCAGTTAATTCTGCTGAGACCTCTAAGTACATGGGGCAGTAGAATGTTCCACTCTGTTCTCCACTCCGCGACGCCTCCGCCCCTGTGCCTGCCACTGCCACCTGTCTGCATGTGAACAGCAGCTACTGTAGCCACCGACAAACGTATATGAGCCTGGAGACCAGGGTTTCCCTCATAATACAGACCTGTTAGAAGCATTCCTATTGGCTCCAGCCAAATTAGTGGCTGGATGCTTCGAGAACTCTAATGGGAATCCGTGGAGCGAATTGTGAACTGACATTTGAAACTGACACCGGAAGATTTCAAATGCTGCCAACATTCATTTCGCTTAACAACGACGAAGGTATCAAATTAGCTCTCACATGGAGGCTTATAGACAGTCACTTTCTCCCTCATTCTATTTGCGAGTGGAATTGGAAACGAAACGATAGAAGTGGTACAGGGTACCCTCCACCACACACCTGAAACTTCTTTATTAAATTTTTACTTAAATTGCAATAACTGAGAAGGTGGAACTTCTTAATTAAGATTTTACTTAAACTGCTGAATGCTTACTAAATATTCTTAAACTGCTAAGTAAAATTGACTATACTATCTCTTTGCTTGTCTTTATCGTTTCAACACTAACGTACAGAATTTGCCCTGACAAACATAACTCAAACTTTTCCTATTCATTAATTATCCACAATATTCAAAGATAACGCGTTCGGACTGCTTTAAAATGATAACCTGACTTCAAATAATTAGTACAAAAGAATGGCCATGAATTAGAGGAAATCCTAACAATAACCTATACATTTCATAAGTCACTTACCTCACAAAAATCTTCATTACACTAACTACTGCAATACATCAAACGCCAATACAGTCAGCTAAATAAAAGATTCTAACTACTGTAGGCTCTAACTACTAATAAGCAAGTGGTTAGCAAAGGAAAGATTTTGTTGCAGGGCAAACAATGTATTTACCTTAAGAATGTGACAACCAGTTCAAAAACAATATAATCAGCAGTAATAAATTTTAATGACGGATATACATTCAGACTGTCGACTCGTGCTAATACTACAAACCTCCTACACTGCTAATTATTAAGCTCTAACCTCCATCACTGCTGACTACTCACTCCCAAATTTTATCATTGCTGGCTGTTCACCTCCAACTTGTAGTCTGACCAGCCACAGAGTCTCCTACAGAGTGTCCACAGCGTTGTCAGAGTTATTAATGCAGAGCGCTACACAGCGCTGTCAACATGCAAACACATAAAGAGGCTACTTACACACCGTACAATTGCTTGCGAAATAAACATACAGTTGTAGATGTAAATTTAGTCTACCCATTAAGGCGTCAGCCCATCCGTTTCTAGCCACACAAAAATCATGGACGATTGTTGTCTCTTACTTATCCAGAAAACAAAAGACGGCGGAACAGCAGCTGCTGAATGTCTCTCAGTAAAAACCTCCATATTAGCCCCAGTTTTGCATTACAGACACTTCGCAATACGCATATGAGACGTTGTAATATGTTTGCCCACAATATTTAGAAGAAGTGGTATAGAACCCGACTGCTCTTTCGTCAGACTTTCGCCTGCCATATTTTCACAAATATTCCCGACTTCTGTATATAGTAGACGCCTGCTAATGCTCTCGAAGTCCAATCATATTCCGATTGCACTCTTCCATTAGTTACAAGACTGTCCCGTTCTCCACCTGTCACTGACTAGGTAGAGAGGTATCACAACGACAAAAATAGCATACTTACATACAGGAGGAAATTCATGACCAGACGTGGACAGTACAAAGAAATTCAGAAGCATAATACCTACAATTTATTGATATCGAATAACAGTCTACAAATATCACCTTCAATGTATCCTAATCTTCTCTGTCGTATACCTATGATTACTGGGACAGAAATACGATATGTAAGGATCTTAGAGTCTTCACTGACACCGCGGTCTCCCTCTCTTACTCACTCTCCCTTTCCCTCCCCGTTATTTTTATAATACCAAACAGAATAAAAGTACGCACTATAAAAACTTCGCTAACGTCAACCGTGCCTCTTTCTTCCGATATGTCGAAAACAAATACTGTCTGCATGTTGACGTAAGGGCATATGTGTGATCCCACTAAATAGATGGCCAGTGATCGAAGTCGCTTCACAGACCTAAAGTTTTTTCACCTGTGCTGGAGGAAAACCATATCTCACAGACTATCATTCACAACAGAGGGTTTCTGTGTTGCTGTTTCATACATTTTTTTTTTCGGCAACACATCAAAGCAGTGTATGACTGCACCGCGTACACCGCCGTAAGTTTTGTTTTTCTCCCATGACTTCCAGGTCTGTGTCAGTTGCTAAACTGACACTTACACGTTCCGATCCATTGGCTCTCACAGAAAGCTGGACATCGCACTGCGTGAGGTAAGCTGCGCCCACAGCACACAGGATGGTTGAAATAAAAGACAGAGGCGGTGTTTCTTATTAACAAAACTGTGGAAGACAACGCAATATATGGAAATTAAAAGAGTTTGCAGTATTGTGGTGCGTTTTCGAACAGCTGTCCGAGGTTGGTGTCCTCTACATTTAATCTCATCTTCCAGAGTGGCGGAGTAGAGATGTCTCGTTTTCGAAGAGACCAAGAGCATCCTCATATTGGTGGTGGATATTGCTACCATATGGTCACCGTTTCTGTGTACTAGGTGACTGTCATCTCGACACCCAAATCTTTGAACACTGCATCTTTCACTTTTATGGCTTACAATGCGTAAATGCGTGTGGAACAATGGGGTGTTCTGCAGGAGTTAAACCAATAGAGTACAGATAGTATGAACCATCAGTTGCCAGTCTCATTAGTGGGGGAACGGAATGATTTTCATACACCCAGGCGAGGATGTAGTACTCTCATTCCTCCACAGTTTTGTCGTATTTTCATCAGTCTTATATATTTTGCATCAATTTTCTTATTTTTGCGATGTTTTCTATGTTTTCAACGAATTTTAACTAATTACTCGTGTTCCAAACCACACTGTCGACAACTTTGTCACGTCAACAAAACGTCTCATAGCGTCATGAAGGTGTTATGGTGATATAACAGACGATTCAGAAAAAGAAGAAATGTATGGTTTATGCATGATCGAGCTGCAGACGCAACGAGTTTGAAATTTTTACGTGAATTGCTCGTTTATCAATTCTGTAGTATTGTTGTAGTGTTTGGATTCCATACCAAGACGCTACTGGAAGAGATAAATGATCATAGAACGTAAAGTTACGCTGCTAAGTCTACACTGTGTAAGGGGTTCATTATGCAAGAGGTTTACTGTTCACTACCCTATTGGAGCAAATGTAATTTCGACGTATTGCTCACTCGCTGCCTGCCATATAAAACATCTCTGCTGCAATAGACTCGCAGGTCAGAGCAGTAATAATCGTTCGCTCCTACAGAGCAGTCGCAATAGTTCGTTGTTATGGAGCAGTCGCAATAGCTCAACGCTACAGTACAGTTGCTAGTCATGTAAGAGCAATAGCAGTCGCCCGCTGGTGCAGCGCAGTTCATTGCCATGTACGGTAAGGTAAACTTCATTATTCCTCATCGCCGTGCGGGTACTTAAATTTGTTGTCTGAGATGTTAATATGAATTTGTTTCAATCTTTTTGTGATTTGTCAGCACTAGTTAAGTCAGACTTGTAATGTTCAATTTTTTATGTAATGATTTGCAGAAATGTTTTCAATAATAAGGTTTTTCAGAACATGATTTTTTACCAGTCATTTACTTGAATTTAAATATTTTACAAATTTTCCAAGATCATAGTCATGTGTTGTTTAATAATCAGAGGACCAGCTATGCAGCTGTGTCCCACAAGCAAAGTCAGTTTTTTTTCTAATAATGCAAATCTCAGACAAATTTTCTTCGGTAGTGGTAGATAGGCCAGCATTGCACTAAGCTGTGCCATATAGGAGTAGATATATAGACAGCGTTATCCGGCGACACCATCACGAGGTAAGAATTTTCAGTTTACTCAGGTTGATTTCACAGGGCCATGAAGTAGCGCTGCTTACGTCCAAAATCTATCAGTTTCTATTGCAAGTCAATTTAGTACCAGAAGTTTTTATATATACTGGAAGGTTACAACTGTTCTGCATGTAACATTCTGTAACTTTTTTTTTTACATTATATTAGTCGAATGGAATGCAGTGCTGCTAATACTCCAATACAGGAAATATATTTCCAACGCCTGACGTACATTCAGCCTCTAGTTTTCTATCCCACTCACTATGATGGGAAACGTTAATATAATAAAACTACTACCGTTTGCATCACAGAAAAAAACATATATTCTTTCTGACACATACAGCTTTCCAGAGGTGTATAGCGCCCACTGTTCACATCCGATTACGGTTTGAAGTTCACGCAATACTCACATTAGTCCTATAAAATGATCTTCAGCAACGAAAAACGCTCGAAACAACGTCATCTTATAAGGAAATAGGGAAATGGATGGGAGCGATGTTTGAAATGTGAAA
The DNA here is from genome assembly GCF_023864345.2 of Schistocerca serialis cubense. Classification (NCBI taxonomy): domain Eukaryota; kingdom Metazoa; phylum Arthropoda; class Insecta; order Orthoptera; family Acrididae; genus Schistocerca; species Schistocerca serialis. Next base: position 443,519,565 of record NC_064643.1, read on the forward strand.
TTAGACTCCATGCAGCACTACATCCGTGGACAGAACACAATCTCTTCCAAAAACGGCAATTGCGACAACTGTCAAGTTAACGTACACACAGGGATTGCAGTACCTCACTAACCCCTGTCACTGACTTAGAATCATTGCAGTTATGAAACTGAAGACTCAATTTATGTCCACGATGTGGCAGGGAAGCCGATACATACACACATACGGAAAAATAGCGCAGTTGCTCTAGGTGTTGACAACTGTACTACATTTACAAGGGAATTTAGAATACGTGGCCTAAAGTGGCGTCATGATCGCGCGTGCAGAAGTGACATAACATCGGTAAAATTAGGGGAAGCACGTATAAACTGAGGGAAAATACAACAAAATACGGCAGAATTGTGGGAGAACGAGAGAGTACTTACACATCTGATTCGTGCAGGAAAATTATTGCACATGGGAACGAGTGTGTGACAGGAATACGAGAAAAATCGACATGGAAGCACTGGGAACCGGGGAAACTGTAACTAATCGTGGACAGCGGTAATACTCTGGCATCCTTGCAATGTCGTATTCCTAGTGTAGTAATCTTAGGAATACAACAAAGGAGATTAGGATACGTACAGGGAGATTTTTATAGTCATTCGATATCAGTAAATTGTAGGTGTTATGCTTCTGGTTTCTTTGTGCAGTCCACGGATACTCTGCTTGGTTGAGAATTTCCCTTTGTACGTTGGTATGCTATTTGTCTCGTTGCGATAGCTCTCTGCCTCGCCATTCATGGTTGGAAGACTAGACAGTCTTGTAACTAATGGAACACTGCTGTCAGAACATTATGGAATTTTGAGAGAATTATCAGGCATCTGTGACTTGGCAGGGGACTTCTCCTACTAGTCGAAATCAGAGGGATTCAAATGGTGTACATCGAAGAAGAGGAGATTTCTGAGAAAATGGCGGGTAAGTCTGACAAAAGGGAAGTTGAGAGAGCAGCTCTGCAGGGTGCTCCATTGATCGTGACCGGGCCAAATATCTCACGAAATAAGCGTCGAACGAAAAAACTACAAAGAACGAAACTAGTCTAGCTTGAAGGGGGAAACCAGATGGCGCTATGGTTGGCTCGCTAGATGGCGCTGCCGTAGGTCAAACGGATATCAACTGCGTTTTTTAAAATAGGAACCCCCATTTATTACCTATTCGTGTAGTAAGTAAATAAATATGAATATTTTAGTTGGACCACCTTTTTCGCTTTGTGATAGATGGCACTGTAATAGTCACAAACGTATAACTGCGTAGTATCACTTAACATTCCGCCACTGCGGACGGTATTTGCTTCGTGATACATTGCCCGTGTTAAAATGGACTGTTTACCAATTGCGGAAAAGGTCGATATTGTGTTGATGTATGGCTATTGTGATCAAAATGCCCAACGGGCGTGTGCTACGTATGCTGCTCGGTATCCTGGGCGACATCATCTAAGTGTCCTGACCGTTCGCCGGATAGTTACGTTATTTAAGGAAACAGGAAGTGTTCAGCCACATGTGAAACGTCTACCACGACCTGCAACAAATGATGATGCCCAAGTAAGTGTTTTAGCTGCTGTCGCGGCTAATCCGCACATCAGTAGCAGACAAACTACGCGAGAAGCGGGAATCACAAAAACGTCGGTGTTGAGAATGCTACTTCAACATCGATTGCACCCGTACCATATTTCTATGCACCAGGAATTGCATGGCGACGACTTTGAACCTCATGTACAGATCTGCCACTGGGCACAAGAGAAATTACGGGACGATGACAGATTTTTTGCACGCGTTCTATTTAGCGACGAAGAGTCATTCACGAATAGCGGTAACGTTCACCGGCGTAATATGCGCTATTGGGCAACAAAAAATTCACGATGGCTGCGACACGTGGAACATTAGCGACCTTGGCGGGTTAATGTATGGTGCGGCATTATGGGAGGACGGATAATTGGCCTCCATTTTATCGATGGCAATCTAAATGGTGCAATGTATGCTGATCTCCTACGTAATGTTCTACCGATGTTACTACAAGATGTTTCACTGCATGACAGAATGGCGATGTACTTCCAACATGATGGATGACCGGCACATAAGCTCGTATGCGGTTGCAGCTGTATTGAATAGCATATTTCATGACAGGTGGATTGGTCGTCGAAGCACCATACCATGGCCCGCACGTTCACCGGGTCTGATGTCCCCGGATTTCCTTCTGTGGGGAAAGTTGAAGGACATTTGCTATCGTGATCCACCGACAGCGCCTGACAACATGCGTCAGCGCATTGTCAATGCATGTGGAACATTACGGAAGGCGAACTACCCGCTGTTGAGAGGAATGTCGTTACACGTATTGCCAAATGCCTTGAGGTTGATGGACATCATTTTGAGCATTTATTGCATTAATGTTGTACTTACAGGTAATCACCCTGTAACAGCATGCGTTTTCAGAAATGATAAGTTCACAAAGGTACGTGTATCACATTGGAACAACCGAAATAAAATGATCAAACGTACCTACGTTCGTAATTTAATTTAAAAAACCTACCTGTTACCAACTGTTCGTCTAAAATTGTGAGCCATATGTTTGTGACTATTACAGCGCCATCTATCACAAAGCGAAAAAGGTGGTCCAATTAAAACATTCATATTTCTTTACATACTACGCGAATATGTAATAAAAATGGGGGGTCCTATTTTAAAAAAAAACGCATTTGATATCCGTTTGACCTATGGTGGCGCCATCTAGCGGGGCAACCGTAGCGTCATATGGTTTCCCCCTTCACGCTAGACAAGTTTCGTTCTTTGTAGTTTTTTCGTTTGACGCTTATTTCGTGAGATATTTGGCCCTGTCACGATCAATGGACCACCCTGTATACCGCTTCTTCCAAGTATTGTGGGAAAACATATTAAAACTTCTCACATACGTATCGCGAAGCGACTGTAATGACAGAACTGAGTGTTAATACGTTGGTTTTTACTGGGAGACAATTTGAGCAATGGTGCCTAGTCTTTATCACTGGCGCCAGCCATGTGCCGGCTTTTCGCCTTAGCTTGATTGGCTTTGGCGTGGTTGGCCACGTGAATTTTAAAAGGAGCGGGCTAAGACGGGCTGACAGGTCGGTTTCCAGCGAGGACGTTTGGAGTTACGAGGAAGTTCGGGGGAGGGCATTACTCTCGCGTACCGAGCGTGGTACGGCTACGGCGGTCGCAGCGAGCAGTCTGCCCCAGGGCAGTGCGGATCAGCGTTGGTTTGGTGCGACGCTGAAGGGCGACACCACTGAGTGGGTCGGCACGGCGAGGACACGTTGGCGTAGCGGAACTGGGGTTGTCAGCGTCCGCAAGGGAAGCCGCTGTCCGTGGGCAGTTACGACTGTGCTGGCTGTGGCTCTGTATTGTCTCGTGGCATCACACAGCATCTGCTGTTACAGACGGCGTCGTTTGTAGCGGGTGAGCCGTTTTAAGTTCTGTGCTCCGAAATACCAAGTTGTTGGCAGCTATTTTTCTGTCGGAAACCCTGCCATGTTGTGATTACACTACTCTTTCTGGCTCAGCAGTAACCGAGTTCTGCCCCTTCTGTACTGATATGCATATTTACATCAGTTCGTTGCGACTTTAAAATGATTTTTCTAAGGTAGTGCCAGGCACGTAACATTTAAAATATTTTAACACGAAGCCAGTGTAAAACGCTAAGCTGCTGTGGTTCTGTTAGTGATTCTTAAACTACAGGGTAATTATAATTAAAGTTAAACTTTCAAAAAAATGGCTCTGAGCACTATGGGACTCAACTGCTGAGGTCATTAGTCCCCTAGAACTTAGAACTAGTTAAACCTAACTAACCTAGGGACATCACAAACATCCATGCCCGAGGCAGGATTCGAACCTGCGACCGTAGCGGTCTTACGGTTCCAGACTGCAGCGCCTTTAACCGCACGGCCACTTCGGCCGGCAGTTAAACTTTCAAACCGCTGTATAAATAATACTGTACGTAGGCTGTTTATGTTTTCTTTATGTAAGTAGGCTGTTTATTGCGTTGCGCTAACAAAATATTGTGTGTCAGTTTAAGCACAGTCATGTATAATTGTTCAAAGGAGAAGTTTCAATACCACTGGTCAGAATAACGACAAATTTCAACGGAATATTATCGGAGAAGGGGGAAGTCGTATAAAACTCCTCCCGCACACGTCATGAAGGCCAAAAGGCACCGACCGGCCGCCGTGTCATCCTCAACTTACCGGTGTCACTGGATGCGGATATGGAGGGGCACGTGGTCAGCACACCGCTCTCCCCGCTGTATCTCAGATTCCGAGATCGGAGCCACTACTTCGCAATCAAGTAGCTCCTCAGTTTGCCTCACAAGGGCTGAGTGCACCCCGCTTGCCAACAGCGCTCGGCAGATCGGACGGTCACCCATCCAATTGCTAGCCCAGCCCGACAGAGCTTAACTTCGGTGGTCTGACGGGAACCGGTGTTACCATTGCGGCAAGGCCGTTGGCCGGAGAACGTGTGGCAGAAGAAAAAGAAATAGTTACAAAATGTAGCAATAGATGGCACTGTAAGCATCATAATTTAATAATGGTCGACTGCAAATGACGAATCATATAACAATGTCTAAGGTGCACGTGTGACGTTAAACAAACTGTACTACTCAGTGTGTACGGGTGTACAGGTCTGAAACTGTCAGTTAAATTAGCCCATCCACCACGGCAAAGTCATATGACATCGGATGTGAGAAATCGGTTTTTAAATTTCCTGAGACCAGAAACTGCATAAAATGCACCAATCACATCTGTTTTTAGTTGTCCTGAGGCCAAAAACCGCATAAACAGCATCAGTCACATCAATTTTTGATTTCCCTGAGGCTATAAACCGCATATAAAGCATCAATCAAAATCAAATCGGATTATTAGTTTCCTTGTGACTGGCGCAAAATATGTTCAATATGCTGTCCACTGTTTTCTGCAACAAGTTGAAATTGAGAAACAGCATGTGCCACAACTGATCGAAGTGTTTCCGGGGTCACCTTCAGGATGTGTTGCGCAATGCGTGCCTTCAATGCAGCTTACGTTTGCAATCGTAACACTGAACACAACATCTTTCATATAGCCCCACAGCCAGAAGTGACAAGGATCAGGTGATCGGGACGGCCAGGCTGTTGGGAAATGGCGGCTGATAATTCTAGCATTCTCGAAATGGTGTTTCAGCAGCTGCTTAACTGGATTTGCAATGTGCAGAGGTGCATCATCTTGCATGAAAATGATCCCACCCACACATCGACGCTATTGGAGAGCTGGAATGACGTGGTTGCCCAAAAGACACTCATAGCGAGTACCAGTGAAGGTACAGGTAACAGGACCAGAAGCACCTATCTCTTCGAAAAAATATGGTCCTATGATAAATCGTGCCGTAAACTCGCACTACACACTGACCTTTTCAGGATGAAGTGGTATTTGTTGATCTTCGTGTGGATTTTCCGTTGCCCATATTCGACAATTCTGAGTATTGACATACCCTCTCAGATAGAAGTGGGGCTTCATCTGTTCACAAAAACTTCCACAGCCGATCATTCTCCACTTCAGTGCGAGCAGGAAATTCTGAAGTTAAGGTCTCTCTTGCTGGCAGGTCAACAGGAAGCAACTCGTGCACATGGGTAATTTTGAATGGATTGCAAAGAAAAATGTTTCTTAGGATATTACGCACTGTGCTCACGAGTATGTCCAATGTGCGGGCAATTCTCCGTGCACCACACGTTTACACACCGCCACTCGCCGCCTCCTGCATTGCTGTGACCACTGCTTCCACTGACGTCGAATCAATTCGTTTCCTCCCTCTACCAGGTTGCACACCAAAAGAACCCGTCTTTTCGAATTTCCGAATCATTTTCTCCAGACCCACGGCAGTCATCGGACCAACGCCTTTTTTTAAAACGTTTCAGTGTCCGGAACTTCTGCAGAGCGACGTGTGCACAATCATAATTCTTGTAATACAGCTTTACAAGCAGAGCGCGATCCTGCATTGAGACAGTCACGGCGAACGTCGCAGACGCGAAGTGAGGGAAAACAGTGTACCCGGCGTGTTTATACCAACTTCAATGGGTCGTTCGCATGACAGATGTTTCATTTACGTATTGTGACACATACAGTACCATCTATTGATCAATTTTCACACTATTTTTTTTTCTTCTGCCATACGTTTTCCCCCTTCTCCGATAATATTCCGTTGCAATTTGACGCCATTCTGACCAGTGGTATTATTTCTACAGCGTTTTGGAAGTTAAAAATTAATTATAATCCCTCTGTACATTCAGTCTGGAAGACGGGGCGGATAATAATTTTTTAATGGCCTTACTGTCTTTCGTCGTACTGTTCACTGCAAAAGTTCCACCTACCTCAGTACGGCATCATTTCACCACCCGTTTCTCTGCATACGTAGGTACTGTTCAGACGCCTAAAAAGCAGCGTTGATGAAAAACGTGTCAGTACTTAATGCTGCAAAGTCCGTGTAAACTCTAGTAGCCAGCTATCCTGTAAATAAAATGGAAATGTCGTGTGGCTAGGCCTCCCGTCGGGTAGACCGTTCGCCTAATATCTTATAACAATTTTCGGGTGGAGGGTGGTTGCTTTATTTCTTTAATAAAGGGTCAAAATTCTGATGCGAGTCTTTTTATTTCCTTTAGCTTTTTTAAAAAAATCCTGCCACTAGCCCAAATTTACGTAACTAACCAGATCAATGTTCTCATTTCACAGTAGATGCACTCCATTTCACATGCAAAGCAGCCAGAAATGCGCTTAACTCCGACCCGAGTTATTACGCGATCTCACAGTCAATACTCCGCTATTATATGTGAGAGGCGACGTTACAAGTATTACTGTTCACGTTTGGTGCATCACCTGCGACCAGCTATGCGAAAGAAACGGCGACAGTTTCTGTGCAACCCACCCATCATTTTGCACGATAATGCGCGGGCGCATACAGCGCAAGCTGTGGCCGCTCTGCTCGGTCGATGGGACTGGGAAGTACTGTTCCATCCACCATATTCCCCAGACTTAAGTCCTTGTGACTTTGATTTGATTCCGAAGATGAAGGAACCACTTCGTGGCATTCGCTTCAGAACTGTTCCAGAGATTCGACAGGCTGTAGACCGCTCCTTTCGCACCGTCAACAGAACAGGCTCTGCTAATGGTACATTGCGCCTTTCACATCGCTGGCAATGGGTTCTACACAATGGTGGTGACTACTTTGAAGGACAGTAACAGGTGCAAACGTGTAACTCTTTTGTATCGGCTGTGAATAAATAGTTCCCGCTATTTAAGGTCCAACCCTCGTACACTGTTTGCTCTTCAACAAAATCTTTCTTTTGCTAACCGTATGCCTCCTAGTAGTTAGAGTCTGTAGTAGTTAGACTCTTTTTATTTAGTTGGCTGTTGTTTCTGCTTGCTGTAATTGCCATAGTTCCTGTGATGAATATTTTCTGTGAGGTAAGTGGCTCATAAAAAAATGGGGTTCGTGATTGAGATGAGTTTAGGCATTTAACAGAGCTGGATGTAGTTTCATATTTCTTTAATTTCATATTTTTGGACTTATATTATTGTTAGGATTTCTTGCAATTCAGGGCCATTCTTTTGTGATAATTATTGGAGGTCATGTTGTCACTGTATAGCAGTCAGATTGCGTTGGGCTTGTAAATTGTGGGTAATAAACGAATAGTTGTCTTTGTCAGAGAAAATTCTGTAGGCCAATGTTTAAATGATAAAAATAATCAAAGACTTAGTTTCAGGTTCCTTCCCCATACTTGAAAACCTAAGTTTCTGCTAGTACCAGAGTGATATCGACTTTGAGGAAATGTAGCTTCCATTTAGAGCACGTGCAGAAGCAGCTCACGAACTATTAATTCCTCTCTATTGCAGTGCTCTGTGAACTGCTCAGCCGACCACGCTGTGGGGAATCGTCAATGTTCAGTGGTCGATGGGGGAAAACCGATTCAGGAACTAAAGATGATAAAGCAGATTTCTTAGAATTTACGTGTCTTTATCATGCCCATTGCTACGATTGTGAAAATGTCGTTACCAGAAGATAAAGCGACCACTCCTATAAACCCAGATAACGTCAAATGGAAAATCTTTTCTTCCAGTAGAAAGACAAAGGTAACAGTCTTCGCTTTATTTAACCAAATACACCACAGAGGGTCAGATCCCGATTAGGGAGAGACACAATCGGCTGTCGAGTGATTCCACTGGAAGCGACAGTACAAAAGGGTTTGCTATGCAGACAGCAGCTAATAGGAGAGTCTGAAAGTGTGATTGGCTGGTGATTTACGCCGATAAAATTTTTTCGGACTGCCGCCACTTCCAATGGTTGTATATGCACGAGCATTTGGTCGAGTGTTCCTCGGCCATGGCCAAGTCGTAACTGACAGTCGTTTACTGCTTTTCAATGGCCAGGAGCACTCGTAAGCAAGCTAGTGGGTATATAACAACTTTACATTGTATATAAAACATCGCTTCAGAAGCTGTTAAGATATGTTTTGGTTTCCACTGCCTGTTATATATACACATCAAAAAACTTTGCATCACCTCGGTTTCGAGAGTTCCTGAACCTGTACAGAAAATTGGAATAGAGATAAACATAAACATCATTTCCGCCCTTTTTATTGCTCAAGAAAACCACAAATTGCACCACCATACACCTAGACCTTTAGAGATGGTGGTCCAAATTGCTGCATTCACCGGTACCTCTAGTATCCAGTAGCACGTCCTCTTGCATTGTGCATGTCTGTAGTCGTTCCGGACGTTCATCAACGCACCGTTGGTCCAGATTGTCCCACTCCTCAACGGCGATTCGGCGAAGTGTGATTGGTGTGTCACGTCGTCCATAAACAGCCCTTTTCAATCCATCCCACGTATGTTCAATGGGACTGATGTCTGGAGAACATGCTGGTCACTCTAGTCGAGCGCTCATTATCCTGAAGGAAGTCACTCACAAGATGCGCACGATGGGGCGCGAATTGTCGTCCATGAAGACGAATGTCTCGCCAATATGCTGCCGATACGGTTGCACTATCGACCGGAGGATGGCATTGACGTTTTGTACAGCCGTTACGGCACCTTCCATGACCACCAGCGGCATACGTCGGCCCCACATAGTGCCATCCCAAAATAGCAGGGAACCTCCACTTTGCTGCACTCTCTGGACAGTGTGTCTAAGACGTTCAGCCTGACCGGGTTGCCTCCAAACACGTCTCCGACGATTGTCTAATTGAAGGCTTGTGCGACACTCATCCGCGAAGAGAACGTGATGCCAATCCTGAGAGGTCCAATCGGCATGTTGGTGGGCCCATCTGTATCGTGCTGCATGTTGTCGTGTTTGCAAAGTTTGAGTCATAAGACGACGACCGGTGGCTGCACGAAAAGCAAGCATTATTCAACATGGTGGCGTTGCTGTCAGGGTTCCTCCGAGCCATAATCCGTAGGTACCGGTCATCCACTTCAGTAGTATCACATGGGCGGCCTGAGCGAGGCATGTCATCGACAGTTCCTGTCTCTCTGTATCTCCTCCATGTCCGAACAACATCGCTTTGGTTCACTCCGAGTCGCCTGGACACTTCCGTTGTTGAGAGCCCTTTCTGTCACAAAGTAACAATGCGGACGCGATTGACCGTCTAGGCATGGTTTAACGACAGACAACACGAGCCGTGTACCTCCTTCCTGGTGGAATGACTCGAACTGATCGGCTGTCGGACCCCTTCAGTGTAATAGGTGCTGCTGATGCATGGTTGTTTACATCTTTGGGCGGGTTTAGTGAGATTTTTGAACAGTCAAAGGGACTGTGTCTGTGATACAATATCCACAGTCAACGTCCATCTTGACGAGTTCTGGGAACCGGTGTGATGCAAAACTTTTTTTGATGTGTGTTCATTGAACGTACTCAGGTTACCTGCATTATAACGTAGCAGAAAGGTTTATTAGTAAATGTAGATATCGTTACAACGGAAGAACATTTAAGAAATCGCTGCAAGACTCAGACGTGCCTAAGGTTATTGTAATGTAAAGATTTCTTAAATGTTCTTATTGCAGTAACTATCTTCTCTAATGGAAGTCTATTACGTAAGACCAGTAAGCTGAGGGTGATAGTGAAAATTAAACCATTTCGTAAAAGCAGTTGAGATGGTTCTTAGATACACACACCTTAAACTATTAATAAATGCGACAGCACAATTCAGAAGATGAATAAATTTTCCTTTACTTTATTACTTGATGCGGTTGAAAGCCTGAGAAGATTTTATTCATCTGATAGGAGTATTTTCCGACATACAGAAATCTTACGAAAGTAGTGCTTGGTTCAAATTTCACCTCGGCGAAAACGGTATTCGTTAAATTTCATGTGACGTTATCAACTCATCTGAAATATTCTAAAGTTTAAAGATATTGTATTAGTGAGTTATCTGGACTGAAAATTAACATGGTAATGCATTAGAAACATTTCAAAGCACGGTGTCACAGGACACCGTATATTTTAAAGTGCATTAGTCACAGATCATGAATGCCAAAAGTATTTCTGATGCAATTCTACAAAGCTTATGTGCAATCCAAGCTCTTTTATGTACGAGGGCGTTCAATAAGTAGTGCAACGCATTTTTGTAATGAAAGATGGTTGATTTTACATAGGATTCAAATACGCTATATTATTCCCCACTCTTTTGGCTATAAAACCCTATTCTTCAATATAATTTATGTTCAATGCGAATGCCTTAGGCCTGGGAGGGCCTATTCCCCCGCAAGGTACCACTCAACCGGTCCACGTCGCAGAGAACATCTTGCTGTATCAATAACCTCGCCGTCATCTAGGAACTGTTTCCCGTGGCGTACTTTGGGAAAAACAAATGGAAGTCGGAAGAGGCGAGACCCGGGCTGTAGTGTGAATGAGAAAGAACAATCCAACGAAATTTTTTGGGTTTCTCTCGGCTGAGCAGACTTGTCTGAGACTTTAGGCTGTCACGGTGAAGGAGAAGTTTGTTTTGCGTTTTTGTGGCGACGAACACGCTGAAATCGTTTCTTCAATTCCTGATGGAACCACAATACACTTCAGAGTTCATCGTTGTATCGTGAGGGTGGAATTCGAACAGAATAACCCCTACAGAGTCCCACCAAGATCGTCGCCATGTCTTTACCGGCTGAGGCCGTGGCTTTGAACTTTTTCTTCGGATGAGAGGTGGTGTGGCACTACTCCATGGAGTGCCGTTTTCTTTCGAGTTCGAAATGATGACTGCATCTTTCATCACCTGTGACGATGTTCGACTAAAAATTCTCACCATCAACCTTGCAACGCTCCAGCAGTTCCGCTGTGCCGCTCTTTATGGTCTTCTGTTAGGTGGCGAGGAACCCAGCGGGCACACACCTGTAAGAACCCCAACTGGTGGACGAGTGTGTCAGCACACCCAACAGAGACGTCGAGTTCTGCAGCGAGGTGTTTGTTTGATCTGTCGATCTGCCCCGAATGATGGTGTTCTCTACATCTACATCCATACTCCGCAAGCCACCTGACTGTGTGTGGCGGAGGGTACTTTGAGTACCTCTATCGGTTCTCCCTTCTATTCCAGTCTCGTATTGTTCGTGGAAAGGAAGATTGTCGGTACGCCTCTGTGTGGGTTCTAATCTCTCTGATTTTATCCTCATGGTCTCTTCGAGAGATATACGAAGGAGGGAGCAATATACTGCTTTCGCTTTCGCGATTATCAAATGATCCTGTAACGATGCGCGCTGCTCTCCGTTGAATCTTCTCTATCTCTTCTATCAACCCTATCTGGGACGGATCCCACACTGCTGAGCAGTATTCAAGCAGTGGGCGAACAAGCGTACTGTAATCTACCTCCTTTGTTTTCGGATTCCATTTCCTTAGGATTCTTCCAATGAATCTCAGTCTGGCATCTGCTTTACCGACGATCAACTTTATATTATCATTCCATTTTAAATCACTCCTAATGCGTACTCTCAGATAATTTATGGAATTAACTGCTTCCAGTTGCTGACCTGCTATATTGTAGCTAAATGATAAAAGATCTTTCTTTCTATGTATTCGCAGCACATTACACTTGTCTACATTGAGATTCAATTGCCATTGTATGCACCATACGTCAATTCGTTGCAGACCCTCCTCCGTTTCAGTACAATTTTCCATTGTTACAACCTCTCGATATACTACAGCATCATCCGCAAAAAGCCTCAGTGAACTTCCAATGTTATCCACAAGGTCATTTATGTATATTGTGAATAGCAACGGTTCTACGACACTCCCCTGAGGCACACCTGAAATCACTCTTACTTCGGAAGACTTCTCTTCATTGAGAATGACATGCTGCGTTCTGTTATCTAGGAACTCTTCAATCCAATCACACAATTGGTCTTATAGTCCATATGCTCTTACTTTGTTCATTAAACGACTGTGGGGAACTGTATCGAGCGCCTTGCCGAAGTCAAGAAACACGGCATCTACCTGGGAACCCGTGTCTATGGCCCTCTGAGTCTCGTGTTCGCATGATCCAACACTGCAGGAGTCACAGCAGTGACCGGTCAGCTGGCATATAGGAGATCCGACATGTTTCCAGGACCTTGTTGCGATGATGATAAATCTCTTGCCCAACAACTCACCGTGGTTTTGTTCACTGCCAGGTCTCCGTCAACATTCTGCGAGCGCCTGTGAGTATCTGCGTTGCTCTAGTTTTCCGGCAAGGAAACTCAACAACTCTCTACTTGGAACGCACTGCATTTTTTCAACCGAAATTGGGCGAGAAAAGAAAGTGTTGCAGTAGTTATTGTACGCCCTTCGTATGTTCAGTGTGTCGACGTTATTTGCCCTTAGCGAATGGAATTGTCGACAGGAGTTTTCAACAATAGCATTATACCCGGGCTCTGTAATGATGCTGGTTCTAAAAATGGTTCAAATGGCTCTGAGCACTATGGGACTTAACATCTGAGGTCATCAGTCCCCTAGAACTTAGAACTACTTAAACCTATCTGACCTAAGGACATCATACACATCCATGCCCCAGGCAGGATTCGAACCTGCGACCGTAGCAGTCGCGCGGTATCCGGACTGACGCGTCTAGAACCGCTCGGCCACCGCGCCGGCAATGATGCTGGTGAATTGCTGTTTGTCATCAAGTGGGATCTTCTCATTGTTTCCTAAACGAGTGGCATCCACTCGTTCCCCAATCACCGCCCTTTCTTCTAGTATTCGTCCTGTAACGAGGCGACATTGTATGAAGAGTCCATGATCTGCGAAGTCACCAGCTATACGTGGAACAAATAATTACTGCGATTGGGTGCTGGTACATTGCGTAGTCTCCCCATCTTGGCTATTGAAGAAGCCCAGAAACTGCTCATAAAAATGATGTTCACAAATACATCTCTAAATCTCTGTTCAACAAATAAGCTAGTACTGCACCTTCATCGTATATCACAGGTGATGTATACGCTGGCTAGCTGTATTTGCATCTCCCTGCTGCGTCCAAAAGCCGCGGCCTGGTTGTAGCCAGTTCATCCCAGACTTTACATGACACCGCAATTGTGACATGAGGGAAGAGAAATCTGGCAATGTTGCATGGTGATGTCATCGAAAATCAGGAAACGATGCAGACTGCCCCAAAATATCCACAACCATACTACTGTCACGTATGTAGTCTCTTATTATAGCCTATTAGGAATTGGGCTGGTAAAAAAAGCGTAATGCTTATTGATGTAACAGTACTTGAAACATGAACTTTATTTTGGACTATGAAGAGAATGTAATAAGCGAAATAGTGAGGGTATAGAACACTAAAATTAGGTAGATAAAGTAAGGCACAAGACTTGGTAAATTTGTGTGCTTGGAAAGATTTAGCTAATGTTAAAAAAGAATCGTATGAATATTGGATGAACATTCACTTCTTATCTACAGTTTCTTGAATGTTGGCGAAGGAAACAACGTGAGCTCTGTAGCACTTTAATTTGCATAGGAAAGGAGACACCTTCCTGGACAAGCACAGCAGTCCTGCACGTCTCTCTATATGCCCATGCTCTGTAGCGTGAGCCACTGACTGAACAATAACGACAGGCTGTACTAAAGGAACAATGAAGTGATCATTACAGAGGTCGGTAAGAGCCACCAATACGATGATTCAGTCTACCCTTAGAGTGTACTTTTGTTCGCTGTCTTGAGAACCAATGTTTTGTGTTTTGGTCTGCTACAAGGAAAACTTCAAATTAGATTTCAGAACGCACGTAATCCTATATTTTGTTTAGATCTATATTTCGGGTACCAATTACAGGTAAAATGCCGTCACGAGCGTATTTTATTGCAGTGCCACTGACTGTACCGAGAGAGGTCTTTCCCTTCTTCAGATGGGCGAGGGCTGTAGGAGAGCTTGTGTCTGTGTCCACCAGCTACAAAATCACATAAATACTCCTTAAGTAACTCTTCTGTATCTAACATTTCTCACAAACTGTTATAACATAGACTGAACAGATAGCTCATTTAACATGCTTGACACCAGTCTGGACACGATAACTTATCGAATGAGAGTAAGAAGGCGATTAAATAATATAGCTTCTTTTGTTCTGGAGCTACACCATTGTCATTAAGCCACTTCTTCTCTAGAGTCCACAGCATCCCCAAAGCGCGACTGTAGAGTGTAAAAGACTTTTTCGTCACAAGGAAAGACACTCGCTCGTAATCACGTCTTACTGATGCTCTGTGCTCCCACTTCGCCCTTCATATAAGTAAATTCAAAAAATTCGCGCGCAGTGTGCCGTTCTTCCTGCTCTACTAATTAATACGAGGGCAGTTCAATAAGTAATGCAACACTTTTTTTTCTCGGCCAATTTTGGTTGAAAAAACCGGAAATCTCTTGTGGAATATTTTAAAACATTCCCGCTTCGTCTCGTATAGTTTCATTGACTTCCGACAGGTGGCAGCGCTGTACGGAGCTGTTAAAATGGCGTCTGTAACGGATGTGCGTTGCAAACAACGGGCAGTGATCGAGTTTCTTTTGGCGGAAAACCAGGGGATCTCAGATATTCATGGGCACTTGCAGAATGTCTACGGTGATCTGGCAGTGGACAAAAGCACGGTGAGTCGTTGGGCAAAGCGTGTGTCATCATCGCCGCAAGGTCAAGCAAGACTGTCTGATCTCCCGCGTGCGGGCCGGCCGTGCACAGCTGTGACTCCTGCAATGGCGGAGCGTGCGAACACACTAGTTCGAGATGATCGACGGATCACCATCAAACAACTCAGTACTCAACTTGACATCTCTGTTGGTAGTGCTGTCACAATTGTTCACCAGTTGGGATATTCAAAGGTTTGTTCCCGCTGGGTCCCTCGTTGTCTAACCGAACACCATAAAGAGCAAAGGAGAACCATCTGTGCAGAATTGCTTGCTCGTCATGTGGCTGAGGGTGACAATTTCTTGTCAAAGATTGTTACAGGCGATGAAACATGGGTTCATCACTTCGAACCTGAAACAAAACGGCAATCAATGGAGTGGCGTCACACCCACTCCCCTACCAAGAAAAAGTTTAAAGCCATACCCTCAGCCGGTAAAGTCATGGTTACAGTCTTCTGGGACGCTGAAGGGGTTATTCTGTTCGATGTCCTTCCCCATGGTCAAACGATCAACTCTGAAGTGTATTGTGCTACTCTTCAGAAATTGAAGAAACGACTTCAGCGTGTTCGTAGGCACAAAAATCTGAACGAACTTCTCCTTCTTCATGACAACGCAAGACCTCACACAAGTCTTCGCACCCGAGAGGAGCTCACAAAACTTCAGTGGACTGTTCTTCCTCATGCACCCTACATCCCCGATCTCGCACCGTCGGATTTCCATATGTTTGGCCCAATGAAGGACGCAATCCGTGGGAGGCACTACGCGGATGATGAAGAAGTTATTGATGCAGTACGACGTTGGCTCCGACATCGACCAGTGGAATGGTACCGTGCAGGCATACAGGCCTTCATTTCAAGGTGGCGTAAGGCCGTAGCATTGAATGGAGATTACGTTGAAAAATAGTGTTGTGTAGCTAAAAGATTTGGGGAATAACCTGGTGTATTTCAATGCTGAATAAAACAACCCCTGTTTCAGAAAAAAAATGTGTTGCATTACTTATTGAACTGCCCTCGTATCATGTTTGTCCACGAACATCTCTCATCGTTGCTATAGAGAGAAGTGAGTCATGTTTCTAGGTTAAAAAACAACATGTACCATTAAGATGTAGTCTTACGTTTCACAGATGAAGTCCAGTTTCAGACTGAGTACACTGTGTCGTGAACGAATACATGTCAATATTTTGTGACGGCTCCCAAATCGAAGGTCCTCGGCGGTACTTTTGGGGCAGCCACCACAAATTGTATAAAGCGTGAGTAGTGACCAGGAATAGCTATGTCTGTTGGCCGAAAAATAATTAATGACAAGAATAGCGCCAGGTAGAATGAAGAGATAACTTATCTTTATTTCTGACGAAACGTTCATCAGCAATACAAGTCCAAGTAATATCCAAGAGTAGTCCGTGTACTGAGCCTAGTCGAATACAATAGCAAATATCACACTGCAATGGCTCCGCTATAAACTCCACGAAAATCTAGCAATAGACAATCGACAATAAATTGTCCGTCTCGGGGCCAGCGCTCCTCCTTATATGCAAAAGGCAGAGGGCGCTGCGGACCCGAGCTCAGCCATGGCGCGACCTCTTCCGACGGCGGTAACGCCCTGAGACGCCGACGGCCGAGACAGGAACTGTGGCCAGCGATGTCACGGTCAGGGCGCGCGTTGGGTCCGTGGTTACAACACAATACGTTGTTATGATCCTTGGAGTGCACGTGCTCATTAACGGATCCTTTCCTGGTCATTCATTACTAACATACTTATAGATGAATTTACGCTGATATTTTAAAAGCTCACTTTCACGTAAAAATATATTTTACAGAAATTCCTCTGATACGCATGATTCCTGGGTTTATAATCATTTAAGCCTTTTTGCTGAGTCGCTGCTGACTACTAGTCATGTACACATAGGAACTGGAGAAACACAAAACATGATATACTCGAAGTTCCTTGGTGCTCGAGTGCTCAATATCTAGTTAAAAAAAAAAAGTGTGTGAAATCTTATAGGACTGAACTGCTAAGGTCATCAGTCCCCAAGCTTACACACTACTTAACCTAAATTATCCTAAGGACAAACACATACACCCATGCCCGAGGGAGGACTCGAACCTCCGCCGGGACCATCTACTTCCTCTTTTATAAGCTTTGTCATTTCTGTATAGCGAAAATTCACAATAGTAAAATAAAATTCCCGTAGCGTTAGACCTCTACATGCTGTGGAGATGGAGCAAAACACATGCTTGATTGTCTGAAGTGCAAAAGCTCTCATGCTACAAATGTACACAACGTTACACTAACAACAAACGTGCAGAAAGTGTTTTGTTTCAGAGTAGTGTGTAAAGGCAGCAAGTACGTACACTAGGCTTGAAGTAGAAAGGATTTCAAAAAATCTGCATAACATTCAGACACACTACAAAGAAAATAGACAGGAGACATTGCAATATATACCTGTATATAGCTTGATAAAAAAACCCTTAGAGTAATATTGATCTTAACGAAAACTACGTATAACACAGGAAAAACTAATAACGACAATTGTCAGAGCAGTAATATCAGTGAAATGGAAATCTGTCACATCTCTGTATATCTATGTCGGACTCTGAAACTTCCTGGCAGATTAAAACTGTGTACCGGACCGAGACTCGAACTCGAGACCTTTGCCATATGAGCGCACACCTCGATGCAGAGCGAAAATTTCATTCCAGAAACATCCCCCACGCTGTGGCTAAGCTATGTCTCCGCAGTATCCTTTCTTCGAGGAGTGCTAATCTTGGTGTTCTGCAGGAGAGCTTCTGTAAAGTTTGAAAGGTAGCAGATGAGATATTGGTGGAAGTAAAGCTGTGATGATGGGTGGTGATTTGTGCTTGGATAGCTCAGCTGGTAGAGCACTTGCCCGAGAAAGGGTAGACGGCTCACAGCCGCGACACGACGAGGACGTGCTCGGCGCTCCGGGCAGCGCTCTGCGTGCGTGCTTTTGTTTACACGTCAGCGCGCGTTACTACGTTGCTATCTTTCTTTATGTTCTGACCAGCAATGAAGTTATCTTAACCCTGTGCGACTACGAAGATCACCTTTCAGTTGGAACATGCATGGCCTCGACCGCACGAAGTGGGACGGTTTATTCGTGACGAACTTCATCTTGTATCTCAAGATGTTGTAGGAACTCACTTCTCCATCGAGAAAACCGTCATGTACTGAAGAAGTTTGCATTGATGTTGTGTGATGTTTTACTGAGGGACTGAAATTCAACCATCCTGATTGCCACGTCGGAGAGTTTCGTTTGATCACGCAGGGTTCGGGAACCGCACCCTGCTTGTTTTCGAGTTTCATTTTGAGGTGCACTAAGATCTACATCTACACCTATGTGATTACTCTGCTATTCACAATAAAGTGCCTGGCAGTGGGTTCAATAAACCACCTTCAAGCTGTCTCTCTACCGTTCCACTCTCGAATGGCACTCGGAAAAAACGAGCACTTAAATTTTTCTGTGCGAGCCCTGATTTCTCTTATTTTATCGTGATGATCATTTCTCCCTATGGGTGGGTGCCAACAGAATGTTTTCGCAATCGGAGGAGAAAACTGGTGATTGAAATTTCATGAGAAGGTCCCGTCGCAACGAAAAACGCCTTTCCTTTAATGATTGACAATCCACATATCATGTTTGTGACACTATCTCCCCTATTTCGCGATAATACAAAACGAGCTGCCCTTCTTTGTACTTTTTCGATGTCATCCGTCAGTCCCACCTGATGTGGATCCCACACCGCACAGCAATACTCCAGAATAGGATGGACAAGCGTGGTGTAAGCAGTCTCTGTAGTAGACCTGTTGCACCTTCTAAGTGTTCTGCCAATGAATCGCAGTCTTTGGTTTGCTCTGCCCACAATATTATTTATGTAATCGTTCTAGTTTAGGTTATTTGTAATTGTAATCCGTAAGTATTTAGCTGAATTCAGATTTGTGTGACTTATCGTGTAATCTGATTTCTTTTAGTGCTCATGTGAATAACTTCACACTTTTCCTTATTGAGGGTCAATTGCCACTTTTCGCACCATACAGATATCTTATCAAAATCATTTTGCAAATTCGTTTTGATCATCTGATGACTATACAAGACGGTAAATGACAGCATCATCTGCAAACAATCTAAGACGGCTACTCAGATTGTGCCTATGTCGTTAATATAGATCAGGAACAATAGAGGGCCTATAACACGTCCTTGGGGAACGTCGGATACTACTTCTGCTTTTCTCGATGACGTTCCTTCTATTACTACGAACTGTGACCTTTCTGACAGAAAATCACGAACCCAGTCGCACAACTGAGGTGATACTATGTAGGCACGCAGTTTGGTTAGAAGACGCTTGTGAGGAACGGTGTCGAAAGCCTTCTGGAAATCTAAAAATATGGAATCAAATTGATGTGGTCGCATCTGCCTTTCGACCTTACGGCAACGTCATCAGTCACGTCACACAGAAATGGCAGATCTTTGAGACGTACCACGTCTTAAATCGCATGCATCAGATAAATCTTGAACTGGCAAAGCGTGTACTTTCTTATCTGTTTGGTTGGCGGCATGCGGGTGATCGTAATGTACGACGGTCAGCAGAGAAATTACGGAATTGTGGCCAGGAGGGCCACGTCTGGTTGGATTGCTTCCGCAGACGCTTGATTCAGACGCCGGTAGGAGATGTCGCACCACCCGTGACACCTACAGCACTCCCTCTCACCTACGCCGTGTTGCAAAGGTGTCGGATGCATCGGCCCAGCTTCCTTCCCACCTGCCGTCATTGATGAACACTGACAGATCGGTTAGTCTTCCGATTCCCTCTCCATCACCTCCGGCGGAAACGACGCACTTTGACGCCTGCCAGAACCCGAGAAGCCACGTTACAGTTGCGATGGACGTCGATTCAGGCGCCATACTGACCTCTACTTTCCTTCCGGTTGGAGCGGCGTCTGATGACAGCCAATCGCACTCCGGTATGGGACAACACGTTCGAAGGCAGAAGTCACTGATGAAGCACTAAACACGCAGTCTCACGCAATCTGACGATTGTCTCATCAGGGTGGCAGCGCAGGACGGCGAACTGACATCGGAAGTCGCATCGATCTCCTTCCCCACTTATCTCAACGGTTTGTTCTCTGCAGCCTGTGACGCATTCCTTTCCACTCCCTGCGCCCTCTGTACCCAAGATATCTCTGGAGGTCGCCGACATCCGGCGGCATCCTGATGACTCCACCACTGGACAATCCATTGGTGCTGCTTCTAACTTGGATGGACAACGTGGCGGAGGAATTGGGACAGCCTGGGAAAACCACAGGTAGACGCGTTCCGTCGGTTGTGACCCTCCCTCCCCCCTTCCCCCACCTACTTCTTCATACTGACCACCGTGGCTTTGAAAGTCTTGTAGGGTCTCCACCAGTCGGATGCTAATGGAAAACCCCATGTCTCGACAGCAAGATTGCTGGAACCGACATATTACCTATCTACGATCAATGTCAATGCTATCTGTGTCTGCATAAACTGGCGATGCTCTACAATACGACTTTGTAGCACACTTGACCATGGCCCTCTTACAAGAACTGCATGTCAATGGTTTTCTTAACCCGTTTCGGTATATCTCTTTCGTTTGCCACGTCTCAGATACCGATAGTAGTGTGACAGTCCCCGTCCATGAAGCATGTCTGTCGACGATGTCCAGTGTCCTCCAGATGCACGGGCATGGTTTTCACATTCTTCAGTGACCGAATTATTAACATCTACGCTGCTTCAGGATGAGAAGCGAACGCTCTGCCTTTTTTACAGAGACAGCCTTCCTCTTTTCATGGGACGACAAGACGCACTGGTGCTGCGTGGTGATTTTAATTCCACCCTCTACTACAACGATCAGTTGCCATGGTATTCGCATTGGGCAGAGCTTGCCACGATAGTCGACTATCTCCAACTGGTGGACATGTGGAAATATGTTCGTGCTAACCACCCCAGTTTCCCACGCTACACCTCACATTCTTCCAGTAGCTGTGATCACTTTCAGATCTAGAGTTCGCTGATGGGAGGATGCCGACTGGCTGAAATTGGCCTGTCGCTTTTTCTGACCATGTTGTGTATGTCCACGCAGTCACATTCGACTGCCAGAGAATGTGGCTTGGAAAAGTTATCTGGAAGCTGAATATTGCCCTATTGGCGTCTCCCGAGTGACGGCAGAGTTTGAAGGTGATTTGGGATTCATGTCACCACCCCCTGGCAATTACCCATCTGCGTTGTCGTGGTGGCTGCCCTGTACAAAACCTGCCTTCTGACTGGCCATGGTGATGTATGGCAAAGATTCAGCAGCTTAGAGGAGGCAATTCCTGAACTTTTACTACTAAGTGTTGAGGGACTGCACTACGATGCCTTTTTCGCCTGAATGATGAGCAATAGCGAGCCACGCCAAAGCACAGATCATAGCCCTCGCATTTCACCAATTTAAAGGGACGATAGTGTGAGCCTGCACTTGGTTTTGGAAGCTCGGTCAATATACTATTCTAGCAGACAAACGACGATGGGGCCAGTCCCAGATTCGAACCATCACTGACGATGAAGACTGACAATGCGACAACCAATGTGGCACTGGACTCATCCTTTCAAGATCATTATGCTAGGTTGTATGCTAACCACCCCCAATCCCTTACTACAGGGCATCATTGACTCTATTCACAAACACCACTGGAGTCGACGTATCACAGACCGTCGCGCCCTCAACCCTGATGAGTAGTGACATGACTTTTTACAGCATAACTTAAGAGGACCCCCCATCATATCATGTCCTATGATCAGGCGTCACTAGATGGAGTGTACAACATTCGGACACTGCTCTCCCTCCACAGGGAACTGATTGCCCCTGCTTGAGCTCAACATTTGACAATGGCTTTGGCATCCTTAGACTTTGGGCAGCTGTTTAATAGGGTTGATAATTCTTTCCTTCTGGCTGTACTTCCTTCATATGGGATATCCAGAAACTATCGTCGACGTGGTCATACTTCTCCTACATCCCAGGCGCTGTATAATGGTGGGCTCACACAACCGGTCCTGGTAAGCTATTTGGTGTGACAGGGCTTCCCTTTGTCAGTGGTACTGTATGCCTTCGCTCTAAAACCATTGTTATATGGACTATGACAACAACTGATGGCGATGTCGCTAGGGGGGCATCGATTTTCCTGCACCGCCTATGTGGACGGTTTGGTCCTCTGCCTTCGAGTGCCGACGATACCTGTGTGTCCCTTGCATGGATGGCGACATATGGCGAGACGTCGAGCAGCTGCCTCAATGTACGTAAATCACGATCTATGCATATTGGTACAGGTCTGTCTGAGGAGAACGTCGGCTCACTCGGTGTGACCGATACCTTAAGTTGCCTTGGCATTCGTTTTTTGCTGACCTGTGGCACTCTTCGGCCCTCAATTGCAGACGGCTGTTACAATGGATCAGGTTTGGACTCGTTGAACATCGCCTCGACTCCCTTGATGTCCTGTAACGTACGTGCTATGTCAACACCTACACAGTGTCGTGTATCCCTCACGAAGCACAAGCTCTTCCGATTCCACACATCCAGGCTTGACACATGTTAGCTGTGGTGGGTTTTCCTCAGTTAGTCAGGGAATGATTGTCAACGTCGGCTATGAGTCTTTCATTCTTCCCCAGGCTCGAGGGGGGGGGGGGGTCTTCACGATGTTCCAGACAGAGCTCATGCCCTTCGTATCGGTTCAGAGTCGACGATGTGGCAATATTGCCTGACATGCCTTGTAAAGCTTACTGCTTGGTTCATATTCTTGGTCTCGTTGGCTGCTCTGGTGATGTTGACGGACACTCAAGAGCCTTTCTATCATATAAGACTCTTTTTTTTATGGAACATAGCTACCTTTCTGCCTCTTTGGCTTCTGTTTTGCACATGTTGTCGACGAAATCCGTCTACACTGAGA
Organism: Schistocerca serialis cubense; assembly: GCF_023864345.2. Lineage (NCBI taxonomy): Eukaryota > Metazoa > Arthropoda > Insecta > Orthoptera > Acrididae > Schistocerca > Schistocerca serialis. Next base: position 443,542,653 of record NC_064643.1, read on the forward strand.
AGCAAGTGGCCCGCGCATCCTCAATGTGATAGAACTAAAGTACCTACACTACACGTGGCGCAGAATGTGGTGGGCGGTAAATGCCCCTTTTCTTGACACTGCTGCACGCTCCACATGGTATGTCACCGTCAACTGGAGGCAACTGAATCATTCTCGTTTCCATAAAGTTCACCTCACCGATTCCCTGCTTTGCGTCACGTGAAGGTTACTAAGCACGGACGATCATCGTTTCGTTTGTGGCCAGCAGTAGACTTCTGGCGCTTGGTCCAGAGAATTTTGGTGTTCCTGACACGTGCTCCTCCTGACTGAATAACAACGCAAACGATGTCGTTCTCGGGTGAAGTGTATTACTCACAGACGAAGACTCATTCTGTGAATCGGTTCCGTGGCCTTGCAGTTCTATATTTTTTTGGCACCGGCGAAAAGAGTATTATCGATTTTTGGATTTATATGAAGGATGACATTGCAACATTGTCCTTAATCCGAAATAGTGGCCGTTTCTATGGCCCACCATGCATCTGGAATGTCCCTGCCATGAGCAGTTGTCTGATTCATTACTGTTGATTTTTTTCGTGATCAAACGATTCCCCTTTATTTCCAGTAGAACTGCATGGATTTCTCCACGGCTACGGGCGGCGTTCGTGGCTTTCACTCCACAGATCCCAGGGCGAAAATTTTAAAGAAAAATCCCTGTTACATACATCTGTTACCGTCTTCAACCTTTCCTTTTTTCGTTTCCTAGTTAAAGTAGAACGGTTGGGGTAAGCATAGTTAGGGGCCAATTCCTGATGTGGTGCATATATTTTTGTTTTTAGGGTCAAAATGGCGGTGGCAAATAGATCCCTTTTTTATGGGTTCCTTTATAACCAAGAAAGTGATGGAGAAAAAAATATAAGATGCCACCTCCAGCGGCTGTTATCTCTCGCAGCCTTTAGCACTGTGTACCGTGATTCTCCATGTAGCTATTGTTTTACTGTCAGTTACGAGTTCTATGTCAGTTTTCAAGAAATTTAAAAAAAAAGGTAAAAGTCCCGACTTCGAGTCTCGGTCTAGCGCACAGTTATAATTTACCAGGGTGTTTCATATTAACGCACACTCCACAGCAGATAGAAAATTTCAGTCTCGGAAAGTGATGGTGATGTACAGCCAAAGCGGAAATTTCTGAAAAATACTGCTACACGAAATAAGGCTCTCAGTTGGAAAAGCAATGTATTACAAGCTTCCTCTTTAAATGAAAATTGCGCTAGTCGTAGTATTATAATTGCTCAATCTACGACAACATTGTCACTGACAGGTGCCAGGATATAAATGTAGTGTTTGCTCTACATTTCTCCGTACAATTTTTATGATTATTTATAAAAGAGTACCCACACGTGCTCCCATTTATTAACTGCAGTAACCATGTTTCGTAGATTCTGACTTTTCAAGTAGTAAAAAAATACTTTTTCTCTCATGTGAAGAGACTTGAAAACCTTCGTTATAAGATGTGCACGTGAACATACTATACATGTGCGTTGTCCTGACTGGCCACCACACCCACCTGGTATCTAAGACTCACAGCAGATGTAAATGTGTTTAGGGTTGTTATTTTTTCTGAAATTAATGCGAGTTGGATGAGTTGGACACGTCAGCGTATTTTGAGCATGCGGACGCATGTCTAGGAGTATGCATACTTATTCTACAACATTGGTACCATAAGTTTACAGAAGCTATATTTAATGTGAGGGAGTGTTGCTTATTCAGTTTTCTTGATCCTGATTTTTGGTTGCTTGAGTAAAGGTAAAAGGAAAGTATATGAGTACAGTTTTATTGCTTTTGAGTTCCATAGTAAATTTAATTTCAGTCTTTTGCTCAGAATCCAACGTGTGGAATTAATCGCTGTTAACTAACACATTTAAGTTCACTAAGTGTAATACATCAAGATTAGGTCAGTACTTGATTACACAGTCTTTCACACTATTTAAATTTAGGTCGAGCTACAAGCTGTCGACTGAGGGTGTTCAACTTGCAGCCACTTGTCTCCGCTCCACCTTCAGGTCGATTCCGCCGATTGGTGTCAGAACGATGTTGTTGGGAGCCATGCGTAGATTCGACTGCTTGTCTCCAGCGGGCAGAAAGTCAAATTTTGACAGCAGGTGTATCAGTGCCAACTTCACTTGCATCAATCCGAAACGCATGCCTGCAACAAAATAAATGTGTCATCACTTCATTGTGGATGTGACTGATAATGCTGTGTTGTGCCGTGGAAGCACTGTATCAAATACGTATGAATGGAAAGCTCGAACCAGCATCCATTTGTGTAGCCATTCAAACACCTGTCTTACTGTAGCTATAGAAGAAACCAAGTTGGCGCCCAGGTAAATTGTGCGAATCGATTCATTCCCTTTTCAAAAGATTTTAGTTGGGTTGAAATCAATGCTCAGCTAATTGCAGCGTTCGGATTTTACATCCAAAACCAGTCACCCTCGTTCGGATATTACGTGCGGATACTGTCACTCTTAAAGAACTCACGGCTGCAGCGAGACTGATAGTTCTAATTAAGTCCACCGGTGTGTCGGACTTAGATAACACTTAACCGTTTAAAAAATCGTGCTTCGTTTGGTTTTAAGCCCAAAAAAACGCGTTTTTTGGAGGTTCCTGAAGTGCGCCACTTCTATACATTAAACTTGTACGACTCGGTTCAAACTTTTCAAGGATGTAGATAAATGGATAAATTCAAACTCAAACTTTTTGCATTTAACAATTTTTATCCGTTGTAGAGATACGATAGATTAAAGTCGAGCTAAATGTAACTTGTAAAACTCGTTCTTACGTAAATGGTATGTACGGAAACGGTTTAAAGTGAATCAAATCAATAAAAATCCCTTCTTAACATGAAATTGAAAACTTAATTTTAAAAATATAGCTTTATTTGGATTTCACTTGCAAAAAATACGTTTAATACGTTTTTTGAATTTTTTTTACGCATGTCTCTTCTAGGTTCCAAACTTGTGCGAATCGGTTCAAATTTTGTAAGGAGGTAGACAAGCACTGGTAGTTAAATGTCGTCCTATTGTTTTGTTAAAGTTTTAATCGTGACACAGCATAACGGTCAGAAGTAGTACGTAAAATAGACGTAAAATCCGGTTTTATACAAATCCCACGAGCTGGGCCAGTTTAAAGTGATACAGATGAAAATAACAAATATATTCTTATGGTAATTATAAGAACCGTTTGCAAAAATCTTTCATCGTTCCGGTCTTATGTGCGAAAAGTGAGGCGTTTGATGAAACTGTGTTTCGCAGAAATGCGCTGTATTTTAAGCCTGAATTCGGATTTGATAAAAAATAGTTATTACAGTTGATTATTGTTTCTCTGTTTATAACTTAAAAGATTTTGTTCACCACATGCAAATCAATTCATGCACTAAACCAAAACTATACCCAGCCCTGTATGAAATGCTATACTGCCTGATCGAGCATTTAAAGTTTTATCGATGACCACGCAGACAATTTAACTAACCGGGAAATTCCTCTAAAAATAATTGTCAGAAAGAATTTCAGCTTATTTTTAATCAACATAAAAATTTTTACAGCGTTTCCTTCAAATAATACTATGCTATATTGTAGAAATTATAATTTCGGACAAAACAGGCTTTAATTCGTTTATTTTGTTACAGGAGTGAGAAGTTGATAGTATTTGGTCATGCATACGTTGTTTGGTTGTTCTGTTTATTTCTGCCAATCATACTCATCCTTATTTCGGATTGGTTGTTGCATTACTTCGTTCCAAAGTTATTCACCTGAGTTTTTCTAAAGGCAGTTCTTTATTTTTCATTTTTATCATTGCATACTTTAAATAAACAATGACAAGAATTTTAAGACAAGATATAATGACAAGAAGTATGCTTTTCATTAATTTATTACTTGTTGTGCGAGTCGTTCAGCTTGCGATGTAGTAAGTTTTTAAGTTAGTTTGTCTATGTAATTTTGTCGTATCGTAAATATATTTACATAATATAAACTACTTAAATACATTATCATGTACTTCGCACAGTATTTAATATTTCGCTCGGTATTGTATTTATGTTTGCTATTATTTTGTGCACTGTATTAAGTCTATATTGTTGTTTTCTTATCTTTGCATATATAGTCTCGTGTATATAAAAATAATAACTAAAGCATTGAAGAACTAAAAAATGAAACAAAAGGCTTCCTGCATGCATGTGACCTTGTTGTGGTAGTGATGCTGGTGTGACAGTAGGCTACATAGGGCAAATCAACCATACCAGGCAGGTGACTGAAGAGGATCCAGAATAATAATGCCCTGTTCAAGCAACATCGTTAGAAAGATAAAAAAACCTGTACTGGATCAGTCATCGTTTGAGTTAACAAAAATCAACATCCGTTGCCAAGCTATGGCGGTGTAGTGTCAAAATTATGCTAAAGTAAAAGCTGGGAACCAGAATGAAAAATGATCCTGTCACAGCTCAAAAAAGGCGAATGTGTCCAGGGCAGAGTTAGGGATCTAAAAGAAGGGAACTAGATTTTCGATTTATCTGGCAGCTTTAGAGGCATTTAAGTCAAAACATCCTGATATATTCATGCTTTTTTATGAGTTAACCCTAATTACCCAAGACAGAGCTCTCTTAGCTGAAAGATGTTGGCATATCTGCAGTTGCGATTTATTTCCCTGATACTGCGCCCAAAATCGAGAAGATTCGCCAGCCATGATAAACAGTATACAGTATCATATGGTTGACGAGCATACAAGTAATAGCTAAAGAAGTTTTTCAAGGGGTATAAAATTTCTGGCGATAGATTTGCTCCTGGTGGATGCTAAAATATTTTTTGATTTCTAGCTGGGGAAGAGGAGGGGTTTGATTTTTTCACCAATGGGATCATTTCTCCCAAAACCTACCCCTGTTACATGTATGGTGAGAGGTGTAAGAACAAACAGACACAAATGTATGTCCTACTAGAGAGTAGGATGCATCTACAATAGGAAGTATCCCATAGTGGGGATGCATGCATCCTAAACTTTAATGATACATTGTATCATACTGTGTGACATGACAAATGTCATGTTGGTTGACACGATGAAATTTGTCATGTTATACCACATGACATCATGTATCATGTTACTTTACTCGGCACTCCATATTACATGACATGGTTACTAACAATACTAAGTAAAAATGCGCGAGTATGTCAAGATATTTGCTTCAAATGTCTTTGAAACTGCCACGTCAGTCAAAAAGCTAATTCCCTTATTTTACAAGTCTGACTCTGCCCAGGACATATTCAGCTTTTTTGTGCTATGACAGGAACATTTTTCATTCTGGGAAACTCTCAGTCGTAAACTTTGGGAAATAATCAAAGACGTAATTTCATTCATCCCAGAAAGGAATTCATCCCACAAAGGAGTGTAACATATTTATAAACAATTACTTATACTGAACCAGTGTTGATTCATACCAATCACTGAGAGGGATCAAACTTAAAAACAAACAAATCCTGAAGTAACTTTTTTGAAATTTATATATCCGGCATATAGCGCCCATTCTCTCGTAGGAGCTGAAAATTGAAACGAAACTACTTGTCATATACTCCTTGGTCAGTTTCCATTCCGTCGTTTGTAGGACGACATTTCGCAAAATACTCGATTTAATACTGCAATTGAATGAATTATTTTATTTATGAACTTGTTGATCACACTTGTCAGAGTTGTAACAGTGACCAGTTACGACTATAATCATTCATCATCAGAACTAAAACTCCAGAAAAGGTAAAAACTACTATTAAACGTAATTATGAAGATATTGAAAAGGCCATCATACAGAGAAATATAAAAATATACCCAGTGTACTGTACATGTTAGTTTCGTAACGAAATACCAGTCACATTTCAATTTTTCTCTTCATATTGCCCTTTTTAATGTTTTTATAACTGTTGAACAGTTTAACAGTAATTTTGCATATTTGTGATTTCTGTGTTTTTAATTCCAATTACAACTCAATAGAGCCAAAATCGGTTAACCGTCGTAACTCAACCAAATGTGAACAAAATATTTCTGAATAGAGCAATGTATTGTATGTAGATCACATGTAGCATTTAGTCTGCCCGTTTTCGTTCCAGGAGTATGGCAAGCATGATTTAACTTATTTCTCAACCCAAAGCGATCTCCATAATTTTTTGTTGTAGGTGAATGGTAAGGAGTTGTGGTCTTTCTATCATCCAAGAAGAAATATACTCGGTAGTGCGCAAACAACAAACGTAGCAAAGAGTTTATTTCAGACAGTAGAGTGGAGAGACACAACGTAGTCTGTGTTTGAACTCCGTCAGTTCTAGCAGATTTCATGCCAGTTGACTTGTTAATAGTCTCATTTTCGTATTAAAATTTGGCTTAGTGTACAGGAATAAAATAAAAACAGCGTAATACCTTTGTTACGGTGTTTGCACTACAGTATGGCAAATATTTGCATTATTTAAAACGATTAACAACAAACTTAAAAAAGGGATCAATAAATAAATAAACATATTATGCAGTACTGATAAATGGAAACAAGGAAAGTAAAGTAATTTATGTTTTTTATTATGCGATCACATTTGTATTACTACATGACTTGCTTTAAGAGTGCCGAATAATCATCTTCACTTCAATATACAGTACTGGATCTTAGCCTAAATGAGAATCATATATTGTCACTCACTGAGTGACAATGCACGTTCCTTAATCAGCACAGAGATACAAAGCAGCATGTAGATCTACAGATAACCTTTGAGACGTTAAAATCAGTGAAAGAATACAGACGTGGTTTCCTCTGGAAATAAATAAAATTCTGACACAGTAATAAATAAAAATTAGAATTCTGTCCACTGAAGAAATAGTGTAGCCTCATTTAAAACATACTAGTGTGGCCTAAATTTTTATTTGTCTATGCACATTCCTAGCATAGTAGGAAGAGAATTTATGAACGGATTTCACAGATATTATGTCATGCCATTTTTAACGTGTTGTTACCGATTACAGACAGTTTCTGACAGGTAAAGTGTTGCTGGTTCACTTTAACTATGAACATAGCATCAGGTATAAAATATATGGAGCGAAAGGTTATCTGCTATTTGTACAGAAACCAAACACAGTTGTGAGAGTCGAAGGACGGGAAATAATAGCAGTTGCGAAGTGATTGAGACAGGCTTGCGATCCGTTATTCACTCTGTGCGTTGACTAAGCTGTGAACGAAACCAAGGAAGATTTAAAAAGGAGACTAAAGTTCAGAGAGAAGAAACGAAAACTGTTTACTTTTTCAGAAGGCTTTGAATTTTGGAAGACGGCAAAGGGCTTGGAAGAGTACTGAACGGAATAAATAACGTCTTGAAAAGAGGTTATAAGATGAACAGGAACAATAGAATACAGTCGAATTAGTTCATGCGACTGTGAGGGATTAGATTAAGGAACGACGCACTAAAATTAGTATCTGGGTATCACTATTTGGAGAGAAAAGTAACTGACGATACCAACTAGCAATAGTAACAAATGCATTTTTGAAGCAATTAAATTTTTTTACATCAAATTCGCATTTAAATGTGAGAAATTCTTTCCAAATTGTAGATTTGTTTGGAAGTGAAACGGACGATAAACAGTCCAGAGAAGAAGAGAAGAGAACGTTTTGAAATGTGATGTTACAGAAGAATGCCGAAGAATTAATGGGTAGATAAAATAGCTAATAAGGAGGCACTGAACCGCATCGGAGAAAAAATAAATTCATATCACAACCTGGCTAAAAGAAGAGATGACTATACAGAACGCAACTTGGAGCATTAAAGAATCACCAATTTGGTACTGGAGGGAAGTGTGTGCGTGGGGTGGAGGGGTTTTATAGAGGGAGAAAAAGTCACGGATAGAGTATACAGTTCAAATGGAAGTAGGTACCAGTACTTACAGACCATCATGGAAAGCTACATCAAAGAAGCCTTTGGACTTAAGAACATAACAACAGCAATAATAGTGTTTGTAAATTTGGTGTGATTTAGTATTCCAGTATCTGACGTTCATCTCGACTGAACTAAGTATATTAACCTCAGGTACTTCAGTTTCTGGATTTTTTGGCAAAATCATAATAGGCACCAGTTTATCAATTGGTTGAGGAGTATTTTAAAGACAGAGTGGGGCCACTGCTTTTTGACACTACTACATATAATGATGACGCTGCCACAGCTAATGCAAGAGGCCGTGGAAGCGGGCCAACCAGAGCCGACCAAACCCACTCATGTCAGGGTTATCTGCTGATACAACAAGAATTGCCACTTTCGACACCAGGCAGTTACTACATTGCGGTCCAGGTGAGGATCCAGCGTCGTAATGACGACGACACAGCAGAAAGACAGCTCCACAGCTGTGCGGTGGCTTGAGTATTTCAAGCCCGAGCTGCAGGCTTTTTTGGGGCTAAGGGAAGAGAATCGACGCCTTTGAAAAACAAATATGCACCAAGCTTGTATAAATACCCCTCCTTTTGGAATAGAATGCATGCAGTCTGGCAGCCGCAAGCACTGAGGAGAGGTCCATACCAGTCTACAGGTTGACATGGATGTACAAGATACCACCACGAGACTGGGTCTCCACAAACTGCAGGCCTACTGCTGGCTCTGAGTCATGTTGTGGACTTAGAGCCTTCCAGCCGCTGGGCCACCGCTGTTCTCACTTCCAGTCGCTGCCAGCCCCCTACCTCTGTTCGAGACCTGGACGGTGAAAGCGACCAACCAACTTCTCCTGCGTGGACATATTGTCCCTGCCAGCTTCCGTCTGCAGGGGCAGGGTCTTCCTCTTCGGGATCCACGGTTGGATTCCGTACGTTTTGATACGTCCTGCCCTGAGCTGCGAGATAGCGTGCAGTCAACACACAAGCAGCCACACCCACCTCACGTCAGCGTTCCCGCTGAGTCACCATTTCTCCAGGCGAGCAACACGACAGATTGCCGGAGACTGCAGGCCATCTGCTTACAAGAGCACTTCCATCCTGCTGTCTTCAGCAGACGTTCTGGAGGGTGTTGCCACGACAGAGTGTATTTACAATTGTTGTAGTGTTTTCACTAATAAAATGTATGTTTCATCAACGATTTTTTCAAGTCGATATGGCGGATGGCTACCAGGATTCCTCCCATCGTTCTCTGTTTCCACACCAAGGGTGGTGAACTGTTTGCTCATGAAACTAACAACACAGTTCCACCAACCAACATACTGGCCATCCATCCCCATCCATTACAACAATTATCTATGAATGTGCTGCATACTTGTGTTATTAACGTTTTTCTCGATAGTTCTGCGTCGGTTACACTAGACGGGAAAATATTTTTATACAGATTATGTAAAAAGTTTATAAAATATGAGGATTGAGTGACTCACCAATGCAAATGCGTGGCCCTTCGCCAAAGGGTAGATAGCTGTAGGGATGCCTGGATGCCTTCTGCTCCTCAGAGAAGTGCTCCGGGTCGAATTCCTCAGGGTTTCGAAAGAACTTGCTGTCGTTATGGAGTCCCATGATGGGAATGATCACCTTAGTTCCTTTCTCCAATACGCAGTCGTGTCCTGGCAGTTTATAATCCTGTACCACCTCGCGATTGAGAGCTGGAACGGGCGGATACATACGAAGGGTTTCTGAAAAAGAAAAGGGCAGATGTTAACGTATAAGGCTTAGCAGGTGTTGCACAGTGGCGCTTCATATAAAGTTTTAAATCTTCCCATAGCGATCTTAGTTAAATTGTAGACTGAAAATAAATCATAGAAAATGTGTGATCGTAATAATCCCACAATAGTAAGAGAAAATATGTCGGTCACTAGTTTTTCGATTCCTGGTAGCGCCAAAGAATTTTTCTTGGTGGGAGGACTGGAATGAAGCGCACTCATCCTCGTAATGCCAATTGAGGAACTACTTTACCGAGTAGTAGCGCCTCCATGTCACGAAAATTGACAACGGCCGGAGAACAGTGTGCTGACCCTAAGCCTATGCATACAGCATCCAGTGATGCAGTTGGCAGAGGATGGAGCAGGAGTCGGTAGATGATAATGGGCCCTCCACAGGCCTGTGTACGGAGTTTACGTTTACATATATCTCCAGCAAATGACGAGGAAGGAGAGAAAATATATGTAGGAGTAGAGGAACTGATGGAATGTGGGAAGGTGACGGACCATTCACTGCCCTAGGTGGTTGTAATGCTATTAGACAGAAGGCAGTGGAAAGCAGAGTTGCTGCAGACTATGATACTCATCAACAACAATTAGCGCATTTGAAACTAAAATGAAAACCGTTAATCTAGGAAGAAGTATAACTGGTGTCAATAGCTCTTCACGGGTTTTGATATTCTCCCTGTATCATCTATATGCACTGTTGCAGTCAAACAACTAAAAATTATAATTCTTGGGGGTATTTTTCTTTTGTCGTTGCAACTACAAAAATGCACATATTTTGTAGTCGCAACGACAGAACAAAAATACCCTCAAGAATTATAAAGTACCTACGGACACTATGGCCACTCAAATGAAGAATAAAAACTATAAGTTTTTAATCGTAATACTGAAGTAAACTCGATTATCCCCGTCATAAACAGTAATAATTGTCTCCTCTTGGTTGATTAATAACAGCTAGAAACAAAACTGCGTAATGAATCTTCTAGGAATTGTAACAAATAATTATCAAAAATGTTCCAATAAATGTTTAAGGTTTTAAGGTGCTGTTAGAGCAAACCTTGTTATTCTCTGTGGCTGACGAGTAAGTAAGGTGCCTTGTGGAAAAGGAGTTACAAACGTCCAATCTGCATGAATGAACAAATCAGAAAGACATATCTCTCTCTCTCTGTGTGTGTGTGTGTGTGTGTGTGTGTGTGTGTGTGTGTGATTGCGTTTGTGTACGTACGCAGGACGTAGTATAAAGTTGTATGTGATCAAAAAGTAAATAACAGAATCGGGTAATGGTAGTCAGCGATGAGACGGGATCTCAGACACGTAAGCAAGCTTCTTCGGTTGGGACGTGATGGTGGCAAAGTCAAAATTTGTAGATTGGTGGGCGCCTCTATTTCTGTTTGTGTTCTTATCTGTTGTAAGGTTTTCATTGCACCAGTGCACTAATCGTAACTTAGTCTATATTGCAAATATACGAAAATAAACACGAAAAACAACAATGTTGTTTATGAGTGTCACTAATCATTCTGTACCGAATTACGTCATAGTAAGTAAACAAGAAAGTTGGGTAATACTACTGAGTGTTTGGCTTAATTTTTTTCGAAGCTTATCATAAATTCCTAATTATTAGCTCGAAAAAAATAAAATTACATATTTAATGTTTTGTTTCTTTATGGCTACGTGTCTGCAGTCCTGCTACACATTGAAATCCAAGGACTACGGCAGGACGCCGCTACAGACACAGAAGCGAAATATCACGGCACTGTGGCATAGGGCTTCCCATGTGTACCGGGGCTGCAGACATTTTCCAGAAAATAAACAAAGAAATATTATGTAATTCTTTATTTAGAAATGATAATGAAAACTTTGTGATCACCCTCGTCGTAATTTAAGCTCTCCCCCGTTAATGGCCTTAATGCGTTCAAAGCTCCACTGTAACTGTGATAATGTATGAACAGTAATAACCAAAAGCATATAACGTACCGTTCACCGCCTTTTCCAAGTATGGCATCTCGGTCATAATAACTTCGTACGTCACATCACCGTTGGTCTTTTTCAGCATGTTGTCAATTTCTTCTTGCAGTTTCTTCTGGATGTCCGGGTGTTTAGAGAGCTCGTACAGGCAGAAGCTTACGGTGGTGGAGGAAGTCTCGAACCCAGCGAGGAAGAACACCCACGCCTGTGCTGCCACCTCCTTAGTCGTCAGGGTCTTTTCTGCCAGGGCAAAGTGTGTTCGTAAAGAAACTGTGACATACGTCGTAAAGCAAATACTCTTAGTATTACGAACTGTCTTGCTACTAGGAGTCAAGGGACGTTAGTATCTGAAAATTTCCACCCTGTAAGCTTAAGTGAGTGGAAGTTGTGCTTTCGAAATGTTCTTATATTATAACTAATTGTAATACCAACAACAATAGCAGAAAACTTTACTGTAACCCATACTACCAGTAAATTCATACTATGGAGAAAATAAATTAAACGATTTATTGCAGCAAAATAGCCATTGTAGTTATACGATTACAATCATTTGAGAGTATATTACAAGGATGTATTGAGTGTCTGCATGATTCTTAGTAGTAGATTACATTCAGTGCAGGTATTATAACAGATTATCATTTGAACCATTCATTGCATAGTCTCTAATTGATCTGGCCCTCTTGTTGCATATTTCTATATGGTATCTCTCACAAGACTGTCCACATAGTGTACACTTGTGGTATGTTGTATTTGCACAAATTTCATGGTGGAATCCGTGTACTGTGAGTCTTGTAAGTACGTGTCTCATCTCAAAATTTGCTGCTGTCCAAGTGCGGTCGATCATGGCCCCGGATCCATTGAATTCTCTTGGTACTTCCCCTCTTTTCTTGAGTAGTGATCTTAGTAGGTTCTGCGATGCTGATATGTTGGGAAGTAAGAACCTTGTCCTTAGATCCTCTATGAGGAAAGTTTCTCGGGCGAGAAGGTAGACTAATCTTGATCTTGTGGTTTTTGCTACCCACAATGCTCTTTTGATATAGGTTGCTTTTACTTTTTCCAATGTTTCTAAGTTCTTTTCATTTAGGTTTATCCATATGATTTCTATCCCATAAGCCAGTATCGGTATTATTTTTGATTTGAAGAGAGCCATAGCTGTGTCTAGATTTAGTGTTCTGACGGAACTTATTTCGTTTATCGCTCTGATGGCTTGTGTCGCTTTCTCTGTTGTGTGTTCAGTGAAGCACTTTGCGGACGGCTGGAGTGTTATCCTTAGATATTTGTAATCCTTTGTGATAGATATTTGCTTTCCTTGTAGTGCAATTCTTGTCGTTTCTGGGATTTGCCCACCTGGTCTGATTTCCGTCTTGTCGGAGTTGATTACGAACTTGTGTTTTGTACACCATTTTTCCACGTCTTCTATAGTCTCCTGTAGTTTCTTTAAGTTTTTTGAGCCTATCACAATGTCGTGATGGAGAAAATAAAGCACAGTCTAAAAGAAGATATACATTCATTTCTGCAGGATGTTTAGGACCGTGTGTCTCTTACTCTCATATGAAGTAGTGTTAGTGTAAATTAAAAGAAAGTCCTGTGAGCGAATGTCTGGCAAAAAAATACTTATTAAGATACGAACCATTTTACTTGTTTCAAGAACTAAGTTGATAGCTTATTTCTCACGGTTGATTGTCTCTACGCCTAGTCTTCAGACTGTGCTAATGTAAGTTACGACCGGATTCTGACAATGTATACCGATGCGAAATGCTGAATACCTGCAGTTCATAGATTTCATTTTACTGGTAGACTAGCAGAGTACCCATCGTTGCCCAGTTAAGTATTTATTCCGATCTCATATTTGTCGATACCCTCCTTTCCCCTTTCTGCCCATCTCCTCCTTCGTCACTTTCCTGCCCACCTGCTCCACTCCCTCTCTGTCCACCTCCTCCACTCCCCACTCTCTGACCATCTTCCCCTCTTTTCTGTCTCTGTCCACCTCCTCCACTCCCCTCTCTCTGTCCTCCGCCTCTTCCCTTTCTCTGTCCATTTCCTCCTCTGCCCCTCTCTGTTCATCTCCTTCTTCCCCCACTCTCTGCCTTTCTCCTCCTCCCCTGTCTCTGTCCATCTCCTCCTCTTTCCTGTCTATCCCATCACCCTCTCCCCTTCCTCTGTCATTTTCTCCTCTGTCTCTCTCCGTCCATCTCCTCCTCCCCCACTTTCTCCACATTATCACGCTCACCCCAAGAGGAGGCTGGTGATTCTAAACTCTAGCTTCTAGATTATTACTAATTTGTTTAAATCGTTCCAAGGATTTAGGATAACTTTTTTACCCACGTCAGATATATTTCACATAAATTTAACATATTTCACATATATTTGTACACATTTTTCTTCTGTATCTCTAGCGAGTTCCGCCCTGCAGTTTCATTTTCAGTTACCTTGTAGCCTGAACTTTGCGTCGTAGAGTGATGTAATTTTGCAGGTGCATCCAGTGGTATATGTGGCTACTGTCTGCGAAATATGTCGTGGACAGGGTTTGTAGTAAAGAAGTAATAAGTTAAAACGTCATACATACTGTAGCAGGTTTTCACGTATCTCTGTATCTGACGCCATATCTCTTGACTTATGTGTCGTATAATGAGAGATTTTTCTAGGTACATTCAGTGTTTCAAACAGTATTAGTAGCAATGATGTAATAAATTTAAAAGTGTTGCATGATGCGGTCGTTTTTCATACAACTCAGTGTTTATGGCGTCATATCTTCTGAACTGTGGTTCGTATTATGATGTAATCGTGCTCGTACGTTCAGTGGTATACTTGAAGAGGGTCTAGAAAGTTTGTTGCGAATTCAGTCAGTAGGAAAGACAAAATAAATTAAAACGTCATGCTTCATGCTGCAGTTTCACTGCATGAACAACGAAAATGTAGAAAGCAATAAACTTGTTACCTTTCCCCATTCTGTGGGGGTCGTCAGCGATTAAATTATGGGTATTCACGACTGGTGGGGTACACAGCTTTTTCACCCCCATCCCACATCATCCCATTTGATAGGTAGGTGGTTATTATCACCAAACCGATGATTTACAAACGGTAAGTGATATGCGTACCAAGTTTGGTTAAAATCAGTCCGTCGGTTTAGGAGGAGATGTGCAACATACGTACATACATTCCTTTTTGTAACATGTGTGTATAAGGCGGGTTTGATGTATACTAGTACGGTCAGATGCAAATCCTTGATCTATTATGGAATCAAAGCATCAGATTCTATTTAGTATCAGTGTGTTAGCAGCAAGACTGTCTGACCATGCTCGCAGGGCTGTGCACTTTCCAGAATAATAACAATTGCTGTGTATCACCTATTTCTGCGTGGCAAATTACCTGCCCTATTGAAGAACATTTACCATGTAGAAGACAGCGTTCAGGGCACTACCCAGTTTCCTGCACCTCATACGACAGTACATAATAGAAACGTTTAACGAGCAATGGTTTGTTCGAGGAGGTCCAGTAGCAAGAGTTGCCTTTCACCTGACTCTAATCCGATAGGTCTGAAGCTACAGAAACTATGGAGACGTAAGAGGACTGATGTGTTCCATGTTCCACACCTATCGACTATGGGCACCTGTTACGTGAGCTTGTGTCCTATGCATGTTCAAAAATGGTTCAAATGGCTCTGAGCACCATGGGACTTAACAGCTATGGTCATCAGTCCCCTAGAACTTAGAACTACTTAAACCTAACTAACCTAAGGACATCACACACCCAGTCAGCACGAGGCACCTATGCATGTGACAAAATCCTACTGTACCAGTACGTTACTCTTTGGGAAGGTGAGCTGAAGAACGAATAGTAATCACATCAAGCACTAGCCCAAGAGCTTAAGTCCTGCTTAAGTGTCTCTGTAGATCACAGTATTTTTTTATTGAAAGTGTATTTGTACTCTGTTATCAAAAGTATTTAGATTTTAAATAAAGCAATTGTTTAATGGAACACCACATCTGCGTAACGGTACCCCTCCTCCAGCCCAAAACTCACTTCACCTAAATTCTGGGAGAACTTCAGCATTTAAACATAAGATGACAAAATATCTTTTAGACGTAACCAGGAATATAACACCCAACTACGTATTGGCCCACAACAGTCACTCAATAGCTATTACACCAAACTCCACACAACTCAGTACTAACCACCTGCAAATGTATCTTAGTAAATAACAAGAGCTGTATTTCTGATATTTGACACAAAGACCACTGAGCTGTCGTCAACTTTGTGAGGAGCCACATCTTGGGCCGCAAAACAGAATGATGATAATTGCTACATGCACCACAGAATGACACCACCAGTCTTGACCTTCATATGCGTGCACTACCAAGTGCACTATTCGGATTAACTTTTGGAAACATCATAATATAGTGCATAAAATAAGCACTGTCTGCCTATTTTGCCCAGCTCAATAATGTATACGTTAACCTGTAGACGAGTTGATGAGTGCTAGTGATGGCAGTTTACCATTAATTCATTAATAATGGTAGTGTAAAATTCCTTATTACGAGATTTAGTCTCACTGTCCTTATCTGTATCAACGATTTAGAAGAAAACCTGAGCAGCCGGCTTAGGTTGTTTGCAGATGATGCTGTCGTTTATCGTCTAGTAAACTCATCAGAAGATCAAAACAAACTGCAAAACGATTTAGAGAAGATATCTGAATGGTGTGAAAATTGGCAATTGACCCTAAATAATGAATAATGTGAGGTCATTCACATGAGTACTAAAAGGATTCCGTTAAATCTCGGTTACACGATAACTCAGTTTATTCTAAAGACCGTAAATTCAACTAAATATCTAGGAATTACAATTAAGAACAATTTAAATTGGAAAGAACACGTAGAAAATGTTGTGGGGAACACAGAGCAATGACTGCGTTTTATTGGCAGAACGCTTAGAAAGTGTAACAGGTCTACTAAGGTGACTGTCTGCACTAAGCTTGTGGGTGGTCTTTTGGAGTACTGCTGGGCGATCTGCGATTCTTACCAGATAGGATTAACGGAGTACATCGTGAAAGTTCAACGAAGAGCAGCACGTTTTGTATTATCGTGAAACAGGGGAGAGAGTGTCACAGACATGATACAGGATTTGGGATAGAAAACATTAAAACAAATGCGTTTTTCATTGCAACTGAATCTTCTCACGAAATTCCATCACCATTGTTCTCTTCCGACTGCGAAAATATTTTGTTGACGCCGACCTACACAGGGAGAAACGATCATAATAAACTAAGAGAAATCAGAGCACGCACGGAAATATATAGGTGCTGTTTTTTTCCGAGCGCTGTTCGAAATTGGAATAATGGAGAGTCATTGTGAAGGTAGTTCGACGAATCCTCTGTAATTTCCTCTGTAATTTGCAGAGTATCCATGCAGATGTAAATGTAGTAATGTCCTGTTTTAAACCTCAAAACCTTCCTACAGGTATGGCATGGAACGAGAGCAAGAAACACTATTGAATGGATGAAGTAATAAACCTTTTCGAAAAGGGAAGAGTGTAAAGACAGAAACCTAGACAGATCGGCTTCATGCCATAAAGCAGGCCACTTACGGCACTACACTGACCTAGCATTGCACCATGGTGTTCTCTGGGATTTGCCTTTCACTTGCCAGTCAGCACCCAGACGATTACTGTAACCAGGGAGAGTATGACATTCAGAATACACGACTTCTACAGCCGTGACGCCACAACAAACCCCTTCTTACATGAATAAGTACCAGCTGTCTGACCTGGGTTGGCTTGTGTCGAAGTAATGAGTCATTTTGTCATAATTTTGTCATACTGTTGGCCTCCGCTTTCTGCCACCACTCTACCATCATACTGACAAGACCGCCTGCCTAAAGTGCCTCTTGCTGGGCAGCTGGCAGTCTGTGTTTGCACCCCAAATGTCTGTGCCTGTCTCTAGCCTCAGCTGAGAATGGCTCAGCAACGACACTAACGTCATAACAACACGAGACTGCGGTATCAGCCCTGATGCTGCTCAGCCGCTGATTGAGGTTGTGTCATGTTGGGACTGCACCGAGCCTAGCAGCAACAGGCATTCTACTGCAGTGCTTCACTGCTGCAGAGTCCAAGTGTCTACACCCATCTTCCAGCCACTTACAGATGAGGGCTCGAGCTTAAAATAAATTAGTAAAAGGGTTCTGCTACCTAAGAGTGGCCTCTGTCAGCCCATCTTACCATACTCCACCAGACTATGCCCACATCCTAAACATTCCCAAAATAACACTCTAGGGAAAATAAGATGCCAGCCACTGATGACTCAATACATTGCATGATAAGACTAGACGTTCCACAGAGTTGCTACCATTGAAGATTCTATATGGAGATCGCCAACGTAATTTATTTGTTCATCTACACATTCGTAATGAAGAGCATATGGATGTGTCAGTGAAGATGTAGCTGATAACATGAAGGTTGTCTATTGGTATTAACATCGCTCTTACAGTGAGAATTAGTCGTGGGTGAACAGATTTCGGAAACAGATGTTATCCAAAAGTATTACCACACGTTAGAGAGTCACATATGATTAAATTCATTTGACTGACAAGTTCTAAACTATGAGAGATAATCATTACAATTTTATTATCGAACTGCAGTATATAATGATGTGTTAAAATATCAAGGGCATTAAATCTCATGTCATTAAATGGGATCTTTGCGATGTATGATAGAAATGAGAGCAGAACAATAATATCTTAATACAGAGACATATAAGATTAACAGCCTAGATAATTCCTTAAATTAACATTTCAATATTTTTTTTAAAAATTGTATACACTAATAAATACTTGTTATGTATAGTATTCTTCAATAGACTTGATAATTCTCTAAATTAAAGTTTCAGTACTTTTTTAAAAAACCATGTGCACTAAGAAATAGGACTTACGTTCAGAATTTTTCCGCCCAGTGATTGAGAAGCTGTCATCCACGTATCCATTGTTCTTCAACTGAATCATCAACTGCAGGAAGTCCTTTCTTATGATCCCTGTCTCCTCTCGGTGTTTGACTGCGTCCCTGACGACCTTTGTGAAGTAGTCTGTGATGTCCTTTGGCGTGAAGGCTATAGGCAAAAGTGTGCGTAGTTTTGGATTGGAGAATCCCAGAGCCTGAGTCAGGTATGTACGCAGGGATGGCTTGAAGAAGCGCCTGCCCCATTGCCGGAACTCCACCTCGGGGTTGTGCTGGCTGTCAACGTCGATGCCGAAGGCGCAGGAGGCAATGACGTCAGTGGCGTAGCGGGCAATCAGCTCACGGACTTCCACAACACTGCCTGCAGGTGTGACGTCAGCCAGAATCTGCGCACAGTCGCGCACTATGCCGAACATGGCGCGCATTTTTCCCGACGTGAACGTGGGCGTCAGCTTCTGTCGCAGACCCTTCCACTTGGTTCCTCCGAGGAAGAAGAGGTGCGCCGTCAGGTGATCTGTCTCCTCGTCTACATAGATGCCCCGGTCGGGAAAGTAGTTGAAATCCTTCACTAAGATCGTTTTGATCAGCTCCGGATCCCTCACAATGAGAAGAGGGTTGTTTAATGAGTAAATACCGACGACATCCTTGCCTTCTGCTTCGAAATAAATGTCCCTCAGATCCTCACCAGGGCTTTTTTTCATAAGCGCTGTGTTCCAGCCATTTCCGAGCGGGAAAAACGGCTCCAAATATGGCAGACCTTTTTTCTTCCAGTAAGTGTAATTGATTTTAAATGTAACGTATAGTATCGCAAAGAACGTTGACAGAAGGGCCAACGCCTCAGTCACCCATGAGTCGAAGATAATAGCCATTTTGGTTCCTAGAGAAATAAAAAGAGGAAACAGAACATTAGTATTACAGGATTATATTCATCATAACACGTTAATATTTATTTCCTGGCTGTGTTGTTCATGCAGTCGATTGCTACAATGTAAAAGTAACAGTAAAATAGGCTGTTAACTGTATTCCAGTGACTGCATTACAAGTTGGCCATGCGCAGTGGCCGCGTGGTTTGAGGCGCCATGTCACGGACTGTGTGGTCCCTCCGCTGGAGGTTCGAGTCCTGCCTCGGGAATGTGTGTGTGTGTGTGTGTGTGTGTGTGTGTTGTTCTTAGCATAAGATAATTTTTTAGTTTAAGTAGTGTGTAAGTCTAGGGCCGATGACCTCAGCGGTTTGGTCCCTTAAGAATTCACACACATTTGAACTGTGTTAGCTTGCATTCGGCATCCCTAAAATGTATTTTACATGTGACCACATTAGTGTGTTTTTCCGTTGATACACTATGAGAGTTATTATAC
Source organism: Schistocerca serialis cubense (assembly GCF_023864345.2). Taxonomy (NCBI): domain Eukaryota; kingdom Metazoa; phylum Arthropoda; class Insecta; order Orthoptera; family Acrididae; genus Schistocerca; species Schistocerca serialis. Next base: position 443,562,585 of record NC_064643.1, read on the forward strand.
TTCTAAGATAAAACAATAAGCCTTACAGTTTTACTCTTGACATTGCCTTCTATATTTTATGCAATAGCAGAATATGAAAAACGAAAAACTAACATAATGAATGAAAAATGTTGGGTGTCTCTCTCCCACACGTCTCTCTATTTTAGATCTATTGAATATTTGAGGTTTGACCATAAATAATATGGTATAAACATCACGAAGAAATTTGAAACTGGATCCTAGGAAATTCTTTCTTTTTGCAGTTGATATCTTTGGAAAAAGAAACTAAACTGTTCTAACACTCATAAAATGTTAGATGTGTGGAAAAATGTGTGGAGAAATTAAGCACATGTTACTGTGTAGAAACAGACGCAGATAAAATGTAGTATATTGAATCTCCATTGCCACAACAGAATTGTAGAAAAATGTGAGGTATTCCAACATAGTTACACCTGCCATATGGGATGTAACACAGGATAAGGAACACTCTGATTTTTTTGGCAAAACTGCTTCTCTAGGCTTAGATGTGTGTCTTTCATTTATCACTAATTCATGTTTCAGCAGTATGAATTTTTTAGCCATAGTCCATAAATTCTGTATGATAAAATATCTGCTTTACGTCACATGTTGATGTGATGACCATTTTTTCTATCCAGACAGAAGATTTATATATTCTTCGCCATGGAAAGCAAATTCAGTTTTGTAAATTACCAGTCAGCCCTTTGAAACACGTTGGACAGCAGTACATTTGTCTAAATGTTCACTTGAGGCAGTTTTATATTTGCCAGTAAGTCTTAAATAAATGTTTGACTTTTACTTATTTTTCTTATTCCTTTCAGAGCTGCCCCAACATCACCAGCTTGCCATGAACCTAATTTGTATTTTCACAAGTTACTATTGCACAGTTATTTAGTGGTCCATGAAATAGTGAACAGATAGATAATGGTATCAGCACCACAATATTATACTAAAGGACTTTCACTGAGGTACTGGTTTAAATAACCTGCCTTAATTCTACGAGTGTGGAATTTCATCTGATGGAAACTTCCTGGCAGATGAAAACTGTGTGCCGGGTCGTGACTCGAACTCGGGTCCTTTGCCTTTCGTGAGCAAGTTACCAACATATACAATGTATCATATGTATATTCACTGGAAACAGAAGGTTTACAGTTCTTTTCGAAATAATACTGGTTTTTGTAACAGAAATAAAGGGGGCGTGGTGGCATACATGACCATAACATTAAAATTTGGTTTATATAAATAATTTTCCTTGAAACCCTATAATGTATATCAATGTAATCAGGAAAGACTACAGAATTAAATAAAGTCATAAAAATTTCGGTTTTTCCACCATTTAGAAGTACCCTGAATCCTGAAACAGATGTCTACAGAATGATCGTGAGCAATCACCACATAATATTCACACAACATGTTTTTGAGCGATGAAGACTTTCTTTCTTAAAGATGAGTTACCCCAGAACGTTACTGCATATAATACCACTGAAAGAAAATACACAAAGTACATCAACTTACAGATTTGTCTCTTCCCAGGGTTTCCAATGAATCTCAGTGCAAATGCGGCTGAACTAAGTTCTTATAGGAGTTCCAGGAAGTGCTTTTTCCGGTTCAAATTCTCACTGATGTAAGCAGCCAAAATTTTGGAAGTTTCGACTTATTTATTATTTCGTCACTATGTGTTACACTTATCATAGGTGTAGTACCTTTAGGTGTACAAAACTGAATTTGTTGCATCCTTTCAAAACTGAGAGTGAGACCATTCACAGAAAACTATTGAATGGTACTTTTAAGGACACTGTTTATCATTCCTTACGATTACAATACTACTGTCATTCCCAAAAAGGACTAATTCTGTTTGTTTTGTAGTAAACAAAAGACTATTTTCATATGTTAGGGACTTCAGTGGACCTCAGATTAAGGCTTGGGGAACCCTACATGTGATTCCTCCTCTGCTAGAAGAATGTTTATTGATTACATTTACTAAATTGCCAAGTACAGCTATCTGTATTCTTTTCATTAGCTATGGCATTATCCAGTGGTTGTCTATACTATCAGTCCTATAAAATCCCAATTTATGTAGAATATTCTCATTCACATAGCCAAATGCCCTAGATAGGTCATAGAACATTTCAACCAATGCTATTCTAGCAAAATTTGGTGAGTGATTGTGTAAATGCCATTCTCGTTGGAGCAAATCTTGTGAAATCCGAACTGTGATTTACTGAAGACATTTTTGTTGCTTAGGTGGAATACTATTCTAGAATACGCCACCTCCTTAAAACGTTTGGAAAAGGATCTCAGTAGTGTAATAGGTCAGTAGTTACTGACATCTCTCCTATCACTTTTGTTATGGAGGTGTTTGACAATGGCATATTTCAATCTCTCTAAAAAAAATGTGTTGGATTAGTGAAGCATTGCATATTTAAGATAATACAATACTTATTATGTGGGAAGAAATCTGTAATAACCTGATGAAGGTTCCATCAAATACAGATGAGCTTTTATTTTTGTGTGGCTATTTTCATAACTTCAGAAGGTGAGGTTAGTGAGATATTCATATGATTGAATGTTACGAAAGTTGCATTCTCTTTAAACAGCTGTAAGTTTTCTCTTGTGCTGTTTATCCCTATATTTTCTACTACATTTAAGAAATGATTGTTAAACATATCTGCTACCTCTGCTATCTGCTACCTCTGCCTGATCATTTATAGCCATTCCATTTAATTCAATAGTGATGGTGCTCTGTTCCCGGGCCTGTTGCCTGGCTCACATTTCATTACATTCCACATAGCTCTAAGCCTATCGTGAGAATAACTTATTTCTGGTATAATATGTGAGTTTCTTAATTTTTAAGGACTTTTCTTAGTAATTTTGAGTAAGTTTCGTCATGTGCTACAAGTGTAGGATCTTTACTTGTTCTTGCAAATGAAAACATTTTCCTTCTCTTTCCACATGACATATTGAGCCATAGTCATCCATGGTTTTCTGCATGGCTGTTTAAAGTCCTTTTTGACTAGTTCATGTGAAAGGCTGCGCCAAATAATGACAATGAGGTAGATTAAATTTTGTGTCAGCATTTGGTTAATTTTTCATTTTTTTAAGTAAGGGCCGTTTTTATTTTTTAAAAAAGATACAAATACTTTTGAAAAAAAAACTTTTATTTTCTGATTCTACACACTTTTACCTATTTTTCTACATAGTTACCTTGTTTATTTAAGCCCTTGTCATACCGTACAATTAAGTTTTTAATTCCCTCTTCAAAGAATTCGGCCGCCTGCTCCGACAGCCAAGAGTTCACGGCCGCTTTCACTTCATCATCGTCATTGACGCGCTGCCCACCAAGATGGTGTTTCAGGTACCGGAAAAGATGAAAATCGCTAGGAGCAAGGTCAGGGCTGTATGGTGCATGGTCCAAAACTTCCCAGCCAAAAGAATCAATCAAATCCCGGGTCTTTTGAGAGGTGTGAGGCCTAGCGTTATCGTGCAGGAGCAAAACTCCTTTTGTCAGCATGCCGCGTCTTTTGTTTTGAATTGCTCTGCGGAGCTTCTTTAGAGTTGCACAGTAGGCATCTGAGTTGATTGTCGTTCCTCGTGGCATAAAGTTCACTAGCAAAACACCGCGCCGGTCCCAGAACACAGTTGCCATAATCTTGCGCTTTGACAGCGTCTGTTTGGCTTTGACCTTGACGGGTGAGGCTGTGTGTCGCCATTCCATCGATTGTCGCTTGCTTTCGGGAGTGATATGGGATACCCATGTTTCATCTCCAGTGACAATTTGACTCAACATGTCATCCCCTTCTTCCTCGTAACGAATCAAATGTCCAATGAAGTGGAAAATCTCTTCCCTTTGTGGTCCTCTGTGAGGAGTATGGGTACCCCCCAAGAACACAGTTTCTTAAAGTTTAGGTTTTCAGACACAATTTTGTACAAAACCGATCTTGAAACATGTGGAAATTCCAAAGAAAGAGTGGAAATTGTGAATCTTCTGTCCTCGCGAATCTTTGTTTCGACTGCAGCCACCAAATCATCAGTGATCACAGATGGCCGGCCTGAGCGTTCTTCGTCATGGACGTTTTGACGGCCATTTTTAAACTCTCTAACCCATTGACGCACTTTACTTTCACTCATTGCATTCAAGCCATAAACTTCTGTTAACTGACGTTGAATTTCTGCAGCTGATAGGCTTCTCGCGGTCAAAAAACGTATCACTGACCGTATCTCACACGCGGCGGGCGTTTCAATAATCGTAAACATTATAAAGTAGCACAGCGATGCGTACACGTCAGCTACAGAGCTGCAACTTGCATCAGTGTGAACGGGAAGGATGCCGGCAAGTGGCACGGGTGCTTGTTGCGGCGTCCGCGCGAACTACGGGACTATACGCGCGAACGGCCCTTACTTAAAAAACAACCCTCGTAGTTCACAAACAAAGCAAGCCACACTGTTGAAAGTAACGTACGTATCAGTTCTTCAGGGAAGAAACTCCCACTAAATTCCTTTGTTACTGTTGGCATCCCTTTTACTGCATACTCTCGCTTCACCCCTCAGAGCACAGATGAAATGTTCTCAGGTCTTCGCATAGGATGCATGTTTATCAGCGAAGCTTTTTTCTATGTTTGACTGACAAAGCGCTGAGTCAGTGCCAAGGAAAACTGCTCTAACTCTATGCAACAAGGCAAACGGATGTGCAGAGGGACTAGCCGCATTCCTCTCACACACAGCACGCTGCTTCTCTCGCGCCACTGTCGCTGCATCCAACATTCCTGTCAAATTTTGACTAGCCCCTAGTGTGTTTCTACAAGTAAGACAGGTGATAGGCCGGCCAGTGTGGCCATGCGGTTCTAGGCTCTTCAGTCTGGAACCACGTGACCGCTACGGTCGCAGGTTCGCATCCTGCCTCGGGCATGGATGTGTGTGATGTCCTTAGGTTAGTTAGGTTTAAGTAGTTCTAAGTTCTAGCGGACTAATGACCACAGATGTTAAGTCCCATTGTGCTCAGAGCCATTTGAACCAGCCAAGACAGGTGATAACGGTCAACAACATCATTCACCACGAACGTTTAACTACAATTTCTCAATTAATCGGAAAAAGAACAAAGACAATCTCGAGAACGTGGCGCTACGCCATTTCTGAACTACACGTACTGATTTAATATCTGTTTCACAGAACAGTCACAAACATATCTCGAGGGAGGTCATAGACTGCGCTATTGCTCTCACAGTGTGTATGTGACTCTTTGATAATACAACTCCAGCATTTTTTTCAGCTGAATTTAGATCTATTGGTAGGAAATATATCATTTTGTTGTCCGGGTCCGGCAGAATCTAAGTTAGGCGAGCGTATAATTTCTCACACCTTTTCAGATCGTTGACTGAACAAACCATATGCGCCTCACAGTACACAGTTCTTTCGCGTTTTTATTAAGCTGATGAAGGAAAATATTTGAACAATATTGCATAACGAACGCATAGCTTTAATGCACCACAAACTGAAATAAGCAATTAAACTTGTAAAAGAATAATACTGTGAATCAACAGTTCGTAATGGCTAACATGCCGGCCGCGGTGGTCTAGCGGTTCTAGGCGCGCAGTCCGGAACCGCGCGGCTGCTACGGTCGCAGGTTCGAATCCTGCCTCGGGCATGGATGTGTGTGATGTCCTTAGGTTAGTTAGGTTTAAGTAGTTCTAAGTTCTAGGGGACTGATGACCACAGATGTTGAGTCCCATGGTGCTCAGAGCCATTTGAACCATTTGAATGGCTAACATAACAAGCTGTTCTTACATAAACACAGTCACACGACAAATATTCCAAATTATTTACGGTAACAATGTGCTAATTCTAGCAGTGCAGGAATCACGTCTGAAAATATACACCGACAGTGTAAGCTATTGTGAGTTTGCATATAACCCCCCCCCCCCCCCCCCTCCGAGGCACAATAACAAGAAGAGGGCTGGACAAACTTTAAAGTCGATCTCTACGACGGCGAACTGCTTTGCACTGAAGGAAACTTTCTGAAATTATTCTGTGAGTACGCAGCAACTTATAAGCTACAAATGAAAACGGATGGAATCGGTGAGTGTGGCGGAGCCATTGTACCACAAACTCAATCATTTCTTGTAGCCAGTTTCAGTAGAATATTGTACCCATTAGATATAATGAACACAAGGACGCATGACAAACAGATTTTCTACCACCCTGTCAGTTTGTCTGTTTTCAGAAATATTTTTAAGGCGGAAGAGAAAAATGACGTTTTGCCAGATCTACAGTTCCAGACTTTTAATAAAAATAAAATGCTTTTCAGAATATGTGCCGCAAATATCGCCGTACGAAAAGAACTACTAGTATATTGATCCTGCGTACTGGTATTCGGTTACTTACAATGCCTCAGCGGTGAACATGAGTGCGTTAATTGTCGCTAACAGCTAAGAAAAGCATTTTTACTCTGTTATCACAACTGAACCAGATAAAATGGGACGTTTGATGACAAACCATAATATCTGTATGATAGAGCACTGTAATTTCGCATGTTACTCGTTAGTTGACAATGTGAATTAATGTTTAAACTACGCACCTGTTCTAAGTTGATTGGTATTTATGTGCTGTCGTTTATTTACTACAAGCGAGAGGAAATTTGCGTGTACGGAATGAGATCGGTCACAGAATGAAAACTGCAAACTATGGCAATAGGATAGAGCAATACTTGCCTGCTGCTGATCCAGTTGCTGCCGCGGAACTCTGTACGATATATTCTGCACGCTGCTTATATATGCGGCTGAAGGTCACAGTTTCGCGAGTCGTGTCTCCACGTGACTACTCACAAGATACAGAGATGCGCGTGCCTCGTCACGTCACGGAACTTACGTAAAGGAATGGAACAGCAGTTTGTTTTGGGCGTAAAAAGTCCAGTATCACTAAAATTCCCACATTCATTATCCTAGACTGAACCTGGAATTGTGAAATGATGCTTCAGACTGGTGTTATATTCGTTTGAAAGTCACCCACAGTTTTCACCTTATGTCCTTCCTCCTATATATAAACACACAACCGCACTGCAATCTCTTCTTAGCAAAAGGTCTGCTTTTCCTTCATTATAAACGGATAGTGTATTATAACTAGGGCATAAACAAAACTTTGAAGTTTATGCTCACATAAAAATCAAACCTACATGTGCTAAAACTAAACCTTGTTGTCAGAATAATCCTTAGAATGCGCAGTTAAGATAATTTCTCTTCACTTTCTTAGGTACAGTATAGGCACAACAATATCCTAATAGTCCCTTAATCATTCCTCTGTATTAGTATTTATAGTTTGCTATCAACGGACAAGTAGCCGAGGAATAGCCTCGACAATTCTTACGACGTTTTAGTTTGACTGATTTTCAAATGTTATGAACTCTTCGCCATGTCATAGATAGATCTTGCAAACAAAATATAGAGTGAGGGCATCTCATTTTCTTTAGATGTAACCATTCGTCATTAGACCACGTAGTAGTCTACTCATAATATTATTTCAGTACGAAACAGCTTTCATCAGTTATTTTTCTTACTGACCTGCCGAACATCTTGAATTTTTCACATACAGTTGTATTACATTTAATTTTAATGACATGATACTACAGCCATCTAGAGTTTCAATTTAAGTATCGTACTGATTTATCTGTAATCAATGTGAAAATCTTAATGAAATATAACAGAAAGGTTTTTCCAAAAACAAGATCAGACGTTCGAAGACGAGAAATGTCATACATTTTTATTGCAGAATGGTAATGAGATCCGAAATCTGTTTAACGGGATTAGGTAATTTTATTCTGTGAAATTAAAAGTAATCTTCGTCTGAAATGGGAACAGGACGCCTCTAATGGGAGGAAGTAATCTTGTTGCTCCCAAAAGCTGAACAACTTTTATTCTACTGTAGCAATATATTTGTATGTATCATAATTAAATGTACGGTAAACATGGCATGTAGCCGCACATGACAATTATTTGAACGCTGAAGTCCATAACAGAACTTTGAACAGGATGTTCCGATTTCTTTATCGAGGGAATCTCGTAAAATTGCTCTTATGTTCAACCAAAATCACTATATTTCTTCAAGATGACTTTTCTCTGGGGATCTTTGACACAGCAGTAGTACTGGATACGTCCTGTCATCCATATGATGGATCCCATTTCTTTAAAAAAAATTCGATTGTATCTGTCCTGTATTTTACTCAGACCCATTTCTGGGATGCCAAAGGACGCCTACCTGGAAAAGGGCGCATAAGCAGCGGCGATCGTCGATACGGGTGCGTGCTCGGCAACGTATTGGAAAATGACTTGGTGGCAGCGGAATGTGCAGTTGGAGGTCTAGATTGACTGAGGACGTTTGAGAGCCCTGTAGGGCAGAGCATAGCTAGAAGGCGTCGGCTTTGCCTGCGGAATGTTACTGGTGCCATCACGCCGGTTAGAATTGAAATGTCAGTTCTCCGATCGTCGGAGGAAGCGAGCCTGCTCGGGGAACCATTGCGTGCTCGTATTGTGGACTCTATGGTGAGGCATTTTGTAAAGGGCAGTAATTTTGTTCTTAACTGTTGTGTGAGCCACTACATTCTGGTTCCTTTGTGTCCAGCTTCTATTTGTGGCCATTCCTCTTATTCACTGTTGTGAGCCAAACGTGCTCATTTGTATTTTGGTACTAGGCTGTGCTTAGCCTATTTTCCGGACATGCATTCGCGATTTGTGGCGAACGTGGATTATATTTGTATTTTGTTTGCTACTCGCCATATTACTGAGTAATGCGGTTTTGTTATTTGTGTAAACAGGTCGCACCTTTTGTCAGATCATTCTCTAAGTTACCTGTGCGTCATATTACTTATTCAAAGCTCAGCAACCTTTTTTAATTCATTGGCGCTTTTGGTATTTTATAAGAATATTGCTTAATGGTTACAGTGCTTACCAAATTGGTATAATTTTTTGGAATTCTGTATTTAATTAGAATACTGTTTAGTGCTTTCAGTGCTTGCCAGACTTGTTTTATACGTTGGTGTTTTATACTTTAATAGAATAGTGTTTAGTTCTGCATATACATGTGTGTTACAGGACAGATTAGCGATTATTTAATGCATTTATTAGAGGCAAACTTTGAAACGGGCCTCTTTATACGTTTTGGTTGGTCTTGTGCCGTTCACCAAATCATTTTGTAAATTCCTCGAACAGCTGTATCTGAACTAGCCGCCTGTGTAATAATTTGCTTATGATTTGTTTGTCTGCCGTTTCTGCCCATCGGGCTTAGTTGATTCCGTCTATATTTGGTCGGCTATTGCCGCCGTTTGCCTTTCTGTAACCTCTGAAATTAAGTGTTTGCTTCCTTTGGTGTTTTACATTTCAGGTGTACACGATGTAATACACGTGGTGTCTGGAAGTCGATGAGAAGATATGCACTTCCATAACAACCTCCAGCGAGAAGCCTTCTTGAGCTGACACATCATCAGTGTCAGACACGACACCAAATTTCTCGAGATGATATTCGGAGGTTGCCTGGCACAACGAGTACAAGAAGCGAAAGGCTGAACTGTCATGGCCGGTGACTTATTTCTGTGGTGTACTTCTGGACTGAACATATTTGAAAATGGCCTAGCAGCTGATATTGCAGCAACGCCAATAAAGGTTACAAATGCAACCAGTTATCGTGTAGAAAATGCGGAACTTTTCTTAATGTGTATGGAGTAAGGGAACTCATTTGCATTAGTTTATTCATGCAACTGATTGAAGTATACAGTTTCATTTATTAAAGATTATTATAAGTAGTGAAAACAGCGTCAGTTGAACGATTATGTACCACACCACTGTAGGAAGGTACGTATCATTTTGATATAGACGAATGTTTTTCACCTCCGGGCAGCAGAGCTAATACCATCGTGAAATGCAAATATCGATCAACAAACCCGATCTATCGCTAATGAAGCGGTAGAGCTCGTTGGGGAGTGGAAACGTACTGGGACTGTCACTCAAGACTGTAATCTCTGCCCAGGTTTCAACAGTTTTCATTCGTCAGAACAAGTCGAAGATTCCTTCGACCTTTTCATAGCACAGTGTTGGTGCCTTCTTGACTTGTTACATTGTATTCACGAGACCATCTCGTCACCGCTCTTTCTGCAGTCATTGCACCGCAGCTAACTGTCTGTGCGATCAGTCAGTATGATGATCCCGTGCCCCTCACGCCAATGATTTGATCTCTCTTACAGCCCTAAAGACGGCAATAAACTGGGCATGCACTTTTGTAATCTCCATCCGAAAACTTACAGTAACGTTAGACACACGCAGTAGCCATCATGTACGCACACCATTTTACATCTGTGGGAATTGTTTCTTATGTACTGAAAATAGGCTGGCATAACGATGTAATTTTAATCAGTGTACGCAACAGATATGGAAATACTGGACACTCCGCTTCAGAGTGAAAATTTCGTTCTGGAAACATCCCCCATGCTGTGGCTATATCATGTCTCCGCAGTATCCTTTCTTCCAGGAGTGCTAGTTCTGCAAGGTACGCAGGAGAGCTTCTGTGAAGGGTGGAAGTAGGAGACGAGGTCCTGGTGGAATTCAAGCTGTGAGGACGGGTCGTGAGTCGTGCTTGGGTAGCTCAGGTGGCAGAGCACTTTTCCACAAAAGGCAAAGGTCTTGAGTTCGAGTCTCGGTCCGGCACACAGTATTAATCTGCCAGGAAGTTTCACTGGACCATCAGTTTCGCGGCGTTCGGTCAAGGTTTTCACACAGTAACACCTTCCACTTGCATCAGTGTACAATAATCCAAATTCGGTATCCCATTTGAATTTCCTTTCAGCTTGCGTTTCCTATGTCCACTCGAATTTAATCCAGTGTTCTCTTGTTTTACGCAAGTCCAACTTTTTCCTTCTGCGCAGTCTCGTAGCAACTACAGGACTTAGCGCAGCGAAGACATTCCAGCTCCAAGCTACAATAATAAATCGAAAGCTATCGTAACTGCCATAGTAGTATATTGTGTTGCTATAGGGATCTACTAGCAATAGCAACAAAAGTTAAAGGTTAGCGTTGAAATTAATGAGTTTACCTACAAGGTCAATCACGTAAGAAAATAGAAATGGTTCAAATGGCTCTGAGCACTATGGGACTTAACTTCTGAGGTCATCAGTCCCCCTAGAACTTAGAGCTACTTAAACCTAGCTAACCTAAGGACATCACACTCACTCATGCCCGTGGCAGGATTCGAACCTGCGACCGTAGCGGTCGCGCGGTTCCAGACTGTAGCGCCTAGAACCGTTCTGCCACCCCCGCCGGCAAAGTAGAAATGTCCTGGGAGAAAAGAGTGAACCTTATCTGAATAAAAGAAAGAGAACAGGTAACAATTACGTAAGCAGACGCTCTTCATTTGGCAACGCCGGGTGAAGTGGCGCCCTGGATTAGCCACTTGGTTCGTATTCGGGAATAACGGAGTTGAAATGACTATTCCGTCATCCAAATTTACGTTTAATGTGATATTCCTAAATCAATTAAAGTGAATTCCGTGTTTTGAAGGAAGGCTTTGATACTGGCATTGGTTACCTTATCGGTCCACCTAATTTTCGAAATCCTTCATAACATCACATTTCACATGCTTAGATTCTCTGCTGTTCTGGTTTTCCCACAGTCCACGTTTCACTACCGTACAATGGTGTGCTCCAAACGTACATCCTCAGAAATTTCTTCCTCAAATTGAGGCCTGCATTTGATACCAGTGGACTTCTCTTGACCATGAATGACCTCTTTGCCAATGCTAGTCTGTTTTTTATGTTCTCTTTGCCCCATCCGTCATCAGTTGTTTTGCTGTATATTTAGGAGAATTCCTTAACTTCATCTATTTGTGATTTTGAGTTTCCTGGTATTCTAATTTCTGCTACTTCTCATTACTTTCATTTTTCTTCAATTTACTCTCAATCGACATTCTGCATTCATTAGACTGTTCATTCCCCTTTTTAATCCGAGCACTTCGTTCTTGGGCATCCACTCTTCTTGTTCGCTCTTGGCTCTTGTAGATGTTGTATATTATCCGTCTTTCGCTGTAGCTTGCCCAATCTTCCTCAGAATTTCGAATATCTCGCATTATTTGCCACTGTCGAACGATTTTTCCAGGTCGACAAATCTTATGAACGTGTCTTGATTTTTCTTAAGTCTTGCTTACATTATCAACTGTAACAATCTAACAACCTCTCTGGGGCCTTTACTTTGCCTACACCAAACTCGTCGTCATCTAACAAGTCCACAATTTTCTTTTCCATTCTTCTCACATATTGTTCTTATCAGCACCTTGTATACCTGAACTGCAAAGCTAACTGTGCGATAATTCTCATACTTGTCGGGTCTTGCTCTCTTCGAAATTGTGTGGATGATGTTTTTTTCCGAAAGTCTTACGGTATGTCGCTAGACTCATACATTCTGTACACCAACATGAATACTCGTTTTGTTGCCACTTCCCCCGATAATTTTACAAAATTTGACGGAATGTTATCTACCTCTTCTGCCTTATTTGATATTAAGTCACAAAAAGCTCTTAAAGTTTCTGACTGTAATACTGGATCCCTATCTCTTCCCTATCAACTCCCCAGGCGCGCAGTCCGGAACCGCGCGACTGCTACGGTCGCAGGATCGAATCCTGCCTCGGGCATGGATGTGTGTGATGTCCTTAGGTTAGTTAGGTTTAAGTAGTTCTAAGTTCTAGGGGACTGATGACCACAGATGTTAAGTCCCATAGTGCTTAGAAACCAACCCTATCAACTCCTGTTTCTTCTTGAATCACGTCATCAGACAGGTTCACTCCTCATACAGGCCTTCATTGTACTCTTTTGACCTTTTCGCTCTCTCCTCCGCATTGGAATTACCGTTGCATTCTTAATGCACTCTTCATGTCACCACCCTTCCTTTTAATTTCTATGCTCTGAGTCAGTTCTTCCGACAATCGCCTCTTTTTTGATTTCTCTACGTTTTTCATGCAACAATTTCACCTTAGCTTACCCGCGCTTACTTTTCATTTCGTTCCTAAGTGAACTGTAATTCTGTATTCCTGAATTTCCTTAACATTTTTTACTTCCAACTGAAGTATTTCTTCTGTCACCTGTGGTTGCTTCGCAGTAAACTTCCTTACACCAATGTTTTTCTTTCCAGCTTCCGTGATTGCCCTTTTTAGAGATGTCCTTTCCTCTTCAACTGAACTGTCAATTGAACTATTCATTATCGTAGTATTTATAGCTTTAGAGAACTTCAAGCGTATTCCTTCATTCCTTTGTACTTCTGTGTCTCACTTCTTTGAACACTGATTCTACCTCAGTAGCCTCTTAAACTTCAGCCCACCATTCATCGTTAATAAATTGTGATCTGAGTCTCGATCTGCTCCTGCGTACGCCTTACAATCCAAATCTGTTTTCGAAATCTTTGCCTGACTATTATGTAATGTAACTGAAATTTTCGCGTACCTCCCGGCCTTTTCCAAGTATACCACCTGTTCTTGTGAATTTTGAACAGCGTAATCGGTGTTACTAGCTGATATTTATTCCAGAACTCAATTAGTCCTTCTCCTCTCTCATTCAAAGTACCAAACCAGTATCTGCCGTAACGCTTTCTTCTACGCCTTCCCCTAGAAACGCATTTCAATCCCCATGACTATTAGACTTTCATCTCCCTTTATGCACTGAATTCCTCCCGTAATTCGAAAGATAATGTGCCTCCTAACTATTTTCTTACATAGTGTTTGTAAATCGTCTAAATCACCCCCGATTATCTCGTGTGTCAGAATGTCTTTCATATAGGATCTTTTGTGTTCATACTGTCGTCGAGCAGAAAAACTATATTTGCAGACAGGGGGCATTGCTGGATGAAGTAATTTGGAGCACCAGCCTCTTCAGATATATGTACGGTTCCAGAATGAGATTTTCATTCTGCAGCGGAGTGTGCGCTGATGTGAGAATTCCTGGCAGATTAAAACTGTGTGCCAGACCGAGAATCGAACTCGGGACCTTTGCCTTTCGCGGGCAAGTTTGGAAGGTAGGCAGAATTGAGAGCACTTGCCCGCGAAAGGCAAAGGTCCCGAGTTCGTGTCTCAGTCCGGCACACAGTTTTAATCTGCCAGGAAGTTTCGTGTGTACGGTTGTTTGTCCTCTTAAAAATTCGTATTAACATACCGGTGCGTGATACAGGCATTGGTTGCCGGTCAGAAAATGAATCTACCCTCTTGAAGTGTTGAGGTGGCCCAACGTCATTCGTTACTTGGAAAGAGTTTGTACGTTCTTCTTCCTATTTTAGTATTGTCCTATCAATACTGTCAGAGGAAAGGAAAGGTAAAAGTTATACTTAACAACTCATCAACGAAAAGTTCAGGTAGGAAACGGACTGGGTAAGGAATGTGAGAGTTCAGCTGTGGTCTAGGAGTCACATAGTACGCTCACCCTGTCGTCCCATTACTGACGAAGCTTCGCAGAATTTCTACACAGTATCTTTCTTGCTTCTCATCCCGCAGTTGGAGTGTGCTCCATGTCTCCATTTTATGACGGTGGGAGGAAGGTTTAGGTGTAGTTACGTTGGCAACGCCTGAACATCCAGGAGTTTATTTTTGTTTGGTAGGCTCACAACTGGCGGTGCCTCGTAGGGTTAGTACTGCTTTTTTTTGTTTCTTTTGCTAGGTATCCTTGATGTAGCAGTTAAATAACCATAATAAATAAAAAAGGCCAATGAAAAACGAAGCAAAGTAGGCACAGTGTAGACGCAAAGCCGCTAGTTAGAGTCCATTCACCCCTTCATTTTTTTAAAACGTCACTGTGATTCGCTGCTGAGGGTATCAGCTTGTAACAAAACAAGAAAACGGGTGGCGTCTTTGGCTAGTAATCATCACGTCCACAGTCCCGTGTCCGAACTCCACCAAGTGAAAAAAAAAAAGCCATCGTAGACCTCCACCATTAGAATTGACCATCATTCTGCCAATGGCGTTGTCAAAGATGGCGGATGAGCGGACCGAGTTCCAGGGCACTTTCTTGCTGTGGAGTGAGAAATTGCCCATAAAAGGGGGATGAACCACCAATGATCAACGGCATGAGGATATAGAAGGCAATGGAAACCACTGTACTGAAGACACACAAAGTGTATCCACATGGCATGTGGCCTGGAATTTGAAAAAATGCCGTGATGATCACTCCATCGGTTACACACTCCGGACTGAAGATCAATAAGCATTGTTGAGAAAAATATTTTGTTTCTTCTAAACAGAGCAAGCCATGACAGCCAAATTACATAGGAAAGGATCGATTAGAAGAAAACCATTCAATGAAACTCATTTTACGTCAATACTTGATTTACACTGAAACTAGCTGATACGTATTACATTTTTCTGCAAGTTGTCTGAATGATGATGCAGATCAAAACAACTGAATATGCATGAACTTAAATGTTGCGCTGAATACACAAATAATATACTCTCTGGAAGTTCTGTGGAACATGAACACACATGTTTTGGTATAGAGTCTTCCGCACCAATTAATCACTCAGCCGTCAATGCTAAGACTTACACCTGTTGTTGTTGTTGTGGTCTTCAGTCCTGAGACTGGTTTGATGCAGCTCTCCATGCTACTCTATCCTGTGCGAGATTCTTCATCTCCCAGTACCTACCGCAACCTACATCCTTCTGAATCTGCTTAGTGTATTGATCTCTTGGTCTCCCTCTACGATTTTTACCCTCCACACTGCCCTCCAATACTAAATTGGTGATCCCTTGATGCCTCAGATCATGTCCTAGCAACCGATCCCTTCTTCTAGTCAAATTGTGCCACAAACTTCTGTTCTCCCCAATCCTATTTAATACTTCCTCATTAGTTATGTGATCTACACATCTAAACTTCAGCATTCTTCTGTAGCACCACATTTCAAAAGCTTCTATTCTCTTCCTGTCCAAACTATTTATCGTACATGTTTCACTTCCATACATGGCTACACTCCATACAAATACTTACAGAAACGACTCTCTGACACTTAAATCTATACTCGATGTTAACAAATTTCTCTTCTTCAGAAACGCTTTCCTTGCCATTGCCAGTCTACATGTTATATCCTCTGTACTTCGACCATCATCAGTTATTTTGCTCCCCAAATAGCAAAACTCCTTTACTACTATAAGTGTCTCATTTCCTAATCTAATTCCCTCAGCATCACCCGACTTAATTCGACTACATTCCATTATCTTCGTTTTGCTTTTGTTGATGTTCATCTTATATCACCCTTTCAAGACACTATCCATTCCGTTCAACTGCTCTTCCAAGTCCTTTGCTGTCTCTGACAGAATTACAATGTCATCGGCGAACCTCAAAGTTTTTATTCCTTCTCCATGGATTTTAATACCTACTCCAAATTTTTCTTTTATTTCCTTCACTGCGTGCTCAATATACAAATTGAATAACATCGGGTAGAGACTACAACCCTGTGTCACTCCCTTCCCAACCACTGCTTCCCTTTCATGTCCTTCGACTCTTATAACTGCCATCTGGTTTCTGTACAAATTGTAAATAGCCTTTCGCTCCCTGTATTTTACCCCTGCCCCCTGCCACCTTCAGAATTGGAAAGAGAGTATTCCAGTCAACATTGTGAAAAGCTTTCTCTAAGTCTACAAATGCTAGAATCGTAGGTTTGCCCTTCCTTAATCTAGCTTCTAAGATAAGTCGTAGGGTCAGTATTGCCTCACGTGTTCCAACATTTCTATGGAATCCAAACTGATCTTCCCCGAGGTCGGCTTCTATCAGTTTTTCCATTCGTCTGTAAAGAATTCGCGTTAGTATTTTGCAGCTGTGACTTATTAAACTGATAGTTCGGTAATTTTCACATCTGTCAACACCTGCTTTCTTTGTGATTGGAATTATTATATTCTTCTCAAGTCTGAGGTTATTTCACCTGTCTCATACATCTTGCTCACCAGATGGTAGATTTTTGTCAGGACTGGCTCTCCCAAGGCCGTCAGTAGTTCTAATGGAATGTTGTCTACTCCAGGGGCCTTTTTTCGACTCAGGTATTTCAGTGCTCTGTCAAACTCTTCACACAGTATCATATCTCCCATTTCTTCTTCATCTACATACTCTTCCATTTCCAGAATATTGTCCTCAAGTACATCGCCCTTGTATAGACCCTCTATATACTCCTTCCACCTTTCTGCTTTCCTTTCTTTGCTTAGAACTAGGTTTCCATCTGAGCCCTTGATATTCATGCAAGTGGTTCTCCTATCTCCAAAGGTCTCTTTAATTTTCCTGTAGGCAGTATCTATCTTACCCCTAGTGAGATAAGCCTCTACATCCTTACATTTGTCCTCTAACCATCCCTGCTTAGCCATTTTGCACTTCCTGTCGATCTCATTTTTGAGACGTAAGTCTACAGCTGATAAATTTGTTTGCAAATAACGGGATATTCATTACTAGTAACAGGAAAAAATTTAATGACTTTGTCATGTTTATCACATGCCATATTAGGTAGACAAACGGTGTACTTGTATCAAAATAAATATAAATGTTCAATAAATTAGTTGGAAAAATGGAAGTGAGAAACAACAAATGTAATTAAACTGTATATTGATTTTAAAAAAGCAAACAAAGTACATAAGGCATTTGTATTTAACATAGACATTATAGTATAATAAACAAATGAAGTTTAAATATATGGAAATAATAAGATTAATTTTCCGGCGTGTCGGACAATCACAATAAACTGAGCTATGCCAATTAATAGTACTATGTCCGACTGCTGTATCCATCTACAAAATCTTGACCGCATCCCTCATTACTGCTTCAATCGGATCTTCATAATAACTCCGAAGTACAGAGGTGGGCTTCTTATGTATTACAGTACCGCTTGGAATAATGACTCATACAATCTTTCAATTAGTAAAATAATACTATATTCGTTTTTCGATGCACATCACAAATACAGACCTTTTAGTTGTTCTCACAACCAAAATGGCTACCGCCAGTTGTGCTCTAGAATGACGCGCGTCTACCTGTATTCAGTAACAGAGAGCGAGTCTTTCTCCTTACTGAGGAACAGGAAGCACATCTTCGGTTATCTAATATTTGAAAATAAAAAATACATGACGGTAGCCGCAGGCTCTACGCTGGGCTATCGCTACACCTTTTCTCTTTCCTTTTGAAGAAAACGAAAACATGAACACAAGACATGCAAAAGGTATATCACAAAGGCCCTCCTACTGTATAAAGTCGGAAATAAGTCTCTTTATTTAGAGAGACGGTATACAGTAGCCTTATTTACATTGGGGCTCATAGATTGCTCACTTGGTGCTAGTCAATGGGGTTTTAATACCATAATGCTACAAAAAGTTTATTTACAAAGCTTCATTTCTTTGTCCATTTGAAATTCATAAACATAAATACATTCACATACATTTATATTAGATAGTTGGCTGCCAATGTTGTGCTACTGTCTTAGTTTGTTATTTATCCTTATACACTCCTGGAAATTGAAATAAGAACACCGTGAATTCATTGTCCCAGGAAGGGGAAACTTTATTGACACATTCCTGGGGTCAGATACATCACATGATCGTACTGACAGAACCACAGGCACATAGACACAGGCAACAGAGCATGCACAATGTCGGCACTAGTACAGTGTATATCCACCTTTCGCAGCAATGCAGGCTGCTATTCTCCCATGGAGACGATCGTAGAGATGCTGGATGTAGTCCTGTGGAACGGCTTGCCATGCCATTTCCACCTGGCGCCTCAGTTGGACCAGCGTTCGTGCTGGACGTGCAGACCGCGTGAGACGACGCTTCATCCAGTCCCAAACATGCTCAATGGGGGACAGATCCGGAGATCTTGCTGGCCAGGGTAGTTGACGCACACCTTCTAGAGCACGTTGGGTGGCACGGGATACATGCGGACGTGCATTGTCCTGTTGGAACAGCAAGTTCCCTTGCCGGTCTAGGAATGGTAGAACGATGGGTTCGATGACGGTTTGGATGTACCGTGCACTATTCAGTGTCCCCTCGACGATCACGAGTGGTGTACGGCCAGTGTAGGAGATCGCTCCCCACACCATGATGCCGGGTGTTGGCCCTGTGTGCCTCGGTCGTATTCAGTCCTGATTGTGGCGCTCACCTGCACGGCGCCAAACACGCATACGACCATCATTGGCACCAAGGCAGAAGCGACTCTCATCGCTGAAGACGACACGTCTCCATTCGTCCCTCCATTCACGCCTGTCGCGACACCACTGGAGGCGGGCTGCACTATGTTGGGGCGTGAGCGGAAGACGGCCTAACGGTGTGCGGGACCGTAGCCCAGCTTCATGGAGACGGTTGCGAATGGTCCTCGCCGATACCCCAGGAGCAACAGTGTCCCTAATTTGCTGGGAAGTGTCGGTGCGGTCCCCTACGGCTCTGCGTAGGATCCTACGGTCTTGGCGTGCATCCGTGCGTCGCTGCGGTCCGGTCCCAGGTCGACGGGCACGTGCACCTTCCGCCGACCACTGGCGACAACATCGATGTACTGTGGAGACCTCACGCCCCACGTGTTGAGCAATTCGGCGGTACGTCCACCCGGCCTCCCGCATGCCCACTATACGCCCTCGCTCAAAGTCCGTCAACTGCACATACGGTTCACGTCCACGCTGTCGCGGCATGCTACCAGTGTTAAAGACTGCGATGGAGCTCCGTATGCCACGGCAAACTGGCTGACACTGACGGCGGCGGTGCACAAATGCTGCGCAGCTAGCGCCATTCGACGGCCAACACCGCGGTTCCTGGTGTGTCCGCTGTGCCGTGCGTGTGATCATTGCTTGTACAGCCCTCTCGCAGTGTCCGGAGCAAGTATGGTGGGTCTGACACACCGGTGTCAATGTGTTCTTTTTTCCATTTCCAGGAGTGTATTTGTTAACCTGTGTGGTATGAAACAGGGGACAAAATTTTAAATTTCTTAAATTGTCCTTCCACCCTAATCTAAAAATAGTTTTTTCTCATTTTCTTTCGCTTCCTTAGCAATTCTGAGAAGGGGTCCTTTCGTCAAACACCATTTCATTGTTCGCTGGACTTACTGCTAGCAGCAGCTCATTGTTTAACGCGCCCGTCGCAGTGACGCAAGTGCCACGTGAGCAATTGCACTGCCCGCGAATCTGCTGTAATGTCTCTCCAGAAGGCAGTATTGTTCATGCCCTCCAGTCAGGCGACTGGATACGACGGATTCAGCTCCAAAGCTCAACCCGAAGATCACCAGTACCTCATCTAGCACCTGGAAGAAGTTTTCTGCTAGTGAAATTCAAGGTAGGGCCGCACTGCAGGATTTGACATTGTCTTCCGTTGTGCATTGTAGTTCGGCGGCCCTCAAACATCAATTAGTGATTATATGGATTTCCTCTGATTTCTCTGTAGCACACGCATCACATTCAGTGTAATCACTTCGCTAGGAGGTAGCGTTTACTCTTATCACAGCTCAGCCGTTATTTTCACTATTATCAGGCCTTACTATTTTTGTATCACTTCCCACGTGCGAGTATTTTACTAGTCCGTCGCGTTGCGTTTCACATACCTACATAAATGGTTCTCCTTCAAGAATAAAATTTCACATAAAATTGACAATAATACACACATTTCAAATAGACATAGACAGTGACAATAACAAAGTTGACAAATAAATCTACAATTCACATTTCATGCATGGACTCCATGAAATGCACCATTTACACACTAATATGTAAATTAGAAGGAATCTAGCATTTGTTTTGAATATTTGCATATCCTTTCTTGTCTTGCAGGACCGACCTCTTGTGTATTTTTACCTTCACAACTACACATGGAAAATACGTTGCAGAAATAGTCACTACATGGAAAAAAGAGGATTTGCTAGGGTCTGCTTCAGAGATCTAGCTACTTCTAGGATTGCTACTTGCAGTGCGTCGTTAGTGTACTTATTCTATCCTTTGCGTTTGATAAATCTTCATACTACGTACAATATTTAAAGTGCTCCTTTGTTAGTGAGTATTGGGAATGTTTTATCCCTTGACAAACCTGACTTCATCACTGCTTCCTAATTGTTCTAATATTTTACATTCATGGACACATATTACAAGATGTAGATCTGCCTTATTAGTGAAACGACATACACATGTATACCTTCGTAACGTGTGACCGGTAACTTTACTGTATTTTTGTCATGTGTAATTCCATTCATAATTCTTTCTCGCTAAAGAAGAAGGTGCTTATGCTACATGTACTACTTTCGCTTCTGCGTGTGTCAAGAACTCAGTGTAGAAAATACTGTTGCACTGCATTTTGTATTCATCCCTAGTGCTAATTGTATATCATATTTTTATTTATGTTCACCTTATGGTTGCCAAAGCTGTAACAATTAGTCGCTAAGGAAATAGTTTTCACATTAAGTCGTTTTTCATTCTCATGTATGTGTATCAAATTACTGTGCTGTTGTGTACGTTAAATGTACGATGTACCTTCGTACTACTGACTTCACTGTCTCTTCTTTACTCTTCACTGCTTCTTCAAGATATTCGTTTTCACAATTATTTACACGCTCATACAATCATTCATTCTAAGACTTAAAACTATATTGAAATTGTTCTTTCTTACGTCGCTTTCGTGGCCATTTCCTAGGTACCATTGTAATACTCATCTTCATATTCATCGCCATATACCCATATAATTATTCATTAAAAATCATGCACATATATCTCCATTTATAGCCATATATTACCTGAGGGGTCCTCACAGTGACACCATGGCCCTATTTATTTCTTCCCACAAATATAAATAAACTCAAATTAGTCTAATACACTTTCATTCTCTTCCTAGTTTCACTCCATTTCTGATAGGTCACCACAAAAGTAGATTAACTAACTAATACTAATTAATACCTACTTCAAAGTACTGTCCAGCAGTGAAATATTATTTAGTTCTCCATATTGCTTCTTAAATATACAGTACTTACCTAAATTATTTTGTTAAAGCTCTTGTAATTAGATTGTGTGCGTATTGGTTTGTTTTCGTATTTACTTAGCTTATCTCGTGCGTGTTGTACGATTCATGTTTACAGTTTCATTTTGCTGCCTATGCTTTTCCTATAAGGTACTATGTAATTAACAGCAACTAAAATAAGTGAGGTCTGTAATAGCATATTTGTTGGTACACATTCTCCCTGTACATTAAGCTCAGTACTTCTAATGTTGTCTGTAAAGAACTGTAGTTCTGTAAGTATGCAACTGCTCTTCTCGCTAAATATTGTATGATATTTTATAGTTTACGTCGCAGTAACGCATTTTTTATGTGTATATTTCATTCTATCTTTCCCATCGCCACTTACTCGCGTGCTGTATCTTCTTCAGTTCAGTGCTAATCGCATTCTTTTAAGTGTACATGTTATTATTTCTCTTTCAGACTTGTCTTGATAATGTTGTATAGGCTATATATAATCGGATAGCTCATTTCCCTCATTTCCTTCTACTTTGAATCCTTATACGTATTTCTATCAAAATGGTTCAAATGACTCTGAGCACTACGGGACTTCACATCTGAGGTCATCAGTCGCCTAGAACGAACTACTGAAACCTAACTAACCTAAGGACATCACACACATCCATGCCCGAGGCATGATTCGAATCTGCGACCGTAGCGGTCGCACGCTTCCAGACTGTATCGCCTAGAACCACTCGGCCACTCTGGCCGGCGTATTTCTATCAATATACATGCAATAGCCTATATTTAAGTTCACAAATTTAGCATATTCTACACTCCTTATAGTTTACTTACGGCGATGCGCTTCTTTTCGTAAAACTACTTATGCTTAACCTGATGGTACACTCTTAAAATTAATGTTCTCTGACTTGGGAATAAATGCCTATTCGTTTTGTTTGTGTGGCTGATTTACGTTATAGTAAACAGCTGATAAGTACTCCATTTTGTATTGCTTCTGTTTTGTCCAGTTGGCTGCGTACCGTGGATGCCGATTCGCTTAAATTCCAAAATGGTTTTCATCATGGTGCGCGGTGTGTCTTTGAACATCTCGGCTGTAGCCGGATGTCCTTAAAGGGGACACTGACCTTGACTTTGCATTTTTCGTACTCTACCCCTACAATCAGCTGTTAGCCGTTTCGCGTGTAGTTGCTACTGTACGCTCAGCTTCAAGTGTAGCTGCACGTCTCAATACGTTTCACCGCTCTTGGCTCTCGGTTAAATCTCGTGCGCTGTGAATTCCATCCTTTTCAGTCACTCTTTATTCAAGTTTTTGTGCACGATGTAGTATGACTACGTCATCCTATGGTTTTCACTTCTTCAGTATTATCTATATATTTGCTTTACTTCTTGTTGTATACTCTGTACTTTCTTAAGAAATATCACAAGGTTTCCTTTGCTTCTATAGATATTTCAGTCTTAAAAAGTACAATATCGAAACGCAAGGAAAATTTCTGTTCACTAGGTTGCATGTCATTCTTTGCATATTAGATAGTAGAAGAAAATTGAAAATTCTTTATTGGCTAAACAGAACAGTAGAAGAGGGAGAGGATACCGGAAATATAACTACTGTACCTCATAGCTGAAGAGGAACCGAGCGCCATTCAGTTTATTCCTCAAAGGGCGACAAACATCCTACCTTCATGTGTTTTATTGATAAAACAGACAGGGAAAGAAAGAGACTTGAATTTTCATTTAACAAATTTCCGCATATCTTTATGTGGATACATGCCTTTTATTTTACCATTTTTTTATATTTCCTCTGAAGCAGCACCATGGATTTGGCTTGTCAACAATGATATATGGACCAGCATATAACAATTGCTAGTTTTTATTCAATGCTTATAACTTCTGTGATTTTGGATGAGTTCTTAGTGGTACTTCCTGTCCAGTCTGGAATTCTGTGATGTTTTTTAATTTCTTGTCGTAAATTCCTTTCCTTATTTGAGCGTGCTCTTCCAATGTTATTAGCACTTGTCGTACTTTCTGATCTAAGGCTACATCTTTGTGCATTAAATTTTGGCATCGGTTTTGCCCATTTATCTAGTTCCACTTTCTCAAACATAAGTTCGGCCCGTGTGTACCCTGTTAATGGGTGTGGTAGGTGATTTATTATATGCTGAAACGAACCCAGGTATTCTACCCATTTCTTTTGATTCTGTGGTATATATGTCCGGATAAATCTGTTAAATTCACGAAAGCATCGGGCGACTGGACTTGCTTCCAGATGGAATTTGGATACTAAATTATGACGTATGTTTTGCGATTTCAAAAATTATTTCAGTTGGGCACTTGTAAAATTTGATGCATCGTCAGTTAGTACTGCACGGGGTTTCCTAATGCGAGGTATGTAGTCTTTTAGAATGCGCCTCATGATTGGTCCAGACATAACTGTTTTGACTGCGTATAGCTGAATATAGTTGCTAAAAACGTCATACAGGGTTACGATGTATTTGACCCCACAGCGGGCTTGAGAATAAGGTCATGCGGCGACAACAGACACAAGATCTCTTCGTTGCTTTGGTATTGTTGGGTGTAGTACGTTAACACATGCCCTATTCTGATGCTTGACCTCTTGACAAACCACACAGGGTCTGATAACTTGCTATATGCGTCGCCTCGTATTAGGAAACTAACAATACGTAGAAATTTCTGTAGCACACTTTACAGCGCCATAGTGTCCCCATGTGCGGTGCGTGTGTTGAATTAAGTTGACCACATATACCTGAGGTATTGACACACACCACTTATCCATTCGTCGATCTCTTCTATGAAAACGTACACCATTATGTATAATGTAATGCTGCTCTATATGTTCATGCGTTCTAGACTGTAAATTTTTTTTTACCTCGCTCCATCTCGGGTCTTCTTCTTGCATGCGTTGCATGTTTTTGGACGTTTTGATATAATATGGTTTAAAAGTTGCATTATTTGTTGAAAGTATCCTGAAATCTGACGTTTGTTCTTCTAACTGGTAAAAATCGGTGAGGCCTTGGGGTAGCCGTGATAGTGCATCTATCAAGGCATTCTGTTTCCATATTATGCACACTATTTCAAAATCAAACTCTTGAACATACATGCACCACCTCGCTGTTCCCTTGTGCTAGAACTTGCACGTAAGAAGAAAGGACAAAGCTTGATGATCACAATTAACGTTACTATGTTTTCTCCAAAAGTAATATTGAAATTTGAGAGACGCCCATACTACCGCTAACGCTTCTAGCGCAGTTGTAGAATAAGATCTTTCGCATTCTGAGGGTTCTGCTACAAAAATTGATTATATTGATTTCTTCTTTACCATCCTTTGTTATTATTTATAACAGACACGCACCGAGCCCCTGATAACAAGCATCCCTGCTTAAACAGAAATACAACTCCATATCTGGGTGTTTATGGATAGGTGCGTTAATCAGCGCCTGCTTAATCTGCTGAAAATCATTTTCACCTTCTTTAGTCCACAACCAAGTGTGGTTTTTATGCAGTAAGTTTAATAGTGAACTACTGTTCGACAACTGCTGTGGCAGAAATTTTCTAAAAAACGAGGCCAGTCCCAGAAAACCTTTTGTTTCTTTGTCTAGGGTACTGGGAAACTGCGTATCACATCTAGCTTACTGGGGTCAGGTACAATTCCTGCTGGTGAAATGATATGCCATAAGAATTTTATTTTGTCTTTTCCGTATTCGGACTTTTTAAAGTTAACTGTGACATCGTATTCATCAAATTTCTGAGAAACCTTTTCCAAAACACTTACATGTTCATTCCATGTTTGGGTTGCAATTAATAGGTCATCAACATTGAGTGTAATCTGGCTAAGCACTTCCAGTCCAAGTACTCTGTCTAATGGTTCAATAAATACACCAGAGCTCACGTTTAATCCAAAAGGTAGCACCCTAAATTGGTAGCTCCTTCTGGCATTTATGAAAGCTGTATATTTTCTACTCTCTTCATGTAATAAAATTTGCCAGTACGAAGCCTTAAAATCGAGGGATGTTAAGGACCTAACACCATGAAACTTTAATAACTGCTCTTCTAAGCTCTCTGGCCTTGTTCTTGTAGGAACGATGATTTTGTTTATTTCTCTCTCGTCTATAGCTCGCGTCATGTAAGTCGGTGCTTCCAGAGGCGGAGCATTGGAGGGATGAGACCTGCGCATGCGTGGCAGCAGACAGCGGCCAGACAGTCAACGTTGCCGAAGTGCGTTGTTGCAGACAACAGTCCGTCTCATTTGCCTACGGTACATCGTATTATACGTTCAGATCTATGAGGGGAATGGTAAATATTAAAACCGATTTCGATCGGTCATCACGAGAGAAATATTAATTCACGTCTTGACGATGTTGCGTCCACTGCTCCACAGATTCTGCGTGACGTCGGGCAGCGAGAACAGCTGACACAGCTTTGTGAAGTCGTGAAGTACAGTTTTTTCTCAAAATGACAATTGCCTAACGACAAGATCATTGAAATTGCTTGCAATAATTATCATTAATTTCGATTTGAACTGTATTATAAGTAAAAATTCGATGCACAACAAAATTAACCTAAGCACAAACCGAAGTAATTATATTTGCTTGACAACTTCTTCTAGTCAACAGAATTTTTAATAATGTGTGTAAGGTGTGTGTGTTGATGTGTTTGACTGAAGTGTAATCACTGTGCGTAAAGAGGAATAAGAGGCTGAAACGACTAATGAAAAGACTATCGTAAAAATGGTCAGTAAGTTGTCATAATTTCGGCTGTTAACGGGCATTATGAGTGTAAACTAACTCGCTCGATATCACAGTGAGAGACAACATTTATAATCGAATGATCAAGCAAACAATTAACCATCATATGCGAATAACTCCAAGGAATGATGACCGATAACATCGAAAACCACCGATATCTCGACCAGTAACAGTTACTGTCATTTTAGGACCTTATCCAGTTCGTACCTTGAAAATGACAGGGGCTTACATGTAGAAATATCAGACTTTTGACGAATTTATCCAGCTGCATTCTCGCGCGTTATTAGAGCATGCAACATAATGGGAGAAGCTTCACTTCTCCTTGGCAAGATGCTGAACATTATGGTCTCCATAGTTCAAAAGATACAAAGTCCTGAAGTTCTCATTATTATGTATGCCACTGATATGTTGACAAATACGTTTTTTAAACCTAGAGTCTTTAAAACTAAGAAATATTATTACTTTGTTCCTAAGTCTACATCGTAATACCACTGTCACTTCTATCTGAGTCTGTTTCCAAACAATCTGATTGTAAATTTACGATGATAGCTTCAAGGCGTATATCCATCATCACTTCCCTGAAGGTTTTCAGCATGCCACACAGACTATGACCAAGCTACAGGTGGGGTGTTGTCTATTGCCTCATGCACAAGCGATTCAGTGAATGTTATCTTGAATGTCCTTTTTTTTTCTAGCGTATAGCCTTATCCTTTGCCCAAATTAATTTCATAGGGCTATACTGACAGTGACACAAGGGTAAACGCAAAACTGTATGACCACATTCACGTGCAAGGAAGTCAAGTTTGGACATTTTGTCACGTGACTTGTATAAATTAACGAGCTGCAGGAGATCGGCATGAGCCTTGTTTAAAAACTGTGCTTCATATTTTTATTTTTAGGGCCGCGAATAATATCTCCTTTTCTGGTGTTTATACTTGGTATTTTCTCTGTGACAGTTGAATTATAACTGGAAATGACCGAATTCGAAGCAAGTTATGACAAGAATTGTGAATCACGTCACAGTACTGACAGTGTTCATTTACGAATGGTAATCACTGCTATTTTTCTTACACGTAAATACAAGTTTGCTCTCAGAAACAAAACCAGAAGAAGAGTCATCAGGCAGAATAATTATCCGAGAACCTATTCACATGGAGCACTTTAAAACATCATTGTTGAAACCATACATTTGTATTAAAGGTTCTATGCGATTTCGATGCTTTCCAGGCGACACGAAACCAACATTTTCTACGGTTCCTACAGCTCTGACACTTTCGTTTACAATTCTCTGTGCTGTTCTCTTGCCGACACCACATCCGTTCTTGTGTCTTCAGATGTCAACAGTAGGAGACCTGCTTTCAAATTCACGTTTGAAAAAGTTATAAATGTGGTAAATAATCCCCCTTGCCTGATTGTGACGCACTTCACATTTATTGCCGTCACCTGGCTTTTTTTTTTTTTTTTAAATCGCACTTAAACATTTACAGATACACATTCACACCTATTCTGCTACGAGAAAAAATGAAACAAAAAGAGAAAAGACTGACAGTTGGATGAATAATTCGGTTGTCGCGAAGTACGGCAACATTGCAACATGAAGGAGCACGATTCTCGCTGTCTAGCTGTAACTCGCTGGTAGCCGCTCGGAAAGAGAACGAATATTATTGGCTGGCAGTGTCTAGTGGAGGGAGATGAGCAGAACGGTTGAAAATTGGGCCCCCTTCCAATATGAGGTGGACTTTTTAACATCGACCGCACCGATCCGTCAGTTTTACGAACCGCGAGAATCGGACTGCAATAAGGTGAGTGCGATGTTTCAATAACTTTCCATCTAATCATACGCTCTACTTCCTGTCTTACTGGCTCTTTTTTTGCCCAAGGACTGTCATATGACGTTCTACAATAAATTTCATGAGGACACACTTCCACTTTATATTCAAATCCTTTAATAACACTGGGTTGTTTGCGAAAAATGCTATGACACTTAAAGAGCAATTTTGTCAATTCACTTCGCTATTCATTGTTAAGACCAGTGGAATTACGTCCTTTACTGTCTACTATTTGCTCATCGAGGATCTCTCTGTCAACATCAGCATGTTGTATTTCATTTACCATTAAAATTTGAGGGTAGATAAGCTTAACATCAATGTCAGGTGTCTGCCTGGTCTGATTTGCCGTTGTAGTTCTTATTAAATCTACCGTCAGTGTGCGTTCTCCTATGTGAAATTGACATTCCCCGGTTCCAATGTCTATTTTTACCCCTACCTTCTGAACACCTCCATACCAAGTACACAGTTCACTATAAGTTTGTCTACCAACAAGAAAGTACACTGCAAAATTACAACGCAGATGCTAATGGGTACGCTGGCCTGTAATTTTATAACTTTAGATTTACTTCCCATCGCCGTTACCATCTTAGAGTTCTCTTCGAGTAGTGTAGGTGCATTTACTTCCCGCGCTATATCTTTAATCAAGTTGGTTGACGTCAGGGTTGTTGACGCGCCAGTGTCCAAAACAAGTATTATATCTATGTTTCCCACCTTTACCTTTATTGTTGCTTGAATAATTTCACTTACCTTGAGTGTTGCTTCTTTCCCTTCAATGAATGAATCTTCTTTCATTTCTTCTACCTTGTCATACTTTAAAAATTGATTACAGATCTGCTGTGCGTGTAAGCTTGTTTCAGTTTCTACTTCCTCTTTCCTATTGTTAGTGTATATGTCGCTAATATTATTAATGTAGAACACTTTCAGTTCATTATTTTCTTCCTCTTGTAAATCTCTTTTTAAATTGCGGCTTAGTCATGCAATATTATTTTTATTTCGTCGGGGAGGTAATTGTTTCATTTTCTGCCTTCATTTCTACTATGTTCATCGTATGTTCGCATGCTCGCCAGTTCGTATCCGGTTGTTTCTGTTTGACTGTACAGGCTGCCAGTTCTCTCTTTGATCCCTGTATTCCGATCCTGGTAATTTGCATTTCCTTGTCGCCTAATATCAAAGTGTTCTTTCGAATTTCTCCTATCTCGGTCATTGCGGTACCAATGGGGCTGATATTTATTTTCGTACCTTTGGTCACCCTGTGGCTGATAGGTAAACCGATTGTACTTCAAAAATCAAATGGCTCAGACCACTATGGGACTTAACTTCTGAGGTCATCAGTCCCCTAGAACTTAGAACTACTGAAACCTAACTAACCTGAGAGCATCACACACATCCATGCCTGAGGCAGGATTCGAACCTGCAACCGTAGCGGTCACGCGGTTCCAGACTACAG
The DNA here is from genome assembly GCF_023864345.2 of Schistocerca serialis cubense. Lineage (NCBI taxonomy): Eukaryota > Metazoa > Arthropoda > Insecta > Orthoptera > Acrididae > Schistocerca > Schistocerca serialis. The sequence continues at coordinate 443,592,569 of NC_064643.1, forward strand.
CGCCTAGAACCGCTTGGCCACTCTGGCCGGCACGATTGTACTGATTTCCGTTGTGGCGCTGCGGTGCGAAAGGATGCCATTCATTCATACGTACAGGACCATTGTAGTTTCCAAAGCCATTGCCGTTACCGTAGTTGTCACTCCCATTTGGGTTGTGTTCATTATCGTTGCGATAACTAGACATGGCTTGCCCATGCTCATGAATTATATCTATTGAATCGAGCACTGAGAGAAAATACTCGAGATCATATTCGAGAATGGTTACTAATTTTTCCCTAACATTTGGAGGCAATTTGTTCTTTAAGATTTTCAAAACGTCGACTTGAGATATCGGATTATTCTATTAGCGGGTCTTGTTCAGATATGTTTCAAAATAGTTTCTTAGCCCCCAACCCCCCCCCCCCCTCCGAATTTTATATGATATGATAATGGGTTGAATACCTCTCGTCTTAATCTCTGCTAGATAGCTGTTGACCAGTATTTATCTAAAAATGCATTCTCATATTGATCATATGACTCGCACAGTTGGGACATCTCTGTAGCCCACAAAAAGGCTTCGCCTTCTGTGTGTCCTACCACATATTTGATCTTTTGAGCTTCTGTCCAAGTCCTAGGCAGTACATTCCTAAAGGCTCGTAGAAACACTATCGGATGCGTTCGCTTTGTTTCATTTGAAAATACGGGAAACTGTCGGTGTTTTACTAAACTCTCGTCTATTAACAACACTGTCCGGCAGGACGGAACAGCATTTACATGCGGTGATGACATACTGTCTCATAAAAGTTTCGCCCGTTGTTCGCGTAGCGCGTCGGCATGCGCTCGCGCGGCGTGGGTTGGGCTGTTTTACTAAACTCTCGTCCATTAACAACACTGTCCGGCAGGACGGAACAGCATTTACATGCGGTGATGACATACTGTCTCATAAAAGTTTCGCCCGTTGTTCGCGTAGCGCGTCGGCATGCGCTCGCGCGGCGTGGGTTGGGCTTTGTTGTCCGAGCCACTGATTTCTCTTACCGGCGGACGGCTTTTTATAGCTCCGCGTACCACTCCCGGTGATGATATTATCGCACTTTGTTTTCTAACTCTTCCATAAATCTTTGTTCTACCAATTTGATGTCATGCTCTATGCGTTTTAAAATTTCTTCTTTCTTGTTCCCCATTACTTCCTTTACTTCTTCCACATAAGTACGCTGTTCGCGTACGCATTTTTCCGCGAACATTGTGTTTTCCTCTTTTACATTATCCTTTACTGTTTCTTAAAGTTTCACAATATCTGAGTTGATTCTTTTATGTTGTAACTTAAGTAACCCTATCTCCACTGTGATTTTCTCTACATTTTCTGGTAAGTCGTCACAGAACCAATTCAGCTTCGCTGCTTCTGATTGTACATTATCTATGTTATCCTCCGTATTCCTTTGCATTCCCTGCAAATTATCCTGAGTTTCTCTTATTCGGGATAGCTCCTGTCCATACGTGCGTCTGAGTGTTTAAAATTTTTCTTCCACTGTGCCTTTCAATTTCTCACTCATATCGTGAACTGAAGTTTGTACTTGTTCGTTAATTTCCCTATCCAGCTCCATGGGGATTTGCGAAATCCGCTGTGTGAACTTCGCATCCAGATTATTGAGTTTTGTGGCCAAATTTTTTACTTCGCCTGATATGTGTGTCACGTTTGTATTTACCTTCCCGATTTCGGACTTAACTGTGGTCATTTCTGCTTTCATATTAGTCATATCTGTTTGTGTTGTGCATTGTGCTCACGTCTACTTGTATTGTTTCCAAACTCGACATGAATTTACTGTGTTCAAATTGGTCTCTAAACTCTACATTCATGTCTGTTTTCATTGCGTTCATGTCTGTTTTCATTCCGTTCATGTCTGTTTGTATTGTTTCTGTTAAGCCTCCTGGCCTACGCCTGTCAGCATCTGCATCTGTACTGCGAGTACTACTTCCATTTAAAATATTCCTATTCCTTGAGGTATCATTAATTTTGTCTACTGTAATTAACGTATTGCTTGTAATGAAATGTTCCGTATTCACGGGCGTCGAATGCAACAATGGCATGTCGCGTCCAGCACCCAAATAATCACCGCCTGACGGTTCCAAACCACTCATTGTTACGTTTTGCAAATGCAAGTCTACTACATTGGTATTTTGAATTTGAAATGACGTTTCATTATCATTTTACCCATACACTAAGAAAATCTTTACGTCTGTGCAGTTAGCAAAATTAATACCTTCTCTGTTTGGATTTTACTTCAGTGTTATTTCTCACGTGACAGATTGCATATACAGCTATATGTAATTGTAATCGCAATTGTTGTTCACTCAATATGCTTTTCGTACTGATAAAAAAATTTCATTCTCTCTACTTGATTGCAATTGTATTAGCCTCTGAAGCTTTAGGTTCTGGATTTTAGGAAATAGGTGCTTGGATTTTCTAATAGGTCTACTAGGAACGCATTCTCTACATGCACTGCGCGGGCCTACCTTGTTGTTCTCTTGTAACTGATACTTCCCTCTATTGTACTTTTAGTTGTCAACTCTTGGAGTTGTTGTCTTCTTCCTTCTAATTTATTTATCATCATTATTTCTAATTAGTATTTTTCCAGTATTACATTATTGTTTCTGTCATGTCATCAGAGTACACAGAACATAAAGAAATTATCAACAAACATGTATATTCATTGTCTTAACAATACTAGTGCTCACTGTTTTGCTCCTTACGTATTGTGCCCTTCAGTTGTCGCACTTTATAATATAATAAAAAATAAAGTTTAGATAAATGAAAGTAATGAGATTAATTTTCCGGCCTGTCGGACAAGCACAATAAGCTGAGATATGCCAATTCATAATACTACGTCTGATCGCCGTATCCATCTACAAAATCTTGACAGTGTCCTTCATTACTGTTGTAATCGGATCTTCGTAATAACTCCGAAGTATGCGGGTGGGCTTCTTGGATTTTTCCATATTACAGTACTACTTGGAATAATGACTCATACAATCTTCCAATTAGTAAAACAATACTATATTTGCCCTTGGATGCACATCAGAAATACAGACTTTTTACTTATTCTCACAACCAAAATGGCTATCGCAAATTACGCTCTAAAATATCGTTCGTCTACCTTCGTTCATTAACAGAGAGCGAGTCCTTCCTCTTACCGAGGAACAAGAAGAACATCTTCAGTTTTTTAACATTTGAAAATCAAAAATACATGACGGTAGGCGCAGGCTGTACGCTGGACTATCGCTTCACCTTTTCTCTTTGCGTTTGAAGAAAACGAAAACATAAAAGTAAGAAATACGAAAGGTACAACACAACGTGCAACACCAGTCGGAAGTTCCAGCAATCACGAAGACACAAACATGTGAATTACTCCAGGAAGGGCATAGAATGATTTAAACAGAAGGCGAGAGTATCGAAACTGAATGCGTAATGCTTTGAACTGAACGGCCGGAATGTGAAACTGTAGCCACCTTCAAGCATACTGAAGACACAGAGATTCAGAAATTCTCTAATAAAACGCACTTGAATATCAGATCACCTTCACGTTTAGTAGCACTGTTTAAGACGCAAAATTAGTTGCAGATACCGTGAAAAACAAATACCAAAGGAACAGACTGATTGCGAAACCTTGCCTATGAACAACCACTTCGAACAAATTAAATGTTCTCGCGAGTAACAGCAAATGCACCACAACACATTCGACCTCTGATCATACCTAACAATTCTCGAAAAACAAGTGTGTTTTTAAACTGTCCGCAAGCAAGCACTTTCAGGTGCCACCTGCAGCTGGTCCCGGCGGAGGTTCGAGTCCTCCAACGGGCGTGGGTGTGTGTGTTTGTCCTTAGGATAATTTTAGTTAAGTCGTGTGTAAGCTTAGGGACTGATGACCTCAGCAGTTAAGTCCCATAAGATTTCACACACATTTGAAAATTTTTTTCAGCTGCCAGCGTGCTGGTTTTCTGGAAACACCCGGGAACACTCGGAGGTGAGCATGCTTCCACTGTAACATCACGGAGAGGACAACCCAAGGAACAACAGCTATGTAACAACACTGGATACAGAGAAGCTATGCAAAGAATCAGCGAACACTATCTGATGAGAGAAAATAGTTGAAAAGGGCCTGTTTAACATGTAAGTTTCAGATGTGTGTGCTATGTAAGCTATATACAGGATGATTATAATTAAAGATAAACTTTTAATACAATGTAGAAATAACACCACTGGTCAGAATGACGTCAAATTGCAACGGAATATTATCGGAGAAATGGGGGGATGTATGGCAGAAGAAAAAAAATGTGAAAATCGATCAACAGATGGCGATATATGTGTCAAATATATATGCTGCGTGCACGGATTTCTCTTCTTTCGCATCTTCGATGTTCGCCATGACTGTCTCAATGCAGGATCGTGCTCTGCTTGTAAAGCTGTATTACAAGAATTATGACTGCGCACACGTCACTCTGCAGAAGTTCCGGACACGGAAGGGTTTGAAAAAATGCGTTGGTCCGACTACGGCCATGGATCTGGAGAAAATCACCCGGAAAATCGAAAAGTCGGGTTCTTCTGGTGTGCAACCTGGCACAGGGAGGAAACGAATTGATTCGATGTCGGTGGAAGCAGTGGCCACAATGATGCAGGAGTAGACGAGTGGTGGTGTGCAAACGTGTAGTGCACGCAAAATTGCCCGAACATTGAACATACCGTAAGCACGGTACGTAAAACCCTATGAAACGTTCTTCTTTTGTTATCCATTCAAAATTACCCATGTGCACGAGTTGCTTCCTGTTGACCTGCAGCAAGAGAGACCATTGCTTTAGAATTTCTTTCTCGCATGGAAGTGCACAATGATTGGCCGTGGAATTTTTTTGTGGACAGACGAAGTCCACTACCATCTGACAGGATACGTCAGTACACAGAATTGTCGAATTTGGGAACGGAAAATCCACACACAAATCAACCAGTGTCACTTCATCCTGAAAAGGTCAGTGTGTAGTGCGAGTTTACGGCATCATTTACCACAGGGCCATATATTTTCGAAGAGACAGGTGCTTCCAATCCTGTTACCTGTACTGTCACTGGTAAGCGCTATGAGTGTCTTTTGCGCAACCATGTTATTCCAGCTCTCCAACAGCGTGAATGTGTGGATGGGATACTTTTTATGCAAGACGGCGCATCTCTGCCCATTGCAAATCCAGTTCGAATCCTGCCTCGGGCATGGATGTGTGTGATGTTCTTAGGTTAGTTAGGTTTAAGTAGTTCTAAGTTATAGGGGATTGATGACCTCACATGTTAAGTCCCATAGTGCTCAGAGCCATTTGGACCATTTTGAAAGATGTTGTGTTCAGTGTTCCAACTGCAAACATAAACTGCATTGGAGGCACGCATTGCGCAACACATTCTGAAAGTGACCCTGGAAAGATGTCGATCAGTTGTGGAACATGCTGTTTCTCGGTTTCAACTTGTTGCAGAAAACGGTGGGCAGCATATTGAACATGTTTTGCGCCAGTCACAGGGAAATTAATAATCCGATTTGATTTTTAATGACGCTTTTTATGCGGTTTTTAGCCTCAGTACATTTAAAAACCGAGGTGATTGATACTTTTATGCGGTTTTTGGCCTCAGGAAATCCGATGTGATATGATCTTGCCGTGGTGGATGGGCTTACGTAACTAACAGTATCACACCTGTATTTCCATGTACACTGAGTAGTACAGTTTGTTTAACTTCAAACGTACACCTTAGGCATTGTCGTACGATTCATTTGTCATGTGTAGTCGACCACTATTAAATTACGATGCTTACAGCGCCTCTATTGCTACATTTTGTAACTATTTATTTTTCTTGTGCCATATGTTTTCCTCCATCCCCGATAATATTCCGTTGCAATTTGACATCATTCTGATCAGTGGTGTTATTTATACATAGGTATGAAAGTTTAATTATCACTCTGTATTAAACAGTCACCAATTCGGATTTTAATAATTCGTAATTTGCGATAATTTGGACTGATTTTTCATTGCGAAGAGAATTGTTGCTGTACTGTATCGGACATCGTTCGCTACAAGCACATTAACTGTAAAATGTTTTACATACCCCCTTCCTTTCATACAGCTTTACCGGTGACTGACAATGAGACGCGTATGTATCACTGTGGGTTAAAAGCACGCAACAAAGTCAGAGCGTGCTATATTTTAGAAAACATTTCTATAGTTCAGACTTTTGATAATTCGTTCACTGGGATCCATACGAATTACGCTCAATTAGTATGGTTTCACTGAACAGAAATAAGGCAATTAGGAGCAAAGAAGTGTAGCAAATGAGTAATTTCGTAAGCATCCTTCTGCCGGTAATACTAGAAGAAAAGAAAACGGTGATTTAAAGCAGTGTCAAAATATATCATGAGGGCTCTTATACTGGATGTGGGCGCTGATATTCATTCTTCTAGATAAAACATAAAACTAAAATGGCTGCTGACACAGGGTCAATTTTCTCACTCTTCAAGCTACAAACATATGTCCATCGTAATAAACAGTCTGTGCTTCTCGCGATGATAGATTAATCCTTTTGAAGTGAGAGATGGTTTTAAAGCACTTCTTTTTCACGATAACCGTTTTGTCGATGCAAACATCGCTGATTATTTTATCTCCCAGATATGAAATGTGCACGTGAGTGTTTGCTTATCGGTGTATGAACCATACCATTTTACAGAATCACATCAGCGTCGAAACGGTAACACTTCACTGTCTGTAATGTAACTCATCTTATCTTCAAGAAAGACATAAAAAACGTATGGCAGATTTACACCAAATGTCTCAACATGGATGTTCGACCGTGTACTCACAAGGAAATGGCCCGGCATTCACATCTGGACCTATACTCTGCAAGCCACTTGATGATGTGTAGTCACTAATACGAGGGTCGTTCAATAAGTATTGCTCACTCATTTTTATCGCAACATACTTATTATTAAGAGCGTGACAGATACAGGGATTAGTGATCACTAAGTTGTTGCAACTAGACTGGAAACCGTAACATCCAAACCGACCGAAGAAGTCGATGAAAATTCGCTTGACATCATCCTGAAAGATAGTCTCCGCTTCTTCCAATCTGACTGTGTAAACGTAGACTAGATGGGCTTTAAATTCAAAGAAATAGTATCGAAAGCAATTGAGAGATATATGCCTAATAAAGTAATAAGGGATTGTACTAATCCTCCATGGTACACAAAACAGATCAGAATATTGTTGCAGAAGTAACGAAGAAAGCATGTCAAATATAAAATAACGCAAAATCCTAAGACTGGGGAAGTTTTACAGAAGTTCGAAATTTAGTGTGAATTTCAGTGCGAGCTGCTTTTAATAGTTTCTGCAACAAAACTGTGTCTCGAAATCTGGCAGAAAAGAGATTATGGTCGTACGTAAAGTACACCAATGGCAAGCCGCAATCAATACCTTCACTGCGCGATGAGACTGGTGATGTTATTGATGACAGTGCCGCTAATGCAGAGTGACTGAACACGATTTTCCGATATTCCTTCACAAAAGAAAAGGGGGTAAATATTCGAGAATCCGAATCAAGATCAACTATCAACTTAGAAGTTGATCTCCTCAATGTAGTGACGCAACTTAAAACACTTCAGAAATGGAAGGTCTCCGGTTCAGACTGTATGACAGGTTCCTTTCGGAGTATGCAGGTACAATTGCTCCACACTTAGCAAACATACGCAACCCTTAACATTTAGAAAGACCCGTACCCAAATACTGGAAAGTTGCACAGGTCACACTTGTACCTAAGAAAGAAAATATGGGCAATCCGCTGAATTATAGTTTCACGTCAGTAACGTCTAGTTGCAGTAGGATTTCATACCATATACTGTGCTCGAGCATTATGAATCACATCAAGGGGTACGATTTATTGACAAATCGTCATCATGGACTCAGAAAATATCGTTCTGATGAAACACTACTAGCTTTTTATTCTCACGAAGTAATGAGTGCTATCAAAAGACACGTGAAAATGATTCCATATTTTTAGTTTTCCAGAAAGCGCTTGACACCGTTCCTCACAAGCGACTTCTAATTAAATTGCGTGCCTTTGGAGTGTTACCGTTGTGTGACTGGATTCGCGATTTCCTGTCAGAAAGGTCATATTTAGTAACAACTGACAAAAAGTCATCGAGTAAAACAAGTAATATCTGGCGTTCCTCAAGAAAGTATTATACGACCTCTGTTGTTCTTGATCTACATAAACGATTTAGTAATAATCTGGGCAACCCTCATAGATTGTTTGCAGATGATGCTATTATTTACCATGTAAATCAAATGATGAAAACGAATTGGCAAAATGATTTAGAAACTATATCTGTAATGGTGCAAAAAGTGACAGTTCACTGACACACTGAAGAGTGTGGAGCAGTCACATGAGCACTAAAAGGAATCCACTAACAGTTACATGATAAATTACACAAATCTGAAGATTGTAAACTCAACTAAATACTTATGAATTACAATAACGAATAACTTAAATCAGAATTATCACATAGGCAATATTGTCGGGAAAGCAAAATAAAGACCGCTAGTTACGAGGGTCGTCCCCAAAGTAAGTTCCGTTTCTATTTCTATCCGCGACAGCGCTACAATCGCAGTTCCGAGCATGCGTGGCAGTTACTCTGACTCAGGGAGAAGACATGTACGCCATTTTCAGATCGCTGCTGCCGACGCCACGTTGAAATGAGATCTGTGATTCATTTTCTAAATCCAAAGAAAGTTAAACCAAAGGAAATTCATCGGCAAATCTGCGAAGCTTACGGACAAAATACTATGAGTGATTCAATGGTTAGAAGATGGGTCAGACTGTTCTGTGAAGGACGTGATCAAGTGCACGATGAAGAACGAAGTGGACGCCCGTCTGTGGTTACTGATGAACTGGTTCACACAATTGAAAATAAGTTTAAGCACAACCGTAAGTTTACACTTAGTGCCTTTTCTAGGGAAGTTCCGCAAATCTCACGATCACTAATTCATGAACTTGTTACTGAAAAACCACATGGTTGAATACACAGCCAGCAACCTTCTATGAAGAAGGCATACAAAAACTTGTGCGACGCTATGAAGTGCCTACAAAATTTCGGTAGCTATGTAGAAAAGTAATTTAACAGTTGAAGATTTTTGTACGATAAATTTTTTTCTGTATCTGTATACGCTTGTTTTATAAAACCAAACGGAAATTGCTTTGTTGACGACACTCGTATTTGCAGAACACTTAGAGATTGTAACAGGTCTACTAAACAGAAGGCTTACACTAATCTTGTATTGCTGTACAGTGTAGGATCCGCATCAGATAGGACTTGCGGAGGATATCGAGAAATTTTAATGAAGGGCATCTAGTTTTGTGCAGGGTGTTTCAAAAAGAACATATGGGTGGTTACGTAACTTTAAGTCATGGGGCACATACTGATGAATCTCTCTAGTTTAGAATACAGATGTTAAATATACCCTACATCAAGGACACGAACTGTATCAGACAGACAGTCGAATTCCTCCCATGATCAGGTAAGCATGACTATCGCCACTGATATTGCGGCAGAATGGGCCGATTCTTCTACTCTTCTATGTTCTGCGGTAGTGTTGGTGCATAAAAACGGTCTTTAATGAAAACACACTGGACGAAGTCACAAGGCATCAAATCTGGTGACCATGGAGGCCAGCTAAAAAGTGGTAAGATGCCGGGTGTTTGACGCCCAGTCCAACGGTGTGGTACAGTTTCGTTCAGATATTCACACACGTGGCGACTCCAGTGGGGAGGCGCTCCGTCTTGTTAAAAATGAACTTGCCCTCGTCCAGCCTCGGAAACAACCAAACATAGCAAGATGCTGCCAACCGGTAATCGTGTTTCTGATAGAGAAGATGAGCCGTATGCAGACGAGTGGGATATCCTACAAAATACATTGACTTTGAGTGAATCTCAGAGATGTTCATTGTGAGCTTGTGAGTTGTATTGGCCTCAAGTTCGGACATTTTGTTTGTTTACTTTCCCACCACGGTGGAAAGTCGCTTCATCAATCAACAAAGTGCGTAGAGTGGAAATGTCATCACTTTAATTCCATTCCGAAAAGTGTCCATTTATGGGAACTGTTTGAGAGCTGACTGGCGCATGGCAGGAAGACCGTCAGCAGAGTCAGCAACGAGGCGGAATATTAGCCAGAATTACGCTCTTATCCAGTGCAACACGCAGATTCATGACATGAGCGTAAACTTGGTGTTCATTCAGGCAAGCCTCTTCTTCAGCAATTTTTTGTTGTGAGGTATTTAACAGATTTCCTAACAGCAAATTATTTTTGAGCTCTATTTGCAGTATATATTTGACATATGCCTTTTCATTCAATGGTGTTACCACAGTCGAACACTTAGTCTTTGTTGAAATTTAACAGCAGTTGCTCACATGGGAAATAGTAGTATTACAAGTCCAGCACATCATATGGGAGACTATTGTATTTTTGTTAATATCTTGTCAGTAATTTTTGTAAATGCCTGTTAAGAATTTACGCTGATAACGTCAATCATTAGGTTGGTCAAGTCTTCGAATGTGATAAGAGAGGGAGTGAAATCCCATTGAAAAGGATTGTTGTTTTCACATTTAATCATTGTTTCAGGAAATGTAAAAAGGATGTTTCTGAAGCTAACTTTTCTGTATTTGTTTCTAAGAAATTATTATGTGCTTTTGCGTTAGGTACATTCCTAAAAAAATATATTGCTCTTAAAGTCAGAGGGCGTAATTTATCGTATTTTTCATTATGCGTGTACTTCATTTTTTAAAGTTTTTCTGTCATCTCTGGCTGTAAAAAGTCGTCATGTGATTTTAAGAGTTGTTTTTATGTAAGCTTTGGTTTTCCTATTAATGGTATTTGATGTCTTCGGTTCGTGAGTTTTGAAATACAGAGGGCACTATGATGCTTGTTTTTGCTTGAGTGAGCTTAGCTGCTTCGCTCAGTAAGCTACAAACTCACTTTACGGTGGATTGGCAACTGCTAAGATTACAGGATTGGTTCTTCAATAAATTTAACTGTTATTGTGTGCAGTAAAAGTTAACATTTCTGTTTGATGTAATCATCACAGCACGTGTTACACCTCATAGAAAATACTGTGCTATTATGATATGGGTCTACAAGGTACGAAATATTTGGTATGTACGAGAATCTTTATATTTGTATATATTTTATATTTTTATGGTGGCTGTAAATAGGGCTTCATTTGTGTTAAGATCCTCATGTCTGATGGTTCTTATGTATTTTTAGCACTGAAGATGGTTACACAGTGACCGAAATTGATCTGTAAAATAAAGGATTTAAATATTTACGACCGATGATGCCATTTATCCAAAATATTGTTATCATCGTCATAGCAGTAGGAAGCTTGTCAGAAAATACCACACATTTCCGCTTGTGGTCATGATGTAGAGCCTGTAATAGCTGTAACTCGTACGGCTTCACAACCAGCCAAGGTGTCAAAACACACCAAATTGTGTTGTAGGCTATTGTAAGACGCAATTGACGGGATGAATGATTTTGTAGGACTACGATGGAAAGCGACTTGAATTCATGAGACATTTTCGTCGGTGACTCGAAGACGGCCACGACTCTTTCCTCTACATACATATCCTGTGTCTACAAACTGTGGATACTATTTGCGAATTATCCTCAATTCGGAGGATCAACTTGGTACCTCAACCTGAAACGTCTTTTCACTGTTATCACGGAATTACACTTCACAAACTCGAGAACACATAATTATTACTGTTGCGGAATAGCCATTTTGCAAAATGTAATGCTAACCAAGCAAACTGAAGATAACCGACAATTAGAGGCAACGAATATAAACCGGACAATGTATCGTTCCTCCAATAACCGAACCGTGCTGCAGCGATTTATAACTTTGACAACATAATTTTTTTTGTAAAAGTATGTTATTTTTGAAGCAAAATGTATTATCGTGAAATACGGGAGAGAGTGCCACGGATACGATACACGAACTGAAGGGGCAGTTATTAAAACAAAGGCGTTTCTCGCTCCGGCTGGACCTTCTCACGAAGTTTCATTCACAAACGTTCTCCTCAGAGTGTTAAATATTTTGTTGGCTCCCAACTACATACTGAGAAATGATCATGATAATAAAATAAGAGAAATCAGAGCTCACTCGGAAAGATTTAAATGTTGGTTTTTCTCTTGCGCTGTACATAAGTGGAATGGTAGAGAAGTAGCTTAAGGGGAGATAGAACGAAAAAAAAATCACATTTTCGGATTTTTATCTCATCATAAAATTTGAAATTTTTTGAATAAAAAGATATATATGTATGTCACTTATAAACTGACATGGGAAGTTTTTTATTTTATTTTTTAAACATAACCTACACCGGTTGAAAATGTTAAAATTTTTACGTGCATTTACTTCAAGATCTAATAAAATCGGTAATTTTTTATATAGAAGGCTCTGGATTGCTGTGTTATAAAGGTTAAATTATGTGTTTGTATTGGTGGCACTGTCAAAAACAGTATCCCATCGTTTCATAGTATAAACTCGCGTTTGTATGTGGAAGTGCTAACCTTTTTCCGAGGAAAAATGATGAATAGATTGGTAAATCTCTCAAAAAGCAAAGTATGACGCCAAAACGAAGTGTTTTTAAGAAACGTGGGTTTCTTGGTCATAGATTTTCGAATAAAGGGAAACATTGTGTTCAACATGTGGCGTGTGAAGTTACAGACAATGAAATACAGGCAAACTCATCTAGAGAGACACCCATTAGTGCTTCGAAGATGAAAATAAAACGTTGTGATACGCAGTTTTTTTCAAAACGAAAGTGACGTAAATGGTAGGTTAGGGTGTATCGTAAAATATGTGGAGGGCCAGTTGGTTTACATGAAGACAGTGAGGTATCAAATGGACTAGACAGGAAACTTATCATTAATTGTGCCAGTTGTAAATATACTCATTCATTTTGGAATTCTGGTAATTATTTTGAAGTAAATGTTAGGTAGTTTTATGGATTAAGAGCTATTGGGAAAGGACACACTGCAGCAGGAACAATGTGTGCCATGAGGAATATGCCACACCCACCTTGTAAAATCGAAAAGTATGCAGGATTTATTAGAGCTGCTGTGGAATCTGTTGCATGTGAGTCAGTAAAGGGTGTTTCAAACGAAGCTATTGAAATAAATGTTGGTATGACTGACAGTAGCTTTTGATGGCATTTGGCAGAACTGCGGCTACAGTTCTAAGAATTCTGATGCTACGGTGACCAGTGTGGATACTGGAAAGGTCGTATAGATTTCCCGATTTTAACCAAACATTGTTATAAGTGTAAATCACGGAATGAAGAACGGCATAAAAAATGGTTCAAATGGCTCTGAGCACTATGGGACTCAACTTCTGAGGTCCTAGAACGTAGAACTAGTTAAACCTAACTAACCTAAGGACATCACACACATCCATGCCCGAGGCAGGATTCGAACCTGCGACCGTAGCTGTCTCGCAGTTCCAGACTGCAGCGCCTAGAACCGCACGGCCACTTCGGCCGGCGAAGAACGGCATATCTGTGACAGAAATTATGAAGGAACAAGTGGTGGTGGAGGCCTTTGCAGCTATTGAAATTTTTAGTCGATCTGTGAATGTAAGGGGAGTGTGTCACACTAAGACTTAGTGTATATAACAGTGTAGTAGCAGCTCAGCCTTATGGTGACAAGATTATCACAAAACTGGAATGTGTTGGTCAAGTCCAGAACAGGATGGGCACCAGGTTGAGGAAGTAGGAACAAAGTTTGAGAGACAAGAAGCTTTCAGATCGTAAAACCATAAGAGGCAGGCTGACAGACAAAATGATTGACAAACTACAGCAATATTATGGGATGGCCGTTAGAAATAATACTGACGATTTGTCGAAAATAAAGCAGGCAGTATGGGCTACCTTCTTCCACAGACTGTCAACTGATGAAAAACCAGTACACCACCTTTGCCCTCTTGGACCTGATTCATCGTGCAATTACCGCAATGCCCAGTACTCAAACAGTTCATACAGCCATAAGCATTCCGTCTCAGCAGCAGTCATGGATATTATAAAACCTATTTACAGAGACCTGGCAAATCCTGAATTACTGAAGAAGTATCTGCGTGGTCAGACTCAGAATCCCAATGAGTCGTTCAATAATCTTATGAGGACTCGCTTACCAAAAAATGTTTTTGTTGGAATGAAGACACTAAAGTGGGGGGGGGGGGGGGAGCAGTGATGATGTTCTTGCTTTCAATGATGGCAACATTGATAAAGCAGAGTATACAGCATAGTTGACCACTAAGAAGTCCATAAAGAAGAAGACAAATCTTGTAAAAATATCAAGAGAATGGTATACAGTATGGTGCAGGGTGCTTCTGAGTCACTAAAAATTAAAAATTTAGCAAATATTAAGTGAGTTAGAGTCTTTTGATAGTTTACAAGCCGTTCCTGAAAATTTACATTTTCTGTTGCATTTTTCCCTGAATCTCAGAAACCACTTCGAGTAGAGTATTCAAATTTTCAGCGAGTAATAACATACATATCCTGAGTCTACTAAACTAAAAGAAGAAGGTAATGTTATGTACAGTTAATGTTATTTAGGATTACATACAAAAAAGAACACAAAATTTTTACTGTGTAATCAAAAAATTGTTATTCCGAAAGCAGTGGCTGAAATGCAATTATTGTAGTTCAGTAGACTCAGTACATACAGTTTAACGTCGTGTAAAAGCTTCATGTCAATGGCTACAGTGGTTTCTGAAATACAGGGATCCAAGTGACTAAACTTAACATTTTCGGGATAGGATGTTCCAACTTCCCTTAAAGGTGGTTCGATGAACCGTCCGCCAGGCACTTAAATGTGGATTGCAGAGTAGTCATGTAGATGTAGAGGAGACGATGAGCACATAATCGTTGGGCCCAACTGTGGTGTGGTAAGCGTGCGTCCAGATAGCTCCATTACTTCTGGAAAGGAAGAAGTGTGACTGGTACGTGTTGCACAACCACATGCAACAGACATATACATCGAACAATAATAATAGTGTGAAGTTGGAATGATACGGGACCCCTGATACGTCTAGATACGACTCTGACAGGTGGCACGTACGTAATCATCCTGTCTGATCACTTGCATCCAATCGTGTTCATTGTGCATTCCGACGGACTTCGGCATTCCAGCAGAATAATGTGACACCGTATACGTCCAGAATTGCTACAGAGTGAGTCCAGGAACACTCTTCTCAGTTTAAACACTTCCGCTGACCACCATACTCCGCAGACAGGGCCGTTATTGAGTGTATCTGAGATGATCTGCAACGTGATGTTTGGAAGAGATCTCTACCCCCTCGTACTGTTGCCGATTTATGGACAGTCCTGCAGGATTCATGATGTTAGTTCACTCCAGCACTACGTCAGACATTAGTTGAGTCCATGCCACGTCGTGTTGCGACAGTTCTGTGTGCTCGCGGAGGCCCTACGCGATATTAGGCAGGTGTTCCAGTTTATTTGACTCTTAATTGTATTTTATATATATATGGAATCGCTTAAGATTGTAATGCTGGATTGCTTTATGCTTTTTGAAGGTATGTTAAGAAGCTGTCTATGGTTATTCGCTGTCGTGCAGCAGTGAAAGGGACGTTCCCTAAAACTTTCTGATCAGTTATCAGGACAGAGTTAAAGACAAGAAAGGTAGTATTGAGAAAAAAACTCCAAGCCACATTAAAACACTAAGACTTACACGAGACGACGTAAGTTCCAAATGTCAGGCACTTTTATTTTTCATCAGTCAGCTTACTGGCATCAAATCCTTGCTACTCAGCTGATTGATACAATACGTTAGTTTGAAGTGGTTCGTTGCCGGCTGTCAGATATATGGATTCGACAAGCCTAGCACCTTACATTTTTGCAGCAACTTACATTCTTGTTACAGGTGAGCGTCAACCCTGCCATTGTCTAAAGGCCTCTGCTTGTTCCTCGAAATTTCTTGCTTTCTGGCTACTTGGTTACATGCATCTTGTGCTGTCTGGCAGAAGCGCGTGGCACTTACTGGTGAACTTGTGGAACCATGCATTGCGAGCCGTTGTGTGTCCTTCTTGCTCTTGGTGTGTTGTTCTGTTGTTTAACGTCCGTCAGTAGAATTCTAATTGACAGACGCCATTTTCTGTTTGAGGGGCGCCACCAAGCTGCCACTTGCACTACTTCCGCACAGGACGTACACTCACAGGATAAAAAATCGCAGCACCAAACATAATTAATGTAGAGTAATGAAATTTCGGAATACATTAGTGTCCGTAACATACTTAAATGATTGACATTACAAGATCATAGGCTAATGTAAGTGCGAGATAAGCTATTGCAAATCGGAAATTCTGGCTCATTGATAACTGGTGTAACCGCCAGAATGTTGAATGCAAGCATGCAAACGTGCATGCATTATGTTGTACAGGTGGCGGGGAGTTACATACTGCTCTTGGTCGGTCAATACAGAGACTGTTAATGCTGTTTGTGGATGACGCTGGAGTTATTGCCCAGTGATGTCCCGCACGTGCTACATAGGAAACTGATCTGGTGATTGAGCAGGTCAAGGCAACATGTCGGCACACTATAGAGCATGTTGAGTCACAAGAGCGGTTTGTGGACGAGCGTTATCCTGTTTTAAAATACCCTCTGGAATGCTGCTTATGAGTGGCAGAACAACAGGTTGAGTCACCAGACTGACGCAGAACTTTGCAGTTAGGGTGCATGGGATAACGACGAGGGTGCTTCCGCCGTCATACGAACCCGCCCCCAGACCATAGCTCCAGGTGTAGGTCTAATGTGTCTAGCACACAGACAGATTGGTTGCAGGTCTCGACTGACTTCCTCCTAAACAACACACGGTGGTCTGCCATCTCTGTAGTGCCAAGTTGCTACACAGAGCCCGGTCTTCCAGCGACCATAATTTTCCGCGGCCACCGCTGCCAGCAGTCACTCTACAGTGGCTACATTCCTGCCAAGTCTTTCTGCAATATCGCGGAAGGAACATGCAGCTTCTCGTAGCCCTATTATAGGATCTCGTCCAAACCCTCTGAGACGCTGATAATGTCGTCTTTGTTTTTTTAAAGGCATTCTTGACTAACATCAACTCACCACGCCCAATCTCAAAGGAAACTATCACGTCCGTTAGAGCCTGTTTTTAAAGCAAACCTGATTTGCATCCTCCACTAACGCCACTCTTACACGACTGCTGCGAAATTTAAATAGACATAATCCTTCAGATGTAGAAACACTCCTTCCAACTATCTTTTATTTCGCACAACTCCTTCCTTGTGTTGTGATTTTTTTTCCGTCAGTGTATTTGTGTTGTCACGTCTGTTGGGCGTACCCTACTGCGTGGCTGTCAGTTCCTATTTTAGGTGTCCCGTCACCTTGGTACTAGTGCGGTTTACGGTCGGACGTGTTTAGTTTGTAATGTCCGTTTAGTAGTAGCTACTGCGCAGGTGTTATTTCCCAGTAGGCGTGTCGCCAAGTTGATACTCGCGCGCTTGCGCATAGGAAGTAGCTTTGCTCTTCCTGCTTTGTGTTTGTATTCACTTAATCTGCTTAATGCTTCTACAGAGCAATTGTTACGACGTGTGTCGGGTGCGTCGATCGCTGGTGTTTATTTACCAAAATGTCACTAGCAAAGTCTGCTTAATTTGTGTTTCGCCATGTTTTACAGGCTCTTTTAAGTCAAGTGATATGACAATGTACATGAATGGCAAGCATATTAATGAAGTTTATTATGTTGCGGACAATATTTAGAATCATTATCATGGGTGGACTGTACATGTATGATATCATGTCCCGCCTGTTCTCAGTTAGTCCTATTCATCTCCACAAAACTTTTTTATGGAATGAGTTTTTGTAGCTGGCCAGCTGAATAAAATGATATGCCCCATCAGAATTTGGTGAGTGGTTGTTTTACTTTATCCGTTTCGATTAAGATGGTACTTGTTCTGTTTATTGCCCAATTATGTGTCTTCTGGTTTTTTTTTGTATGGTTTTAGACGTTCCCATTTATAATATTCTAAACTTGCTCCTCGTTAAACATGTAGCTTTAAAGTTTTACTTTTCGATTGACTACAATATCTTAGGGGCGAATACCATGTAATTATTTTATTAAATTATTACGAAATTTTTCGTCTTCCCTTGTGTGATTCTGTTATCTGGATTTCGCAAATTTTATTATCCATGGGTAGCTTTATAATTCTGCAGCACTGGATTTTATCATTAAAATTTTGCGTTGCAGTTGATCTCTATTGCTGTAAAGATTTTGTATTTTTATTTCGTCCTGGTTAATTGTGGTAACTTTAATTCATTCTTCTAATGGCGATTAAACTTTAAATTATGCAAATGTGTAATCTTAGGAACTATAGGTAATACGTAGATCCAAGTTATCTACGCATTTTAATCTCGTACTTTATTTCTGGTGCTTTGTGCTCTACAGCTCAAGTTGAAACTACAAAACAGAAAAAAAATATTAATAACTTTTGTCATTTGGCACAAATAGTTCTTAAACGTTGGGTGCCTCACCTGACTAGTTTAAGTTATGCATTTGAAGGTTAATAAGCTGGTCGAACTGTAGTATCATATTCTGGATTGCCACTCAGGTTAACATGCAATGATTAAAAGTATGCTAACATGTTTTCTTCTCAATAGTTTACTTTCAATAATTATTATTAGCGCTACCGACTTATTGTTGGAGGTCTTACTCGTTACCTGTATTGTATCTGTATTTCTTACAACTTACTGGATCGTGCTGTAGTAAAGTTTGTGTGGTGTCACCGCCAGACACCACACATTAGTGTACGTCGGACCCGTGTGTCACCACTATCAGTGTTTGCAGACCGAGCGCCGCCACACGGCAGGTCTAGTCTAGAGAGACTCCCTAGCCCTCGCCCCAGTTGTACAGCCGACTTTGTTAGCGATGGTGCACCTACTACATACGCTCTCAATTGCCGAGACGACAGTTTAGCATAGCCTTCAGCTACGTCATTTGCTACGTCCTAGCAAGGCGCCATATTCAGTTACTGTTCTGAACAGATAATATTGTGTATCATGTACCGTCAAGAGCGACGTTCATCATTAATGGATTAAAGTTAAGTATCAACTAATTTCGTCCGCTTTCTGAATTCTAATTCCTTGTCATGTTCCAGATCTCACGTCAGTATAGTACTTCCCTCCTCACGCCAGCCTGCGTGAGCTAAAACGCGTGCATTTCGGCCGCCTCTAGTAACACGGTGTCGGCTCTTTAGCCAACACAACAGTTTCTCTTGTTAAAACTGCTTATAATCTCTGGTCCCAATAACTTAACACTTCCCGAACCAGCTCCTACCTTTTCAGTTTCGTTTTTTCTGTGGTACTGTTACGAAGCACCTACTTCGTGCAGTTAATCCCTATGACTAGAATAGTTATCGATTTGTGTTAGTCATAAAGGACACTTTCGTCGGCAAGACGCTGTGGAGCTCTTATTGCTCTAACAATAAACAGGAAAGGAGGGTTCACAGTAATTCTCGATATCCAGCCTGTAAGACATCTTTATAGTGCTGGTGCAGCACACACACAGCATACAGTAATTGGAATAGGATTTTACAATTGGACTTGAAATACAGTCAAGAGATCACATTCTAGACATGTGAATAGCGTATTTATAGACTTGAAATAGTATTGGGGATAGTGGGTTACTTGTAAAAATTAGCTGGTGTAATGTTCGTGTTGTTTCGACACATCGATGTGGGCTACCACCTGCAGGATGATGTTGGAAGGTGGCGTGCAGGATACTTTGCCTGAGTGGTTTACTGTGTTCGAATGTTACATGTGGATAACATGCTAGAGACTTATTGTGCGTTGCATAGTATAACACCTAATTGGTGCACTACGCAATACTAGTAGCGTAGCGGTTGGCGGGACGTCTTTGGACCACCTCTTCTGACAGATGTTTTGGGTCTTCCAAAGGCTACAGATGAGTTAGAGATAACGACAGTTTACAAATCGTGTCAAGTTATAGCATGATCATGTGAAAAGATGGTTCTGGAATGGGTATAAAGGTTCTGTAATGGGTATAAATTCTTCTTTCTAAGAAGTGTTTTAGTGTAGAGCCCGCCTCCTTTTCTGAATGCAGAAAATATTCGACTGCTGCCCTGACCAGCACATTCCCCAGATCTCTCACCAATTGAAAACGTCTGGTCAATGGTGGCCGAGCAACTGGCTCGTCACAATACGCCAGTCACTGCTCTTGATGAACTGTGGTATCGTGTTGTAGCTGCATGGGCAACTGTACCCGTAAACGCCATCCAAGCTCTGTTTGGCTCAATGCCCAGGCGTATCAAGGCCGTTATTACGGCCAGGTGGTTTTTCTGGGTTCTTATTTCTCAGGATCTGTGCACCCAAACTGCGTGAAAGTGTAATCATATGTCAGTTATAGTATAATATATTTGTACAATGAATACCCGTTTATCATCTGCATTTCTTCTTGGTGTAGCAATTTTGATGGCCAGTAGTGTAGTTTAAAAGCACACTAAACAGCTAAAAAAGAAAGAAAATGCGCTGCTGCAGACGAAAAGGCAGAAAAATCGAACCATTTGGCAGTAACAGGAGAGAAACCGGACTAGGGAGTGACGTCGAACAAACGGAGCAGGTCATAAATGCGAGATACCTGACGCTCATTCTGTATGCTAAGAATTTCTTATTTTACAAGACATGTTATAGACCTGATTGAATGTTCAAATCGCAAAGACAGCATCTAGACTCTAACAAATATAAAGTACGGAGGTTACAAAAGCTTTTAAGAATGCGCTTGTAATGTCTCACTATCTACTATTCAGGCTTAAATAAGAATGGAAGACTACTTTCAACAGTATTTTTTTTAAATCGCTTATCTTCGTCTTTTGCAACCTGAACAGGTAGTTCACTCGTTTTGCAATCAAGGTTAAAGCCACAGAATTATCTTCCACAAGCTTTTGGACTCACGTGTTCAAGGAGACAAATATTATGGATGTTTCTCGTAGCTTAATGGTTAGAAGACTGGAGTGATAGATAATCTGAAGGTGCGGATTTCAAAGATGCATTTTTTTCCACAGTGTAGCTAAAAACTAGATATTTATTAGTGTTCGAGAATATACTTACTTCGTGTTTGTTAAATTACTGATTGGAGAAAGAATGATGGGATTTGGATATAGATTTAAATTAAAAGTTAAGAATTAATCGGAATGTTATTAAGACAACTCAGTCATATTCTCAGTTCGAATATAATAAATTTCCTCGAGACAGAACACCTTGTGTCCACAAGTCAGCATGGTTTTGGAAAGCACTACTCGTTCGAAACTCAGCTGTCCCATTTCTTACGTGATATCCTGCGAGTCATGGATAAGGGGCAACAGGCAGATTCCATATTCCTAGATTTCCGAAAATCATCACAGCACCCCTTCGCAGAGTGATAACAAAGGTATGAGCATGTGGAATAGATTCCCAGATATGTGAGTGACTCGAAGACTTCCTACTTAATAGAACCCAATACTCTGTTCTCCACAACGAGTGTTTGTCAGAGACAAGGGTGTTCTCAGGAATGCCTTAGGAACGAGTGACAGGACTGTTATTGTTCTCTGTATACATAAATGACATGATAGATAGATTGAGCAGCAGTCAGCAACTATTTGTTGATGGATGCTTTGGTGTCCAGGACGGTAGAAAAATTTAAGTTAATTCAGGTGAATACGAAAAAAAAATCCTGTAATGTTTGGATACAGTATCAGTACGGTACTGCTTGACATAGCTAGATGTAACACAGAAAAGCAATGTGAACAGAAGCGTTTAAGGACTCTAGTAGGGAAGGAAAATGGTCGACGTCGGTTTGATGGATGTGTTTTAGGACAGTTTGGCTCTCCTTTAAAGGATCCCGTGTATAAGACACTTGTGTTACCCTCCGCCACGCACCATATGATGGCTTGCGGCGTATGTGTGTGTAAATGTAGGATAACACACTACTATTTACGATTGCTTCTTGTTCATTAGTTCTGTCGTGTGCACGCAACAGCTGTTTCAAATACTAAATATTACAGTGCTTACGTGAATAGCAGTTCCGAACGTTTTTTTCTGTTCTTGAAGGAGTATTTACTCTAGTAATGTGACACATTTTGCCTCGTTAACGTAATTGGTTTTCTGTTGGTGTGTATCAAATAATCAAGAAGAGAAGGAAGTGATGTAAAAAGCGTACTGTATGTGTATCGACAGCAAATGAAACTGGAACTCCGCAACGAATGTCTGTTTGCTTACTGTTAGTACTGCTTTTTGTTCGTTACATTTTCAGCTTTCAGGTCGCATGCACAACATTTTTAATGGACGCGTTTGCAAAAAACTTGCCTACGTATTCTTTGCTGGCCCATAAACGTGAGCAACGAGGAAAGAAGCAAGGGATGTTATCGTATCTTGCGCATACCAACAAAGTGAAAGACTATTGAAAAAGTAACAGAAATACATGGTGGTATACCACTATGAAGAATGGAGTTGTTTTATTAGACTCTCAGCGCATTTGTTTCATTGTAGTTTACAGATTTTATCACTTTGAAATCTTACCTATTATGCGTCAGTGTGTGACTAATAGTAGCAATTTACAGGGTGTAAAACGATCTAATTTTTTAACATGTTCCACCATTATGCAACACGGAAAATGTGATTGAGAGAACGTTCTCAAACGCTTAGGCCCCGTAAAAGGATATTTTTCTTTAACATGCATGTAAGTCACTTTTTACTAATGGCAGCCTAATCTATATAACATATAAGTCTACCTTTCCAGCAGTAGCCTATTTGCTTCTTTCCCTGGGGTACTTCTGCCAGTAGCTCTGTCAGTTTTTCAGGAATAAGCAAACGTATAACTATTGGAATTTACGTCTGCTTGGATCATCTGCTTCATTTTAATTTTAAATTTCATTTTGAGGATTTTAAAGTATATGTTTTTACCATGCTTTGTGTTATAAAAATAGTTAATTTCATTTTCCATGTATCATTTACACGATAAATCTTAATGATGTGGAACGAATCATTTTATATTAACATCAGTTTTTTATAACTATGCCTCCACACTGATCATTTATTAGTTTTTTGTTTTCAATTAAAGACCGATAGATATTAGTCAGTAATTCCTACCACCACCATTTACACATCACAATAATAGATAACCTTTGGCGGAACAGGAATAGTTATCAAAGAGACACGTTTTCGGTTTATTTTCGAATTTTACTTTGGTGCCTGTCAGGCATTTTATATCACTGGGTAAGTGATAAAAACTCTTGATCGAAGCATTGTAAACCCTTGTTTATGCTTCAGACAACCTTAATGTGGCCTAATGAATATCAATTTTTTTTCTTCTGGTATTGTAATTATGTACATATTTTTTCCTGTTGAATGCAGTGCAGGCCGTGGTGGCCGAGCGGTTCTAGGCGCTTCAGTCCGGAACCGCGCGACTGCTACGGTCACAGGTTTGAATCCTGCCTCGGGCATGGATATGTGTGATGTCCTTAGGTTAGTTAGGTTTAAGTAGTTCTAAGTTCTAGGGGGTGCTCAGAGCCATTTTTGAATTTGAATACAGAGGATTATTTACTACAAAATTCATGAGGGAATAACTGTACAGTGAAACCGATAGACTGCTAACGGCCAGCAGCAGGCAGGAACGCCTAGAAAAGTATTCACTTAAATTTTCGGCCAAAGCCTTCTTCAGAAAGGAAGCAGAACGCACACAATCACACACACACACACACACACACACACACACACACACACACACACACACACACACACACGACCGCTGCCTCCAGTTTTTCTATCCAGGATATGTTTTAATGTGGAAAGAATTTTGAACAATGAAGAATTGTCGACGGGAGGAATTTATGGTACGCTATGGAGCACCAACAACCAGCCTGATCACTTTCCCTTATGTTGTGGGTGGACGAGACCGTTGGTACAGTGTGGTTCTGATGTAGGAACGCTTGCGGCTTGGAAGACAATGAAAAACACAGGAAAGAATGAAAGTAAACAACGCAGCCATAATTCGTGTACGTAGAATAAAGTACTGCTTTAACGGTTCCACCTTACGAATGAAATGTGATTCCTTTAAACTTTGGATTACGATCGGACCGATTACTACGCCCCTAAACGAGATAAGTTGCATTTTTGATGGAGCAACTACGCCTCCCCACAAACAAACCAGAAGGCGCTGCTTAGGATACGATCAAAAAAGCTGACACAGTTCCCCAACGGTCAAAATTGGGCTCGGTCACATCAGGGTGATATCACAAGAAAGCATCACCGAAGTGAACCGTGAAGGTATAACTGTGGCGAACCTAATGCTTTGGGCTTTACAAGATGGCGGAGGTCAACTTCAAGTTTGTGACGTAATGACAACTCCCATCTTATTTTATCTCCATGTGCGTATGTGTGCGTAAATATCTTTGACTTTCACAGAAATAATGTATATCTTTGAGCTAGGCGCCTATTATGCTGAAGGGTACGTAATTTTCCATTGCATGTCTTCCAAAATGGGGTCACTATGCAAGTGACTGTCTTATTTTAATACTACACTGATATGAATTCTAGAGAAGGGGATAGAATGTGCTTCCGCCTTCTTGGATTTTTAATGTTTTTTATTTGTTAAGACTACATTCTGAATGGCTCACTCATTTTAGTTCTTCGCTGAGAATTGAAGGAAAGGAGTAGGGGGTAAGGGAGGGAAGGGGAAATATGACTTGACTTATTACTTGATGGTAATAACAGCGTTACTAATAGGAGAGCCAGGGGTTGTGACGCCATCATTACGGGCATTCCGAAGTGGTCACATGACTACAGTCGCTGCATTCCAAAATGGATCAGAAATAACACAGCTATCCTGCTCGCAATGGGGAAGCACACAGCGTTAAAAATAAAGGTAAATTTGTGTATGTGCAAACTTTTGCATAAGGTTAATTAACAATCGGTCTGAATATCGGACGACTATTTAATTTTTACGTATAATTCTTGTATGTTGATAAGAAAGTAATCCGCATTTCTAGCACTTTGTTTGTATTGGAAAGGAATGTGCTGTGTGGCTGTTTCCCGGTCAACTGCAGCATTTGCACATGTGTGCCTGTTTGCTGCAAACACGATCAGATTACGCCCTTGCTTTGTAGCGTGAGACGCTGACAATGCAGTAACGGCCGACTGTACTAAGGTACAATAAAGTGACTATTACTCAAATCGATAAAGCCACAAATGACGCGATTGTTCTACTTTCAGAGTTTGTTTTGGAGGGTCACTTAACAAAATCAAATTTTCGCGTGGGAGCAGACTGGGGGATATTGTCCAATATTTGTATACTTCTTTAGTTCTTTATTTCGGGTACAAATCTACAGAGCAAATATCCTGAACAATGTGTTTTATTTCATTTCGTTGCTTCCCAACTGTCGGAGGGTGTCTTGCGTTTCGCAGTAGAAGTTCGGTTTCCGACAGGGGTTATTGTATCTGTAGTGAGTGTTGTGTGCTAATAAGTGGTTATGATCTTTGGAGCGCACATATTCTATAATAGAGACTCCTTCCATGGTCAGTCTTTACAGACAACACCCTTCCAGGTGAAGCTACGCAGATATCGAAAAAGCTTACATAAATACACTCCTGGAAATGGAAAAAAGAACACATTGACACCGGTGTGTCAGACCCACCATACTTGCTCCGGACACTGCGAGAGGGCTGTACAAGCAATGATCACACGCACGGCACAGCGGACACACCAGGAACCGCGGTGTTGGCCGTCGAATGGCGCTAGCTGCGCAGCATTTGTGCACCGCCGCCGTCAGTGTCAGCCAGTTTGCCGTGGCATACGGAGCTCCATCGCAGTCTTTAACACTGGTAGCATGCCGCGACAGCGTGGACGTGAACCGTATGTGCAGTTGACGGACTTTGAGCGAGGGCGTATAGTGGGCATGCGGGAGGCCGGGTGGATGTACCGCCGAATTGCTCAACACGTGGGGCGTGAGGTCTCCACAGTACATCGATGTTGTCTCCAGTGGTCGGCGGAAGGTGCACGTGCCCGTCGACCTGGGACCGGACCGCAGCGACGCACGGATGCACGCCAAGACCGTAGGATCCTACGCAGTGCCGTAGGGGACCGCACCGCCACTTCCCAGCAAATTAGGGACACTGTTGCTCCTGGGGTATCGGCGAGGACCATTCGCAACCGTCTCCATGAAGCTGGGCTACGGTCCCGCACACCGTTAGGCCGTCTTCCGCTCACGCCCCAACATCGTGCAGCCCGCCTCCAATGGTGTCGCGACAGGCGTGAATGGAGGGACGAATGGAGACGTGTCGTCTTCAGCGATGAGAGTCGCTTCTGCCTTGGTGCCAATGATGGTCGTATGCGTGTTTGGCGCCGTGCAGGTGAGCGCCACAATCAGGACTGCATACGACCGAGGCACACAGGGCCAACACCCGGCATCATGGTGTGGGGAGCGATCTCCTACACTGGCCGTACACCACTGGTGATCGTCGAGGGGACACTGAATAGTGCACGGTACATCCAAACCGTCATCGAACCCATCGTTCTATCATTCCTAGACCGGCAAGGGAACTTGCTGTTCCAACAGGACAATGCACGTCCGCATGTATCCCGTGCCACCCTTCGTGCTCTAGAAGGTGTACGTCAACTACCCTGGCCAGCAAGATCTCCGGATCTGTCCCCCATTGAGCATGTTTGGGACTGGATGAAGCGTCGTCTCACGCGGTCTGCACGTCCAGCACAAACGCTGGTCCAACTGAGGCGCCAGGTGGAAATGGCATGGCAAGCCGTTCCACAGGACTACATCCAGCGTCTCTACGATCGTCTCCATGGGAGAATAGCAGCCTGCATTGCTGCGAAAGGTGGATATACACTGTACTAGTGCCGACATTGTGCATGCTCTGTTGCCTGTGTCTATGTGCCTGTGGTTCTGTCAGTGTGATCATGTGATGTATCTGACCCCAGGAATGTGTCAATAAAGTTTCCCCTTCCTGGGACAATGAATTCACGGTGTTCTTATTTCAATTTCCAGGAGTGTATATTTTAAAAAATCCCGAAAATACCTCTCATACATCTGATACTTGGGCTTATAATTTTTTAATATTTTACTGCGGAGTCACATCTGACTACTAGTTATGTATGTATACGAAACGGAAAAAAACACTGTCTAACTGTCTAAATGCAAGATGCACTTGAAGTTCCTCGGTGCCAGAGTGCTCTCTATCTGGTTTTTCTTCTATATGCTTCGTCATTCCTGAGTAGCGAAATTTCAGTCGTATGTACTGTAAAATTCTCATCGGATTAGAGTTCTACTTGCCTATCGAGAAGGAGCTAAGGCCCACAAGGACAGTACGATGGAGAAAATCGGCGTCATTGTTGTTTGGAGGAAGCAATAATACAACAGCATGAAACGAATAATAGAATCCATGGAAAATGTAACTCGCAGTTGCAGGACCAGGTTCTATCCTCGCTCATCTCAAAACGAGTCCAGTATCATCCGGTGTTTTGCCTCTAGTGGTAAGGACAGTTTCCCTTTAGCGCGAAGGAAAAAAATAATGTCATATCTTGAGGGATCAAGTAGGTAAAAAGATGAGGGCTAGTAGAAATCCTTGGGTAACAGAAGAGGTACTGAATTTAACTGATGAAAGGAGAAAATACAAAAATGCAGCAAGTGAAGCAGGCAAAAAGGAATACAAGCGTCTCAAAAATAAGATCGACAGGAAGTGCAAAATGGCTAAGCAGGGACGGCTAGAGGACAAATGTAAGGACGTACAGGCTTATCTCACTAGGGGTAAGATAGATACTGCCTACAGGAAAATTAAAGAGACCTTTGGAGAAAAAAGAACCACTTGCGTGAATATCAAGAGCTCAGATGGAAACCCAGTTCTAAGCAGAAGAGTGAAAGCAGAAAGGTGGAAGGAGTATATAGTGTCTATACAGGGGCGATGTACTTGATGACAATATTATGCAGATGGAAGAGGAGGTAGATGAAGATGAAATGGGAGATATGATACTGCGTGAAGAGTTTGACAGAGCACTGAAAGACCTCAGTCGAAACAGGGCCCCGGGAGTAGACAACATTCCATTAGAACTACTGATGGCCTTGGGAGAGCCAGTCCTGACAAAACTCTACCATCTGGTGGGCAAGATGTATGAAACAGGCGAAATACCCTCAGACTTGAGAAGAATATAATAATTCCAGTCACAAAGAAAGCAGGTGTTGACAGATGTGAAAATTACCGAACTATCAGTTTAATAAGTCACAGCTACAAAATACTAACGCGAATTCTTTACAGAAGAATAGAAAAACTGGTAGAAGCCGACCTCGGGGAAGATCAGTTTGGATTCCATAGAAATGTTGGAACACGTGAGGCAATACTGACCCTACGACTTATCTTAGAAGAAAGATTAAGGAAAGGCAAACCTACGTTTCTAGCATTTGTAGACTTAGAGTAAGCTTTTCACAATGTTGACTGGAATACTCTCTTTCAAATTCTGAAGGTGGCAGGGGTAAAATACAGGGAGCGAAAGGCTATTTACAATTTGCACAGAAACCAAATGGCAGTTATAAGAGTCGAGGGACATGAAAGGGAAGCAGTGGTTGGGAAGGGAGTGAGACAGAGTTGTAGGCTCTCCCGGATGCTATTCAATCCGTATATTGAGCAAGCAGTAAAGGAAACGAAAGAAAAGTTCGGAGTAGGTATTAAAATCCATGGAGAAGAAATAAAAACTTTGAGGTTCGTCGATGACATTGTAATTCTGTCAGAGACAGCAAAGGACTTGAAGAGCAGTTGAACGGAATGGACAGTGTCTTGAAAGGAGGGTATAAGATGAACATCAATAAAAGCAAAACAAGGATAATGGAATGTAGTCGAATTAAGTAGGGTGATGCTGCGGGAATTAGATTAGGAAATGAGACACTTAAAGTAGTAAAGAAGTTTTGCTATTTGGGGAGCAAAATAACTGATGATGGTCGAAGTGGAGAGGATATAAAATGTAGACCGGCAATGGCATGGAAAGCGTCTCTGAAGAAGAGAAACTTGTTAACATCGAGTATTGATGTAAGGGTCAGGAAGTCATTTCTGAAAGTATTTGTATGGAGTGTAGCCATGTATGGAAGTGAAACATGGACGATAAATAGTTTAGAGAAGAGGAGAATAGAAGCTTTCGAAATGTGGTACTACAGAAGAATGCTGAAGATTAGATGGATAGATAACATAAATATTGAGGTATTGAATAAAATTGGGGATAAGAGGAGTTTGTGGCATAACTTGACTAGAAGAAGGGATCGGTTGGTAGGACATGTTCGGAGGCATCAAGGGCTCACCAATTTAGTACTGGAGGGCAGCATGGAGGGTAAAAACCGTAGAGGGAGACCAAGAAATGAATACATTAAGCAGACTCAGAAGGATGTAGGCTGCAGCAGGTACTGGGAGATGAAGAGGCTTGCACAGGATAGAGTAGCATGGAGAGCTGCATCAAACCAGTCTCAGGACTGAAGATCACAATAACAACATATCTTGAGACCCTGCACGTCGCCTAGATAATAGTAGTTTATTTTACTGTTTGTATTAATTGATAAAAAGTACTCTTTTCGCCTTCTCCTTTCAAGAGAAACTAGTTGATGTTCTGATTTTATAGGCATATATCTAAATAAAAAAAATGCTTTATCTGTAGGTTGATAGAGATAGGAACTTCTAGAGTGGAATTAATTAAGAGATTCTACATATCATCTCATTTAAAAAGGAAAATAGTGTACGGGCCCTTGGTTATGACTTTTCCAAACATTCTTGTAAATTACGTCTCTGACCTACGTCAGTCCCTGCTTACTTGTATGAAGCGCAAAAGCTGTGGTCCTTACATCCTACAAATATTCGCTATGGTATTCTAGCAATAAACGTACCGTACGTGGTTTTGTTTGATTCAGTAGTACGTAGAGACGACACGTAAGTAAGTACGCTAGGGCAAAAGTGAGGATAGGTATTCGACATGTCTAAGGGGCACACAAAGACAACACAAAGCAAGGGAACAGGAGACATTACAATGCATACATCTTTATGGTTTGGTAAAAAAAAAACTGTTCAACTTAACAGTGATATCAGTTTTAATGAACACTATATGACACAAGAAATATTATCAATTGGCGGCTTGTCACATCTCAGTGTAACGAATAAAATGACATTAATTTTCCGTCACGACACAGGGTTATTTGTGGGATCCGGTTATCAAGGGATGCGAGTAGAGGGTGTGCAGACAGTCTTGCTGAGCTGTCCAACGTGGCTTCAGCTTCAATTTCAGCCCCATCTTCAGCACGCAGCCTTTCGTCGACGCTCCACCCTCAGGTCGATTCCGCCAATTGGTGTCAACAAGAAGTTGTTTGGAGCCATGCGTAGCTTCGACTGGTTGTCTCCAATGGGCAGAAAGTCAAAGTTCGACAGCAGATGTACTAGCGCCACCTTCACCTGCATCAACCCAAAACGCATCCCTGCAACAAAATAAAAGTACCATCAGTTCGTTGTACATGTCATTGATAATGTTACTTTTATTCAGTCTTGAATTGTCGGGATGAGTGAAAAACTGCATTTCATTCGTTCCAAGTAAGACTGCAATGAATTTCAAAATAATTCATTATACTGAACTAGTGCTGAGTCAAACCAATCATAGAGAGGAATTGAGTGTACCAAAATGCAAAAACGGAGAAATCCAGTAGTAAAACTGTCTTAATGAATACAGTCCACATAACAAACCACCCCGTTCCTTTCTAGGTTCAGTTCAATAACGCAAATTGAAATAAAATTTGACACAATCGCCTTGGGGGTGAGAAGTACCTACCTATCAAATGTGTGCGGTGGGAATCGGGGTTAAAAAGAAGCTTTGTCCGCGACACGTAAATTCCCAGACTTTATTTCAGAACGAGAGCACTTGGCGACTTACAACAGACATCACAGGATTTCATAGCTTCATGAAATTTTTTCTCGCTGACAACTTCTACAAAATGATGAAAGGAACATCGTTTACACTTACTACTTTTCCGTTGTTCACGCATTAAAAGTACCGCTTAAAGCATAACGTCATAATTTATAACTTCTTTACTACCAACTGTACTCGCGACACATTTTACAGACAGTACCCACATATGCCGCTGAATGTAGCTACAGTATTATATCATTGTACGACACGTGGTTCAGGAAATGTGCAAATATACCACTGGATACAAATGCAAAATTATTCAGTGTACGACACATAGTTCAGAAGTTATGACGCCATAAATAATGAGATGCGTGAAAAGCCGCTGCATCTTGCGTGATGTTTAAATTTATTACTTATTTGCCACTAACGCTATTCGAAATAAATATCGCATACGGTATTGACATATGCTGCTGAAGTACCTACGTTATTATTTCATTGTACAACACCTAGTTCAGGAGATACGACGTGATAAACCTTGAGATGCATGAGGAACTACCTCATCGTGCATGGCGTTTAAATTTATTTCTTCATTACTACTAACTCCATTCGAAAACATGGTGGAGACAGTATCCACATATGCCGTTGAGTGTACCTACAAAATTATAAATTGAACTTCATCCTATGTCTGGAGTGCGGGTCTTCTGTTGGTGGAGTTCCAATAATAAAGTACCAACAGTCGTTATTTTGGTTTTATTTGTTAGGCAACCAGTTTCGGCATTGCATGATGCCATCTTCAGGCTTGCATATATCGAGTAACCCTCGTGTCAGAAACCAATGCAGCACTGTCAACTAGTATTGTGAAGTTTTTTTCCCACAGGCACGTGAGCTCCTTGGAGTTGCTGACAGCTGTCCAAGGAGTGCACACGCCCGTGGGAAAAAAACTTCACAATACTAGTTGACAGTGCTGCATTGGTTTCTGACACGAGGGTTACTCGATATATGCAAGCCTGAAGATGGCATAATGCAATGCTGAAACTGGTTGCCTAAGAAATAAAAACAAAATGACTGTTGGTACTTTATTATTGGCTACAAGATTGTATCTTTGTGCGACTCAATAGTTCAGGAGATAAGACGTCATAACCATTTAGCACAAGGCCAGACGCTGCTTGGTATACGCATGGACCCACAGCCGTAAATAAATAACTGAGCAACGCTGGGTTTCTATGCTAATGTGCCTATAAAGATACCAGAGCCATCAAGATAAAGTGAAAAATAAAAATATACCCTCTGCTTTATATAGTTTAGGTTCGCAACAACACACGGTCACATTTTTCTTTTTCTGTTTATCCGGCTCTTTTGAATATTTATAGCTTTCATATTTAGTTTGCAGCCTTGTGTTTTCTGGGTTTTTATGTCTAATGATGACTAATTAGAACCACAAGCTGTGAAAAGTCGTAAGTCAACCAAATGCAAACAAGACATTTCCGAATACCATAGAGCATTTCAAATAGATCACATGCTTCATCTTGACAATTTTAAATTTCATTACAGTAGTATTGAAAGCTTGAAATAATTTATTTCACAACCTAAAACCGTCATATGTAACTTGCTGTCGTGGATGAATTGCACAGGGTTGTTTGACGCTCCAAAAAGAAATGCACAGAACGCTATACAGATAAGAAATGCATCGAAAGTGAATGGAGAGATAGTAGGTATTGTGGACCCACCTAACAAAAATTTTGTGTTTCATCTCCGTCAGTTCTAGCATATTTATTACCAGCTGACTTAGCAATGATCTGATTTTGCCTTACTATATAAAAAGATTTTTTAAAAAAAATCTTAAAGTATATGAAACGGGATGTATGCGACAGTCCAGTAAATAAGTTCACAATTTAAACGTAACAACAAGTTTAAGAAAGGGGGGTCAGTAAATACAAAAAAATTTAGAACATCTCTACCGAATAAAAGAGAGCAGGTTAACAAAACTAATAGTCCTGTAGTCCTGAAGAAAGAGGTCAACGATAATCTGCTCCATAAAAATAAAAAGAATAGAAAAAAACATTAAATTATCAGAAACTACAGATAGGAACACTCTTAAGTACAGAAGCATCCCGAGTTCAACGTAAAAAAGGAAAAAGAACATAGGCATGAGAAATTAATGGCAACATGGAGAAGAAGACTATGGAGTACTGAAAAACGGAAACAAGGAAAATATTGAGTCTTATTCCTTACAGAATCATGTTTATATTCTTAGATGACTGGATTCAAGCATGTCGTATAATCATGTTCACATCAACACGCTGGGCTGTGGTCTCAGAGTGAGCGTGGGCCATATACGAGTAGTGTAATGCAGGTTCCTGAAAGAGCTATGTGTCACGTGTTCATATAAATGCCTAAACGTCAAAAAATACAAACATAGTCGCGGCAGGAAAAAAAAACTTTAAAAAGCAAAATATAAAAATTTGTTATATCAAATGAAGAAATGCCATTAACAACGCTATTCGTTCCAGTTCTCCGGAATAAATGTGGATTCGTATTTCTAGATATACCGATTTGGCACAGATTTTTAGTTATCAAGACACATTCATTACATTACAGGTCCACAATTCGTGTGATTCTATTTCAATTACCGTATCACTATTGATTCCACCCATTTTATTTCAGTGAGTTTCATTTACTTAATCAGGCGCTTCGATTTTTGTTCATACAAGTGATTTAGATGTAAAGTTTCGTGCACAAAAAAGCACGAAATGTGAGAGCTTTTCATAGATGACTTGTAGCTGGTTTATTTTTTCACTGAGTATAAAATTGTAGAAACTAAAAGGGTGAGGTACAGGGAGCGTCAGATTGTCTAGTCGAATTTAATCTGGCGATTCTGAGGGAATTATATTAGGAAATAAGAGGCTAAAAATAACAGCTGAGTTTTGCTATTTAGTCAGAAAAATAACTGACGACTGGAAATATTGAGCATAAACATTTCTGAACAAGATAATTCTTTCAACACTGAATACATCTATAAATCCTAGAAAGGCTTTTCTGAACGTATTTGGCTCGAGCTCAGCCTTGTACGGGAGTGAAACGTGGACAGTAAACAGCCTATGCGAGAACAGAATAATAGAATGCTGAAAATTAGACTGGTAGATCGAATAACAAATGAGGAGGTACTGAAAGATATTGGGGGAAAAGGAAATTGTGGTACAGCTTGACTAATTAAAGGGATGGGATGATACACAGATGTAAGGTATCAAGTCGTTCTCAGTTTGGTAATGGAAGTGTGGAGGGTAAAAATAGTAGAGGGAGGCCATGACTGAAATGGATGCAGGTAGCTCTAGTCTCGAACAGGATAGACTAAGGTGAGAGTTGGATCGATCGAGTCTGTGGCCTCACGACCACAACAACCATAGTAGTGTTCGAACAGTCAGCACGGTTTATTCTAGTGTTTCACATTAACTAAATTTACCTAACGTACTTACGTTTCTTGATACGTTGGAAAAATCGTAATTGACATTGGATGTAAGTTGGTTAGGAACTGCATTAAACATGCACTACTGGCCATTGAAATTGCTACACCAAGAAGAAATGCAGATAATAAACGGGTATTCATTGGACAAATATATTATACTATAATTGACATTTGATTACAGTTTCACGCAATTTGGGTCCATAGATCCTGAAAAATCAGTACCCAGAACAACCACTTCTGGCCGTAATAACGGCCTTGATACGCCCGGGCATTGAGTCAGAGCTTGGATCGCGTGTACAGGTACAGGTGCCCATGCAGCTTCAACACGATACCACAGTTCATCAAGAGTACTGACTGGCGTATTGTGACGAGCCAGTTGCTCGACCACCATTGACCAGACGTTTTTCAATTGGTGAGAGATATGGAGAATGTGCAGAACAGGGCAGCAGTCGAACATTTTCTGTGTCCAGAAAGGCCCGTACAGGACCTGCAACATGCTGTCGTGCATTATTCTGTTGAAATGTAGGATTTCGCAGGGATCGAATGAAGGGGAGAGCCACGGGTCGTAACAGATCTGAGATGTAACGTCCACTGTTCAAAGTGTCGTCAATGCGAACAAGAGGTGATCGAGACGTGTACACAATGGCACCCCATACCATCACGCCGGGTGATACGCCAGTATGACGATGATGAATACACGCTTCCAATGTACGTTCACCGCAATGTCGCCAAACACGGAAGCGACCATCATGATGCTGTAAACAGAACCTGGATTCATCCGAAAAATGACGTTTTGCCATTCGTGCACCCTGGTTCGTCGTTGAGTACACATTCTCAGGAGCTCCTGCCTGTGATGCAGCGTCAAGGGTAACCTCAACCATGGTCTCCGAGCTGATAGTCCATGCTGCTGCAAACGTCGTCGAAATGTTCGTGCAGGTGGTTGTTGTCTTGCAAACGTCCCCATCTGTTGACTCAGGAATCGAGACGTGGCTGCACGATCCGTTACATCCATGCGGATAAGATGCCTGTCATCTCGACTGCTAGTGATAAGAGGCCTTTGGGATCCAGCACGGCGTTCCATATTACCATCCTGAACACACCGATTCCATATTCTGCTAACAGTCATTGGATCTCGACCAACGCGAGCAGCAATGTCGCGATACGATAAACCACAATCACGGTAGACTACAATCCGATCTTTATCAAAGTCGGAAACGTGATGGTACGCATTTCTCCTCCTTACACGAGCCGTCACAACAAAGTTTCACCACACAACGTTGGTCAACTGCTGTTTGTGTATGAGAAATCGGTTGGAAAGTTTCCTCATGTCAGCCCGTTGTAAGTGTCGCCACCGGCGCCGACCTTGTGTGAATGCTCTGAAAAGCTACTCGTTTGCATATCACAGCATCTTCTTCCTGTCGGTTAAATTTCGCGTCTGCAGCACGTCATCTTCGTGATGTAGCAATTTTAATGGCCAGTAGTGTAGATATCCTTCAACGTGTCACATATATTAATAATTAATGTATGATACTCTTTCATCGTGTGCACTAGACGTGGAAATACTTTCATATGAGTTATGTAAAGAAATCGAACAACTGTGAATGAGACTCGCACTGTGTGGGTTCTGTACAAACTTTACAGTGTATATGGATAGTTCATTTGTATTATAGGTTCTGATGAGTGAGTTTCCAAGTATCTAAGTATATGGCATAAAACGGCCACATCTTTTCATTCCATTGACTTACAAATATTAACACCACTATAGGACTGTAGACTGTAATAACTGACACTAACTTCAGCTTCTCCGTCTACCGCTCCTGAGGAAAACGGCAACAGTACGATCCTACAAGCGTTCTGTTTTTACCGATTGAGGAACGGAATACTAAAACAGCAAACAGTAAAGGTGAAATGAGGAGTGACTCACCAATGCAGATACGTGGCCCTTCACCAAAGGGTAGATAGCTGTAGGGATGCCTGGATGCCTTCTGCTCCTCAGAGAAGTGCTCCGGGTCGAATTTCTCGGGGTTTCGGAAGAATTTCCTGTCATAATGGAGCCCCATGACTGGAATGAGCACCTTAGTTCCTTTCTCCAAGACACAGTCGTATCCTGGAAGCTTGTAGTCCTGCACCACCTCGCGATTTAAAACTGGAGCGGGAGGATACATACGAAGGGTTTCTGAAAGAAAAAAGGGAACGGATGTCAACGGAGGTGTTTTAATAAATATTCCACACTGGTCCTCAATGTGGAGTTTTTTTCTCCCTTAGCGATTGTAGTTCAGTTGTTGTCTGAAAATAAGTCAAAGAAAATGTACAAGCGTGGTAAATAGAGAAAGAGAAGATGTGTTAATCATTAAGTCCTACACCGTTTGGTCAATTAACTGTTTTTTTGAAGGCCTTTGCCAACTACTAAGTATTTTACGAAACGCGCTACAGGCGGGTATCGATATGTGCTGTTTTGCCACTGTCGGTTTGTTAATAACGATCACCCCACATAAAAATACATTTATTATTTATGTACCATGTCATGGTCTTTTACGGCCTGCTTTCTGGTGTAACTGTTATTTTAATCATTAAGTGTAGCAAAGTATGTATTAGGAGTGGACAGTATGAGCAGTGCATCGTCCGAATTATTCTTCGCAGGACTGAAAGACACTGAACATCATTGTGCAGGTTTTCATGTCCACGTCACACGCTGATTAGGAGCGAAAAGAGAGAGTACCATGCAGAACAATTAATAAAATACGTGAAGGCGATGTAATTTTAATTCTTTTAGGTGCCTGTATTGCTGTTAGATTGAAGGGAGTGGAAGGTAGGGTTGCTACAAAGTGGGATACTCATTAACAGCGGTCGGCGTATATTCAAGTGAAAACACTTAAACTTGGGGGAGGAAGTATAAGTTTCCAGAATCTTTTATATTCTTTCTGTATCAACCGTATCCATTTGTGCAAGAATGCAATTATAAAACTAAATTGTTAGTCAAAACACTAACATAAACTTGACTAATCCAGTCATACACAGTAACAATTCACTGCTCCTGGACCATTGACAATAACTTCAAATAAAAATTCATCATAAATCTTATAGGAATTGTAACAAATAACTGATATCCAAAATGATGCATAACTATTGCTTTTTGTGGTCTGAGGTTTGGTGTATGGGTGATGCCCAAAATCCATTAATAAATTTGAAAATACGGTTTAAGATGTAGATACAGCATTCTGTGGCTGATAACAATGAGCCTGTCGCTATGGCCGAGGCGCTTCAGCCTGGAACCGCGCGATCGCTACGGTCGCAGGTTCGAATCCTGCCTCGGGCATGCATGTCTGTGATATCCTTAGGTTAGTTAGGTTTAAGTAGTTCTAAGTTCTAGGGCACTGATGACTTCAGATGTTAATTCCCATTGTGCTCAGAGCCATCTGAACAATCTGATAAGAATGAGTGCGGAGGGTTCTTAGTGCAAAGCAGTTAACAATGTAAAGTGTTGAAGAAATGAACAAATAAGGAAGGTATTAAATACTCTCTCTCTTTCTGCTGAATAAATTAGGAAAAAAGTACGGCATTAAATATCTCTCTCTCTCTCTCTCTCTCTCTCTCTCCCTTTCTCTCTCTCTCTCTCTTCTCTCTCTTTCTCTCTTTCTCTTTCTCTCTCTCTCTCTTGTGTGTGTGTGTGTGTGTGTGTGTGTGTGTGTGTGTGTGTGCGCACGCGCGCACGTGTACGTAGGACATAGGATGTAGGTTGTACCTGGTTGCAGAGTAGAAGTGCGGTACGTTGTTGGAGCACTTTCGAGTCTTCTGCGTCCAGACAGCCGTGCAACAGAAGGTAAATGTATTCAATTACTCTGTTTTTAAATGAAAGCATTCACTTGTAATGTGGTGACTCTTTTTCTGAAATTACAAAAATTTATTCGCAAAAATCTTTTCCCAAAAATGTGCCTAGGAACAAAAATATCGAACTGTTCCAACTGGGAAAATCTTGTCAGTATTGTATTTAACAGTATATTTGTTACATTGTTACTCTACTACACATCAACAGTCATTAAGAGAAATGAGACTAAGGGGAAACATTATCAAAAACCAGTTTAAAGTTAGAAACATTTTGAAATAGGAACTATTGAAAAGAGATGTGAATTTCTATCTCCAAGGGAGGTAAAGTTGTTAAGACGGCAAAGAAACTCTGTTCACTCGCAGATATTACATGTTCCGTGGTAGAAGACCTTGTCTCCGTTGTTAGGTACAACATTGTGCACGGCCAATGGAGTATGGCTTAATAATCCACATACGTAGGAGTTTGCTCATCACGAAATTGTATAACTGCAGAACTAACAAAATCATACAAATAGCGTTCATATATTATAAGGCACTTACTTGTGTAGAACTAAAAATTCTTACAAATGCTGCACAAAAACTAAACCTCTAATCTCACAATAACGAAACGAGCAGAAAATGCCAGAAACTGTTAATGGCTGTCTTTGGTAGGGACTGTTAATTCCATTCGTGCTTTTGCTTGATGTAATGGTTTTATTTCACTTGCAAAGTGCGTGAATTTTGCTTGCAGTGATCATACGATGACGTTCAAATGTGTGTGATTAAAAAATGTTTCAAATGGCTATGAGCACTATGGGACTTAACATCTGAGGTCATTAGTCCCCTAGAACTTAGAACTACTTAAGCCTAACCAACCTAAGAACATCACAGACATGCCCGAGGCAGGATTCGAACCTGCCACCGTAGCAGTCGAGCGGTTCCGGACTGAAGCGCCTAGAGCCGCTCGGCCACAGCGGCCGGCAAATGTGTATGAATTCCTACGAGACCAAAGTGCTTAGGTCATCGGCACTGTTGTTCGAGGTTATTCACGGGTCGTAGTAAAACAACTAGCTACACAACTGCATGTGTCTGTTGATAGTGCTGACACACTCGTTCAGCAGTTGGGTACTCATGGATGTGTGCCGGCAGGGTTCTTCGCCGTCTAAGAGAAGACCATAAAGATTAACGAAGGACCTTCTGTGGGACTGCTGGCACATTACATGGCTGATCGTGACAATTTTTTTGAACACCGTCACAGGCGATGAAACATGGGTTCATCTCTTCGGCCCGGAAACAAATCGGCAGTGCATGGAGTGGCGCCAAGTTAAAGCCACACCCTCAGCCGGTCAATTCATGGTGACTGTCTTCTGGGACTATGAAGGGGTTATTCTGTTTGATGTCCTCCTTCATGGTCAACGTTCAACTCTGAAGTGTATTGTACCACCCTCAGGAAACTGTAGAACTGACGTCAGAGTTTTTGTCGCCACAAAAATGCAAACGAACTTCTCCTTCTCCATGACAACCATGACAGCTCAAGGCCTCACACACGTCTGTGCATCTAAATGGAGAACCAATCTTCACTGGATTGTTTTCCTTTATCCACCCTACAGCCAGCACCTCGCATCTTCTGATTTCCATTAGCCTGGCCGAATGGAGGATGCACTCCGAAGGAAGTACTACATGGACGACGGGGAGGATATTGACGTGGCAAGACTTTGGTTACAACGTCAGCCAGTAAGAGTGGTACCATGCGAGCATACAGGCCCTCCCAGTATGGCGGTGTAAGGCCATCGCATTAAACGGAGAGTACGTTGAAAAATAGGATTGTGTTGTACTGTATGTTAACTGGGTGCCTAGAAACGACGGTGACGCTCCGTCCCCGCCGCAGCCGCAGTGGTCAACAATCCCACGACGAGTACTGCGGTCCACTTCACCCCTCCGCCGCCCCACATCGAGCCCAGGGCTATTGTGCGGTTCGGCCCCCGGTGGACTCCGCCCCCCCCCCCCCCCCCCCCCGGGAACGTCTCACACCCAGCAAGTGTAAACTCTATGTTTGTGTGGTAGAGTAACAGTGGTGTAAGCGTACACGGAAGACTTGTTTGCCCACATAGTGTAGCTGAGGCGGAATAAGGGGAACCAGGCCGTATTGGCCGTGGCAGATGGAAAACCGCCTAAAAACCATCCACAGACTGGCCGGCTCGCCGGACTTCGACACAAGTCCGCCGGGCGGATTCGTGCCGGGGTCTAGGCGCTCCTTCCCGTCCGGAAAGCCGTGCGTTAGACCGCACGGCTAACCGGGCGGGCTAAAAATAGGAATAGTAGCCAAACGAGTGAGCAATAACAAAGTGTATAGGAATCCTGAATAAAACCAAACTGCTTTCTGAAAAAAAATGCTTTGCATTACTTATTCAACAGCCCTTGTACATCAGTGATTGGCCTATATTGTAAATATATGACCATAAATATTCAGAGAAATAGTGTTGTGTATGGATGTCAGTGAGTGATCATTTTGTAGGAGTGAACTGTGTCATAATACGTGAACAAGGAGTATATGCAGCAAGTTATGTAATTATGTCATTTGTTTGGAATGATGTTCACAAGGATAGACATAATGTTTTAACTATCATCCCAAAGATTTGAAATTAGGTAATTAATTTCTTGTTTCTTTGCGTCTGCATGTATCAGTACAGGTACACACTGAAATTCCCAGCCTACAACAGAAGACCACTAGCGGAGCCGAAAAAAAAATGACGCAGCCACTGTCAAACAGAGATGGGCTGCATCACTGGTTTGGCCCCAACAGCTGATTCCTACCACATTACGACGTGGCGGTTTCACTGTGTACCTGCAGAGATATACCTGCATACAAAAATAAACAAAAAAATTCCGTAGTTTAATTTTTTCGATGTGATAATTGTAACTTTTTTGTACCACTTGTAATAATTAAGATCTTCTCCGCTAACGTCCATTAATGGGTTCATAATCCTACTTTAATTATTATAATGTATGATCAAAGTAATGAAAAACATACAACGTACCGTTCACCACCTTTTCCAAATACGGCATCTGGGTCATTATAATGTCATACGTCACATCACCGTTGTTCTTCTTCAGTACGTCGTCAATTTCTTCTTGCACCTTCTTCTGGATATCCCGATGTCTAGCGAGCTCATACAGGCAGAAGCTTACGGTGGTGGAGGATGTTTCGAACCCAGCGAGGAAGAACACCCACGCCTGTGCTGCCACCTCCTTGGTCGTCAGCGTCTTACTTTTCT
Organism: Schistocerca serialis cubense; assembly: GCF_023864345.2. Taxonomy (NCBI): domain Eukaryota; kingdom Metazoa; phylum Arthropoda; class Insecta; order Orthoptera; family Acrididae; genus Schistocerca; species Schistocerca serialis. The sequence goes on from NC_064643.1 coordinate 443,634,109, forward strand.
CTGCCAGGGACAAAATATGTTCGTAAACAGACTGTTACTTATACCATCAAACAAATCAGCTTAAAGATACGAACCACTATCTCACATTGAATCGTTAGAAGCAGCTTCTTCCTGAAAATTGCTTTCGAAATGTTCTTACATTATAACAAACTGTAATAGCAACAATAATGGTTGCAGAAAACATACCTCTCACCCATATTACCTCTAAGTTCGTAATATTTAGAAAATATTTCGTAGTCTTAAATATGGTACATAATAATTTTTACACGATGTTTGAAGCAGTTAGTCCCATACTCTTAGGAGGCAGTGTTGGTGAAACTAAAACTAGGTGGTATAAATGTAAGTCCGTAAAGAAATATTGCTGTGTTAAGATATGGGCTATTTTACTTGTTTCAGACACGACGCTCATTGCTTATTTCTTACGGCTGACAGTCTCTGTACTTCTCCCACTAATTCTAATGTCAGTTACAACCAATTTCTGACAATGACCGAGTGCTGAAGCGGAATACTGAAGACGTGCAATTCGTAGATTGCACTGTATTTACATATATGTTGAGTTTCACATCGAATTATTTAATGAATTAACATAATAATTACTTATGGTCAGGTTGAAATACTCGATCGATCATGGAATCAAATATCGGAATGGTGCGAAAAGTGGCAGTTGACCTTAAACAACGAAAAGTGTGAGGTCATCCACATGATAACTAAAAGGAACGCGTTAAACATCGGTTACACGATAAAGCAGTCTAATCTAAAAGCCGTAAATTGAACTAAATACCTAGGTATTAAAATGAAGAACAATTTAAATTTGAAGGAACACACAGAAAATGTTGTGGGGAAGGCTAACCAAAGACTGCGTTTTATTGGCAGGACACGTAGAAAATGTAACAGACCTACTAAGGAGACTGCCTACACTACGCTCGTCCGTCTTCTTTCAGAATACTGTTGCGCGGTGTGTGATTCTTACCAGATAGGACTGACTGAGTACATCGAAAAAGTTCAAAGAAACGCAGCACGTTTTGTATTATCGCGAAATAAGGGAGAGAGTGTCACAGAATTGATACAGGATTATGGGATGGACATCATTAAAAGAAAGGCGTTTTTCGTTGCGACGGAATCTTCTCACGAAATTCCAATCACCAACATTCTCCTCCGAATGCGAAAATATTTTGTTGACATCGACTTACATAGGGAGGAACGATCACCACAATAAAATATGGGAAATCAGAGCTCCTACGGAAGGGTATAGGTGTTCATTCTTCCCGTGCGCTACACGAGACTGGAATAATAGAGAATTGTGAAGGTGGTTCGATGAACCCTCTACCAGGTACCTAAGTGTGATTTGCAGACTATCCATGCAGATGTAGATGTAGATGATTTAGTATATGTGTTTTAGTATGTAGCATGAGTGACTAGATTCACGAGGCTACACGTTTTAGCAGAGTAATTATCAAGCGCTGTTTGCCAATAATTTTTGGACGTCCAATTACTCATGCTATCGGAGAACGTTTCCCTTGTAGAAGACAACGTATGGGAGACCCCCCCCCCCCCCCAATTTTTCTTTACCTCGTAGGACAGTATGTTAAAGAAATATTTATTTTGCGGAGGTTCAGTAACAAGGCCGTCTCATTCACATGACTTTAATCACTGATATTAATAATTTCATTTCATCTTCCATTTCATATCTGATGTAACGCGAGCCAATCAGCAATGAAAACAGCTTAGAAGAGCTTATCTGCTATGCATGTGACAAAATCTGACGGCAATCAGAAGTTTTCTCATGTTGTTGTTGTTGTTGTGGTCTTCAGTCCTGAGACTGGTTTGATGCAGCTCTCCATGCTACTCTATCCTGTGCAAGCTTTTTCATCTCCCAGTACCTACTGCAACCTACATCCTTCTGAATCTGCTCAGTGTATTCATCTCTTGGTCTCCCTCTACGATTTTTACCCTCCACGCTGCCCTCCAATACTAAATTGGTGATCCCTTGATGCCTCAGAACGTGTCCTACCAACCGATCCCTTCTTCTGGTCAAGTTGTGCCACAAACTTCTCTTCTTCCCAATCCTATTCAATACTTCCTCATTAGTTATGTGATCTACCCATCTAATCTTCAGCATTCTTCTGTAGCACCACATTTCGAAAGCTTCTATTCTCTTCTTGTCCAAACTATTTATCGTCCATGTTTCACTTCCATACATGGCTACACTCCATACGAATACTTTCAGAAATGACTTCCTGACACTTAAATCAATACTGGATGTTAACAAATTTCTCTTCTTCAGAAACGCTTTCCTTGCCATTGCCAGCCTACATTTTATATCCTCTCTACTTCGACCATCATCAGTTATTTTGCTCCCCAAATAGCAAAACTCCTTTACTACTTTAAGTGTCTCATTTCCTAATCTAATTCCCTCAGCATCACCTTACTTAATTAGACTACATTCCATTATCCTTGTTTTGCTTTTGTTGATGTTCATCTTATATCCTCCTTTCAAGACACTGTCCATTCCATTCAACTGCTCCTCCAAGTCCTTTGCTGTCTCTGACAGAATTACAATGTCATCGGCGAACCTCAAAGTTTTTATTTCTTCTCCATGAATTTTAATACCTACTCCGAATTTTTCTTTTGTTTCCTTTACTGCTTGCACAATATACAGATTGAACAACATCGGGGATAGGCTACAACCCTGTCTTACTCCCTTCCCAACCACTGCTTCCCTTTCATGTCCCTCGACTCTTATAACTGCCATCTGGTTTCTGTATAAATTGTAAATAGCCTTTCGCTCCCTGTATTTTACCCCTGCCACCTTTAGAATTTGAAAGAGAGTATTCCAGTCAACATTGTCAAAAGCCTTCTCTAAGTCCACAAATGCCAGAAACGTAGGCTTGACTTTCCTCAATCTTTCTTCTAAGATAAGTCGTAAGGTCAGTATTGCCTCACGTGTTCCAGTGTTTCTACGGAATCCAAACTGATCTTCCCCGAGGTTGGCTTCTACTAGTTTTTCCATTCGTCTGTAAAGAATTTGTGTTAGTATTTTGCAGCTGTGACTTATTAAACTGATAGTTAGGTAATTTTCACATCTGTCAACACCTGCTTTCTTTGGGATTGGAATTATTATATTCTTCTTGAAGTCTGAGGGTATTTCGCCTGTTTCATACATCTTGCTCACCAGATGGTAGAGTTTTGTCAGGAGTGGCTCTCCCAAGGCTATCAGTAGTTCCAATGGAATACTGTCTACTCCGGGGGCCTTGTTTCGACTCAGGTCTTTCAGTGCTCTGTCAAACTCTTCACGCAGTATCGTATCTCCCATTTCATCTTCATCTACATCCTCTTCCATTTCCATAATATTGTCCTCAAGTACATCGCCCTTGTATAGACCCTCTATATACTCCTTCCACCTTTCTGCTTTCCCTTCTTTGCTTAGAACTGGGTTTCCATCTGAGCTCTTGATATTCATACAAGTCGTTCTCTTATCTCCAAAGGTCTCTTTAATTTTCCTGCAGGCGGTATCTATCTTACCCCTAGTGAGATAGGCCTCTACATCCTTACATTTGTCCTCTAGCCATGCCTGCTTAGCCATTTTGCACTTCCTGTCGATCTAATTTTTGAGACGTTTGTATTCCTTTTTGCCTGTTTCACTTACTGCATTTTTATATTTTCTCCTTTCATCAATTAAATTCAATATTTCTTCTGTTACCCAAGGATTTCTACTAGCCCTCGTCTTTTTACCTACTTGATCCTCTGCTGCCTTCACTACTTCATCCCTCAAAGCTACCCATTCTTCTTCTACTGTATTTATTTCCCCAATTCTTGTCAATTGCTCCCTTATGCTCCCTGAATCTCTGTACAACCTCTGGTTCTTTTAGTTTATCCAGGTCCCATCTCCTTAAATTCCCACCTTTTTGCAGTTTCTTCAGTTTTAATCTACAGGTCATAACCAATAGATTGTGGTCAGAGTCCACATCTGCCCCTGGAAATGTCTTACAATTTAAAACCTGGTTCCTAAATCTCTGTCTTACCATTATATAATCAATCTGATACCTTTTAGTATCTCCAGGGTTCTTCCATGTATACAACCTTCTTTCATGATTCTTAAACCAAGTGTTAGTTATGATTATGTTGTGCTCTGTGCAAAATTCTACAAGGCGGCTTCCTCTTTCATTTCTGTCCCCCAATCCATATTCACCTACTATGTTTCCTTCTCTCCCTTTTCCTACACTCGAATTCCAGTCACCCATGACTATTAAATTTTCGTCTCCCTTCACAATCTGAATAATTTCTTTTATTTCATCATACATTTCTTCAATTTCTTCGTCATCTGCAGAGCTAGTTGGCATATAAACTTGTACTACTGTAGTAGGTGTGGGCTTCGTATCAATCTTGGCCACAATAATGCGTTCACTATGCTGTTTGTAGTAGCTTACCCGCATTCCTATTTTGCTATTCATTATTAAACCTACTCCTGCATTACCCCTATTTGATTTTGTGCTTATAACCCTGTAGTCACCTGACCAAAAGTCTTGTTCCTCCTGCCACCGAACTTCACTAATTCCCACTATATCTAACTTCAACCTATCCATTTCCCTTTTTAAATTTTCTAACCTACCTGCCCGATTAAGGGATCTGACATTCCACGCTCCGATCCGTAGAACGCCAGTTTTCTTTCTCCTGATAACGACATCCTCTTGAGTAGTCCCCGCCCGGAGATCCGAATGGGGGACTATTTTACCTCCGGAATATTTTACCCAAGAGGACGCCATCATCATGTAATCATACAGTAAAGCTGCATGCCCTCGGGAAAAATTACGGCTGTAGTTTCCCCTTGCTTTCAGCCGTTCGCAGTACCAGCACAGCGAGGCTGTTTTGGTTATTGTTACAAGGCCAGATCAGTAAATCATCCAGACTGTTGCCCTTGCAACTACTGAAAAGGCTGCTGCCCCTCTTCAGGAACCACACGTTTGTCTGGCCTCTCAACAGATACCCCTCCGTTGTGGTTGCACCTACGGTACGGCTATCTGTATCGCTGAGGCACGCAAGCCTCCCCACCAACGGCAAGGTCCATGGTTCATGGGGGGGAGTTTTCTCATAAATACTCGAATCTTTGGGTAAGTGAGCTGAAAGGTGCCTAAGAATAACTGGTAAACATGTAGAGGGTAAGTTTAAAATCGGGTGATTGTACAATATACTCAACATGCAGGGTTCACTGCTTCCATTCTCACACGGCATTACTCCACGACCTCTGATCTCTATTTGCATGAAGTGTTTGGATTACTTTTTGGAAATATCATTGTATACTGCAGTAGACACCAGCTATTTACCTAAATCTTCAAGGTATCCCGTCACATGTTGTCTTTTAACATCGATACAACTGGATGGGTGCTAGTAATGGCAGAAATATCAATTACTGTTAATCAGAACAACACGATGGGAGTTCGTAGCACTAATTTCCTTATCACCACAGTGCCAATATCCTGCGTTGTATCTCAAAAACTCCCCACAATATGGCATGGAATGAGAGCAAGAGACACTATCGATGGCGAAACCAAAAGAACTAAAGTGGTGTAGTGATAAATATTTTTCCAGGCACAACATCTTTAGATCATTAGTGAATTAAGACGCCAGTTATTCATCACTGGAATTGAACCGCTCACACAGCTGCTGTCAATGAAGAAAGATTCTGTTAGGAGATTAAGAAAGGGAATTTTTTGTCCTACTACATATTCCTACTGACACCTATAGAGATGATGGAGCTGATAACATGAAAGCAATTTATTGGTATTAATATCATTCTTAAAGAATGAGTTATCGTTGTACGATTAGATTCTAGATACAAATATTCACCAAATTGTTATTACGACTGAGAGAGTGATACATGAATAATTTGTTTGACAACGTCTAATGTTGTACAGCTAACCATTAAGGACGTACAATAAAACTGCAGTAAGCAATGATGTCTTAGTAATCAACAACATTAAATCTCACGTCACCTCATTGAATGATATCTGTGTTGTCTGTAATATGAATGAAACCACAGTAAGAGTACGGTATATTGATACAGAAATGTTTTAAGCTGACACTGATAAATGTAAGATTTCTGTAGGTACCAGGATAAGGAACTACTGTGATTTCAGAGGAGCCAAATTACGGACAAAGGTGGCACCTAAAGGCTGAATCAGAAGGTTTACTGCATGCGTAAACAGGCTTTACAAGCCACGTGAAGGCAACCTGCCTAGGAATGAGACCCTAAAATGAACACCTCTGATCCTCCAGGTTGGGGATCCTGCATTGGGATGGTACCTAATCTACTTAAAGCATTAAAACACTCGTAAGTTTCATAGAAAAAAGCCAGACGAACCCGATAGACGCAACCAAGGATAGGAAAAAAGCAAACGACTTGGCAGAGCGGATACATTGAAGACTGCTGCATGGAATGTAAGTAATTTCAACGTGAACGAGCTTGGTTTGTAAAGAAAGTAAAAACAAAGAAACATAAATATGGCAATGATTAGTGAAACTAAGAAAAAATATAAAGGTCACCAAAGATGGCTTGAGTACATACTGATGTGTAGTGGCATAGAACACCAAAACAGGGTAAGTGCTGGAATTGAACTATTAAATGACAAGAAGTCGTAAAAGACCCTCACATTCTCGAGATATGTAAATGAGAAAATAATTATTGCTGGACATTAAGACTTAAAAAGGTTATCTCACCCTGACTGGACTATATGCACCATATGAAGGATGGGTAGACTATACTGAGTAGTTCTGTCATACACTGCAGGAGGATATAGACGAAAAGAATGAAGAAGATTGTATAACTCTGACAAGAGATTTAAATGCGAGGAATATGGAAATAGAAAATGTGGTAGGAAAACATGGAGAAGCACACCTTAACAAAAATGGAATAAAATTTAGAGCATACAATAGTTATAACAAACTAAAAATCACAAACAAATTGTTCCAAAAAAAAGAAATATACAGATATATTTGGAGCGCCATAGAACTGAGATCAGTAATATACTATGTATTAGTCAGTGAAAAAATGAAGGGAATGTTATAAGATACATGAGTCTACAGGGGAAGCGACAATTTAAAGATCATTTTCTACTCGTTAGTAAAATGATTATGTGGCCAATGTGGAAGAGAAGCAGTATAAAGGAGACGGGATTTTAGTAAAAGAGATTTTATCAAAGATGACTGACTAAGTATATGTTAGAAATATCAACAACAGAAGACACAGGAATAGCATGGAACAACGTCAGACAATATCTTATAAGAACGATATGGAATACAGAAAGAGACATTAAGAGAGAAAGAAAATCCTTTTTGAATTTGATATAAAATGACTCAGAAGAATCAAGAGAAAATTACAAATAACAACGAAAGAAACCAAAAGCGGTTATAAGGATTGCTGGAATAGGTTGGTCACCCAAACAGAAAATGATGTGCAAGAGTGTACAGACTTCTGTTATAAATAGTTGTTGAGAAACCTGAATAAGATGGAGAGAGATACTGTGAAGACAGTTGTAACAGAAAGTCAGGGTTCGGTGAAAAATCATAAAAATCTTTGGTACAATAATAATCAGTTGATGGAAGAAGAGGAGATGATTGAAACAAATAGCTTGATCCAATTCCAGAAATACTACTGCAATATCGATTTATACACTTGATAAATATGCGCTGGCTTGGAATCAGAATACTGGAGCAGTGGAGGAGAACAAATCTAGTATCAGTCTTCAAGACAGGACTTACATCCAGCATAAAAGTTATAGAGGAAAATAACTAGCTTGAACACAGGATACAAAATATACGCTAAGATACTTAATGCTCATTTGCAATCCATAGCAGAGACCAAGTTATCTGAAGTTCAGTATTGGTTGAGAACAGAGAGATCTTCCTAAAGTAATGTACACACAACAAAACAATAATGCAGAAGTGTAGAGAATGTAAGCTTCTGATATATACATCACAATCATCGATTTTAAAAAGGTGTTTGACATGGTAGACAGGAATATACTATGGGAAATTTTACAAATACATGGGCGCTGTGAACATCTAACATCAGCAATAAAGAGTCTGTATTTGAACGTACAGATAGTTCTGTAGGAAGGAAGAGAGCCTCAGATATTAATTATAAATTAAAGTCAGATATAACTATACCCTTTCTCTGATATTTGTAACACTATTGTCGATTTCATCTTATTTATCTCATATAACATCTTTGTCTGCTCACGTTTAATTTAATCTCTGTAGCACCATATTCTTTGATGTAACACCTATGAAACTGTCTTGTTAATAATTTATGTTACTGTAGATAATGCATATATGTAATTTCGGAAGCAATGCTCTTCAAAAGTTCTGAAATATTAAAATTATTCTTGTGGAACTGCTTCGTGCATAGGGAAAGTTTCTTTGTAATCATATAAAACCTGGAGGTAAGTCCCTCTGCCAAGAAACTGGCTTGGCAGGAACGGAAAAGGTGGATTTCGCAAGACTCCTTTCTGTTGCAAGTCAGTTGGTGGTTAGCCAGCAAACTGTTTACACGTTTTGTGCTGAATGAGGCAAAAGGAGCAATAAGAGTAATAAATATTGCTTCGGATGTGGAAGACTTTTGGCTTTTTTTTCACGTCATACATTGATTAGCTCTGAACTACAAATATCCGGCACTAAGAAGAGAAATTTCAGAGCTTGTTATACGAAAGGAGCTGTTACGACTTTTCTGCCTTTTTTAGTTGCCACAAAAGATCGCCACAGCCATCGCCTTCGTCTCAAATAATCATATGAACGCTGTAAAATTGAATTGATCAGTTATTTAGTTTCTTACTAAAATAATAACAGTGTTTGGTTCGAACTTCATGTTGAGACCTATATTTTAAACTTAAGTCATTTACCTAGGCAGGGTCATTTACCAAGTGTCGCAAAGTGTTTCCAACTATCCTACTTAACTTAACTGAAAAGTAATTGCTTTAATGAATAGCGTTTGATAACTTTTGTTGAGCAGGAGATTTCTTTAACATTCAGTGATTCTTTTTTCTGAAGTACTCTAGGTGATTTTTATGGGACAATAGGTGAAGCTATACCGAAATATAATTACAAATGGAAGATCAAAAGTATTTTGTTTAGATGTCATTGTTAGTGCAGTATTAAAGGTATTTGCATAAAACTGTGATTCTTCATAGTAGTTACTGACTAATGAATTGGAAGGTCTAGCACATGGAAATTAATGCACAGGTTTGTAATAGTGTTAACATTTTCACGTATCTGTAGTTAAAAGTGTTTTTCATATTGTGGCTTGAAGGAAGTGTTCAGCTTTAGTCTGAGTCCCTGAAAGATCCTCATGTCGAAGTTAGTTGTGCCCCACCACCAGTAATCAATTGCATGTAATGGTCATTAACTTACATGATTTAGAGTATGAACAGTAAGTTTTATTGAGACCCAGTTGTTGCCAAAAGGTTTCATGTTCCTTCGTCTACTTCATATCAAATCACTGTTAAAATGCTTGCTAAGTTGTGCTACTCTTTGATATCCTATTTCAGTACCTAATTTCAGTGTCAAACAAGTCAATCCCTATAGTTAATTTTCTTTATGAACAGTGGAAGTACTTGGCACAAGTATGGCTAATTAGGGTGGCGAACGTTTTCTTTTAAATAATTGGAGTTTACATCATAACTAATAGAACCTTGGTGTGAATGCCGTTTGTTCTGCTACTGCTAGTCTTTCATGAAACAAAAACTGTCCAATACCTTTACATCTCACACAATCACTGTCAAATCAAATTCCTTTCAAAGGCGGAACATTATCCTTGTATTGCCAGTTTAATATAGCCGGTAGTGTTTTACAGTGTGTAATATATATTTATATGGCACCATTCGTTTGTGACAATTTCAGTTCCATCACAATGTGTTGACCCAGGAGAAACCAAACTTGTTAATATGCTGCTATCCGATAACGACCTGCTGCTTATAGACAAAAGAGAAGATGGATTGCAAAGAACATTACGTAAGTTGCACCTGTGGTCAACTCAATACAATCTGAATACTTCCATAAGCAAAATAAACACGATGGCGTTCATAGTAAGAAACCCCTTAAAAGCCCAAGTAATGGATAAATAACCAGCTAATTGAACAAGTCCCTAGCTACTGTGACTAAAATAAGTCGACAACAATAGGAACATGAATATTAAATAAGTTCCATATGATATGTAGCACTATGGGGTGAACATTAAAGAACAATATCCGTAAAGACCTCCAGCTTAAATTCTATAATTTAATGGCTGCCCTAGACTGCTTAAAGGAATGAGTCATGGATAACAGAGAGAAAAAGAGAGAGAGAGAGAGAGAGAGTTAAAAGCAGCGGAAATAAAATTTCTAAGATCTGTAAAAAGATGTTCTAAAGAAGACTGATTTATAAATTAAGAGACCAGAGAAGTGTTGCAAATGTGTAACCTAAATGATAAAATACAGCTACATAACAGTGGAAATATTATTTGGACCATATGAATGACAGAAGACTGCAAAAAATTGCAAGTAGATGTAAGCCAGTCGGAGAAAGAAGCGTGGGAAGCCCAAGGAAAGACGAGAATAAATTATGGCTCAAATGGCTCAAATGGCTCTGAGCACTATGGGACTCAACTGCTGTGGTCATAAGTCCCCTAGAACTTAGAACTACTTAAACCTAACTAAACTAAGGACATCACACACATCCATGCCCGAGGCAGGATTCGAACCTGCGACCGTAGCGGTCGTGCGGTTCCAGACTGTAGCGCCTTTAACCGCTCGGCCACTCCGGCCGGCTAAATTATGTGAAACCAGGATAGGTTACGAAGGGCTAAGCCTTGTTGGGAAGAAGAAAAGAACAAAACGCTCATAAAGGAGACTTACGTTCAGCACTCTTCTGCCCAGTGATTGAGAAGCTGTCATCAACATATCCATTGTTCTTCAACTGAATCATCAACTGCATGAAGTCCTTCCTAATGACGCCTGTCTTCTCTCGGTGTTTGACTGTGTCATCAACGACGCGTGTAAAGTACTCCGTGACGTCCTTTGGTGTGAAAGGTATTGGCAGCAGGTTGCGCAGTTTGGGATTAGAGAATCCCAGAGCCTGAGTCAGGTAAGAACGGACAGATGGCTTGAAGAAGCGCCGTCCCCACTGGCGGAACTCCGCCTCGGGGTTGTGCTGGCTGTCAACGTCGATGCCGAAGGCGCAGGAAGCAATGACGTCGGTGGAGTAGCGGGCAATCAGCTCACGGACTTCCACAACACTGCCCGCAGGTGTGACGTCAGCCAGAACCCGCGCGCAGTCGAGCACTATGCCGAACATGGCGCGCATTTTTCCCGACGTGAACGTGGGCGTCAGCTTCTGTCGCAGAACCTTCCACTTGGTTCCTCCGAGAAAGAAGAGGTGCGCCATCAGGTGATCTGTCTCCTCGTCTACGTAGATGCCCCGATCGGGAAAGTAGTTGAAATCCTTCACTAAGATCGTTTTTATCAGCTCTGGATCCCTCACAACAAGAAGAGGGTTGTTTAATGAGTAAATACCCACGACGTCCTTGCCTTCTGCTTCAGAATAAACGTCTTTCACATCTTCACCCGGAGATTTCCGCATTAGTGTCGTGTTCCAGCCATTTCCTAGTGGAAAAGACGGCTCCAAGTATGGCACACCCTTCTTCTTCCAGTAGGTGTAATTGATTTTGAAGGTAACGTACAGTACTGCGAAAACTGTTGACAGTACAGCCAACATTTCAGTCACCCATGAATCGAAGAAGATTGCCATTTTGGTTCCTATGGAGAAGAAAAAATGGATTAGAACATTAATATGATTGGATTATATGCATTACAATACTTACTATTTATATGACTAGCTGCGTTGCTCAAGCAAGTCACCGCCACAACTATGTAAAATAATAAACCTGACCGTTAACTGTATTAGTTTGTTGGTTTACATTCAGTATCTATATAAATAAAAATGTAAATGTTTGTTATTCCAGAATAGTGTGTCCCCAAACGTTCTAGACACAACGTTGCTTTCAAATACAGAAGTGTTATTGGGTAACTATTTCTTTAATATATGACATACAATACTTGTGTATCTTTGTGAGACTTTTTGTAAAAATGCATCGCTGTTATTAAATTTACGTACATTTATGCATTACATACATTTAAAAAATGGATAAATAAAAAAGCACATGCATATTCCAGTAGAACGTTGTGTCAAAATTTCAAAGAAATCGGTTAAAACTGTCGGAGATTTGCAACTAGGAACATATGCATTTCCTATATGAAAAATGTAGATGTTCGTTTCTACAAAATCTCAAATTTGCGAAATACTTTATGGATTGAAATTTTGACACAACGTTGCATTCGAATACTTAAGTGTTTTTATAAACCTGCTGGATCGCCATCGGGTATATAGGTAATATATATCTAACAAAAGAGGAAACATTATAAAAATGTACATGTTGGATTGTTCAGACTCATTAACCTCGGACATTTGTTGGCCTATTGCTCTATCCCACATTGCTTTCTGTTTTAGAACTGTAGATTATTTGTGATCACACTACAGATGGTATGGAACAAACATCAAAAACAAATTTGAAACTGGTACCTTAGAATTTCTCCCCTTTTTTGTGAGAAGGAAACTACTATAAATGTGTAAATGTCATACTATGAAATTATTCCGTTACTCACGTGAGAATGTCTCAAGTAATGGCTTGTAAATGAACAACTACGTTCTACACTAATCACCATTAACTCAAACGTAAACGAAACTAAGACTGAAAACTATATAAATTGCTCTTAGCAAGAAATGATTACCGTAATTTAAGTAAATAAAATTTTATTACAGTGTGAAGAACGTATAAATCTCCTGGCTGGGTAGAACAGGTCGCCACCATTTTAATGGGTGACAGAAAGCAGACATTCATGCAGAATTTGTGGACGATAATAAAAATATGAACTGATGAAACATTAATTAATGATAGATGACAGAAATATTTAAAATTTTCGTTGAGTAAAAGACAACCACCTAAGTTGGAGAAAGCAGTGTTACTGGCAAAATGATGGCAGGTGCAACCACGTCGGATTTCCTCACATTTTCCTCCAAATCCTGTACGACAGTGAAAACTGAATATAATACAGTGGATCTCAATCTCTTCTTGCACAGTCTGATGGGCATAATTTTTCTACAAGTCGTATCGAAAATCCGTCATTCAATGAGCGTTAGAACAGCTTAGTTTTCTACTCTCATATACGCACGTATATATATATGTATGAATATTATCTTATGAAATTATTTCGTTAATCACAGTATAACCTCTCGGGTAATGGCTTGGAAATGAACGAATCCGTTCGAGCTAGTCACAATTAACTTACATGTTAATGTGTCTAAGCAAGTTAAGGAAATGGTAAGACTAAATAAATGTTGCTAATTCTTCTGCCAACGCAGTGTTGGAATTCCACATCAGTAGCGTTCTTTTGTTAAAGAGAGCCACATGCACCAGCACTATCCTGTTTCAGAGAGATTTTCTTTTGTTTGGCCATCTTACTTAATAAATTTCCTGTTCATGATATTTCTTTTAACTTTACCGTTTTGCATTGACATACTATTATATTTGTCAAGTCACCATTCTTTCCCTGATACTTTTTTTATCTCCTTTATGCTGTTCTTTGGCACGTAGTCAGTCCCTTGTATTAAAACGTTCTGAATAATCCTTTTTATTAGTTCAAGGCTTATGTAATTTGTGAACTTAAGCACTGGCAATTATTTTACCTAGCGCCGTTGTTCCTGGTCTGAAATATTACTTTTACTGTCTCCACTTTTTCTTCAAATAAGAATATTCCTCCTTTATTACCTACCTTTTTATATTTTTTATTTAGCGTATTGTTTTCCAATGGATCTTTTATTCCACCTTGTCCTTCTTAGAATATAGAAGATAGAACAGCGCCTGATACATTTTCTGGATCGACAGTTACAAATAAGTTCTTTTATTTTTCATCATTACATTTTACATTATGAAGCACAACATAAGAATTGTTTCCCCAGTGTCGCTACCTTTTTGCAAAGAAAAAACGTATCAGAATTTTGGGTGTGGGGAACCCTCCAATTTCCATACATAACTTGCTACAAGTTTTCTCGCAAATGCCGCTGGCATGTGCATTAGAACAGCACAGAAAAACCTCTATTCTGCATTATGGATAACTGGATTATGACGTAAATACACTGCTCGGGTTTGACGCTGGATCGTACTGTGTAAAACGCTCATCATTTTATCGATGCAATCGCTCGACATATCCAGGTCGTGGTTGTTGTTGCAACTACCACCGCCTGAGGATGTCGACCTGTTGCATCCAGGAAATATTGTGCGATTTACTCAATACGCTCGGGAAACCCGAGCAGTGTATTTGCAACAGATTCGTGTGGAAAGCACGAAAAGTCACATCTGTATTGTGATCTTCGTGATAGATCGTACTTACGTAGTTTCACTAATTCTCTTAACTTTCGTACATCTATGCCTGCATTTTATATCTGCCGAAAGAGAGATTGTACATTGCTCTGTTAAAGACTGTTAAACTATTATGATTATTATTATTATTATTGTGAATACTATTGCTTTTACATTACATATTCAAGTTTAGAGCGAGAAAGTAATGTAACTCATTTTCTCTTGGTTCGTTAATTTTCTCATCGATTTCGTTGCTATTTCTGCCATTCTCTTCTCTAGCGTCCTGTCTCTTTACGCCTCACATCATACGTGAAATAGTCTCAGATCTTCGTGTACGCTTTTTAGTGGCGACTGAGGCAATGTCTGAGTCAGTGCCAAAGAGGACTGCTCCAACTCCACTGAAAACTGCACGTGACTGTGCAGAACGTTTGCATCTAGATCTACATCTAAATCTACGCTCCTTAAGCCACCTTAGGATGTGTGTTGAAGGATACCTCTATTATTTTACCCCTTGCCTGAAGTGCTTAGGAAGAACGACTGTCGATAAAGTTCTGTGTGAGTTCTGATTTTACTGACTTTTTTCGTCTTGGCCGTTACGCCAGACATATATGGGAGGAAGGAGTATGTTGTCCATCTCTTCTCCGAATGTTCGCTCTCTGAATATCCACCATAGCCTACTCCGTAATACAGAACGCCTCTATTGTAGTGACTGCCACTGGAGATTGTTGAGGATCTGCTAAACGACTTCACGCTTGCTAATCGATTACATGAGGAAACGCGGCACTCTTCATTGGATCTACTCTGGTTCTTCTGTTAAGTCTCTTTGGCAAGAAAGACGCCAAACTGATGAAAAATACGCAGTACCGAAACAGCATTTCTTTCACGTCGCGTGTCTCTCTTCTCTATGCTTTTATGAGTCACAAATAATAACAGCATATACGTGTTAAGGTTTTTCCATAATAATCGTTCTGTTAAATTCTGTTTGAGAAAACAGAAGTTGTTACACATATGTGTTACTTGAAGGTTCTGTTTTCAGCTGAAATGAAATGAAATGAGCGTATGGCATTGTTGGCCGGGAGGCCCCATTCGGGGGAGTTCGGCCACGTTATTGCAAGTCCTCTTCAGCCGACGCCACATCGGCGACTTGCGAGTGAATGATGATAAAGTACACACAACACTCAGTCTCCTGCCGGGAATCGAACCTGGGCCCCCTATGTGGTAAGTGGTAACGCTACCGCTACGCTGCGGATGCGGACTGTTTTCAGCTAGTCGAAGTTCGTAGGCCCGATAATTTTGACCTATACGCTTCATTTATAATGGTTATTAGAGAAAAGGACCAAAAAAGCGATTTGAAGCCCTACAAAAATAAAAAATGTTTGTAAAAAAACTGTATACAATCCATTAATCAGTAAGATAATCAGTGACAGAAAAGAGAATACAACTTTCCGAGTCTAGGGTTACATCTGGACAAAGTCTACTGCTTCCATTTCAGTAAAAATATTCCAACAAACGAGGCGGAAGTAAAATACCTTAATGTGAATGCTGTTCTGCCTCACATGAATTTCTATTCAGAAGCTTCGTGGAAGGGATCACATATTTGTGACGTCCCTACTGATTGCATACTACACGCACTGTGGCTCAAGCTCATGTCATTCGTCATAAAGAGAAACAGCGAAAGTAGGCTACTGCTGTGGTAACCTGGACGTGCACGGGAACAAATGTGCGGGATGAAGCGCCAAGTTTGTGCAAGTGTTTTTTGAGCCACATAAGTTTTCGCAGTCACTTGAGTGTTAACATAAGACGAAACCTCCCTCGAAATGGGCACTGGGCGTATTTTGTTTCACTGAAAAAATACTTGACACTGTCCACACAATAATATCACGACGTTGCTTATGTGCGCGCTTGTGTGTGTGCGTGTGCGCGTGTGTGTGTTTGAATTTTTGCGGACAGTATTAACTTGGGAGAAAATTTGGCTGTCTCTTTTTGGCGTGAAACAGCATCACTAAAATTTAAACAACGAAATTAAACATATTTACATCATAAAACACATTAAAACTTTTATCACATATACTCAGTGATTCACAATCAAGAATTAATTATCAAACAAACAAAAAGGTCTGTAATAGGAAAAACTATAGCTGTCAAAGATAATAAAAAATATTAGTCTAGTTAGACAAAAGACTACATAAACTGGATTGCAGTTTTATGACGTCCCCTTTTGCTTAACCGACTGGGTAGTGACGAAGTTATTCTACAACAAATATACTTCAAAGACATATAAGTATCAGTTTAGTGGAGCATGTTGTATGAGAAATTCTATGGCAGTTGACCCAAAGTAAAGAAAGAATTACCATTCTAACGCACTGTTGCTACATAGGACACCTGAGTTGAATTTTGAAAAGTTTGTGGTCCGTTTCTACAAATCAGACACGTGCAAAAGATTAACGACATTATTTTCCGCGAGAATTTAACTACAATTTATTAACTAAACTGAAGAATAACGAACGTAATCTACAGAACATGGTACTAGGCCAGTATGAACTGCGTCTCTTGGTTTAATGTCTGCGCCAGAAACCACCCAAGACGTTTCACCACCCAAGACGTTTCCCGGGAAGTGTAACCGACTGCTTTATTGCTATCACATTATACATGTGAATACTGATAATCACACATCACTCAATATTCTCCGGCTGGCTATAGGTCTGTTAGCAGTAAATAAACAATTTAGGTGCTTATTCCTGCTGAATCAATATTCTGCGACCGTATGTCATACAACTTCCAAAACATTTGACTGAATAGGCCCTATACGCCGCACAGTGCATAATTATTTCACATTTTTATGAAGCTGATGAAGAATAATACATAAACAATTGCATAGCGAACGTGATTGACACATATCTTTAGTGCAGCAAAAACTGGAATAAGTAGATAAATTAAAAAGAACTCACGTTAATCAGTAACTCGTAGTGACTAACACGCGGAGCCGTTAAATTGGAAACGCCGTCACACGGTTAATCACCGATATTCTTCGCAGTAACAAGTTGGTAGTTGGGGCAGTATAGGAACCACTTATGAAATGTATTTGAGCAGTGTAAGCAAGTAAACTTGAGCGCATTCGGAAAACAACAAGCGAATTTCCATACACTAGACGGTGAACAGCAAGATGTGCCTTGGGCAAAGCCTAGTGTCGACCTTGTAATGGTACTTGAATTACGTAACCATTACGGCACCTCAACTTAACCTATCGATACCAGCAATATTCTACTGTGTTTCTGTAAAGTAGTTAACATATTTCTGAGACTACATTCAGATTTGATTTCATTAATGTAGAGGTACTTTGATGCATCGATATGTATATATTGCAATGATATCGACAGGGGATCTCATGTTGATTCCGTATTTCTGGATTTCCGGAAGGTTTTTTGACACCGTTCCTCACAAGCGACTTCTAATCAAGCTGCGGGCCTATGGGGTACCGTCTCAGTTGTGCGACTGGATTCGTGATTTCCTGTCAGGAAGGTTGCAGTTCGTAGTAATAGACGGCAAATCATCGAGTAAAACTGAAGTGATATCAGGTGTTCCCCAGGGAAGCGTCCTGAGACCACTGCTGTTCCTGATCTATATAAATGACCTGGGTGACAATCTGAGCACTTCTCTTAGGTTGTTCGCAGATGATGCTGTAATTTACCGTCTAGTAAGGTCATCTGAAGACCAGTATCAGTTGCAAAGCGATTTAGAAAAGATTGCTGTATGGTGTGGCAGGTGGCAGTTGACGCTAAATAACGAAAAGTGTGAGGTGATCCACATGAGTTCCAAAAGAAATCCGTTGGAATTCGATTACTCGATAAATAGTACAATTCTCAAGGCTGTCAATTCAACTAAGTACCTGGGTGTTAAAATTACGAAGAACTTTAGTTGGAAAGACCACATAGATAATATTGTGGGGAAGGCGAGTCAAAGATTGCGTTTCATTGGCAGGACACTTAGAAGATGCAATAAGTCCACTAAAGAGACAGCTTACACTATACTCGTTCGTCCTCTTTTAGAATATTGCTGCGCGGTGTGGGATCCTTACCAGGTGGGATTGACGGAGGACACCGAAAGGGTGCAAAAAAGGGCAGCTCGGTTTGTATTATCACGTAATAGACGAGAGAGTGTGGCAGATATGATACGCGAATTGGGATGGAAGTCATTAAAGCAAAGACGTTTTTCGTCGCGGCGAGATGTATTTACGAAATTTCAGTCACCAACCTTCTCTTCTGAATACGAAAATATTTTGTTGAGCCCAACCTACACAGGTAGGAATGATCATCAAAATAAAATAAGAGAAATCAGAGCTCGAACAGAAAGGTTTAGGTGTTCGTTTTTCCCGCGAGCTGTTCGGGAGTGGAATGGTAGAGAGATAGTATGATTGTGGTTCGATGAATCCTCTGCCAAGCACTTAAATGTGAATTGCAGAGTAGTCATGTAGATGTAGATGACATTATTCTTATGTGTATTCTTCCTTTTGTCACTATTATCTTTGATGTACTTGTAACTCTTGATTTTTGGGCGCGTAAGCGATTATTAGTTAGTTAGACGGTAGGACCTTGAGAAGGTCAAGTCTTGGACGTCATGTTGGAAAGACGCATATTGTCGTCTGCTTATAAAATGTGAACTTTAACAGCGAGGAAGATGTTTTCAAGTATGTTTTGTATTGTGAAGTAATGTTTTGTGTGTTACGCGATATTGCAACAAAAGCAATAAAAAGGAAGTGTAACTTAAATGCGGAGTGCTGATTACTTTTTTACATCACCATTGTCCTGCAAAAGTGTAATCTTCAAAAATGGTTTGTGAAACACATGTATAAAACGTTTGAATATAGCAGAATAAAACCTAGGCCTCTTTGCATCCGAGCTTGGAATCATCACCACCTAGATTTTCGACGATTGAGCCATGATTTTACAATGAGACCAGCCTGGGAAACACGAAAAGATGAGTGCCTAGTTTATTCATTATTACATTAAATGACTTTATTAACTGTGCTCTAATGACACCTGCCACACAATAACTTTGTTGTTGCCCGAAAATGCAGTATTTAGCAGCATGAGCTGTTGTAGTAGGGTTGTTAGAACCTCCACGAAGACGAAACGTTCCAACACTAAAACAAAATTTCGCGAGCTAATTCGGAACTACAATGGTGCCCATAAGCTACGAACGAAAACACAGAGAGCGGTATTATCTCGTGTCCAGTGTCAGTAAAATTTTATAGCCACTAGGTAGCTGTATAATGAACACATGAGCGCATGACAGGACAGTTCCTACCTGTCTAGCAGCTTGTCAGTTCGTAAAAGCATTTGTTATGCGGAAGAGAAACCTGGTTTATACTAGAGCCACACTTTGAGATTTTTAATAAAAATAAAATAACTTTGAGAATATGTGCCGTAAATACCGCCATACCACCAGAACTGAATTGTCTCCTGCGTATTGGTATTTCATTACTTGAATATGAGTGCGGTAATTCTCACTAAGACCAAAGATAAATATTTTCATCCCATTAACATAGCCAATCTGATAAAACGCTACATTTTATGACAAATTTCAAAGTAAGTATGATGGAACACTGTAGCTTCGAATTTTATTCACTGGCAGTTTGAATAAATAGTTTAAGCAATGCTCCGATTCCAATTTGATGAAATGGTAATAGAAGTACACGCATACGTGTATTTAGTACAAGCGAAAGGAAATTGGCGAGAGTGCAAAACGGGTGGCTCGCAGAACGAAAGATGCTGTAATGCCAGGATAGGCCAGTACTTGCCTGTTGCCGACGCAGCTGCTGTTGTGGACCACTGTGCGATGAACTCTGCACGCCGCTTATATATGCGACTCGAGGTTAATGTTTCGCGAGTGTCGTATCTGCACGTGACTAAGTACGAGATGTGGAGACGCCCGCGCCTCAGCAGCACTTAAAGCCTTACATCTGAGCAGAGTTCACGTTCTGCGCAGGTGACTAACACCGAATGGAAACACCTGTGCTGGCGATTCGCCACGGTTACACCCGCTGCTGAACAACTTTGCGAGGTCCGTTTGGGTGCCTTCTGTGATGTCGCACATTCACATCTGAGCCGTCCGCAAGCCGCCGTACGGTGTATTGGGAGGGTACGTGGTTTACTAGCACCCTCTTTCCTGTTGTGTTTGTAGACGAAGAGCGAGAATACAAAAGAATCTTGTGAGCTTCTCTGAATTCGCTCGATTTTGCTTCATCTCTCCATCACAAAACGAGACTGCGACTCAATTACACTACTGACCATTAAAATTGTTACACCAAGAAGAAATGCAGATGGTAAATAGGTATTCATTCGACAAATACATGCGATTACATTTTCACGCAATCTGGGTGTATAGATACTGAGAAATCAGTACCCAGAACAACCACCTCTCGCCGTAATAACGGCCTTGATACGCCTAGGCATTGAGTCAAACAGAGCTTGGATGGCGTGTACAGATACAGCTGCCCATGCAGCTTCAACACGATACCACAGTTCATCAAGAATAGTGACTGGCGTATTGTGACTAGCCAGTTGCTCGGCCACCATTGACCAGACGTTTTCAATTGGTGAGAGATCTGGAGAATGTGCTGGTCAGGGCAGCAGTCGAACATTATCTGTATCCACAAAGACCCGTACAGGACCTGCAACATGCGGTCGTGCATTATCCTGCAGAAATGTAGGATTTCGCAGGAATCGAATGAAGGGTAGAGCCACGGGACGTAACACATCTGAAATGTAACATCCACTGTTCAAAGTGCCGTCAATGCTAACAAGAGGTGACCGAGACGTGTAACCAATGGCACCCCATACCATCACTCCGGTTGATACGCCAGTATGGCGATGACGACTACACGCTTCCAATGTGCGTTCACCGCGATGTCGCCAAACACGGAAGCGACCATCATGATGCTGTAAACAGAACCAGGATTCATCCTAAAAAATGACGTTTTGTCATTCGTGCACCCAGGTTCGTCGTTGAGTAGACCATCGCCGGCGCTCCTGTCTGTGATGCAGCGTCAAGGGTAACTGCAGCCATGGTCTCCAAGCTGACAGTCCATGCTGCTGCAAAAGTCGTCGAACTGTTCGTGCTGATGGTTGTTGTCTTGCAAACGTCCCCATCAGTTGACTCAGGGATCGAGATGTGGCTGCACGATCCGTTACAGCCATGCGGATAAGATGCCTGTCATCTCGACTGCTAGTGATACGAGGCCGTTGGGATCCAGCTTGGCGTTCCGTATTACCATCCTGAACACACAGATTCCATATTCTGCAAACAGTCATTGGATCTCGACCAACGCGAGCAGTAATGTCGCGATACGTAAACCGGAATCGCGATAGGCTACAATCCGACCTTTATCAAAGTCGGAAATGTGATGGTACGCATTTCTTCTCTTTACACGAGGCATCATAACAACGTTTCACTAGGCAACACCGGTTAACTGCTGTTTGTGTGTGAGAAATCGGTTGGAAACTTTCCTCATGTCAGCACGTTGTAGGTGTCGCCGCCAATGCCAGCCTCGTGTGAATGCTCTGAAAAGCTAATCATTTGCATATCACAGCATCTTCTTCTAGTCGGTTAAATTTCGCGTCTGCAGCACGTCATCTTCGTGGTGTAGCAATTTTAATGGCCATTAGCATACAAGACCTGGGTTGGCTTTTGTAGAACTTCATTAGAAAAGGTAAGTGTGGGAAGGGGGTGTTTCAGACATTCGCCTGGTAACTAGTGGAAAATATTCGAAAATCTTTGCCATAACCAGATACTGGCCTTTTAAAATAGTTTTTTTTTATTTTTGTACTCTTCTCATTCTCCAGTCCTAGAGGTGGAGTGGGCTGTTCGAGATTAAAGAATCGCCATTCTATTCAGTCAGTTATCATCAAATAAGCGGATAGTGCGGCAAATAGGGAATCCTAATTGAGAATAAATGGGAGGGTGCTCACCAGTTCCGGCATACGCCTTAAAACTAAGCGAAACCTCACGAAAACCTTGGTCGGAACCGGGGGATCGGAATTTCCCGATTAGGTGGAGACCTGAAGATTTCATCATAGATCAGGAGAGGACGATAGTGTAAGATTAATTCGCTTTTTTTTTTTTTTTTTTTTTTTGTCTGGTGTAGGGCGGAGGGCGCTTTGTTCTCCTGTCCGCCTGATGTTCAGTACACATCGATTTTAAACTAACCATCGGATTAGCTACAGACTGAAAACTTTCAACATGGCTTCGAAGCGGATGCAAAGCAATATTAATTCGATTACTTGTCTGGCGTGTAGCGGAAGGTAGTTTTTTTCTGTCTGTCTGATATTTGGTACAAATTTTGCCTACAGTATTCAGCTTACACATTAGTTCACACTTGCAAAAGTACGTCTTCAGTATTTCAATTTCAATAGTGCTGTGGCAAAATGTCATGTAATTTCCGCAGCAGCTTCGAAAATTAATTTGTAATTGCGACCGATAACCTATACACATGTAGCGCGAAATAACGATAAGCCTTCAAATATCGACTGAAATGTGATCTACAGTTTTCATTAGCTAATTCTATGGCACGATTCAGCTGACATTCCTGTCAATTCACAGTACCCGCACTTTTAATTATGCTGATAAGCTAAACTGATGGACTCCACTACTTATCTATTTAACTGTACTTCCGTCTGGTGAATAATAAAAATAATTGGAAGTTATAAATAAGTATTAAAAGTAACTGGTAGAAAAATAATCGTAACCACGATAACTCATACTTCGAAATGACCGTGTGGTCCACCTCTAACTGGAATCTGGGGCATTGCCATATTTAGCTGGGATCTCGTCGGGACACTCCGAGATGGGGGTATAGAAATGAAGTGAAAAATTTAATGTAATTACTTTCTATTTAGAACACAATTACATGGAACTCGGTACACCATATTGTTCGGAAGAATTCACCTTTTTCAGCAAGTCTTTCTTCTCTTTTAAGAATTTAGAAAACTCCATGCAAGTCAGTTGGTAGTTAAGCTCGCACTGTAAGATTGATTCCACAGTCCCTGGCAGCAGCCGATTTCTTTCATCAGTCTACTGGGACGACATCAGCGAAAATATTCTTTCCACAGTAGCGTTGCGTGCGGAAATAGAAGACAAATACTGGCATAATTTTAGCTGCAGGCATTTGCGTTCAGTATTTTCCGTTTCCTTAAGAAAGTCAATCAACCTCTCTTCCACGGAGGGTTTAGACATCCATACTTCCGCGTCCTGTTTGGTTTCTAAAAAGCTCTTCAGATACATATATTCCATACGTCGCCTAAAATCTTCACGCCATTCTAGTCGGATATGTAATAGTGTTTTCAATCATCACCCAATCTGGGGTTTCAAATAGCGTCACCCAATCAAACAATTGATATTTCTTGAAAGAAATAGGCCACTTTTCTAAGTAATCAAATGCTATGATTTTCTGTTCCTCAGATTTCAAACTAATTATTTCATGGTTAGGGTCCTCATTCGCTAATTTGTTCAAATTCATCTTGGTCTGCATGCTAATAAGGTTGGGAGTCTTCCTTTCATTCAAGCATTTTGAGTGTTGATTAATATATTTCTTATTTCAATTATCGAGGCTTTATTCTTCTGCAAGCTTTTTATTTTATTTTACTTTTTTCAATCAGAATCAAGTCTGACAGCAGAAACATGGAGTAAATTTCAATTACCGGACTACTGAAAAAGTCTGACATTATTTTGGTGGCCTGTCTTCACCATCAAAAAATTATTTTAAATGGAATCCAAAGCTTAAGAATTCTCTCACCTGCAAGCATTAACGTCAGCCATCTTGTTTTTGAGTGAGATAGAAGAGTCTGATGTGTGACGTCAACGAATAAGCAGAGGTCTTTCAGCTTCTCTGTCCTTAGCGTGTATACTGAAAAATAATTAAATAATTTCATGACGATTATTTCAATGTGGGCAGTCAGGACTGCAACAGCACTTAATTTAGTATTGTGGAGAATGTAGACAGGGCATCCAATTCCTTCTACGTTTTTTCCTCGTTCTTTTTAATTTGGTGAAACTAATTCCGCTGGCCGAATCGATGAAGCCATCCGAAGTTGGTATTCGTATTGTCTTCACAAAAAGCGACTGATTTATGTAATAAAATCTGCAATTGTCTTAAAGTGTCAAGAAGAAACATCGCAATTGTCTCTGATACTCCGTTGTTCAGCAAATCAAATTCAAAACCTTCTGCTGGATTCCATCAGTTTCAGTGAAGTATTGAACAAGTAAAGGAGACATCTTTTCAGCCTTGTGGTTCGATGCGCCGGTGCCTATGTCGTAAAATGAAACTTCTTTCAATTGTTTTATGCATTCCGACATGGAGTGTGGCGCGAGAATATTTTCAACGATCCCTGTAGCTTCAGTGCTCGCTGTAGACTGCTTTGCGGTGACTTTGGAGTCAGGATACATTGCATAATTCAGCTTCACGGTAAAGAGGAATGAAGGACTGACGATGGTTGACAACTTTATAAGCTGTTGTTAGTTCTGCAACAGCAATGAAAAATTCTTCGTGGGTGTCATGAATGTAGAAATAGGCTTTGATGTCGGCGCTATCTCCCGTATATTGGTATGATTCTTCGCAGAAATGTGATGCGTCACATTTGGCTTACCTCAGCTAGTCTGAGATGAAACTGCTACAGATCTCACACACAACATTCCCCGTTTCCGTACTTGCTTTCTTGACAAAAGGTCACACTTTTGTGTAATCATCCGAGAAGTGACATTTTCTCTTTCCATCCTTAGGCATTTTCGTAAGCTATTGTAAGTTTATTGGACGGTGAACAGTCGATAGTAACACTAAGTCATCGAAGTACACATCGCTATACAATTCACACCCAATATACCCGCAGCAAACACTTCAGACCTTACTTATCAACTTGCA
The DNA here is from genome assembly GCF_023864345.2 of Schistocerca serialis cubense. Classification (NCBI taxonomy): domain Eukaryota; kingdom Metazoa; phylum Arthropoda; class Insecta; order Orthoptera; family Acrididae; genus Schistocerca; species Schistocerca serialis. The sequence continues at coordinate 443,659,464 of NC_064643.1, forward strand.
CTCGTTGTTCGTATTACATTTAAAAAGAACCGTCTTATCAGATCGCTATTCAAATGGGAAGTGCCAGACTTTTCCTCGCGGCACTGCTACTAGAGAAGTCCTGTATTTTCTCGAATGATTGCCCTAGATCTAGAAGGTGCTTGCATCGTCGACCCAGGAAACGCAACATGCAAGACCATCAATGAGGCAACCATGTCAACGTAAACTTATTGACAAATAAAACTAGCTGATGCAGCATTTACATGTTTCACTAACATATGGCATTACTTCGGTGCTTGAGCCAATCTCTTAACAGTATTTTGCAAAATCGGGACAAAACTTAGTCTTGTCGGAATGTTGGAACAAGAAGGTCCATAACGCTGACGGTTCCAATCTGTCGGGATGGATGGCAACTCCACTGGGGCTTCATCGTCTTTCGTTGATGTCCTTGTCCCAGTGTGCATATATTGTGTGTGAGTGTGTGTGTTTTATTGAAAGAGCGCAGTGTTGTCGAAGAAATTTTAATTCATACTGCAGTCAATAAGTAGCATTTTTGCCTATTAATTCGACTGCGAACAGTAACAGTAACCACTGAGCAAAACACATGCAGCATACTCGTAGATAGAAGAAGAAGAAGAAGTTAACTGTTTCTTTATTTATAATGGAACATGATCTTGAGGAATTTTAAGTATAAGGTTTTACGCTGTAAACAGAGCCAATCTAACATCATCTTCCAACGCCTAAGGTGGCGCAGTGGTTAGCACACTCGACTCTCATTCTGTGCGACGACGGTTCAAATCCGCCTCACGCCACCCCAATTAAATTTTTGCGTGATGTCCCGAAATCGCTCCAGTCAAATACCGAGATGGCTCCGTTGAACAGGGCACGGCTGATTTTCTTCCCATCCTTCCGTAATCCTAACTTATGCTCCGTCTCTAATGACCGCACTGTCGACGGAATGTTATTCTATGATTTTCCATTTTTTAAAGTAGCATCTCCCAGTGGAGTACGTTGGACAATTACGTATCGGTCTCTGTGACTAAACAAACTCGTCATAACATAAGTTTGGAAGGTGGGAGAATTGAAGCTGTGGGGACGGGTCGTGCTTGGGTAGCTCAAACGGTAGAGCACTTTCCCGCGAAAGGCAAAGGTCCCGAGTTCAAGTCTCGGTTAGGCAAACAGTTTTAATCTGCCAGGAAGTTTCATATCAGCGCGCACTCCGCTGCAGAGTGCAAAATCTCATTCTCCTCATAACATAGCTCGCAGCAGGCCTTTGAATTACGTCTTCCGATAATCGTGCCTGGTATGAGCCCCACCGAATAACATTCGCAAATCAGAAAAACGAAGGATTTGTAAGCGACCTTCTTTGTGGATAAATTTGTCTTCCATAGGACTCTTCAGATAAATTATAGTCCTGTGTGTGTTTTCTCCACCACTTGATTTAAGTGACCTGTCTAGAAGTTTGATCTTCTCACGTACTTATGTGGATATTCAGTCTTCTTCAGCCAGAATCCAGAGGCGAATGCATAACACGACAAAAGGAGAATGACTGAACGTTTAACGTACAGATTTAACCTTGTACGTGCACCGTTTGTTACGGTCCTGTGATATCTGTATTTCATTCCCTATTGAAACGTTAATTTAAAATGAAAAACAGAAGTTTAAGAATCGCAAATAGTTGCTAAGTGATGGATGAACGGCAATAAATGAAAAAACCTGTTAATTAATTGTTTGTAGAATTCAGTTATGTATCTTCTGTAAGAAACATCCGAGGCGCCACGGCGCAATGAGTTCTGAACACGAGTACCCAGGAAACTAACGTGGTTGTGATGGAGGCCTGGAGCAATAGATTTTTTATATAATAAATAATTATGATTTGATTGTAAACCTGTCAGTCTTTGTTTCGTATTTATTTTAAACTTAATGATTGAAAATCTGCACTGGGCTAAGGCTATTCCAATTATTACTGATTCAAGCCATTAAGCTGCACCTACATTGGATTCGTAATTCTCCCGATCCGATCCCATCCTATGTTGACCAACATCGCAAGGGAACAAACACTAAGGCCACAACGTAAAGCCGCGTACACAATGCCGTTGGAAACATATTTTCTGCGGTGTTTCGCAATATGTTCCAACTTTCTTTCTTGTCTTTGTCTACAATGTCGGTAAACATTTCTCGTTGTGTATTTGCATTGTGTGCAACGCTTTTTTCGCGTTGTTTTCGTATTGCCTGCTACATTGTGTCTAGATATCGAGGAAACTGTAATGGGAGATACTAGATTATAAGTATTCGAAAGGTTTCTTTTTGGCTTTCGGTTCGTATCCATTCAGCCAGTCAGTAATGGAAAGACGATATTGCAGTGGATTGGAGACGAGTGTCTTTTTAGCCACGACGATGCAAACGAAAGGACAACGGTAAGTCCCAGAGCGGAGCAATCCCCGACCCGGCCGGGAATAGAACATGAGCTTCGTTGGTCAGTAATCTGCCGCGCTAACCCCGCAGCTACCGAGACGGACAAACTCGGAGATTAACGCAAACAAAATGAACGGCGTAATCGTCGTCAGTGCACAAAAAATGGCGGTAATAACTTGTTATGGGAAATGAAAACGGCAGAATATTTCACTCGTATGTAGTCTACCGATTTTGGATTTCTGGCAAGTACCATTCGCTTCAAGAAAATTTCAGGAAAGTAACTACAATCAACGAAAGACATGTTACTCTTCTTGCCAACAGAAGGTTCGTTTCAGAACCTTGCGTTTTTATTTCACATTTAGAAGCAAGGTACAACAAGCGACCCTGTTTTCCTTTTCAAGTAGTTTTTGTCAGTCCCAAATACCGCGGCAGTTATCTGCAGAGCATTTTGCTCTTAACTGCCGTTGTACTTCTGGATCAGTATATTCATAAGCAGCCTTCAATCTGGTATGTACGGCGGCAACTCGACAGTCTGCTGTCTCGTCCATCTCATTTTCTTTCGGAAAAACTTACTACAGCGATCGAAAACACAACACTCAACAAACCTTTCCAGTGGACGACACGAAGTGACATTTAAATATACACTATAGTCGTATGGTAATAGCCTGAAAAAATGTTTCCTTTGATTTGTACCGACGCTGCTACGGATAGCTGTTCCCGTGTTTTGAAACATGTACTGAAACATGTTTCCAAACTGTGTGCACGCACTGTAACCGGAACCATGTTTTGATGATGGCTCTGAGCACTTAACATCTCAGGTCATGAGTCCCCTAGAACTTAGAACTACTTAAACGTAACTAGCCTAAGGACATCACACACGTCCATTCCCGAGGCAGGATTCGAACCTGCGACCGTAGCGGCCGCACGGTTCCACACTGAAGCGCCTAGAAACTCTCGGCCACCAGCGGCCGACGAACCATGTTTTGGAAATTCGCTTGAGGCTCAGTGCGTCAGGGCTACATGGAAGCGGAAGCCCGATCAGACAACAGCCGATGACGCTCGAATACGGATCGACGAGTTGACGGACCAGACATGTTTGTTTCCAGTCCGACATCGGAGCACGACGAAACACAATGACTGCGAAAACTGACTATCTCTAGCTGATACATAGGTACTCATTAACAGTTCTTTATTGATAATGGCAACATTGGCATGGAAATGTTACTAAACAAAGTTATGGGGAGGTAGTATCTGTTCCCAAAAGAACAGATACCATTGATGACCGTGCAGCTTCTCTAGAATGAAATGATAATTAAATCGACACACTAGCTGCAAACAGGCGTGCAAGGGATAAGTCCCTGCAGGCGCACTATCTTCTGTACCCTTGGTGGATAGAGCGTCTACCATGTAAGCAGGAGATCCCGGGTTAGAGTCCCGGTCGGGGTATACATTTTCAACATGTCCGCAATGAAGTGTATCAAGGGCTCTTTCTGCTAAGGTGTCGATTTAATTATCATTTCACTCTAGAGAAGCTGCAGGGTCATCAGTGGTATATGTTGTTTCGGGAACAGATACTACCTTCATTCCGTTCTGGTCGGGGCAGTCATTTTCAACATGTCACCAATGAAGTGTATCAACGCCTCTTTGCAGCTAGGGTGTCGATTTAACTATCATTTCACTGTAGAGAAGCTGCACGGTCATCAGTAGTATCTTTTCCATCGGGAACAGATACTACCTTCATATATATTTAAAATGCGCCTACGGGGCCATTGACATTTTGTGCTTCCGCACACGCTATGCCCCAACTCGTACGGGACTTGGTAGATTAATCTGCCACGAGTAATGAGTGTGATGGGCAAACATCTATTAGGCGCACTACGAATGTAATGGTGTGGACATGTTGGGAATCTGGGTCTCGCGGGAAGCGTGCAAGGGATAAGTCCCTGCAGGCGCATTATCTTCTGTTCCCTCGGTGGCTCAGATGGGTAGAGCACGTGCCAAATAAGCAGGAGATCCCGGGTTCGAGTCCCAGTCGGGGCACACATTTTCAACATGTCCCCCAAGATGTAAACAAAGTTAATTTTGTTCGCTTATTTTGTGTTGCTATTGTGGTCTTCATTCCGAAGATTGGTTTGATGCAGCTGTCAAATGGTTCAAATGGCTCTGAGCGCTATGGGACTCAACTTCTGAGGTCATCAGTCCCCTAGAACTTAGAACTACTTAAACCTGACTAACCTAAGGACATCACATACACCCATGCCCGAGGCAGGATTCGAACCTGCGACCGTAGCGGTCGCGCAGTACCAGACTGTAGCGCCTAGAACCACTCGGCCACTCCGGCCGGCGACGCAGCTGTCCATGTTACTCTATCCTGTGCAAGCCTCTTCATCAGTGAGTAACTACTGCAACCTAAATCCTTCTGAATCTCCTTACTGTATTCATCTCTTGGCCTCCCTCTAAAATTTTTATTTCTCCCCTCCCCCCGACCACCCCTCCCCACGCTTCTCTCCGGTACTAAAATTGGTGAACCCTTCATGTCTCAGAATATGTCCCACCAACCGATCCCTCTTTCTACTTAGGTTGTGCCACAAATTTCTTTTCTCAGCGATTCTGTACAGTATCTCCTCATTAGTTAGCGTGATCAACTCATCTAATCTTCAGCATTCCTCTGTAGCATGTAACCTCCCCCTCACTTATCGACCTTAATGACAGTGAAAAATTAAACCGCGTGTACCTAATGGAAATTTGGGAAAAGCAATCGTCACCGAAGTTAATCTGTCGGTAAAGAGGGAGAAAAGGGTTACATCTAAATGAAAGAAAAAATGCAAATGAAACTGGTGGAAATTAATTTTGAAAAGGGGTAAAGTTAATAAAGAAAGTAAATGTGCGGCCGTTACGTTAACAATTAACTAGCGGTAATTAGATATTTGAGATTTGGGGGAAATCACGGTCGCCAGTCCCAAGGACAATTACTATAGTAACTGAAAAAGAAAGGTTATTACACATATAATTAGCACTAGAAGCGTGGCAACTGAAGGTTGACACGTGTAGTGTGAAAACTGAAAGTTTGTCAGAAGTAATAAATTTCGCTACACTCTGACTTAATTTAGCAAAAGAATTAATAAAACCGGAAAATCGAAAGCTAATTTAGTGACTGAAGTTAATAGTGAGCTTTCTTTCTGAAGCACATCGAAATCCAGTAAAATACGGTTAGTCTTGGACTACCTCAACAATCATTTCAAAAGCAACTTGACTCTACGCAATTTAGAAACAAGAGATTTAACTTTGAACTTGAATTAAATGATTCTGAACTATTAACAATAGTAAAATTTAGTACGTACCAAGCTGAGCTGCAGTCACAGGTAAGCTAAAATATGCTAACAAAACTCGCACTCTTAATTTGTGCTCGTGTAACCTAAATATTGTAGCCAGCTATGAATACTTTAACTGAACTTTGAAATTAAAGCAGTGAAATCTAATTATATTATTTTAATGCTGGCGTTTGAATTTCAACGACACTCGGGTTCATTTCGGAAAAGGAAGGGACCCTGCTTGGCAATGCAATTGGGACCATGAGCAACAAAGGTTCATGCTAAGTTGCTGTAATTTTGCGAGGCAAATGGAACAATTTGAAAAGCTGAGGTCTGCCAAACAGTTCTGAAACTTTACATGCTTTTAGTCTTCCTTGTTGGTTGATTGAAGGTTTGAAGCCGTCGATCGAGGAGGTGGCGACAGTCACTCATTGTCGGCTGTCGCTGTTGCAGAAGCTGGATGTTGGCGCGCCTTCTTCTCAACACGGTCACCAGACGAAACGGGCTCTTGATGTGCGCCAGCTAATGCTTCCCGTCCGCGACACCATGTCAGAAACTATCATCGCAAGTCGAGCGCAATTACATGCTGCCAAACCCCGAATGCGCGGCAACTCGCGGGAGCTACACACAACACACCTGCTCCACTCGCTACTCCAGCCAGACTCCCACTGCTTTGCCCGCGCTCCACGCGGCAGAGTTAACAATACCAAAGATCCTACACACTTTGATACTTCACACGACCTATCGATGTAATCTTTCGATAGCAGTTTTCCCTAGGCAAGACCCAGCGTAAAAATACAAATAATATTTACGAAACAAACCAATTATACATCGACATAAATGCATAAATATATATATACAAATACTAAAACAATTACAATATGTAAAGACACAGAAATGTCATATATTGAGGCAACAAAACAAGGAAAAAAATTATAGTACAATACATGGAAATAGGAGGATATGCATTTCCGGCGTTACAAGCACCACATTTCAAAGGCTTCTCTTCTCTTCTTGTCCAAATTGTTTATCATTCATTTTTCACTTCCATACATGGGTACACTCCATACAAATACTTTCAGAAAAGACACCTGAAATCTATAATCGATGTTAGCAAATTTCTCTTCTTCAGAAAAGATTTTCTTGCCATTGACGGGCTCTATTTTGTATCCTCTCTTCTTCGGCCATCATTAGATTTTTGGATGCTGAAATAGCAAAACACATCTATTACTTTCAATGTCTCATTTCCCAATTCCGTCAGCATCACCCGATTTAGTCTGACTACATTCCATTATCCTTATTTTGGTTTTGTTAATATTCATCTGATATCCTCCTCACAAATCACTTTCCCTTCCGTTCAACTGCTCTCCCAAGTCCTTTACTCTTTCTGACACAATAACATCGTTATCGTCAAATCTCAAAAATTTTGTTTCTTTTCCGTGGACTTTAATTCGTACTGCAAATTTTCCTTTGGTTTCCTTTACTACTTACTCAGTGTACAGACTGAATAACAGCGCAGATAGGTTACAATCCCATCTCACTCTCTTCTGAACTACTGCTTCCCTTTCGTGCTCCTTGACTCTTATAACTGCCAGCCGATTTCTTTACAAATTGTAGATAGCCTTTCACTCACTGCATTTTACCCCTGCTACCCTCTTCATTTAAAAAAGAAGTGTGTAAGAAGAACTGTGAAAAATATTGTCTGGTTTCTGTAGAAGTTGTAAATAGTCTTTCGCTCCATTTATTTTACCCATGTAACCTTCAAAATTTCAAAGAGTACTCCAGTGAACATTGTCAAAAGGTTGCGGTATTTCTACAAATGTTAGAAACGTAGGTTTTCCTTTCACTAACCTATTTTTTTTAGAAGTCGTGGAGTCAGTATTGCCTCCTGTGTTCCTACATTCCTCCGGAATCCAAACTGATCTTCTCCGAGGTCGGCTTCTACCAGTTTCTCCATTCTTCTGTAAGGAATTCGCGTCAGTATTTTGTAACCATGACTTATTAAACTGATAGTTCAGTAATTTTAAATCTGTGAACATCTGATTTCTTTGTAATTGGAGTTACTATATTAATCTTGAAGTCTGAGGGTATTTCACCAGTCTAATATATCATGCTCACCATATGAAAGAATTTTGTAATGGCTGGCTGTACGAAGGCTGTCAGTAGTTCTAACAGAATGTTATCTACTCCAGGATCCTTGTTTCGTCTCATATATTTCATTTCTTTATCAAATTCTTCATGCAGTACCTTATCTCCTATACCATTTTCATCTACCTCATCTTCCATTTCTGTAATATCTCTCTTGTACAGCCCTCTATACACTCCATCCCCCTTTCAGCTATCTATTGTGTGCTTAGGACTGGTTTTCCATCTGAGCTCTAGATATTCATGCAGGTCGTTCTCTTTTCTCCAAAAGTCTCTTTAATTTTCCTGTAGGCGGTAATTTATCTTTCCCCTAGTGATACATGCGTCTAAATCCTTACATTTGTCCTGTAGCCATTCCCGCTTAACCATTTTGCACTTCCTGTCAGTCTCATTTTTAGACGTTTGTATTCCCTTTCTGCTGCTTCATCCAATGAATTTTTGTATTTTCTCCTTTCAACAATTAAATTTAATATCTCTTCTGTTACCCATTGATTTCTACTACCCCTCTGCAGCCTTCAGTATTTCCTGCCTCAAAGCTACCCATTCTTCTTCTATTGAATTCCTTTACCCTGTACTTGTCAATCATTCCGTAATGATCTCTCGAAACTTTCAACAACCTATAGTCCTTTCAGTTTACTCAGGTCTCATCTCTTTAAATTACTACCTTTTTGCAGTTTTTAATCTACCGTTCATAACCAACAGTTTGTTGTCAGAGTCCACATCTGCCCCTGGAGATGTCTTACAATTTAAAACCTGGTTCCTAAATTTCCGTCTCACCATTATATAATAAATCTGAAACCTTCCGGTGTCCCCAGGTCTCTTCCACGTACACAACATTCTTTCAAGCTTCTTACACCAAGTCTTATCGATGATTAAGTTGTGTTGTGTGCAAAATTCTACCAGGCGGTTTCCTCTTTCATTCCTTACCCTCAGTCCATATTCACCTACTACTTTTACTTCCCTTCCTTTTCCTACTACCGAATTACAGTCGCCTATGGCTATTAAATTTTCCTGTGCCTTAACTATCTGAATAATTTCTTTTGTCTTACCATACATTTCTTCAATCTCTTCATCATCTGCGGAGCTAGCTGGCACATAAACCTATACTTTTGATATGGGTGAGGGCTTCGTGTCTATCTTGTCTACAATAATGTGTTCACTATGCTGTTCATAGTAGGTTATCCTCGTCACTATTTTCATATTCATTATTAAACCTACTCCAGCATTACCCCTATTTGATTTTGTATTTATAACCCTGTGTTCACGTGATCAGAAGTCCTGTTCCTTCCACCACCGAACTTCGCTAACTTCAACTATGTCTCATTTTAACCTCTCCATTTCTCTTTTTAAATGTTCTAACCTATCAGTCAGATTACGTGTTGTGACACTCCACGCTCAGATCCGTAGAATGCTAGTTTGGTTTCTCTTGATAACGACATTCTCCTGTGTAGTCCTCGCCAAGAGATCCGAATGGGGGACTACGTTACCTCCGGAGTATTTTACTCAAGAGGGTGCGATCGTCATTTAACGATACAGTAGAGTTGTATGCTCTCTGGAAAAATTACAGTTGTCGTTTCCCTCAGCCGTTCGTAGTGCCAGCACACCCTTCTCATAGACAGGTGGTGCCACAAATTTTTGTCTCCCTGTTTCTATTCAATACTTCCTCATTACTTACGTGATCTACCGATCTTACCTTCAGATCAGTCAGTCATCCAGACTGTTGCCTCTGCAATTACTGAAAAGGCTGATGTCCTTCGTCAGGAACCACACGTTGACTGGCCTCTCAACAGATACCCCTCCATTGTGGTTCCGCCTACAGTACAGCTACCTGTATCGCTGAGGCATGCAAGCCTCCCGACCAAAGCCAAGATCCATCGCTTATGGACATCATTACGATAAAGTTTTCCTTCTGGACTCATGCAATCCGTGAAGTTAGACTGACCTGCAGGCCGGTTGGACACCACAAGCGCCATATCATCTGGCATGCACCCTACTCCTTACCAGTCTCAGAAGTAAGTGGACATTCTTCGGTCAATAATAAATCAAAATCTAGTTGTCATAGGGTGGGTTTGCTCAGTAACAGAATTATATTTCTGAATGTTATTCCGGTGCTAAACGTAACAATTAATTTCCATCATGTCCTTAAAAACAGTTAGGGGGAAAATGTTGTGTGTTGTTGTTATGGTCTTCAATCCGAAAATTTGTTTGATGCATCTCTCCATGCTACTCTACTACATGCAATCGTTTTAGTCTCCGAACAACTACTTCAAGCTACATCTTTCTGAATGTGCTTACTGTATTCATATCTTGGTATCCCTCTACGACTTTTACTCCCTCCCCCACTTCCCTCTAGTACTAAACTGATCATCCCTTGCTGTCTCAGAATGTGTCCTACCAAATGAACCCTCCTTCTAATCTGGTTGTGTCACAAATTTCTTTTCTCCCCAATTGTATTCATTACTTCCTCATTAGTTTCACGGTCTACCCATCTAACATTACCGTGGTTGGTTTGGGGTCAGCGGAATGCATGCTACAGGGCGTCTGACTCTGAGGTGTCCTTGAAGTAACCGATTTGTAACAGTTCTTTGTGCTAACTGAAGATGCAGTACGATGCGCCAGAGCTATACGCCAAACACTATGGCCGTCCTTCTCGGTAGTGGCATGTGGTCGTCCGGAGCCCGGTCTTCTTGCGACCGTACATTCTCGTGACAACCGCTGCCGGCAGTCATGTACAGTTTCTGCCAATTCTTTCTGCAATATCGCAGAAGGAATATCCAGGCTTCCGTAGCCCTATTACAGGACTTCGTTCTTCCTCAGTGAGGTGTTGAAAATGGTGTGCCTGTTGACTGACGTCAACTCACCACGTCCAATCTCGAAGGTAACTAACGATCACGATCGTTATAAAATGTTCTTGAAACAAACCTGAAATGCGTCCTCATAGTGGCGCTAACACCGCCACTCTTATGCGACTGGCACAAAATTTGAATATAGATCTTATTTATGTGTAGAAACACACCTACCTCTGAGCTTCGTGTACCAGACAGCCGCTTGTGGTGTTTGGGCCTTGAAATAAAAGAAATTATTCAGACAGTGAAGGGTGACGAAAATTTAATAGTCATGGGCGACTGGAATTCGGTAGTAGGAAAAGGGAGAGAAGGAAATGTAGCACGTGAATATGGATTGGGGCTAAGAAATGAAAGAGGAAGCCGCCTGGAACAATTTTGCACAGAGCACAACTTAATCATAGCTAACACTTGGTTCAAGAATCATAAAAGAAGGCTGTATACGTAGAAGAAGCCTGGAGATACTGACAGGTTTCAGATAGATTATATAATGGTAAGACAGAGATTTAGGAACCTGGTTTTAAATTGTAAGACATTACCAGGGCAGATGTGGACTCTGACCACAATCTATTGGATATGACCTGTAGATTAAAACTAAAGAAACTGCAGAAAGGTGGGAATTTAAGGAGATGGGACCTAGATAAACGGACTAAACTAGAGGTTGTACAGAGTTTCAGGAAGAGCGTAAGGGAACAATTGACAGGAATGGGGGAAAGAAATACAGTAGAAGAAGAATGGGTAGCTTTGAGGGATGAAGTAGTGAAGGCAGCAGAGGATCAAGTAGGTAAAAAGACGAGGGCTAGTAGAAATCCTTGGGTAACAGAAGATATATTCAATTTAATTGATGAAAGGAGAAAATATAAAAGTGCAATAAATGAAGCAGGCAAAAAGGAATACAAACGTCTCAAAAATGAGATCGACAGGAAGTGCAAAATCGCTAAGCAGGGATGGCTAGAGGACAAATGTAATGATGTAGAGGCTTATCTCAGTAGGGGTAAGATAGATACTGCCTACAGGGAAATTAAAAAGATCTTCGGAGAAAAGAAAACCACTTGTATGAATATCAGAAGCTCAGATGGAAACCCAGTTCTAAGCAAAGAAGGGAAAGCAGAAAGGTGGAAGGAGTATATAGAGGGTCTATACAAGGGCGATGTACTTGAGGACAATATTATGAAAATGGAAGAGGATGTAGATGAAGATGAAATGGGAGATACGATACTGCGTGAAGAGTTTGATAGAGCACTGAAAGACCTAAGTCGAATCAAGGCCCCGGGAGTAGACAACATTCCATTAGAACTACTGACGGCCTTGGGAGAGCCAGTCCTGTCAAAAGTCTACCATCTGGTGGGCAAGATGTATGAAACAGGCGAAATACCTTCAGACTTCAAAAATAATATAATAATTCCAATCCCAAAGAAAGCAGGTGTTGACAGATGTGAAATTTATCGAACTATCAGTTTAATAAGTCACAGTTGCAAAATACTAACGCGAATTCTTTACAGACGAATGGAAAAACTAGTAGAAGCTGACCTCGGGGAAGGTCAGTTTGGATTCCGTAGAAATGTTTGAACACGTGAGGCAATACTGACCTTACGACTTATCTTAGAAGAAAGATTAAGGAAAGGCAAACCTACGTTTCTAGCATTTGTAGACTTAGAGAAAGCTTTTGACAATGTTGACTGGAATACTCTCTTTCAAATTCTGAAGGTGGCAGGGGTAAAATACAGGGAGCGAAAGGCTATTTACAATTTGTACAGAAACCAGATGGCAGTTATAAGAGTCAAGGGACATGAAAGGCAAGCAGTGGTTGGGAAGGGAGTGAGACAGGGTTGTAGTCTCTCCCCGATGTTATTCAATCTGTATATTGACCAAGCAGTGAAGGAAACAAAAGAAGAATTCGGAGTAGGTACTAAAATCCATGGAGAAGAAATAAAAACTTTGAGGTTCGCCGATGACATTGTAATTCTGTCAGAGACATCAAAGGACTTGGAAGAGCAGTTGAACGGAATTGATAGTGTCTTGAAACGAGGATATAAGATGAACATCAACAAAAGCAAAAAGAGGATAATGGAATGTAGTCGAATTAAGTCGGGTGATGCTGAGGGAATTAGATTAGGAAATGAGACACCAAAAGTAGTAAAGGAGTTTTGCTATTTCGGTAGCAAAATAACTGATGATGATCGAAGTACAGAGGATATAAAATGTTGACTGGCAATGGCAACTAAAGCGTTTCTGAAGATGAGAAATTTGTTAACATCGAGTATAGATTTAAATGTCAGGAAGTCGTTTCTGAAAGTATTTATATGGAGTGTAGCCATGTATGGAAGTGAGACGTGGACGATAAATAGTTTGGACAAGAAGAGAATAGACGCTTTTGAAATGTGGTGCTACTGAAGATTAAATGGGTATATCACATAACTAATGAGGAGGTATATAATAGGATTGGGGAGATGAGGAGTTTGTGGCACAACTTGACAAGAAGATGGGATCAGTTGGTAGGACATGTTCTGAGGCATCAAGGGATCACCAATTTAGTATTGGAGGGCAGCGTGGAGGGTAAAAATCGTAGAGGGAGACCAAGAGATGAATACACTAAGCAGATTCAGAAGGATGTAGGTTGCGGTAGGTTATTGGAGATGAAGAAACTTGCACAGGATAGAGTAGCCTTAAACCAGTCTCAGGACTGAAGACCACAACAACAACAACGGTGGTGGTCCTTTAATTTATCTGGGTAATTTCGTAAAGATTGACAGGTTTCAAGAAACTCCTCTGCACATTAACTTCGTTAAGCTGGTCGACCCAAACCTTTTTCTTGTTATGGAGAACGGTCCTCTCCAGCAGAAACCAAGACAAGAGCGACCACTTGGCACATACAGTAATCGCACTACTTTAGATCGGGAGAAATACGCATCTAATGGAGATGTAGCCAAAACCAACGTCGGACTACGTCGGCCCACATGGTCGGCCTACATCGGATCGGGAGGTGCAGTTATAGCCTTAGACAGATTAGCTATACGAAGCTCATTGCCTGTAATTTTATAGCAGAAACATGTACATTTGATCCTCAGTAATTTTCGCAGGTGATTTTTATTTACTCCCCTTAATGTGGTGGCTCACCCGAACCGTATTGTAAAAGGAACATACGATTAGCCTGAAATTAGTGCTCGCAATTTGAGGTTACCTAATAGAACTTACACAAATCCTGCTGCTTTTAGGAAAGGAAACTGCCATTTGATACTTCGAAAAACAGACATAAAGAGACGGAAGAGTACTTTATTGTCGCCGAAATAACTGACGCCAGACCTCTAGCATCATTTAATTAAGACGTTTGATGATAACTGTGTCCAATAACTGAGTCCACAGCCTTTGTGCAATTTTTCAATAAAATCATTTCGGCTTTTGGCTGTTAAAACATTATTTATTGCGATTCCATTTTTTGCATGTTGTCATTTGCAAGCATTGTGGGATGGTGTAACCCACTTCAGTGTTTAAACCATTGTTTCATCAGCTCAGTAACGTATATGCTATATGGAACAGCTGATAAATTTACAACACGTTATGCAAATGCTCTTACACAGCATGGCACAGCTTTATATTACTGGCTGGGTTACAACATCCCACAGTGCTTGAAAATGACATGTCGAAATTGCAATTGCAATGAATAATGTTTTAACAGCCAAAAGTGGATATGTATTCATAAAAAAATCGCTGAATTAATTTCACACATTCACTGTCGCTGACTTCACCAGTGAAGTGATAGTCGAAGCGGGCGTTATATTTGCTTGAAAGCCACCCCAGAACGGCATTACTACTCCATCGCAGCGAAAGGTCTAATTTTTTTGGTAAGAATGGGATAGTGTGTAATAGCTGGCACAAAAAGAAAAACCTTGGTGCTCATGTAATCATAAAAACCAAGCCATATGTAGTAAAACAGAAACGACACCTGTTCTTTGGAAACGACCTTAGAATGCACGATTAAGTTTGCTTCCGTTCGACTTTCACAGTTAAGGAATGGGAACAGAAATATCCACTCATTCCCATAACCCGTGCTCTGTAGTAATTTTTTATTATCGGCCATCGCTGGACAGGTAGCCGAGAAATAATTTTCAGAAACTCCTTACGATTGTTTTAGTGCGATTTTTTTTCAAATATTTCACTACATCTGATACTAGGAACTGTTCGCCATGGCACAAATATGTGCCACCTCCAAACAAAGTTTTTTCTGCTTTAATTCACTCCTGCTCAGAACAGTTTTTAGTCGACATACAACATGCTTTCAGCACGAAATTGTTGGCAGCAGTTGCTTTGCTGATTGATTTCCCAAAAGTTTTCAATTTCTAAAGTCCAAATGCATTACTTTCCACATCACCTAACACGACATCACGAGCATATATGTTCAAACTATATTTACTGCACTCATTTATCTTGAATTAATGCCGATATCATAATGTAATGCAGCACAAATATTTTTCATACAAATGGAACCAGAGACTATGAGAACAGAAAAGTGGCACGTGTTCGTTACATGTTGGTGATGGAATTCAAAAACTAGTTTATGGCGATCATATTCTTTTATTCTGTTAAATTGAAAGTAATATTTTTTTTTTTTGCTCAAGGAGAACAGAACGAATTTTATGGGGATAAACAATTCTGTTGCTTTCAAATAGGAGATAAATATCAGGTAAGTAATTATTGGGTAAATAGAGTGATGTTGGCACCACACGAAGTTCTTATTAGTCATTCTATAGTGCTCAAGGAGAAGTAGTAACAGAACAAGAAGAAGAAGAAAGTTTCGTAACAGTACCTACGTTATTGACAATTTTTATTCTACAGCCTGTAACATAACTTTTAATGTATCCACGAGAAATTTACTGTAAACAGACACATGTCACGTAATAAATTGTGCACGAGGACGTCTACAGGAACTGCATGTACTGATTTCTGATTTCATTAGTGAGGAAACGTCGTGAAGCTGTTGTTCAATGATGTTTTAACAAAATAGATACATTCTTCCAAGAATATTTCCTTTTCCTTGTAACTCTATCATAGCAGCAGTGTTGCATATGTTGTGTCACACACGTGGTGGAATCCAATTTTTTTTTGCGCTGAACGACGATTCTGGGCTTTGGCTGGTGGGAATCTGGTATCAAGTGAAACTAAGCGAGCTTAAATTATTATCTGAGCTAACAAGTAGATATCCCATTTGTGGTCGTGATGAACATACAATATTACACAACTGTGTCTCTTGTCAGATGACTTGATTCTGAAAAATTCTTTGCTTTCAAAAAACATTATCTAGTTCAACTGGTATAAAAGTCCACGAAATTAGAAATTTATCAAGCACTAATATTATGCAGATTGTTTAGATATCTAATGATGCAGTATGTTTCTTTAGGTATGATGCCAAAGGTGGAATACATTCCAATGTAACAACCTGAAATGTACTTCCTGCTGTTGTGAGTCTATACTGATTCATTCTACATAATCGTTAGGTCACTGCTGTCCTCACTACATACAATAATTTTTAATGAATTACAACATATCGTTCAGTCAGTTGCATGAATAAACTAGTTCCAGATATGATTTATGTTATACCATACAGAGCCCAACTAAGTGATGTTTTCTAAATGGCAACGTGGTTCCGCAACTGGTTGAATTTGTAACCCCAGTTTGTGTTACAGGTGTGAAGCTGTCAGGATTTCTTGAATTTGTTCAGTGCAAGAGTACACCCACTATTAAATCTTCCACAATCACAGCTCATACGACTACATTAAACGGAAAGTGCTACATCATCAAGCACCTGTAGCAGCACTACCGTTTGGGATAAGAAAAATCATTTTTGGAGCATTATTTCTGAGCGCGCAAATTACAGCCAGGAGCAGGCCTGGTTACAGTGGGTTACGCTCACCAGCAGTTGCGAAGTAAAATAGAGGCCACAGGGTGAAGAACCACTGGAAAAAGTACACACAGCAGTTTGCACGGCGCAAGTCACAGGCAGAAGGGGCCCACTGGCCAACCTAAGTGTTGTGAGTATGTGATGCGGAGCGTCGCGTTTAGCAAAACAGCCGCATATAAATAGGTGCCGGTTCACTAACAAAGCATTCAGGTGTGTCAGCTCTCCTGGACGGAGGGGCGTGTCACACCACTGGCTATTCACAGCAGCAGATGGGGCGCCAGCATTCCAGTCCACAGCAGCTCTCTGGGTCGACCCTCTGAGGCTGATGCGGGATCCGTAGCCAGCCAGCGGCGTGCCGCGCCACGGTTTGCTACCATGAGCAGCCGTCTTGGCTCCCCATGTGCACTGGAGACATCCAGGGCAAGGGCCTCAGATTCGGACACCGCATCGTGGGCGCTTGTTGTCACTCCGATCTTAGCCACGCCCGCAAAGTAGCACGCAGCAGGCCCCAGCAAGCGGCGCCGAGGTGGCAGGGGCGGAGACCGCTGAGTTGGCTGTCGGCACCTCCTGACGTCAACACAACTCTGTGGCCGTTCAAGGCAGACTCCACAGCACATTGCACGGGTCGCTGAGGCAGCAATTCTGCGCCAAGCCATTTCACAGACAGTGAAGTGGTGCACTCAGCATTGCAGGAGCTGGTGACACAGACCGAGAGGAATGGGGGCACTGTAGCTGGAAACAGTAAATCACTTGGAAAGCTCAGATGAGTCTTAATATGGTGCCCTCTACCTCTTCCCACTACATTTGCTGTTGCTGTTACTTTCGGTGTCAGAAGTTGCCACTACATTTGGCGTCAGAATAGCGGACATTGTCCGTACAGTACAACGCTCGAGCCCACTGCCTGCATAGCAGTCACAAAATGTGGTGAGCTCTGACCAGTTTTCTTTTGAGTGTTGGACGTTTTCTTTCTTTTTTGTGTTTTTGAGTACTGCTCGTGACTGGCCATTGTAGATGTTTTGTGTGGACATAGTATTTTTTGTTGACAGAGTGTAAGTGTATTTGGGGCAGTAAGATTTATTACTTCTTTTGGTGGCATTTAAATACTTCTTTATTGGTTTCAGTATGATATTACTGTGTATGATGATACTGAGGTGTAGGGAGTCGGGTTATTTTTGTACTTAATTGTTTTGTTTTGGGATTAACGGGGAACAAAAGCAACACAGTGGCAGAGTCAGGAACTCGAGGCGTGTTGGAACCAGAAGTGGTACGGATTTTGTTGGAAAAGGTAGCACAGTTGACAGTGGACAGTACGCAGCTGAGGAGTGAATTAACATCTAGAAGCGAGCAGGAAACAGCATTGGATTAGTCGTTGTTGCCTAAGATGCCGCAGCAGCAGATTGACTGAGCTGCTACGAGTTTGGTTATTCCATTTTCTGGTAGCCATCTGAGGATATGCGGTTGTTTGTGGAGGACTTGGAAACTTCAGCTGTGATGAATGGTTGGTCTGATGAACAGTTGTTACATGTAGCCAAGATTAGATTAACGGTTGAAGCGAAGACATAGGTGAGGTATTCTGAGGCCTTAAGGAAGGTAGGACAGTTTAAGCAGTTAAAGCAGGTGCTTTTACAAAGGTACAAGAAACAGAATAGCGCTCAGTACTTTAGGTAGAGGTTGAGTACAATGACGAAGAGACAGGGGGAGACGGTAGAGGAATTTGCGGTCAGAATAAGAGAAATTAACTAGTACACTTATGAATTGGGTCAGAGCGATGAAGTGAATGATGTTCTGTTGCAGGAGGCTAAGCAAAGGGCACTTGATGTATTTTTGAAAGGGTTACCGGGCATATATCGCGGAAAGTGCGTGAAGGGACTCCAAAAGATTTGTATTTGACCATTCAGGTGGCAGTCCAATGTGAGCAAATAGACGTGGCGATGGGGTACATGATAGACAAACAGTGTTTACAGTAGGTATAAAATGGTATAAGTGTGATCGTATGAGACATGTGCAGAGGCAATGTACCCAGTCACTGAAGAATAGAGGAAGGGGTGAAAATCAGCAGCGTGGAGGATGGAGAAGTGGAGTTAGTAGAGGTGGACAATCGTTAAACGGCAGAAAACGCCCAAGACCCACCTAAGGGAGCTCCTGTTTCATGTCAGTGCTACAAATACATGTGCAGAGGTGGAATGTTCAGTGGTAGGATCCACAGGAACTAAAACGTTTAAGATTTTGTTGGACACAGGGGCGCAAGTGTAGGTAGCTACTAAGAGTAAAGAGGTCACACCTTTGGGGTCAGTGACAGTTGACTTTTGCATGGGGAACGTCTGATTTGATGCATGCATGGAGGTAGTACCACAGGTAAGCGAGGGCTATGACATGATTCGAGGAATAGATTTCTTGCATCAACATCATGCCAAAATTGACCTTGGACATCGAACTGTGGCACTTGCTGGACTGTTATTTCAGCTGGGGGGAAACTGTTGTCGATGCAGAGCTGTCGCGAGGGGCGTTCAACGTAATGAACAGACCAATTGAACCGCATACATTAGCATTAAGGCTTAATTCACGTGAGTGTGTGCCTGGTGGCATCAGGAAGTCGCTTTGGGTAAGTGTGGAGTCGAATCTACCCGTGGGTACAGTATCTGTTATTGAACCATTGGAGGATAATGAAGTTTTGGGTTCATTGGGGTGTTTTGTGAAACGTAGTATTGTACGCGTACAGGAGGGGAACGACGGGCGAGTAGTTTCCATGAATGTGGATAATTTTAACGATGTAGACGCGAATTTGAGAAAAGGAGTTTTAGTAGCAAATTTGGATGTGCCAGATGATGAAGACTGGTGTTCGAGAGGTAGACGAAGCGATCAACCACTAACTGCCGATAGAACTGCATTGTGTGACAAAATTAAGCATTTGAAAGGAGAGGAAAGAGGTGGTATGGAAGCATTATTTTGCGAATTTAAGGACTTGTTTTTTCCGCAAGGGCTGTTGGTAACTCCATTAGTTCAACATTGGATACCAACAGGGAATGAAGTACCTGTTTACCGTAAACCATATAGAATACCGAGGTATTTGCAGCCGATTGTGGAGGATTTCATTGATCAGCAGCTTGTGGAGGGTATTATAGTGCATAGTAATAGTTTCTGGCTAGCGGGCATTGTCATTGTGCCTAAAAAATCTATGGATGGAACTAAGAAATTCAGATTCTGTTATGACTACCGATACCTCAATAACAAGACAGTAATGGACGCATACCCCATTCCTAACATATTGCAGACTTTGGATCACTTAGGACAGTGCCAGTGCTTTTCTACGATGGATTTGAGAAGTGGTTATCATCAGGTAGAGGTGGCTCCAGAGGATCGTCCAAAAACTGCTTTCTCTACTCCTGGGGGCCATTACCAGTACATTAAAATGCCATACGGTTTGAAAAACGCTCCGGCAATGTTTCAGCGGTTGCTAGACGGTGTCTTGAGGGGTTTGAAACCACGGCAGTGTCTTTTCTATTTGGATGACATAATAGTGTTATCAAGTAGTACGGAGCAACATAGACAGCGGTTAAGGGAAGTCTTTATGAGGTTAAGAGCAAATCGTTTGATGTTGAGCCTGGAGAAGTGTCATTTTGCATTAGAAGAAGTAAATTATTTAGGTCATATCATCAGATCCAAGGGTGGTACAGGCTGTAAGGGATTTTAGGAAACCGAAAACAGTTAAGGAAGTGCAATCATTCGTCGGAATTTGCAATTTCTATCGAAAGTTCGTGAAGGATTTTGCAGATTTAGCGTAGCCGTTGACGCGATTGTAATGGAAGGGTGTGAAATTCCAGTGAACAGAAGAGTGTCAGAAAGCGCTTTACAAACTATAAGAAGTGTTAACCACAAGTCTGGCTCTAGTGTTTCCAGATTTTGAAAAGGAGTTGATACTAGCATGTGATGCATCGAATCAAGTATTAGGGTGTGTTCTTAGTCAAGAAATTGATGGGAAAGAACACCCCGTAGCCTATGCATCTAGGCAATTGAATGCAGCATAGAGGAATTACTCAACAACAGAGAGGGAGATGCTTAGCGTTATATATATGGAATCACATATTTTAAATGTTATTTATATAGGGGAAGATATCGGGTAGTGACAGATCATGCTGCGTTGAAGTGGTTGTTGGGGTTGAAGGGTAGATTCACTAGACTCGCTAGATGGGCGGTGAGGCTTAGTGAATTCAACTACGAGGCGGTGCACAAGCCTGGGAAAGAGGTTGGTAATGCAGATGCACTAAGCAGGAATATGGCAAAAGTAGAAGTCATAGGTTATGCCCTAGCGGTATGGCATGAATTACAGGACGCTGACAACAATTGTAAATTGTATCAGACACACCCACAATTTAATATTTACGACGGTCTTCTGTCCAGGGAGACGAAGTTATGACCAAGGGTAGTAGTGCCAGCGAAGCTGAGAGATGAGGTTTTAAAGGAAGCACTTGATCATGTGTTATCTGGTCATGGAGGGTGTAGAGCGACGAATAGGAGTGTGAATGAGAGGTATTGGTGGAGAGGTAGGAAAGTAGATGTGGATCAGTATGTCAAGAATTGTAACGGCAAATAACGATCATTTTGAGCACCTCAGTGCCATCGCAGCCTAAACTTTGTTATGTGTTGTTTTCATTCTGATCAGGTGGAGACCCAATTCCAAGAGGGAACCAAGGGTAGTGCAAGTCCCAGTGGATTGGATACCGAGGGCGTGAGACGAGTAGGTAAGGGGTTAATCGAGCAGTGGTCACCCAGTAAAGAATTTTTACGTTTTGTTTCACGTCACGTGTTTTAGGGGCACTAGACCACATTTAAGTTTTCTAAAAGTAAGGAGATATGTCATAGGTGCGGACCAAAACAAGTTAAGAGTCGACCTGGGGACCGGGTCTTTCCAAAGGGTGGAATAATGTAGCAGCACTACCGTTTGGGATAGGAAAAGGCAGTTTCGCTGCAATATTTTTGAGCAGGCAAGTTACAGCCAGGTGCAGGCCTGTTTCCAGTGAGTTACCCTCAGAAGCAGTTGCGAAGTAAAATAGAGGCCACAGGGTGAAGAACCACTGGAAAAAGTACACACAGCAGTTTGCATGGCGCAAGTCACAAGCAGAAGGGGCCCACTGGCCAACCTAAGTGTTGTGAGTATGTGAACCGGAGCGTCGCGTTTAGCAAAACAGAGGCGCACAGCCACATATAAATAGGTGCCGGTTCACTAACAAAGCATTCAGGTGTGTCAGCTCTCCTGGACGGTGGGGCGTGGCACACCACTGGCTATTCACAGCAGCAGATGGGGCGCCAGCATTCCAGTCCACGGCGGGTCTCTGGTTCAACCCTCTGAGGCCAATGTGGGATCCGTAGCCAGCCAGCGGCGTGCCACACCATGGCTCACTACCAAGTACATTTGTCTTGGCTCCCAGTATACACCGGAGACATCCAGGGCAAGGGCCGCAGATTCGGACGCCGGATCACAGGTGCTTGTTGTCGCTGCGATCTTAGTCACGCCGGCAAAGAAGCATGCAGCTGGCCCCAGCGAGCGGCGCTGAGGCGGCAGGGCGAAGACCACCGAGTCGACTGCCGGCGCCACCTGACGTCGACACAACACCGCAGCTGTACGAGGCTGACACACCACAGGGCATTGCACGGGTCACTGAGGCAGCCATTCTGAGCCAAACCGTTTCACATACAGTGAAGTGGTGCAGGACCCAGTGACACAGACCGAGAGGAACGGGGGCACTGTAGCCGGAAACAATAAATCACTTGGAAAGCTCCGACAAGTCTTAATATGGTGCCTTCTACCTCTTCCCGCTACATTGGTGTTGCTGTTAAATTCGGTAGCAGTAGTTACCACTACACGCCGGATCGATATTTTATCAAATACTGGATAGATGTTTATCACAGACGATCGAGCCACATTTATGTAACAACGCCTACGTTTGCAGCCAGCGTGCAGTAACAACTCACAGACGGCAGGCCGGTTGCGGTGGTCTCGCGCTTCTAGGCGCGCAGTCCGGAACCGTGCGACTGCTACGGTCGCAGGTTCGAATCCTGCCTCGGGCATGGATGTGTGTGACGTCCTTAGGTTAGTCAGGTTTAAGTAGTTCTAAGTTCTAGGGGACTGATAACCACAGCAGTTGAGTCCCATAGTGCTCAGAGCCATTTGAACCACAGACGGCAGATGGCAGTACTAGCAGTGGAGGGTATTAAAGCATGTCGGGGGATGCAGGAAACAGTGCAGTCATTGTCGTAATGCGGAAGTGGAGCGATTTATCAGACACGCAAAAGGGTATAATCATTGGCTTTCAGACCAAAGTGGGAGCATTCCCAAAACTGCTAAGTTTCTAAACCATTCGCGTGCCACTGTGATTAAAGTATACCGCATGGCGAAAGGGCGATATCCGAAATCGTGCCGAGGCCACTGTGGTGCACCAGGGGATACATGACAGGCGTGAACGACAGCTGTGGAGATTTGGATGGGCGAAAAGACGAGCAACTTACCGCCCAGATGAAACAAGGGGCCACTGTAATCCGTTCATCATAAGAATAAATGGTTCAAATGGCTCTGAGCACTATGCGACTTAACTTCTGAGGTCATCAGTCGCCTAGAACTTAGAACGAATTAAACCTAACTAACCTAAGGACATCACACACATCCATTCCCGAGGCAGGATTCGAACCTGCGACCGTAGCGGTCGCTCGGCTCCAGACTGTAGCGCCTAGAACCGCACGGCCCCTCCGGCCGGCCATAAGAATAAACATGTAAACAAACACAAACGCCATGATTGGCCAGAAGCCGAAGCACATGAACACTGGTGTTGTTACGCACTTGGGTTATGTCCTACTTATGTATTAGATATATTAATACTAAGCTATATTAAATGAAACTTTAAGATATTCGAATGTATTAACAGCCATAAACGTTTCTCTTAATCACACTTTAGCTACGTAGTTTTTATTTAAAAAATCGTGTACAGTCACAGCCTCTGCAGCATTGTGCTCTGATTGTCGCGCTGTTACTAAGGGTGCTTTCTGTTCCATAGTGAAACACGCGCGTGGAGCGCGGTTAAAAAGTGCCGAGAAATAGCTGTTCTTAATGTTTTTCACAAATTCACGGAGATAATCAGCTTTGAAGTTTTCCCAGCGTTGTATATACTGCAGTTGATACACACACGCAGGCTGAACGTGTAGCGCGGTCAGTACAGTCTCGCCGCGTCAGCCGTGCTGTGCGGACGTGGGCTGAGTTTCGTGTGCCGCGGTCTGCTGTGCTTCGGCATGGTACGTCGCAGTGCTTCTTGCATCGTTGGTGAAAATCTACGCTTATTGAAATTTGAAATATGATTCCGTGATGGCCCATTTGAACAGAAAAGATTCTTCTCGTTTGATCGTAATTACGCCCGACCGAGCCGGCAGCGGTGGTCTAGCGGTTCTAGACGCGCAGTCCGGAACCGCGCGACTACTACGGTCGCAGGCTCGAATCCTGCCTCGGGCATGGATGTGTGTGATGTCCTTAGGTTAGTTAGGTTTAAGTAGTTCTAAGTTCTAGGGGACTGATGACCTCAGAAGTTTAGTCCCATAGTGCTCAGAGCCATTTGAACCATTTTTTTTCTCCTTCTGCAGGCATGGCTTTTTTCCTGTAGTGACATAAGCTTATATAAGGATTAAATTTTAATCAACAGCTCCCAGAGGCATGGAAGGAGTATCATTCCGGTAAAGATCACTCGAGATGTTCGTGGTTGTAACTGTGTTCGATTTCAGTTAGTGTGAATGATCCAAATCTCATTTCTCTCTGCTCTCAGCCTGATATTTCCTTGGAAACCATAGAGGACCTGTACTTAACCATTACGAGACAAACAAAAGCTGGTTTGAATGACAACGCTTTTCCTATACCTTATTAGGTATGGTAACGTATTGCGTTTTTGGTGCTTCCATATTTTTGTCGATCCCCTCTATTAGACAGATTTATCCTGTCGTGAATGTTAACAACAACATATCAGCCGATGTAGAGAGAAAAATTAATTCCGTAAATTATATCTTTATTTGCTTACAACGAAATGACTGTGCCGGCAAATATGTAAAACCAAAATAGTCCACATTTGGAAGTATGTTACGTTCAGTTGCACATTCTGATTTTAATGATTTTTTTCTCCATGGTGACCCATCCATTAGGGGTGGAGGGCAAAATGAAGCGAACAGACATGAGAGTCTTAGGTTGGAAATTAACGCTTGATAATTAATGACAATTACGCTTGAGACCAGGCAAAAAGAAGATCTGTTTAAGGAATCAAAGGGGAGTATAAGTCTAGGTATAACTACTTGACAACCTTTTATTCATAGAAATGAGAAATTACACGATATTAATACTTGAAACGTTTGATAACAAGGTTGCAACTGTGTGTTGGGTTGGGTTGATTGGGGGAGGAGACCAGACAGCGAGGTCATCGGTCTCATCGGATTAGGGGAGGATGGGGAAGGAAGTCGGCCGTGCCGTTTCGCAGGAACCATCCCGGAATTTGCCTGAAGCGATTTAGGGAAATAACGGGAAACCTAAGTCAGGATGGCCGGACGCGGGTGTGAACCGTCGTCCTCCCGAATGCGAGTCCAGTGTGCTAGCCACTGCGCCACCTCACTTGGTCTAAAGAGGTGGAGAAATGTTCATATTTCTTAATTTTTTATGGGACTAAACCTAAGCGAAAATGCAAAAGGAAAGCTGGAATATCTTTGTTTGTGCAGTGTGAGAGCTACAGGAGTTAGATCGAAAAGGAAGCAAAGAAGTGCAGCAAACAAATAATATGTCAAAGCGTTTTTTCCCACTAATAATACAAGAAGGAAAGAAAAGCATCATTAATTGTGTTCAAATCAACGTTGCAAAGAATCAGGAAAGCTTTTTGCCCGAATTCTCCAACTACTACTCATTCCTTTGCGTCAAACTAAAATACACGTCGTAACAAACGGTCTGCGACTCTCCCAATAGAAACGTAAGTGCCTTTCAAATGCGACGTGACCTTGCAGTATTATTCACTCGCGATAAGCGCACTGTCGATGCAAACAACGCTGATTGCCTAATTTTTCCGATATGAAATGTGCACGTGACATATCAAGCTTGTCATGTGACAGTATCACAGCAGTTTCAGAACCGGAAATAGCTCGTAGTCCGCAAACAGAATCAGTTTATCTTCATGAAAGATGTGAAAATGGAAGCGTTACATCAAATGTCACCACAGGAATGCCCAACAGTGTTCTCTCAACGAAATCTACATCTACATCTAAACCCCGCGTGCCACCCTAGATTCTAGATTTGTCTAGAATCCTCCCCCCCCCCCCCCCCCCCCCCTCTCATCCATATGATCTCTAATACCACCGATTTTTTCGACTTAGCTCTCTCACGACGTGTATGTGCGAGGAAGATGTGATGTGTTGCGGGTCTATCAATTATTTATTTGCCTGTTTCGATACAAACACCGCAGCAAACATCTTTGGCGGCGGGCTGACCGCTAGAGGTGGCGAAGAAAGATGTTTCAAGGGTCTACGCCACCAGCGTATGGCACGGATTTGAGGCACGTGTGGGTCTGTTACTATTCACAGAACCTGTGGCACGTCTGGCTGCTTACTACCGTACTTGTGAAACTGCAAGGATTACGAGACGCTTACCTTTGGAGAAGCTTAGTTATGAAGCCTGTGGTATTCGTTCGCCTTCCTTACCACTACCAGCGTCACAGCAGTGAGAATTGCCTAATGAAAGTGCGTCTACCAATGTAGAGGCTTTGTACAGGGTGGAGCAGAGGAAACGCATGTTTTTCACTATTGAATGACTGGGACACAGTTTGACAAAAATAATAAAAACAAGCATTAAGTGATAGATTTTTTTTTGCAGTTTTGAAATATACATACATTAATTAGGTTCGAAAAATGTCTTGGAGATGACGTCCTTCTTGCTGGATGCAAATGTGGATCCTCCCCCGAAAGTTACGCATGGCTCTCTCCAGAATTTGGCATGGCTTCAATTTCCGCAAATGTGGATCCTCCCCCGAAAGTTACGCATGGCTCTCTCCAGAATTTGGCATGGCTTCAATTTCCTGACGAACTGAATTCCTCAGGTCATCGATTGTGCGAGGCTTGTTCATGTAGACTTTTGATTTCAAATGTCCCCAAAAAAAGAAGTCGCATGACGACACACTGGGTGAGCGAGGGGGCCAGTAAACATCACCATACCTCGAAATAACATGTCCTGGGAACATTTGTCGAACTACTTCCATGGATACTCTCGCTGTGTGAGCTGTGGCACCGTCCTGCTGAAACCATATTTCTCTCAGGTTCACCAGACGCCTTTCAAGTTCTGGATGAAGAAAGTTGTTTAACATTTTTATGTAGTGCGCTGATGTCGCAATAACTGCAGTTCCTTCCTCTGCAAAAAAAATAGGGTCCAACAATCCCCATATTTGAAATGCAGCATCACACTGTTACTTTTAAGCTGCGGAGACGTCTTTGGAGTAATTCATGTGGGTTCTCCAGAGCACAATACCGACAATTTTGAACATTGACGCAACCGTGTATATGAAAATGTGCTACACCACTCATGAAGACTGTAGCATCTGCATCATCCGTAAAAATTTCATCCATTACGCGACAAAATTCTCTGCGCTGCACAAAATCCCCGTCACTAAGCTGCTGGACAGTTATTATCTTGTACAGGTGAAACTTAAGATCATCATGTGATATGCGGTGAAGCGAACAACTTGACATGCCCAGCGCTATAGCCTGTCATCTAGCCGATCGTTTCGGACTAGCAAGAACTGCCGTTCTCACTCGGTCTACATTTTCCAGAGTACGAACTGAACGGGGAAGACCAGATGGTTTTCATTTTGATCACAGATCCAGTACTGCTAAACGCTGCAACCCATCGGAGTGCAGTATTTCGACGCCCAACTCTAAAATTTTGACGGAAAAAACGTTGCACTGTGACTGCGGAATCATTGTTTCTAAAGTACTGCTCGACAGCGAACACACGATGCTCTACGCTCCAGCGCTCCATAGCGACTTAAACTGCATTGTATGGGCAGCCTGCCAACATTCATTCAAGACCAATACCCCCTCTCGTCGCCGCGTACTAGCGGTTCAAAAAACATGCGTTTCCTCTGCTCCACCCTATACATTGTGATTTATATCACTTGAATGTGTGTGTACTGTCAAATATTCTCAGACGCACGATTTACACTGAAGTGACAAAATTCGTGGGATAGCGATGTGCGTGTATACAGTGGCGGTAGTATCACTTGCTCAATGTATAAAGGGCACTGCATTGACAGAGCTGTCATTTGCACTCAGGTGATTCATTTAGAAATGTTTCCGACGTCTCTATGGCCTTACGACAGGAATTAACAGACTTTGAAAGTGGAATTTTTGTAGCGGCTAGACGCTTGGGACATTCCATTCCGGAAATCGTTAGGGAATTTAATAATCCTAAATGAACAGTGATAATAGTGTGCCGAGAGCACCAAATTTCAGCGATTACCTCTCATCTAGAGCAACCCAGTGTCCAACGGCGCCGGCTGGGGTGGCCGAGCGGTTCTAGGCGCTACAGTCTGGAACCGCGCGACCGCTACGGTCGCAGGTTCGAATCCTGCCTCGGGAATGGATGTGTGTGATGTCCTTAGGTTAGTTAGATTTAAGTAGTTCTAAGTTCTAGGGGATTGATGACCTCAGAAGTTAAGTCCCGTAGTGCTCACAGTCATTTGAGCCATTTGTCCAACGGCCGTCACCTAAGGACTTGGGGCAGCCGCGTTTGCATAGAGTTGTCAGTGCTAACAGACAAGCAACACTGCGTGAAATAACGGCAGAAATCAAAGTGGGACATACGACGAACCTAACCTTTAGGAAAATACTGCGGAATTTGACTTTAATGGACTATGGCAACTGACGACCGACGTGAGTGCCTTTCATAATAGCACTACATCGCCTACAGTACCTCTCCTGGGTTCGTGACCATATGGTCAGACCTTAGACTACTGGAAAACTTTGGCATGATCAGATGACTCTCGATTTGGTAAGAGCTGATGGTTGGGTTCGAAGGTGGGCAGACCCCACGAAGCCAAGGATCCAGGTTGTCATCAAGGCACTGTCCGAGTTGATGGTGGCTCCATAACGGTGTGGACTGTGTTTACATGGAATGAACTGGGTCCTCTGGTCCAATTCATCTTATCATTAACTGTAAATGGTTATGTTCGGCTACATGAAGACCATGTATAGACATTCATGGACTTCATGTTCCCAAACAACTATGGAATTTTTATAGATGACAATGCGCCATGTAATCGCGCCACAATTGTTCGTGGCTGGTTTGAAGAACATTCTGGGCCGTTCGAGCAAATTATACGGTCACCCAGATCTCCCGACATGAATCCCATCGCACATTCGTTCACACAATCCTGCACCGACAAACCTTTCGCATTTACGGTTGGCTATAGAGGCACATGGCTCAGTATTTCTGCAGGGAACTTCCAACGACTTTTTGAGTCCATGCCACGCCGAGTCGCTGCACTACACCAGGCAAAAGGAGGTCCAACACGATAGTAAGAGGTCTCCCATGAGTTTTTCCACCTCAGTGTGTGTTCAAATAGTGCTCATTAAGCTAGATGAGGCAAATCTTACTTTTTCTGTTGCTCGTGTGTAGCACCAATCATTTTCAGTATATAAATAAGGTTGAATTTTATTCGGGCCTTGGCGGCGTTTCTTGATTATCATTATTTAGTGTTAAAATATTTTTTTCAGGTGACGTTTACTTAATTTTGTCTGAAAGGGCACGATCTATTGATCTGTGCAAGATTTATTTATCTGTCATTAGCACGAAGTTTATTACTGGTAAGACTCAATTACAGTGTCTGTAAATTTGCAAAGGACTGCATCCACTGATATCAATATTTCGTTGCTTAGTTGATTGTGTTCTGTTCTTTGAATTTTATTTAATTGCTGTAATTCACTGTGTACTCTAGTTTAGGTGCAGAAGCACACTTGTAAGTTAGCGGGAGTCAGTTGAGGCCAGGTGACGGTTGGTCTATGGCTCAGTTTAAATTTGTGTACCGGCTGCGCCGTTCTGTATATTGTCTCGTCACTACTACTGACAACCTTTTGTTCATAGACATGAGAAATTACACGTATCAATATTTGAAATGTCTGGTAACAAGGTTCCAACTCTGTGAAAAGAGGTGGAGACATGTTCATATTTCTTAATCTTTTCATGGGACTAAACCTAAGCGAAAAAGCAAAAGGAAAGCTGGAATATCTTTATCTGTGCAGTGTGAGAGCTACAGGAATTAGACCGAAAACGAAGCAAAGAAGAGCAGCAAATAAGCGTTTTTTTCCCGCCAATAATTGAAGAAGGAAAGAGAAGCATAATTTACAGTGTCCAAATTAATGCTGCAAAGTACCAGGGAAGCTCTTTGCCCGAAAGCTCGAACTACTACTCATTCCCTTGCGTCAGACTAAAATATAGATCGTAACAAATTGTCTGCGACTGTCCCAACAGCAACGTAAGTGTCTTTGAAATGCGACGCGACCTTGTTGCTGGGTTATCGGCTTGTTGTGGTTCGCGTCTAGTTGACCCGGTGAGTAGTTTAGCTAATTCGAGTACCATTATCTTGAATTTTTAATACTATGTTCTAAGGCTGACTTATATCATCTCAACAATAGGCATTATTACCGCCGCATTTGTAAACCTATCCTTAATTAAAATCCGTTACTCTTTAGTTGATTATACCACTAAAGTAACTGATATTAACACTCTGTTGCTAAGTCGTCAGAGAGGAGCGGCGGTTACTGTAAAGTTTTGATACATTATTTTATGATGTCTTGTGTTGTATGGTTATTCTTGGTTTCCACACCTCACATGGGTGTAAATTGTTTAAGCATAGGGATACTTGCTTCCTTTAAGGGTGCCGCACTTCACACATCCAGCTAATTTACGATTTGGGATTTTTTTAAATTAAATTAAATTAAGTTAGTTAAATATGTCGGGTTTTCTCCATTCTGAGATGACGTATGTCACGTATAAGTCGTATTATATCTTGATTGTGTTCAACTAAATTTCTGCTTTCTTGAAGGTGGCATACGTAACTTCTAAGCTACATTATATCTTTGGATTCTGTTTAAGTTAATTTCTACACGAACATCATACTCCGTAAGCCACCTAATGATGTGAGACAGAGGCTACTTTTCGTACCAGTAACTGAGCTCTCCAACCTTGTTCCACTCGCGAATAGCCTTTTTATTGGCTCTAGTTACTCCAATTTCTCCTCTTCATCATCATTCTAGACGTATATGGGGGGAAGTAATATATTGTCAGATTCTTTCCTGAAAGTGCTCTTCGAAATTTATGTAGCAGTGATGCACAACTCTTCTCTTGTATCGTCTGCCAATGGAGGTTGTTGAGCATCTCCGTAACGCCCTCGTGCCTGCTAAACGATGCCGTGACGAAACACGCCGCTCTTCTTTGGATCTTCTCTATCTCTTCTATCAGTTCTACTTGGTAATGACTCCAGACAGATGAACAATTCTCAAGAATCTGTCGAATAAGCCACTTACTTCGTGGATATGTCACAGTTCCTTAAGATCCTTCCTATGAATCTGAGTCTGGCGTCTTCTTTTCCCACTATTTGTTTTAATGGTCATTCCAAAAAAATGGTTCAATTGGCTCTGAGCACTTTGGGACTTAACTTCTAAGGTCATCAGTCCCCTAGAACTTAGATCTACTTAAACCTAACTAACCTAAGGACATCACACACATCCATGCCCGAGGCAGGATTCGAACCTGCGATCATAGCGGTCGCTCAGTTCCAGACTGTAGCGCCTAGAACCGCTCGACCTCCCCGACCGGCAATGTTCATTACACTTAAGGTCGCTCTGGATAGTTACTGGTAGATATTTCATAGCGTATACTGTTTCCAATTGGTTGTCAACTATAATGTAGATGTACAGTAGTGAATTTCTTTTCCTATGTATGCGCATTATGTTTCATTTATTTACGTTCGTGTGAACTGCCAGAGCCTTCACCATTCATCAGTTCTCTGGAGGTCATTCTGCAAATCGTTACTATCTTCTGGAGTTGCTACTTTGTCATACACAACCGTACCATCTGGGAACAGTCTTAAACTGCATCCGGCGCCTTCTCCTAGCTCATTTATATATTTTGTAAACAGTAGCGTCCCTAAAACATGTCCTTGGGGTACTTCAGAAATTACCTTTACATCTGTCGATTTTGTTTCATTAAGTGCGACTTGTTGAGCTCTATCTGCAAGAAACTCTTGAATAAAGTCGCAAATCTGCTCAGATACTCCATAAGGTCGAGTTTTTTTCACTAATCGTGGAGGAACAGAGCGACTTGAGTTTCGCAGGGTCTCTGTTTTCGGAATCCATGTTAATTTCGATAGAGGAGATTTCATTCTCCAAAAACTTCATAATTCTTGAGCATAAAACATGTTCCATATTTCTACAACAGATCGACGTCAATGATATAGGTCTATAATTGTGTTCAAATGTCCTACGGCCCTTCTAAAAAACGGGTCGCGTGATCTTTATAGCAAAAGGTATCTCATCTGGTCCTGACGTCTTCATACTACTAAGCGAATGTAGTTGTTTTACTATTCCGCGATCCGTTATCTCATTATCTGCCATTTCGAAGTTGGTACGACGAGTGGAAGAACGGACCGTGTTACTATCTTGTGCGGCGAAACAGTTTCGGAAGACCGAATTCATTATTTCGGACTTCATTCTGTTATCTTCCGTTTCGGTGCCAATATTGTCAGTGAGCTGATTTTGACCCACTTACTAATTTTACATACGACCAAAACCTCTTATGGGTTTTATTCACATCGCTTGACGAAGATTTACTTGCAGAATCATTGAACGCTCCTTTCATTGCTCTCTTTTTATTCTCGTTTTCGCTTCGTTCAGATTTTATTTGTCAGCTAGGTTTTTACTTCTCTTGAATGTGAGATGGAGTCTCTTTGTTTACGTAGCAGTTTTCTTAACTCGGCTATTAAATTATGGTGGGTCTTTCCCATCCCTTACG
Source organism: Schistocerca serialis cubense (assembly GCF_023864345.2). Lineage (NCBI taxonomy): Eukaryota > Metazoa > Arthropoda > Insecta > Orthoptera > Acrididae > Schistocerca > Schistocerca serialis. Next base: position 443,692,119 of record NC_064643.1, read on the forward strand.
ACCTTACTCGGAACATACAGTACTTGTCTAGGGCGTATTGCACAATGCCTTTGAATTTTTTTTCATTTGTCCTCCACATCTTAGCCCTCAAATATTTGAAGCTGACAGCTCAGATACCCTGAAACTGTCATTTCTGCTAAGCAGAAATATCTTCCTTCCTTTCTTAGCATTCTTTGTAAGACCCGTTGTCATAGATGCTACCACATCCTTATGATTACTGATACCTTCCTCTACGTTAACTGATTCGGTAAGTTCAGGCCTGTTTGTTACCAGGAAGTCTAAAACGTTACCCACACGAGTTGGTTCTCAAACTTTCTGCCCAAAGTAATTTTGGGACAAGATATCCAGAACAATGTCACACGAGTCACTGTCCCTGACACCGTCAGGTTTGACAGTATGACATTCCCAATGTATACCTGGCAAGGTAGGTTCTGCCTGAAGCGTTCTACCACTAGAGATCCTGACTCTGGCAGTCTATAAAAGCATCCGATTACCATTTTTGACCGATCTTTGATACTTAACATCACCCAGGTTAATACACAATCGGAATCTGTGATAACCTGCTGCAGGTGTGCCCCACGGCATCGTAATAGGCCCGCTGATTTTTACGATTTACATAGTCAAAAAAAAAAAAATGGTTCAAATGGCTCTGAGCACTATGGGACCTAACATCTGTGGTCATCAGTCCCCTAGAACTTAGAACTACTTAAACCTAACTAACCTAAGGACATCACACACATCCATGCCCGAGGCAGGATTCGAACCTGCGACCGTAGCAGTCGCGCGGTTCCGGACTGAGCGCCTAGAACCGCTAGACCACCGCGGCGGGCATTTAGATAGTCGATTTGGTTGATGGTAATGACAGGAAAGTAGTATCACACGAAATTTGTGAGCAAATAAATGAGGATTTGCAGAAAATAAATGCGTGATGTAATGACTGGCAGTTGTCTCTCAATATTAGTAAGTGTAACCTACTGCATACAACAAGGCGAAAATCCCCGTTAATGTACGAGTACAAAATAAATGCCCAGTCTTTGGAATCGGTAAGATCCGTCAAGTATATGGGTGTGACTATTCGAAATGATCTGAAATAGAATGATCAGATTACACAAGTAACGTGCAACGTGAACTCTAGATTGCGATTTATTGGTAGAATCCTGAAGCGATGCAGTCCTTCAACAAAGGAAATTGCTTACAATACGTTAGTTCGTCGCGTCTTAAGAGTATTGTGTGTCTGTATGGGACCCTACCAGTTTGGTCTGATTCAAGAGATTGAGAAGGTCCAAAGAAGAGCGTCAAGATTCGTGACTGGTACATTTATCCATCGCGAGAGCGGTACAAATCTACCAGGAAGTTTCTTAATCTCATAGAAAGTTTGAAGTGGGACACACTTGCAGATAGACGACGCGCTAAACGGAAGTGGCTGCTAACTAAATTCCGAAATCCGGTCTTCGCCGAGGATGTAAAGCGTGTATTATTACCACCAACTTTCAAATCTCGCAATGATCACCATTCAAAAATAAGGGAAATTAGGGCTCGTACTGAGGCGTTCAGACAGTCGTTTTTCCCTCACGCGATCCGCGAGTGGAACAGAGGGGATGGGGATAGGGGCAGGGGGAATATGAGTTGGAGTGAATTGTGCCCTCCGCCTCATACCGCTTGGTGCTAGAGGAGTATATATGTAGATGTAGATTAAAGACGCCGCCACCATTGGCATCTAATCCACCCTACGATAAATATTCCAATGTGAGCTTACGATTTCGTTGTCATTAACGTCCGGTTTCAACCAGATTTCTATTCCTAATACTATCTGTGCATTATGACATTCATTAAGCGATACTAATTTGAGACGTTTCCTAGGATGCCCCTGCAGTTTGCTAAAATCATATTAACCTTTTCCATTTCTGACCTGTGACGACGAACATTCTCTGAGAACAATGAAACTAATTTGTCAGACACTATGTCTTTGATCCCAAGGAAGAGGTTCTTTCACCTGTTCTGGCAAAGTAGGTTCTGCCTGAAGCGTTCTACCACTAGAGATACTGACTCTGGCAGTCTATAAAAGCATCCGATTACCATTTTTGACCGATCTTTGATACTTAACATCACCCAGGTTAATACACAATCGGAATCTGTGATAACCTGCTGCAGGTGTGCCCCACGGCATCGTAATAGGCCCGCTGATTTTTACGATTTACATAGTCAAAAAAAAAAAAAATGGTTCAAATGGCTCTGAGCACTATGGGACCTAACATCTGTGGTCATCAGATATATCTTTGATTCAGCCCAAGGAAACTCTTGTCTTTCTCAAGGTGACAAACGTCACCTTTTTGCTACATTGTACGTTTCAATGCTGTTGTATTGAATGCCCGTTTTATTTAAGGTGACTAAAGTCACGTCTGAACTAGGGAAGATTTATATATATATGCTAGTTATTGATGTACATGAGGGTCAATGATCTGGATTTATTGTAATTTTGTACTGTTTGTACGGGCTAATGTGTTTAATGTCTTCATAAAATATTTTTATTGTTTGATAAAGATTTCTTATACTATGTGGTTGCTATTCATGGGCCAGTATCTTACCACTCCACTCCATCCAACACCTTATGCCATAAGTAATATGTTGCCCGACTGTTCCTAGAGCGTATGCTTTCGCAAATTTCTAAGAATAAAGCTCTCAGAGATTCACAACGCCTCTCTTTTAGCATCTATCTCTGGAGTTCGTTGAATATCTGCGTAGTGCTCCCGTGCTTACTACACGAATCCGTGAGGAAATGCTCCGCTCTTTTTCGGATCTTCTTGTCTACTTTTTCATCGTCAGTCTTTCGACTGCTAAGGCGCTGCAGTCATGGACTGTGCGGCTGGTCCCGGCGGAGTTTCGAGTCCTCGCTCGGGCATGGGTGTGTGTTTCTCCTTAGGATAGTTTAGGTTAAGTAGTGTGTAAGCTTAGGGACTGATCACCTTAGCAGTTAAGTCCCGTAAGATTTCACACACTTTTGAACATTTTCTTTCTTTCGACTGGTTGGCAGCTGCCCGCCTGGATCTACACTGCACAACAAAATTAAAGAGCCACTTTTTTCTCCCGTTGATATACAGGAGTTCGAAATTTGACACGAATGTGCCTGCATCATTCTTCTATAATGGCAAAAATCGTGGCGCCCTTCGACGCCACCCTCGGGTTCGGCAACGTTTCAAACCGCGAGGTGTCGCCACCTGCAAAAGAGAGGCCGCAACTCTGACGTTCATGTGAGGTGCAAGCTGACTTAATGGTGTCATATTGGCACCAAATATCAGTACAATTCTGCCAATCACCACAGCGGATGTATCAGGCCGTAGGAAGGTCGTCACACTCCCTCTTACACACATCTCAACATTTCTCTTGGCACCTCTTTAGTACTCTTTGAGAAGTACGTTTACATTTTGCGGCGTACAGTTACAGCAGTAACGGGTATAAAGCTAAGTACTGACAAAGTTATTTGTGCACTGTTATACAGTTAGTACATTTAATAGTTTTCAGCGATTTTTCGTGCTGTTTGTGGTGAAATGGCGACTTAATAAACTTTGCAAACGTTCGCTCGCTGTGTTTTGTTGGAGTTTTCTGTGCGTGGAAGTCGTTTACTAAATTTCGTGCTTTAGTTTTCACCTGAATTTTCTAACTGTTTCTAGTGAAATATTTCAGTAAAATTTTCAATCATTGTTTTAACTTCGTTGAGTGTTCCAGTGGTCGCTTGAATTTTTGGTTTTAGCTGATAATTTTTTGAACTTTTGTTGGTATTTGTATTAGCTGTGGTGTAGTAGTTTTGCCGCGGATGAGTATCACCGTGGTGAAGTGGTTATGATACAAAATTGTTGCATGGAGGGTCGTGAGTTCGAAACTCACTTGGACTCAACAGTTTTAATTTCGACATTCGATTCGAGTACATTCTGGAAGTATCCACAAATGCCAAGAACCATTGTACTGGAATGTTCTGTAGCCGTATATATACTGTATGTGTTCCGGTCGGGGGGCAGTTCTCTCCGCGCTCTTGTATGTGCAAGTGCTGAATAAACCTTCGTTAAGTGAAGTTAGTGTTCGTCATTCATCTAATTACACCTTCTTCTACGTGACATTATTCTGGTGGAGACGTTGGGTATTGGAACTTGTGGTAGCGCACATTGTCGACTACACAGTGCCTCCCATCAGGCCACGACACAGCCGCCGTTTACTTGGCGAGAAACACGAGTTCGAGTCATATTCAACAGATCGGAATCTATCGGAGACAGAAGAAGAGGACGTTATGATGACAGCAGCTGTGTGCCACCTAATGAGAGATCCTTATGGGTTCTCTGGTGCCGATGGCTAAGATCCAAACAAGTGGCTCAAGGTATATGAGCGTATAGCCAAATTTAACCAATGGCATGACACCGTGTATTTGGCTAACGTATTTTGCTACTTGGAGGGCACTACCAAGCAATGGTATTAGAACAACGAGGACGAGTTCACAAACTAGGAAGTATTCCAGGCGGAACTGCGCAAGTACAGGAGTGCAAGGCTGAAGATAAAGTAAAGTGCAGGGCTCAGCGTCCAGGAGAAATTACAGGATCCTACATTCAAGAAGTCTTGGAACAGTGTAAAATAGTGAATCATAGAATGAAGGAGGAAGATAAGGTTGCACATCTTATGAAGGGTGTTGCTGAGGATGTGTATCAAGCCCTAGTCCTGAAGGAGGTTTCGACAGCAGACTGCTTCACAGAATGGTGCCAGTATATCGAGACAATGCATCAAAAAAGAATTACACGAAAGAAGTTTGAACGGCTTCCAAACATCGTATCGATGTCTGTGATGGAGGAAGCAATTGATTTCACAAGTTTCTTCGTCAGATAGTGAGAGAGGAAGTTCAGAAAGCACTTGGATTGCACGGCGAGCAAAGAACCGAGATGCTTCAAGAGAGCATAAGGGAGGAAGTGGAACAGACATTGAACCCAATCTCTCGTCCTTCATTTCCCTTTAAAACGGTGAAAAAGTCGAGACCCAGGCAGAGTTGCGTTCCTACAATGCCGCATGAGGAACCTGTCTGGGAACCAAGGAAGACTGACGTTTGGAGGACCCAAGATAACCAACCAGTATGTTTCCAATGTTGACGACAGGTATATGTGGTGCGCTATTGTCGAGAAAGGCGACGGATATTTGATGACCCTACGCCAGAAGACAGCAGACCGATCTTAGACGACGCCAACTCCGGGACGGCGAAGATGAACAAGATGTGGGTGCAAGACGACGTAGCTCACCATCGCCGCAAGCTAGCCGCTGCAGAGGACGCTCCCCAACACGCCGATCAAGGTCTCCATCGCCGTTTAGAAGCTCCAGCCGATCACCTAGCCGCCGCAACCCGGAAAACTATAGGGTGCGACCTTCCTTGGAGGTGAGGCCGCTGAAGAGAAAAATCCTGTGACGTCGATCACTAGAGAATGATAGGAAACTATGTCGATATCCGCATGGATGGGCGACCAGCCCAACCTATTGACTCTGGAGCATCATATTCAGTCATTTAGGGGAAGTACCATCGCCAGTTGCAGAAAACCGTATTCGTCGACAGAAAACATCTCTGCTGAAGGAGGCTAATGGGAAATATGTAAAACCCACAGGAAGAAGTGTCATTCGTGTGGGTATAAGTGGCCATACACAGGCCTTAGAATTCATCGTCTGGCAAGAGTGTAGTCATAACGTAATTCTCGGATGGGACTTTTTGGGCCGGCCGCGGTGGTCTAGCGGTTCTAGGCACTCAGTCCGGAACCGCGAGACTGCTACGGTCGCAGGTTCGAATCCTGCCTCGGGCATGGCTGTGTATGACGTCCTTAGGTTAGTTAGGTTTAAGTAGTTCTGAGTTCTAGGGGACTGATGACCACAGATGTTAAGTCCCATAGTGCTCAGAGCCATTTGAACCATTTTTTTTGGGACTTTTTGAAATCTTCTCTGGCAATTATAGATTGTGGTCGCTCGAAGATTATGCTAGACGACATGAGATACTGTGGACAGGAAGATGCGAATCCGAGTGTGTGCTGGATGAAGTGATCATTCCTGCAGTCAGCGCTAGCAACGTAACGGTCACTTGTCATGGCATGCATCAACCCATGGATCTTGTAGTGGAATGTAAGAGAACCATAGCAATGAAGAGTAACTTGGTCATCCCAGCCTCTGTCGTCTCATTTACGAACGGATTCGGTGAATTATGGATAGTTAACTTTCGCCGAGAACTCCAGATCCTTCCACGACGCATGTGCATAGCAAATGCTGAGTCGTTAATTGAGCGTCATAGAAACCTCCCATGCCGAGTCTGTGGGCTAAATTAGCTCTACCACTATGAAACAAGATCTTCTAGCTCGACTATCACCAGACCTCCATAAGGAGCAACAGAAGAAACTACATGTAAGTCTTCAAGAGTTCTCTGAATGCTTCAATACAGAGGTGAAGAGCAAATTAGATAAATCGATGATGAAGCACCGGATTAACACTGGAGACCATCAACCAATAAGCCAGAGAGCATACCATGTGTCAACAATGGAACGTCGAATAATTCCCATCGAGGTAGAGAAAATGATGAAGAAAGACATCATTCAGCCTTCGCAGAGCCCATGGTCGTCACCAATGGTCCTCGTCAGGAAGAAGGATGGCAGTTGGCGCTTTTGTGTTGATTACAGGAAGCGTAATAAGATAACTAAAAAGGACGTTTACCGTCTTCCACGAATTGACGATACACTAGATTCTCTGAAGGGGCTAAGTTTTTCTCAACCATGGACATGTACTCGGGATACTGGCAAATCGAAGTAGATGAGGCTGATCTAGAGTAAACTGCTTTCATCACCCATGAGGGCCTGTATGAGTTTAAGGTAACGCCGTTTGGTTTGTGTAATGCACCAGCAACTTTTGAACGGATAGTGGATAATCTTCGACGTCAACTGAAGTGGGCGACGTGTCTTTGTTACTTAGATATAATGGTATTCTCAGAGACATTTGATGATCATATAAAAAGACTGAGGGCCATTCTTAAGTGTCTCCAACAAGGCAGACTGAAACTTAATCCAAGAAAGTGTCTCTTTGGAACAAAAGAAATCGAAATACTTGGACACCTGGTGGCAAACGAACGTGTGCGGCTAGGCCCAGAAAAGGTGAGATCTATAACGGAATTTCCTATTCCTAAAAGTATTAGAGATGTGAGAAGCTTCCTCGGACTATGTTCTTATTACCGTCGTTTTATCAACGACTTTTCTATCAAAGCCAGGCCGCTCCAACAGTTCTTAAAAACTGATGCTAAATTTATCTGGGGTAGTGCTCAACAAGATCCTTTGGATGTGCTGCGAAAAGCTCTGACGACTGACCCTGTATTTGGTCTGTATGATGAGAGAGCACCTACAGAACTACACACAGATGCCAGTGGGTATGGGATCGGTGCTGTTCTGGTGCAAATTTCGGATTGAAAAGAGAAGGTTATAGCCTATTCTTCTAGGACACTTACAAAAGCCGAGAGAAACTGCTCAACTACAGAAAGAGAATGCCTTGCTTTGATCTGGGCCATGTGCAGATTTCGACATTATCTGTATGGATGGCCATTCACAGTCTTTTCATGCCATCATTCACTTTGTTGGTTGACAGATCTTAAGGATCCAACAGGACGACTCGCCAGGTGGGCATTACATCTTCAAGAGTATGACATTACCACAGTGTACAAAAGTGGAAGAAAACACCAAAATGCCGACTGCTTCTCAAGAAAACCTGTGCAAGACCAACAAGACTTTGATGAAGATAGTGACTGTCTCGCTGCACTCCAGGATCTCTCTGCTGAGCAGAAGGATGCCTAGGTATCTCAAATTATGGTTGCTTTAAATCGGACAGAGGATGTGAAAGGACAATTTAAGGTAATTAATGGATTATTTTGCAAGAAAAACTTTGATCCGTTTGGAAAGAGGTGACTACCAATGATTCCTAAACACATGCGCTTAGATGTTCTACAGAAATTCCATGACACACCTGAGGCCGGGGATTTAGGATTTATTAAGACATACGATAGAATCCGCAAGAGATTTTTCTGGCCAGGTTTATTTAGGAGTGTCGTCACTATGTGTTGCACTGTCGAGAGTGTCAGAGGAGAAAGGCAGTTCCTCATAAACCACCTGGCCGACTCATACCAATTCCACCAGCCGAAATGCCTTTCCACCGTGTTGGGATTGACCTCCTCGGACGATTTACAACGTCTGCTAGTGGCTATAGATTGATTATTGTTTGCACTGATTATCTGACACGCTATGCCATTACAAAAGCCTTGAAAACAGCCAAAGCATCCGAGGTAGCTAAATTCATCGTGGAAGACATTGTATTAAAACACGGTGCCCCATCGTCGTTAACTACGGACCGAGGGAAAGTTTTTCAGTCGAATCTTGTGACAGAGATAAACTGTCGGTGCAACATTACTCATCACATGACAACTGCCTGCATTTACACATGCAATATCAATTGCATGAACAAACATGGCTGTCGTAAATCGTGTTCGGTTTCAAAAGCAGCTCATTCCTTAAATGAGATTTTCACTCTGCAGCGGAGTGTTCGCTCACAATCTTAATTCCGCCAGTACCTCGTCCCCTACATTCCCAACTTCACAAAAGTTCTCCTGCGAAACTCGCAGTACTGGCACTACTGGAAGAAAGTGCATCCCTGTCTTTCTCCCTTTTTAACTGAGCACTTCGTTCTTGGTCGTGCACTCTTATTATTTCCTCTTGGCTTTTGTACATGTTGTATATTACACGTCTCTCCCTACAGCTTATCCCTGTTTTCTCAAAATTTCGAACATCTTGCACCCTCTTTCCAGGTCGACGAATCCTATGAATGTGTGAAGATTTTTCTTTAGTTGTGCTTTCATTGCCAACCACAACACAAGAATTGCTTCTCTGGTGCCTTTGCCTTTCCTAAACCCAAACTGATCTTCACCTAACACATCCTCAATTTTCATTTCCCTTCTTCTGTGTGTTATTCTTGTCAGCAACTTAGATGCATGAGTTGTTAGCTGATTGTGCGATAATTCTCCCATTTGTTAGCTCTTGGACTCTTCGGAATTATGTGGATGATATTTTTCCGAAAGTCGGATGGTATGCCGCCAGACTCATACATTCTACACACCAACGTGAATAGTCGTTTTGTTGCCACTTTCTCCAATGATTTTAGAAATTCTGATGCAGTGTTATCTATCCCTTATGTATTAATTGATCTTAAAACCTCCAGAGGTCTCTTAAATTCGGATTCTAATACTAGATACCAACCTCTTTAAAATCCACTCCTGTTTTTTCTTCTACCACAACAGACAAATCTTTCCCCTCACAGAGGCCTTCAGTGTACTCTTTCCACCTATCCTCTCTCTCCTCTGTATTTAACAGGGGAATTCCCGTTGCCCTCTTAATGTTAGCATCCTTACTGTTAATTCCGCCAAAGATTATTTTGACTTTCTTATATGCTGAGTCAGTCCTTCTGGCAATCATTTCTTTTTCGATTTCTTCACATTTTTCATGCAGCCATTTCGTCTCAGCATCCCTGCGCTTCCTATTTATTTCATTCCTCAGCGACTTGTATTTCTGTATTACCAAATTTCACTGAGCGTTTCTGTACTTCCTTGTTTCATCAATCAACTGAAGTATTTCTTCTGTTGCCCATGATTTCTTCACAGTTACCTTCTTTGTACCTATGTTTTTCTTCCCAACTTCTGTGACTGCCGTTTTCAGATATATCAATACCTCTTCAACTGCACTGCCTATTAAGCTATTCCATATTGCTGTATCTATAGCCTTAGAGATCTTCAAGCATATATCATCATTCCTTAGTACTTCTGTATCCCACTTCTTTGCTTATTGTTTGTTCCTGACTAATCTCTCAACCCTTTCGTGGCTGTTGCGACCCATACGTTCCACTGACATCGGACAGCATTAAAACACTGGGAGGCGAGTTGCTTACTTCTGCCTAGCGCTGGTATCTTTTGCCAGCCCTTCTGTATTCGGAAAAAATCGAGGCATTGGAATTCTCATTGTATAGAAGGCTGTGACTATTTAACCAAGATTTATTTGACTGAGTAGGACCACGCTTGGGACGAAAGAATTTTTTGCGTGTAGCTATCACGTTTACACTGTCAGGGAAGTGGGAGTTGAATGCATCAATCACTTCGTCGTAAGTTTTAGTTTCTGGGCGGGTGGTGGGAAACAATTTAACGAGCACACGGTATAACGCTACACTCGTGTTGGCAATGAAACAGGCAAGCCATTCTGTACCTGGTACGTTGTATGTGGCAAAGTATGCCTCGAGCTGGGCGATGTATTCTGGCCAGCGTTCAACGAGAGAACTGAAGGCACGAAATGGCGGCGCCGGAGGCGTCGTCGGCGGTATAGGCGGTGGCGTCGAAGGCGCCGTAGTAGCTGCAGTTTGTAGTGTGAGCAGTCCATTTACAGCAGCAAGCAGCTGCATGATTTGCTGAGCCTGAAACCGTGCAATATCGGACAGTGAAGCCTGTTCCTGTCCTGAAACCACCGTTCATACAAAATAGTCTTACAGCGAAAGGTGGAAGCACTCATAGACTGATCCACACAGGGAAATTGATAAAGCTAAAGCGATACCGCGCAAAAAACACATAAAAGGAGAGAAGTCCCTTCTCGTCGCGAATGATCTTGTATCCCGACTGGAAGGCGGCGTGTGGGTCTGCTCCTGAAATCTGACAGAGGCCGAATGAAAGGAAGCGAGTAGGAGTAGGTGAGATAAAGCTTTTGGTACTGGAAGTAAAGTAAAAGTGGGTTTCCTATAGTATAAACATTTGCAAACATATTACATAATTTTAGGTGATGAGCACGTAGGTGTGCAGCCAAAGTCTTGATAAGAAAGTAGGTCGGCCTCTGTCAGATTTCAGGAGCAGACCCACACGCCGCCTTCCAGTCGGGATACAAGATCATTGGCGACGAGAAGGGACTCAATTTTTTTCTCTCCTTTTACGTGATTTTTGCGCGGTACCGCTTTAGCTTTATCAATTTCCCTGTGTGGATCAGTCTATGAGTGCTTCCACCCTTCGCTGTAAGACTATTTTGTATGAACGATGGTTTCAGGACACGAACAGGCTTCACTGTCCGATATTGCTCGGTTTCAGGCTCAGCAAATCATGCAGCTGCTTGCTGCTGTAAATGGACTGGTCACACTACAAACTGCAGCTACTACGGCGCCTCCGACGCCACCGCCTAGTAAGTTAAGTTAAAGCGATGGTTCTCGGCTGTCTCCTCTTCATGAACTGGGAGAAAGTGGAGCGGCACTCGTAGAGCTGCACAGCGTAGGCTGGAGGGCACTGCCGTTGGCGTGGATCGTCCACTCTCGTATTGTCAACCTACTTTTTGGCATCGGAACTATCGATACCATAATTGTCGTTTTAATTCAGTGAGCAATGGCTGAATGTTTCGTAGTACACTGAAATGGAAGGGCATTTTATTTTTTATTTTTGAAAAATCTTTGTGTGAAACTGTGACAAACTTCGACTCTTGTGTTAATTATTTTGAAACTTCCCCTTTGAATTTAAGAATAACTGTGCTGGTAAACTTGTACGTCATTCGATACTGAAACAGCTGAGCAAAACTCAAGGTACTCAAACAGTTTTCTCTTTACTTATTCTGATCATGACTAAACTGACACGTAATATTTTAGCGCAACGCAATCTGACTTTCAGTCATCCCTACAAAAGAGTAGCCCTGACTAACATTAACCTATATCCTTCATCAATCACCTCACAAAAATCTTCGTTACTTGAACTACTGCGATACAGTGAGCGCCAATACTGCCAGCTAAATAAAAGATTCTAACTACTGAAGGCACTAACTATTGATAGGCACATAGTTAGCAAATGAAAAGTTTTGATAGAGAGCAAACAATGTATTTACCTTTCTAGTGTTCAAAAGTCATTATATATATATATATATATATATATATATATATATATATATATATATATATAAAAATTATTGACAACCACTTTGACAAATTTCCTTTTTCTGATGGAAACACGTCCAGGTCGTCCACTAAAAAATCGGGCATCTCTCTGCCCACATCGACCACTGTTGGCGGCTCACCTCCAACTGCCCAACGCTATGGGATGTTCACATCCAACAGTCCAAAACTACGATAGCGAATAATCCAACAGTGAGTTCAACCAGCCACAGACTGCACACAGCGCAGTCAGCCATTTTAATACTGCGCGCTACGTGGCGTCATCAACATAAAAACTTAAACAGCCTACTTACAATTTCGTATTCTTTAGCTGTATCAACGGTGCCTGAACACTATTAATGCAGTCAGATTCGTATTCTAAGGGTCTAGTCTTGATTTTTGTACTGGTAAATTAATTATTTTACCTAGGCAGATTATTGTCAAATTATATGCGGTAGAATGACATGAAATTAAATTCAGAGCTTCATCTCAGTTTTAACAAAGGGAACAGCCACCACTAGTTCAAAGATTCATTGGACCCTTCGTTTACCTGCAGCTACCACAGCTGTCATCCGCAAACCTTAAGCTTTTGTATATTTGTTTCCTTCCTATACAATATTTTTAGCTCTGATATCTTGCGCGTTCTTCGTAGATGCTGAGTATGGATGGGGACAGATTACATCCTTCTATAACTAAAAAAATGGTTCAAATGGCTCTGAGCACTATGGGACTTAACTTCTGAGGTCAGTCCGCTAGAACTTAGAACTACTTAAACCTAACTAACCTAAGGACATCACACACATCCATTCCCGAGGCAGGATTCGAACCTGCGACCGTAGCGGTCTAGCGGTTCCAGACTGTAGCGTCTAGAACCGCACGGCCACTTCGGCCGGCTTCTATAACTCATTTAACAATTCTTCATTCTATTGTGTATGCAATCTTGTGTAAAACAACCCTCAGTAAAATTAAAAGCAAGGGTGGTAACATTAAGAGCACAATGAGAACATCACTGATAAATGCAAAAGGAGAGATCAGATGGATAGAAAGAGTTCACTGGAAGCCTCCTTCGGTGATGATGTGGTGTCGGAAGAAACACCAGCCAAAGGGAATAGACAAAGGATCTAGTATTACAATCAGAATTTAAAAGATCTTTTGGAAAGCAGAAGGGATAGATAACATTTCATGGGAATTTCTAAAGTCATTGGGGGAACTGGCAACAAATCGACTATTCATAATGGTGAGTAGAATGCATGAGCCTTTTTGTATACTATCTGACTTTCAGAAAACATCAGCGACACGATTCCGAAGATAGCAAAATCTGAAAAGTGTGAAAAGTATCGCTCAATCGGCTCAACAGCTCATGAATCCAAGTTGCTGACAAGAATAATATACAGAAGAATGGAAAAGAAAATTGAGTATTTGAAACTTCCGGGCAGATTAAAACTGTAACACCGAAACTCGGACGCGGGACAAGGTTCTAATCTGCCAAGAAGTTTCATATAAGCGCACAAATCACTGCAGAGTGAAAATTTCATTCTAGAAGAATACCCCAGGCTGTGACCAAGCCATATCTCTGCAATATTCTCTTTCTTCCAGGAAAGCTTGTCTTGGAAGCTTCGGAGGGGAACTACAGTGAAGTTTGGAAGGTAGGAGATGAGGTACTGGCAGAACTAAAGCTGTGACAAGGGGTAGTAAGTGGTGCTTGGGCAGCTCAGTCAATAGAGCACTTGCCTGCAAAAAGCAAAAGTCTCGAGCTCGAGTCTCAGTCTAGCATACAATTTCAATCTCCCAGGAAGTTTCATGTCAGCTAATATTCAACTGCGGAGTGACAATTTCATTCTGGGAATTGAGGATCTGTTAGAGGACGATCAATTTGGTTTTAGGAAAGATAAAAACATCAGAGAGGCGGTTCTGTCGTTGTCGTTACTCATGGAAGCAAGACTGAAGAAAAATCAAGACATGTTTGTAGGATTTATCGACCTGTAAAATGTATTAGACAAAGTAAAATCGTACAAGATGCTCGAAATACTGAGAAAAATACAAGTATGTCTATCATGGGTGAGCACCAAATATTATTCGTACAGCACGTTTTTGCGCGACGAAGACTTTCTTTCTTAAAGATGAATTAACCCAGGACATTATTCCGTATGACATTATTGAATGAAAATATGCAAAATATATCAACTTAATGAATTGTCTCCCCCAAGAATTGCAATGATTCCAAGCGCAAAAGTGGCTGTACTAAGTTGTTTCAGGAGTATCAAAAAATTTTTTTCCAATTTAAATTCTCCTAATTGTTGACCTGTCATAATTTTAAAGATTGCACCCTATTTATTATTTCCTCACCCCAGTACCTCTAAATGAGCAGAACTGAATATGTTGAGTCTTTTTTAAATTAAGTGTGAGACCATTGACAGAAAACTGGCCAGTGACACTTTTAAAAATTTTTTTTACCACTTCTTCTGTTTCTGTACCTATGCCTGGTTTGATTATAATACTAGTGTCGTCTACAAAAAGAACTAATTCTGCTTGTTTCTCACTACACGGAAGATCGTTTAATTATATGATTAGCAGTAGTGGGCCTAAGACCGAATCTTGGGAAAACAGATACTTGATTTCTTCTCAGTCAGAAATATACCCCTGGGCTATATTACTTTCTGTATTCTTTTGGTTAGATATGACATTATCCATTGGTTAGCTATACCACGAATCTAATAAAAGTCAATTTATGTAGGAGAATACTCTGATTGACGAAGTAAAATGAATTAGAGTGATAGCACAAAACAGCAGCTGGCGCTGTTTTATTATTTAATGCTTGTACAATCTGGTGAGTGAACGTGTAAATGGTATTCGCAGTAGAGAAACCCTTCTGAAACCCAAACTGTGATTTTCTAGGGGTAGTATTGTTTCTAAGATAAGATACTATCCTAGAACTCATACTGTTCTAAAAATTTGGAGAATGATGTCAGCAGTGAAACAAGTTGGTAGTTACTGACGTCTCAGTCGTCCAAAATAGTGCATTTAACTAACAATTTAATTACTGCAAATTGTAGGGAAAGCTTGCAACAGACAGGGATGACGTGTACAGAGAACCTGATGCTAATTTAAAATTTATCATATTTCATGATATAATTCCCTAAGAAATCAGTGAAACATAATAGTAAGAAACTGTCTAAAAAGCTGTGGTTTACTAAAGAGATAAAAACATCTTGTAAACAGAAAAGAGTAATGTATCATATAGCTAGAAGGAGTAATGATCCAGAAACAGTCAAACATTATAAAAGCCACTGCACTGAGTTAAGGAAAGTTATTAAAAAGTCCAGAATTACGAGCATTATGTCCAAGATTAGCACCTCTGTAAATAAAATTAAAACGATTTGGAATAGTGTTAAAAGGGAAACAGGGTAACCTGGAGCACAAGGAGGCTTTATTTCTATCAGACTCAATGAAAAGTTTGCTAACAAGAACTCAGAAGTAGAACACACTTTTAGTAATCATATTTTAAGTTTTGTAGAGAAAATAGGATCCAGAAATTCATTAGAAAATGTAAGGTTGTATATGGACAATACTCATGCAGTTTGATACCACTGAAATTCAATCAATTCCTCCTACTGAAATTATGAAAATAATAAATTCACTCAGAAGTGAAAGTTTGCATGGAATTGATGGCATTTCCAACACAGTACTAAAAACTTGTTTCAGCAGATAAGTAGCATTTTTAGCCACATATATAGTAGCTCATTGAAGCACGTCAATTTTTCTAGACAGTCTAAAATATGCTATTGTTAAACCATTGCATAAAAAAGGTGATTCGTCTGAATCTAACAACTACCGCCCAATCTCAGTTCTGACAGCTTAATCCAGTTTTTTTAAAAAAAATAATGTTCAAAAGTAGCTTCTCGTATTTGTAAAAATGAAGTACTAACAAAATGTCAATTTGCTTTTCAGAAAGGATTTTCAATAGATTATGCTCTGATTAACTGAACATCATCCATTGAGATATTTTATGATACTTAAAGACTTTCGAATGTGTGAATCACGAAAATCCTCTAGATAAGCTTACGTATTGTAGTATGAGTAAGACAGAGCAAATATTGTATATTGCATATATAACTGGAAGAATGAAGAAGTTTGAAATAAACAGTACAGATAGTCTGCAAAAATCAGCATTGTCCTCCAAATGGAAAATTATCAAGATGGTGTCCCATAGGGTTGAGTCTTGTCTCCTTTTTTTCCCTTAATATATATTAATGGATGGGTAGATCATATAACTAATGAGGAGGTATTGAATAGAACTGGAGAGAAGAGAAATTTGTGGCACAACTTGACTAGAAGAAGGGATCGGTTGGTAGGACATGTTCTGAGGCATCAAGGGATCACCAATTTAGTACTGGACGGCAGCGTGGAGGGTAAAAATCGTAGAGGGAGACCAAGAGATGAATACACTAAACAGATTCAAAAGGATGTAGGTTGCAGTAGGTACTGGGAGATGAAGAGGCTTGCACAGGATAGAGCAGCATGGAGAGCTGCATCAAACCAGTCTCTGGACTGAAGACCACAACAACAACAACAACAACAACAACAACAACATAATAATGACTTGCCTCTTTATATTCATGAAGATATAAAGCAAGTTCTTTTTGTTGGTAATACAAGTATGGCAATCACACCCAACAAGTAAGAATTAGTATGATATATAACAAATAAAGTCTTTCAGAAAGTTATTAAGTGGTCTTCGGCAAATGGACTCTAACTAAATTTTGAGAAAACGGAATATATACAGTTTTGTACAGTAAATGGCATAACACCACTGATAAGTGTAAACTTTGAGCAGAAGCCTGTTGCTAAGGCAGAATATTCAAAATTTCTGTGTGTATGCATTGATGAGAAATTGAACTGGAAGATATATGGATTTGCTGAAATGGTTGGGTTCAACTAGTTATTCTATTGGAGCTCCTGCAAATTTTGGTGATAAGCATATCAGTAAATTAGCCTAGTATACCTATTTTCATTCACTGCTTTCACATGGCATCATATTTTGGGGTAATTCATTATTAAGAGAAAAAGTATTCATTGTTCAGAAGCATCTAATCAGAATAATAGCTGGACCCCATCCAAGATCACGTTGCATACATTTGTTTAATGAACTCACATATTCACAGTGCCTTTGGAATACATATATTTACTTATGAAATTTGTTATGAATAACCCATCCCAATTCAGGAATAATAGCTAACTCCATAGCTACAACACTAGAAGAAAGGATAATCTGCGCAGCTGTAGGTTAAATCTGGCTTTGGCACAGAAAGGGGTGAATTATGCTGCCACAAAAATCTTTGTCCATTTGCCAAATAACATTAAAAGTTTAACAGAGAGCCAACCAACATTAAAAACCAATTAAAATAATTTCTGAATAACAACTACTTCTAGTCAATAGATGAATATTTAGATATGAAGTACATGAAGTACTGACTGTAAAAAAAAGTGTAATGAAAACTTAGGGTAAACTAGGTTAAGCTGACACATTCTAGATCACTGCAGAATGTCGTATTCATAATCTATGGAGCAAGTGTTAATGTTACGTAATTTAATGTAATGTCTCTCTTACAATCTTTCTTAAAGAGGTATTTAACAATGGCATATTTCAGTCCCTCTGGAAAAATGCCTTGAGTTAGTGATGCATTACATATTTCATATAAGAATGGGCTTATTACATGGGAACAAATACTTAGTACCGTACTGGAAACTCTAGAAAAACCAGATGAGCCTTTATTTTGGAGAGGATATATAACTTTCTTAATTTCAGAAGGATAATTATATGAAAGCTTCCTTTTCAACATACTTCTGTGAATTTGCTCTTGAAGCGTTTCTCCTTCGCTATTCTACTATATTTAAGAAATGATTCTTAAATGCATTTGTTACCTGTGACTCAACATTTAACGCCTCTGTTCCGTTCAGTGGTGTTGTTGTTTTATTCTGAGGATGGTTGTCCCATCTATCGTTTCACTACTTTCCGTATAGCCTTAAGTAGGTTGTCAGAAGTACTGATTTATGACATTATGTGTATTATGTTCTTCGATTTTTTTAAAACCTTTCTTAGTAATTTTGAGTTGCAGTGTGCAACTACTACAGGCTCCAAATTTGATCTTACCAAAAGATACATTTCCATTTTCCTTTCATTTTGTCGTTGTTGTGGTCTTCAGTCTAGAGACTGGTTTGATGCAGCTCTCCATGCTACTCTATCCTGTGCCAGTTTCATCAGTTCCAAGTAACTACTGCACTCTACATCCTTCTGACTCTGCTTAGTGTATTCATCTCTTGGTCTCCCTCAACGATTTTTACCCTTCAGCTGCCCTTCAATAACAAATTGGTAAACCCTTGATGCCTCAGAACATGCTCAATCAACTGATCCATTCTTCACAACTTTTGCCACAAATTCCTCTTCTCCCTAATTCTGTTCAGTAGCTCCTCATTAGCTACGCGATCTACCAATTTAATCTTTAGCATTATTCTGTAGCACCACATTTCGAAAGCTTCTATTCTCTTCTCGTCTAAACTATTTACTGTCCACGTTTCGCGTAGGTACATGGCTACATTCCATACAAATACTTTGAGAAAAGACTTCCTGACACTGAAATCTATATGTTAACAAATTTCTCTTCTTTAGAAGCGATTTTCTCGCCATTGCCAGTCTACATTTTATGTCCTCCCTAGTTTGACAATCATCAGTTATTTTGCTCCCGAAATAACAAAACTCACCTACTACCTTAAGTGCCTCATTTCCTAATCTAATTCTCTCAGTACCACCTGATTTATTTAGACTACATTCAATTATCCTCGTTTTGCTTTTGTTGATCATCTTATATCCTCCTTTCAAGACACTGTCCATTCCGTTCAAATGCTCTTCCAAGTCCTTCGCTGTCTCCGACAGAATTACAGTGTAATCGGCAAATTCAAAGATTTTAATTCGTCTCAATGGATTTTAATTACTACTCGAAATTTGCTTTTCGTTTCCTCTACTGTTTGCTCAATGTATAGGTTGAATAACGTCGGGGATAGGCTACAACCGTGTCTCACTCCCTTCACAGTCACTGCTTCCCTTTCATGTCCCTCGACTCTTACAACTGCCAGCTGATTGCTGTTGAAATTGTAAATAGTCTTTCGTTCCCTGTATTTGACCCCTATCACCTTCAGAATTTGAAAGAGAGTATTCCAGTCAACAGTGTCAAAGCTTTCTCAAAGTCTACATATGATAGAAACGTAGATTTGCCATTCCTTAATATATTAGATAAGTCATAGGGTCAGTATTGCCTCACGTGTTCCAACATTTCTACAGAATCCAAACTGATCTTCCAAAAGGTCGGTTTTTACCGGTATTTCAATTTGTCTGTAGAAATTTCGTGTCATTATTTTGCAGCCATGACATATTAAACTGATAGTTCGGTGATATTCACATCTGTCAACACCTGTTTTCTTTGGGATTGAAATTGTGATAATCATCTTGAAGTCTGAGGGTATTTCGCCTATCTCATACATCTTGCTCACCATATGGTAGAGTTTTGTCAGGGCTGGATCTCTCAAGGCTATCAGTAGTTATAATGGAATGTTGTATATTACTGGGGCCTTGATTCGGTTTAGGGCTTCCAGTGTTCTGTAAAATTCTTCACGCAGTATTATATCTCTCTTTTCATCTTCACCTACGTCCTCTTCGTGCCTCCTTCCTTTACTGCATTTTTATATGTTATCCTTTCATCAATTTAATTCAATATCTCTTCTGTTAACCAAGGATTTCTACTAGCCCTCGTATTTTTATCTACTTGATCCTCTGCTGCCATCACTATTTCATCTATCAAAGCTACGCGTTCTTCGTCTACTGTATTTCTTAGCCCTGTTCTTGTCAATCATTCCCTAATGTTCTCTCTGAAACTCTCTGCAACTTCTGGTTCCTTCAGTTTATCCAGGTCCCATCTCCTTAAATTCCAACTATTTTGCAGGTTCTTCAGTTTTAGTCTACAGTTGATAAGCAATAGATTGTGGTCAGAGTCCACATCTGCGCCTGGAAATGTCTTGAAATTTAAAACCTAGTTCCTATATCTCTGCCTTACCATTACATAATCTGTCGGAAACCTTCCAGTGTCTACAGGCCTCTTCCACATATATAACATTCTTTCATGATTCTTAAACCACGTGTTAGCTATGATTAAGTTATGCTCTGTGCAAAATTCTGCCAGGTGGCTTCCTCTTTCATTCCTTACCCCCATTCCATATTAACCTACTACTTTTCCTTCTCTTCCTTTTTCTACTATCCAATTCCAGTCTCCCATGACTATTAAATTTTCGCCTCCCTTCACTATCTGAATAATTTCTTTTATCTCATCATACATTTCTTCAATCTCTTCGTCATCTGCGGAGATAGTTGTGATATAAACATGTACTTCTCCGGTAGGTGGGGGATTCATGTCTATCTTAGCTACAATAATATGTTCATAATGTTGATCGTAGTAGCTTACTCATGCTACTATTTTTTAATCATTATTAAACCTACTCCTGCATTACCTCTATTTGATTTTGTATTTCCACCCTTCTATTCAGCTGACCAGAAGTCTTCTTCCTCCTGCCACTGAACTTCTCTAATTCCCACTATATCTAACATTAACCTATCAATTTCTCTTTTTAAATTTTCTAACCTATCTGCCCGATTAAGGGATCTGACAGTCCACGCTCCAATCTGTAGAACGCCAGTTTTGTTTTACCTGATAACGACGTCCTCCTGAGTTGTCACCGCTCTGAGGTCCGAATGGGGGATTATTTTACCCCCAGAATATTTTACCCAAGAGGACACCATCATCTTTTAACAATACAGTAAAGCTGCATGCTCCCGGGAAAAATTACGCCTGGGTTGTCCCCTTGCTTTCAGCCGTTTGCAGTACCGGCACAACAAGGCCATTTTGGTTAGTGTTTCAAGACCAGATCAGTCAATCATCCAGACTGCTGCACCTGCAACTACTGAAAAGTCTGCTGCCCCTCTTCAGGAACCACATGTTTGTCTGGCCTTTCAACAGATACCCCTCTGTTGTGGTTGCACCTACAGTGTGGCTATCTGTATCGCTGAGACACGCTAGCCTCCCCTTTCCTTTCATAAGATACGTAATCCCTAAAGCGATCCATGTTTTTCAAATGGCTTTTAGTGTCCTGGTTAGCTTTCAAACGATGAGATGAATTTATCATGGGGTAGATTAAATTTTATGTTAGCATCTGATTCATCATCATCATCTACTTCCAGTGTCATCTCCTGTAAACTGTTCTTAAAAACGTTTGTCTTGGAGCAGTTAATTATTCTGATTTCACTAAGGAGTATCGATATTGCAAGGTGCTAAGTTATTTATTCTGACTAACTGTGCATCATCATATATCAATGCAATTTTATCAAATAAGACATGGTTGGAAGTCGTGGCAGTTATATGAAATAGTATTAACAATGTGCTGCACATATGTTCAGTACATGGTTAGTGAGCCTTCATGGCTCATCTCTATAGACCACATGTGTAATCTCTATGATTTTTTTTTTCGAAGTTTTGCTGCTGGCGAGCGGTACCAGAGGGAGTCAGTCTGGTTTTCGGCGGCGGACAGAGAGCTTCTTGATTACCGACAAAAGACATCACAGGAAAGTGCAAGCAACTGGGGACGCAACAGCAATACGCCACTGCACTGCAACTTGCTAATCAAGTCTGGAGACAGTCCCCGGACATGTCCGGAAAAACAGATACCATCTTCATATAGATAAGGCTTACCGGCCAATGGTCTTCTTCATTGCGGATGCACTCACATTGCCCGAACTCTTACGGGAATCGGCAGTTTGACTGCCTCGAGTAATGAGCATAGTGGGTAGGGGCACTACAAATGTAGTGTGTGGAAAGTAAGTTGGAAGTGTGGGTCTCATGCGGAGCGTGCCTGAGATGAATCCCTGCAGTCGCATTCTCCTCTGTGTCCTCGATGGCTTAGTCAGATAGAGCGTGTGCCATGTAAGCAGGAGATCCCGGGTTCGAGTTCCGGTCGGGGCAGACATTTTCAACTGTCCCTGTTGATATTTGTCAATGCCTGTAAGCAGCTAAAGGTCTGGATTTCATTGTAATTTCGTTCTCCGAGACCTGCAAGATCACGAATGTCCGAAATAACAGAAACCATCTTCATATACTTCAGACATTAGACGAGTCCATGCTACGTCGTGTTGCGGCACTTCTGCGTGCTCTTGGAAGCTCTAGACGATATTAGGCAGGTGTACCAGTATCTTTGGCTCTTCAGTGTATATCTGAAGTACCGTTAGCATCGGTTTGCTATTGAGTCTGATGAGAACAACCATGTCACAGAAATGTTCGTAGTTGCTCCCTGTCTGCCGTATCTCCCTATTCGTAACGAATACTACGCCCGTTATACATTACTCTATGTTAATCTGACCAGAAATACTTTCCTTTTTTTTTCAATTTCACTTCACTGACCACCATTACACCGAGACTGTGTCGTTGCATTTCTCTCCTTAGAGAGAACACGGGGAATGTCACTCTTCCGTTGGTTATTCAATATTCTTGTTCTTGCGACCTCCTCCTTGGTAGTCCTTTCCAGGAGATCAAAATGGAGGTCTAACATGAAATTTTTTGCCGGTAGGGAGATCGTCATGATTCTTTTTCAATGACAGGTCCTATGGGTACACATTATATGTCTTTAAAGCAGTAATTTCCTATACCCTCTGCAATCTATTGTCCCTCGTATCACACCACTTAAGTTTTACCTTCCTTACCTAGCCCATGTATCTGTCTTCATTCAGGTACATACGAAATCGATTACGTTTTTGTGAACCACCCTGTGTTGTCATCGATAATTATACTACTGAGGCGTGACAGATGAAAGCGTCTTCTGATTCTTGTTATCGTACTTGCCTGCGCTGGAATTGCACTCGCAACCTATGTGCGACACCAATCAGTACCTCATCTTATCTTTGACCTTCTGCGCCGTAGACTGCATACTGCGTAGGGGGAACGGAAGAACTGCGTGCCGGTAATGGTGAGCTCAGCATTGCAGCGCCTGAACCGAAGTCAAACTGGTTAACATCCGGCTCCACATATCTTGTTTTGACTGAATATTATTTCCAACAAATTTCTGTATGATCTGCGTCTGCTTCAATACAGGACTCTATTTCACTGATCAAACAATAAGACTTTTAGTACGCCCACTATAACTTCGTCTTTCGTTCCAACGGTTCTGCATAAACACTGGCTTGTTGAGCTTATCTAGAGTGCTCTACTTGCAGGAACATGAGTCGAGAGGTGAGGAATTTTAAATTACATGACTGATATTAAACACTTTTGTTCACGAAACTGAGCTCAGATTTCGAATAGTTGTCGATATCTGGCTAAGTACGTTAACGACCAAAAGTTTTGTTTCAGCCACATGAAAAACTCATGATCCACATCCAGTATCACTGAAGTCCACGTTTCCAGTACCCACTTATTTCGTTATCGCATGGCACTGAGCAACACACTCCAGAATTCATACTTATCCATGGTAACATAGACTGCATCTCTTACCTTTACATATGCAATTGGACGTATGCTCTTTTCTACTATTTTAAAGTGTTTTGAAAATGTTTAACATTCAGTTAATGCTCAGCAATATGATTTTGCTGTCACATTCTAATATCGTGCACCAAGAAGTCGCAGAATATGCGTGAATCCACCTTATAATGGAGTTTTGTGTTCACCTGAATTCTTCACAGGTTAATTGACTGAAGTAAGACCTGTTCTCCAGAGAGCGTTATAATGTTAGTTCATTATTTACTTATCTAAGTATAAATGCTGGAAAAATTATATCTCAGACTGACACTTACAGATGGTACTACCATCATTAGTCACGACGCCAACGAATGAGCCCCAGCGGTGTGTATGTATAGTCAAACGCACACTTGTATAGGTCACACAAGAGGAATTATGTATACAGTGTTTCACAGTTCATGTTACACGCTTCTAGAGGTTGTAGAGGGGACTTACTAGAACAAGTTTTATGAAGGAACCCATGGCCGGAAACTGTTCATTTCCACATGACAAGGAGAACAAGATGTACAGATTTCACTCCACTTTACTATGATAGTACGACAGCTGTTCGATACGCCGACCACCAGGTTCGTTGCACACAGTGTACCTGCGCAGTAAGTTCTCAGAAACTCTGTCCAACATGCGTGGTGTATCGTTAATCACTTCAGCCGCAGCCGTGTAATCAGGTCTTCCTGTGACTAGACAGGAATCTCGTAAACAAGACTCTTCATGTGACCCACAAGAAAAAACTACAAAGGGGTTAAATCTGGGCATGAGATTCACTTTGACTGATCCACCTGTCCCCGTAGACTACGTTCAAATGATTTCAGACGAGAACTGGAAAGTGTACTGTCGCTCCATCATGATGGAACCACCATTCGTCCCGAATGCTAATACCAATTTCCAAAAACTCCGCGAGCACTTGCTAAATGAGTATTAAACACCTCTCACCGTCAGGTGGGGAGGAAGGATGTACAGTTCAATCCCACGAGCATCCGTCTTACCTACCCAGGCACTGATGCCGAAGGTGTGCTGAAATCTTCGTCCACGTGTTCCAAAATGTGGCTATTTCGAGCGTTCAGAACGTCTTCCCTGCTGAAGTGAGCTACGTCGGTGAACAAAATTCGCCTTGGAAAGTGAGGAAAGTCCACACAATGGTGAAACTGACACTTGGAACAAAATCTGCCGGGAACATGGCGTTAACCTTCTGACGGTGATATGGGTGGAATGGCTGTGCAAGCAGAACACGCCAGACAAATGAGTGTCACACATACAAGTCACGTGCAGTGGCACGAATACTCTTCGATGGGTTCTTGTCAACTGGTGAAGCATTTCCTCTTCCCATAGCCTCCGATAACTCTGTCTCTTTTCCTCCCCAAACTATAGTGTTCCAATCAAGTATGATTATTAGATTTTCATCTTTCTTTACATACCGAATTACACGTTCCGTGACATCAAATACTTCCTCTATCTACTGCAAGTCAGCTGTTAAACATAACCCCATTTCTGTGTGATGCAGTCCGTCAGTGCCGTTTCTACAGTTCTTCTGTCTTCCATCCCTTTTTGGGGAAAGAACCATGTCGTCTACAAATCTTAATACGAGTTTCTTTGATATTTGCATTATTATTCCAGTTCAAAATTATGTTTTCGGGTTGATACCTGACAACTATGTTTGGAGTAGCTTTAAGGAAAACGCATGGAAGGTGGTCCTGTCATGTGTTGTTTCATGAAATACGATTTATTACTTAACAACAATATTATTATTACACTTTAAAAAATAGTTAAAAGAATTACACTATTAGAATCTTGAACAGGCTCAATTAATTAAAGAAACAAATTTTAACAATTTACAGCATTAAGAGCAGGGCTTGAAACCGGAGGTATACAGTTCCCAAAAAACAGGAGACATCACACCAACTGAGCGTGGCTGCGAGAGGGTTCAACAAAACATTTTATCAACAAAATAAATTACAATGACAGCCATTAAATGTACTAACAGTTTCCAAACTTAGGTAGCTATTACACAACTGGATAACACCCATCCAAATACAGAAAGGATCACAAGTCACGCCACTGACTGTAGCTGTTGGAAGGCCGCTTAACAATATAGAAGCCTTAATTTAAAATGCCTTAAGCAATAAAATACACAATCTCTCAAGATATACAAAATGGGAAGGTATAAAATTTAAATGTAAATCCCTATCGGTACACTCTAATAAAACATGGAAAATGACCCATAATAAAAATACAATTCCTCAAAATACAAGGTAAGTTGGGAGCACATAGAATTTAAATGTAAATTCCAACTGGTACAGACCATTAGAAACGTTGACAATGACTTTTAATAAATATACAATTGCGCAAAATTCAAGGCAAGCTAGGAGGACATGCAATTTAAATGTACACCCTAATTGCTACAGACCAGCAGAAGCTTTGACAATAACCTTTAATATATATACAACTGTACAAAATTCAAGGTAAGCTGAGAGCTCCAGCAAACGGCTATAACAGCCAACGAGGAATAAGCAGCCAAGTTTCACAATGAGCGGAGTTAGCTAATGACTGTGAATCAAGGTAAAGTTCAACAGTTTTTACTGATAAGTAACGGGCCCTAAACTTAACGCACTGAAGTGTAGTAATAAGCGTGAAAGGTTTAAACGAGCAGTTAAAGAGGTACAGTGAAGAGAAACTTCGGGCTTCCCAAACATGCCTTAAACCTCTTGAGCTTATTAAATTCACCAAATAGAGAAGACTACTTGTTCCCGCTTAACATGCGCAAATATGGGTGTACACAAGAATGCCTAAAGGGTAGAAACAATCAGCTTTACTTAACTTGAGCCACCCAGACGTCGCTGTTAGAGGTAACAGATTGTTGGCCAATTCAGCGGCGACAAGCAAACACGACTTTGTTCCGGGCCCAGTGAACAGGAATGCGTCGTCTGCCGTTCAAAGCTACCCTGCCAACATACATAAAAATGGAACAGTAATTTGCGTAAATAAGGCTGCACACAAGAACGCCTAAGCTGTAGCAAATCTGAACTAATCTCACAATCGACTACCGATATAAGTTACAAGGTTAACACTCCTTAAAATTGTTATTATTCAGAACCGAAAATATCAGCGCCTCCTGATGCAATAACTCTGGCATACTCACCTGCAAAGGTCCTTTGCCTCCCACACACATTAGATTACTGTTTAATTTCCTCCACGGAACTTACAACAGGGAATGCTCGTACACTTGCATGACATATGGCCTGGAACACAAATTGCGATCAATAACACTGACCGATGATCATGCACTCAAGCATTCGTAGGCGTATTGATATAACAAATCGAACTCCGCATAACACAGACATGCTCTTACGATATCAAGCTCTCATAAATAAGAAAACAACACTTAACTCCACTCAGGTGTGAAGGAAGGAGCCGTGACTTGCAGGATCTAGGTTAGGGTGTTGTTGCCTCCAGTCTGTACAGGCGGTCATTGAGGTGCCGTAAAACATAAGCTTGCAGAGTAGGTCAGGAACTAGCTGATCAGGTTACACCTGACGTCCGTGGGTCTTACAGCCGCTGACAATCCTTAAGCGGTTCAAAAAGATTTCGGGCTTGCAGCAGGTCGTCGTAAACTTCATTGCAAGATATTTCGGCTGGACAACTGCCAGCCATCTTCAGGTGAGCCGAACGAAGACTGACGTTCTCCGCTCTGTCTTATTTAGTGCGCTGACAGTATTGCCACGCATGCGTTACAGTCGCGGAGACAGAAGGGCCACACCGCCCAGCGACAGCGCCCTCGCTAATGGAACTGCAATACGCAGCTGCCCTCGGTACTGTCGCCGGCCGCAGCTATCGAAGTCTTCTGGCGTCTTCGTCTCGAGCAAATTTCGTAGATGAGGGGATTCCATGCGTTATTCAATTGGTAACCACTGTCACGGTTCATTAGATTTCCCGCACTGTGAATTTCAACGGATTCTTTGATAATGGAGTCCCAAAAAGTTGTTGCTGTGGCCAAAATCGAAGTTTTGTCGAACTCCATTGAATGTCCATTAGAAATACAATGTTCCGTAACTGCAGACTTACTGGGTTGCAGTAGGCCAGTGCAACGCTGATTTTCTGTACAACGCTCTTCCACTGTACGCGTTGTCTGTCCTATATAGCCATACCACATTGACACGGTATTTTGCAAATTCCCGCCTTCCGCAGTAACAAATCATCCTTCACCGATCCCAGCAAATCCGAAATCTTAGAAAGCGGACGAAAAACCACTTTCACATGAAAATTGTTAAGAACGCTCGCTATCTTGAAGGGCATATTTCAAACGAAGGGAAGAAAAGCTAAGGACTTGGTTGGTGCGTTCTCCTCTTTATCCACTTCCCGGTTCCTGGCTCTAGTTGAGAAGGCCCTGTTAATTTGCCGCGCAGTGTCTCCACTGTCTCTGAACACCGTCATTAAATGTGCAACTTCCTTAGGCAAATTCTCTGCATCCGACACCGTATGTGCCCTGTGCACAAGGGTTTTAAATACACTCATGGTCTGGGATGGGTGACGGCAACTTGAAGAATGCAAGTACAAATTAGTGTGAGTGGGCTTACGATAAACAGAATGCCCCACTGAGCCGTCACTCTTCTGTTTAACCAAAACATCCAGTAATGGAAGGCAGCCATGTTTCTCTAGTTCCATAGTAAATCGAATATTCTCATGGATGGAGTTAAGATGATGAAAAACGGAGACCCTGCTACTGCACAGCTCTTCTGCACTCTTCCACGGTACATGGGCGGCGACTAAGGGCAAGAACAAGACACAGCGCTCTTGAAGGAAGCGACGCCTGGCAGCTGCAATAAACCCATCTGTGGAGCAACGTTCCCTCTTTCTGCTTTTGTACTTTGCGTTTTATTCGTTAAATAATTTCATAATTTACTGAGGTGCACCTTCCATTACCGATTAGTAACCTCCCCATTAGAACAGTTAGTTTATATTGTCATAACAGTTCCCCATTTTATTATTTCCAGTTGATAATTTCTTTTACTACGCCCAGTTAATTTGGCAGAATTCTTTTTGTAGTGTATTTAACTTTGTTTTAATATAAAAAATTTAATTATGTAATTTTGTATATGGTGGTATCCTCTAGCAGATGTACGTTTGTTTCTATCTCAAAAATCAGAATCACAGGACACAAAGTGATTTTAATAACTCTGTACTTGATTGTATAACATGTGAAGTATTGCACCTTGCAAAGATATTTTATATGCTCTCTATCACTTTATTTTCTTTCTGTTTTTTATTTATTGTATGTTGCCAAAAATTTTCATGAACAATATTTTTCCTGATTTTTCTAGTACTGAAAATAATTGGAAGCACATTGTAAACCGGTCATACAATTCTATGAACTCGCGATTTAGACTAACACATTTCATATCTAGAATTGAGATTGCTTTTCCACATTCTTGACCATGTCAAGCCTTCGGACATCATAAAGCTCCTTGTCATTACTTATGTTTTATTGCGTAATAAGTAGCGTAATTCATCAGTACACAACTCATAGTCCGCTTTGCATATTGACAATTATTCAACATGTATCACATCACTCATCGATACTTTTAACATCGCCTTGTCCACCGAAAACCTACAGTTTATGCACTGGCAGTTGTGCAATGTTTTACTCATGCAAATCATGTCGGCAAAGAAAACTTAATTGGATCAATTTTCATC
The DNA here is from genome assembly GCF_023864345.2 of Schistocerca serialis cubense. Lineage (NCBI taxonomy): Eukaryota > Metazoa > Arthropoda > Insecta > Orthoptera > Acrididae > Schistocerca > Schistocerca serialis. The sequence goes on from NC_064643.1 coordinate 443,721,383, forward strand.
AGATGAAGTGAAATGTTATTACAACAATGTTGGAAAAACAACATCGGTAGGAAATATAACACATAATGCTCATGATGTCTCACCTGTTCAAAAATAAAAGTCACTTCAATGAATAAGGAAAAAAGTTATATGTTGTAGCCCACCCACTTCTTTTGGTAGACGGTCTAATCGACCGTCATTACATGCACCTAGTACAATTCCAACGTAATTTGACGGAAACGAACCGGAAATTTGTACAGCTAATCTTCAAAATGGCAACTGAATACAATGCCTTAATAAAGGTCTCGTGAAAGGAAACGTAATAAAAAAATTAATTTAGGTCGGTTAGTAGAATCTATAATTCATTAAAGTTTATATTTTAGTGACATTCAAATCATGCATTGAAATAATTCAGTCTCCATACTTAAAGTGGACAATTTATTTCTGAAACTGATTGGTATGCGCAAAAATCAGTTACACATGTATTCACAACTGCGTTCTCAAAATGCATCCTTGCACAGCACCAAACTCAGTTGACTTTCACATTTGTGATTGTATTGTCACCTTGCCTTTTTCTTTTCTATATTACATAACTATTTCTAGAAGGTCAAATTTGGAGTCTGTATTTAATTAATTTCGACGTATATAATATTTTAAATGTAAGTATTCATAGCCCTTCTCCTCCGAACCTGCCGCGTTCTCACCTCTGTTCCACGCAGTGTTATACGAGTATATTGTACAATAGCAACATGGAACTTGAATTTCTATTTCCTAACTTTTTTGTAAGTGGTAAATGACCCAGGCTGACTTTTTTGCTTATTCTGTACTAATATTTATGTTTTCAAGAAAAACTCGGAAATTAATAAAACTATCGGAGTGGAAACTTCAGAGGAATGTTTTATGAACTAACACATCTTCTACCAAAATTTTAAGTTCGTGGTTTTAATATCTCGAGATTCTAAAATAATATCGATTTTTGCAGAAACTGTGACATTAATTTCTGCCAAAGTCAGGATCAGGTACTTTTAAATACTTCTCTCCAATTTAATTTACAATTTTCATTCTGTTAATAACTGTGTGTTTTTAATATGATGTTGCACAATATCTAGCTGCAGGTATAGTTCGACAGTTCACCCTCTCGGGCCAGCAGAAGGGAGGAGGGAAGATGGGGTACCACACTTTCCACCTCTCCGTACTCTCGAAACGATCAAATTCACTTGTTTTCCCGCAAATGAGCTCGTCAGCTGGAGGGCACCGATTAAGATCGCCATCTGACCATCCAAATTTGGATTTTCCACGATTACCTTAAGGCATTTAAGGTGAGTGCCAGGGTAGCTCCTTTACAACGGCCCTCCTGATTTCCTGCCCAACCCTCCCCTAAACCGGTCTTTTACTCAGTCCCTGGAAGACCTCAGCATTAATGGGGCACAAAACACCAATCTACCTTTTGTTTTTAACTCAGTGCACAAGATTCATAGTGGCGGAAACGAAGCTAGTGTTTACGATAGGTCAGTGTCTGAATGCCAACCTCGTGCAGTGACTCAGGAGCTGTCAGAATGTCAAACAATATCTACAACTTCAGCATCAAATAAAACGCTTGAATGATCCATCACTGGCAGATAAACATATTACCTCTGATCAGTGGCACAAAACTGGTTACCCTGAAGGTACAGAAGAGGAGATACGGAAGATATGTTATTAACAAGTTGCACAGGTTAAATACCGTCTTTTGGAGCAGTAATGACAATATTATTAAGACCAAACGCATTTCGCTTTATTCTGAAGCACCTTCAGTTGTCACTGTAACAGAAGGGTTTTTTCCTCTTAGAACTTTGTTTGATAAGACCATAAAAAGTTCGCATGCTATAACCTAATTCTCTAAACAGTATTAATTCTTATCGTTACTCCCGTTTTTTTTTTGTTATTTAATTCAAACTTTCTGTTCTTCCACCTATCAAACTTGTATATCTGCAACTTCAGGAAAAAGAGGCCGACAAACAAAGAAGACAATATGTTACGTTATTACCTGACCGGTATCAGTCATAGTTGATCTGTCGATTTGTCTGAAAATAACCAGTTGTTGGACTTTGCTGGCTCATCGACCGGGTCTAAAGGGTGTAAGTGCACATAGTTTTACATGTGGTACCTTAGTATGTGCAAGCAACAGTGTGTTGGTTGTTTTTTCTCGATGTTCAACAGTCTTCCCTCAAACACGTCATGTAATTTACTATCCGATTTTTCTGCTTGGTTGTAACTGCACCACGAAGTGGACTACGCCTCTCAATATAAAAAACAATTTTGAGTCCACGGGTCTCCATTTGAATACCTGACCTGCTGACCAGAAGAAAATAAGCGGTATTGACTTGCTACAAGTACTTCGACGTACTAACCAACCTACAAACATACGACTTGTAATAACTATAATTATTAGTCTGCAAATTACGTAAACAGTGATGTAATATTGTTCAGTATACCGGCCTCAGTCACCAATAAAAATATCTGAACTTATAGTCGTTACACCCTATATATTGCTACACACACAAGGATCCACAGGGAATAGATAAAACAAAATTATACTTTCACTCAGGACAAGCGGTCTGATAATGGGTGATTATTTAGTGTTTTTTCCGTAGAAAATACGCATTAATGATGCGTCTCTTAGTTTTAATGAATGTAGTTCCCTATACCAATTTTACATTAATGTTATGTGCTCCCAACCCTATGAACTGGATCTCGCTGGTTCACCTTCGGCGGTGTGGCACCATGTTAATCATTAGAGCAGCTGGAAGGACAAGAGGCTTGTGAACCAGCTGGCGCCCTATGTGGGCCTGGCAAAGACAACGGCTACATTATATCATTCACTTTAAAAAAATTAACATTGTTGATGTCGTTTTTTGCATCACACCTGAAGTACAAAGCGTACTATCTAAAGCAGTATTATTAAAAAAGTGATACTACGAAACCACCATGTTGTCTGTGCCCAGAACGAAATTTTCACTCTGCAGCGTAGTGTGTGCTGATAGGAAACATTCTGACAGATTAAAACTGTGTGTCGAACCGAGACTTTCTTGGGCAAGTGTTCTACCTTCTGAACTACCTAAGAACGACTTACGACCCGTCCTCACAGCTTCAATTCCGCCGGTACCTCGTCTCCTACGTTCCAAGCCTCACAGAAGCTCTCCTGCAGACCTTGCAGAACTAGCACTCCTGGAAGAAAGGTAGCGAATTCGAGTCTCGGTCTGACACAGAGTTTTAATCTTCCAGGAAGTTTTATGTTTCTGGGGTTTTTGCGCCTTCTTATTAGTTGTCACGAATGACTCCCTTCTCTGAATGCTGAAAAGAAACGATGCAGTTCATTTAAGGAAGGGGTGGGTGTTGTGGCGTAACAAGACAGCTACGCCACACTGAAGTAGCCGAAAGGCACGCGTTAATCTCACGTAGGCTAGAGAGAGGTCTGAAACAGGATACGTAATGAATGGTAGCAAGAAAAGTACGTAGCTGCTATAATACTTAACTTTTAATCCATCATTTGTATACAGCATTCCTTGATGATACAAGTGAGACTCTATCTTAAAATGGTTAATGGCGCCTTGCTAGGTCGTAGCCATTGACTTAACTGAAGGCTATTCTAACTGTCTCTCGGCAAATGAGAGAAAGGCTTCGTCAGTATAGTCGCTAGCAATGTCGTCCGTACAACTGGGGCGAGTGCTAGTCCGTATCTCGAGACTTGCCTTGTGGTGGCGCTCGGTCTGCGATCACACAGTGGCGACACGCGGGTCCGACATGTACTAATGGACCGCGGCCGATGTAAAGCTACCACCTAGCAAGTGTGGTGTCTGGCGGTGACACCACAGTGGGCAACTTGAAGCATTGTCCTGAATATTTAACACGTTAACATGAAAGTATCAGCAGAAGTACTTCCTTCCTAAATGGAAATATAGTGTACGGTATCAGTTGAGGACTTACAAAGATACTGCTTTTCTCTTAGCTTACTGTGTTACTTCTCTCGGCGAACCAAATCAATAAAAAATTTTTTGGTTACTAGTCGCGTGAGAGGTTCGAAAATGCAATATGTTGAGATACACTCCATTACCTTGTAGAGAAAATTTACCAACATCAGGCGAGAGTTCATCTCGTCGAAATGTCGCTCTTTTTTATCGACCTGACTCGGCTGGAAACTCCATATTATGTTTGAAAGAACAGGTACCATTTTGATATTGCACCCACTACGAATCAAGGCAAAAGGGAATTAAACACATAAGCTGTCAGTGGTGATTGATTTACATGACTGGGGCAAGTTGAAAATACAAGTGGACCGGGATTTGAACCTGTGTCTCCTGCTTATTAGAAAGATGTGCCGACCACTACGCCATTCGGACACACTGGTCACCACAGCCATGCAGACTACCCTAGGACGCCTCTGTCGGACCAAAATGAGTAATGCGGCTAATCAGCATGGGGACTACATCAGTAGTATTTGGGATTAGTTGCGAATTTGGGATAGTGATCATAAACCAGTTGCTTTATGCACTGTCACCCACATTAATTTTCGAAACCTCAGAGAAAAGTGCAATGTTTTGTTCACCTTGAGGTATTTTTCACTGTCTTCCTCAACACATATATGATTCGCAGCACATACATGCAGTTTAGTTTGCATTCCTTAAATTAAGGTGACGAGTTGTATCACAATGACCATCTATAATGTATGGTTCATCGCGGAGGGTACTTTTCACCGATAACAGAAACTAATTCCTAAACTATTGTGAAAAAAGACCTTCTCCAGTGTGTACCTCTAAATCTAAACTAAATACTGTAGGAAGAAATAAACTGTGTTAACTGGCAATGCCGAGCTCTAGTCGTCAAGGAGCGAAGAAATCTGCCAGAGAGCAGTGAAATTGTAGTTGGGAAATCGGCTAGTAGCAAATTTATCTGCTAGCCCTACCTAGGCGGAGCCTAAATAATTCGTAAGTAAGTGTCATACTCTGACCAACAACTCTTATATGAATTTCAGAAGTCTAAATTAGGAGGTAAAAAAAGTAGCAAAATTGTAGCGCCCTCAGGCACATTTCGATCCGACCTCAAGTTCCTATAAATTCAACGGTCAAATATCAAGTAAAGTCGAATCCTTAACATACTTGTTTATAGATTATCGTACAAAGGAATCAAATGCTATTCACGTGAATGTAACGAACTCCTGTTGAGTGGGAACTCAAGATAACTTGCTTAACTGATAACAAGATTATTTCGGGAGATAAACGCAAAACAAACACTACGTGTAATGTTGGAGTACAAATCACGTGTGATTACAAAGCGCTTTACTGTGATGTAAGAAAGATAAGGAAGATAACACATACAAACACACACACACACATGTGCACACACTCGTGTACATCATGAGGGATACATACGTAGATGGCACATTTAAAGGACTTATCCAAGGCAAGCTGTTGACGCAACCTCTGCTTCAAGTGCCTGCGGCACCACACAGAGTCTCAGAGACATGTGATCAGCAGATCACAAGGGTCGCAAATGCCTGCGACACCACACAGAGTCTCATAGACATGTGACCAGCAGATCACAAGGGTCGCAAATGCCTGCGACACCACACAGAGTCGCAGAGACATGTGACCAGCAGATCACAAGGGTCGCAAATGCCTGCGACACCACACAGAGTCGCAGAGACATGTGACCAGCAGATCACAAGTGTCGCCATATGATCCGTCTACACAGGTTGAACCTCCACGAATCTGGAAACATACAAATTTACAGTAGCCATATATATATATATATATATATATATATATATATATATATATATATATATATATATATATTGTATTTACATTACATGTGCGCAGTACTTTGCAACCTCCAAGGCGCTTGGAGTGGCTTGCAGGAGATCAATTTTCGTGCAGGATGTAGGGCACAAAAGGCACTGGAGCATGTGGCTTGTGGTTTGTTCTTGTTCACAATCACAGGACGTATCTTCTATTATGAAGCCCCATCTCTTCAGGTTGTCTCTGGATCGTCCAACTCCTGATCGTAATCTGTTTAAAGATTTCCACACCAGTCAGCTCTCGTTGTGTCCAGGTGGTAGTTTTTCAGCTTCTGGCGTCTGCAGGTGAGGCGTCAACTTCTTCCATAACTCCAGCCTTGCCTTGTCTGGTGAAATCGTGAGCTTCTCGGATGTTCTCAGCAAGCTCTTTCGCGATCTCAGCCGTTGCTGCGGTGAATTATGTCCGTGCACTGTCCTGTTCCACTTTCAGTCTCTCCTTGTTGGCAGCCACTGTTCTGGGTACCCATGGTGGCGCTATTCCAGCCAGGCAGTAGAGCTTATCAGGTGGGGTAGGCCTTAGACAACCTGTGATGCATGCGTGTTGATCGTGCGAGATTGTATTTGCGATTCCTGTTCAGAATTATTTTTACGGCGCCACACGCGAGATAAAATCGGAGGATTGGGCCGTTAGCGGAAGTGCCTGTGAAAGCATAACAAGCCTTATATATCCAGATGAAATATACTAAGAAGTGTATGGCAGTTCGACACATTCAATATGCGCAAAGAGCTGATGATATGGTAGTTTGTGATGAGGCACAATCGGCGTGCCCTTTTGATATTGGTTACCAGTGTGTCTTTAATTAAAAGTACGATTATAAGAAGTTTCCTTGCACTCAATACGGCTACCCCTTAATTCTAAGCTGCATGTGGTGAACCACGCTCCCTTACGATAGATTACTGATTAGGTATCTAGCATAAAATAATGGTTAAACTGGCCTATTTCAAAATACATCTATCTGAAGGAGGGCTAAGCTATTTAAGTTCCGTTGCACTAGAAATAACTAGTAGGTCAGACGTTTTTGAACGTAAAAAGCATAGCGCGTAGTTCTGTACCGTTTGGTGTTGCATTGGGTCCTCGTGACTGGTGGCCAGAGGTTCGTTACCTGTTGAACGTAGTGGCAAATTGTTGTGGTCTGTTAAGTGTGGTACAATTTGGTATGATGGGGCAGTTCTCGTGGATGAGAATGAATTGAATGCAATTGGAATTTACTAGTTTTTGAGTATTTAAAGGTGGATGCCTGTTAAAGAAGAGCCAGATGACGATATTGATCATTTAAACTGATTTTTTATTGTTACATGGTTAAAGGTAACTTTTCAGATAATGGTAGAATTTGGAGCAAGTCTTACATTTTTTGTTAAATGAGAATCTGTCGATTTTTGAGAGTCCTTTTTTTAAAAAGACTAAATAAATTATTTTAATACTGCATTTACGAAATTTCAAAAGTAAAATACACTCCTGGAAATGGAAAAAAGAACACATTGACACCGGTGTGTCAGACCCACCATACTTGCTCCGGACACTGCGAGAGGGCTGCACAAGCAATGATCACAAGCACGGCACAGCGGACACACCAGGAACCGCGGTGTTGGCCGTCGAATGGCGCTAGCTGCGCAGCATTTGTGCACCGCCGCCGTCAGTGTCAGCCAGTTTGCCGTGGCATACGGAGCTCCATCGCAGTCTTTAACACTGGTAGCATGCCGCGACAGCGTGGACGTGAACCGTATGTGCAGTTGACGGACTTTGAGCGAGGGCGTATAGTGGGCATGCGGGAGGCCGGATAGACGTACCGCCGAATTGCTCAACACGTGGGGCGTGAGGTCTCCACAGTACATCGATGTTGTCGCCAGTGGTCGGCGGAAGGTGCACGTGCCGGTCGACCTGGGACCGGACCGCAGCGATGCACGGATGCACGCCAAGACCGTAGGATCCTACGCAGTGCCGTAGGGGACCGCACCGCCACTTCCCAGCAAATTAGGGACACTGTTGCTCCTGGGGTATCGGCGAGGACCATTCGCAACCGTCTCCACGAAGCTGGGCTACGGTCCCGCACACCGTTAGGCCGTCTTCCGCTCACGCCCCAACATCGTGCAGCCTGCCTCCAGTGGTGTCGCGACAGGCGTGAATGGACGGACGAATGGAGACGTGTCGTCTTCAGCGATGAGAGTCGCTTCTGCCTTGGTGCCAATGATGGTCGTATGCGTGTTTGGCGCCGTGCAGGTGAGCGCCACAATCAGGACTGCATACGACCGAGGCACACAGGGCCAACACCCGGCATCATGGTGTGGGGAGCGATCTCCTACACTGGCCGTACACCACTGGTGATCGTCGAGGGGACACTGAATAGTGCACGGTACATCCAAACCGTCATCGAACCCATCGTTCTACCATTCCTAGACCGGCAAGGGAACTTGCTGTTCCAACAGGACAATGCACGTCCGCATGTATCCCGTGCCACCCAACGTGCTCTAGAAGGTGTAAGTCAACTACCCTGGCCAGCAAGATCTCCGGATCTGTCCCCCATTGAGCATGTTTGGGACTGAATGAAGCGTCGTCTCACTCGGTCTGCACGTCCAGCACGAACGCTGGTCCAACTGAGGCGCCAGGTGGAAATGGCATGGCAAGCCGTTCCACAGGACTACATCCAGCATCTCTACGATCCTCTCCATGGGAGAATAGCAGCCTGCATTGCTGCGAAAGGTGGATATACACTGTACTAGTGCCGACATTGTGCATGCTCTGTTGCCTGTGTCTATGTGCCTGTGGGTCTGTCAGTGTGATCATACGATGTATCTGACCCCAGGAATGTGTCAATAAAGTTTCCCCTTCCTGGGACAATGAATTCACGGTGTTCTTATTTCAATTTCCAGGAGTGTAGTTTCAAAGTGTTTTTGTCTGTCGTATTTGAAAGGTGGTAACTTTGAAAGCGGACCCTGGTTCTTACAGTGATCTGTTACAGGAAGGCATCTGTTGCTCATTATTGGCGATCGTTGGTGCCTGACGTCGCCCATAAGATAGTGGTCCTGCAATCCTGCAACCATGACGCAATCTCCACTGTAGCCACCGACGATACAGTCGCAAATGAATTTTTCAATAAATGCTATTCAGCTCAAACTCATCAGCAGCTAAATCTCATACCATCATTGCCAATTACTAAAATCCTCATTTCAAGACAAAAGGTGGATAACAGTAATGTATGTAAGTCATATACTCTTTTGGAGTGTTGCATGTGTGACCATTGGCTCCAAATTTTGTCACTGTTGGATATGTTTTCCAAAATATGAGGGCCACAGTTCTCTTTGTAGTTACTTGCAGATCATGCAACAGTGAATGCAGAAAAAGCATTCATCAGTTACAGCAAGTAATGATTAAGTGAAGGGCATAACACTGTTAACAGAAATACATGTGAGACCTACCTTTTTACTCTGTTCATGTCCAACAAAAAGCTTTGAGTGACTAAAACGAGGGTCGTTCCGAAAGTAAAGACTCCTATTTTTTTTTGTAGTGACTTTAGATGCCCGCGCCAGATATTAGTGTAGTGCTAGTTCTTGAACCTTCATCTTTCATTTGCTGATGGTTCTGTTGTTCTGCGGTTGTTGGCGACAGCAGCGGAGTGTTCCAAAATGGAGTCTGATATGGACGCGCGTACAAAACAGCGAAATGAAACTGAATTCCTCACTGCTGAAGAAATTGCGCCAAATGAAATCCATCGACGCTTGCTAAATGTGAGGCGATGGGTACGGCATTTTCAAGGTGGTGAAAAGGGTGTTCATGACAAGCCACTGCCCAGTCGACCCTGCACAGCTGTCACCCCTCGCAATGAAGATCGTCTTGATCAGCTGATCCGTGTTGATCCGCATATAACGATCAGATAATTGTGAGCTAAGTTGAATGTCGGCTGTAATGACTTGGAAACAATGTTGGAACATTTGGTTATCGCAAAGTCTGTGCGGGTCCGATGAATGGTTACTCATAGAATGGAAATTTGTCGGGACCTGCTGGACTAATATGAAGCTATAGGGGACAATTGTATGAACAGCGTTGTCACCGGAGATGAGATGTGGTGTCACCACCACGAGCCAGAATCCAAAAGACAGTCCATGGAATGGCGACATGCGAATTTTCCGTCAAAGAAGAAATTCAAGACACAGCCATCTATAGACAAAGTGATATACACAGTATTCTTAGATAGCCAGGGCGAAAGTTGGACGTTAATACTACTTTGCAAAAGCCGCGCGACGTGAAAGGTCACAGCTTGCCATGCTTCTGCATCTACATCTACATCTACATCCATACTCCGCAAGCCACCTGACGGTGTGTGCCGGATCGTACCTTCAGTACCTCTATCGGTTCTCCGATATATTCCAATCTCGTATTGTTCCTGGAAAGAAAGATAGTCGGTATGCCTCTGTGTGGACTCTAATCTCTCCGATTTTATCTTAATGGTCTCTTTGCGAGATATACGTAGGAGGGAGCAATATACTAATTGACTCCTCGGTGAAGCTATGTTCTCGAAACTTCAATAAAAGCCCGTACAGAGCTACTGAGCGTCTCTCTTGTAGAGTCTTCCTCTGGAGTTTATCTATCATCTCCATAAGGCTTTCACGATTACTAAATGATCCTGTAACGAAGCGCGCTGCTCTCCGTTGGATCTTCTCTATCTCTTCTATCAACCCCATCGGGTACGGATCCCATACCGGTGAGCAGTATTCAAGCAATGGACGAACAAGTGTACTGTAACCTACTTCCTTTGTTTTCGGACTGCATTTCCTTAGGATTCTTCCAATGATTCTCAGTCTGGCATCTGCTTTACCGACGATCAACTTTATATGATCATTCCATTTTAAATCACTACTAATGCGTACTCCCAGATAATTTATGGAATTAACTGCTTCCAGTTGCTGACCTGCTATATTGTAGCTAAATGGTAAGGGGTCTTTCTTTCTATGTGTTCACAGCAAATTACACTTGTCTACATTGAGATTCATTTGCCATTCCCTGTACCATGCGTCAATTCTTTCCAGATCCTCTTGCATTTCAGTACAATTTTTCATTTTTACAACCTCTCGATATACCACAGCATCATCCGCAAAAAGCCTCAGTGAAATTCCGATAGCAACGGGCCCACGACACTCCTCTGCGGCACACCTAAAATCACTCTTACTTCGGAAGACTTCTTTCCATTGAGAATGACATGCTGGGTTCTGTTATCTAGGAACTCTTCAATCCAATCAGACAATTCGTCTGATAGTCCATATGCTCTTACTATGTTCATTAAACGACTGTGGGGAACTGTATCAGACGCCTTGCGAAAGTCAAGAAACACGGTATCTACTTGGGAACCCGTGTCTATGGCCCTCTGAGTTTCGTGGACGAATAGCGCGAGCTGGGTTTCACGCGATCGTCTTTTCCGAAACCCACGCTGATTATACAGAGTAGATTTCTAGTCTCCAGAAAAGTCATTATACTCGCTAGTAGCGACGGATTTTTGGTAATTTGCCTTTTTGTTGCTCATAGTTGTTCAAAAAATGGTTCAAATGGCTCTGAGCACTATGGGACTTTACTTCTGAGGTCATCAGTCCCCTAGAACTTAGAACTACTTAAACCTAACTAAACTAAGGACATCACAACATCCATGCCCGAGGCAGGATTCGAACCTGCGACCGTAGCAGTCCGCGGTTGCGGACTACAGCGCCTAGAACCGCATGGCCTCCGCGGCCGGCGCTCATAGTTGTTGCTTGCTTGCACACTGGGAGGATTTTGTCACATTTGTGTATGCATACATGGAGAGTAATATCCGTATCTTTGTTGTGACCGGAGGCGTGTTTATTGAGTATAGACATAGTGTGTAAAGCTGGTCAGTGTTTAAATAATCTGTTTTGCGAATATACATTACTGGCCACTAAAATTGCTACACCAAGAATAAATGTGGAGTATAAACAGGTATTCATTGGACCAATATGTTATACTAGAACTGACATGTGATTACATTTTCACGCAATTTGGGTGCATAGATCCTGAGAAATCAGTACCCAGAACAACCACCTCTCGCCGTAATAACGGCCTTGATACACCTGGGCTTTGAGTCAAACAAAACTTGGATGGCGTGTACAGGTACAGCTGCCCATGCAGCTTCAACACGATACCACAGTTCATCAAGAGTAGTGACTGCCGTATTGTGACGAGTCAGTTGCTCGGCCACCATTGACCAGACGTTTTCAATAGGTGAGAGATTTGGAGAATGTGTTGACCAGGGCAGCAGTCAAATACTTTCTGTATCCAGAAAGGCCTGTACAGCACCTGCAACATGCAGTCGTGCATTATCCTGCTGAAATGTAGGGTTTCGCGGGGATCGAATGAATGTTATAGCCACGGGTCGTAACGCATCTGAAATGCAACGTCCACTGTTCAAAGTGCCGTCAATGCGAACAAGAGGTGACTGAGACGTGTAACCAATGGCACCCCATACCATCACGCCATGTGATACGCCAGTATGGCGATGACGAATACACGCTTCCAATGTGCGTTCACCGCGATGTCGCCAAACACGGATGCGACCATCATGATGCTGACCTGGATTCATACGAAAAAATGACGTTTTTCCATTCGTGCATCCAGGTTCGTCGTTGAGTACACCATCGCAGGCGCTCCTGTCTGTGATGCAGCGTCAAGGGTAACCGCAGCCATGGTCTCCGAGCTGATAGTCCATGCTGCTGTAAACGTCGTCAAACTGTTCGTGTAGATGGTTGTTGTCTTGCGTACGTCCCCATCTGTTGACTCAGGGATCGAGACGTGGCTGCACGATCCGCTACAGCCATGCGGATAAGATGCCTGTCATCTCGACTGCTAGTGATACGAGGCCTTTGGGATCCAGCACGACGTTCCTTATTACCCTCCTGAACCCACCGATTCCATATTCTGCTAACAGTCATTGGATCTCGACCAACGCGAGCAGCAATGTCGCGATACGATAAACCGCAATCGTGATAGGCTACAATCCGGCCTTTATCAAAATCGGAAATGTGATGGTACGCATTTCTCCTCCTTATGTGAGGTATCACAACAACGTTTCACTAGGCAACGCCGGTCAACTACTGTCTGTGTATGAGAAATCGGTTGGAAGCTTTCCTCGTGTAAGCGCGTTGTAGGTGTCGCCACCGGCGCCAACCTTGTGTGAATGCTCTGAAAACTAATCATTTGCATATCACAGCATCTTCTTCCTGTCGGTTAAATTTCGCGTCTGTAGCACGTCATCTTAATGGCGTAGCAATTTTAATGGCCAGTAGTGTAGTAAATTAAAGTCTTTACTGGTTCCTTTAATTTTTTTACACCGTTTAAAGCTAGTTGACCCAACCCATCCTGATCATTCAGTTTCTGTAATAAAACAATATGGCAGTAGTTGTATCAATTATTATGAAGATGCATTGCAGTGTGCGTGGATCGCAGTATTCATTTTGAAATGTTTATAGCATGTTCCTGAGCAGCTGCAAGACGAGGTAAGTTGTCTGTAGAGTACAGGAGCATTGCAGAACAGTTGTTAGAGGATTTTTTAAAACTCATTGTCAGATACTTGAGAATTGATTTCTTTATAGTTTATAGGAAGAATACTTAAGCTATGTTTCTTTTTGTTCTCAATCAGAATTCTATTATTGCCAGAGATGCATCGCCACATATATCAGCACGTCTTTAAGTAGAACAAACAACAATTACAAATATAGACGAGTTTTTAAAAAATTATTACGAATCGGTTTCACCTGGCCACCTTGCCAGGATTTCGTTTCGTTAGACGACTTCGCAGTTACAGATGCTTCGTCTTGCTAATGCATTTGTAAAATTTTATGCAATAGTACTTGGTCAGTAGTTGTTGCATAGCATTCTTGTTGCTTGCGCGTTGCTTCGCATTAATTCAAACTTTTCATTTCAGCAGTTTTCTAGTCCAGCATTTATTTTATTACTGTGATGTTAACAGTTTTGTGTAAGATAGTAGTTTTGCATTTTGTATTATTTTCTTTACTGCTACAACGACAATGAAAACTAGAGCACAGCAGGAATGGACAAGATGGTAGAAGTAGTTTCAAATGAAGTTTCGGAAAATTTGAGACTCTTGTAGAAAATTGTTATCAGGATAATGAAGTCAGAGAAGTTTCAGACGATCCTGTGAATAACAAGAACGTAGGCCATTATTTTCCAGTCATGTGGGATGAACTGCAGGGAACTACACGCAATTCAGACATCAAAATACTGTGACGTAATCCGATTTTGTCATTATGATTCAGGTATTGCTTCTATTTCTGCAGAGAAAAATAATTAGTTTTCCCCTCTTTCAATAATAGTGTTACACAGTTAATACTAGCTCAACCTTATGAGATGAGAAAATCCAACAATGAATGATTTAGAAAATCCAGTAACGAAATTAGGGAATTTAATAATGAGATTAAAAAATTTAACGACGAACTTCGTTGCGAGGTCGAAGAGTCTAGTAGCAAAGAGGAAGAGAACTTCAAATTGTTTCAGGATGAGATTAATGATAATTTAAATCGTAAATTCGAGGAAATCTCAGAATGGTTCAAAACACAGGTATGCGACTCTGATATTAATAAACTTGAATCCAGACGTGATCACGAACAGTCTGTTGATATTGTTGAGTTAGAGAACAGACATCACAACAAGAATTCAAAATAGAGGAGTCGGCACAAACGTTTGAGTGTATATAGTTAAAGACTAACACTGAAGTTTCAAAAACGCAAAATCAGTTGATGACTGTTGCAAAATGTGTCGAAGAATTACCGACCGAGTGACACAAATAAACAATGATTCAGACAAAAGGGGTCGGACGTTACTCAACCCGTTCCGTTCACTGATACCGAAGAATTTCAGTCACTGAAACTTTTTAAAGAAGGGCAAATGACGATTAATCAGCAAAATAAACGTGACGTACAGATTGCCAATATCGGAGAAAAGATTGGTCGTCATATCGGTACTAGTAGGTTCAATAATTATCACCCCGGAAATCACAATGAACCCACTAATTTTAGAAATGCTAATCACTTCTCTCGCGAACGTGATATGTTTGCAGGCCACTGTGGCTGGAATGCGAATTATGGTACGAAAGAAAACTCATTGATCAATTCAGTAAAACGATTGTTATGAAAGCAGCAGAGAAAAGGAAGAAGCTACTGAATCCAGGAGTGAACATTAAGAATTTACAGGTAGGTCCGAAAGATTTGCTCAAATCACATCGTTTATCTCATAAAAGAAAGTCTTTAAGTAGCAAGTTTTTCTTGGCGTATGTAGTTCCTTTTGCATACTGCTAATCTTGAAACCGTACGCACACATAAATCACGAGGTCTGCATAATGTATCGAATATCGAAGTGTACAAGCAATAGTACCCTAGGGGTTGACTGTACTTTGGTAAACGTATGCTGTGGCGAGCATAAGTGCCCAGCTGTTGCAGTGTATTTACTTACTTTAACTTTCTGCACTGTTTCAGACACTTCAACTAATCTGTTTACCTGTTAATGTATTTCTTACTGTTACTGTCAATCTACTTAATAAGGAAATACTGATGATCTATGATTTACGTTGTATGAAGAAAATCACTTTGAATTTGCTACGCATAGTCTTCTGACAAGGTGATAGTACAATGGAAATAGACTACTTTTTTTTGCATCTATCTTTGCACTATATCAGTACGGAATATTAGGCCATCTGTGACCAATTTGTATTCAGCTGATATTATTCTGAGTTTATTGGTGAAGTATCTAATTGATATGTAATACTGTTTTCTTACCTCACAAGTCTGTAACTTTTCTTTTATGATCTAGATACAGCAGAGTAGTCTTGATTTTCAGATTCTAAGACAAACATTGTTTTCTTCAGGAAGATAGTTTGCGCATATAAAGTTTCTTGTATATTATGGTAACTAGTGATGTACATTTTGCTTTACCTTTAGCAGACAGAACACTGTGGTATTTTTGAGGAAAGTGCATGAGATGATCTTTTCTGCAGTTACATATTTTGTGAAATAGGTCATAAATTCTAGAGGTATAATTGCTGGCTTTATTTTGAATGAGAGACTGTGCATAAGTGGTTCTGAATTGGGAAAGGTATTTCTGATGGGCAATAGTTTAACTAGGAAGATTTCTGGCTGAAACTTGTTCTGCTATTTAGGAACTACACTACCGGCCATTAAAATTGCTACACCAAGAAGAAATGCAGATGATAAACGGGTATTCATTGGACAAATATATTATACTAGAACTGACATGTGATTACATTTTCACGCAATTTCGGTGCCTAGATCCTGAGAAATCAGTACCCAGAACAACCACCTCTGGCCGTAATAACGGCCTTGATACGCCTGGGCATTGAGTCAAACAGAGTTTGGATGGCGTGTACAGGTACAGCTGCCCATGCAGCTTCAACACGATACCGCAGTTCATCAAGAGTAGTGACTGGCGTATTGTGACGAGCCAGTTGCTCGGCCACCATTGACCAGACATTTTCAATTGGTAAGAGATCTGGAGAATGTGCTGGCCAGGGCAGTGACGCATCCGGGGACGCAGGGAAGTAGAGACGGCAAAAATGGACCGATTAAAACCGGTACTGTTATCATAGTACTGAATAAACGGCATTTTCGATGTTTATTCGGTGTCGGTTGAAACAGATGTTTTTTAAGTTTTTACTACTCCTAAAAACTGAGTGATAAAACCGAAACATCAATTAGCCATCGAAGCAGTGCTAGAATTTTTCATTTTTAAATAAACCCTTTTTTTAAAATGAATAATTTTTATTCGTAAAATTTGCGTTGGTTTGAAATATTGCGTTATTACAGAAGACAGGGAAAGTGATCAGTGCTATTTTAATAACTATGCCGACAGAAGCGAGCAACAAATACTTGGTATAAAAACGTGTTAAATATTGCGAGTAAATAATGTTTCTCCTGCCGTGTGTCGTGGTTTAAGGTATGCGTGTGCGTGCTGTGTGCAAGAGCTACCCATACCTGGTCTGTACCGTAGTTTCTCGCTATCCTTTCTGGACATCCGTTGCATTGCAAATGGCACCACCCCTTGTCTGAAAATATAGTTTCGTACTGTCATAGCTTTGCTTTAAAAGAGTACAGATCTATCGGCCATTTCTATGAATCAATAAAAGAGGAACGAAATTGTGGTAACAGCAATAAATTAAAAACATAACAAAATTGAATCACAGTATGCTGCAAAAATAGAAAGTAATTCATCAGCTGTCCGTGTCTGCATAAAATGCCTTTATCTGCATGTAGCCCTTGAAAATGGACATATTAACACGAAAAACAGAGTGCTTCAACCTCAGTTTTCACTCTTTACCACTGGCTCACGCCCAAGGAGTAGTATGATCCCCCATTAGAAGAGGATTTTTGAGCAGCGTTTCAAAAACTTTGAATCAATTTTTTGTAGTATTCAGACATATCGCTTTTCGAGAGAAGCTGCGGACGTTGGATGGACAAATTTTTCTTTCATTTGCCTACTTCACTTGATATTTTGATTTTATGTGTCTTGAAAATGAAAGTCGAACATTTTTCAGGAAATAATAGGAATAAAAATCTGAAAATCGGTTATTTCAGAAACTGGTTATCTTGAGAGGTTTTAACATTCAGTTTAAACTGGCGTCTAAGAAACCAATATAATCGAAAACCGGTAGTTTCAGCCATAACTGCTATCCATGGCAGGAAAATAGCAGGCGGAACTCCAGGGACTTCAAGACAGCTATTCGTGGGCGACACCTGCATGGACATCGGCTCATGCTGCAGGACGGCGGCGAGGTCATCAACCTTGGCAACGTCGTCGTCATCGTCGTCGGCAGCGGCGGCTCGACGTCGCTCCCCATGGCACCACACCAGACGGCGCCGACCTCTACGGGCGGCGAGGAAGAGATGACTGCTGTTGCGGCTCCCAGCGGCGTGTAGGGTCTGTGGGCAAAAATTCTGCGGCAGAATCACTGACATACTGGCGCCGCCGCTGGTTTTGGTGACACCGATGCAGCCCCGAGGTACTTTGAACGACGTAAAATGAACGGCCCAGAACTTGTGTGATAATACCGTGCTCCCAACGCTGTTTCTTGGCAAAAACTTAAAAGAAAACTTGGTCCAGCGGCTGAAACTTAGTCCGATCCGGGGGGGATGAAGTGTTTCCCTGGAGGTCGCCGAAAATGCAAGAAGGTATGGTGATAACGACCGTGCAAAATAATTCTGCTGGCGAACTCCCACCACGTGGAAAGGAGCGGTAGGAGAGGTGGAAAAAGTCGTCCTACCATCTGCAAATAAAGGTTTATTGGACTCACTGACCTAGGTTTCTGCAGGATCAAAATTTCTCCGTTGATATATTCTCGAATAGGGATAGTGGCCGCTTAAATATTTACCAAGGAAAATCGCCGAACAGCCGTACGTTTCAGGAAGTTATTTAGACAACCGGGTTCGGCATCTCAATAATGCCATCTTCATGCACCTATACACTCCAAGAACCGACAGTCAGATATATCGATATTTGCATACTGAAGCCCTCAGTATCTGGATTCCATGAATTCGTTTTTTAGGTGTTGTCAAGTTGTCAAAGTACACATTCCAAAAACTCAGTTGCTGTCAAATCGTCGAAGTAAACACTCCAAAAACGAATTCCACATATTGATGGCTCCACTATGCAAGTATCGATATATCTGTCGGTACATGGAGTGCATATAGTCTTGAAGATGACATTATTGAGATTCCGAAACTGGTTCTCTAGGTACAATAACTCCCCAAAACATACTGCTGTTAAGCGAGTTTCCTTGGTAAAAAAAATTTAAAATTATCTTCTTCACAAGATGTAACGCAGTCTAAAAATTGCATTAGTGGTCACGTAAATGTTCTAAACAAAACAAAGAAGTAACAACTGTAGACAAAAACCGCAAGATAAGCGTACTCACTTCTTACATCACATGTTGATAAAGTGAATAAAGCCGAACGGCTTTTGTCAAATGAGACACTCATCTTAAGAATGCAAAAAGAGCAACGCCATAGCTTAACACTACACTAATATAGTATTTCAAGTGTCAAGATTGAATGCCGAGAAGGTTCTTCTCGACATAAAAGTTTACCTATATACAGTAAAACACAGTGTTGGTATCAAGGTTGCAACAGTGTGCGTATGACAAAAAGCAAAAGTCAGCTGCCCAAATATACAGACTCTAGCACTGAGGCAAGCTACCTGCAGAGAGCGCTAAATTTTTGCATGTAACAAATTCGCCTAGACTGCGCTGAATAGGTTATGTAAATTACATTAGAAAAAGAAAATCGTATCTCTGTAAAGCCACTGTTAATCTAAAACGATATAAAATATACAGACAAAAGTATGTATACTGAAAGTATTCTTATAACAAAGTAACACTGCAACAACATTCCGGCGTGCTTTTAGTAAAAAATTCTGTTAAAAGTAATAAATACTATAAAGGAGGGAGATGACTGGAAACGTGAACTAAACCTAGTTGCTCCAAATGGAGAAACATCCACTTAGCATTAAGAAAGTTTACAAGCAGTAGATGAAGTAGAACAGCCAACAAAATCCAAATTCAGATTAGGCTCAAAATATTATAAGGATGTGTCGAAAAGGCTGAGAATGACGCTACGTACATGCAAAAAAGCGGCATATAGTTGAAGAACGCTATAAAATTACTTTACAGAGAGAATGTTTTCCGGAAAACAACATGCTCGCAAAGCCAGCGGAGACCAATAAACACATACTACGAGGCCGCGAGCAGCACCTTCAAGCAATCGAGGACGCTCTTACTTGCAAACAATTCCAAATTCCTATTAGGCTTGAAACAGTAAAAGAATGTGGGTAAAAGGCTGAGATGTTAGTATCTCCTTTGGGTAAATGGTTGAATATTTATGTTATTCTAACAAATCTCGTTTCCAGCCTTTTACACCTGTACAAGAAGTCACTGTTTCTTACAATTTCCTTAGAGAATCATAAGAAAGAAGGCAGGTGCTCTGCAAAAGAGCCACCTTCCTTTCCCCGCAGATGCTCCTGACACCTGATTTCAATAGCCCTTCCAGTCTGTCCAACATAATATCTAAGTCAAATATCACATAACACCTTGTAGATATGTGTTTGTAAAAGGATCTTCTTCAATTTTCTGTGTGTACTATATTTCTCTTCAAACCGTTGTTCAAGGAGAAAGTCACATTACAGCCGGATTTTTTAGTCAAAAGGCGACTAATCCTGTAAGACGTATTACCTAAAAATGGTATACGAATAAACTTGCCGTTTTCCTCTTTATTACTCTTCTGTTTATAAAAGCCTAAAGTCGAAATTTTTTGTTCTTTTGTTACTAACAAGGGAACCTCCCCATCGCACCCCCCCCCCCCTCCCTCAGATTTAGTTATAAGTTGGCACAGTGGATAGGCCTTGAAAAACTGAACACAGATCAATCGAGAAAACAGGAAGAAGTTGTGTGGAACTATGAAAAAAATAAACAAAATATACAAACCGAGTAGTCCATGCGCAAGATAGACATCAAGGATAGTCTGAACTCAGGAGCGCCGTGGTCCCGTGGTTAGCGCGAGCAGGTGCGGAGCGAGAGATCCTGGGTTCTAGTATTCCCTCGAGCGAAAAGTTTAATTTCTTTATTTTCGCAAAGTTATGATCTGTCCGTTCGTTCATTGGCGTCTCTGTTCACTGTAATAACTTTAGTGTCTCTTTTTGCGACCGCACCGCAAAACCGTGCGATTAGTAGACGAAAGGACGTGCCTCTCCAATGGGAACCGAAAACATTGATCGCTAGGTCATAGGTCAACCGATGCCTCCACGGGAAAACACGTCTGATATATTCTATACGACACTGGTGACGGCATGTGCGTCACATGACAGGAATATGTTGTCGACCCACCAACTTGTACACTTGGCGAATGGGTAAAAAGATTCTTCTACCTTGCCCGATTTAGGTTTTCCTGTGGATATGATAATCACTCCCAAAAAAGTGATGAAAACATAAGAGTTTCTCACATTAACTGCAACAAATGAATGCAACAGTTTCACAGTCGCACAGTTTTCCCTGTGCACTGTCAAAACATATGTTTTTAACGTTTTCAAAATTTTCCGTGTGTAGACCGTCAAATCCTGCATATGTCCAAGCAAATCTGAATATGTCCTGGAATTTTTGAGAGCGAAGTTGATTATGTGTGAGTGCCTGAATTTTGATAATTGATACACGATCATGTAAACGATACTGCTCTGTGTACCTGTGCAGCTTCGCAAAATAATTGTATGAAAATAAAAAATTTAACTTTTCACTCGAGGGAAGACTTGAACCAAGGACCTGCTCACCCTTACCACGGGACGACGGCGCTCCTGAGCTCACACTATCCTTGATGTTGCCTATCTTGCGCGTGGGCTACTGAGTTTGTATATTTTGCTTATTTTTTTCATAGTTTCGCACAACTTCTTCCTGTTTTCTCGAGTGATTTGTGTTCAGTGTTTCAAGGCCTATCCACTGTGCCAACTTATAACTAAATCTGAGGGGGGTGCGTGGGGGGGGGGGTTCCCTTGTAAGAATCTAGTCGTCCATAACCTGTTAGCAGCTGTTACTGTTCGCAATAAATTAAATCAGATTAATTTCTTTCTGTAAATTGTTAGCGTAAAGCGGTATTTATAAAGCCCGATTTACTGTAGGAAAAGAAAAGGCTGCTTTAGAAGCCTGTAGGTCTAAAGCATGTGCTGGAATAATTTTGTTAGGATAAGTTGGCTCAGGGTGAGTATCAGACTTAACACTGTTATTCTGCATGGATAAATTCCAAACGAGAAAATTTAACTCAGAGGTCTCATTTTGAAATTCCTTAGTAAATTTCATCTTGTCATGAATCCTATCAAAAGTGTCAAACATCAGTATCGCAGCTTGGCCAGTAGCGTCGAATGCAAAAATCAAGTCATCAACATAACAGGCGTAAAAACGTATCTTACTCTTGATCTCTGATTTAGTTTCGAAGAAGCCATCTTCCTGGAAGTTAATAAAATCATCTGCTAGGAAATCAGCCAAACGACTACCCAGAGCTATGCCAAAGGACCGAACACAAAATTGACTGTGAAGCGTAAAATAACAGTATTTAAGTACGACATTTAATAAGTTCATGAGTTCAGCGATTTGTGCTTCTGTTACTTTCTATGCAAAAATAGATTCTTTTCAATAAACTTGCAATATCGGATGAGATCAACATAGCATGAGGTGTGCATTCAAGAATTTTCATTTTGTTATCCAGATACAGATTATTTATAACAGAAAAATTATGTTTATAGGTAAACATTTCTTTAATTTTACAATGCAAGTGCTTCAGTGGTGGACAAAAAGAAAGAAAGCGCGCCATACGTTTAATGTTGTACGCCGTGAAGTGTGCTTTGAGTTGGGCACGGTATTCCGACCAATCCTATTCTTTACCTTTATACTGGTGAAACGTGCGAGCAGCGTCTGGTTGTGGAGCTGCTTGTTACGACAGTAAGGCTGCCATCTGTTCTACACTGTGACGAAATGTTACATTACGGACCAAGTGTTAAATGAAAAACACGAAATATTGTTTTGGAAGTAGCTGACTTGGTTAATTATTCTGCGACCATGAATTTTAAATATCTCCAATGCACCAATCTGGTTAACACTGGTGCATGATGATGATGAGGTTCCATACTCCGAGGCGCGTAGGGGACAATGCGGGAGACCCGCATCACCGACTAGGCAAGATCCTAGCGGAGGTGGTTTGCCATTGCCTTCCGCCGACTGTAATGGGGATGAATGATGATGAGGAATACGACACAACAACACCCAGTCATCTCGAGGCAGGGAAAATCCCTGACCCCGCCAGCAATCAAACCCAGGACCCCGCGCTCGGGAAGCGAGAACGCTACCGGAAGACCACGAGCTGTGGACACCCGGAAGACCACGAGCTGTGGACACACTGGAGCATAGGGCTTCGTAATTACAAAAAAGCAGGTTATGTATAATTACCACAACAAGTAATAATCGCAGTGAGATAATCTTAAAGGTGGTAGCTCAACAGCTCAACAGATCACGTCAAAGCTGGCTAATTCTGATCATGAAACAAACCTCCTGGCCCTTCCAAAAGAAGAACTAATAATAATGTACCATTAGTGCTAGAAATTAACGAGTATAATACAAAATGTCTATTTGATCATACTTATTAATACCAAAAATAACTAACATAAGTACATACATCCTTACAGAGAGAGCCTAGGACGAGAAGACAATGACCAAAATGACAAGAGAATGTAGTAAGACAAAAAAAGAAGATATTTCCAGAGTTGTCAATCTATTAAGCTTACACACTATGCAAGTCTCTCTTTATTGGGAAAGAAAATATTAACTGTCCATGTAAAATAACCCACCAGAGAAAATAGTGTCTCCACACAGCCTCCTTGACTGTTCAATGTTCTTTAAAATTATTGAAATACTTAAATGAATGCCTGAAATGGGAATGCACGCAAAACTGGAATTATAATGTAGCTTGTTGTAACTGCAAGTGATGTGCTTACTCTGTGTTATTGTTAGCAAAACTTTATATGAATTAATTGGGCAATGCAACTTCCCATACCAATAAAGCAATACAGTCACTGCCAAATACAGTCAGCTTGAATCCTCTGGGTCTATTGACAATTGATAACTTTGGTCGATCTGCATATTACAAACAAATAAAATTGTCTTATCTCTAAAGCAGCAACGGTGGACCCCGTTACATTCTGCTCTCTCATGAAGATGAATAAAATATATCACATATACATGCTCAGCGGTGTGCATTGCTCGCCATAATACTTTGAAATTTACAAGAAATTCTTTGGGGTGATAAATGAAAACATGTAAGAAAAATTCAATCTCTTTCAAAAACATATGACCAGGACATGGAGGCGGTAGTGATTTGGATGAATTACTAACACCGACTTTTTCAATGGTGAAGTTGTATTCGAAGTTAAATTTGGCTTTTCAAAACATATGGCAACTCAAATTACATTACTCAGAAAAATTACATATTTTTTTTAAAACGAAAATCTTTATTTGCTGACGCAGTCACAAACAATGAGATTTGTACAGCAACATCACTAAACAGCATAAAGACAAATCATCAAATTATGTATACCTGTGTTAACAAATCTTAGAAACATAACAAAAGGGAAATATCTAATTAGCCTATTCATCAAATCTGTTTACTACATTTTGGGGTTACACACCACAGAACTCACTGTTACAGAGTTACAGATTATCAGTCAACTCATTTACACTAACGCGCTGGCAAGAGAAAAGTGACAACAAATTAACTTCCTTACCTTAACTGCGAGAAGACTTCTGCTTCCACTTTTATATTTCCAATAATACATGTACTCATAAGGCTTCTCTGTAATATCAATCCAGTAATCCTCTCTTGTCACAATGAAATTTACATTTCATCATTTCACTTTATATTCCATTATAAAATCACTCATCATTTTAAACTATCTATTTTACGTGGGGTGTAACGCGAAATATTGGAATGAGAAAATTTCTACATTATGATCTAACACTTGGCGGTCTTACAGACCACACCACACAAACTGCCTAACGCATCCGCTTTCGCTCACAGACTGATGCATCCTCTTCGCTCACACACTGATGCACACTCCCTGTTGTGTGACAAGCTCTCTCTTAGTCCAACACTACAATCCCATACCAGACGCAGTAACTCTGGCTCCGCGCTCGTGCCAAGTCAGCGATCTGCCTTATAGAGCCTATCAGAGACATACATCATTTACAATATAATAGTTTCATTTTAGTTTACATTAGTATCACTACAATATCCGGATGCCACAGAAAACTGTACCCCAGTAGGCACATTTCAACTCAGGCACGAAAAAGGTAAAATTTGCGTGGTGAAATCAGCTATAGATACATTTTACTACAAAAGTGTCCATGGCTCACAGATATTTATTAGGATGCATGAATTATAAAATCTTATTCATTGCTAATGTAATGGATTGTGCACATGATTGCATGGCGAACCAAAACCCATCATCAGAAGCCAGGACTCTCCAGGAAGGGTTTTCAGAGTCAGTGATTAACATAGCTAATTCATGTTTGCATAAAGAAAATAATAAGATATTGCTCATTAAAAATATCTCTATAGCTTACATGACATGACATGAGGTGGTCAGCTCTATATCAAAAACCAAATCCTTCAATGATGTGCCAGGTTGTATTTCACCAGTTATATCACTGCCATTCGACGTGATTCATTAACTTTCTTAGTAAGTGGTGGGAAAAAAACTTTCTATTATGTCGTAAAAGAAGAATACTTTCATATTACAGCTATGAATGAATAGTATTTGAAGTTCTACAATCAAGGCTTCAGGCTAAAGTAGACATACTTATCCCAGTATTCAACACAGTTAAGCTTCCAATTTCATAAGTGTGTGGCACAACATTACTTACCTATCCAGTTCATGTGAACAAATTATTTGCCTCTTCATGAGACAGTACTTGTTTTATCACATATACATTTAAAAAAATAGATTGCACACCTGTTATTTGTCCATCATTTAAATTCCATACTTGGTGTAAGGTCGAGTCATTTGTCCAATTCGTATTTCATTGTCCTGACCAAACTGGGTTTGACTACCTATTACGAGCATGCCAATCGATTCCGATTCCATTTAATAAATGTAACCTAATATTACAGTGATGATAACATCAGCTTTCCACTTACGCTTACGTAAAATTCTATCGAATATCGTCAAAAGCCTCTTGAGATAACACATCTATTCCTGTGTCAATATTTCCTTCAATGTCGTCTGCGGGAACTTTTAGTCGTATAGTAGCAAAATTATCTCCTTAAGATAGTATGGAACATCTATCTCTAGTTGATTATCTGTCACGTAAGTTAATACACGTTTGGCAATTGACATAAAATTTTCCAATCTGTTCTTTTGTAAGCTGAAAGACTTCTTCACAGTTGCATGTCACCTCTGCACTGAATTTGATAGTTCTGAATGTTAGACCATCAAAGTTATGCTAGCCACAACACTGCATTTTACTGCTAATATACCAGGTGCCTCCAGAAAGTCATGAAATATATTTAAAAAACGATTTATCAACACTATTTGCAAAAATGGTTAATATTCTTCAAAAGTGCTCTCCTGAGTATCTACACATTTTTTCCACCAGCTCTCCCACGCCCGGGATACGCTCTCAAAGGCTTTAATAAGTTTCACCTTTGAAGCTGTTGTCACAGCCATCGTCCTCAATGTTGTCAAACTGGAGCACTTTGAGTACATTCTTCAGCTTGGGAAACAAAAAGAAATTGGCCAGAACAAGGCTGGGAATAGAGATGGGCGATCTGCTCCTGGACTGGTTCAGTGAGTCAGATTATTCTTTACAGTGGGCGATTTGTGACTCGGAAAAAATGGAGTGTTAGCTTCTCTGATCTGAACTATCTCGCGGTTGACATTAGTGAGTAGGATGATGATAGTGTGGCAGGCTGCTGCAACGGTACCCCATGTCATATACTGAAGGAAACATTTCCCAAGCCGCAAAAAATGCACTCTACACCATGTGCATGTATGAATTTGCATATCTTACTAATGTTTGCAGCCGGCCGCGGTGGCCGACCGGTTCTAGGCGCTTCAGTCCGGAACCACGTGACTGCTACGGACGCAGGTTCGAATCCTGCCTCGGGCATAGATGTGTGTGGTGTCCTTAGCTTAGTTAGGTTTAAGTAGTTCTAAGTTCTAGGGGACTGATGACCTGAGATGTTCAGTCCAACAATGCTCAGAGCCGTTTGAACCGTTGATGTTTGCAGCTTTCTTCAGCCATGAAGATAATAGCATATGAAGAAAGATAAGTTCTTCAGAACTAAGTATCAATGTAGAAAATACCTTGTGCCTTATACTGGATGTTAACGACAACTGTTTACAATGTGCCGCTATGATGTACAGGAAGTTGATGTAGAACAATTGTCATCTATCAAGCCGTTAAACGGCCTAAAACTGGCCTACAAAAATTACCTACGGTACAGCACAGGGACATAGTACATGATTTTCAATATTCTCTCCCTCTGTTTGGACAACCTATTAGTCCTTGAGAAAAAATGAATAGGACCTTTTTTTGAAGAAATTTAATGTGGTTTAATTTTGCACCTGCACCATCACATTCGTCCTTCACCAGACAGTATTTCTATTATGTTGTTGATGGCACTCTCCCCTACCACTGCACAAAAATGAGAGACTTCAAGAATCATTTCCTACACTCAACATTTTTTGGTCTTTATTGACTAGACTATTACGCCACCAGCTTAGTTGTGCATTTTCAAATTGTAAAATGGAGGTTTGTGTAAATTTTACCTCACAGTTTTGTGAATGTTGGCAATATAAATTTTACAATTAAATCTTGCTACGAAACTACTGTGCTTGTAAGGGTTAAATATAGACTTAACTGTAAACGTAATTATTTGCTGCATAACCCTTATAAGAGTTTCTATTTTTCCTTTACTCTGACGGAAAATTTTAAACTAATGTTAACAAAATTGGCAGCTAAACTTGTGACGTAATAGCCCAGCCAATGTAGACCAAAAAGTCTCACATATGGAAAACATTATCTGTAGTCACACACTTTTGTAGAGTAGTGGGTTGGAGTTTCATGAACAACATACTAGAAATCCTGACTAATGGGAGATGAGTGCAGGGTTCGGCCTGGAGATCATTTTAATATGTTATTCTAAATACGTAACTGAAAACAGTACCAGTAGCGGTTACGTATTCCACTACAAAATGAAACTACATTAAATTACCGACATTCTCTGGGACTAATAGTTAACGCAAAAAGCACCCGGATGATATTGAAAATCTCGCGCGACGCACATTCATCGTAGTTTAGGTAGGTTTTTGGCCAGTTTGAGGTAGTTTTCTGACTTGGCAGATCACAAGTGTCCTCTATCAAACTGTTTATCTCGACTCCTACACTAACGTGATGTGTACTAAACAATTATCGTTTACATCTTGTATTTCAGCTTTTGATTTGAGAAGAAAATCTCAAATTTCAGGAGCCCAATAAACGTTTACATACTTTTCAGTGAATTATTACTTCTTATCAATTAACATAGCATGAAACTCGGAATATGTTGTTGGAGGTCTTGTGAATCGCACTAGCAACCACTTGCAAGGAGATCACAAAGCTAGCTCATCCTATGACACGGCAGATGATCCTGGTCATCAGTCAGTCCTGTGCACCAGTCAGTTCTGATCGCCAGCAGTTCCTGCTTGCCAGTTTATTACGGTAGTCAATGACTCCCATGTACCAGCTCATAATGTGCACTGGTCAGTCCCGTTCACTGTCTGATCCCGATCGCAAGGTGATTGCATGGAGGGGATTACAAAGCAACTCTGGCTCCACTCTGCTCTCTGTGCTCTTGGCTCAGTCACTGATTTAGTTTCCAGATGGTTTCTTTGACTTTTTGCCTCTCTAACTAAGTTTAGCTTTTCTGGATATTGTTCTTTAATATAATAATAATATATATTTACATATTTATTTTTACATACGTGATAGTACGTGTATATATTGTTTTTACTACCTATTTATTTAATATGATCAGATTAATGCCATCAGGATAATTCTTACCAGGGTTATATACATAGTTTCAAAACATATTACATCAAAATTACTTAAAAAATCACAACATTTTCAATATGAGATGAGTTCTTCTTTTGTCTGTATGTAGTAGGCATTTGCGTATTGAAACTGCTTAAAAATATTGACCTTTTCCTCAGCGTATCTGAAGACCTTATGCCCACTGGGTAATAATTCATAGCTAGTATGGGTTTCCTGTCGTCTTCCATTCTTGTAACACAGTCCATTCAGTTGTGCAGTATTCCTTAATCTGCTCATTTAAGCTTCTCGCTCCCTATTCTTCTCTGATGTCAGCTTCACCATCCAGTCAGACAGAGGGTACCCAGCTATCACATTTCCAGTTCTTACATTCTTCGTTCATCTATTTTTATTATAGGCCACAATTCACTTCCAGATGTCATAGTTGGTTCTGAGAAGGTTTTGTAGAACTTAGGTAGGGTTTCCTTTCTTGCTGTAATCGAGAAGGTTCTATACATTGTTCTCTTACTGTAATTACAACTTTCTATTTTTTTGTACATCCATTTTTATTACGAATGAGTTGGTATTTCCTAAGTCATTGATCCTGTATTCTTTGAAGATACAAACTGATTATATGCGTTAGCAGTGTGGATGAAATATTAAAGGATTTCTGGTGTATGTTCTCAGCCTCAAGGAAGTCATGACCTGGCATGTTCAGTGACTGTCAAACTATACAAATATCTACCTGAGGCATATTTATCTAGAAACGGCGAGCCCTTAAACTGGTAGGAAACCTGAAAATTGCTGTACCTAGCGCTATACAACTGATTGCGAAACTATTATGTATCCCAGCTTGGAGAGTGCCATATGAGTGTATCTTTTCAAAAGGAGGACAAACATGCACTGTGAAAGAAGACTGATTCACTTCAAGCAAAACAGATCATATTTTATTTATAAATCATAATATTGATTAATTTTTAACTCTTGGGTACATATATTGTCGCAATGATTGTAAATCACGACTGTAGATACCTAAATTAATTAAATTTATGCTATATTTCTTATGTTGTATTTTGTCTCCAATAAAAGTGTGAAAACGTAAGAGGAATCAGTATCACTTTTAAAATTTTCTCTCTTGATAAAAACATTTAGGATTTTGTAATAATTTCTGCTACAAATTAAATACAGAACATTTAAATATCAAAACTATCCTTACTATAGTTGTAAAACAAACATATTATTTCTCTTTTTACAACCTTTCGAAGTAGAATCAAGTTAGATAAAAATACAGGTGTAATGACATGAATTAAAGAGGCAAGGTGAGTTCCTTTTCTTTATTTTTGTGACTGGATGGTGAGTGGTGAGTTATCTCATTCTAGCGTGTGAGCAGTCCCAATCTGATCTCTGGAAAGAAAGATTTTGCCCATCTCTAGTCAGAATGTAAGGTATCTGTGGCTGACTTGCCACGTTATGCTCCACCAGAAACACACGAAGCAGACAGGCCTGTTGCAGTGGAGGTTGTCATTATACAATAACCAACTAGCAGCAATGTCTTTTTGCACGTGCATGACCCTTTTCTGCAATCTTTCCGGAACACTCATGTAGCAGGCAGTGTTAATAGTGTGTCCTGGAAGTTCAAACCCATTGTGAACCACACCTCTAGCGTCGGAAAAGACTATCAACATTGTCTGCAATTTTGATTTGCTCATCCTCGCTATCTTCTGGTTCAGGGATGCATGGGAGTGTCACTCTTGCGCTTCGTCTCTGCGTCATACTGAAATGTCTACGTTTCACCACTGGTTGTAACGGTGCTACAAATAATCCACTTCAGTTTACACGCTTCCCTTCACTTCACTTTCGATCAATACTCGATTGGCGTTTTTGCACGTCCGTTAACAGCTTGTGCAACAATTTTGCACATTCCTTTCGATTGTTCACTTCCTCCATAACGATACGACCCACAACGTTTTTCGGACTATTGAGAATGTTAGTTAACAACCAAACACTCATTCGATGGTCGGAATCCAACAACGTATGCACACGAATCACATTTTCACTAGTTTGGCTTGTAGATGGACATCCAAAGTGGAAGTCATCGTCTACCTCTTCCCAGACCCCCCTTTAACTTCTGACTCATTGTTGACTTGGTGTAGCAGTTTAAAAGTTTCTGCTGCTTTTTTGTCTAATTTAATTTTGTATATCACTTGATCTTTCAACTTTGTTCGGAAATATCTGCCATTAAGTGGTCTCAAAACAGGGGTGCGCTAAATCAGCGATCCTGACGCGACCAGTGCTTGGAGCAGACTGACCTAAATTTTGCCCACTCTGATGGATCCGTTATGGTAATGTGGCTGGTTCCAAGTGGTTTTAGAAACTATTAACTTGTGACATGTAAAATGTCCTCCTGACCTTCAGTAACTTCGGAACTGTTGCAGTATCTCGGCAAAGTAACAGGTTAGTGGGCCTAAACAGTTGCTGTGCTTTATTTTTGTGCAGTCCTTCCAGTCACCCAAACGAATGTTGACATGTTTTCCTCATTGAGTAGGCTTTCAGGACTGGTGTTTATTGCTGTTAAAACTTCCAGAGAGAGATACGGTGGTCGATGTATAAAACTATTGGTTCGAGTAGAGATTCATGAGGAAAGCTAGCCTACGTTTACTACTAACAAGGTCTCCACAATAAATGTGCCAAGGAAATCTAATACTATTTCGGCAGTGGCGATGCCTGAGGATGGCGGTAATATGCCGCCGAAAGTAGTCATGTGAGTGGTGGTGGGCAGAAAATCGCGTATCTGTTACAAATCACAGTGATTAAGAAGTCACAGATTCCACAATAACAACTTTACAGAATCTGACTGCGATTTCAGTCACAATTAGCAGTCGCAAGTAGCATTTTACATTCAACGCTGTGTGCCAATTGTTGGCCGAATTTCGTACTGCTTTCTTTAAACCTGGTGTCATGCTATGGAATTAACTGCGATTTCAGTGACAAGGCGCAGCTAGAAATCGCAAGTAGCAACTAAGAAGCGCAGTTAACAGGCAACGCCCTGTGCCATCTGTAGACCAAAGTTGGTACTACGCTCTTTCTCTGCGAATCGCTATCGATTTCTGTGACAAATCGCAACTAGAAGTCGCAAGTAGCAACTAAAAGGCGCAATTCTTCGCCGAGTGCCATCTGTTGAAAGACGTCCGTACTTCGTTATAAGAACCTTGTGCCTCACGAGACTGATGTACTGTGTGTGCATACTCTATGACGACATGCACATTCAGCACCAGTTATGGTTGGCCGAACACAGCTGTGACTCTATATGTGTTGCATCAATAAGAAGCAACTCTGCCTTTTTCTCCCGTAAATATCATTTAGAGACAAGTAACCTAAGCAACGTGTTTGATTCTGCTTCCAATATGACAGTTATGGTTAATACTCCACATGCCTACAGGGCTTTCCAGTGTTAACACGGCAGAACTCAGACATCTGTGTAATGAAATGAAAACAATGTTATTGAGTCATATGAATATCTCACTTTTGTTCCGACTCAGTTCAAGACACTGGAGAAAAATTTTACATATGGTGTTCTATATGGCAACTGCACACACAAGAACTTTTTGCCGACACTACAACCACCTACACAAGTAAGCTGTTCCTGTGTTACCTTCAAGTACTGCGATAAACTATTCCTGATTTAACTGGAAGATTCGTACTTCCAACTTTCATATCAACAGCCTAGACCTCGGGCTATGTTACAGGTCAGTGTCACCACACCTAGTTTGTGGGGTAAGGGGGGGGGGGGCTGTCACACTCCAAGTCTTTACCAATAATTAAATGGCGGAAAATTTGCAGGTATCGGATGGCTTAACATGGGGAAAATGATATTTTCATTATTCGCTCACTGTATTTTTTATTTATCATTCCTTTAATATCGCATAATAACTTCAATTTAACTCAGTTCAGTCACTCATTCTGCACCTTTATTTCATGATTTTGGCACTTTTAAGCTGCAAGTCCTCTAAGAGTTGTCTTGAATCTTCACGATTCTCTCTCAAGAGCCTTGATGCGGATAGATACGTACAGCAACCAGTAATCATAGTCGGAACTGCGTCTGCAAAATCATAAGGATTGTTAAACATATTTGCTGTAACTAATCACAAGCAATGTAATTGACAGAGTAGTATTGCTAATATTGCCCGTAATGAAAGTCACTCAATGGAGGATGGTTCACGTTTTCAAGAACGATCTCACTTAAGTAATTAAGTTCATCGAAACACTTAGAAACTAATCTTATGCCTGACGAAGATGTTGTAAAGACGCAGAGGCAAGTTCTCCAGATCTGTTGACTATGACTATTTGAATTATCGCTATACTGAGTGACTGAAGCGTAGTTCAGGTAACTGTGAACGTAACAATACGTTAGAATTTGTTTTCTAAACACGAACTATTACAGTATTGTAATAACTGCGACAAATCACAGTTAAGAATAACAGATGATGAAAAGTTGCATTCACAGAAATCACTCATATCGGAAAATCGCAGTTTAGCCCATAATTACATGTCAGACAATAAAGATATTCTTAGGCTACAATTGTGGTGGTACTTATCCTTATATATTTACAGAACATTCGTCCTCGTCTGCGAGAGGCAATTGTTAATCCTGAAGATTATTTATGATAAGTGTAAATACAGTATTTTCTGTATAAATGATGTACAGTTTCATTGCATTTAAAGAATGGCATCATGCACCACCAAGAGCTGCCGCAAGGCGTTTTTATTCAGGAATAGCCAGTTTCGCACAAGCAATCATCAAGTCAGTGACATATATATCACCAGGTTAATGGAGGGTACCTTGACGTCAAATGCAGATAATAATTTTGTATTTGATAACAAGGAACCATTCTTTCGCCTGATGTAATGTTAATCCTTGATTTTAAGATTACTGCTTAACTAAACGGTTGTCCACGATTAAGTACACCGCTCATAAAAAAAGTGAAGCCCTCAGAAGACATAGTGGGATGACAGTGTAACTTCTTACACATACACACCATTGGCGGGTATGCAAATGATGAGAGTTACAATTCTCTGTGACAGGACAACTAACAGAGTTCTTTTGTATTCTTCGTAATTATAGTTGTTGCCAGGTCTGATAAGGTATGTAAGCGGCGTGAACAATGTTAGAAGTTGAGTAATTGCGGCGAATGATACGAGATGCCACTTAATCATTGAGAGAAGCTTCAGTTGAAACTTCCGGGCTGAGAAGCCGTGGTCGATGTATAAAATTTCCACCTGACATTTCGTCTCCATCTGCGGGAGACATCTTCTGTGGTCGATGTATAAAATTTCCACCTGACATTTCGTCTCCATCTGCGGGAGACATCTTCTGAGGTCGTCCGGCTACTGCCACTGAGGTTCGAGGTACTCCCGCATTTATAGAGCGCATAGAGGGCACCACCATTCGTCACGTGATGCCTACGGTATGTCTATCTTTGGAAGGCGTCATCATTCTCGATTAAGAGTAATCGATTGTCATTCTGCTGGCGCAACGTCGACATCCATATTTTGTCCAACTTTAAAACTTCCTCTTTTCTATTAAAATTGTTATGGTGTTTGTGAATTTCTATTGCTTCTCTATACATGCGCGCATGATAATGGGATGTTCGTGCTAGAACGCTTGTCTCATTAAATTTAATTTCGTGATTCCCATCTCGAAAAACATGCTCAGCTACGGCCGATTTTTCGATGTGTCCTAAGCGACAGCTTCTTTTATGTTCGGCTAAGCGGGTGTTTACACTTCTTTTCGTTGTTCCAATATATACTTGTCCACAACTGCATGGAATTCTGTATACCCAAGGTGTTGCAAGGGATGTCGGGCGTCTTTTGCGGTTGTTAAATATTCCTTAATCTTCTTGGTGGGTCTGAAGATTGTTTCGATCTCATACTTGGCCAGCACTTTCCCGATACGGTACGTGACCTTATTAATGAACGGTAGGAAAACTTTTCCAGTAGGTGACCGTTGTTGCTCTGGACTTCTGGCTTCTTTTCTTCTTTTATGGAGGGCTCGATCAATTTCCTTGCTGGTATATCCGTTTTTCATCAAGGCTGACCGTAGGTGATTCAGTTCATCTTGTAAGTAAGCCGGCTCGCAGATTTTGTTGGCTCTGTCCACCAAGGTTTTCATCACACCTCTTTTTTGCCTAGGATGATGGTTACATTCCTTGTGGAGGAATCGATCCGTGTGAGTGTTCTTTCTATATACCTTGTGGCCCAGGGTCCCATCCACCCGTTTAATTACCGATACATACAGGAAATTGAGTCAACCGTTGCTCTCTTTCTCCATCGTAAACTGTATCTTCGGGTTAATGCCGTTCAGGTGCACCAAGAAGACATCCAACTCTTCTTCACCATGAGTCCACACTACAAATGT
Organism: Schistocerca serialis cubense; assembly: GCF_023864345.2. Classification (NCBI taxonomy): domain Eukaryota; kingdom Metazoa; phylum Arthropoda; class Insecta; order Orthoptera; family Acrididae; genus Schistocerca; species Schistocerca serialis. The sequence goes on from NC_064643.1 coordinate 443,756,232, forward strand.
GTCATCAACATAGCGGTACCATTTAGCAGGCTTTTTACTGGCAGTCGACGTTGCACCAGCAGAATGACAATCGATTACTATTAATCGAGAATGATGACGCCTTCCAAAGATAGGCGTACCGTCGGCATCACGTGACGAATGGTGGTGCCCTCTATGCGCTCTATAAATATGAGAGTACCTGGAGCCTCAGTGGCAGTAGCCGGACGACCTCAGAAGATGTCTCCCGCAGATGGAGACGAAATGTCAGGTGGAAATTTTATACATCGACCACGGCCTCTCAGCCCGGAAGTTTCAACTGAAGACAACGCCGGCCGTGAAAGCCCACATTTTATCATTGAGAGAGTGTTATTTACACCTGACAGAATTTGAAAGAGACCTCATTGTGGACCTCTGTTTGGGTGGTTGCTCGAATCTTCCGGGGTCCACATCTTCGGGCCATTTAAATTTAATGGTGGCCCAATGTGTGACTGCAATGGAATCTGAGGGCAGGTGTACACGTCACCAAGGCTCCAGTCGACCATGTTTACCCAACACAAGGGGAGAATACAGTGCTGTGCACCAAGAACTTGGTGAGCGCTTCACTGCTGCACCAGCCATTCAAGAACAACAAATATACTCCCTCAAACATTCTTTGTCATCCTGCGTCACTGATCAGTGGCCAGCAGCAGCTAAATAGGGAACTATTGTCAGTTGGATAGATTGCCGTTAACACAGCAATATAAACGGCTGAATTTTGCTTAGTGCCATGACCAGGAAACACGGACCGTTGATGAATCGCGGCGCATTAGCTTCAGTGATGAACTGCAGTTCTGCACTACTCCTAATGACCATCGATTTTGAATATGGCAGCGACCTGGAGACAGGTACCGATTTTTCAACGTTTTGCTGAGGCACAGCGGTGTCGCTACTGACTTCAGTGTGTGGGGTATCGTTGGGTGTGACTTGAGATCGGGGCTTGTTGTGACTGACAGACGTCTGGTGGCACACGGTGCGTCTCGAAATGGTTCAGATGACTCTAAGCACTATGGGACTTAACATCTGAGGTCATCAGTCATCGAGACTTAGAACTACGTAAACGTAACTAACCTAAGGACATCACACACATCCTTGCCCGATGCAGGATTCTAATCTGCGACCGTAGCAGCCGCGTGGTTCTGGACTGAAGCGCCTAGAACAGCTGGGCCACAGCGGCCGGCCGGTCCGTCACGGACATCCTGCATCTGTGTGTTGCCTCTCATGTTAAAGTGTTGTGGTGTCATTTTTCAGCAGTAAATTCGTGAGGTTATTACTTATCTTTGACAGAAGTCGGCAAGTGTAAAGTTGCTACTTCCATTAACAAAACGTTTGAATTAAAATAGGCCTCGTTTTGCAGGAGTACTGACTACAAACGAGCCAAAGTAGTAACAGAAGCTGCCATATATCATATCATGGACTTTGGTAATTGCTTTGAGGTACCGATATAAGAAGCAAGTAATTAATAACTTCTGTCTCATTCTTAGCCAACATGCATGAGGTATCGACTGGCTGGGATGCTTTAGAAACTTTGTCAGGGCCCTAATATTAAACTGTGCAACGATTAGATCTTCGTAATATGGTCTAACTGCACAGTGCACTTCCCAAAAACATTCATTATGATTAAAGTCTACAGATGTCGGCGGAATATTAGGGGGATGTGCGAGTACTTGCTGAGCGGACATCTTTGAAAGACAACTCTAATTAAGGAATAAAACACCTAATTTAAGATTAACGATAAAAATTTTGTAATCCCTCATTTGCAGAAGTCAGGCTTCAGTGAAGTTATAATGGAGCACCGGTAAGTATGATGTCAACGGTAATGAGATGAAAGTTGGAAATGCATGCAAAAATGGAGAATAATCCCGCATTAATATTGAAACGGACACCCGCAACATAGTAACAGAAAGGAGAAAAAGCTTCCTCCACGACTATCGAAACATACCGGAGCAAGACCTCCTTCTACAGGGGCCTTAACTATAACTAAAAGCTTTTCCACCACATTTAATAATTTCCGTTAATTCCCGGCTATTTAAAAATCTTTATGTCATTCGACATGGAATCATTTATTCCACATATTAACAACCAATATGCACACGTTATCTTTGATTTATGTTCACATAGCAATCACGTTGTGGATAAATTCCTAATGCAGTAATAACAGTGGCCAACAAAAAAACAGTTTTTGGATGTTTCCTGCACTTCATGAGTCAGTTTTCACTAATTTTGGGTCGGGGGAAACGAATATGACAATGAAAAATTATCCTTGGGTCTAGTTTCTGTGGTACACATTAGATGGAAGTATTTTATATTAACGGATTGAGAGGAAGAGATACATTTTAATTACATATTCTAACAACATGGAGAGTGTATTTGAATTTTTTAGAATGGTAGAGACATTGTAAGAGTTCTAAATTTTTGGAAGAATACGTCGTAGATGGTTGGGTCTGAAGAGAATCATGTGGTGGCTGCATTAGATCGTCGTCTTTTACACTGAAGCGCCAAAGAAAGTGGTATAGGCACGCTTATTCAAACACAGAGATATGTTAACAGGCAGAATACGGCGCTGCGCTCGGCAACGCCTATATAACACAACAAGTGTCTGGCGCAGTTGTTAGATCGGTTACTGCTGCTATAATGGCTAGTTATCAAGATTTAAGCGAATTTGAACGTGGTGTTATAGTCGGCGTACAAGCGATAGGGCCGGCCGGAGTGGCCGTGCGGTTCTAGGCGCTACAGTCTGGAGCCGAGCGACCGCTACGGTCGCAGGTTCGAATCCTGCCTCGGACATGGATGTGTGTGATGTCCTTAGGTTAGTTAGGTTTAATTAGTTCTAAGTTCTAGACGACTGATGACCTCAGAAGTTAAGTCGCATAGTGCTCAGAGCCATTTGAACCATTTTGAACCAAGCGATAGGACACAGCATATCCGAGGTAGCGATGAAGAAGGGATTTTCCCGTACGACCATTTCAAGAGTGTGCCGTGAATATCACAACAGAGTCGTTCAACGTGACAAGAGTCAATCTTTCGATAAATTTCTGCAGATTTCAATTCTTGGCCATCAACTAGAGCCAGCGTGCGAACCATTCAACGAAACACCATCGATATGGGCTTTCGGAGCCGAGGGCCGGTCGTGTACCCTTTATGACTGCACGACACAAAGCCTTATACCTCGCCTGGGCCCGTCAACACCGACATTGGACTGTTGATGACTGTAAACATGTTTCCTGATCAGACGAGTCTCGTTTCAAATTGTATCGAGTGGATGGACGTGCGCGGGTATGGAGACAACCTCATGAATCCATGGACCCTGCATGTCAGCGGGGGACTGTTCAAGCTGGTGGAGGCTCTGTAATTGTATGGGGTGTGTGTAGTCGCAGTTAGACTGATATGGGACCCCTGATACGTCTAGACACGACCCTCACAAGTGACACATACATAAGCATCCTGTCTGATCACCTTCATCCATTCATATCCATCGTGCATTCCGACAGGCTTGGGGAATTGTACAAGGACAATGCGACACCCCACACGTCCAGAATTGCTACAGAGTAGCTCCAGGAACACTCTTCTGAGTTTAAAGACTTCCTCTGGCCACCACAGTCCCCAGACATGAACATTATTGAGCAAATCTGGGATGCCTTGCAACGTGCTGTTCAGAAGAGATCTCCACTCCGTACTCTTACGGATTTATGGACAGCTCTGCAGGATTTGATGTGTCTATTCCGTCCAACACAACTTCAGACATTAGTCGAGTCCATGCCACGTCGTGATGCGGCACTTCTGCGTGCTCGTGGGGGGCCTTACACGATATTAGACTGGTGTACCAGTTTATTTGGCACTTCAGTGTAGCTTGCCTCTTGTAACGGAGTTTCAGAGCATCCCTGCACAACAGTAATCCGCAAGCATTGCTTCATTCCACTGATCCTGTTATCTTTGTTGCATAACAGAAATGTCCTGATGGAGTCCCCATGTTCATCACTGACAACTCCACGACTGGGAGGGAAAAATTCTAGGTGGGAGTGGAAAAAACGAATTTTAAGAGATATGTTGCATCCGAGGCTATGGTATTTTTGCAGGAGCACTACCACCAACTGAGTGCAGTTATCATCTTTTTTGTTGCTTTAAGTCCACGGACAGCTCTCTCGAAGGCTTCTCTAGCTTCTTTCTTTTTTCCTGTACGAAACTTGGTCAAATGCAGGATCCTTTACAAGTTCTCGAATTTGTGGGCCCATAAAAGTACCTCCCTTAATTTTCGCATCACTTAATTTCGGAAATTTCTCTCTTATGTACTTAAAGACCCGTTCTTCTTGGTTGTCAAAATTTTCCATCGACCTCTGTTTGATATGCAAGGATGGGAGAAGAACCTCTTTTGAGTCCACGAGAGGCTCGGCAACGACATTTTTCTCGCAAATGATATGATTTCTTGCTGGCCAGTCTGCTTTAATATAATGCGATTTCCTATCCCTAATGTCCCACATACATAAGAATCAGTAATGTTTTGTGTAGCAGTAATGTTTTGTTCTTACATAGACACCTTTCACAATGTCCACCCGAGAAACAGCAGAATTCAGTAAGGCACCTTCAGAATCAAGTGAGTGTTTAGCTGGGTCATGCACGAACTGACACACACATTTCTGGAGCAAAACTTCTATCCATAAAAAAACAAAGCGACCGTGAAACAAAACAGATTCGTAATCCAGAGACTTGCTGATGTTCTTTGTTTCCTGGGCAAGCAACAGCTTGCATTCAGAGGACACTTTGAAGATGAAGGCACTGATAAGACAGGCAATTGCCTTGAATTATCGGAACTTTTGTCTAGACGGAAACAGTTCATTCCTGATCACTGGCAGAGTACTTCTGGAATCAAATTAACATCAAGCACAATTCAAAACGGCGGCCGGCAAACTTAATCTGGTGTTGTTACCACTGTGGCAAAGCCGTCGGCAATTTTAAGTTTTTGCTATTTCAAAAAGTGCATCTTAATAGTAAGTATTTTGATTTCGCCACATAATATTTTTTTCAAAGCTTCGGGATATGTCACCACACTGTCTTCACCTAGAAGAAGACCTTTAAGTGATTTATGGTTCGTTTTAGCAAACAGGAAAACAAAAAAAATGGAAAAAGCCACTACTGCCAGCAGATAACTTCCTGTTCTTCTGGTTCATAATAAAACCTCAGGATACGTCTTAACTCCAAGTATCCAACTGTGCCTATGGAACGGTGTGTGTCAGGAGGCTAGTTGCAATTGCTGTGAACTGATGATTTTTTTTGCACGCAATTTACAAATTGTTTCTCGTGAATTGTCCTCGCCCTTGCCTGCGCCTAGATCCATTTAAGAAACCTAAAAGTCATCTGGCTATTGCGAGGGTAACGATGGTAGGACAACTATAAATAACATTAGATTCTATACACTCGTTCCACATTTTATGAATAAGAAGACTCAAAGTCGTATCTGCAGAAAACACTTCAAATTAGGTGAAGGTTGTTATTACCAACTATAACACCATATTTAAAGGCACTACCAGAATAATGGACAATGCTTCAAACGTGAAGTGAACTACCATGATTTTGAACCTTCCACATGTCCCATGCTTACATCTAAATTTCGCGCGACAGTACAAAAATCCCCACTGAGAACTGTTGGTGAGATCAAGAGAGCAGTTATATTTTTCAAAAAGAGTAGACTTCCTGAAACACAAGAAAATTAAATAAGAAGAACCACCAATCAATTACTGCTGTAACGGGAGCGTATTCTTCAATTTGGGAGGAATTCGAGGATACCGTCATACCGTCATTCAGCTCCAAAGGAACCACGTCTAGGAGTTGTGGTAATTTTCGAATTAAACAAGTATTTATCTGAGGTATAGTTGCCTACAAGTAGCGATTCCTTAAAAGCGTGTGTATCCAGATAACTGCTGTACCCAAAACTTCACTAGTTGATTCCGAAAGGGTTATGTATGTCATCTATGTCTGTACCCTGTGAATGTAGCTTTCCAAAAGGAGGGCAGATATGCACTGATAAAAGAAATCAACTCACTTGGAATAAAAATGATCGAATTTTGATTATAAATAATAACGCTGATTAATTCTTTCTTCTTAGACATATGCATTGTCATGTTGATTGCAAACGACATGACATATGCATTGTCATCTTGATTGTAGAAAACACCGGTAGATAGTTTCAGAAGGTAGAAAATTAATTTCAGTTATGTCTTTTTTATATTATGTTTTGTTTTCAATAAAATACGAATAAATAGCAAGAATGAGATTAATTTTTGTACTTTCCCAACTTGGAAATATTCAGAATTTTGTTGTGATATTTTTAATGGAACCGAAATGAAAGGCTTCTTGAAATTTTAGAACTAGACGTGATGTAACGGAAAATTATTAATCCTCTTTCTATGGCCTAACGAAACAGTTCAGCATAGGTAAAAATGGGTACAGTGACCTGTATTAGGAAGGTAAGGCACCTTCCTTTCAGTTGCACTGCAGGAAAAGAAATGCAGCCTCAGGATACGTTCATTTTATTGGCAAGTGACGTGGTTGGTAGTTCATCGCTGTTGGATTGTATGATGATAACTTCAGGCCGAATTAAACATACGTACCACAATAAAGGGTGTCTAAACATCGAACCGTCACAACATTTCACAGAATGCCCTCCTCTGGCGGCAGCGGAGGCATGTATTGTCGCTTGGAAACGATAATGAAGGTGCCGAATGGCAGCCTGCGATAGATTGTTCCAAACGTCTTCCAACCTATGTTGCAGTTCGGCAATGGTTCTTGCAGCCTCTGGAGAGCGAGTAAGTTTCCGCTTCATCATGTACCATACTTGTTGAATTGACGTAAGATATGGTATTCATGCTGCAAGGGCAGTTCTCGTATACCATAAAGAGCATGTTGAATCTTAGCAGTAGTATGCGGACGTACACTGTCAGGCTGGAAAAAGCGCATTACTGTACTGTCGAAGAAATGGCAGTAGCACGGGGATAAGAACCTGTAAGATTTAGCGGGCAATGGTTACTTCACCCTGCACAAAGACCAAATACGCCCGCCAGTTGTATCTAATAGTCCTCCACATCATGGAGAATGGCATGAGACCTGCACATCGTGGGCGAATGCGGTCCAGCGAAGGTAGCTCACTCAGTCTACGCCGTGCACGTGCAAGTCCATCACTCGTAAACAGACAGAACCCACTATCATCAGTGAAGTATTCAAGTATGCACATGCGGACGGATTGCATTTTAGTTCCGGCAGAATATTTTAGCAAGTGATTGGTGACTCATGGAAAAGTGCCAGTGACTAAGCGGCTCTAATAAGATCCATGAAAAAAAAAACCGGTTTTGTTTATCTCCAGTGGTGAGGCGCGTGTGCCTTTATATCCCATTCGTAGTCACGTCAGGTCGGGTGAGGTGCAGAGCGGCGTGCAGAACATATCGCCCAGTATTCCACACAGCGAGTGCGTCATCAATAGGCAAATACTACTGTTCAGTCTTCACAGCACGCATTTTTCATTCAGTAACCGAGTCCATTCTAAACATGTCAGTTTTCTGTCACTTGTAGCGAACACACAAGCCACATGTCACTCTGCACATCGAAAGAGGAAGAGAATCAGTGCATAGTTTAAAACATTAATTCATATTTTCAGCCAAAGAGTAGGACTCGATTATTTGTTTGATGTATTCTACTTTGTGTCTTCGCATACATCTTTTGACACTTACGGCTCTCTCTACTATCATGAAGCTATTTCTGGAACTCTCAACGAAAGTGCTATCATTCTGTCGCTTCTTCAGGTCAGTGTTTTCCACAAATTCCGTTCCTCGCCGGTTCTGCGAAAGACCTCCTCATTTCTTTCTCTTATCAGTCCAATTACATTTCAAAATCCTTCTGTAACACCACATTTCAAACGCTTCAATTCTTTTCTTTTCCGGTTTTCTCGCAGTCCATGGCTCCCTTCCACATAACTCTATGCAACGGTTGTACAACCTCAGAAATTTCTTGCTTAAAATAAGGCCTATGGTTGGTACGTCTAGCACATTTACTTTTTTATGTGTGTATATTGAGTTAATAAAGAGGACCAAAACGGATGCAGTGATTAGTGAACACAGGATTGTCGAAGTGGGACTGAATATTGTAACCCCAAAATCCTCCACAAATGAACGAAAAATATACCTACTCAAGAAAGCAGATGAAAATTCACCTAACGCCTTCCTGAGATACAATCCTCACTCCTTCGAAATTAACAATGTGAGAGTAGACCAATGTGGTTTGAAATCAAAGAAGTAGTATCGGCAGAAATTAAGAGATTTGTACCAAATAAGTTAGCAAACAACGAAGCTGATCCTCCTTGGTACACAAAACGGGTCGGAACACTGTTGCAGAAGCAACGAAAAAAACATGCCAAATTTAAATAGACGCAAAAGCTCCAAGATTGACGATCTTTTACAGAAGCTCGAAATTTAGCGAGGACTTCAATGCGATATGCTTAAAGTATCCACAACGAAACTTTTTCTCGAAACGTGGGAGAAAATCCAAAGAGATTCTGGTCGTATGTGAAGTATGCTAGCGACAAGACACAGTGTGTTCTCTCCGCGATAGCGATGGAGATACTATCGAAGAATGTGCTGCCAGAGTTACTAAACACAGCCTTCCAAAATGCCTTTACAAGAGAAGACGAAGTAAATATTCGAGATTTCGAATCAATATCCTCGGAGTAGTGAAGCAACTTAAACCACTTAATAAAAGCAAGTTTTTTGGTCCAGACTGTATACCAGTTAGGTTCCTTTGAGAGTATGCTGATTCAATAGCTCCATACTTAACAATCATATACAACCGTTTGTTCTACGAAAGATCCGTACGCAAAGACTGGATGTTTGCACAGGTCACACAAATATTCAAGAAAGGTAGTAGGAATAATCCACTAAATTACAGGCTCATATCATTAACGTTGATATGCAGGAGGTTTTGGAACATATTCGTATATTGCGTTCAAACATTATGAATTACCTCGAAGAATGCGGTCTATTGATACACAGTCAACACGGATTTAAAAAACATCGTTCTTGGGAAACGCAACTAACTCTTTACTCGCGTGAAGTGTTGAGTGCTATTGACAAGGTATTTCAAATTGATTCCGTATTTCTGGATTTCCGGAAGGCTTTTGACACTGTACCACACAAGCGGCTTGTTGTGAATTTGTGTGCTTAGGGAATATCGTTTCAGATATTGACTGGATTAGTGATTTCTTGTTAGACGGGAAGTCTTCCAGTAAAACGGAAGTGATTTCTGGCGTTCCCCAAGGTAGTGTTACAGGCTCTTTGCTTCCTACTATCTATATAAACGATTTAAGAGACAATCTAAGCAGTTGCCTTAGGTTGTTTGCAGATGACGCTGTCGTTTATCGACTAGTAAAGTTAGCAGAAGACAAAAAACAAATTGCAAAACGATTTAGAAGTGATATCTGTATGGTGCGTAAATTGGCAATTGATCCTAAATATCGAAACGTGTAGGGTCATCTACATTAGTGCTAAAAGGAACTCTTTAAACTTCGGTTACACGATAAATCAGTCACATCTAAAAGCCATAAATTCAACTAAATACCTAGGTATTACAATTACGAACAGTTTAAATTGGAAGGAACACACAGAAAATGTTCTTTTTTATTTATTTATTGTTCCGTGGGACCACATTTAGGAGAAGTCTCCATGGTCATGGAACGAGTCAATACATGAAATTATAACACGATTGTAGAAACAGATAAAATGAAATATAAAAAACATATTCAGGCGACAAGTAGTTAGTTTAAATAAAGAAAATCAAGAATGTAACACTGGAATTTGCTTAATTTTTTAGCTCTTCCAGGAGCTCCTCGACAGAATAGAAGGAGTGAGCCATGAGGAAACTCTTCAGTTTAGACTTAAAAGTGATTGGGCTACTGCTAAGATTTTTGAGTTCTTGTGGTAGCTTATTGAAAATGGATGCAGCAGAATACTGCACTCCTTTCTGCACAAGAGTCAAGGAAGTGCATTCCACATGCAGATTTGATTTCTGCCTAGTATTAACTGAGTGAAAGCTGCTAACTCTTGGGAATAAGCTAATATTGCTAACAACAAACGACATTAAAGAAAATACATACTGTGAGGACAATGTCAAAATTCCCAGACTATTGAATAGGGGTCGACAAGAGGTTTTCGAACTTACACCATACATAGCTTGAACAGCCCGTTTTTGAGCCAAAAATACCCTTTTTGAATCAGAAGAATTACCCCAAAAAATAATACCATATGACATAAGCGTATGAAAATATGCGAAGTATACTACTTTTCGTGTTGAAATGTCACTTATTTCAGATACTGTTCTAATCGTAAATAAAGCGGCATTTAGTTTCTGAACAAGATCCTGAACATGGGCTTTCCACAACAGCTTACTATCTATCCGTACGCCTAGGAACTTGAACTGTTCCGTCTCGCTTATAACATGCCCATTCTGTTTGATTAAAATGTCAGTTCTTGTTGAATTGTGGGTTAGAAACTGTAAAAACTGAGTCTTACTGTGATTTAGCATCAAATTATTTTCCACAAGCCACGAACTTATGTCATGAACTACATTCTTTGATAATGTTTCAGTATTACACACAAGATCCTTCACTACCAAGGTGGTGTCATCAGCAAACAGAAATATTTTTGAATCACCTGTAATACTAGAAGGTATATCATTTACATAAATAAGAAACAGCAGTGGCCCCAGCACCGACCCTTGGGGAACGCCCCATTTAACAGTGCCCCATTGAGACTGAACATCATTACCACTCTCAATATTGCGGAGGATTACCTTCTGCTTTCTGTTCTTAAAGTAGGAGGCGAACCAATTGTAAGCTACTCCCCTTACTCCATAATGTTCCAACTTCTGCAGTAATATTTTGTGGTCAACACAGTCAAAAGCCTTCGTTAAATCAAAGAAAACACCTAACGTTCGCAACCTTTTATTTAATCCGTCCAAAACCTCACAGAGGAAAGAGACTATAGCATTTTCAGTTGTTAAGCCATTTCTAAAACCAAACTGTACATTTGACAGCAAATTATGTGAATTTAAATGCTGCAGTAACCTTGTATATACAACCCTCTCGATAACTTTAGCAAACACCGATGGCATAGAATAGAATTTTGGGGAAGGCTAATCAAAGACTGCGTTTTATTGGTAGTACACTTAGAAAGTGTAACAGATCTACTGAGGAGACTGCCTACATTACACTTTTTAGTCCTCTTTTAGAATACTGGTGCGCAGTTTGGGATCCTTACCAGATAGGATTTACAGAGTACATCGCAAAAGTTCAAAGTAGGGCAGAACGTTTTGTATTATCGCGAAATGTGGCAGAGAGCGTTACTGAAATGATACAGGATTTGGGATAGACATAATTAAAACAAAGGGCTTTTTCATTGCGGAGCAATCTTATCACGAAATTCCAATCACCAACTGTCTCCTTCTAATGCGAAAATATTTTGTTGACGCTGACCTACATAGGGAGAAACGATCACCATGCTAAATTAAGGGAAATCAGAGCTCGTATGGAAAGATACAGGTGTTCGTTCTTTCCTCGCGCTATACGAGACTGGAATAATAGAGGTTCAAATGGCTCTGAGCACTACGGGACTTAACATCTGAGGTCATCAGTCCCCTAGAACTTCGAACTACTTAAACCTAAGTAACCTAAGGACATCACACACACCCATGCCCGAGGCAGGATTCCAACCTACGATCGTAGCGGTCGCGCGGTTCCGGACTGTAGCGCCTAGAACCGCTCGGCCATCCCGGCCGGTGGAATAACAGAGAAGGTGGTTCGATGAACACTCTGCCTAAACTTAAATGTGATCTGCAGTGTACCCATGTAGATTTAGATGAAGTCGTGCCCTGCACAGTCTGTCAATATGAATCAAACCAGTGACGGGAAATTCCTTGTTAGCAGAGAATGTTCTCTTTACCCGTGCTAGTCTGCTTCTTTCATCTTCCTCGCTTCGTTCGTCACGTGATATATTGCCTCCAAGGCAGCAGGATTCGTTCACTACGTTTACTACACTGTTTCAAATTTTGATGTTAAGTTTTGTTAATATCATACTTACTTCTCCTTTGTCTTGGTTTACTCTCAGTCAAAATTCATCACTGATTAGACTATTCAGTGCATTCAACGTGTCCTGTATTTCTTCCTCAGTTATGAAGCAATATCAGCAGCGAATTTCATCATTGATGTCATTCTACCATTAAATTTTGTTTCCGACGTTGCTTCCAGGACGTACCGGTACATATTGAGCAGTAGTGAAGAATGACTGCATACCCGTTTTACGCCCTTTCTAATACGAGCACTTCCCTCTTGGTTTTCCATCCCTCTTGCATCTTGTAAGTATTGGATATCACCCGTCTTTCCAAAGAGCTTATAACAGTTTCTCTGAGAATTTCAAATATTTTGGATCATTCTTCGTTGTCGAACACTTTTTTTAAGGCGACAAACCTGTGAACATGCCTTAATTTTTCCTAAATCTTGTCACTATTTTCAAACACAGTGTCAAATCTACTTCCCTGATGCCTTTTTCCTAAAGTCATATTGATCACCATGTAATAGACCGTCAGATTTGTTTACCATTCTTTTCTTTGTCATTTTGTCAGGAACCTGGGTGCAATTAATTGGAAATCTGACTGAGATAGTCATCGCATTTATCACCCTTTCAAGCCGTTGTGGTATGGATGCAGTCTCACCGATTCTACATTGTAACTTGAATAATCGTTAGGGTGTGACATCCCCCACTGATTTTAGAAATTTAGGTGTAATTTTATGCCTTACTTACGCCTTGTCTTATCGCAGGCATTCCAAAGATCTTTCAGTCTCTACGCCCAACATACAAACAACATAATTTCTCATGAAACCTACCATTTAATTTAATTTACCTATGTTAACGGTATAAATTTTATCCCTTTAGCGTTAATGAGAATTACAACACACTTCTTCATCGATGAGACACTGCAAGCAACCGAATACTAGTGCGCATTAAGCTCTAGAGTTGACTGTATTTGTATTTCTCTTCTGCTTACCAAATGCTATTACAAACCGATAGACTTCCAGACTTGTAGCAAATTTCGTGCCATGCATTCCTTTATTTATAATACGTAATAAGTACTATTTTATATTAAAATTGGCGTCAAGAGATAGTAATATATGTGGTACAATGGAACTCTCCCTTCCTCCACCCATTCTATTGGTTTTCATGTTTAGCTTGTTCGTATCTGTGTATTCCAAGAATAATTTTGGAAATTTTGCTCTAGTACAAAACATTTTGTTTCCTTGCGACATGAAGCTTTGTCCAGTCCTCATCTCGTTCTTTTGCCTGTACCTGCCTAATATCGTGTAGGGGCACCGCGAGCACGCAGCTGTGCCGCAATACGACGTGGGATGGACAACTCGACTAATGTCTGAAGTAGTACTGGAGGGAATTGACTCCATGAATCCTGCAGGGCTATTCATAAATCCATGAGAGTAAGAGGGGAGTGGAGGTTCTTCTGAACAGCGCGTTGCAAGGCATCCCAGATATGCTCAATAATGTTAATGTCTGGGGAGTTTGGTGGCCAGTAGAAGTGTTTAAACTCAGAAGAGTGTTCCTGGAGCCAGTCTGTAGCAATTCCGGACGCGTGGGGTGTCGCATTGTCCTACAAGAATTGCCCACGTTTGTCGGAATGTACAATGGATGCAGGTGATCAGACAGAATCCTTACGTGCGTGTCACCTGTCTTGAGTCGTACCTAGACGTATCAGGTGTCCCATGTCACTCTAACTGCTCGCGCCCTACGCTATTACAGAGCCTCCACCAGCTTCAACAGTACACTGCCGACATGCAGGGTCCATGTATTCATGAGGTTGTCTCTATCCCCGTCCATTCGCTCGATACAAAGTGAAGTGAGATTCGTCCAACCAGACAACAGGTTTCCAGTCTTCAACAGTCCAATGTCGGTGCTGGGGGACCCAGGCGAGGCGTAAAGCTTTGTGGTGTGCTTTCATCAAGGTAGACGAGTGGGCCTTCGGCTCCAAAAGCCATGTTGATGATGTCTATTGTTTGCACGCTGACACTTGTTGATGGCCCAACATTAAAATCTGCAGCAATCTGCGGAAGTGCTGCACTTCTGTCACGTTCAACGATTCTGTTCAGTCGTCGTTAGTCCCGTTCTTCCAGGATCTTTTTCGAGCCATTGCGATGTCGGAGATTTGGTATTTCACCGGATTCCTGATATTCACAGTACACCCATGAAATGGTCGTACGGGAAAATCCCTATTTCATCGCTACCTCGGAGATGCTGTGGTTCCACCGCTCTTGCGCCGATTATAATACCACGTTCAAACTCACTTAAATCTTGATAACTTGCCATTGTAGCAGCAATAACCGGTCTAATAACTGCGCCAGATACTTGTTGTCTTATACAGGCGTTGCCGACCGCAGCGCCGTTTTCTGCCTGTTTATACGGGTTGTTACAAAAAGGTATGGCCAAACTTTCAGGAAACATTCCTCACACACAAAGAAAGAAAATATGTTATGTGGACATGTGTCCGGAAGCGCATACTTTCCATGTTAGAGCTCAGTTTATTACTTATCTTCAAATCACATTAATCATGGAATGGAAACAAACAGCAACAGAACGTACCAGCGTGACTTCAAACACTTTGTTACAGGAAATGTTCAAAATATACTCCGTTAGTGAGGATACATGCATCCACCCTCCGTCGCATGGAATCCCTGATGCGCTGATGCAGCCCTGTAGAATGGCGTATTGTATCACAGCCGTCCACAATACGAGCACGAAGAGAGTCTACATTTGGTACCGGGGTTGCGTAGACAAGAGCTTTCAAATGCCCCCATAAATGAAAGTCAAGAGGGTTGAGGTCAGAAGAGCGTGGAGGCCATGGAATTGGTCCGCCTCTACCAATCCATCGGTCACCGAATCTGTTGTTGAGAAGCGTACGAACACTTCGACTGAAATGTGCAGGAGCTCTATCGTTCATGAACCACATGTTGTGTCGTACTTGTAAAGGCACATGTTCTAGCAGCACAGGTAGAGTATCCCGTATGAAATCATGATAACGTGCTCCATTGAGCGTAGGTGGAACAACATGGGGTCCAATCAAGACATCACCAACAATGCCTGCCCAAACGTTCACAGAAAATCCGTGTTGATGACGTGATTGCACAATTGCGTGCTGATTCTCGTGAGCCCACATATGTTGATTGTGAAAATTTACAATTTGATCACGTTGGAATGAAGCCTCATCCGTAAAGAGAACATTTGCACTGAAATGAGGATTGACACATTGTTGGATGAACCATTCGTAGAAGTGTACCCGTGGAGGCCAATCAGCTGCTGATAGTGCCTGCACACGCTGTACAAGGTACGGAAACAACAGGTTCTCCCTTAACACTCTCCATACAGTGACGTGGTCAACGTCACTTTGTACAGCAGCAACTTCTCTGACGCTGGCTTTAGGGTTATCGTCAACTGCACGAAGAATTGCCTCGTCCATTGCAGGTGTCCTCGTCGTTCTAGGTCTTCCCCCAGTCGCGAGTCATAGGCTGGAATGTTCGGTGCTCCCTAAGGCGCCGATCAATTGCTTCGAACGACTTCCTGTCAGGACCCCTTCGTTCTGGAAATCTGTCTCGATACAAACGTACCGCGCCACGGCTATTGCCCCGTGCTAATCCATACATCAAATGGGCATCTGCCAACTCCGCTTTTGTAAACATTGCACTGACAGCAAAACCACGTTCTTGATGAACACTAACCTGTTGATGCTACGTACTGATGTGCTTGATGCTAGTACTGTAGAGCAATGAGTCGCATGTCAACACAAGCACCGAAGTCAACATTACCTTCCTTCAATTGGGCCAACTGGCGGTGAATCGAGGAAGTACAGTACATACTGCCGAAACTAAAATGAGCTCTAACATGGAAATTAAGGGTTTCCGGACACATGTCCACATAACATCTTTTCTTTATTTGTGTGTGAGGAATGTTTCCTGAAAGTTTGGCCGTACTTTTTTTAACACCCTGTATATCTCTGTATTTGAATACGCATGCTTATTTCTTTGGCGATTCAGTGTACAAATTAGCTTTTTCTGAATGCGCGCATGTTTATTTTCTTACACTGTTAGAACGCGTTTCAGTAGTGATTTCTTTGCTGGCACAATTGGTAACCTTTCCCCGCGAAGGCTATTGAGGCGGGTGTATTTGTTTATGTATGAGCGACGACGCGTCTTTGTCGGTATTCACTTTTTGCAGCACAACAAAACTGCATCGTTGAGACCCATCTTCCTGTCGTATATGTGCAATGGTGGGCAAAGCGTAAGTACGAAAATAACTTTTGTGTGACGTGTCACTACCAACTAACGTAACAGAATGAAACTCGCACCAAACATAAAAATAACTCTTAAAGTACACAGGGTAACTGAGAGAAATACGCGACGAGACGAACAGAAATGACATTTTTATTCAACGACGATAAGTACACTTGAGTCACCGCGATTCATGATGGTCTGAACATCATGAAAGGTGTGACACGGTTTATAATATTGGATATAATCACCACGAATGGCATTACATCCTCAACTGCTATCCACGAAGTCGGTAAAGAGTTCTTCTTGTCGGTCGTTCCATTCCTCCACCAGATTTGTCGACAACTTAAAAAAAATGGTTCAAATGGCTCTAAGCACTATGGGACTTAACATCTGAGGTCATCAGTCCCCTAGACTTAGAACTACGTAAACCTAACTAATCTAAGGATATCACACACATCCATGCCCGAGGCAAGATTCGAATCTGCGACCGTAGCAGCCGCGTGCTTCCGGAATAAAGCGCCTAGAACCGCTCGGCCACAGCAGCCGGCTGTCGACAACTGCCGGGTGGCCATTGATGTATGTCGACGAGCTGCAACGCGTTTTCCCAACGCATTCCACATGTGCTCGAGGGAATTTAAGCTTGGGGGGGGGGGGGGGCGGACGGGCAGGTCAGTCCATTCGCGGAATCTCCTCTCGTTCCGACAGCTTCTCAGGCTCTGTTGTTCGATGTGGTCGCGCACTGTCATCCGTAAAAATGATGTCGAGGTCGAATCCCCTCTGAAAAGGATTTGGAGATCAGTACCCCAGTACAACGTTATGCCTTCCCATCCCATAACAGGTGGACCACCGAAACTACCATTTTCGTCAGTGTTCCTTTGTGTTCCCACCTCTCGCCATTTGAGGGTCAGGAAACTTGGATTTCATGGTCGAGTGGCTGCTCATAAGCCACACTTCACGCCGGTAAATGACAAACGACACCTCGCTTGGTGTAAGGACCGTAAACATTGTACGATTAACGGTGGAAAAATATTGTGCGGAGTGACGAATTACAGTACACAATGTGGCGATCCGATAACAGGGTGTATGTATGGCGAATGCCCGACGAATGTCGTCTGCCAGCGTGTGTAGTGTTAATAGTAAAATTTGGAGGCAGTGGTGTTACGCTGTGGTCATTTTTTTCATGGAGGGGGCTTGCATCTCTTGTTGTTTTGCGTGGGACTATCGCAGCACAGGCCTACATTGATGTTACACTCCTGGAAATGGAAAAAAGAACACATTGACACCGGTGTGTCAGACCCACCATACTTGCTCCGGACACTGCGAGAGGGCTGTACAAGCAATGATCACACGCACGGCACAGCGGACACACCAGGAACCACGGTGTTGGCCGTCGAATGGCGCTAGCTGCGCAGCATTTGTGCACCGCCGCCGTCAGTGTCAGCCAGTTTGCCGTGGCATACGGAGCTCCATCGCAGTCTTTAACACTGGTAGCATGCCGCGATAGCGTGGACGTGAACCGTATGTGCAGTTGACGGACTTTGAGCGAGGGCGTATAGTGGGCATGCGGGAGGCCGGGTGGACGTACTGCCGAATTGCTCAACACGTGGGGCGTGAGGTCTCCACAGTACATCGATGTTGTCGCCAGTGGTTGGCGGAAGGTGCACGTGCCCGTCGACCTGGGACCGGACCGCAGCGACGCACGGATGCACGCCAAGACCGTAGGATCCTACGCAGTGCCGTAGGGGACCGCACCGCCACTTCCCAGCAAATTAGGAACACTGTTGCTATTGGGGTATCGGCGAGGACCATTCGCAACCGTCTCCATGAAGCTGGGCTACGGTCCCGCACACCGTTAGGCCGTCTTCCGCTCACGCCCCAACATCGTGCAGCCCGCCTCCAGTGGTGTCGTGACAGGCGTGAATGGAGGGACAAATGGAGACGTGTCGTCTTCAGCGATGAGAGTCGCTTCTGCCTTGGTGCCAATGATGGTCGTATGCGTGTTTGGCGCCGTGCAGGTGAGCGCCACAATCAGGACTGCATACGACCGAGGCACACAGGGCCAACACCCGGCATCATGGGGTGGGGAGCGATCTCCTACACTGGCCGTACACCACTGGTGATCGTCGAGGGGACACTGAATAGTGCACGGTACATCCAAACCGTCATCGAACGCATCGTTCTACCATTCCTAGACCGGCAAGGGAACTTGCTGTTCCAACAGGACAATGCACGTCCGCATGTATCCCGTGCCACCCAACGTGCTCTAGAAGGTGTAAGTCAACTACCCTGGCCAGCAAGATCTCCGGATCTGTCCCCCATTGAGCATGTTTGGGACTGGATGAAGCGTCGTCTCACGCGGTCTGCACGTCCAGCACGAACGCTGGTCCAACTGAGGCGCCAGGTGGAAATGGCATGGCAAGCCGTTCCACAGGACTACATCCAGCACCTCTACGATCGTCTCCATGGGAGAATAGCAGCCTGCATTGCTGCGAAAGGTGGATATACACTGTGCTAGTGCCGACATTGTGCATGCTCTGTTGCCTGTGTCTATGTGCCTGTGGTTCTGTCAGTGTAATCATGTGATGTATCTGACCCCAGGAATGTGTCAATAAAGTTTCCCCTTCCTGGGACAATGAATTCACGGTGTTCTTATTTCAATTTCCAGGAGTGTATAAGCACCTTCTTGCTTCCCACAATTGAAGAGCTTTTTGGGGATGGCGATTGAATCCTTCAACACGATCGAGCACCTTTGCATAATGCACGGCCTGTGGCGGAGTGGCCACACGACAAGAACATCCCTGTAATGGTCTGGCCTGCACAGAGTCCTGACTTGAATTCTATAGAACACCTTTGGAATGTTTTGGAACGCCGACTTGGTGCCAGGCCTCACCGACCGACATCGATACCTCTCCTCAGTGCAGGCCTCGGTAAAGAATGGGCTGCCATTTCCCAAGAAACCTTACAGTACTTGATTGAACGTATGTCTGCGAGAGTGAAGGCTGTCATGAAGGCTAATGGTGGGCCAACACCGTACTGAATTTCAGCGTTACCGATGGAGGGCGCCACGTACTTGTAAGTCAGTTTCAACCAGGTGTCCGGACACTTTTGATCACATAGTGTATTATTAACTATGCTACTCGTTTGTAATGTCCAGGGGACCAATAAGAATAGCAGTGACCCACTGCAATTATTGTCTCTGGATAAAAGTTTCATGTCTGTTGGTCTCCTTGTGTATTCCTTTCAGTTAGATTCTGAGCTACTTGGCAGTGCCATGTCATGCAAAAGTTACTTCAGTCCTTAATTTTTGCACAACAATGTATGATTCTTCATTAGGTTAATAAAAATGCGAAATAATCATATATTTTGTGGCACATAGTTCTGGTTTAGACACCTTTTGGGAAGGTATATACCGCACATGCTTGTAGACTTGTAATACAGCAAATAAACCTAATCCTTTCGAAAAATATGTGAAAAATATAATCATCAAGCAGTCACATACAAACTGTGAGTTATGTAGTGCGGTCGATGGCCCTCGCCGAGTTACGTCTTTGAATGGTTTGGTGTTAAATTTACAGATCTAGTTCAGATCGAGCATAGAGCCACGTGACTCAGAGAGATTGTGTGTTATTTCCGTTGTCAATAAAATAATTGTAATGAATTGCTCACAGTAAAATTCTGTTGTTAATCGTTGTCACGTCTCTTATTTGTGGTATTGTACTGCGTCATCATCATCATATTCATCATCAACACCAGTCGTGTAACGTTCCGTCTCCGTTAAAGCCGCTCGAACCATCTCTTCATTGATCTTCACAAAGGTCTTTTGCGTCTTGGTTCATATTGTTTAAAAGAGTCTTGCCTCTGGCATAAGGATCTCCTCATTGATCTTTCGCCCCCTTGGTTTATACTGTTTGAGAGATTCTTGCATCTGGTATACGGCTGATGTGTTCTTTTCCGTCTTATGCGATACAATATGGTTTTATCGTGTCAGCTGTATATTGCATCTTCAGCTCGAAGGTCATAATTTTTCTTTCACCCTTAATGTACATCCTGCTACGTATCTAAGGAAGTTCATTTTACATGCGTCTATCCTTTTTTCATCTCTCTTCAAAAGGATCGAGTTTTCGCATCCATAGAGCACTCAGGTAGTCATGGCCATGTAGAACAGTAAAGTATGTCTGTGGACTTTCTTTCCCAACGTTATAGGTATCGTTCCAAAAAAGCAAATAAGCAGTTCTAACTCATTTTGTATTTCATTATTTGGGCCATCTGTAATGCTGTACCAAAAATATTTAAATGTGTTAACTTTCCCTATAATCTTCTTGTTAAACTTGATCTTAATTTTCACTTGCCATTACCCTAAAAATGCCATTGATTTTGTCTTTGTACAAAAGGTTATTTTCACTCTGACTAACAATTACTTGGTCGTCCACAGAAAGCACTGTACTAACATCCACTTTATCTTCGATATATGACGGTTGGAACTTTGATAGTGGCAACTATTTATTTACTGCTTGTACAAATACATTCGCGTTTCAAAGTTTTACTGACCTTCAAGGTAGTCACCAGAATTGTCTACAACCCACTGCCAGCGATGTGGATGTCGTAGGATACTCTTAGCAGTACCAGTTGTGTTGACAGTTCGAGCGTCGCGTTTGAACAATTTATTTAGCCACGCATTTCACCTAGTTTATTTATTACGCTGATACAAAACACTCGCCCTACCGGTGGTGTGGAGGGGGAAAATTGGTCGTAAAAGGAATCAGCCTGTTCTGGGCTGCTGGAGAGAGGAACGACTGTACTTTATTTATTTTTGGAAGAATTTATTTAGCGACGGATATCACCTAGTTTATTTATTTCACTGATACAAAACAACCAACCTGATGTGCTTGGCGTCACAATATACAGTTTACAGACCTGGAAACTACTCGTAAATAATTCAATATACTGATGACCAGAGACGCATACAACTCGTAAATTACTCAAATAATCCAGTACACAGTGTACAGAGGTGCAAACTACTCATAGATTACCGAAATAATGCATGCTAACACGCTCACAACGCTTAAACACCCGAAAATAGCTCAGTGCATAAACACTTAGTGCACGTAAAAAACGCAACTGATCAGCTACTCGAGCCACGCGGGCTAGTCGCACGGTCAAGGGCGCCTTGTCACGGTTCGTGCGACTCATCCCGTCGGAGATTCAAGTCCTCCCTCAGGCATGGGTGTGTGTATGTTGTCCATAGCGTAAGTTAGTTTAAGTTAGGTTAAGTAGTGTGTAGGCTTAGGGAGTGATGACCTCAGCTGTTTGGTTCTATAAGACCTTCCACAAAATTCCAAAATCAGCTACTCGAACCGTGATTCTATTCTACTGGATGGAAAGCCTCAGTGCACCCCCCAGACACATGGAAACTCTCCAGTTGCGGGAGAGGAAGGTTAGGTTGTGCACTTTTGTTTATTTTGCTATTAGCTGTAAAGGAGTAGGGACATGTCTTTGATCCAACACAGTGATAATTATCACCTTCAGAGATTACATGCAGCTCATGCTCTCTGGAAAATTTTGAGAAATGGAGGGGGCCGACGACAATATGCTTGTCTTGCGCATCTCACCTGCTTTTCCTCCCCAGGCCATAAACATGAACCGATTTTCCGGTATTTTTTGCCTCAAATTTAGGTATGTCCTGGATCCTGACGGGGAAATCGATACCATCAAAGTTATAATATTTATGAATGTCAAGGTATTTGCCATGCTGCGGATCTTTTGTGTAATTACTCTCACATGCCACGACTGACAACGCAAAACAAGCCTAATCGTTTCTACACTCCTGGAAATTGAAATAAGAACACCATGAATTCATTGTCCCAGGAAGGGGAAACTTTATTGACACATTCCTGGGGTCAGAAACATCACATGATCACACTGATAGAACCACAGGCACATAGACACAGGCAACAGAGCATGCACAATGTCGGCACTAGTACAGTGTATATCCACCTTTCGCAGCAATGCAGGCTGCTATTCTCCCATGGAGACGATCGTAGAGATGCTGGATGTAGTCCTGTGGAACGGCTTGCCATGCCATTTCCACCTGGCGCCTCAGTTGGACCAGCGTTCGTGCTGGACGTGCAGACCGCGTGAGACGACGCTTCATCCAGTCCCAAACATGCTCAATGGGGGACAGATCCGGAGATCTTGCTGGCCAGGGTAGTTGACTTACACCTTCTAGAGCACGTTGGGTGGCACGGGATACATGCGGACGTGCATTGTCCTGTTGGAACAGCAAGTTCCCTTGCCGGTCTAGGAATGGTAGAACGATGGGTTCGATGACGGTTTGGATGTACCGTGCACTATTCAGTGTCCCCTCGACGATCACCAGTGGTGTACGGCCAGTGCAGGAGATCGCTCCCCACACCATGATGCCGGGTGTTGGCCCTGTGTGCCTCGGTCGTATGCAGTCCTGATTGTGGCGCTCACCTGGACGGCGCCAAACACGCATACGACCATCATTGGCACCAAGGCAGAAGCGACTCTCATCGCTGAAGACGACACGTCTCCATTCGTCCCTCCATTCACGCCTGTCGCGACACCACTGGAGGCGGGATGCACGATGTTGGGGCGTGAGCGGAAGACGGCCTAACGGTGTGCGGGACCGTAGCCCAGCTTCATGGAGACGGTTGCGAATGGTCCTCGCCGATACCCCAGGAGCAACAGTGTCCCTAATTTGCTGGAAAGTGGCGGTGCGGTCCCCTACGGCACTGCGTAGGATCCTACGGTCTTGGCGTGCATCCGTGCGTCGCTGCGGTCCGGTCCCAGGTCGACGGGCACGTGCACCTTCCGCCGACCACTGGCGACAACATCGATGTACTGTGGAGACCTCACGCCCCACGTGTTGAGCAATTCGGCGGTACGTCCACCCGGCCTCCCGCATGCCCACTATACGCCCTCGCTCAAAGTCCGTCAACTGCACATACGGTTCACGTCCACGCTGTCGCGGCATGCTACCAGTGTTAAAGACTGCGATGGAGCTCCGTATGCCACGGCAAACTGGCTGACACTGACGGCGGCGGTGCACAAATGCTGCGCAGCTAGCGCCATTCGACGGCCAACACCGCGGTTCCTGGTGTGTCCGCTGTGCCGTGCGTGTGATCATTGCTTGTACAGCCCTCTCGCAGTGTCCGGAGCAAGTATGGTGGGTCTGACACACCGGTGTCAATGTGTTCTTTTTTCCATTTCCAGGAGTGTATTTTCGACACAATGCATGCCCTCTTTTTAGCTATATCTTTAGGCAGCTTGATATAGCTTGGCCCTCCATTTATCGGATCGTAGACATGTGTATGAATGTCCAGGTGTAGTATTCCCCTGAGTGCTTTAGCTTACGGTCTTACTTCCATCTTGCGAAACCGGGCCAATATAGCGCTCAGGGTGGATTTAAGAAACCACTCCTCAGCGTTTGACGTGATCCGCGTTATCACGCCATTTTCCCACCCAAAGATAGTGAAGAGTTTTAATCTGCCAGGAAGTTTCACAGTGAAGAGTGGTCTCTTCAACACCAGACTCAACTTTGTGGCGGGGGGGGGGGGGGGGGGGGTGGCGGTCGATAATTTGATGCAAAGCACCAGTGTACGAAATTCCTAGTGAAAAGAAGAGAAGAACGATTTATGTTTTCGACCCTCGATATCATCTAACAACAGCACTAGCTACTACAACATATTACGTAAACGATGAATATTTTTAGAAAGAAACTACGTATACAGGACAAATATTGCACGAATACGAAATTATTAGTGAAAAAATGACATCAGTCTCGTTGGTCGCAACACGTTACGTATTCGATGACAGATGTGTATACTCCGTACGATGATATTGCTGAAGCTGCCGCAGTTCATGCCACTGCTGCTGCTGGTGCAGCTGATGACACTGCTGTTGCTGCTGCAGCTGCAGCCTCTGTTCTTGTTGCAGCAGCCGCTGTTGATGATGTTGCAGGTCAAGCACTACGAACACGCTCACACCAGTACTACCGAGAGGGTATATATACTTACAATGCTGCCGATCCTGCTGCTGCTGATGGAGCAGCTGGTACCACTGTGTCTGCTGTTGCACGACAGGGTTCATATAATTCACGTTTTGGTGTTGTCGGATATGCGCTGTAACAATTAGAAGAATAAATGGATCCAATACTATGAAATCCTTAGTGGAAGAGAAAAGTTACAGTTACCGATTTGAATCTGTACTTACTACGTAATTCCCCATCACGCTCTAACGGCCTCTGCTTTTTGCCGCCACTGGCACTACCGACGGTGCTAAACGTTTCATTTTTTTGTACCTAAACTGGTAACACGCACGCAAGAAAGGAGCAAATGACGCGCACGAGCGAGATCAAGACGACCAACTTCACCTACGGTGGTTGACGAAAGAATGAGGACGACTGAGGGTAGAATTGGCTTTATATACCCTCTGTGCCACGCAGTCTCAGGCCTCTTGTCACGGTCTGGGCGGCTGCCCCCGGCGGTGGGTCGAGTCCTCCCTCGGTCATGGGTGTGTGTGTGTTGTCCTTAGCTTAAGTTAAAGTTAGATTAAGTAGTGCGTAAGCTTAGGGACCGATGACATCAGCAGTTTGGTCCCATAAGATCTTACCACAAATTTCCAAATTTTCCAATACTCTCTGCCCCATCAATTCACCACTTCCCTTAGGGAGCTGCCGGCCGGTGTGGCCGTGCGGTTAAAGGCGCTTCAGTCCGGAACCGCGTGACCGCTACGGTCGCAGGTTCGAATCCTGCCTCGGGCATGGATGTGTGTGATGTCCTTAGGTTAGTTAGGTTTAATTAGTTCTAAGTTCTAGGCGACTGATGACCTCAGAAGTTACGTCGCATAGTGCTCAGAGCCATTTGAACCATTTGAACCTTAGGGAGCCAATAGGAACGCAGCATTCTACCCCACCAGCAGGTGAATGCTTGTCTGAGCGCGCTGGAGAGGTCGGTGCCAGTCTGATCAAGCTGGACAAGTCTGTGCCGGTCTGCGAGCACTGCCTTTGTCCAGCTGGTTATGGATTTGTTGCTATTCGACAAAACCGAACGCAAGGTTTTGCGATAACCTTACGTTAAGCATCCTATGTATCTAGAGCTGCCAGAATTTCTGGCTGGCAAACCGGAACATTTCCCTCAAATTGATAATTGGGGAAAGCGGGCTACTTCTCTTAAGCTTAAAAAAGATTGGAAGAAATGCTGCTTTTGATTGACAGTGCCACGCTAAGAATTATTTCACAATTGCTGTCGATTTTGTTACGACTAACGTCAGTCTTTCTTGCGACTTCGGATATATAAAACAGTTTGGAGCTTCGCCTGAAAGCATAGTTCACTGATTGCAAGGACATGATGATGTTTAACGATATGAGAGGACATTGCTTATTTCGTTGCTGTTTTTAATTGCCTCTGTTTGAATGAATTCGAAACAAAGTGACTGTCCAATTTCTTAAGTAATTTCAGAGTGAATGTTTGATTTGGTCATAACTTTCGGATAGCAGCTGGGACCGCTGCGATGACTTTGAGTGGTCAACACACGCTCCTGTCACATTAACTCAGCTCGTTCTCTCTTTCTGTACGATGCAAGAGGTCGTAGATATGCCGCTCTCCGAAATCCGTACAGGCCAGACTTATATTTGGGTGATCACATAGAGTAAGCTGCATGGGTGGCGGGGGCATAGACTTAGGTGCAGTTACAAGATGCAGAGGGAATGTCTAAAAATCAGCGCTGGACTTTCTGTCATATGAGATCCTTAGAAGATAGGTTCGAAAAATGTTACTCATTTCAAGACATGAGAGGGCGACGAATATGATTCACCAATGGATGTAATCATTAAAAGATGTCTCTAGAAGATGCAACGCAAGTAAGTGGCTGAATGGATAGACTTGATTACGAATCACAAACGGCATTTCTACCAGAAAGCATAACCCTATCACCGACACGTGTGTGTACCTGTAGACTCAAACCCTCTTTTTATGCTTTGTGACGATCCTCTTTTTAATAGCATGTTCCTTACGCGAAATGTTTGCTGTGGGCTGTTGATTCCCTCTGATGTCAGCTTGAGATGTCACTTCTCAATAGTGTTCCTCGAAAAAGGACATCGTGTTCCCATTTGACCTACGTGGTGAGTAGGCGAATAAACAAAAATTACTCGCCATGAAAAGTGAGTCTCATGATTAATTTAATTTCGAAATAACGAGAACATTCCGTTGTGATAGGTAGTTTTCGCATCAAAAGAGTCGAAGTTCTTTTTTCTAATTTTAGGCAGTGCAGGTACATCTCTGCCGAGCATTTGTGATCGGTGGCAGTACACTTCGCTGGACGTCGCAAAATAATGAGATGCAAGTGCAGTTGAACGTAAGAAACTCTACTGATTTTGCTCATAAAACTAAATTAAACTGGACTTGGTCCATTTTCATAGAAATAGAACTTTTATTACTGTCTCAACTGTTTCGTTAACAGTTGTTTTATTATAGGAGTAGAGTTGATGTTAAATAATTGAGCGCAGAACGGTGGGTGAGTTCTCTACGATACTGTGGCTCTCATCCGGTCCCAGCTGGAGCATTCTACGTGACGTTAAACAAAAGTGTTTTCCATCTCTGAATGAGAGGTGGCTAGCCTGTGACAGCAGCACCTCCAAGACATTACGGACGGCTGCGCCACTATACTTTAGACGACTAAGATGCATTTGGGAAAAGTCGCCCTTTTATCTCCTAGTTAACTATACCTGCTTTTCTGTTGGCAAAACGCGATCGTATCGATGCGGGCGGCCGCCAGCACGGGCCACGAGGCTTTTGGCTGAGTAGCTCCATCCCATGCAGTCTTTTAGGACGACGATTTCCCCCAGTAC
This sequence comes from Schistocerca serialis cubense, assembly GCF_023864345.2. Lineage (NCBI taxonomy): Eukaryota > Metazoa > Arthropoda > Insecta > Orthoptera > Acrididae > Schistocerca > Schistocerca serialis. Next base: position 443,783,477 of record NC_064643.1, read on the forward strand.
ATGTGATGCTTTATGACCGATTCGGTACGAGTGCTGGCTTTTTTCGCGACAACTTCGAAGTGTAATTATAGCTGTGAAGCATTTTTCCCACCAGCTGTGATGGTGTGTATTGGCTTCATTTAGCTGGGCTGTAGGGTGATTTTTAGTAGGCGTGTGTAGAAAACTCTGCTGTCAAACAGAAATGGATGTTATACATTTGCAGGTAATATATTTTTCTCTTTATATACTCCTCTCTGTCCAATACCAGCATATAGTCAATCGAACGTATTTCCCACAAAAAGAATGAAGATTGCACGTAACATCCTATCCTTTTCCTCCCCCAACCTGCAGGTGAGCTTCTGTAAAGTTTGGAAGGTAGGAGACGAGGTACTGGCAGAAGTAAAGCTGTGAGGACGGGTCGTGAGTCGTGCTTGGGTAGCTCAGTTGGTAGAGCACTTGCCCGCGAAAGGCAAAGGTCCCGAGTTCGAGTCTCGGTCCGGCACACAGTTTTAATCTCCCAGGAAGTTTCAATTAGGATGGATATTTGTGTCAGTTTCCCGAGCAAAATAAATAAAGTGCACTAGTCTAACCTTCCTCTCCCGCATCTGGATAGTTTCTATGTGTTAGGGAGGTGCACTTAGGCTTTCCATCCAGTAGAATCAGGGTTCGAGTCGCTGATCATTTGCGTTTTTTACGTGCACTGAATTACATCAGTATGTTGAACTATTTACAGGTAGTTTCCAGGTTTGTAAACTATATATTGTGATGCCAAGCACGTCAGGGTGATTGTTTTGTATCAGTGTAATAAATAAACTAGGTGAAATGCGTGCCTAAATAAATTGTTCAAAAAATAAATAAAGTACACTCCTTCCTCTCTCTAACAGCCCAGAACAGACTGATTCCTTTTCCGACCAATTTTCCCCCTCCAGACCGCCAGCAGGGCGAGTGTTTTGTATCAGTGTAATAATTAAACTTGGTGAAATGTGTGCCTAAATAAATTGTCCAAAAAATAAATAAAGTAACCCCTTTCTCTCTGCAGCAGCCCAGAACACACTGACTCCTTTTCCCACCAGTTTTCCCGTCCAGACCACTGGGAAGACAAGGAGGTTGGGGCAGAAATGCAGCTGAGAAGAACACTTGACGTCTTCATGATGATGTACTCCAAGGGAGTGAACTGCCTGATCATGTGACCTACTGCGACGTCCTCTAATTGTGAACTCACGAACTAGGTCAATTCTTGGTCTGGAGGGTTGGAAGCAGTTGTCTCTTGTGTGGTGGAGGCTTATATGTAGGTTTTCGGAATGCCAGACAATTCCAACAGAGACAGATGTTTCCATGCATTGTGTAATGCATCTTAATGCAAAGTATTAATTTACAGCACCATATACTTCCTCTTCATATGTTAAAGTTTAATGCTCGCTTCCATTCTTCATACAGTGAGCAGTGGATGCATTCTTAGGCTGAATGAATGCATGTAATACAGCTATTAAACTCCCCCTGTCTGGCACCAACATCTCGCTATTTGAACACCAACATCTGAACAAGCACTGATATTAGAGCCTCTTGTGCCGGTAACACTACACTAAGCCACTAATTCTCTAAGCAGATAATAAATTTAAACAAATTTCAGCAAATTTCAACATATATAAACAAATTTAAAAAATCTAAACAAATATAAACAAATTATCTTAGAACTGAATGACATCATGAGCAGTCTCAGGAATTTCTCAGGTGTCAAGTATGAAAGGGATGCTGCCGCTTCATTCTTGCAGGACCCGAATGGATACCTGTGTTACGCTCGGCAGCTGACGGCCGTGTCGTCACTTTGCAGGAGCCGCTGGTGCACCTGGACTCCTGGGGATGTGTGGAAAGTAGGCGTCGTCGGCGCGGGTGTCAAGTGGTGGGATGTGCTTTTATTAGCGATCTTTTGTTTAAACTATAATCCATCAATTTGACTGACCAAATAGGATGCTGGGAATTAAAAAAACTACCCCATATATGTGAAGTATATCGATTATATAATTTGCATAAATTTCTTATATCAAGGTGGGTTTAAGGATACATTAGTTAAGTGGAGGGTGTGCATGAGTGGGTGACTGGAGCAGAACATTACGTTAAGTGCTGAACAATAGGTTAATTTGTATAATTTTTATGTAAAACGTAGTACAATAGTTTAACGGCGTGGTTCACAAAGAAGAATGCGCCAGAAATGGCGTTCAAAAGTATGTGAAATTCGAAAAGTGTACCAGAAAATGGTGATGTAATTAATTACTTAATTTGGTATCAAAGGATGTAGAAAAGTTTAAAGAAATGTGGTGACATGGAAACCCACTTAACAGAACAATGGTTCAAATGGCTCTAAGCACTATGGGACTTAGCATCTGAGGTCATCAGTCCATAGACTTAGAACTACTTGTAGCGGTTAATAAAAAAATAAATGGAGAAGAGAGACCGTGAAAAAGGGAAAGAATGAAATGCAGATCGGACTTCGTTATTCGGAAAAGCTATGTTGGGGTGGTCCTTGTGGCGTTTTTGAGCAAAAGTTAAACCAATTTCAAACTACAAAACTTACTGAAAAGAAACAGAGAATAACAGAATGTAACTGACAGGGGGAAGTGGCGTAGATGAGAGATCATCCTTTACCAGGTTAACTTATCTTCTTTCGGGCAGCGTCCAGGTCTTCAAAAATCTCCTTCATTTCTGCGTGAAAAATCTGCTCCGAAATCTTGCAATAGTCCAGGAATCACTAATTTATACCAATTAAAATCATCTTGATACTGTATGCAATTTAATTTACTTTGCTAGTTTCATCCTCCGAATTTCTTAACAACTTCCACAATGTCTACACATTACAATCAGATCAAGATTAGCCATTAAGTTTTTACGTCAGCATCAGATCACGTCTGCCTTAAGCTTCGGCTATCAAGAGACAAACAAAAAACGGATAGTATTTTCTCTGCCGTCGAGCGCTCATACCGCTGCGACGGGATATTTTTTATCTGAGGGAACGAGTGTAGCGCGGCAAAATTCAAAGTCCCGCTACATCGCCCCCTCGACTGTCACGCTAAAACATTTAGCGTGGCAGGCTAGCAAACAATAGAACAGATATACCTAAATGTCTATTATACATATTTTCCCAGGAAACGCCACGTGCATACTTAGAGGATTATCTTTGTCAATACTTATTTTCTAAATCTATATACTACATACACTTGTTACAGTTTTGATTCTTTTTAGACAATTAATATATATATGTTTACAAAGAGTGTGTTTGAGCAAGCTGCTCACCAGCGCAGTTAATGTTGTGCGCTTCCAGCAATCGTTGGCTTCCAGCGTTGGTTTCCCAATGCATCTCTGGCAGCACGTAGTCTTTGCGCATGCGCAATAGCATCACTGAATTTCGCGTGCGGCAGTTTCAAAATCGCTGTGTTATGACAATCTTGCACAGTATTCACTTTCACATAGTGTTCATTACAAGTTGTTATTCCAGCATAAATCGCGTGTTAAGTTCGGAGACACCCTAAGATTGAGCGTGTGCGTGATCTGAAGCAACGTCCATGTCTTCTGTTACGACACAACACTCCAGGTCCTTATGCGGTTTCATGGCTATTGTTCCCGGGGCATATATGGTCGATGTAGTTTTTAGCCTCCACATCGTCTACGACAGGTGCTGAGTTTATTGTCTCCAAAGCATCTGAAGGCCGGCCAGGAACAACGGCGTCGATGTTCGCAAAGGTAGGTGTTTCACCACATTGTTTACACTTGCCAACAAACGCTCATTTGCAGTGTGGAAATCCTCATTATCGTCGAAGTAAATTGCAGTTTATATCAATTTACAAACAGTTATTTGGTTTATGCACCATAAGTTTCACAAACAACACAAAATTCGTCGTTTATAACGTTCACTGTTTAACACAGTTTGCAACATTTTTTTGCCACATTTACATTTTACAAAGTTCACCTTGTCCAAGCATGTTTACATCGTTAATTCTGAAAGCTTACATTTCGTGGTCACATTTCAAAATATGTTGACAATATGCAAAGTTTTTATACGTATACAAATACATATAAATTTACAAGAATATGCATGTGAAATATTTACACTAAAAAAAATTATACTAAGTCCCATTGGCTTTCTTTTATTGGGGTATTAATTTTTTTTTATTCAGGTTTGGGCGTGCCAAGGGATATCAGACTTAATACTTAAAGCACGGGCTTTCCTTCATTTATTATTTATTTCTTTCTTTTGATTCCATATCTTGGCTAGTGGTTGACCAGGCTTGTAATGCCATCAATATTCAGTTTTCTTCATGTCTTTTTATTCATACCTGAAAGTTTACTGTCACACAATATATTCTTACATTCCATAAACAAACAATACCCAGCTGCAGTAGGTGGTAGGATAATGGAGAAAGAAAGAAAGATGGACTGGAAGAAACTATTCACTACCTAAAAACTGCCAAATCTTACTGCTAATACATAAAAAGAGTACACAATACGTTATAATGTTGCATCACCTTCAAGAGGTGTGTGAAAGGGGGTGCTTACAATCTACCAAATCATGGGTAAATGTAAGTGTCCTTACGTCAAGTCTGTGTAGGGTAACATCACGACAGATTCTCTGTTTTTGTTGCGATTGTTCATATGCCTCAGTGAATTATACCTTAACAAATCCTTGCATGAGTGAATCGCATATCTGCTCAGTACTTCCTCAATATCTCCATTTCTTGTGGATATCATCTTTACAAATGGAAAATGTATCTCAGAGATTGTCTCTCTCATAATGTGTATTATATGATAACATATCAAATTTCCTCTCAAGAGTTCAACCATGAACTTTCTTCTACTTTAGTGAAGGTTAAACATCATGTATGTGGTATATATATATATATCATTTCTATCTATAAATCATAAATAAAGAACATATTATTTTAATTGACAGTAAAATGTCTCTTTCTCACTGTCCGTTGCTCGACGTCGGCTGCATGGATGGTCACTGCTCCTTTGCACTTACCTTGCATAGCCTGAAAAGTCAAATGTCTTCAACGTATATGTAATTTTGTCATCTGTTCGCTTAAGTGGAGGTGTTGTACGAGTCGCAAAACGGCCTTAATAACTCTCCTATCTTTTGCTTCCTCAGGGTTTTCTGTAATGTGTAAGTATAATAAAGGCTAACATGGCACTAAATTTCACTTTCGTAAAAAAAATTTTTATACAAATGCATTCACATGAGGGCTATGTAAAAATTATATTTCAATTTAAGTTCCTTAAAATATCATTCTCCTGTCTGAACACGAACTATAAATGTTTTCTTCCACACAATGGCTTAACAAAACTTAACGAAAGATTACTAAGTTACACTTCTGAAATAAATTAAAGCTAATGTGTTTCCAAGTTACATTCTTATTACACTTCTTTCAACAGCTGTAATCACCATTATGTTCACTCTGCTTTTCTTGCATTCATTCATTTTCAAGGGCACTGTAAATAGATACACATTTAACGTCTTGTACTCACGTGTTCTAACTCATCACGAATGTTTTCTTTCAAACTGAAATTCTTGTATAATCTTAAAGATGTAGACTGTTTACTCACTTCTCTATGTAGCACAATATTACCAAAACATTCTCACTCATTCCTTACTCACATATTCATCATAATATATATATCCTTATACATTAAACATATTCCTCATCAAACATTAATATATCACATACGCGGGGCCATTTGGCACTTCCATTCTCATAAAACTCCAATAACATTTTCCCCAAATAATCTGTCTTCATCAACTACTTCACAGTAACTTACCTTCTTACATTAACCTAAATATTAACTCATTCTTACTGATCATTCATTCTTACGTCCTCATTCATTCTGCTACATACCTATGTCATTACTGATCTCAATAGCTATTATTTCCTCTCATTATAGTGCCTTAAAATAACTAACTAGTTGTTGATTTGCCTTATAATTTACAATTAACCAATGTAACATGCTTAGACCTCATTCCTATTTGAATATCTTTTCTCATTCAGTAAGTGTACTCACCTGGGTTTACATTCTCTTCATAATTATGTGTACAAGTGTAACTGCAGTATATAATTTCCATAAATTAACGTTTATGTTCTTAGGCTGTATAACTTAATGTTCGTGTATTCAATACAAATATTTATGATCTCGTTTTCACAGCAACTTGCTCATGTTCAACTTAGTTATCATTATATTATGTTGTTTTAGTGCACAAAGGGTTTCAAATGTCTGTGGGGATGCAGCCCCCTTGGCTTGTGAGATAACGGGTATTCTAGGGAGTAATAACCTGGGTGAGGTATGCTTGCTATTCTGAAAGGACCTGAATATAATAGCTGCAATTTTCTGTTCAGTTATTTTAACTTTGTAGATTTGGGATGTGAACGCAAAAGAACAAGGTCATCAACCTGATAGGTTTGTGTATTTGTAACATGTTTGTCATACTTCTCTTTCCTGATTTTAGCTTTATTGCACAACGTAGTGTATGCCTGTCTTACTTTCTCTTCCAAAGGTGTGTGTGTTGTGGGTGCGGTTAGCTTTGGAATGGGCATAGCCCACTTGTTCTGTTCAGGTTTGTTTAATAATAATTCCTGTGCTGGGTATCCTGTTGAGGCATGAGGTAAATTGTTTACTATCTGCTCAAAGGGTGCTAAAAATTCGATCCACTTTGTGTGTTTGCGAGGTGAATTTATTCTCATGAATTGATCAAACTCTCTAAAAATCCTTTCTACGGGGTTCCCTACCAGGTGAAATGCTGATGTAAGAATATGTTTGATGTTATGTGTGGCAACAAAAGATTTCCATTTTCTTCCCGTAAAATAAGGTGCGTTATCCGTGATAATGCTGTGGGGTTTGCCAAACCTTGTAAAGTAACTGTTAGTCAAACGTCTAGTAATAGCAGATGCGTTGACAGTGCGGATAGCAAACAATTTTAAGTATTTTGAGAAGACATCAAATACAGCAACGATGTATTTCACACCTCCACGAGCTCTGGGATAAGGTCCGGGGACATCCAACGATACTATCTCCAAAGGTCGGGTTGGTACAATAGGATGTAATTCATTCAAAAATGATCGGTTGGAAAATTTTGCTTATTGGCAGATGATACATTTACGAACAATTTGCAACACTCTCCGACGCAGATTGGGAGAATAACAGTACTGTACTATTTTATCAGTGCATTTGGTGACTCCGTAGTGTCCCCAAGTTTTGTGTGTGAACAGAATAAAATCGTCAACATGCGCGTCAGGTAGCAGACACACCAATGGTGCGAGTCTGGGGTACGCCTATGAAAAAGTACATTTTTGTGTATTGTGTAATATTTTTGTAAATGTGAAGAAGGTTCTGTACGTAATTTCTTTTTGATATTTGACCACCTGGGGTCGCTGTCCTGAAGTGAAGCAAAGTTCTTGCACATATTGCGGTAGTATGGGGCGTATGTACCATCACATATAAGTAAGATATTAAAGTCTGATGTTTGATCGGAAAGTTCCGAAAAATCCTGTATGCCTTGGGGCAAACGGGACAGGGCATCGGCTACTACGTTTGATTTACCTTTAATGTAAATAATTTCGAAGCTGTATTCTTACAGTGAAAGGCACCACCGGGTGAGCCTTGAATGAAGCAATTTGCATGATAGCAAGAAAGAAAGGGCTTGGTGGTCTGTGTATATGCGAGTATGTTTACCCCAAAGAAAGTATCGAAACTTACGGAATGCTCAAATAATGGCAAGAGCCTCCCGTTCCGTCACCGAGTACGACCTCTCGCACTCTGAGCGTGCGGCTCGCAAAACTTATCGGTTTGATGACAGATTGTCTTGATTCGGATTGAATTTGAAATAGAAAAGCTCCAAGGCCGTATGATGACGAATCCGTGGCTAGGCAAAAATCTGACGTCATGTCAGGGTGGCAGAAGTGGGGTGCGTTCGCCAATGCACCTTTAATAGCCTCAAAATCAGCTTGGCAAAACTCTGTCCATCTCCAAATTGCGTTCCTTTTCAGTAGAGTTAGCAGGTGAGAGCTGTTCAGAAGCTGTTTTGAAACAAACTTCCGAAAGAAAGAAGATAAACCTAAGAATGCTTTCAACTGTTTGTGGTTTTGTGGAGGAGGGAAATTACGAATAGCATCAATCTTCTTAGAATCGGGACGAATACCTTCCGGCGAGACAATATGGCCTAAAAACTTGATTTCACGCCTTCCTACTTTGGACTTCGAAAGATTTACTGTGACTCCAGCTTGTGAAAATTTAAATAATATTTGCTGTAACAGATCAATATGTTCCTCCCACGTATTTGTTGCCACGACAATGTCATCGACGTACGCCGTGACGCGTGACAACAAACACGGGCCGAGAACGGCGTCAAGCGCCTCGATGAACACGCCCGCGCTTATGCGCAAACCAAAAGGCAACACACAAAACTGATAACTGCGTCCTTCACAAAGGAAAGCAGTGTATTTACGACTGTCATTGGGAAGAGACACCTGCCAGTACGATGAGCGGAGGTCAATATTAGTTAGGTATTGTACATTATAAAATTTTAGCAACTGTTCGTCCAAGTTGACGGGTCTTGTGTTAACAGGTATAATAATTTTGTTGATTTCACGTGCGTCTAGCACCAATCTGACATTTCCATCTTGCTTGCCTACCGCCAGGATAGGACTGCAATAAGGGGAATGTGATTTTTCTATAACACCTCAGGTCAACATACGCTCGATTTCACGTAAAACTGCAGGTTTCTTCGCCCATGGAATATTATAATGTGTCCTACAATAAGTCTTATGTGGCCTAACATCCATTTTGTAGCTATAACTACTGATTACACCAGGCCTCTCACTGAAAACTTGTGCATAATCACATAATAATTTGTACAGTTCTTCTTGCTGTTGTTTCGTTAAATAGTCAGATTCGACACATTTCTGATACAATAAATCCTGCTCAGTCTCCTGATAGTCTGAATCTTAAGGTGTTAAATTACATGCACTAACTATGGTAGGATATACCAATTGAAATTGACTTACTTCGTAATGTTTTTGTCGTGGTTCAATCATCTTGTTAAGTTCAATATTAATTAGTTGTTCTCCTACGGATAATTGACATATGCCATTACTTAAATCTATGATTGCTTTGTGTTCATTCAAAAAATCCATCCCTAGGATGCAGAGTACGATAAGCTTGTCTACAATCAGAAAATTACACTTGAACTGTGTATTGGAAAATGTGAAGTTAACAAGGGCTTGCATGCGTATGTTCTTAGATTTAGTACCTGTGACACTAACCACGTGGCAATTCTGTACAGGTAATGTAGGTATGTTTATAATTTGTTTCAATTCATTATAGAATGCGGTTGACATCACACTTGCAGCAGCACCAGTATCGAATAAAATTTTTACATCATAATCGTTAAACTTAACCTATGCTGTAGCCTGTATGAATTCTTTAACACAACTGTCTGATTTAATGTTTATCTCGTCGGTTAATTCCTGTTCTGCTGTCATTTTGTCATCGTACCTGAGGAAACAAATCGTCTCAGCCGTTGCGCTCTTACAGCACCTCACGACCGAAGCACGAGCGCTTAGCTCGGTCGTCGACTGTTTTCCGTCGTCTGCTGCGTTTGGCCGGGTTCATTGACCAGCTCCACTATGTTTACATTCCGGCCGGTTGGCGCCCACGCGTCAGCTGATGGCGCGTCGCAATTGTTATTGTTGCATACTTCGTGGCGGGGAGTGCATAACTGTACTGGGGAACGGCGGCGGATTCCGTGGAGGGCTATGATTTGTCATGCATGAATGTTGTGTGTTCCACATATTCGGTCGGTGATTGTTGGTATTGTTATTGTTTTGATGGTAATTATGTCTGTTATATGGCATGTTCCTATTAAAAGTAGCCCGGGTTGTAGTGGTTATTCTCACGTCTCCCATTGTGGTTGTTGTTGTACTGTCTGTGATTTTCATTTTGCACGTAGTTACCATTTTGATATGGGTGATAATTATTGTTGTTATTATTATTCCACGAATTTCTGCGGTTGTTCCTACCGTCATACACATTTCCATTTGAGTATGTTTCGCGCGCAGGCATCGTATTGTGTCGCGGCGCGGACGGATGGTTCCACCAATCACCGTCACTACGATTCCTTTGGGGTGGGTACTGATTTTGTTTACTAATATGCGTAAAATTTGAATGGCGTGAATCGCCTCTGTAAACTACGTCCATTTGATCTAAGAAGTTTAAGAAAGTCTTAACGTCATTCTCCGGTACCCCTATTAATCTGTCTCGGTATGGAAAGGGTAAGTGGCTCTTTAAAGTGTCAATTATAGCTGGCAAGTCGGCTGGTTTGGACCAGTACAGTGTCTTGTCTAGGTACCTCTCAAAGTATTGTCTTAATGTCTCTTTTTTAGGGTCATAGTTCTCGGGGTTGCACACTTCTCTCCGTAGACTCTGTTGCTAATTCTCGGACCAGAATTCGTCCAAGAATGCTTGTTCGAACTGTTCAAACGTAAGGCACCGCCGTTTCATAGCGGCACCCCACTTAGCTGCTCGTCCTCTCATGAGATTGGTGACGTATCTGATTTTATCGACTTCTGACCAACTACGTGGAAAAACACCGTCAAATGATCTAATAAACACAATAGGGTGGACTTTGTGCTTGTCCTCACTGGAAAATGTCTGGAAATACCCATGTCTTACAAACGTGTCATCGGCCATGCCGGTTGGCATAACTGTATTGATGTGATTTAGGTCACTTACTACTCTAGGTGTGGTACCGTAATATTGCTCGTTTGGTGGAAAAGAAAGCGGTACATTGTAATTTTGATTTGAAAAAGGTGATTCCACAATAGGTGTTCTGTCTGTGTCATTAGCCATGGTTTTAGCTGTTTTGTCGTTCCCTGACGATGCAATTGCACCAATCGCCAAACACGGCACAACAATGTCTCGTAATTTTGTCACTTCGTCTTCTATGTGTTTTGTCTCGTCTTTAAAATGTGTCTTTGTTTTTGAAAGTATGTCTTCTGTAATTGTTTCAAGTTTTTTGTCCAGATAGTCGTCACACAATTTACATTCGTGTACAATTCTTTCGGCCATGTTGGTATCGTTGTTTAGTGACGCGAGGTCCGCTCGGTCTTCTAATTTTTCTATCTTTTCTTTGAGGTGGGTTTGTTCAAGAACTACAATTGTGAGCTGTTGGGTAATATTTCCCACTTCTTCAGTCAGCTTTTCTTGGGTGGAGCTAGCTGAAGTGTGGGCCTGAGCTAACTCTTCCACACGAGTGTTCACTTCCTGCTGCACGTTAACTATTTGAGTTAACTGAATCTCACATCGGGTGATATTGTTTTTTGTTTCATGTGTGAATGTAACCAAAGTTTCTTCCTGTTTAGTGACTCGGTCGGACAATGTCTCAAATCGCTGGCTGAGCTGTAGGGTGGTGCCATTTAATTGTCATCTGTTTTGTCATTCGTTCAAAATTTTCGGTCATAGTACGGTTTAATACGTCAAATTTTTCGTCGCTTTTATCTAGCCCTTGTTTAAAGTCCTGACCAAGTGCGTCCAGTTTTGCGTCAATTTCCTGACTAACGTCTCGTTTCATGTCTGCAAATAACTCGAATAGTAGGTCCAGTTTGTCAGTCTCCTGTGTCCGATTTGTGCCACATTGCTGAATTTGTCTCATATTCGGTTCTGACATTGATGTTAACAATGGCTCGCATCCATTCTACATTTCGTCATTTAAAGTCGCCATCTGTGTATTATCACAAATGTTGCGAGTTTGAGGCAAAATCATTGCACTGATCTGTGAACTGGTCCATGGAGGGAAACGCGGACTTTCTGGTTGGTTGCACGATGAATCTAGTTCACTTAACTCATCTGCCGATACTATCTCTACCTTACCGCGTTCCATTGTAATAGGATGTATAATCGTAAGTCAAAAAGGGAATAATACAAGTCTGATTAATAAAGATTTGACTCAAATTTAGGTTGAAATATTTCCTCGTCTATGTAAATGATTGCTCTATTGCAAACAATGGTTGAGAAAGATGCAGCAGGGCGGACAAAATTTTTCGTAACAGATGACTGTTTGGCGGTCAAATTCACGATGTTCATATGCAGCTACAACAATACTACAATTACCACAAACTACAATAGAGATAGATAATTTTGGAAAAATCTAGATGAAAACTACAGGATGTGTGAAAAGGGAAAAATGGATTCTGCAGTTGGCTATTGAGTGCTTGAATGAAACATAATTGTGTGACTCACCATTAAATTTTCTGTCCTGCAGAGGCTGGTCAAACACTTCTGCGTAAATCGTATTCGTCAAAATATGGATTTTCTTAATACATCTCCATCGGAAAATCACCAAAAGGTCTCAAAATAACAGTTTTGCATCAATATATGCCATGAAAAGAAAACAGGTTGAATTAGTTACAAGAATTCTTTACAATATTGTTGTATAATCATTTGCTTAGGTACAATAAAGTTGGTGTTTTAGTTACCCTTTAAACTTCAGGGCTTTTGGTTATTCTCTGTTGGGAAAAAATACAAATTAAAGTTTCAGATTTGCTCAAAAACGACACATCCGAAAATTGCGTCCTGTCGCGGGAGCCAGTTGTAGTGGTTAATAAAAAAATAAATGGAGAAGAGAGACCGTGAAAAAGGGAAAGAATGAAATGCAGATCGGACTTCGTTATTCGAAAAAGCTATTGTTGGGGTGGTCCTTGTGGCGTTTTTGAGCAAAAGTTAAACCAATTTCAAACTACAAAACTTACTGAAAAGAAACAGAGAATAACAGAATGTAACTGACAGGGGGAAGTGGCGTAGATGAGAGATCATCCTTTACCAGGTTAACTTATCTTCTTTCGGGCGGCGTCCAGGTCTTCAAAAATCTCCTTCATTTCTGCGTGAAAAATCTGCTCCGAAATCTTGCAATAGTCCAGGAATCACTAATTTATACCAATTAAAATCATCTTGATACTGTATGCAATTTAATTTACTTTGCTACTTCCATCCTCCGAATTTCTTAACAACTTCCACAATGTCTACACATTACAATCAGATCAAGATTAGCCATTAAGTTTTTACGTCAGCATCAGATCACGTCTGCCTTAAGCTTCGGCTATCAAGAGACAAACAAAAAACGGATAGAAAACAAAAAAAGAGTTACCATTTTAGTATTTTCTCTGCCGTCGAGCGCTCATACCGCTGCAACGGGATATTTTTTATCTGAGGGAACGAGTGTAGCGCGGCGAAATTCAAAGTTCCGCTACATACTTAAACCTATCTAACCTAAGGACATCACACACATTCACGCCAGAGGTAGGATTCGAACCTGCGACCATAGCAGCATCGCGGTTCTGGACTGAAGTACCTAGAACCGCTCGGCCACAACATAACAATACCCACCACAAACTGAATTTTTTATAAATAGACAATATACCCTTGAATGTCCTGTTAGGAGATCCCTCCTCTCCACCAAAGACCACCAGTTTCCATATACATTGCCTTGAATCCCCTAAATTGTCGAAATAAACAAAATTCTATTCATTGTCTAAATTGTTTAAACAATATTCCGTACACAGCAATCGATTTCCCTCCAAATGACCAATCAAATGAGTCTTTTTCCCTCCAATTTCTGGGAGGGAACGTGAGATGTGAGGGGGGTTGACCAGAGAGGGACAGGTTAATTAATTGATCAGTTTAATTAAGTAGTCAATCAATTTGATAATAGTGATGGGGGCTATTCCAGTAACTCAGAAAGGAAAGTGTACCTGTAGCAGTGAGGGGGAGGGATGGGTTGGAAGTTTCCCTGATGAGGGAGGGTAGGCTACGGTCGCAGGTTCGAATCCTGCCTCGGGCATGGATGTTTGTGATGTCCTTAGGTTAGTTAGGTTTCACTAGTTCTAAGTTCTAGGGGACTAATGACCTCAGCAGTTGAGTCCCATAGTGCTCAGAGCCATTTGAACCATTTTTTTTGGGGAGGGTAGTGGGAGGGAGTTGGGGGAACAATAGGTTAAGTGCCTCTCAATAAAAAGGAAGGATACTGCTAGCAGAACAATAGGTTAAGTACCTGTCAATCACAGGGGAACAATAGGTTTACCCCTGACTGCATCCCTGCCCCTGATGTAGGCAACCCACACTAACAAAATGCAATGGTGTCCCCCTTGTCCCCCTACTGACAGAGAGTGGAGTGCGGTGGAGGAGGCTGGTTGGCGCTAATGATGCAACATTAGCAGAGCAAGAAAGTACTACACTGAAGCCAGCCGAAGTGGCTGAGTGGCTCTAGGCGCTACAGTCTGGAACCGCGCCACCGCTACGGTCGCAGGTTCGAATCCTGCTTCGGGCATGGATGTGTGTGATGTCCTTAGGTTAGTTAGGTTTAAGTACTTCTAAATTCTAGGGGACTGATGACCTCAGAAGTTAAGTCCCATAATGCTCAGAGCCATTTGAACCATTACACTGAAGTTTACAACAGTGTGTTATTTCCGTGTCTGCACCCAGGTCAGAAGAAAAGGAGCTCGTGGCATAGGGACAAGATGACGCTGTCTCAGCAATCTGCGGTGGACGTCGCCCGGCGGCATCCGGTCCGCGTAAGCACAGTGCACGGTGGGCGGCTGCCCTCGGTGGCGGCCGGCGTATTCCGTGCAGCAGGCATTGGCTGCCCAGGATAGTGACTGCGTATTACTAGAGGATTCTTGTAGACATCGAAGGTGTGTGCTCAGACAATCTCTCAGTATCTCTGTGCGGGTGGAGGTGAACAGCATGGTCTCCACCAAGGAGGGCCAGTGGTGTCGATTGCTTACAGATACCAGCTGGGGACAACATAGCTTATCTTCAGTGGTTGCAAGGTCGGCAGCTCGCAGGGACCGAGTAAAGCAGACCAGACAGGTAGCGGTCTTGAAGGCAGAAGTCATCTTGGCGAATGGTAACAGTGTATCACAGGCTAGGTCATATAGCAGGTGAACTGCAACTTAAAATATCGAGCCTGTAAGCCAGAGTATCTATTACTGCTTAGATGAGGCAATGTTTTACCTGGCTGTTCGTGACCGAACGTGGCCTACTTTTCCGGGTTCATCAACAGTCTTCCCTACGCACCCCTCAATTGCACAAGAATGGCTTTCAGGGCTTCAGCTTGTTGTCTTTCCTCCATAACAGCAGGTTGATAGCTATGCTTGTGAAACTTTTACTCTGTCTTGCAAAATTAAGCTATGCTGTTAAATGATGTGACGTGTTCTCCTCACTGAGGTAATGTTGCTGAGTTGATGATCCCGGCCTCTCGCTATCTCTATGTGAAGCAATATCTTCCAGGTTTGTTTTGCTTTCCACAATGTCGGCATTCTGCTTGTTTGTCGCTTTGATTACGACAAGTGGTATTGGCCTGGCTTGCCGAGGCTTGATGCTGGCTGGATAGGACATTGAGAGTATTTTATATTTGCCCGTAATAAAGTTCTGCAGTGTAAATGTATAATGGAAATTATAATTAATTATGGTGTAGAGATGTGACCACTTACAAATGAAAGAAGGGAGAAGATAGATACAGTGGAATTAGATTATATGAGAATATGCCGGCAGGTCACCTGTGAAGATAAGAGCAAAGCATAAAAAATACGGGAAAAATGAAAGAGACACAGTCAATAACGAGCAGACTGGATGTAAGTCTTTAGTGGTTCGGGCATTTTGAAAGAATAACCACTTAGAGGTCATCCAAGAAGATGTTAATGAAGGCCCTGAGAAGAAATAAAACGGGACTGCCGCCTTCGTCAAGAGAATTATGTTTTGATCGTGCAGTGGATGAGATTAACAGATTTCGATTGAAGTAATAGAGACTATCGGAAGAAGAAAACGACTAATCACTGGTGGGAAATATCAAAGATTAAGAAGAATGTAAATCTCAGTCAATCCATTCTTTACTAACTTAAGAGAATCGGCGTGAGAAATGGTGTAGTGACTGAGGACATCGGGCACTCATTCATGAGGGAACAGGTTCAAATCTTTGTAAAGGTTTCCTTCTACATGCTTCACAAGTGTGAGGTTGTCTGACGTCTTTAATGACCTCTTCCTCAACGGGACGTTGCACCTTAATCGACAGGTACTCCAAAATGATACTAGTTTCGAGACTATTTTATGATAGTATTCTCAATAAAATCTTCAAAATACAACAAAATTTAAAACCTGGAGGCTATTCTATAGCTTTTGATAGTAATACATTTTACAGGAAAATCGATTGTTAGAAATATGATATGAGTACGCCGTGCAAGGAAACATATGCAATGTAAAAATATTTGCCCCTATGACGATGCGCACCGCACTTGAGTAGAGATCTGATACGCCATTTTTTAGCTTTAAGTTCTAAAACCATTGAAATAAAAGCAGAACGAAATTTCGGTACTTTCATTTCTAACAGTCTCTGAATAGGCTGTAAGAGTAAGAAGTTAGGCAAGCTCAAGTGGGCGACACTCGAGGACCAGCCTATAGTTCTCTCCTCATGCCTTTATATAACCTTCGGTCCCTTAAGAAAGACCTTGAAGGGTCGACGATTCCTGTCGGACGAGGAGGTGCTGCAGGCAGTTGCGGACTTCTTCACTCAGCAGGACACGGAGTTTTACCAAACGGGTATATTCAGCCTGGTGCGTCGGTGTGATGATTGCCTCAGTGTTCAGGGCCATGTTGCCTGAGTGGCATACCTATTCTGGACCCTACGGCCATCGAACGGAAACTTCTTTATCGCCTCTTATATTCTGATTTTCAATCATACGACGAAAAAGGGATATGCACTATCGACAGGTAACAAGGCTATCGAAAAATTCAATAAAATTAAACGGTCGATATACAGAGAGCACTGCGGGATTTTGCCTGTCCGTGCTTTAGCCAAGACCAACTACTGTACGTTGTTAGCCTTACTTGAGTTCAGTTTTTTTTTAATCAATTCAGCTTTTATTTGCAGTTTAATGTAAGTTCTACCGTTTATTTTTTTGTGCTGTCTGCTGTTCTGTTACTTTTTACTTATGGATACGCTTTGTAACAAGAAAGAAGAAAATACGATTTTGTTTCGTACACTAGCATTATGACAGGTTAAAAATATGTATGCACTACTGTAATAGCATAATCAGCTATCTGTAGCAGATTAATGTTAACAATGGAGTCACTTTTTGGAGAATGGTAGTACTTAAGAGTTGAAATATTTCGGTATTTCATAAGGCAGCGGAGCGGTGAACATCATTGCAAATAACATTAAACTAAAATCAGTCCATAAAAATATCGACCATATGGCGATGGTTGCATTTCTTTAAAAATTTGCTCAAAATTCTGTCATTATGAGCCCAAATCTCCTCATCCAAGCCGTGCTCAGTTACGAAAACCGTTTCCGACACGAAACGATGGGAATGGGTTTGAGTAGAGAGGAGGGATATGTGATGACAACACACTGTATAGTTCGTTTGTTTCTAAAAGATTTTTTTGGGCGGGCTGCATGAATTTGTCCGATCTGACTGCAGCCTGCGTCCCCCTTCTCTTTCATCCAGTATCTGTTTAAGCTCTTGTAATACCATAGTAACTGAAACCACGAATTCCCTGCACAATTAACTCTTAAAATGCAAGCATACATGCACTATTTTGTGACAGAAGAAGCGCAATCAAAGGAAAAACATGCAATATAAATTGCACCTTTTGTTGTGATGCATTTTATTTTCTTTGAAAACAATGTACAACAACCAGTTTTTCACATTCTACCAACGTTTCGCACTTTGAGGTGCTGAGCTAGCAATCCCTTGATTCGGAGGCGAGGTGGTTCGAATCCATCCGCCGGCAACTGCGAATACGGTTTTTTGCGGATTCCCATTTTCAGTTCAGGTAAAAGCCGGGATTGGTCCCTTACTAGAGGCCACAGCCAATTCCTTCCGAAATTCTTTCCTATAACATCCCAATTCCCTTAAATAAGAAGAGCTGCGTTCGAAGGCAAGCCGAACATCTATCTCTTCGGAGATTCCTGATACTAAAAGGTACATTTACATTGGAAGGTGGCTAGTGATCGTCATTTTGTATTATGTTTCTGTGCATAAAGATGGCTAACTTGTGGAACGGCGCTATACCATGTTTTCATGTTTTATTACAAGAAAGATGTTCCATTGTAAAATGCCTTATTCGTAATATCCTTGGAGCAATGTATCCAGAAGTTAAATTTCTATTTGTATATAAACGTCATATAAACTAAAACGTATGTTGTACGTCATAAAGGTTATACTACCATATAAACACTGATAAATGCAAACTATTTTATGAGGTCGTACACATTAGAAGTCGAGTTGAAATTAATGTGTGAATCAATGTTAAGATCCCAAAACTGTAGGTCTTAGTATTACTGTATTCTGTTTTGCTTTATAGATAAATTTGTTTGCTAAATTGACTGTTGACATTGTAAATTAAAAAAAAGTTCTTCATCACTTAAAGAAATTTAAGAATTATAATGAAATTAAAGATACAAAAATAAAATTTGGGACTGAATTGAGGAACTAGGAATGCTTTGATATCCTGAAGAAATTCTGAGTTGGTTTCAGATAAGCCTTAAATTTAACTATATAGCTGTGCGAGAAGATAGCTGTTACTAAAAAGATGTGAACCCCTTTAACTTTAAAAGTTATTCAACCCAGTATTAAGTTTCTTCTGCTCTTCCATATTGAACCACATTTTAGAAGCTGTGTTTTGTTACCAATGAGGCAGTACAATACATTCGAATTTTAATTCGTTTGGCAATAGAGAGAATTTATCGTATTGCCAAATAAATAAATATTTTATTTAATTTTATCCATATTTTTCAGTGTTTCTTCCGTGACTGTATTACTTTCGTAACATAAAGAACAACACAACTTCGTTCACAATCGTGATTTTATTTCAGTGCACGATGCATTTCGAGCCCTGGGAACCGTCTTGATGTACTTTAATCGTCTATATAAATTTTTTTGTTTCTGATATTTAGATTAATTATGGTCCTGGTGAGATAACAACTATATATTACAAAGTGGCACACTGGTAAAAAATTACTTACCGTTTTCAGCAGTGGAAACATGTTTGTGAAGCACGGTATGAGTAAAGACGTTTGTGTGAATTTATTCAGTAACGTTTATTCGTGTATATATGCACATTAATATGTTTACTCATACTACGCTTCAGAACGATGTATTAAATCTGAGTCACATACTGTGCTTCAAAACAATATATCCATTACTGCAAACAGCAAGTTGTCTTTCGATCTGTCTTATTTTTGTAAACTTATATTCACAACTTGCCTCTTTATGACATACCATTATAACCTTATCAGGACCAGAATTAACCTAGATCTGACACAAGAAAAAAATGATGTAGACTGTTAAAGCGCCTGAAGAACAGTACGTTGGACTTGAACTGCGTCGTACACTGAAATAAAATCAGGATTGTGAATGAAGACGGTGTTCTTTATTTTACGAAAGAAATATGTAATTGTGCATTTGGGTATATGATATTCTTTTCTTAAGAGGAGCTTTTCGTGTTTAATTTTATAGACCAAATACTACTTGTGTGAAGATTTCTCAAAACCGAATTGTGTAAATAAAATTAATAAATAAACAAATTTGTTTTGAGAATAGAACAAAAACATGAGCCTTTTTAAGGTCGTCTTCAACAAAATCCGACCCTTACTTTGAGAAAAACCTGGCTACATTTTAGGCGCCATGTGCCTAGGTAAGTAAAAAGCTTATTTTAGCTTCTAGAACAAATTATGCCTAGGAATACCTTTGCTGTAGCGTGAGGGACTGAAATTCCTGCGAGGAAGACACGTACGACTTTGATGTACGATATTGAAAGTTACCGTCATCGATACAAAATGGTCGCAATTATTCTTAGTGCTTCGGCTAAGAAAAATATAATTTAATGATTGTCTAAGAAGGTAACTGAGACAGTGCTTGAGAAAACAATTTCCTCTCTTACATTTCATATTCTTTCCTTGAGTGACTACCTGATAACTCATCTGTACCGAGGTATAGGTACAGTAGAGTGGAGCACATTAGGGGTTGGGGATCTCGATTCCAGAGAGTCACTTTTGGGTCGTCACTGAGACCAGATCCATATTTCACCACTCCGCTAAAATGTCCAGTTTACGCGCTCATTAAGTGCTTGTCCAAGAGCAAAAGCTCTCCGGACACTTGCTCAGAGTATCTGGAACAGCTAAACGTGTGCGCGAGGAAGTGACTGATTGTGTGGTACAAAGTTTCATTAAAGGGCGACAAACTTTAGAACAACAATAGAACCACATACCACTTTCAAGATGCTGTCTCATCGCCATTGGTAAGTGATTTTATGCGTGGCTTGGTGCTGGTGTAAACTTCCGCTATGTCTTTAAAACTACAGCACGTAAGATGGCCGGTTCGTCAAGTGCGTATAACAGGTAACCAATTTATTACTTCATGCTTGAATGTATAGGTGAGCGAGTGCAATTGTAGTTTCATTATTAAATGACCTGTGTGGTAATGCAAAATTAACTATTTACGATTGAAACCGGTATCCCAATTCTATGTGTTTCCAGTATAGACATATTGTTTAGAAGTAGTAGGTCCATACTCATAGCGAAGAATAATGCGTTCATGAATGGTGGACGTGTCATCATATGGCGCTGAAGGGAAGGCGTTAGGCTGATACTCAACATTCGTGTGTCATCGGATTCAGCAATAGGTGCTACTGTAACAGCAAATCCCTTGCAGATGTAATACGAGCTTTCTTAGAGTAGAATGCGCCTCTCAGATTTCAGTTATCACGGTAGATCCGCTTTCTTATTTACAACGAACTTTTTCCTTTCCAAAATTACTTCATTTATTAATCTCTTACCACAAGAGATTACAGTGAGTACGTCGAGAGCGGAAGAGCAGTTCTACCACTGAGGGCAACATACACTCCTGGAAATGGAAAAAAGAACACATTGACACCGGTGTGTCAGACCCACCATACTTGCTCCGGACACTGCGAGAGGGCTGTACAAGCAATGATCACACGCACGGCACAGCGGACACACAGGAACCGCGGTGTTGGCCGTCGAATGGCGCTAGCTGCGCAGCATTTGTGCACCGCCGCCGTCAGTGTCAGCCAGTTTGCCGTGGCATACGGAGCTCCATCGCAGTCTTTAACACTGGTAGCATGCCGCGACAGCGTGGACGTGAACCGTATGTGCAGTTGACGGACTTTGAGCGAGGGCGTATAGTGGGCATGCGGGAGGCCGGGTGGACGTACCGCCGAATTGCTCAACACGTGGGGCGTGAGGTCTCCACAGTACATCGATGTTGTCGCCAGTGGTCGGCGGAAGGTGCACGTGCCCGTCGACCTGGGACCGGACCGCAGCGACGCACGGATGCACGCCAAGACCGTAGGATCCTACGCAGTGCCGTAGGGGACCGCACCGCCACTTCCCAGCAAATTAGGGACACTGTTGCTCCTGGGGTATCGGCGGGGACCATTCGCAACCGTCTCCATGAAGCTGGGCTACGGTCCCGCACACCGTTAGGCCGTCTTCCGCTCACGCCCCAACATCGTGCAGCCCGCCTCCAGTGGTGTCGCGACAGGGGTGAATGGAGGGACGAATGGAGACGTGTCGTCTTCAGCGATGAGAGTCGCTTCTGCCTTGGTGCCAATGATGGTCGTATGCGTGTTTGGCGCCGTGCAGGTGAGCGCCACAATCAGGACTGCATACGACCGAGGCACACAGGGCCAACACCCGGCATCATGGTGTGGGGAGCGATCTCCTACACTGGCCGTACACCACTGGTGATCGTCGAGGGGACACTGAATAGTGCACGGTACATCCAAACCGTCATCGAACCCATCGTTCTACCATTCCTAGACTGGCAAGGGAACTTGCTGTTCCAACAGGACAATGCACGTCCGCATGTATCCCGTGCCACCCAACGTGCTCTAGAAGGTGTAAGTCAACTACCCTGGCCAGCAAGATCTCCGGATCTGTCCCCCATTGAGCTTGTTTGGGACTGGATGAAGCGTCGTCTCACGCGGTCTGCACGTCCAGCACGAACGCTGGTCCAACTGAGGCGCCAGGTGGAAATGGCATGGCAAGCCGTTCCACAGGACTACATCCAGCATCTCTACGATCGTCTCCATGGGAGAATAGCAGCCTGCATTGCTGCGAAAGGTGGATATACACTGTGCTAGTGCCGACATTGTGCATGCTCTGTTGCCTGTGTCTATGTGCCTGTGGGTCTGTCAGTGTGATCATGTGATGTATCTGACCCCAGGAATGTGTCAATAAAGTTTCCCCTTCCTGGGACAATGAATTCACGGTGTTCTTATTTCAATTTCCAGGAGTGTATATTCATGAAGTATAAAGGTCGTGGTCTATGGTGCTCGCGACACTTAACAAACGTTAGGTGGCCGTTACACCGCCGCACGCCCAATTCAATGTACTTTTCTCGGCACCCCTGCTCTCAAGTGACTAACCACTGTCACCGATGCATAGTAACAACAATAAAAATTGTTTTCAGTAGTCATGTAGCATAAATCGCAGAGTAAGAAATGTCTCCACCGATCCTGCTAACTTCCAACGTGGTGTGACTGACCCGGAAAAATTTCCATTATGGTGAAGAAGCACAGGAAAATCTCGGCAGTGTCACACATAGTGTAATGCTGAACGTGCCTGGAAAAGAAAGTGTGTAAGTAAAACCGGTTAGAGAATGATCAGATAATTTTGGATATTTTAACGTTAGTCAAATAAAAAGTAATTATTAATTATCAGGGAGTTTGAAGAAATTATCGGGGTTCCGCAGTGCGGGCCATTGCGTGGTATCGTTTTCCTATAATGAGAAATATACGGAGGAGCAGCCGTAGAGGAGAAGAACTGATCGAGCACCGTATAACGAGACGCGAGAGTAGCGGCAGTTTCCAGAGGCTGGCGCAAGGAGCAGCAGGTCGCTGAATACGAAGTCTCGGGGGCTGCTGCGAGACAGTGCGTCCCCAACTACAGGTGTAGCCGGGCCGCGTAACAACTGTTTAACTCACTGCGACGGACTAAGCGCGTCGACCACACCTCGCAAAAAGTAATTTCAATGCAACGCAGAGGACCGCCAATAGACAAAATTAAATGATTGAAAATTGCTTTGTTTGCTGAAAGTTACTTCAATCATGAGTGAGGAAATGGCTGAGCAAGTAGACAAGGATACGTTGTTATCTCCTGACGACTCAGGTGAAACCTCCAACAGTTTTAACAATATTACATACCAACGAAAATTTTTTTTTAAAAAACCTTTTTTTTTTACTTTGATAGCTGATCTTCATAGATTTTTATGAGCCGAATCCAAATGTAACCTTAGTTTCTTTGTATCACTCATAGTTTCCGGCAATATGCTTTTAATTACATAGTATAAAATTCCTATGCTTTATAGTAAACAGGGAAATTAATGTAATGCTTTGTTACGACATAAGCATGGTTTGTATTTACCGTAAGCTGCTTAAAACAGAGATTTCACTTTGTAGCGTTTTCGTTTTTCTATCACTTTAATGTTCTGGTGAAAACGCTCTCCTTGACATCACTAACATCTCCCATATTGTCTGGGAAGTAATCAAGATGACTGTTCAGAAAGTGGACTTTCAGGTTCATTAAACATCCTACAGTTTTAAACTTCTTTCACATTATAGCTATAATAGAAACATATTCTGGGTCTTATTCATGTCCTATGAGCTTTGTGACGACTTGCTTGAATGATACCTGTGCATCTTTCTCATTTAAGGTCAGTGTGGATTCAAAGTTAACATCAAACATCAATTTTCTAATGTCAGGTCCGACAAAGACATCTTGTTTTAGTTTAGCTTCTGAGAAGTGTGGAAACTATTTGCAGAGATACATAAAACATGGTCCATCTTTAGCCAAAGCCTTTACAAACCGTTTCATTAAGCCTAACTTTATATGTAGTTGTGGTAGGAGTACGTTTTTTGGATCTACAAGGTTTTTCCGTAGAACGTTCTTCTCACCAGGTTATAAAGACTCCTCAGCTCTTTCTGCACCAGTGTTTATCCCTAGTCCTATTGTCCCATTCACACAAGAAACACGAAAATTTGGTAAAGTCACCTTGCTGACCAAGCAGCATGCATCTTACTTTTAGATTGCCACATGTCATCCAACTGTGAGCACAATAACCTATTTTATTTAGCACTATTTCTAGGTTTTCATAGCTTTCTTTCATATGTACAGAATATCCAATAGGTATACGAGGGTAATCCCAAAAGTATTTTTTTATAAGTGTGTAGACCTGTTTATTTCTACAGTGGTTTACATCAGTTTACAGCTTGAACATTTAGCTATTTTTCGACATAATCACAGTTTCTGTCGATGCATTTTTGTAGACGCTATGGCAGATTTTGTATGCCCACGTCATACCAACTCGCCGCCATGCTGTTCAGAAAGTTATGAACCTCTTCTTTCATCTCGTCGTCGGAGCTGAATCGGTGGGATCACAGTTAACGCTGACAGGTACTGAGAGACTCCGAAAAAACTCAAACGTTCAATTCAGAACCGGAGAAGAGGAATGTTGAGCAAGGGCGTACACATTCTCCATGGCAACGCTGGCCCAAACATCGCCCAGCAAACCGTCGCTCTCCTGCAACAGTTTCAGTGGAACATAATCACCCACCCACCCTATAGTCCTGACTCGACGCCCAGAGACTATCACCTGTTCCCTAGGTTAAGGGGACCACACCGTGGTTCAGGTCGAAAAAAATCTATTTTAGGTTTTCATCATATTTCGATAGAGTAAGGTTTTATCGAAGTACTCTGAAAAAGATTTTGCTGAAAAATTTTTTTTCGAGCATTTAAAGAGAATTTTCCTACCACGTGTGTTTATATGCCACGCCCACTTCTCTGTCACCAACTTTTCTACATGTATTTTAGATCTTTATATTCCATACATTGCAAGTTAGGGACTTTTTTTTACTCTCGAGTGTGTTGGCTATCCTTGGAATGCATCGGTCGGTATTCTTTTGTTTCTCCTGTTTGTAAACACACGCTTTCAAACACGCGGTTAGTTTTGTTCAAGTGTGATTGCGAGTAGTTGTTATATTTCCACCTGCAGTACTTGTTTACGTGTGTTTTGTTGTGTTTATTGAAGATTAAACGTAAAGGCATTTTCAGGAAACGGCAATTTAGAGGAAACAAGTCCATGTCATGGATTGTGTCCATTAGGAGAAAATTCGTGGAGCAAATATAATAGGGCTCAGGCAACTGGAGAATCTTACTCTCAACAGCGTTCTCTTCCTGCTGCTGTTATTATAGCAATTAAACCTATTTTCAGAGACTTGACTCATCCTGACCTTCTAAGGAAACGTCTCCATGGGGAGACACAGAACCGAAATGAATGTTTCAACAGCATAATTTGGAACCGCCTTCCTAAAACTGTATTTGTAGGCATGCATACAATGAAACTAGGAGTTCATGATGCTGTTATTACATTCAATTGTGGTAATATTGGAAAGTGTTGGATACTGAAAAAGCTGGAAATTAATCCTGGTGAAAATATGATCACTGGGCTGCAACACTGCGATAAAATGAGGATGGCCGATGCAGACAGGTCTGCATCTAATATGGCCAAGAAAGCAAGACAAACACCCAGGAAGGTGAAAAAGAAGCTGGAAGACCGGTTAGAGGAAAAAGAAGGGCCATCATATGTAGCAGGACAGTTTTAATTAACTGTAAGTAACAAATTTCAAAAGTTTTTTCTTTAAAGTCAATTTCCCGCAAACTAAAATTTTCAGTATATATGCCCCATTATATCAGAAACTATCATGGATAAATGAATGAAAGTTTCAAGAGACCCTGCATAACATAAGAAGGCACCTCTGGTACTACATTGCTTAATATTCCCCCATTAGAAAGTTCACAAAAAAATATTTTCTGTAGAAAAAACTTAATATTTTTGTTAATAAATTTAAAAAAGTATTTCTTAAAAACTATAAAAAGGATAAAGTAGATTTTAGTGCGGTTGACTCTATTAGCATCATGTAATATACAGTAAAAATATTAAGGTCCTGAATCAAATAGGTTTTTTTTTCAGAAATGGGTCAAATACTTGCCTAAATTAACATGGGTTAGATAGGCAGGGTGCTGTCCCTTAAAAGAACATTTGGCCGGAAAGCGATTCAGCTCCGACGACGATGTGAAAGAAGTGGTTCATAACTTTCTGAACTGCATGGCAACGAGCTGGTATGACATGGGCATACAAAAACTGCCACAGCGTCTACAAAAATGCATCGATAGAAATGGTGATTATGTCGAAAAATAGCTAAATGTTCAAGCTGTAAACCATTGTACAAAATAAATAGGTCTATGTACTTATAAAAAAGTAGGAGACCTTACTTTTGGGATTACCCTCGTAGATGCATACATGTTACCATTGTGTAATAAAACTAGTTTTGGATGAATCAATAAACAGCCTCTAGTCTTCTGTTTTATATTCAATACCAAACTCATTCATCAGACCATGAATGTCTGATCAGTACACTAAATGACCTTCTTGTTGGAAAACTTTGAAAAATTGCTGCCCTCTCTTTCTATACATGTATATGCTGGTTCCAACTGCCATTAAGTTCTTTTCTTTTAATCTAGAGCCAAGCAGTTCAGCCTTTTCTTTCTTTAAGCCCAGATCCCTAACCAAATCGTAAAGCTCGGTCTTAGTAAACGATTTGGGCTCTAGGTTTTCTGTATTACAATGGAATTCATCATCATCTGGTCCATCTAAATCACATTGTACATCAGAAAATACTTCTGTTGGAATAGAATGTAAATCATCTAATTGCTCAGGAACCGGCAAATGTTAGCCATGCCCCACCGGTCGGACGGCGGACAGAAGGTTAGGGTAGCTTATTACCTTCTTGTTTATTCAAATTACGACCAGTAATATCAACATGGCAAAAGTAGCAATCATCAGAATGATTTCTTGGCTCCCTCCATATCATAGGAATAGCAAATCTAAAGGCTTTTTTTCTCCTTTTTGGACCATTTCCTCAGATCTTCAGCACACACATAACATACTTTATGCGGTGCCCAAGATTTACCTTGATCACCAAGTTTGGATCCAAAGTATGATAGATAAACCTTTTTCACAAAGTCTGGAATAATTCTTTGGTGTTTTTTAATCATAATTTCACCACAAATATAACAAAAACTGTCAGCAGATTTTTTACAACCACGACTAGACATTGTACTGAGCACATGTACAGGAAACGGGAGTGTGAGGTTAAGTTGACAGTAAATAAAACACCATCTGTTAACACAAAGAAAGAACCGATCTTTTTTGCCAGCATATGTTTTTCAGCAGTGCTACCAACGTCATCGACATTCAATACACCTCCTTTTTAATTTGAACTATATAAAAGCTGTCAAATTCTTTAAAAAACTATTTAATTTAATAAATTTAACTGTAAAATGTGAAGAAATGGTGGGTGATACAGTTTTTTTAAGTATCATATTTGGATTTCCCACCCTAAAAGACATAAGAATAAAGTACTTTCAGAAAAATTTTTCCCACAGTTGCCCTGTGTATTCAGATGAAACAGCTGTCAATTGCTGACAGTGTAAAGAATGTGGTAAATAATGAAATGACTACTGTGTATGAAGTTGATCCTACTGTTAAAATTTAGGAAGACATAGAGGAGTGGGCAATAGATGATTCAGGCCATTTTACGACTAAAAGTACTCGAATTCTGGAAGAGCCATTCCGCTTAAATTTTCAGAAAAAGTACTTGTTGGAGAGGGGAATAACCAGCTTTTGTCAATTCTCAGTGCACTGAGCACTCAGATTACCGGTGTAAATAATAACACTGCAGATGTAAACTCCAATGTTGAATCTGTAAAATCCGACGTAAATTTAAAAGTAGAATCTGTAAAGTCCTCTTTAAAAACCGAGCTGAAAAAGGTAGGGAGTATAAGTACTGGAGAAATGACTAAATCGAAAACAGTATTAGATAACCATTTTATTGGGCATTCTAAGCAAATGAAAAAAGAATGGGAAACAAAATTTGCTGAAACGGATTATACATATTATCTTTTTTTGTATAAAGAAGGAGACTTATTGCAATCATTCTTGTAAATTACATCTCTGAGCAACATCAGTCCTCGCTTACTTGTCTGAAACGTAAATGCTGCTGTCCTCATATCCAACAAATATTCAGAACGGTAGACTAGCAACAGACTTAATGTACATGATTTTGTTTCAGACAGTAGTATGTAGGATGAAAGTG
Source organism: Schistocerca serialis cubense (assembly GCF_023864345.2). NCBI lineage: Eukaryota > Metazoa > Arthropoda > Insecta > Orthoptera > Acrididae > Schistocerca > Schistocerca serialis. Next base: position 443,811,722 of record NC_064643.1, read on the forward strand.
AGGATAAGAATTCGGCACCTCTAAATGACGTCCAGAGACAAAAAAAGGAAGTAAGTAGGAGAAAAAAACGGCTCTGAGCACTATGGGACTTAACATCTGTGGTCATCAGTCCCCTAGATCGTAGAACTACTTAAACCTAACTAACCTAAGGACATCACACACATCCATGCCCGAGGCAGGATTCGAACTTGCGACCGTAGCGGTCACGCGATTCCAGACTGAAGCGCCGAGGACCGCACGGCCACAACGGCCGGCCTAAGTAGGAGACGACAACAACAACAACAACAACATGGTTTGGTAAAAAGTAATAAAAAGCTGAGCAACTTTTTAGTAATATAAGTCTTAATGATCACTCTACGTAACACAGAAAATAAATTATGCTTGTTGTGAGAGTAAAAGCATCAATTGGCGAATAAAATGACATTAATTTTCCATCACCACAAAGAGTTATTTGTTGGGTCGGGTTCTCAAGGAAGTGAGCAAAGGGTATGCAGATAGTCTTCCAGAGCTATTCAGTGTAGCTTCAGCTTCAGTTTCAACCGAGCTTTCAGCGACCAGACATTCGTCGATGCTCCACCCTCAACTCGATTCCGCCAATTGGTGTCAGCACTACGTTGTTTGGAGCCATACGTAGTTTCGACTGCTTGTCTCCAACGGGCAGAAAGTCAAATTTTGACAATAGATGAACCAGCGCCAACTTCACCTGCATCAGTCCAAAACGCATCCCTACAACAAAAGAAAAGTACCATCACGTCGTTGTAGTGTGACTGAAGATGTTACTTTTTTTCCACTCTTGAGGTAAGACTGCAATGAATTTCGGAATAATTCGTTGTACAAAACTAGAGTTGATTCTTGCCAATCACAGAGAGGAATTAAGTGTACAAAAACGAAAAAATCCAGTAGTAAAACTGTTTTAATGAATACAGTCTGCACAGCATATCACCACATTCCTTTCTAGGGTTATTTCAATACTGACACTACAGTGAGATGATATTTTTTCCCTCACAAATATCTTGATGATATTCGTTGGATTTGGGACAGTGAACCAGTACGACTCTAGCTAGTAACCAAAACTGGAGATAAGGCAACTACTATTAAATCCACACACTCATTATAAAAATGGAGCAAAATGGCAAAATGGCTCTGAGCACTATGGGACTTAACATCTGAGGTCATCAGTCCCCTAGAACTTAGAACTGCTTAAAGCTAACTAACCTAAGGACATCACACACATCGATGCCCCAGGCAGGATTCAAACCTGCGACCGTAGGAGTCGCGCGGTTCTGGACTCAAGTGCCTAGAACCGCTCGGCTATCGCGGCCGGCATAAAAATGGATATATATATATATATATATATATATATATATATACTCGTGTGTGTATCTTCCACATCTTATTCTAAAACTCAGCCAATTTAATACACATATACCTTACTGTCAGGCAACAATCGCTGACAATCCCTGCAAAATGATGAAAGGTAAAATGTTTATCGCTTACTACATTTCCGCCGTTCACTCAGTAAAAGTACCACGTGAGCCAGGACGTTATAATTTATTACTTGTTTACTACCAACTGGATTGGCCAAACATTTTACAGACAGTATCCACATACACCTCTGAATGCGCCTACAAAATTATATCATTGTATGACCCATATTTCAGGAGATACGACGTCATAATTATGAAGCACAAGGCCAGGCGCTACTTCGTACAGGCATGGACGTACAGCTATAAATAAATACCTGGCCAAGGCTGGGTTTCTCTGCTAGTGTAGTTATATGGATACTACAGCGATCAAGATTCATTGAAAAATAAAAATATACCTTCTGTTTCATACGTGTTAGGTTCGCAACAAGATACCGGTCATAGTTTTATTTTTATTTTTATCACACTCTTTTTAATATTTACAGCTTTTTGTATTTAATTGTGATTTTGCACCTTTGTTTTTTCTGGGTTTTTACTTCTAATGATGACTAATTACAACAGAAACCTGTGAAAAGTGGTAAATCAACGAAATGCGACACTGGTGAATAAGGTAGAGTGTTTCAAATAGATAGCGTGCTCCGTCTTTAGAATCTCAAATTTCATTACAGTAGTACGGTGAGCGTGAAGTAATTTATGTCACATCTTAAAACCATCTTGAGTAACCTCCTGTCGTCGGTGAATGGCACAGGGCTGTTGTTTCTCTCTCCAAAAAGAAAGGTGCACAACGCTACACAGACAAGAAGCGCATCGAAAGTGAATGGAGAGATGGAACGTAGGAATTGTGGATCCACCTAGCAAACACTTTGTGTTCGAACTCCGTCAGCTCTAGCATATTTATTACCTGATGACTTAGCATTGATCTGATTTTCGTGTGACAATTTGCTTTAGTATAAAGGGACAACATTTAAAAAAAAGCATAACCCTATGAAAGGGGATATGTGCCACAGTCCAGTAAATAATTTCATTATTTAAAAGTCTCAGTGACAAATTTTAAAAAAAGAGGTCAGTGAATAAAAAATTTTGGCACATCTCTACCGAATAAAAGAGAGCAGTTTAACTAAATGAATAATCTCGTAGGCTTGAAAAAGGAGGACTACGATAATCTGCCTTTAAAATAAGAGTATAACAGAAAAAAAAAATTATGTTATCAGAAACTACGGATAGGAAAACTTTTAAATACAGAAGTCTCCCAAAACCAACGTAAACTTAAAAAAAATAATAACATAGGTATGAGAAATTAAATGGCAACATAGAGAAGAAGACTATGGAGTGTTGAAAACAGGGAATAAGGAAAATATTTAGTCTCCTTCCTTACAAAATCACGTTTATATTTTTACATGACTAAATTCAAGCACGTCACATAATCATCTTCGCATCAACAAGCTGCACTGTGGCTTCAGACTGAGTCTGGACCATATAGTGTTATGCAAGTTCCAGAAAGAGCTTAGTGTTTCATGTTGATATAAAGGTCTAAAGGTCAAAACATACAAACGTAGTCACGTCAGGAAATAAAACAAATTTTCAACAAATAAAAAATAAAAACTAGTGTGTGTCAACTGAAGAAATGCCATTAACAACGCTACCAGTTCCAGTTTTCCGGAAATAAATGTGCAGCCATATTTCAAGATATACCGAGTTGGCCCAGGTTTTAGTTATCAAGACACACTCATTACATTACAGGTTCACGATTCATGTGATTCCATTTCAGCTACTGTATCACTATAGAGTTCATCCTTTTTATTTCAGTGAATATCATTTACTTAATCAGCTGCTTCGCTTTTTGTTAATACAAGTGAATTAGATGAAACGTTTCGTGCACCAAATAGCACGAACTGTGAGAGCTTCTGATAGACGACTTGTAGCGGATTTATATTTTCATTGAGTATGAAATTGGGGAAGCAGCAAGGATGTAGTACAGGAACGGGAAGATTATCTAGTCGAATTAAATCTCGCGATGCTGATGGAATTATATTTGGAAATGAGGCGCTTCAGATAGAAGGCTGAGTTTTGCTATTTAGGCAGAAAAATAAATGACTACTGGAAATATTACGCAAAAACCTTTCTGAAAAGGATAATTTTTTTTAACATTGAATACGTAACTAAATCCTATAAATGCTTTCCTGCAGATATTTGGCTGTAGTTTAGTCTCGTACGGATAATGAACAGTCTGTGCGAGAAGAGAGTATAGAATGTTAAAGATTAGACTGGTAAATCGAATAACAAATGAGGAGATACTGAACCAAACTGGAGAAAATAGAGATTTGTGGTACGGCCTGACTAACACAAGGAATCGGTTGATACACAATTCTACGGTATCGGTCGTCATCAGTTTGGTAATGGAAGTGTGTGTGTGTGGGGGGGGGGGGGGGAGGATTGGGGGGGGGGGATTGTAAAGGGAGGCCGTGGTTGAAATGGATGCGCTTAGCAATAGTTATCAAGAGATGAAGAGACTTGAACAGAATAAGCTAAGGCGAGAACTGCATGGATCGAGTCTGTGGACTCACGACCACGACAACAGCAACAGTAATGATCGAAAACTAAGCATCATTTATTATTCTAGTTTTTCACATTAACCAAACATATTTTCCTAAGATACTTACGTTTATCGATCTGTTAGCATAATCGTAATTGGCAGCAGTTTGCGAGTTGGTTAGAAACTGCATTAAACGTAGCTATCCTTCGAATTGTCACATATGTTCGTAATTAAAGTTATTGTGACACTTTTGCATCGTCTGAATAAGATGTGAAGATATTTTCACATGAGTTACGTAAAAAAACGGAACAAATGCGTCTGGGACTTGAGCTTTGCGGGTTCAGTACAAACTTAGCTTTGTAAATGGATAGTTCGACTACTCTTATTAGTTTTGGCGAGTGAGTTTACTAGTATCTAAATATGTGACATAAAATGCCAGCATCTTTTGATGCCATTGACTTAGAAATTTTTTGCACCACTACTGGACTGTAGGCTGTAATAATTGACATTAACGTGAGCTTGATTTCGGTACATGTTCCTAAGGAAAAGTGGTCTTAACAGACGGACAGAGAGAAGGACAATAGTGCGATGCTATGTCGGTTCTATTTTTACCGACTTAAGAACAGAATACTAAACACAGTGAACAATAAGACGAAAATGGTTCAAATGGCTCTGAGTACTATGGGGCTTAACATCTGAGGTCATCAGTCCCCTAGAACTTAGAACTACTTAAACCTAACTAACATAAGGACATCACACACATCCATGCCCGAGGCAGGATTCGAACCTGCGACCGTAGTGGTCGCGCGGTTCCAGACTGAAGCGCCTAGAACCTCTCGGCCACACTGGCTGGCAATAAAGACGAAAAACGGAATGACTCACCAATGCAGAGGCGAGGCCCTTCACCAAAGGGTAGATAGCAGTAGGGATGCCTGGATGCCTTCTGCTCCTCAGAGAAGTGCTCCGGGTCGAATTTCTCGGGGTTTCGAAAAAATTTCCTATCATGATGAAGTCCCAGGACTGGAATGAACACCTTAGTTCCTTCCTCCAAGACACAGTCATATCCTGGCAGCTTGTAATCCTGCACCACCTCGCGATTCAAAACTGGAACGGACGGATACATACGAAGGGTTTCTGAAGAAAAAAGTCAATGGAGTTGTTTTAATAAATACTCCACAGTTGCCCTCGATGTGGAGTTTTGTCTACCTTAGCGATTGTAGTTCAGTTATTGTCTGAAAATAAGTCAAGGAAAAGGTACTAGCTTGTTGGTCACAATAGAGAAAGAAAATATCTGTCAGTCATTAATTCGCAAACCGTTATGTGAATTAACGATTTTTCGAAGGGCATTGCAAACCAGTTAGTATTTTAGGAAATGCATCAATGTGAGCTGTTTCATCACTACCACTCTGGTGTAACCGGTATTTTCATTGTTAAGAGTAGCAAGATGGGTATTAGGAGAGGATAGTATTAGCGACACATTATCTAAATTATTCTCTGGAGAAGTGAAAGTAAGCCAGCACTGAACTTCATTGTGCAGGTATTCATGTGCGTATCGCACGTTCATTAGGAGTGAAAAGAGAGAATGCCTTATAGGAGAACTAATGAAGTTTGTGAAGGTGGTTGAAGTTTAATTCTTCTAGGTGGTTTAATGCTATTAGATTGAGGGAATGGAAGGTAGAGGCTGCTGCAATTTAGGATACTCATTAACAGCAGTCAGCGTATATTCAAGTAGAAACACTTAAACTTGGGAGTGTAGCCACAACTTTTCACAACCTTTTTTATTCTCCTTGTATCACCTTTGCAATTATACAGCTTAAATTGTTGGTCAAAACACTAATATAAACTTGACTACTCCAGTCATATAAAGTAAAATTATTAGTCTTTGACCGTTAACAATAACTTCAAATAAAAATGTATCATAAATCTTCTAGAAATTGTAACAAATATGACTATCTAAGGTCCAAAATGTTCCGTAATTGTTGCTTTTTGTGGTCTGAGGCTTGCTGTATGGCTGATGCCCAAAACCATTAATAAATCCTAAAAAAATGTTTAAGGTTCTGTGTTGCACTCTGTGGCTGATAACAAAAGTGCAGAGGGTGCTTTGTGGGGAGAAAGTTAATTGCGTACAGTGCTGAATAACGAACAAATAACAACGGCAGTAAATACTCTCTCTCTGAGTAGGAGAAGTGCCGTACATTTTCCGCCTCTAGACAGCGGTGTAACAGAAGTTCAGTGTAATTAATTATTCTGTTTTTAAGTAATGGCATTCGCTTTTAATGTGGTGAATCTTTTTCTGAAATTACAATAATTTATTCGGAAAAATAAGGTTTCACCATACGTGAAAAAAATTCCAACATACGACTTGGTTTTGTACAGGGTGGTCCAAAAGTCCGGAAACACCCTCATAAAATCCAAATGGAGTAGCAAACAAGGAACTGTAAGGGGGAAACGTTATAGGCCGTGCCACCAACATGGCGGCCACCTTGAAAGCCGCCATCTTGGATTCAACTCCAAAGTTTCAAATGTGAATGTGGTCATGTGACATATCAAACAGATAGAGAATTTCACCAGTAAAACAATGCCGTTGTTATTTTAAACATACCTTTATTCATTCTCGGGTTATAGCCAATTACTTGCGGCAGCAGTGGGACGCTCGGTAGCGTGAGTATTACGTACTGAGAAGTCATAAAATGGAGTCTGAAACGGTGCAAAGTGACTATCCCATGCCTGATATGTTACATGTGTTTAACTGTTAGGTATCATTTGCTCATGCTAACGTTTTAATCACTGTTCCCTTACTTACAGGTTACAAAATGTCCTTAACACATGAAGATAGCATTGAAATCAATTTTATATCAGGAGAAAGAAGCACAAGGGTCATTGCTGAGGATTCCAACAGTCGCTACCCAACCAGACAGCCCATCACTCACAGCGTAGTTGTTAAGCTTTTGGCCAAATTCCGAGCAACAGGTTCTGTCACAGATAAACCTAAGGCTGGAAGAACCAAATCCGCCACTGATGAAGCAACAACAATGTGCGTGTTGGCATCATTTAGCAAGAGTGCGCAATGGAGCACTCGTCGCCTGTCACAAGAATGTGGGGTTAGCCATACCTCCATACTGCGAATTTTATCGCAGCACAAATGGCACCCGTAGAAAATTCAGCTGCTCCAACACCTCAATGAGGATGACCCAGACCGTCGGGTACAGTTTGCTGAATGGGTGACACAGCAGCTATAGATAAACCCACGTCTCCCCTATCAGGTGCTGTTCAGTGTTGAAGCCAATTTCTTTATCAATGGTGAAGTGAACAAGCAGAATCACAGATACTGGTCCGACTCAAATCCGGACTGGATTGATGCTTACAAAACGGTCGACTCACAAAATGTGATGGTCTGGTGTGGTGTGTGGGGTACCAAAGTCGTCGGACCTTTTTTTTAATTGATGGTACGTTAACAGCCAACGGTTATCTGAGGTTATTGGATGAAGAAGTGTTTCCCTCGTTGTTAATGGAGGACGGGACATTTCCAGAATTCTTCCAGCATGATGGAGCCCCACCACATTATGGGCACAATGTGCGAGCATACCTGGATGTGCAGTTCCCTCAAAAGTCGATTGGTCGTAGGGGTGCAGTGGAATGGCTACCACATTCACCAGATTTGATTCCTTTGTTTTATTATCTTTGGTGTCATGTCAAGGCACTTGTTTATTCTCTGAAAATACATGATTTGCATTGAAACCATCGGCCTTGTTGCAGTGGTAGCACTGGTACCTGTCAGATTACCTAAGTTAAGTGTTGCCAGGTTTGACTACCACTTGGATGGGTGACCATTCGGTCTGCCGAGCGCTGTTTGCAAGAAGGGAGCAGTCAACCCTTGTGAGGCAAACTGAGGAGCTACTTGATTGAGAAGTAGCGGCTCCGGTCTCGTAAACTGACATACGGCCGGGACAGCGGTGTGCTGACCACATGACCCTCCATATCCGCATCCAGGGATGCCTGTAGGCGAGGATGACTCAGCGGCCGGTCGGTACCGTTGGGCCTTTCAAGGCCTGTTAGGACGGAGTTAAGTCTTTTTTTCATGAATCTGAAGAAACGGCGTCAGCGTTTTCTTCGCCACAATAATGCAAACGAACTTCTCCTTCTCCATGGCGAACATGCCAACGCAAGGCCTCACTCAAGGCTACGCATCCGAGAGGAACTCACAATACTTCACTGGACTGTTTTCCCTCATCCACCCTACAGCCAGTAACTCTTACGTTCCAATTTCCAACCGTTTGACCTAATGAAGGATGCACTCCGAAGGAAGTACTACATGGACGACGGGGAGATTACTGACGCAGAAAGACTTTGGTTCCGACGTCAGCCAGTAAGGGTGGTACCACGCGGGCATACAGGCCCTCGCAGTATGGCGGTGTAAGGCCATCGCATTAAACGGAGATTATGTTGAAAAATAGGATTAGTAGCCAAAATAGTGAGCAATAATAAAGTATATCGGAATCCTGCATAAAACCAAACTGCTTTCTAGAAAGAAAAATTCGTTGCATTACTTACTCAGCACCCCTCGTACATCAGTGATTTGCCTATATTGTAAAGACATGAGCATAGACATTCAGAGCAATACTGTTGTGTATGGACGTCAGTGAGTGATCATTTTGTAGGAGTGAACTGTGTCATAATACGTAAACAAGGAGTGTATGCAGCTAGTTATGTAATTATGTCGTTTGTTTGGACTGATGTCCACAGGGATAGGCATAATGTTTTAACTAACATCCCAAAGATTTGAAATTACGTAATTAATTTCTTGTTTCTTTGCGTCTGCATGTCTCAGTACAGGTACACACTGAAATCCCCAGCCTACAGCATACATAAGACCACTATCGGAGCCGAAAGAAAACGACGCAGCCACTGTCAAACAGAGATGGACTGCGTCACCCTGGTTTGGGACCAACAGCGGATTCCTACGACATTGCGACGTGGGAGTCCATTGTGTACCTGCAGAGATATACCTGCATACAAAAACAAATAAAAATTCCGTAGTTTAATTTTTTCGATGTCATAATTGTAACTTTGGTCATACCACTTACAATAATTAGGCTCTTCTCTGCTAATGGCCGTTAATGTGTTCAGAATCCTACTTTCATTATAATAATGTATGATCAAAGTAATGAAAACCACACAACGTACCATTCACCACCTTTACCAAGTACGGCATCTGGCTCATTATAATGTCGTACGTCACACCACCCTTGTTCTTTTTCAGTACATCGTCAATTTCTCCTTGCACCTTCTTCTGGATATCCGGATGTCTAGCGAGCTCATGCAGACAGAAGCTTACGGTGGTGGAGGATGTTTCGAACCCAGCGAGGAAGAACACCCACGCCTATGCTGCCACCTCCTTGGTCGTCAGCGTCTTACTTGTCTCTGTCAGGTGCAAAATATGTTCGTAAACAGACTGTTACTTGTGCCATTGAATCATAGGATACTAGTTTTTGAAAAATTTCACCCTGTGAGAGTAAGTAAAGGAAAGGCGTGCTTTCAAAATGTTCTTATTTTATAACGAACTGTAACAGCAACAGTAATAGCAGAAACCATACCTCTAATCCTTTATACTGCTACATTCGTAATATGGAGAAAATAGTCCGCAATGTTAAACATGATACATAACAATTTTTACAGGATGTTTGAAGCAGTTGGTCCTATACTCTTACGAGGCAGTACTGGTGTAAACTAAAACAAAGCAGTGTAAACGTATGTCTGGAAACAAATGTAGTTACGTTAAGATATGGGACTTTTTACTTGTTTCAAGAAAGACGTTCATTTCTTATTTCAACCACTCATTGCCTTTGTACTTTTCCCACTGTGATGCTAGTCCGCAGCACGTGGCCTAGTGGCTAGCGTTGCGACCTCTGGATCACGGGGACATGGGTTCGATTCCCGGCTGGGTTGGGGATTTTCTCTGCCTGGGAACTGGGTGTTCCGTCTTGTCTTCCTCAACATTCGTGACAGAGGCTAAATTGGACTGTGGATAAATTGGGACGTTGTACGGGCGCTGACGACCGCGCCGTTGACCGCCCCACTAGCCAAACATCATCATCACTGTGATGCTAAAGTCAGTAACGGTCAGAGTCTGACAATGACCGAGTACTGAAGACGAGCATTTAGTAGACAGCACTGTATTTACAGATATGGCGAGTTTGACATACAATTATTTAATAAATTAACATAATAACTACGTGTGGTCAGGTGTAAATACTCGACTGATCATGAAATCAAATGATGTGGTTCGACTTAGCATCAGTGTTTGGGTGTGAAGCGTATATGACTGGGTTTATGATACCACGTATTTTAAGAGAGTAATTAACAAGTGCTGTTTGGCACCCTTTTTTTTTGGACGATAAATTGCGCATGCTATTGGAGAACGTTTCCCTTGCAGAAGACAACGTGTGGGAGTAGGACAGTATGTTAAAGAAATGTTTAAATTGCGGAGGTCCAGTAGTAAGGCCCTCCCATTCACCAGGCTTTAATCACTTATATTAATAATTTCATCTCATCTTCATGAAGTCGGTGAAGGGGCGTCAAATAGAAAGACTTGCACCAAACATTCGAATAATACCAAACGGAATCACCTGGCTATACGATCACTTCGTTTCATATCTGATATAATGAGCGCCAATCGACAACGAGCACAGCTTAGAAAAGATTGCATGCTGTTCATGTGACAAAATACGACGGCTTTGAGATGTTTTCTCAAAAGAACGTGAACCTTTGGATAGGTGAGCTGAAGGGTGGGTAAGAGTAGCTGGTAAACATATCGAGTGTCAATTTAAGATTGGGTGATTATACTATACACTCAACACGCTGGGTTCACTGCTTCCATTCTCACCGGCATTATTAACAAAAACACAAAGTGCATGGCCCATACAAGCATAACTGTCACGTTCGCTAACATAATAATTCTTAAGGATTTGATGCCAAGGCCACTGAACTGTCGTGAACTATCTGGACTTGATCCACAGCTTGGACCACAGAAAGGAATGGAAATGATTGCTATATGAGCCATAGCATGACTTCACGACTTCTGATCTTGATGCACTACCATGTGCACTGTTTGGATTACCTCTTGGGAATATAACTCCATAATGCAAAAGACCTAAACTACCTACCTAAAGTAAACGCAAACTACCTACTTAAATCTCCAAGGTATGCATACCTATATCGGCTTTTAACCTTGACAGAGCTGGTTGAGTGATAGTAGTGGCAGAAATACCCATTACTGTTAATTCAGTGCAAGAGACCACATCATAATATCACCATGTTCCAGTATCCTGGGTCACACATCAGAAACTCCCCACAGTATGGAAAGGAATCAGACCAAGTCACACTATTGATGGTGAGGTGATAAATATTTTTACAGACACATACCCCTGGGGAAATAAGACGCCATTTACGCATCACTGAAATGAAGTGTGGCTGTTAGTGAAGAAAGATCCTGCGAGGAGGTTATCAAAGGGGATTTCTTTTGTCCAACTACGTATTACTACTGAAACCTATAGGGATGATGGATCTGACATTATCAAGGATATTTAATGGTATTAATATCATTCTCAAAGTATCAATTACTGTTGTCCAATTAGATTTTAGATAGAGTTATTCTCCAAAACTTTCACCACTTCTCAGAGCGTGATACGTGACTAATCCGTTTGACAACCTCTAAAGTAGAAGCGCTAATTACTACATATTAAGAAGAAAAATGCTGTATGTAATGATGGCTTTGTAGTCAACAACATTAAATTCCATTTCATTAAATGTGATCTTTGTTGCCTCAGATATGAATGAATGCAGAATAACAGTACAGTATCATAATCCATAATTTTTTAAGCTGAAACTGACAAATATAAGATATCTGTCAGTATCGGATAAGGATCTAATGCAGTAATGAAGGAGTCAAATTGTGGCTAACAGTTGCACCTAAAGTCTGAATCAGAATGCTTACTGCATGGGTAGACAGACGTTATACGCCACGTGAAGGCAATCTGCCTAAGGGAAGAGATCCTAAAATAAAAACATCTTGTCCTTCAGGCTGCGGGTTGTACGATGGGCTGGTGCCTCAACCACATGAAGCATTGAAACACTCCTAAATTTCACAGAAAGAAGTGTGATGGATCCGTTGGAAACAACCAAGCCAAGGAAAAAGGCAACTGTTTGGCAGCACAGATACGTTGAAGACTGAAGCATGGAATGTAAGAAGTCTCAACGTGAAGTAGTTTGTGTTATAAAGAAAGTAAAAACAAAGAAACATAAATATGGCAATGGTTAGTGAAACTACGAAAAAAATTAAAGGGCACCAAGATGTGGCTTGAGTACATACTGACAAATAGTGGGATAGAACAGTAAAACAGGGCACTTGCTGGAATTGAAAAGTCAAAAGACAAGAAGTGAAAATGAGCCTCACATCCTAGAGATATGTAAATGAAACAGTAATTATTACTCTATAATAACACTGAAAGAGAATATCTCACCATGCAAAGGTAGGGTAGAAGACACAGAGAAGCTCTATCACACACTGCAGGCAGAAATAGACAAAACAAATAAAGCAGATTATATATTTAAGGCAGAATATTTAAATGTAAGAGAGGGGAATATTGAACTGGAAAACATGGTCGGAAAATATGGATAAGCACACATTAACAAAAATGGTATAAGATTTACAGATTTCATTAGCTATAACAACATAAAAATCACCGACAAATTTTTTCAGAAAAAGAAATACATAAAAAGACTTGGAGTGCCAAAGGACTGAGATCACTAATATACTATGTATTAGTCATAGAAAAAAAGGGAGTGATACAAGACATACTAATATACAGAGGAAGCGACATATTTACAAATAATTTTCTACTCCTTAGTAAAATGATTCCATGGTCAAAGTGGAGAAGAAGCAGTACACAGGAGAAATATTCGAAAGATAATGATAAATTTAAGATAGGATTACTACAGAATTTTAGTGTAAGAAATCGTATCAAAGACGACTGACTGAATGTATGTTAGGAATATCAAGAGCAGAAGACATATGTATTGAACGGAATAGCATCAAACAATGCATTATAAGAATAGCTAAGGAAGTAGGGGGAAAAGTAGAATACATAAAAATAAGAAAGGTGAAACGATATGGAATACAGAAATAACAGAGACATTAAGAGAAAAACAAACAGCATTTTTTAATTTAATAGAAAATGGCACAGTAGAATCAAGAGGAAAAAAAACAGATAACAACGAAAAAAAGCAAAAGAAATGATAAGGAATGCTGGAGTAGGTTTGTCACATAAACATAAAATAATGTATGTGCGTGTATTGACTTCTCTTATAAAGTGTTGTTGAGAAATCTGAATAAGATGGAGACAGATACTGTGAAGATGGATGTAATAGAAATTCAGGATTCGTTGAAAAACTATAAAAATCTATGGAGCAATGATAATCAGTAGATGGAAGAAGAGTGGATTATGGAAACAAAAGGCTTGATCCCATTCCAGAAATACTACTGAAATATCGATTTTTGCAATTGATAAATATGTGCTCATTTGGAAACAGGATACTGGACCAGTGGAGGGTAACACATCTAGTATCAGTCTTCAAGACAGGAGTTATATCTGGCACAAAAAATTATGGAGGAATATGTATCTTGAACACAGGATACAAAATATACGCTAAGATACTTAATGCTCGCAACCCACAGCAGAGGCCAAGTTATTTGAAATTCAGTATGGGTTGAGGAAAGAAAGATCTTGCTCAGATAATTTACAAACAACGAATACAGTAGTGAAGAAGCGTAGAGAATATAACATTCTGAAATATATGTCTCAATCATATATTTTAAAAGGTTTTTGACAAGGTAGATAGGAAGATACAATGGGGAATTTTACAAAGACATAGATATTGTACATCTTACATCAGGAATAAAGAACCTGTACTTGAACACAACGATAGTTCTGCAGTTAGGAAGAGAGCATCAGGTATTAGTTATAAATTAAGAAGTAAGATTAGACTATAACCCTTCTCTGATACTTCTAGCACTATTATCGATTTCATGTATATTTATCTCATATAACTTCTTTGTCTGCTTACGTTTAATCTCTCTGTCGCCATTTCTTCCATGTAACATCTATGAAAATGTTTTGTTAACAATTTAAGTCGCTATAGTTAATACATGTATGTAATTTCAGAAGCAATGTTCTGCAAAAGTACTGGAATGTTAAAACTATTGTTGTAGAACTGATTCTTGCTTACAGAAAGTGTGTTTGCAATCATGTAAAACGAGGAGAGAAGTACCCGTGCAAATAAAATGGCTTGGTGGAAACGGAAAAAGTGGATTTGGCGGTCGAACTATAACGCTCCTTTGTGGCACAAGTCAGTTCGTTGCTAGCATGCAAACTGTTTACATCCTGTTTGCTGAATGAGGTAAGAAGAGCAGCAGGATTAATGAATATTGCCTCAAGTATGGAAGAATTTTGTCTTATTCTTCACGGCATACGTTGGTTAGCTCTGAACTGCAAGAGCCTTACCGACTTTGCTGCCTTTTTTAGTTGCCACAAAAGATCGCCACAGCCATCAACTTCGTCTCAAATAATCAGTTGAGGGCTGTAAAATTGTAAGGGCCAGCGATTTAGTTTCTTACCCAAATGATAATGCTGTTCTGTTCAAGCTTTGTGTTGAGACCTATGGTTTATCCTTAGTCATTTACCTTGGCAGGGCTCTTTTCCAAGAGCTGCAATATTTCCAAATATCCTACTTAACTGAAAAGTAATTGCTTTCTTTAATAACGTTGAATAATTCTTACAGAGTAGTAAATTTCTTTGACATTCAGTGATTGTTTTTTCTGAAGTACTCTGCGTGCTTTTTGTGGAAGGATAGTTGAAGTTTTACCAAAGTATAATTACGAAGGAAAGATCTAAAGTTTTGTTTGGATGTGATTCCTATTGTTAGCTTAGTACAGTTTCAAAGTTATTTGCATAAAACTGTGATTCTTCAGAGTAGTTAATGACTAGTAAACTGGAAGGGCCAAGAGGATGAAAATTCATGTACAGGTTTGTAATAGTATTTATACTTTCATGTAACTGCAGTTAAAAGTGGTTTTCATACTGTGGCTTAAAGAAAGTGCTCAGCTTTAGTCTGAGTCCCTGACAGAATAGTTCCTGAGTTTCCATGCTAGTTGTTGAGTTAGTTTTGTAGTGCTAATGTAGTGCATTTATGATTTTTATATCATTTGTGCGACAGAATAAGTAACTGGCTGCACTGTTCGATCTATAGCAGAATCAGGGACCTCATGTTTCACTTGTTCTAGCTTGTATAAAGAAGTAAACGTTGCCTAAGAAATGAAATAACAGTAAGAATAGGTGATATGATTTTCTGGAAACAATTTCAATGACAATATTTGTTTCTTAATAATTAAACTGAAATAAGTTCCTTATGTCGAAGTTAGTAACATTAATAATCAATTGCATGCAATGCTTGTTAACTTATAGACTTAATGTACAGAGAATAAGTTTTATTAAGACCCAAATTGTTCCCAAAACATTTAATATTCCTTCCGCATAGTTAATTTCGAATCACTGTTAAAATGCTTGCTATGTTGTGCTAGTGTTTATGTCCTGTTTGCAATACACAATTCCAGCATCAAGTAAAGTCAGTCCCAATAGTTGGCGTTTTTTATGAACAGTGCAAGTACTTGGTACAACTTTGCCTAATTAAGATGGCGACCGAATTGCAGTTTACTACATAGCTAATAGTATCTTCATTTGAACCATGTTTGTTCTGCTTCCTTTCTATAGTAAGCTTCTGTAAAACCAAAACAGTCCAATACCTTTCCGTTTCACAGTCACTATCAATTCAATTTACTTCCTTAGGAGTAACATCATACTCTTATTCCCAATTTAGTGTAGCCATTAGTGTTATATACTGTTTAATACATATTATTTTTGTGGCGCCATTCGTTTGTGCCAAAGTACATAAGTTTTACATAAGTTGAACCTGTACTCAACTCAGTGTGATCTGAATATTCCCGTAAACAAAACACAGGTGAAGGCTTTCACTGTAAGGAACCCCTTAAAAGCCAAAATAAAGACTAATAACCAGCTAATTGAAAGAGTCTCTGACTTTAGCTACTGTGGCTAAAATATATCGTTTGACGACGACAGACACATAGAAATTAAATTAAATCAGTTCCCAATGATATCCAGAACCACAGGAAGAACATGAAAGAAAACAAAACTATCAAGGACACCCAGCTCAAATTAAATGATGTAATGACTGTTCCTATGCTGCTTAATGTAGTGGTTCATGGCTAATGAGAGAGAGAGAGAGAGAGAGAGAGTGGAAATCAAATTTCAAAGACCTGTAAAATGATGTTCTAAATGACAATGATATGGAAGAAAAAGATCAGAGAATTTTTACAAATATATAACCTAAATGGTAAAATACAGCTACATAAAAAGTGGGAAGATCAGCTAGACCATATGAGTGAAAGTAGCTATAAGCCAGTCGGAAAAAAAGCATGGGAAACCCTCCTTCCCCCCAAAACAAAACGAGAATAAATCCTACATAACCAGAACATGTCACGAAGCCTAATCCTTGATGGGAAGACGAAGAGAAGAAGAAGGTACTGAGAGATGGACTTATGTTCAACACTCTTCTGCCCAGTTATTAAGAAGCTGTCATCAACATATCCAATGTTCTTCAGCTGAATCATCAACTGCATGAAGTCCTTCCTAATGACGCCAGTCTTCTCTCGATGTATGATTGTGTCATCAACGACGCGTGTAAAGTACTCTGTGATGTCCTTTGGTGTGAAGGCTATTGGCAGCAGGTTGCGCAGATTGGGATTAGAGAATCCCAGAGCCTGAGTCAGGAAAGAACGGATAGATGGCTTAAATATGCGCCCTCCCCACTGACGGAACTCCGCCTCGGGGTTGTGCTGGCTGTCAACGTCGATGCCGAAGGCGCAGCAGGAATCGATGACGTCAGTGGAGTAGCGGGCAATGAGCTCGCGGACTTCCACAACGCTACCAGCAGGTGTGACGTCAGTCAGAATCCGCGCACAGTCGCGCACTATGCCGAACATGGCGCGCATTTTTCCCGACGTGAACGTGGGCGTCAGCTTTTGGCACAGAGACAGCCACTTGGTTCCTCTGAGAAAGAAGAGGTGCGCCGTCAGGTGATCTGTCTCCTCGTCTACATAGATGCCCCGGTCGGGAAAGGAGTTGAAATCCTTCACTATGATCGTTTTGATCAGCTCTGGATCCCGCACAACGAGAAGAGGGTTGTTTAATGAGTAAATACTGTAACCTCCCCAGAGAAATTTTAAGGGATATTATTTTATATGCTAATGCACATTGAGCTATGTGTAAGCTCCCCAGAGAAATTTTGAAACACAATAGTTCAATGTTAACAAGAATACAACCTAACGTAACTTCCCAGCAAATAAATTCAATGACAATGACAATTAAACAAAAATTAGCAATCTGACCCAAGTGTAAATTCCTCACAAAAAATGAAAGTCAATTCAGTGATAATAAAATCTCAGTGACAATGAAAACACAAACAGATCGAAATGTCGATCTTAGGCCCTGTCCATTAATTAAACTGAAATTCTTACCTTAGTAAAGCTGCATCTGCTCTTATTTATTTTTACCATAGCTTGGAGGAAATTGATTGCAAAAATTTTGAATTTAAGGAATATCAAGGCAATATTTTTTTTTCATTAAAGGATTCTTTGTTAAAATTTGCTTTGAAAACCAAAATTATTATTGGGGCGATTGTTGCATAAATTAGTTACAGTTAATTTACATTATTAGCTGAGCCCATTTAAAAATAATATACCTCATCCTGAATCTTGACCAGAGTGCCATGTCGACGCCCGCCGCCTCCTCACACACAACTGTACTCGACTACTACTGCGGACCGACTACTGGACGCAACTGAACTGAGCTACTGCTACCGACAGACTGCACTGCTCACAGACTGCCCACTGACTACTGTTCGCAACTGTACTGCACGACTACTACTGACAGAGTACCGCTCGCAACTCTCGCGCGGTCAAGCGCAGACTAGCCACGATAAATGGCTCTCTGCTCAGAGACTCTGCAATGCCTCGCCATCGCCGCCACACAACATACGTGTTTCATAACCCTCCACTGGGGGGGCAAAAATTTGGCAGCGATGGTGAGTCATTTGGACTTGCCAAGCGTGGCAAAATTTTTTCTTTAATTAATCAACTTGTACAATTTACAGAATATACATGAATTAAATGTTGTGCACATGCACTGAGTACAAAACATTTCAGAGAAAGACAAAATATGAGTACAAAACATAGTAGCAAATCAGAAAACTGTATATACAAATTATTTGACAGATAACAAAGTGCACACGCCCAGAAAAACTTCTTTAGCATTTTCAGAACAAATAAACAGAATGGCAAAAAATCATGTTGAAAAGTGACACGAGTGCACATGCACTGCAGTTCAGAACATATCAGCAAATGACGAAATGTATATACAATGAGTAACAAATGACTGAAGTATTGAACATACAGAATGAGTACAAATCATATTGAAAAATGTGAAAAGTGCATAGGCACTGAAGTTCAGTAGAAAACATATTAACACATAACATAAGTGCACATGCACTGTAGTTCAGAACATATCATCAAAATAAAAATGTATATACAATATAAAAGACAAGAGTGTACATATACTGTACTTCAGAACAAATCGAAAAAATGTCTTTAGCATTTCCACAACAAATAAACATAATGGCAAAAAAATCCTATCGACAAGTGACATAAGTGTACTCGCACTGGAGTCCAGCAAATCGAAAAAAAAATTTATAGCCCATGAACATAAATGATGTTAGCAAAAAATGATCTTCACTATGTGGCAAGAATTAGGATAGGAAAGGGATGGATTGCATCATGGTTGTAGCACTTTAGATTGCACATAGCTGCTCTGAATGTCCATATCTTTCCACAGAAGTACAACACCAAGTGACACAATTTGAAGTTCTTTTCCCATCAGAATTTATCAGCGTAGCCAAGACACTGAACTGTCGTAGTAATATTCCATGTTTTCATTTTGGCAGTACATTAGGTACACCAAACAGTGGGACCATAATAACGTCTCCATCGCTCACGGTGGTGGACAGCATGTCGTGTATACACCCTGCTCTTACAAGGCACACCAACGTAGAATTAGTGCAAAACCAAATATAGTGCTCCATGATCATTAGGATAGACAGGACAAAATGGATATTGCAGCAATCCAGGGTAGTTAGGTCAGTAGTGGAAGGACATTAAGTCACATACCAGTCTTCATTAGCCATTACATTAGTAGTTTGCGGCGTTCATAGCCCAGTTATTGAACATCTCTGTACCATGTATGTAGTATTACAGAAAAATGTTCATTAATTGTTTTACATAGAATCAGTAGCCTTCTTTTCCTAGTTACAAAGCATTATTAAATAATCGCATTCTTTTCCAGTTACAAAGTATAGCATAGTCAATTAATCATTTGTCATTCCAATAGTATTAATCATTAGCCTTCTCCTAATTACAAAGCATTATGAAACAATCTCATTCTTTTCCAGTTACAAAGCATAATCTCCTAATTACAAAGCATTATTAAACAATCGCATTCTTTTCCAGTTACAAAGTATAGCATAGCTAATTAATCATTTGTCATTCCAATATAGTAATAATCATTAGCCTTCTCCTAATTACAAAGCATTATTAAACAATCACATTCCTTTCCAGTTACAAAGCATAATTAAGAATCGTTAGCCTTCTCCTAATTACAAAGCATTATTAAACAATCGCATTCTTTTCCAATTACAAAGCATAGCATAATTAATTAATCATTTTCCAAGTGAGATATTATTCATTGCTGATCAGCATTACTCAGAAATCTCTTAAACTGGTATCATTATTTGGGTCTGTTAATAAATTTTTTGTTAGCAATGCATTGCGTCGGGTAATTATAGGGGAAAGCAAGAGAGAAGAATTTGCTTCTGGGTTGTTGGTATAAATGAAAATGTATAACGTCATCCACTATAAGTCAGCTGTGGCAAGATTATGAAACAAGTAGAGTATATGTAACCACATTCATAGATTTAATGAACAAATGCTTATAGCACATTAATCTCATAAATAATTTCTCCTGCAAAATATATAAAAATGGATTATTAAGCTGAAAAGAGAAATGCATTTTATGCTGAAAAGTAGTGAACTTCGAATTAACAGGTAGTGAAATGTGTATAAAAAATGTGTTCCATAGCTGTCCTTTCCAAAATCTTCAGTCATTATACTATGCAATATAACACCTGCTGTCAAAACGACCTGCAACAAATACTTAAATAACTACATAGCCTAAATATAACTTCAACATTATCCTCATCTGCAAAGAAAACTTCATTATCCATATCATCAAAAACTCCATTATCATCATCACCTGTAAAGAAAAACTTCATAATTCATAGTAGCATATTCTTCATCATTATTCATCAACATTCATTATCATCTGCAAAAAATCACTTCATTACTCATTACACAACTATTCCTTATCTCTAGCATATTTCATCACTAAAACTAAGATGTGTAGTTCTGTCTGACAGCCTGCATCAATCACCTTGTATTCTGAAAGAAAAATTAGTTAAGACTGCTATTCTACGATGAGTATAGTATATTCTTGTTAATGCTTGTTAATCCTGATCCATTTATTCTTCCTCATAAAGTTATTGCATCTTCTTTCGTTTATTCCATAGGTGAAATTCCCATTTCTGTTGAATTTATTTCTTACACGCATCATTTCTTTCTGAAATTGATGAACAGAGATTAATGTCTTACATTTAAATCATATACCCATTAAATAATGACTGGTTAATGGTGACACAATTAAGTATACAGCATAACATGGCAGAAAACGTAATATGTCAAAGACATTGACAGTGTTCAAAGGCAAAATGTACAGAGAATATCACAATGCAGCAGCAAAGAATGTACAACAGTCACGATCTTGAGATGTCATAGGGCAACAAAAATGTCAAAGTCAACTGATGTGTGTTATATCTTAACTATTTCACAGTGCATACAAACAAAACTGAAAAACAATCACACACATAAAAAGACAAAATGTGACGTTCGTTGTGTTCAGCTTGTATGTAGTGTAGTTAATAGAGGCGAGAATTAAAGACTTTAATGGAGACAGAATTTGATAAAATTAATACGTCATTACATAGAATTGCATAATTATTCATAAAATACGTAAGTTCATCTGGAAAAATATGCATGGTCTGATGTGTAACGACAAGAAAAGCGACCTGCTAACCTTACCTTGCCGGGCACTTGCCAAGAAAAAATACGATAATCATCAGTAATTAGTCATGTGAATATAATTGCATAAGTGGTCATAAAGATTAGTAAATGGCATCATAGTGTGTTGAATCATAAAGTGTCTTCATTCAATAAAGGGTTTCATATTTGACCAATGATGGTTGCCTTTCGATTTTCTGGTTCTCAAAGTTTCGACGTGTACAACATTGGGGTGAGGGATGCTGCGAATCCGATATGGACCTGCGTATAGAAGTTCAAATTTACTGCACTTACCTTTTAATTTGCTGGATAAATAGTGTGTACGTACTAATATCTTCTGTCCAATGTGAAAGTCTCGGCGTGTACAAACCTGTTTTTGCTGTCTTCTCCGGCGCTCTGCGGCACGTTTGATGTTGTTCAGCGCAATGTCAATTATTTCGTGGTGTCTTAGTCGACGACAGGTAGGGAAGTTTACTAATTCTTTAATTTTGTGTGGTGGTTCAACGTTTTTCAGTATAACAGACAGAGATAGCATAGTGGATTCATTTGGAATGGAATTAATTACATCTTGTAATGAGAGTATGTGTGTATCCCAATCAATATGTCTTTTGTGGCAGTATATTCGACACAGTTTACCAATTTCTTTCATTAATCTTTCACAGGGGGTTCGAAGAAGCATGGTACTTGGATATATAGATCGGAGAAATGTTTCTAGCTCGTAACATACGTGTCCATGTAGCAGAACGAAATTGTGATCCATTGTCAGAAATTACTGTCATCACATGCCCTACATGAAATAGAAAATGTTTTAAAAATGCTTTCGAAACAGTTTTAGCAGTAGCTTTGCGTAACGGAGTGAAAGTAACAAATTTTGAAGTGAGCTCAACAGCGACAAAGATGTAGTAAAAACCTCTGTTAGTTCTCGGAATTGGACCAAAAATGTCTACTGCGGCTATATGTCTTAATTTAACAGGTACAATGGGATATAAAGGAGGAATATGTGAAGTGGTGTCTTTCTGGCAAATTTTACATGACGCTAAAACTCGTCGTAAACGTTTCTCCATGTTGGTAAAATAACAGTTCTGTCTCAGTATAAGAAAACATTTTCGTGCTCCGTAATGTGCGTAACTTAAATGAGTGTACCAGATTAATTTGTTAACTAGTTCGTCAGGAATGCATAATAACCAGTTGTTGCTGTCAGGATGAGAGCGGCGAAACAGAATGTCATTGCGTACAGTGTAATGGTGTCTAATCGTAACATTATTCCTATCTTGCCAAAGGTGTTTAATTTCTTTCCACACGTTGTCTTTACTTTGTTCTTGTGCTATGTCCTGTAATGACGGCGAAATAAAATTTTCAAATGCAACTTGTTGAATGTACATGACACTGAAATTTGCTTTGCAGAAGTTGGTTGCTACGTCTTGCTGATTGTTGCTCAGAGAACGCGATAGTGTGTCTGCTATAACATTTTATGTGCCGGGAATGTGAACTATTGTAAAATTAAATTCCTGCAAATAAAGTTTCCATCTGCTTAATCTGCCGTGAGTGAATTTAGCCGAAAGCAAAAATTGTATCGCTCTGTGGTCTGTGTAAACGGTGGTGTGTCTGCCATAAAGAAAGTGCCGAAATCTCGTAAAAGCCCATACAACACATAATGTTTCCAGTTCTGTTACGGAATAATTTCGTTCAGCAGGTGACAGAATGCGGCTTGCAAATGCGATGTTTTTAATTACTGTAGAGCCATCTTCTTCTATTTCCTGAAAAATATGTACTCCTAAAGCGGTGTTGGAACTGTCGGTGGCAATGGAAAAATTTCTAATAAGATCTGGGTGCGATAAAAGTGGAGCATTCAACAAAGCATGTTTCAGGTTCACAAATTGAGAATGTGCTTGCTTATCCCATGACCAAATACTGTTTTTACCTGTTAATTGGCATAAACTAGGCGTATCTAAAGCAGAATGATGAATAAATTTACGAAAAAGTTAATTAAGCCCAAAAAACTGCGTAATTGTTTTTTCGTTGTAGGAACAGTAATGTCACGTAGAGCTTGAAGTTTTTCCGGATCAGGCGCAATGCCTTCTGCTGAAATTACGTGTCCAAGAAATTTTATAGAAGTTTTGCCAAAGTGCGATTTACTGAGGTTAACTGTGAGTCCTTGTGCATGGAAAGTTTGCAACACTCGTTCTAAAATCATATTGTGTTCAGACCAGTTAGCTTCTGCAATAAGAATATCGTCTACATACGTCGTAATTCTGTCTTTAAGTTCTGTCGGAAGTATTGTGTTCAAACCGCGAATAAAAGCTGCAGAAGAAATAGTTAAGCCGAACGGTAATTTACAAAATTGATAACAGTCGCCAAAACAGAGAAAAGCTGTATATTTTCTGCAATTCGGATGAAGCTGAATTTGCCAAAATCCCGATTTCAAATCTAATGTGGAATAAGTAGCTGTACCGTGAAATTTCTGTAGAAGTTCCTCTAATGTCTGTGGTCGATCAGTTTCATTAATAATAATGTCATTAATGTGACGTGAATCAAGTACAAGGCGAAGTGAGCCATCTTTTTTCTTAACAATATGTAGCGGGTTTATGTACGGACTAACTGCCGGTTCAATAATTTCTTGGTCAAGCATATCCTGCAATTCTTTTTTAACTTGTTCTCTGTGAATATATGGAATGGGATAATGCTTTGCTGTAAATGTGTCGTGCCGTTTCACTTGAAATTCATACATAAAGCCGGACATAGTACCAGGAATGTTGTCGAAAACTGGAGCTTGCTGTAAAAGAATTTTGCGTAGTTGCGTGCGTTCGTCGTCTGTATTTGCACTGCTTTGTTTAACCTTATCGGAAATCATCTGCATTACGTCGTAGTCAGTTTCGTCTGGAGTATTATAGTTATGTACATACGTATCCATGAACAATGTGGAATTACAGTCAATGTTACGTGTTGCGGAAATGACCTCTGTGCGGTTAATTGTTTGTTCTTCCGCAGATAGTGAGTGCTGAAACTCTAAAGCCAATTGTTCATTTTCGTCCTTTAGCATTAAATAAGAATTTTGAAAATCAACCACTGCATCGTGTTGTACCAGAAAATTCGTACCTAAAATAACATCTGTTGTCAATAAAGGAACAATCCAAAAATTTGAGTGGAAAGTATGACCTGCAATACAAAATGATAAATGCGTCTGTAATTTAACGTCTACACCTTTACTCGATACTGCTCGTTTTACTTTCATTTTGCCTAATGGTAATGTAGGATACGTATTCTCTTTGTTGCACTCGTTGAAAGTCTCCTCATTTATTTCTGATATAGGTGATCCGGAATCAATTACTGCTGAAAATTTCGATGAACCAATTTTAATTTCGATGATAGGATGTGAAATGGATTTCTGAACAACTGGTCTTTCCTGCAAAAGAGTGTCTCTGATGTCGTCAAAAGTAATTACATTTTCGTGAACAACATTTTGCGTGTCAAAGGTAGTGCTTGTGTTATTGGAAGATGCATCCTGTACAGTATCTAGTCAGATTCTATCTGACGTGTTATTATTATTAGGAGGATGTTGTGGCATTTCGACTATTTGAACTGTCCTATTACTTCTTCGAGACGTGTTACGCTCTGGATGATACCTACTGTCTGGTTCATTCACCAGAATATGTTGTTGCTGATCGTTTTGCTGCTGGTAGGACCGACTGTTATTAAACGTATGTTGGTAATTATGCTCATTGTTTTTACGTCTGTCGTGAAAGTCATTCCTCTATGGTGCATTGCGATAGGAATTGAAATACTGTCTTCTTTGTACGTAGTTGTTTCCTTGCTGCCGTGCGTTACTATTTGTTGGATCTGGGACTATACGTGCACGCGGCGGAACATTAGAGCTTGGTTGACCTTGTGCATTACATTGTTGGTTAGGTATGCTAACCGGCTGGTTTCGTTGCTGTTGTTGTGACAAACCTCTATTGTTACTAAAATATGGTTCCTGCTGCTGATAATTTTGACGGTATTGATAATTGGTATTTTGTCTGTTATTAAAGTTTTGGTGGTTGTCATTCCTAAAGCGTCTGTTATCTTTCCTATTGAAATTACGTGTCTGATCATAATTGCTGTACTTTTGTTGACCTTGGTTATTATAAGAAAAATTTTTGTTTACAAAAGAATAATCAGATTGTTGTACTTCCAAGAGCTGTAAAAGATCTCTGAATGCTGAAATGTTTTCTTTTTGCTGCCCCGTTAGAAGTGACACTCGTAATGACCGTGGTAATTTGGAAATGCATAATTGTATAAGTGCAGATTCACTGTACGGTTCACTTAGGTACTGGTTTTGTTGCACCGTGTGCTCAAAAAATTGCGTCACACTGGGGAAATTGGTGTTCTCATAATTCGGTAAGCTAATTAGTTGATCTTTAATTCCGCGCTGTGTCGTCTTCGACCAGTGCGCTGATAGAAAAGCATTCTGAAACTCTTCTACCGAATAGCATTGTCTCGCGATCGGTCTCATACGAGTTGCCGGTTCGCCTTCCAAAAAACCGCAAATAAATTCAAGTTTATGCGTAACGGGCCAAGTCGGTGGAAGAGCAAAGCTAAATTGTTGAATCCAATCCAGTGGGTGAATCTGCGTTCTATCGTTTTTAAATACTTTAAACTTTCTCACTGACAGAAAATGTTTGTAATCGAAATTATCATCTCTGTGTGATGGAACAGGTTCAGGATCGTAAGAGAATCTATTGAACTGTGGTTGTTCGGAATCTAAGTCCCGTACTCTCTGTAGATCACTCAAATTATACGCGTTGCGAGAGTCTGACAAATGTTCGCAAAGTGGCGTCTGCTGTGATGTGTTATTAACTGAAATACTTTTCATTTCTGTTACTTCTTGTTGTAAACTTGACAACTTCCGACGTAACGCGTTGTTAGCTGAATAAATCTCATTAATTGTCTGCTGTAGATTTTGAAATTCAGGTGTTTGATTAAATGAAACCGGTGAAGTATCGTCTGACTTATTGTCATTAGTATTTTCGATAACATCAATACGACTGGCCAATTCATCATATTTTTCAGTCAGTATTTTTACCTGCTCATCAGACTTAGTGTCAGAGGCATTAATCTGTTTTTGCAATTTACGTGTAGTTTCGTTCAGTTTTTTAACGTCAACTTTGACGACATCTGAATCATGTGTTAGTTCTAATTGTTCGAGTCTGTCGGTCACTGTTTGAAAATCGGTTGTGTATGTGTCTGTTTTCGATTTAAGATCCGAAATTTCGTCACGTAATTCTGTGTTGGACTGTTTGATGGTATTAATTTCGTCGGACACTGTCGCAATATTATTGTCTACATACGTTTTTGCCTTCGCAAACATTTTACGTTTGTCTTCTTGTCTCTGTGCTGTGATTGTTTCCATTACTTGTCGTTTTACTTTGTTTTGATCCTGAATAAATTTACGGAAGCGCGTAGCACTGTTTTGTATATGGTGATTAAAGCGTTCGTCAATCTGAGTGTTCTGTTGGTCGAATTTCGCGTCTATCTTTGCGTCCATTGTGCGCGAAAGTTCTACCGTCATTGCTTTAAACTCGTCCCGTAATTGTGTAGCTTTTTCAGAGCATTGTTTAGCGACTCCGCTAATTTCGTCTCTGAGTGTTTCTGTTGCAGCTGTTTGCAATTCCCTTAATTCCTGAGCAACAGACTTAATTTCTTCGCAACTTTTTCTTGAATAAGCCTCAATTTCATCGCGTAACTGTTCCTTAGTGTCATGGCACTGCGCGGCAACGTCTCTAATTTGTTCACTAAGCTGTCTGGAATTGTTATCTAATTTATCATTCTGTTGTCTGACCTGTTCACTAAGTTGTTTGAGATTTTCGTCATTATTGTCAAGTTTTTCATTTAAGTGTTTGGCCTGTTCACTCTGTTGTTTGGAATTGTTATCAAATCTTTCATTAAACTGCTTAGTCATTTGAAGCAACAACACCATAATTGGATTCGACTCAAAGTCAGCATTTCTATTCTCTGTGCTGTTTAATGGTGGATCTGGAATTGTTTCGCTTTCTGTAACCATTTGGTTATTTTGAGATTTACAAAAGGGTTTGTCAGTCGAATGTACACTGTCGGTCATTATTTCTGAATTAAATGGATCCGTCGTACTTTCAGAACACTGTCCATTTTCATTAGACAAATTTGTCTGTTCGTCACGTGAATTTAGTAAACCGGTTGTGTTAAC
This sequence comes from Schistocerca serialis cubense, assembly GCF_023864345.2. Lineage (NCBI taxonomy): Eukaryota > Metazoa > Arthropoda > Insecta > Orthoptera > Acrididae > Schistocerca > Schistocerca serialis. The sequence goes on from NC_064643.1 coordinate 443,839,234, forward strand.
CTGGGCAGCGCTCATTACAATAGTGCGCCCCGCGTCATCAATTGTCGTCAAATCAACACAAGACACAATCGAGTTCGTTTGTTCATCATTAAGGTCTACATCATTATTAATGGTTGGAACGCACTGATTGTCAGTGAACGCAGGATTGTCATCATTATACTGCGTGTCACAATTACTATCGGTCACGTTGTTTAAGTCGGTAATTTCGTTCATAATACCTCGCGATACACTATTCACAGTCTTTCGCGGCATTTTTACAATAGTCAAAATTATTCACAAAATAAATAAGCACAATGCAAAAGCAACACACAAATACAGCAGAGCAACGAATTGCCGTTGACCTGTAGAAAGAAAGTCACAAGATTAGTAAAAGCGTTGCGCCAAATTCTAATTATATCTAAGCAAATAAGAGCAGATATCTGACTATTTTTCAAAAGACTCTCAACAAAATTCGATCCTGGACTGGGTGTCGCCAAGTGTAAACTCCCCAGAGAAATTTTAAGGGATATTATTTTATATGCTAATGCACATTGAGCTATGTGTAAGCTCCCCAGAGAAATTTTGAAACACAGTAGTTGAATGTTAAAAAGAATACAACCTAACGTAACCTCCCAGCAAATAAATTCAATGACAATGACAATTAAACAAAAATTAACAATCTGACCCAAGTGTAAGTTCCTCACAAAAAATGAAAGTCAATTCAGTGATAATAAAATCTCAGTGACAATGAAAACACAAACAGATCGAAATGTCGATCTTAGGCCCTGTTCATTAATTAAACTGAAATTCTTTCCTTAGTAAAGCTGCATCTGCTCTTATTTATTTTTGCCATAGCTTGGAGGAAATTGATTGCAAAAATTTTGAATTTAAGGGAAACTTTTCTTTAAGGAATATCAAGGCAATATTTTTTTTTCATTAAAGGATTCTTTGTTAAAAATTGCTTTGAAAACCAAAATTATTATTGGGGCGATTGTTGCACAAATTAGTTACAGTTAATTTACATTATTAGCTGAGCCCATTTAAAAATAATATACCTCATCCTGAATCTTGACCAGAGTGCCATGTCGATGCCCGCCGACTCCTCACACACAACTGTACTCGACTACTACTGCGGACCGACTACTGGACGCAACTGAACTGAGCTACTGCTACCGACAGACTGCACTGCTCACAGACTGCCCACTGACTACTGTTCGCAACTGTACTGCACGACTACTACTGACAGAGTACCGCTCGCAACTCTCGCGCGGTCAAGCGCAGACAAGCCACGATAAATGGCTCTCTGGTCAGAGACTCTGCAATGCCTCGCCATCGCCGCCACACAACATACGTGTTTCAATACCCACGACGTCCTTGCCTTCTGTTTCAAAATAAACGTCTTTCGTATCTTCACCTGGACATATCCTCATTAGCGCTGTGTTCCAGCCGTTTCCCAATGGGAAAGACGGCTCCAAGTATGGCAGACCCTTCTTCTTCCAGTAGGTGTAATTGATTTTAAATGTGACGTACAGTATCGCGAAAATTGTTGACAGTAGAGCCAACATTTCAGTCACCCAAGAATCGAAGAAGATGGCCATTTTTGGTTCCTGTGGAAACAAAAAGAAGGATTAGAACATTAGTATAACTGCATTATATGCATCATAACATATTACTATTTACATGACATGCTGTATACTCATGCAAATCAGCGGCACAACTAAGTAAAATAGTAAAGATGACTTTTAACTCTCTTTCAGTGACTGTAATGCTATGTTGGACTACATTCATAACCTATATAAATAAAAATGTAACATTTGTTTGTTCAGAATCGTCTCTCTCCGAATGTTCTTGACCGACAGCTTTGACATCTTGACACAATGTTGCATTTGAATACAGAAGAGTTTTTGATATTTTTTTGTGACAGTGTATCCCTATTATGAAATTTATTTACACTTATGTATTAAAGGTAATACATAAAATGGATAAATAAAAAACATGAATTTATGCCAATCAAAGGTTGTGTCTAAATTTCAAAGCAATTTGTCAAAAACTTTCCGAAATTTGCGATTAGAAACATCTACATTTTCTATATAAGTACAAACGTTGATGTTCGTTTCTGCAAAATCTTAAATGTCCTAAAGTACTTGCCCTGCAATATTGATACAACGTTGCATTTGAATATTCAAGTGTTTTTATATAACTACTGGAATGTCATTTGGTATACACGTAATAAAAGGGAAAATGTTATCTCCTGTAGTTGCTGGTCGATAGTTCTGAAATTGGAACTCTACATTGAATTCTAATACAGACGCGTTTTTAGATAACTATTTCCTTAAATTATGTGCATTACTGACACATATAATGTAAAAAACATATATCTAATATCTGAAGGGAAAACATTGTTAGCAAAAATTTCAAAATGTACTTTTCCGACATACTTCAAATTTTTACATGTTACTGTAATAAACGTTTAGACACATATAGGCTATATACATTTTAATATACTGTATGTAATAGTGATATGTTGTTAGCAAACAGGAAAATTATATTTATGGCTTACTGTCTTATGATTACAACGCTACTACAGAATCTGAATTTGCAATTATAATAAACAAGGTTCGAGAGAGGCAACGAGAGGATATGGGCAAAGAGGTGGGAGAAAATGAACATAGAAAACTGGAAGGAGGAGATGGATAGGGAGAGGGGTGAGAGCAGATGGAGAGTAATGGGGAGGAGAAGATTGATAGAGAAAGATAGAGAAAGGAGGAGGAGGAGGTGATCGACTGAGAGAGGGGTTGAAAGAGGCGGCAGGAGGAGATGGAGGTACACCTAACTACTAATGAAAAATGTATGCCACTTGTGGTTACTTTAGTGCGTTGTTGACTTGATAAACTTTCGGAATGATTATCTTTTTAAACTGAGCCTTTCAGTATTATTTGTGACGTTCAGTTTTGTATGCAGCCACACAACATGAGAAACAAAATACTAACAAAACGAATATCAAACGTTGGGTGTCTCTCTCGCAAATTGCCATCTATTTAAGAGCTGTAAATTATTTGTGATTACGTTACAGATATTCTGGAAGAAACACGAAAAACAGGTTTGAAACTGATACCCTCGAATTTTTCTCCTCTTTCGCACCTGACGTTTTTGTGAAAAGAAAACTAATAGAAATGTTTAAATGTAATACTATGAAATTATTTCATTAATCACATGAGAATGTCTCAAGAAAGCGTTTGTAAATAAACAACTCTGTTCGATACTAATTACCATTAACTCAAACGTGAACGTAACTAAGACTCAAAATTAAGGAAATAGCTCTTAGCAATGACTAACTATAGTAATTTATGTAAATGGAATTTGTTTACAATATGAGGAATGTATAGATCTGATAGATCTGGTGGCTGGATAGAAATATTTGTTACCATTTTATGGATGACAGAAAGCAAACTTTCATGCAGAATTTGTGGTCTGTGGTATGCATACTGATGAAACATGAATTAATGATAAATGATAGTATTATTTAAAGATTTAGTTGATTAAAAGACAACCACTTAAGTAAGACAAAGCAGCCTCGCCGAAAAAATCACTGTAGGTACACCCATGTTGGCTTCCCTCACATTTTCCTAAAAATCTATTGCGACTATGAAAACTGAGAATAATACATTGGATCTGCATCTCTTCTTGGACAATCGATGGGCAGAATTCTGCTCGTATATAGCTTCTTGTCATTCAGTGAGTGTTAGAACAGCTTAGTTTCCCATATTCATACACACACACACACACACACACACACACACACACACACACACACACACACACACACACACACACACACATATATATATATATATATATATACATACATATATATATATATATATATATATATATATATATATATATATATATATAATCCTATGAAATTATTTCATTAATCACAGTAGAACCTTAACCACAGTAGAAATAGCCGGGAAATTCGTTCGAAATTAGTCACAAATAAGGCGCACGTTGACGTGTGTAAGAGAGAAAGTTACGGAAAAGGTAAGATTAAATAAACAAATAAACGTTACTAGTGCTTCTGTTGACGCAGTTTAGGAGTTCCACTCCAGTACTGTAGTACTGTTCTCTTCTTCTTCTTGCAGAGAGTCACATAAACCTGCACCACTCTGTTTCAAAGATTTTCTTTGCCTCAGCCACTTTACATAACAAGTTTCCTATTCAGGATATTTCTTTCAACTCTGCGGTTTTGCTTTCACTAATTATTGTTTTCATCGAGTGAACATTTTTCTTCTGATACTTTTTTTTACCTCCTTTACACTACTCTGTGCCATATAATCAGGCCATTCTGTTAAAACGTACTGAGTCATCCTTTTTCTTACAACAAGGTTTATGTAATTTGTGAACATACCAATTGGCAAATTTTTACCATGCAGCGTTATTTTCGAACTGAAATATTGCTTTTAATTTCTCAACTATTTCTTCAAGTAACTTGTCTTTGTTGATATCCCTCTTTTAATATCCATTACGATCCTCTATTTATCACAGCGTTTTCCCCTGGATCTGTTTTTCCGTCCTATGTAGTCCACCCATTCTTTTAAAACGTTGTGAATCATCCATTTTCTTACAACAAGGCTTACGTCATTTGTGAACTTTAGCATTGGCAATGTTTTAACTTGCACTCCTGGGCTGCAATATTACTTTTACTTCCTAAACCGTTTCTTCAACTAACTTGTCTTTGCCGGCCGTTGTGACCGAGCGGTTCTAGGTACTTCAGTCCAGAACCGCGCTGCTGCTACTGTCGCAGGTTCGAATCCTGCCTCGGGCATGGATGTATGTGATGTCCTTAGGTTAGTTATGTTTGCTTAGAGCCATTTGAGATATTTTTTAACTTGTCTTTGTTGATATTCCTCATTTATTACCTGCACGTTCATCTTTTATTTATTTAGCGTAGCATTTTCCCATGTATCTGTTGTTCCACACAATTTTCCTTAGAATTCAAATGATATTACATCCTATGATGCCTTTTGCTAGTTCGACAATTACTAAGAAGTTCGCTTATATTTCTTCATTCCATTTTCAGTTATGAAGTGCGAAGTAAGAAATTATCAGAATTTTGCCTGCTGTAAACCCTCCAAGTTTCGTATATAAGTTTCCTACAAGTTTTTTCACAAAGGCCGCAAACATCAGCGTTACAACACCAGAGAAAAACTCTATTATGCGATATGGATGACTGAATTATCATATATGTTATAGATTGCTATGACAATGTTTCATTAACTTCCTATACCTCTGTATTTATGTATGCCTGCGTTTTGTTTCTGCTGAAAGGGAAATTGCACATTGCTCTGTTGAAGGCCGTTAAACTGTTATTGCTATAATTATCATTGTGAATATTACTACATTTACATTACGTATTGAAGTTTACAGTGAGAAAGAAATGTAGCACTATTTTTCTCTTGATATGTTAATCTACTCATTAATTCCATTGCTATTGCTGCCATTCCTTTTTCTGGCGTACTATTTGTTTACACCTCACATCGCAATTGAAATATTCTCAGATCTTCGTTTACGCTTTTTAGTTCAAAATGGTTCAAATGGCTCTGAGCACTATGGGACTTTATTTCTAAGTGAATCAGTCCCCTAGAACTTAGAACTACTTAAACTAATTAACCTAAGGACATCACACACATCGATGCCCGAGGCAGGATTCGAACCTGCGACCGTAGCGGTCGCGCTATTCCAGACTGTAGCGCCTAGAACCGCTCGGCCACTCCGGCCGGCTACAACAGCGCCTTCCGTAATGTTCGCACATGCATTGACAATGCGCTGACGCATGTTGTCAGGCGTTGTCCGTGTATCACGGTAGCAGATATCCTTCAACTTTTCCCACAGAAAGAAATCCGGGGACGTCAGATCCGGTGAACGTGCGGGCCATGGTGGTTCGACGACCAATCCACCTGTCATGAAATATGCTATTTAATACCGCTTCAATCGCACGCGAGCTATGTGCCGGACATCCACCATGTTGGAAGTACATCGCCATTCTGTCATGCAGTGAAACAGCTTGTAGTAACATCAGTAGAACATAACGTAAGAAATCAGTATACATTGCACCATTTAGATTGGCACCGATAAAATGGGGGCCAATTATCCTTGCTCCAATAATGGCCACCATACATTAACCTGCCAGGGTCGCTGATGTATCACTTGTCGCAGCCATCGTGGTTTTTCCGTTGCCCAATAGTGCATATCATGCCGGTTACGTTACCGCTGTTGGTGAATGACGCTTAGTCGCTAAATCTGTTATCCTCCCGTAATTTCTCTTGTGCCCAGTGGCATAACTGTACACGACGTTCAAAGTCGTCGCCATGCAATTCCTGATGCATAGAAATATGGTACGGGAGCAATCGATGTTGGTGTAGCATTCTCAACAGCGACGTTTCTGAGATTCCCGATTCTCGCGCAGTTTCTCTACTACTGATGTGCGGATTAGCCGCGACAGCAGCTAAAACACCTACTTGGGCATCATCAGTTGTTGCAGGTCATGGTTGAAGTTTCCTGTTTCCTTAAATAACGTAACGATCCGGCGATCAGTCCGGACACTTGGATGATGTCGTCCAGGATACCGAGCAGCATACATAGCACACGCTCGTTGGGTATTTTGATCACAATAGCCAATACATCAACACGATATCGACCTTTTCCGCAATTGGTAATGTGTCACGAAGCAAATACCGTCCGCACTGGCGGAATGTTACGTGATACCACTACTTATATATTTGTGATTATTACAGCGCCATCTATGGCAGCGCCATCTAGCGGGCCATCCATAGCGCCATCTGGTTTCCCCCTTCAAGCTAGACAAGTTTACTTCTTTGTAGTTTTTTAGTTTGATGCTTATTTCGTGAGATATTTGGCCTGTCACTATCAATGGACCACCCTGCATAAGAGGAAGTAGTATGTTGTCCAATGTCCGCTCTCGGAATATCAACAGTAATCTACTCCATAATACACAACGCCTCTCTTGTACAGACTGCCACTGGATATTGTTGAGGATCTGCTAAACAACTTCATGCTTACTAATCGCTTACATGACGAAACGTGGCACGCTTCATTAGAGCTACTGCACATCTTTTGTAAGTCTCTTTCGCAAAAAGGACGCCAAAATGATGAAAAATGCGCAGTAACCAAGTAACAATTCTCCTCTTGCACCTGTCCTTTTACGAGTCACAAATAATAACAGCTTATAGGTGTACAGGTTTTCCATAATAATCTTTCAGTTAAATCGTGTTTGAGAAGACAGAAGGGGCTACACATATGTAATACTTGAAGGTTCTGTTTTCAGCTAGTCGAAGTTCGTAGACCCAATGATTTTGACCAAAACGCGACATTTATAATTCTAATTATAGAAAAGGGCCAAAACAGTGATTTGACACCCCGTAAAAAACAAAAATATGTTCGTAAGGAAACTGGACACAATCCACAAGATAATTAGCGACACGAAAAGAATATAAAATTGTGTGTGTAGCCTTACACCTGATCAAAGTCTGCTGCGTCTAATTCCAGTAAAAATGTTCCTGCAAACAGAGCGGAAGAAAATATCTGAGTGTGAACGCAGCTCAACCCCACATGGTTTCTATTCGGAAGTTTAATGGAAGCGATCACACGCTTGTGACGCTCGTACTAACTGCTTGCTACACGCGCCATGGCTAATGATCGTGTCATTATACCAAGGAGAAACAGAGAACGCACTGCTGAGGTAACCTGGGCGTGCACGGGCACAAATATGCGGAACGGAAGCGCCAAGCTTTTGCAAGAGTCTTTTGAGTCGCGGAAAAGTACGACAGCATCACATGAGTTTTCCAAGTCACTTGAGTGTAAATATAAGGCGAAAATTCCCTCAAAATCCGCAATTGCCTATTTATTTCACTTGAGAATATTGCTTCACTGCCGCTTCTATGTATGTATGTACAGGGTGTTTCAAAAATGACCGGTATATTTGAAACGGCAATAAAAACTAAACGAGCAGGGATAGAATTACACCGTTTGTTGCAATATGCTTGGGACAACAGTACATTTTCAGGCGGACAAACTTTCGAAATTACAGTAGTTACAATTTTCAACAACAGATGGCGCTGCAAGTGATGTGAAAGATATAGAACACAACGCAGTCTGTGGGTGCGCCATTCTGTACGTCGTCTTTCTGCTGTAAGCGTGTGCTGTTCACAACGTGCAAGTGTGCTGTAGACAACATGGTTTATTCCTTAGAACAGAGGATTTTTCTGGTGTTGGAATTCCACCGCCTAGAACACAGTGTTGTTGCAACAAGACGAAGTTTTCAACGGAGGTTTAATGTAACCAAAGGACCGAAAAGCGATACAATAAAGGATCTGTTTGAAAAATTTCAGCGGACTGGGAACGTGACGGATGAACGTGCTGGAAAGGTATGGCGACCGCGTACGGCAACCGCAGAGGGCAATGCGCAGCTAGTGCAGCAGGTGATCCAACAGCGGCCTCAGGTTTCCGTTCGCTGTGTTGCAGCTGCGGTCCAAATGACGCCAACGTCCACGTATCGTCTCATGCACCAGAGTTTCCACCTCTATCCATACAAAATTCAAACGCGGCAACCCCTCAGCGCCGCTACCATTGCTGCACGAGAGACATTCGATAACGATACAGTGCACAGGATTGATGACGGCGATATGCATGTGGGCAGCATTTGGTTTACTGACGAAGCTTATTTTTACCTGGACGGCTTCATCAATAAACAGAGCTGGCGCAAATGGGGAACCGAAAAGCCCCATGTTGCAGTCCCATCGTCCCTGCATCCTCAAAAAGTACTGGTCTGGGTCGCCATTTCTTCCAAAGGAATCATTGGCCCATTTTTCAGATCCGAAACGATTACTGCATCACGCTATCTGGACATTCTTCGTGAATTTGTGGCGGTACAAACTGCCTTAGACGACACTGCGAACACTCGTGGTTTATGCAAGATGGTGCCCGGCCACATCGCACGGCCGACGTCTTTAATTTCCTGATTGAATATTTCGATGATCGTGTGATTGCTTTGGGCTATCCGAAACATACAGGAGGCGGCGTGGATTGGCCTCCCTATTCGCCAGACATGAACCCCTGTGACTTCTTTCTGTGGGGACACTTGAAAGACCAGGTGTACCGCCAGAATCCAGAAACAATTGAACAGCTGAAGCAGTACATCTCATCTGTATGTGAAGCCATTCCGCCAGACACGTTGTCAAAGGTTTCGGGTAATTTCATTCAGAGACTACGCCATATTATTGCTACGCATGGTGGATATGTGGAAAATATCGTACTATAGAGTTTCCCAGACCGCAGCGCCATCTGTTGTTGAAAATTGTAATTACTGTAATTTCGAAAGTTTGTCTGCCTGAAAATGTACTGTTGTCCCAAGCATATTGCAACAAACGGTGTATTTCTATCGCTGCTCGTTTAGTTTTTATTGCCGTTTCAAATATACCGGTCATTTTTGAAACACCCTGTATGTGTGTTTGTATGTATGTGTGCTTGTGCGTGTGTGTGTGTGAGGGAGAGTGAGAGAGAGTTGTTGCAGAGGATATTAACTTGGGAGACAAGTTGGTTGTCTGTATTTGACGTGAAATTGCGCTAATAAAATTTAAAAAAGGGAATTAAACAAATCGACGTGATAAAACGGGTGAAAACTTGTATTCTGTGACTCTCAACGTAGAATTTATCAACAAACAAACAGGGAAATCTGTAAGAGGAAAAGCCGTAGCTGTTAGAAAATATTAGCCTAGGTAGACAATGGACTTTACGCAGAGTGCACTGCAGTTTCATGATGTCCCCTTTTAATTAACTGATTGTGTAGTCAAATACAAATATTATTCGAAGACATACAAGCATCAGTTTATGATCCTGAGGAAAGCAGTACCGATATTTTATACGAAATGTATAGTAATTACAATTATAGCCAACTGTTACCACATCTGAGACCTCAGTCGAATTTTGACTAGCTTGTTGTGTGTTTCTACAAATCAGACACGTGATACCAATTAACAACCTCATTTACCGTGAGAATTTAATTACAACTTATTAAGTAACATGAAAAATAACGAACGTAATCTTGAGAACGTGCACTAGGCTAATTTGAACTGCGTCTGTTGATTTAATACCTGCACCGCAAACCATCCAAGAAGTATCGAGAGAAGTGTAATCGACTGGTTTATTGCCCTCACGGTGTGTATTTGAGTACTGATAATCAAAGTATATTCCCGGTTGCATATAGCAATTAGTAGTAAAATAAAACAATTTAGGTGCTTATTCCTGCAGAATAAATTTTCTGCGAGCGTATATGTTATACAACTTTCAAAACTGAATACGCACTAATTATTTCGCATATTTATAAAGCTGATGAAGAACAATACGTGAACAACTGAGTATCGAACATGATAGACGGATATTTTTAGTACACAAACTCTGAAATAAGTAGATAAATCTGAAAAAAAAATTAAGCAAATTAATAACTCGTAGTGACTAACACGCGGCGTCGGTCATTTGCAAACACAGTCACACGATTAATAAACGATATTCCTCGCAGTAACAAGGTGGCGGTTGTGGCAGCATAGGAATGACATGAAATTTATGTCGACTGTGTAACTAAATAAATTGTAGCGTATTCAAAAAACAGTTGTAAGTAGGTTGTTTAGGTTTTTATGTTGGTAACGCCACGTAGCGCTCTGTATAAAATCACTGACTGTGCTGTGTGCAGTCTGGGGCTGGTTTGCATTGTTGGAATTTTTGCTATTGTAGTGCTGGGCAGTTGAATGCGAACAGCGCGTAGCGTTGCGCAGTTGGAAGTGAGCCGCCAGCAATGGTGGATGTGAGGAGAGAGATGGCAGAATTTTGAGAACGGACGATCTGGACGTGTGTCCATCAGAAAGAGGAAATTTGTAATACTGTGTATCATGAACTGATATATATATATCTAGAATGAAATTTTCACTCCACATCGGAGTGTGCGCTGATATGAAACTTCCTGGCAGATTAAAATTGTGTGCCGGACCTAGACTCGAACTCAGGACCTTCTAGAAACAACCCCCAGGCCGTGGCTAAGCCATCCATGTCTCCGCAACATCCTTTCTTCCAGGAGTGCTAGTTCTGCAAGGTTCGCAGGAGAGCTTCTGTGAAGTTTGGAAGGTAGGAGACAAGGTACTGGCGGAATTAAAGCTGTGAGGAGGGGGCGTGAGTCGTGCTTGGGTAGCTCTGTTGGTAGAGCACTTGCCCGCGAGCGGCAAAGGTCCCGAGTTCGAGTCTCGGTCCGGCACACAGTTTTAATCTGCCAAGGAGTTTGGTATATATACGATGACTTTTGAATATTATTAAGGGAAATACATTGTGTTTTCTCTATCAAAATCTTTCATTTGCTAAGTACCAGTAGTTAGTGCCTGAAGTAGTTAGAATCTTTTATTCATCTGGCAGTATTGGCGCTCACAGTATTGCAGTAGTTCGAGTAACAAAGATTTTTGTGAGGTACGTGATTCATGAAAGGTATAGGTTATTGTCAGTCAGGGCCATTCTTTTGTAGGGATTATTGAAAGTTAGATTGCGTTGCGCTAGAAATATTGTGTGTCAATTTAGTGTTGAACAGAATAAGTAAAGAGAGAAATGTCTGAGTAGGTTCAATTCTGCTCAGTTGTTTGAAAATCAAATAACGTAAGAGGTTATCAGCACAGTAATTAATAAATTTTTCTAAGCGAAGGTTACACAGTAAGCGAATCTGCATACATCCCCCCGAGGAAAAGCAAGTAGATAAGCCCTGGGCAAAGCTCACTGTCGATCTTCACAATGACGAAATGTTCTAGCACTAATGCAAAATTTCTCCAGTTGTTTCTGAAGTACAACGGTGGCTATAAGCTACAAACGGAAACGCAGAGAGCGGACAATAGATTCGGAGTTCCATCCAACTGCAAATATTATCTTGTGTCCAGTTTGAGTAAAATGTTATACCCACTAGGTAGCCGTACGGTGAACACAGGAATGCATTACATGACAGTTTCTACTAGTCTTGCAGCTTGTCAGTTCGTAAAAGCATTCTTTATATGGAAGAAAAACATGGTGTTAAGCAAGACCTACACTTCGAAGTTTTTAATAAAAATAAAATAACTCTCAGAATACGTGCCGTAAAAATCGCCATACCACCAGAACTAAATTGCCTCCTGTGTATTGGCTTTCCGTTACTAGGAGTATCTCAGCGGTGAATGTGAGCGTGGCAATTCTCACCAACAGATAAGATAAATATTTACATGCCATTAACATGGCCGAATCTGGTGAAACGCGACGATTTATGTGAAATTTCGATGTTTTTATGATGGAACACCGTAGTTCCTAATCTTACTCACTAACTGACAATACGAATATATAGTTTAAGCCATTCTCCGATTCTAATTAGATGTTATCGTAATAGAAGTACATGTATGCGTGTGTTTATTACAAGCGAAAGAAAATTGGGGAGAGTGCAAACGGGTGGTTCGCAGAAGAAAAGACGCTAACAGTGGTGCCAGAGTAGGCCAATACTTACCTGTTGCCGACCCAGCTGCTGTTGTGGAACACTGTGATATGAATTCTGCACGCAGCTTGTTATATACGACTCAGGCATCAAGTTTTGCAAGTCACTCGCCTCACGTGACTAAGCACGAGATCTAGAAGATACTCTTTCCTCAACAGCATTTAAAAGCCTCGCAGTTGTGTTCAGTACACGTTCTGCGAAAGCAAACACCTCGGCCGCAAATTCGCCACTGTTACACACGTTACGGAACAGCTTAGCGAGCTCCATTTGGATGTCTCCTGTGATCCCGCACATCCACATCTGAACTTCTCAAGCTACGGTACGGGGTATTGGGAGGGTACATGGTTTACTAGCACCATCTTCTCCTGTCCTGTTCTGTTTGTAGATGAAGCGCGAGAATACAAAAGAATCTGGGTGCCACACATAACTCGCTTGATTTTCCTTAATATCCATCACAAAGCGAGACTGTGATTTACTCATAAGACCCGCGTGGGCTTTCGTAGGACTTCGTTAGAAGAGGTAATTGTTGGAAGGAGGGCATTCAGACATTCGCCTGGCAACTAGAGGAAACGAATCAAAAATCTTTGTCAAAACCGGGAATTAACTTTTGAAAACAGTTCTTTTTCTTATTTTTTCTTTTTTTACTATTACAATTCTCCACTACAGGAGTGGAGTGGTCTGTTCGAGATTAAATAATCATGATTTTATTCAGCCAATTATTATCAAACAAATTCCCGGCGGGTTCAGGGATTTTCTCTGCCTCGTGATGACTGGGTGTTGTGTGACGTCCATAGGTTAGTTAGGTTTAAGTAGTTCTAAGTTCTAGAGGACTGATGACCATAGATGTTAAGTCTCATAGTGCTCAGAGCCATTATCAAATAAGCTGATATTGCGTCAAATGGAGAATACCAATTGAGAATAAATGGGAGTAGCTAATCAGTTCCAGCATACATCTCACAACCAAGCGAAACCTCCCAAAAACCGCGATTGGAACTGGAGGATTGGAACTACAGGTGGCCAGAGATAACTGATAAAAATAATTGGTTAATGAGAAGTATCAGTTACTGTTACAATCGCTAATTTGATTTTACCGGTTATTTTAGTAACTACCAATAATGCCTCGTACCATGTTTTTATCGAAGTCCGCTTCATTTGAGATCTGACCACGTATAAATTAACAGAACAGGGGGACTGACCATCTGTACGTATAGTATAGCTCATGGAAATAATTGTCTGACTGCACTCCACCTGTTTATCGAAGTGTGTAATTTGGTTTCGTGCTAACTATGTAGAGTGATCACAACGAGTCAACAGATGGGGACGTTTGCAAGACAACAACCATCTGCAGGAACAGTTCGACGACGTTGGGATCCAGCACGGCGTTCCGTATACCCTCCTGAAACCACCGATTCCATATTCTGCCAACAGTCATTGGATCTCGACCAACGCGAGAAGCAGTGTCGGGATACGATAAACCGCAATCGCGATAGGCTACAATCCGACCTTTATCAAAATCGGAAACGTGATGGTACGCATTTCTCCTCCTTACACGAGGCATCACAACAACGTTTCACCAGGCAACTGCTGTTTGCGTATGAGAAATCTGTTGGAAACTTTCCTCATGTCAGCACGTTGTAGGTGTCGCCACCGGCGACAACCTTGTGTGAATCCCCTGAAAAGCTAATACTTTGCATATCACAGCATCTTCTTCCTGTCGGTTAAATTTCGCGTCTGTAGCAGGTCATCTTGGTTGTGTAGCAATTTTAATGGCCAGTAGTGTAAATTCTCAATGACCTAGAGGCTTGAAACTGCCAATACGGCTCAGAAACCGATGACGATGGAATATTAACTCGCATTGTTGTTTGGCGTGTGGCAGAGAGTAGTTTGTGTACCGCTGCTATTTCATCCTTTACCTGTTCCAGTCGTGAATGTTTCGCAGCAAGAACGATTGCTGGTAAGTCTCCGTGTGACATAGAATCTCTCTGACTTTTACCTTGACGGTCTTTTCGCGAAACGGCATATACATAATGGAAAACAATATATTCGTTGACGTAGATGAAAAGAAGCTGAAATAAACCCGAAATTTACCTAATGTCTATTGTGATCTTGTCAAAGTGTTTGAAATCGATAGAAAAGTTTCACAAGCATAAGATTAAGAAACACGAAATAGTTTGTAAATAAAAGACTTGTTAATAGAACAAGTTTTTAAAAAAAGATTAGAAAGTATAAAGTTATTTCTCCTACACTCATACGGATTCCTAGGATCATACTTATACTCCTGAAAATATGTGATTGTGAATTTTCGTAATTTCCAAGAATGGTTGCCTATCAAAGTCGCGGGGTCCAAACGATACATATCGAACGCTCTATCGTAAATCGATCATATGACTCTGGTTCCGGCGTTATGATCAATTATTTGTGATCGTCATCTTTATCTGTTTTCCGTCGTTCCCTTAGTTGCTCTATATTTCATACCTCCGCGAATTGTTTGTGAGTTGCTAGGTAAACCCAGACGATTTATGTCGGTAGTGAGTGGGATGTCTGGTGTTCTTGACGTTTCTTTGGCGGATTCTCTCACATGGAAACATATAATTCCTGCTTATTCAGCGTAGAAAACTGTTAGACGTTTCTGTCGCAAATATGGAGTACTACCGGACGAGGAAAGGAGGGACTGTGTAGAGAGTGGTGACGCGAAGTGTGTAAAACTTCGTAAGAACATTTTCGATGCTGAAATACCGTTACAACTTCATTATGGACAGTGTGGAAAACGAATGAGTATCAGGAATAATATATGGTTCGACTCTTCCAAATATCCATCCACACCAGCGTAATGGACTTTCACATGTCGACATCCCGGACGACGAATAAGGTAACTCGTCTCCTTTGTAATTAAAAGTATTTTTGTAACGATCTTCTTTTGTCGTTGCTGTAATGACCACCATAAACATACTCATAACGCCTGCCACCAGAGTCGCATGATCAATATCCGATCGCGCGTTCGATATGTATTATTTGGACCCCGCGACTTCGATAGGCAATCATTCTTGGAAATTACCCAAATATTCCTAAAAATTTGAATTTTTAATACTTTAATACTTGTAAAATTAAGAAATACGTAGTGCACACGTAATAGATAACTCACGCATGAATAGTTCGCCTACGTAACTAACAGTTTTATTGCACTGCAAATGATATTAACCATTGTGTGATTTTTCTCAACGAGAGTTAGTCTCTACGCTCCTTACTGTTATCAATTGCAATTAAATCTTACAGGTCTTGTCACAGCAATTAAAGCGTATATCCGTTCAATTACTGTGTACGTTACACATTTTTACGTAAGTTGGAGAATACGTTCACAAGGCTAAGATATAACTTAATGTCGTTTACCTCTCGTTGTCAATCAACGGTAACCTCTATAAGTAGTGCCTTGCTACAAGAATATCCTTGACTGTATTGAAATTATATCGTAATAAACTATTTCGTTAACCACAACCTTTCAGAATTAAATTGAATAACTTTTCAGTTTGAAACACGTATGTTGTGTGGCGGCGATGGCGAGGCATTGCAGAGTCTCTGACCAGAGAGCCATTTATCGTGGCTAGTCTGCGCTTGACCGCGCGAGAGTTGCGAGCGGTACTCTGTTAGTAGTCGTGCAGTACAGTTGCGAGCAGCAGTCTGTCAGTAGCAGTAGGGCAGTGCAGTATGTCGGTAGTAGCAGCCCAGTGCAGTTGTGTGTGAGGAGTCGGCGGGTGTCGACATGGCACTCTGGTCAAGATTCAGGATGAGGTATATTATTTTTAAATGCGTTCAGCTAATAATGTAAATTAACTGTAACTAATTTGTGCAACAATCGCCCCAATAATAATTTTGGTTTTCAAGGCAATATTTTTAACAAAAGAACTATTCAATTGAACGAACGATTTCCTTCCATTTCCTTTAAAGAAAAGTTTCAATTAAATTTCAAAAAAAAATATAAAAAAAATAATACTTGCAATGCATTTCCTCCAAGCCGTGACCAACAATAAGAGCAGAACTTTGACATGCAGTTTCGAATGAGGTAAGAAATTAATTATGATTTTTTGCACAGGGCCAAAGACCGATATTTTGGTTTAATTGAGTTTACATTGTCAATGAAGTCTCATTAGCATTGAATTGTTTTTTAATCATTTTCGTGACAGCTTACACCTTAAGTCAGATTGCGATTCTCATTTTTATTGTCATTAAATTTAATTGCTAGGGAGGTTACGCTTGGCTCCATTTCTATTAAATATTGTCTTTTAAATTTTTGTGGGGAGTTTACACTTGGTGACACCCAGTCCAGGATCGTATTTCGTTGAGAATCTTTTGAAAAACAGTCAGATATCTGCTCTTATTTGCTTAGATATAATTAGGATTTGGCGCAACGCTTTTACTAATATTGTGACTTTCTTTCTACAGGTCAACGGCAATTCGTTGCTCTGTTGTATTTGTGTGTTGTTTTTGCATTGTGCTTATTTGTTTTGTGAATAATTGTGACTATTGCAAAAATTCCGCGAAAGACTGTGAATAGTGTATCGCGAGGTATTATGAATGAAATTACCGACTCAAACAACTTTACCGATAGGACTTGTGACACGCAGTGTCATGATGACAATCCTGCGTTCACTGACAATCAGTGCATTCCAACCAATAATGATGACTTTTACCTTAATAATGAACAAACGAACTCAATTGTCTCTTCTGTTAATTTGACGACAATTGATGACGCAGGACGCTCTATTGTAATGAGCGCTGCCCAGCTTAACACACCCGGTTCGGAAAATTCAAGTGATGTACAGACAAATTTTTCTAATGAAAGTGATCAGGATACTCAAAGTAGGACGGATCTATTTAATTCCGAAACAATGACTGATAGTGTACATTCGACTGACAAATCTTTTTGTAAATTACAGAATGACCAAATGGTTACAGAAAGTGAGATAATTCCAGATCCACCACTAAACAGCACAGATAATAGAGTAGATAATGTTACATTGGGTCAAATTATGGCAATATTGCTACAAAATAGTAAAAAACTAGACAATACTGATGAAAAATTCAAACAACTTAGTGAACAGAACAAACAAGATAACGAAAATCTCAAACAACACTTAAATGAAAAATTAGACAACAATTCCAAACAGCTAAATGATAAATTAGACAACAGTTCCAGACAGCTTAGTGAACAAATTAGAGACGTTGCCGCACAATGTCATGACACTAAGGAACAGTTACGCGAGGAAATTGAGGCTTATTCAAGAAAAAGTTGCGAAGAAATTAAGTCTGTTGCTCAGGAATTAAGGGAATTGCAAACAGCTGCAACAGAAACACTCAGATACGAAATTAGCGGAGTCGCTAAACAATGCTCTGAAAAAGCTACACAATTACGGGACGAGTTTAAAGCAATGACGGTAGAACTTTCGCGCACAATGGACGCAAAGATAGACGCGAAATTCGACCAACAGAACACTCAGATTGACGAACGCTTTAATCACCATATACAAAACAGTGCTACGCGCTTCCGTAAATTTATTCAGGATCAAAACAAAGTAAAACGACAAGTAATGGAAACAATCACAGCACAGAGACAAGAAGACAAACGTAAAATGTTTGCGAAGGCAAAAACGTATGTAGACAACAATATTGCGACAGTGTCCGACGAAATTAATACCATCACACAGTCGAACACAGAATTACGTGACGAAATTTCGGATCTTAAATCGAAAACAGACACATACACAATCGATTTTCAAACAGTGACCGACAGACTCGAACAATTAGAACTAACACAGGATTCAGATGTCGTCAAAGCTGACGTTAAAAAACTGAACGAAACTACACGTAAGTTGCAAAAACAGATTAATGCGTCCGAGTCTAAAACCGATGATCAGGCAAAAATACTGACTGAAAAATATGATGAATTAGCCAGTCGTATTGATGCTATTGAAAGTAATAATGATAATAAATCAGACGATACTGCACCGATTTCATTTAACCAAACACCTGAATGTCAAAATTTACAGCAGACAATTAATGAGATCGATTCGTCTAATAACACGTTGCGTAAAAAATTGTCAAGTTTACAACAAGAAGTAACAGAGATGAAAAACATTTCAGTTAATAACATACCACAACAGACGCCACTTTATGAACATTTGTCAGACTCACACAGTGCGTATAATTTGAGCAATTTACAGCAACTACGCGACTTAAAATCCGAAAAGCCACGCGACTTAAAATCTGAAAAGCTACGCAACTTGAAATCCGAAATGACACAGACGAACAGATTCACACACAAACCTGAACGTGTTATCAAATTCAGTGACGAGAACGTTGATTATAAGCAATTTGCATTTGTAAGAAAATGTAAGGAATTTAATAATGGCAGAACACAGATACACGATTTGCACTGTATACGACAATTTATTTTTGTACTTTCACCGCTATTGCCTGTAATGCGGAAGCTGGCTCTGAACCCGATAAGACAATTTGCTATTGTACTTTCAACAGCATTACCTGTAATGCAGAAATTGGAATTAGCAAGAATACAACAATTTGCTTTTGGAATTTTACCGCTATTGCTTGCAACGCAAAAGCTAAAATTTATTTGCAGTGCGTAAATGACCTCAGGGGATTCATTACGCTTTAGTGAATATGTGCCGTAGCGTGCATAGGGCCCCGAGCTGTAGTAGTGCTGTTTCATCTTTAGTTTTGTGCACTGCTGCCTTCTCTTCTACTATCCTTTATATCTATCAAAACAGCTCTTTAACTATTGCTCTATCTAGAATTAAGAAAAAATGACTAAAGAAAACCCGATATGACAAATTTTTACGGAATGTGACAATTTTCAGTAGGCGCTCGAGAAATGACAACTACGAGAACTTTAATAATAGATAAAATCGTAATCATCAGTATGTATAAAATTTTGAGCAATCGGAACCACATTTTTGTAACAATAGATGTTTTTCACTACAATAGCATGAAAGTCAGCCGCTTAGCATACCTAACCAACAATGCAGTCTACAAGGTCAACCTAACTTTAATGTTTCGCCGCGTGGACATATAGTCCCAGATCCAACAAATAGTAACACACGGCAGCAAGGAAACAACTACGTACAGAGAAGACAGTATTTCAATTCCTATCGCAATACACCGTATAGGAATGACTTTCACGACAGACGTAAAACCGATGAAAACAATTATGAGCGTACATCTAACTACAGTCGGACATACCAACAGCAAAATTATACACAAGAACCTATTCTCATGAATGAACCCGACAGTAGGTATCATCCAGAGCGTAATACGTCTGGAAGAAGTAATAGAACTATTCAAATAGTAGAAATGCCACAGCATCCTCCTGATAACAATAACACGTCAGATAGAAACTGACTAGATACTGTACAGGTCGCATCTTCCAATAATACAAGCACTACTTTAGACACGCAAAATGTTGTTCACGGAAATGTAATTACTTTTGACGATATCAGAGACACACTCTTGCAGGAAAGATCATTTGTTCAGAAAACTATTTCACATCCTGTCATCGAAATCAAAATTGGTTCATCGAAATTTTCAGCAGTAATTGATTCCGGATCACCTATGTCAGTTATAAACGAAGAAACTTTTAACGAGTGTAACAAAGAGAATACCTATCCCACTTTACCATTAGGCAAAACGAAAGTGAAAGGAGCAGTATCGAGTAAAGGAGTAGACGTTAAATTACAGACGCATTTATCATTCTGTATTGGAGGTCATACTTTCCACTCAAATTTTTGGATAGTTCCTTTTTTGACAACAGATGTTATTTTAGGTACGAATTTTCTGGTACAACATGACGCAGTTATTGATTTTCAGAATTCTTATTTAATGTTGAAGGATGAAAATATACAATTTGCTTTAGAATTTCAGCACTCACTATCTGCGGAAGAGCAAACAATTAATCGCACAGAGGTCATTTCCGTGTCACGTAACATAGACTGTAATCCCACATTGTTCACTGATACGTACGTACACAACTATAATACTCCAGACGAAACTGACTACGACGTAATGCAAATGATTTCCGATAAAGTTAGACAAAGCAGTGCAAATACAGACGACGAACGCACGCAACTACGCAAAATTCTTTTACGGCAAGCTCCAGTTTTTGACAACATTCCTGGTACTATGTCCGGTTTTATGTATGAATTTCAAGTCAAACAGCACGACACATTTAAAGCAAAGCATTATCCCATTCCATATATTCACAGAGAACAAGTTAAAAAGGAATTGCAGGATATGCTTGATCAAGGAATTATAGAACCGGCAGTTAGTCCGTACTTAAACCCGCTACATATTGTTAAGAAAAAAGATGGCTCACTTCGCCTTGTACTTGATTCACGTCACATTAATGACATTATTATTAATGAAACAGATCGACCACAGACTTTAGAGGAACTTCTACAGAAATTTCACGGTACAGCTACTTATTCCACATTAGATTTGAAATCGGGATTTTGGCAAATTCAACTTCATCCGAATTGCAGAAAATACACAGCATTTCTTTGTTTTGGCGACTGTTATCAATTTTGTAAATTTCCATTCGGCTTAATTATTTCTTCAGCAGCTTTTATTCGAGGTTTGAACACAATACTTCCGACAGAACTTAAAGACAGAATTACGACGTATGTAGACGATATTCTTATTGCAGAAGCTAACTGGTCTGAACACAATGTGATTTTAGAACAACTGTTGCAAACTTTTCATACACAATGACTCACAGTTAACCTCAGTAAATCGCACTTTGGCAAAACTTCCATAAAATTTCTTGGACACGTAATTTCAGCAGAAGGCATTGCGCCTGATCCGGAAAAACTTCAAGCTCTACGTGACATTACTATTCCTACGACAAAAAAACAATTACGCAGTTTTTTGAGCTTAATTAACTTTTTTCGTAAATTTATTCATCACTCTGCATGAGACACGCCCAGATTATGCCAATTAACAGGTAAAAACACTATTTGGTCTTGGGATAAGCAAGCACATTCTGAATTTGTGAACCTGAAACATGCTTTGTTGAATGCTCCACTTTTGTCGCACCCAGATCTTACTAGAAATTTTTCCATTGCCACTGACAGTTCCAACACCGCTTTAGGCGTACATATTTTTCAGGAAATAGAAGAAGATGGCTCTACAGTAATTAAAAACATCGCATTTGCAAGTCGCATTTTGTCACCTGCTGAACGAAATTATTCCGTTACAGAACTGGAAACACTATGTGTTGTATGGGCTTTCACGAGATTTAGGCACTTTCTTTATGGCAGACATACCACCGTCTACACAGACCACAGAGCGATACAATTTTTACTTTCGGCTAAATTCACTCACGACAGATTAAGCAGATGGAAACTTTATTTACAGGAATTTAATTTTACAATAGTTCACATTCCCGGCACACAAAATGTTATAGCAGACGCACTATCGCGTTCTCTGAGCAACAATCAGCAAGACGTAGCAACCAACTTCTGCAAAGCAAATTTCAGTGTCATGTACATTCAACAAGTTGCATTTGAAAATTTTATTTCATCATCATTACAGGACATAGCAAAAGAACAAAATAAAGACAACGTGTGGAAAGAAATTAAACACCTTTGGCAAGATAGGAATAATGTTACGATTAGAAACCATTACACTGTACGCAATGACATTCTGTTTCGCCACTCTCATCCTGACAGCAACAACTGGTTATTATGCATTCCTGACGAACTTGTTAACAAATTAATCTGGTACACTCATTTAAGTTACGCACATTACGGAGCAAGAAAATGTTTTCTTATACTGAGACAGAACTGTTATTTTACCAACATGGAAAAACGTATACGACGAGTTTTAGCGTCTTGTAAAATTTGCCAGAAAGATAAGTCAGACACCACTTCACATATTCCTCCATTATATCCCATTATACCTGTTAAATTAAGACACATGGCCGCAGTAGACATTTTTGGTCCAATTCCGAGATCTAACAGAGGTTTTTGCTACATGTTTGTCGCTGTTGAGCTCACTTCAAAATTTGTTACTTTCACTCCGTTACGCAAAGCTACTGCTAAAACTGTTTTGAAAGCATTTGTAAAACATTTTCTATTTCATGTAGGGCATGTGATGAAAGTAATTTCTGACAGTGGATCACAATTTCGTTCTGCTATATGGACACGTATGTTACGAGCTAGAAACATTTCTCCGATTTATATATCCAAGTACCATGCTTCTTCGAACCCCTGTGAAAGATTAATGAAAGAAATTGGTAAACTGTGTAGAATATACTGCCACAAAAGACACATTGATTGGGACACACACATATTCTCATTCCAAGATGTAATTAATTCCATTCCAAATGAATCCACTATGCTATCTCCGTCTGTTATACTGAAAAACGTTGAACCACCAAACAAAATTAAAGAATTAGTAAACTTCCCTACCTGTCGTCGACTAAGACACCACGAAATAATTGACATTGCGCTGAACAACATCAAACGTGCCGCAGAGCGCCGGAGAAGACAGCAAAAACAGGTTTGTACACGCCACGACTTTCACGTTGGACAGAAGATATTAGTGCGTACACACTATTTATTCAGCAGAATAAAAGGTAAGTGCAGTAAATTTGAACTTCTATACGCAGGACCATATCGGATTCGCAGCATTCCTCATCCCAATGTGGTACACGTCGAAACTTTGAGAACCAGAAAATCGAAAGGCAACCACCATTGGTCAAATATTAAACCGTTTATTGAATGAAACCACTTTATGATTCAACACACTATGATGCCATTTACTAAATTTTTTATGACCACTTATGCAATTATATTCACATGACTAATTACTGATAATCATCGTATTTTTTTCTTGGCAAGTGCCCGGCAAGGTAAGGTTAGCAGGTTGCTTTTCTTGTCGTTACACATCAGACGTGCACATTTACCATTTTTTTTGTGTGTGTATGATTGTATTCCAGTTTTGTTTGTATGCACTGTGAAATAGTTACGATATAACACACACCAGTTGACTTTGACATTTTTGTTGCCGTATGACATCTCAAGATCGTGACTGTTTTACATTTTTTGCTGCTGCATTGTATTATTCTGTGTACATTTTTGCATCTGAACACTGTCAATGTCTTTGACATATTACGTTTTCTGTCATGTTATGCTGTATGGTTAATTATGTCACCATAAACCAGTCATTATTTAGTGGGTATATGATTTAAATGCAAGGCATTAATCTCTGTTCATCAATTTCAGAAAGAAATGATGCGTGTCAGAAATAAATTCTACAGAAATGGGAATTTCACCTACGGAATAAACGAAAGAAGATGCAATAACTTTATGAGGAAGAGTAAATGGATCAGGATTAACAAGCATTAACAAGAATATACTATACTCATCGTAGAATAGCAGTCTTAACTAATTTTTTCTTTCAGAATACAAGGTGATTGATGCAGGCTGTCAGACAGAACTACACATCTTAGTTTTAGTGATGAAATATGCTAGAGATAAGGAATAGTTGTGCAATGAGTAATGAAGTGATTTTTTGCAGATGATAATGAATGCTGATGAATAATGATGAAGAATATGCTGCTATGAATAATGAAGTTTTTCTTTACAGATGATGATGATAATGGTGTTATGATGAGATGTATAATGAAGTTTTTTTCTTTGCAGATGAGGATAATGTTGAAATTATATTTAGGCTATGTAGTTATTTAAGTATTTGTTGCAGTTCGTTTTGACAGCAAGTGTTATATTGCACAGTATAATGACTGAAGGTTTTGGAAAGGACAGCTATGGAACCCATTTTTATACACATTTCACTACCTGTTAATTCGAAGTTCACTACTTTTCAGCATAAAATGCATTTCTATTTTCAGCTTAATAATCCATTTTTATATATTTTTTGCAGGAGAAATTATTTATGAGATTAATGTGCTATAAGCAGTTGTTCATTAAATCTATGAATGTGGTTACATATACTCTACTTGTTTCATAATCTTGCCACAGCTGACTTATGATGAATGACGTTACACATTTTTCATTTATACCAATAACCCAGAAGCAAATTCTTCTCTCTTGCTTTCCCCTATAATTACCCTAAGCAATGCATTGCTAACAAAAAAATGTATTACCAGTCCCAAATAATGTTACTAGTTTAAGAGAATTCTGAATAATACTGATCAGCTCTGAATAGTATGTCACTTCAGTAATGACTTCTTAATGATGCAAAAATATATATATATATATATAAAATAATGCTTTGTAATGGGCAAATAACTGCCACTGTTTATTGTAATGAGACTACTTATAATGCCCATGATTATTAATGCTATGACTGTAATTAACTGATTTTTAATCATGACTTCTTAATGGTGTGTATCACCAGTTTCAAATAATGCTACTCATTTAAGAAAGTTCTGAATAATACTGAATGATGAACAATGTTTTATACTATTCAATACTTACTGGCCACTGAGTGCCAATAATTAATCTAATTAAATGAATTATGACTTTTCATGTTCTATAACTGGCCAATGAGTGCCAATAATTAATGTCACTTAATGAATTACGTTAATAATTATGCCATTAATTAGCTCCTGTTTTCAATTATGACTTTTCATGTTCTATAACTGGCCACTGAGTGCCAATAATTAATGTCACTAAATGAATTTTGTTATTAATTATGCCATTAATTAGCTCTTGTTTTCAATGTTGACTTTTCATGTTTTGGTAAATGGCCAATGAGTGCCAATAATTTGTATCACTCAATGTATTATGTTAATGCTAGGCCAATAATTGACTTTTTTTTTCAATGAAGACTTCTGATGAACATTATTCTGTCATACTAAATATGCTTTGTAACTGGCCAAGGACTGCCACTGTTTATTGTAATACGATTACCCATGATGCCAATAATTTAATTTTATGAACATTATTCTGTAATACTAAATACATGGTACAGAAATGTTCAACAACTGGGCTATGAATGCCGCAAACTACTAATGTAATTCCTAATCAAAACTAGTCTGTGACTTAATGTCCTTCACCTTCTGACCTAACTACCTGGAATTACTGTAATATCCATTTGTCTTGTCCATCCTCATGATCATGGAGCACTGTATTTGGTTTCTGCACTAATTCTACGTTGGTGTGCCTTATAAGAGCGTGGTGTTGACACGACATGCTGTCCACCACCATGAGTGATGAAGACGTTATTATGGTCCCACTGTTTGGTGTACCTAACGTACTGCCAAAATGAAAACATGGAACATTACTACGACAGTTCAGTGTCTTGGCTACGCTGATAAATTCTGATGGGAAAAGAACTTCAAATTGTGTCACTTGGTGTTGTACTTCTGTGGAAAGATATGGACTTTCAGAACAGCTGTGTGCAATCTAAAGTGCTACAACCATGATGCAATCCTTCCCTTTCCTATCCTGATTCTTGTCACATAGTGAAGATCATTTTTTGGCTAACATCATTTATGTTCATGGGATATACATTTTTTCGATTTGCTGAACTCCAATGTGAGTACACTTATGTCACTTGTCGACATGATTTTTTTTTCCATTATGTTTATTTGTTGTGTAAATGCTAAAGACATTTTTTCGATTTGTTCTGAAGTACAGTATATGTGCACTCTTGTCTTTTATATTGTATATACATTTTTATTTTGATGATATGTTCTGAACTACAGTGCATGTGCACTTATGTTATGTGTTAATATGTTTTCTACTGAACTTCAGTGCCTGTGCACTTTTCTCATTTTTCAATATGATTTGTACTCATTTGGTATGTTCAATACTTCAGTGCGTATGCACTTATGTCATTTGTTACTCATTGTATATACATTTCGTCATTTGCTGATATGTTCTCAACTGCAGTGCATGTGCACTCATGTCACTTGTCAACATGATTTTTTGCCATTCTGTTTGTTTGTTCTGAAAATGCTAAAGAATTTTTTCAGTGCGTGTGCACTTTGTTATCTGTCAAATGATTTGTATATACAGTTTTCTGATTTGCTACTATGTTTTGTACTCATATCTTGTCTTAGTCTGAATTTGTCTTTGTCTGAAATGTTTTGTACTTGGTGCATGTGCAGAACATTTAATTCATGTATCTAAATATTCTGTAAATTGTAGAAGTTGATTAATTAAAGAAAAATTTTGCCGCACTTGGCAAGTCCAAATGACTCACCATCGCTGCCAAATTTTTGCCCCCCCAGTGGAGGGTTATGAAACACGTATGTTGTGTGGCGGCGATGGCGAGGCATTGCAGAGTCTCTGACCAGAGAGCCATTTATCGTGGCTAGTCTGCGCTTGACCGCGCGAGAGTTGCGAGCGGTACTCTGTTAGTAGTAGTCGTGCAGTACAGTTGCGAGCAGCAGTCTGTCAGTAGCAGTAGGGCAGTGCAGTATGTCGGTAGTAGCAGCCCAGTGCAGTTGTGTGTGAGGAGTCGGCGGGTGTCGACATGGCACTCTGGTCAAGATTCAGGATGAGGTATATTATTTTTAAATGCGCTCAGCTAATAATGTAAATTAACTGTAACTAATTTGTGCAACAATCGCCCCAATAATAATTTTGGTTTTCAAGGCAATATTTTTAACAAAAGAACTATTCAATTGAACGAACGATTTCCTTCCATTTCCTTTAAAGAAAAGTTTCAATTAAATTTCAAAAAAAAAATAAAAAAAATAACACTTGCAATGCATTTCCTCCAAGCCGTGACCAACAATAAGAGCAGAACTTTGACATGCAGTTTCGAATGAGGTAAGAAATTAATTATGATTTTTTGCACAGGGCCAAAGACCGATATTTTGGTTTAATTGAGTTTACATTGTCAATGAAGTCTCATTAGCATTGAATTGTTTTTTAATCATTTTCGTGACAGCTTACACCTTGAGTCAGATTGCGATTCTCATTTTTATTGTCATTAAATTTAATTGCTAGGGAGGTTACGCTTGGCTCCATTTCTATTAAATATTGTCTTTTAAATTTTTGTTGGGAGGTTACAAGTTGTAATTAATCACTTGGCAATAAAACAAAGTTGCTTTTCCTATGTAAATAAAGGTTAATTATCTTTCCTTCCGTTGCAAGTTATTACCTGAAAAATACAATTCCTTCTCTTTAATTTCTTTGAACTTTGCTTTTACCAGTACTCAATCTTTTGCTTTATTGACGTTTGTATTTACTTTATTACGAAAAGATATATTCAAAATATAGTCTGCTTTGAAATATACCTTTGACAACTTTTTTGTAATAGCCTGTGGATAAAGGACAAGTTGGGTACTGGTTTTTTCAGTTTGCAATCGTTATGTTTTTATTTACTGCAATTAATTTTTTAAAGATACAAGTCAGCGTTTTACTTTATAAGTTTGGTGCTCTATTCCAAGCCCAGTAAGCGGAAATGGACTAAAAAAAAAAAAAGACAAAACGGAAAACCTAAATGTCGTTTAGGAACAAAATGAGAAGCTATCAAATTCTCAGTAACCTTCCCATTGTTTCTCAATAAATAACTATTGCCTAGGATGACCGTTCATTTTAATGTAGACTGCACATTCAATGCATCCAACGAGATTTCCGGAATTTACTGTATTGCGACACTCACGTCAACGTCACGCAATAAACCGCAACCAAATTTCGCTAAGTCATTATTCCTCAGGGCTTGCGTGCACCTATACAACCAGAATAATACAGCGGAACGTTGCCATCCCCTAGTGCGCGCTTTAATCCTATACCACAAAATAGTTAACCAGTATCTTCACATACACTATTCAACGTAAAATCTCATAGAAATATTGAAACACGGTTCACCTATACCATCGCATGGGTATTAGGCAGCACAGCGCTCCATTAATCACAAATAGGCGGAACTACTCTCACACTTCAATAAATCGGAGGTTTGCGTGTACATGGCGAGTCTATACTCTACCATAATCGGCTAAATAACCATTTTCTACACAAGCAGATAATCTTGTCAAAACATCTTTGAGCACACTTGAGCTCCGTGTCCTACGTAAGAGACGATCTTATCACGCCCTTGAGATAATCTGTCTCGAGGATAACTGCTCGGACAGTATTCGGATACTACTGAAATTCTAAAAGGACAAGCCAAGAACCGTTCCCTGCGGACAAACCTGTCACGCTAATTCTCTCTTTAACAAAAGTGTTTCTTCTTAGCGGTCGCCGGCAAACGTTAGTTGTGGCCTGCTGCACCGTAGTTGTTATCTTTGCCGCACGCCACGATTCAGCAGTCGACTGGCTGCAGCAAACTCGCTGCCTATTTTTTACACGACACAGCTTTTCTCGACCATCAACTGTCACATATCTGCAACATTTTAACACAAAAATACAAGAAAGCTGTACAAACAACTTAACAAACTCTTCATGCTACTAGACAATAAAACTCGATAATACATTGACGCGATACATGCAAGTGATGGGCTTTTTTCTGGCTGAAGACCGTTTGGCGCATTATTAAATAAAGAAAAAAAAATATTTAATATAATTACTTTTTATTTAGAACACAATTACATGGAACTTGTTGCCCCAGAAGTAGTAGTTACACCTTTTTTTCTTAAGATTTCACCTTTTTCAGCAAGTCTTTTTTCCCTTTTACGTATTTACGGAACTCCATGCAAGTCAGCCTGTAGTTTAAATTGGCACTGCAAGACTGATTCCGTAGTGCCTGGCAGCAGCCCATTTCTTTCATCGGTCCACTGGGACGACATCAGCGAAAATACTCTTTCCACTGTGGCGTTACGAGCGGGAGTAGAAAACAAAGGTGCTCACAAAAATTTAGCAATCAGCATTTGAGTTCAGAATTATCGGTTTCCTTAAGACAGTAAATCGAACTTTCTTTAATGACATGTTTAGACTTCCGTTCTTGCGAGTCACGCTTGGTTTCTAAAAAGCTCGTCAGATACATATGTTCATGAAATCAATGGAAGCCTGTAATTTTCACTGCGTTTTAAAAAAGTATATTACAGTGTTTACAATCATCATCCGATCTGGGGTTTCAGAAAGCATCATCCAGCCTAATACTTGATATTTATTTTTAGAAACAGTCCATTTTTCTTAGTAATCAAATGCTATGTTACACAAAGCCATTGTCTCATCCTCAAATTTCGAAATAAAATTAATTATTTCTTGGTTATTCTTCTCATTCAAGTTCAGATTCATCTTGCTTTGCATGGTAGTAACGCTGGCAGTCTTCCTTTCACTCAGACATCTTTGAGTTTCGATTAAGATATTTTTTATTTCCACTATCGAGACTTTATTCTTCTCAATACTTTTTATATTTTGTTTGACTGCAGAAACATGTAAATTTCCCTGATCGGACTACTGAAAAAATTTGAAATTATTTTAGGTGGCCCGTCTCAGCGTAAAAAATTGTTTTCATGGAATCCAAAGCCTAAGAATTCTCTCAGCTACGTGTATTAATGACAGCCGTCTTATTTCTGAGTGAGATAGAAGACTCTGATGGCCGACATCAACGTTTAGGCAGAGCTCTTTCAGCTTCATTGTCTTACAGTGTATACTGAAAAATAATTAAATATTTTCATGACTATTATTTCAATGTCGAGAGTTAATACTCCAGCAGCACTTGATATAGTATTGTGGAGAATATGGACAGGCAGTTAATTCCTTCTACGCTTTTTCCTCTTCTATAATTTGGTGAAAAACATTCCACTGGCCGCGTCGATGAAACCCTACCAAGTTGGAATTGGTATTGTCTCCATAAAAAGCGATTAGTTTACACAATTCAGTTTGCAATTGTCCTGAAGTGTCTAGACCGAAGTTTACAGTTGTCTCCGATGTGTCGTTTTTCAGCATTCCGTCTGTTTGAGTACAGTACCGAACAACTAAAGGAAACATTTTTTCAGCCTCTTGGTTCGATGCGTAGGTGCCTATACCGGAAAAAGGCAACTTATTGGAATTGTTTTATACATTTCCACACGGAGTGTAGTGCGGGAGTATTTTTAAATCGCCTTAGCTTTGGTCCTGGCTGTAGACTGCTTTGGCGTCAGTATACATTGCGAGATTCAGTTTTTCGGGTGTGAAATCTTATGGGACTTAACTGCTAGGGTCATCAGTCACTAAGATTATACACTACTTAACCTAAATTATCCTAAGGGCAAACACACACACCCATGCCCGAGGGAGGACTCGAACCTCCGCCGGGACCAGCCGCACAGTCCATGACTGCAGCGCCCTAGACCGCTCGGCTAACCCCGCGCGGCCAGTTTTTCGGTACAGTCAAGAGAACTGAGGGTGTGGTGATGCTCGACAACGTATTAAGTGTTATAAGTTCTGCAGCACCAACGAGCAATTCTTCCTGGCTATCTTCTTTCATCATGAATGCAGAAACAGGCTTTGATTCGTCGTAGAAATGTGGTGCCTCACATCTGCGTTACCTCTATGAGTTACTGAGATTAAGCATCTACAAATGTCACACAACGCTTCCTAATCCGTAAGTCTATTCTTGACCAAAGACCAATTTTTTTTGTAATCATCCGAAATGTGACAGTTTCTCTCAGATGGTGTTGACTTGTGTTGACTTATTACTTGATCCAAGTTCGTAACAGTATAGTGAAAAAATGAGATAAAATTGGGTCTTTTCAAGACGTCGGGACAAGAAGATCCAATATATTAGGACGTCTAGCAACACTACTGGGGCATCGTCTTTCGTTGAGGTCGTTATCCCAATGTGTATACATTGTGGGTGAGTGTGTATAATTTGCTAAAAGAGAGCAGTGTTCTCGACGAAATTGTAATTCATACTGTGGTCAATATGTGAGATGTTTGCAAATTAATTCAACTGCGAGCAGTAATAATGACCGCTGAACAAAATACATGCAGCATAGTCGTAGATAAAAGAAGAAGTTAACTGTTTCTTGCGCTACATTTGAAGATGAGCTAGTGGAATTTTAGGTGTAAGGTTTTGCGCTATATACAGAACCAATCTAACATCGCCTTCTACCGCGTGCGATGCTGCAGTGGTTAGCACACTCAACTCGCGTTGCCTCAAGCCACCCCGATTAAATTTCTCCTTGATGTCCCGAAGTTGCTCCAGGCAAGTCACGAGATGGCTCCGTTGAAAAGGGCATGGCTGATTTTCTTCGCCATCGTTCTGTAATCCAAACTTGTGTTCAGTCTCTAATGACCTCTCACTCGACAGGACGTTAATCTCTGATTTTCCATTTTTTACTTTTTTGTTCAGTAGCGTCTCCCAGCAGAGCTCGTTGAATAATTACGTGACGATCTCTCCGACTAGGCAAACTTGTTGTAACACAGCTCACGGCTGTCCTTTGAAGCAGGTCTTCCGTTAATCCTGTCTGGTATGTGTCTCATTGAATAACATTCGCGAATTTGAAGAAAGAGGGATTTGCAAGCGACCTTCTTCATCGATAAATTTGTCTTCCATAGGACTCCTCCGATAAATTATAGCCCAGTGTCTGTCTTCTCCACCACTTGATTTAAATGATCTTTCTACAACTCTGATCTTTTCACGTTCTTGTGGAGATAGTCAGTCTTCTTCAGCCTCAATCCGCAGGCGAATGCATAATTCTATAAAAAGAGAATGACTGATTATTTATCGTACAAAATTGCCCTTGTATGTATACCGTTTGTTACGGTTCACTTATATATGGTTTTCATTCCCTATTGAAGCTTTAATTTGAAATGTAGAGGTTAAGAATCGTAAATAGTTGCTGTGTGATGGGTGAAGGGCAACAAGGGAAAAATTCTGTGAATTCACTGTCTGGTAGAATTCAGTTAAATGTC
Source organism: Schistocerca serialis cubense (assembly GCF_023864345.2). Classification (NCBI taxonomy): domain Eukaryota; kingdom Metazoa; phylum Arthropoda; class Insecta; order Orthoptera; family Acrididae; genus Schistocerca; species Schistocerca serialis. The sequence goes on from NC_064643.1 coordinate 443,871,604, forward strand.
TGCTGCAAGAAACGTCTGACGCGCCACGCAGCATCGCGATCTGGGCTGGAGTACCCAGAAAACTGTGCTGGAGGCTTGCAGCAATTAAGATGTACTACGTAACCACCAACCGATTTTTTTTTTTTTGTAGGAAGAAATAATTACAATTTGATTATAAATTGGTCAGTCTTCGTTTCGTATTGATTTTAAACTTAAGAACTGGAAATATGCTCTAGGCTAAGACTATTACAGTTATTACTGATTCAAGCCATTAAGGTACACCTACACTGGATCCGCAGTTCTCCCGATCCGATCCCATCCGATGTCGAGCGAATATCGGAAGGAAAACAAACTGCAAGGCTAGAATGTAAACCGCGTAGACACTACCGTTGGAAACACGTTTCGTGCGGTGTTTCGCAATATTTTCCATCTGTGTTTCCTATCTCTGTCTTCACTGGGTGTGAACATTTCTCGATGCGTATGCGCATTGTCTACAACGCTATTTGTCGTATTGATTCCATGTTGTCTGCTGCGTTTTGTCTAGATACCGAGGAAACTGTAAAATGTGGTGTCAGATTACAAATACTCGAAGGGTTTATTTTTGGCTTTCGGTTCGTGTCCATTCAGCCATCTCAGGTATGGAAAAACAATATGACAGTGTATTGGAGACGAGTGTCTTGTCAGCTACGATGATACGAACGTAAGGACAACACCGAGTCCTGGAGCGTAGAAAGTCCCTGACCCGGACGGGAATACAACCCGGGCTTCCTTGGTTAACAATCTGCCGCGCTAACCCCGCAGCTACCGAGCCGGACAAACTCGAAGATTAATGCAAACAAAATGAAAGGCCTAACCGTCTTTAGTGAACGAAACCATACTGCACTAGAAATGGCGGGAATAACTTTCTATGGGAAATGAAAACGGTAGACGGCACTGGTTTCCATAATTTCCCTTGTATGTCGTCTACCATTTTGAATTTCTGGCAAGTACCATTCGCTTCAAGAAAATTTCAGGAAAGTAACACAGCAACGAAAGACAAGATCTTATTCTTCGTTTTTGTCAACAGCAGATTCGTTTCAAAACCTTGCGTTTTTATTTCACATTTCGAAACAAGGTACAACAAGCGACCCTGTTTTTCTTCTCAAGCATTTTTTGTCAGTACCAAATACAGCGGCAGTTCTGTGCAGAGCATCTTGTTCTTTACTGCCGTTGTACTCCTGGATCCATATACTCATAGGCAGTCCTCAGCCTCTACGTACGGCGATAACTCCACAGTCTGCTGTCTCGTTCACTTCATTTTCTTTCGGAAAAACTTAATACAGCTTTCGAAAACACAACTATCAACGTTTTACAACAGACGACACAATGTGACAATTAAACATACACTAGCGTCATACAGTGCTGACATATTTGTATGGTAGTTAGCCTGAAACATTGTTCCCTTTGATCTGTACCAATGTTATTATAGATAGCTTTTTCTGTGTTTAAAAACATGCTTTGAAACATATTTCCAAACTTGCGCATATATAGTAGGAGGAATCATGTTTCGGACAAACACCTTTCAGCCTCAGTGCGTCACGGCTTTAACTGCCTACGTGGAAGCGGAAGCCCGATCCGACAACAGCCGGTCGAATACGGATCGACTAGTTGAGGAATCAAAAATGTTTGTTTCCAGTCCGACATCGGAGCCCAACGGCACACAATGACTGCGAAAACTGACTCCTACATAGCTTATCATTAACAGTTTTTATTGATAATGGTAACATTAGTGTCACAATGTTACTAATCAAAGTTAATTTTGTTCACATATCTCATTATGATAGACAGTTTTTCTTCTGGACTCATGCAATCCTTGAAGTTAGACTGAGCTGCAGGCAGGATCGAGAACATTTTTCCGCACAAGCGACATATCATCTGGCGTACACCCTACTCCTCACCTGTCTCAGAAGTAAGTGGACATTATTCGGTCATTTAATAAGACCTTCAATAATAAATCAAAATCTGGTTATCGTAGCGTGGGTTGTTATTTTGTATAAAACAAGAGCAACATTGGCTTTGATCAGTAACATAATTACATTATTAAGTGTTATTACAGTGCTAAATATTAAAAGATGTAACAATCCATTTCCATCTAAGATATTACGTCAGGTCCTTAAAAAGTATTACTGAAAAAAATGTCGTTGGTATACTTACACGTCGTGTTGTTGATGTTGTTGTTGCTGTGGCCTTCAGTCCAAAGACTGCTCTGATGTAGCTCTGGGCGCTACTCTGTTGTATGCAAGTCTCTTCGTCTCCGAATAACTACTGCTACCTACATCCTTCTGAATCTGCTTACTGTATTCACCTCTAGGTATGCCTCTAAGATTTTTACCCCACACACTTACATCCAATACTAAACCGACGAGCCCATCATGTCTAAGAATGTGTCCCACCAGCTGATCCCCCCTTTTATTCGAGCTGTGCCACAAATTTCTTGCCTCCCCAGTTCTGTTCAGTTTCTTCTCGTTAGTTACGCGATCTATTCTCTTTTTGTGTAAACTGTTTATCGTCCATATTTAACTTCTATGCGTAGCTGCACTCCACACTTATACTTTCATAAATGACTTTCTGACACTTAAATCTATAGTCAATTTTAACAAATTTCCCTTCTTCAGAAATGCTTTAATTGCAGTTGCCAGTCTACATTTTATATCCTCTCCGCTTCCGCCATTATCAGCTATTTAGCTGACCAAATAGTAAAACTTACCCAGTACGTTTAGTGTCTCGTTTTTTAATCTTTTTTCCTCAGCATCACCTGATTTAATTCGTCTCCATTCCGTTATCCATGTTTTGCTTTTGTTTGTGTTGAGCTTATAACCCCTTTTCAAGATTATGTCCATTCTGTTCAACTGCTTTTCCAAGTCCTTCGCTGTCTCTAACAGAATTAGAATGTCATCGGCAAAATTAAACTTGTTTTGGTTTGGTAGGAACTTTGAACGAGCGGTAAGGTCCGAGCTAACATTAATTCAGACATCCTTTAAAAAAATTATTAAAAAAGAATTCTTACTCAATTGTTATTAAAAAAATATTGTCCTATCCATTTTATTTTTTCTTTTAATGGGCAGCCATTACAAGCTTTATTCTTGATTGATAATATTTACACTAATCCAGTATCAAGGCTGAAATATTGGTGATACAGATAGTCAAATTTCAGCCCAGCAACTATAACATCAGTTAAAAGTTTCAACTCGATAAATACTTCTGATGAACAATTTAAATTACCAATGCTACCTTAAAAATGCATGTAGTAACCCTTGAACATATTTATAACAATAAACTAACTGCAATTCAAACCTAAAACAATGTTCAGATAAATCCAGTTTAGCAAAAGCACTTGAAATACACAACAAGTTACAGCGTGACCTCCTGATCACTTTGGAATGTTCATGTATGCTAATCGTTTATGGACTCGAATGCCAATGGTCTGGACCTATAGTATTTTAGTACTGTTTGCACAGGCTAGTCTGTTTAATGTCTTGATAAAATACTTTTTTTTTGTTTGATAAAGATTTTTACACTATGTTATTGGTATTTGTGGGACAGTTTCTTACAACTCTAGTCATCCGTCACCTTGTGTCAGAAGTAATATGTTACTCGACTCTTCCTAGAACGCATGTCCTTGGGACGTTTTGACAATAAATCTCTCCGTGATTCACGAAGTCTTATTTTTTAGCGCCTACCCCTGGAGTTTGTTCAATATCTGCTCACTGCTCTCAAGCTTACTACACGAATCCGTGAGGAAATGCTCCGTTCTTTGTTGGATCTTCTTCTCTACTTTTTCAATGTCAGACTTTCGACTGGTTGGCAACTGTCCGCTCGGATGTACACTGTGCAACAAAATTACAGAGCCACCTTTTTCTCCCGTTGAGATATAGAAATCGAAATTTGGCTCGAACGTGCCTGCAATCTTCTTCTACAAGGGCGCAAAAGCGTAGCGCGCTTCGACGCCACCCTCGGGTTCGACAACGTTTCTAACCGCGAGGTGGCGCCACGTGCAAAACAGAGGCCGCTACTCTGACATTCACGTGAGGCGCAAGCTGAGTAATGGTGTCATATTGGTACGTAATATCAGTACAATTCTGCCCATGACCACCGCCGAAGATCGCCACATTTCCTCTTATCCACATCTCAACATTTTTCTTGAGGCCTCTGGGAGGGGGGTCAGAACCTCGACGCCCAGCTTTGAAATCACGCAGTTTTCATAATAAAAACGTCTCTGTCACACTGCTGCTCAGAATCGACGAGAAAGTAGCGCCCAAAAAAGAAAAGATGCAGTAAAGTGAATGAAGCATTAAAACTTGTCCAGGGCATAAAAATGTCTATTTACAGTGATCGTTTAACTTAGTGTCCCAGTGATAAACATTATGACAGTTTATTTCCATCAGTACATTAACCTAAGTCCTTTAATGTACAATTATGGTATTCGTGCAGAAATTCATCTTTTCCCTACGTAGTCTACAACTAACGAATTGTTGAAACTGTAGCTGGGGGCAATATATATGAGGTTTATCATGAACAGGACAGCTCTGAAAGGAATAGTAAAAATAAGTAAAAGGCAAGTGTCTGTTTAGGTGTTAGTGAGAAGCATTAAAGTGTCCCACGTCAATATTTATAACAAAAGTGCTCAATTCCCTCTGATCCTTGCGAGGACTTGTTATAGTAATTTACATAAACAGAAATATATTTTGTATTATGGACTATGCAGGAATATTGTAACTGGATTGAATAAATTGTTCCATTTTAAAGCGTGGCAGAAAACTGATACTTTATCACATATAATTTATGGACAATAGACATGTGGATAAGTGACAAAGGATATAACTACCTAAAATGTATATTGAGTATTATAAAGACTTGTTTTCGAAGCAGTTTTGCTAAAAAAATGGTAAAGTACCTAATCCTGCATTGTATCTCATGTAGCAAGTAGACTTGCACAAGAGTCTGTCTTATTTCCCTGCTAAGTTATAGTGGCATCAGCGCATTAGACTCTGAACTGCTCTGGTAGTTGGATTGTGTGGATTCTTTTTGGTCTGTGACTTTAAGAATATAGTGAACATTTTAGAGCGAATAGGTTCTGATTATGAATCCCAGACAATCTCCTAATTCCTCAGAGCTATAAGCTGTAGCTATAAATGTATTTCTCAGATGAAGTGGTCACTAGGAATTCTAATTACAGGCTTCACGTTTTGCTAATCACTTTCTGGTTGCCAATATTGTAGTTAGAGAGCCAGTGTTGAGAACGGCAAACAGCAAAAATACAAAACATTTATTCTATTATTCCACACGCCGCCCCACAGAGTGGTTCTTGGAGCTTTAGTCTGGAACCGCGCTGCTGCTATGGGCGCAGGTTCTTTTCTTTTTTTGCCCAAAAGTTGCCTCTCTAGTCAACGGTTTTCATGACACTGTGTATGTCACGTTTAAAATAAGGCACACATACTGGAAGAAGAAAGATGTCCCCTATTTGCGGCCAGCTTTCCCCCTGGGAAATGACTTCAACATGATACGAATGATGAAGAGCCCTGGTGAGGATCTACGGGATGTCTATTTTGAAACAGGAGGAAAGTATGTCGCCAGGATTTACTGATTATACAACCTTGTCCGCGTTGTGCGTGATCCAGAGCTGATCAAAATGATATTCATGAATGATTTTAACTACTCTTCAGATGGGGGCATTTATGTAGTCTAGGAGACAGACCACCTGTCGAGACACCTCTTCCGCCAAGGAGGAACATGTTTCTTAGTAAAAATTGTTTCAATGTTTAAATATATACTTGGCATATTGTCTAGACTATCATCCTCAAATACTTTTGCATTGATGATGATGATGAAGTCCCATACTCCGTGACGGAGCGTAGGGGAACGATGCGGGAGACACGCACAGCCGTACTAGGCAAAGTCCTAGCGGAGGTGGTTTGCCATTGCCTTCCTCCGACCGTAATGGGGATGAATGATAATGATGAAGACGACACAACAACACCCAGTCATCTCGAGGCAGGAAAAATCCTTGACCACGCCGGGAATCGAACCCGGGACCCTGCGCTCGGGAAGAACTTTTGCATTATTCCGTTCTCATCTGTAAAATATGCAACGAAGGTTTTATTCAATGACATGACAATTAATGTCGTCGGTTACCCAGGTACCACACCCATCAAATTTATTGTTCTAAAACTGCAATGATTGTCCCTACTAGATTATGGGGTTGTAAGTTAAAATAACTGAACTCTACATCAGTCTCTAAAAATTGACAATAGTTTCGGATAGCAACCGTTTCTAAAAGCTGATGGCCTACCAGTGATTCACATGTTAAGATCAATATTAGTACCAATGGAAGTGAAACATGGATGATAAATAGTTTGGATAAGAAGAGAATAGAAGCTTTCTAAATGTGGTGCTACAAAAGAATGCTGAAGATTAGATGGATAGATCACATAACTAATGAGGAGGCATTGAATGAAATTTGGGAGAAGAGGAGTTTGTGACACAACTTGACTGGAAGAAGGGATAGGTTCGTAGGACATGTTCTGAGGCATCAGGGGATCACCAATTTTGTATTGGAGGGCAGCGTGGAGGGTAAAAATCGTAGAGGGAGACCGAGAGATTAATACACAAGCCAGTTCAGAAGGATGTAGGCTGCAGTAGGTACTGGGAGATGAAGCAGCTTGCACAGGATACAGTAGCATGGAGAGGTGCATCAAACCAGTCTCAGGACTGAAGATCACAACAACACAACATGTTGCCTTCACGTTACCAGCTGCACCATCACTGATACATTCTGTATTTGAATGTTTAACAATTCCGTTTTTACGACGAAACATTGGACAACACCCAGGTATCTCCCTGCTGCTGCACTGCAGCCCCATCCAGGATGGTGAACTTCTGACTGCCTGAACACTGACAACGCAGTTCCGTCACTTGTCATAGAGGTCATCCACTCCTGGCTCCTGTACTGTGAATGCTGGAGTCTGGAGACGTACTGTCGCTCACGTAGGAATTATTATCACTACACTATATGGTCCAGTGGCTGGTGCAACACTATTTAGTTGACGACATTTAAGCAGTTGTGTATAAGATGTCTTTAGTATATATTTGCTAGTGAAAGTGATAATGATGAATTTATATGGCGTACAGCTGCCTGTTTGTATTACTAATGTAGAGAGTGAATCTATACTTGTTGAGAAGGCAGTAGACTAATCTGAGTTTAAAAATCAACCAGACATTGGTGTTGGCTCAGAAGAATAGAACAAGAAGTCGTTTTCCTCATGCCTCTCTATAAGAGAAGATATGTATTATATTTTGAGAACTGTTGTATAGGTCTCCATTTGACACTGTGGTTCCTATTTGAATTTTTTACTGATATATTAATAGAGACATTGCAACGAAAGGAAGTGATTAAGAATATCAGACCTACGTGTTTTAAAAATTTTCTTATTGCTACAGGAGACAGTACTCTCAAAACTATAAAAACATCTTATGTACATATAACTTTAAAAAAAGAAGTCTTTGGCATCATTCTGTCCTATAGTCGCCATCTGTCCGTTGAATCTACAGAACGTGCCATAGTGCTCACCATTACCTCATCCCATCCTTAAGCCCTCCTTTGCAAAGGATCACGAGCTCGACACATGGTTATCCTCGTATTTACTCATACGTTTGACACAATGCTCTTGTCACGTGTTTCGTTGTCCATGGTTGTGAGGTACACTAACGCCTTTAAGTGTGCCCATAGTCAGAAAACTAAGCGATTAAGAGGAGGTGAGTGGGGAGAATATAATGATGTACATTCTCGACCAATTTGTCATTCATTAAACTATCGTATTACGTACTGCCGTGCGAAGAGTATGAAATGTGGTGGTGCCCCATCGTGCGCAAATAACATTCGTTGCCTTTTTTCAAGACTAACGATTTCCACTAGCATGGGATAGCGAATCACGTCATAAATAAATTAAATAACACTGTTAATATTTCTACTAAGTTGCGTGACTCTATGAGTCTCTCACCCATATTTCCTGCCCATACAATGAAATTATAGCTAATCCGATGCCTTGCTTCCACGACACCTCGTGGATTTGCACCTGCCCACACGCATTTAGCGTGATAATACTTAGTCATTGCCTGTATTGCAATCTGGCTACGACCAATATTACTACCACTGTCGGAGGACCAAGTACCGAGGCGAACACAACCAGTAAGAAATTAGCAACGAACTTCATCGGTGGCACAATTATTTCTTTCCAGAACTATTTTTTGTTTCTTGGTTTTCATTAACATCGCCTCCCGTTAGAAAGAATAAGCCATTCTGTTTTAAACATCCAGTATAAATGAGCATGTATCTTCCCTAAGTTTACGTATTATTTTCTCTATATTATTCATTTAGGAATAATATCTGTCAAGGCAATTTTTTTCAAATTATTGGTGATATTTCAGTTCTTTATAATCAAAGTGTGTTTTGAAACAGCACCTTTCCCCATCTCGACAATAACCAGAGGGAAGTTTTCAGAAAATATCTTTCTTCGATTCACTGTCTTGTTTTATAACACAGGTCACTCCTTACAAATATATTTTATCCTTGGCAGAACAAAGTAAAACCCTGGCGACCAAGGGGGTGGCAGCACAAATGTGGGTGTTCCTCCTCGGTGGCTTCGAAACTTTCTGCTTCACTGTATGCTTCTGCCTTTATGAGCTCCCTAGTGTGAGGGAACAGGCGAGTTGTGGCGCCCTGTAAATATTCTAAGTTCGGAGTTAGTGCGACCACACAGGCCGCTCAGCAAGCCGGGGCTCGTGGTGCCGAACATTAGCCGGAGCAAGAGAAAAGTAGCCCCAGCACGTGGTCCAGGCCAACCGTGTGCCTGGGAATTCCATGTTGACGCTGTGTTGAGGACTGTGCTTTGTATCGATGAAGGAGATTTGTAGGCCAGGAGCGCCAAAGATGGCGAACTTCGTGAAGCCACAATGGCAGACATTTCACAGTTCATGTAGAAGTTAATAATAGCCAGAGGAATCATGATGCCTTAAAAAGAAACGTGTACATTAGCATTATTTGCACGACGATTCTGATGGTGTAATCAGATTTAAAGCTATTAGCGTAAACCTAAATTGGTATGAATTAAAGGCATGTAACTTGAATAGTACATGGGTTATTGGAGGTCAAAGTGGCCGATTACTGTCGATCGCGTCAGGCCATAAGTACACCACAGTTAAAGGAAAACATGGTAGCACCATGCTTATAAATATATTTACTCGTCTATGTCTTTGTTTCTATCCGATATGTACTAGCCATGAAGAAATTAATCAAATATTTACTGTGTTTTAGAAAGCATAGATACATTAGGTACTGGCCTACTTTTGTTTCTATTCATTTGATATATCTTTATTTGATTTGTTTATGTATTTAATAATGTGTGTTGGAGCGTGTTTATGGTCCAGCCATGGGAATAACTATTTAATTTCAAGTTATTTAAATGTAAATCTCGTATTTTGTATGTGTTTCAATATCTTTATGAGTGTGCATTGGATTGGAGACATGGCAGGTGCGCTCTATCCAATCACGGCGATCTTTACTACGGTAGGCGACTACCGAAGTCAATGGAGAGACTATAGAGACTGTATGGAAGTGGGGGAGGAGCATCAGGCCGCATGGAACACAATAGGGAGTGTTCGACGGGAAGGCGCGATGGACGGTCACAGGAAACACTTGGAAAGTGTTGAGCAGTTTGCCCATGGTCGCGGGAGATAGAAATATTTTGTAGTGCCGACTTGTGCACTTGTGAAATTTTCGTGGCTGCTGGGTTGGTGGGTTGTTCAGTGGGTAGGTGAGTTGGTGGGTGGGTAGGTGAGTTGGTGGGTGGGTGGGTGGGTGGGTGGGTGGGTGGGTGTGGAGAGAAAGAGATATGCCCTTTTTTTTCTTCATTTATTCAGAACTGTACATTTTCAGTCGTTTTGCCACAAAGCAACTTTGCTCCCATGTTTTCAGCCACTGAGTATAACAAGGTTTACTCCAAAAGCACCTGAAGAAAGTCAGAAAGTATTGATCTCATTCTTACAATTCCAAGAAGATGTTTCATGTAACGTTAACCCAATTTGTTATTAATCATTCATGTTCAGGCATCAGTTACTGTATATGAAAGGAAGAGAGCTGTTTAGTTTGCTATAGACATCAAAAGTATCAGATTTATAAATGCTTTTACTCCAGTCTTGGATATAAATGATAAAGAAACAACCAGCAGAAAAATGCTCCTGTCGGAGTACAAAAACACAAATACGGTCCTGTTTATCTAAATGATTCTGACTGAAAAGTGGCGTACCAGCTGCTTCATTCTACCTTTCTCAGCACCTTTAAAAGCTCCCCAAAAGTTTTGGTATGCTAACATATTAATGCTTTTTTAATGTGCAACTCACTCACAGTAGCCCATCTCTATATGTCGCTCATACCCAGCCTGTCACATTTACCCTTTCCCATTCACTCATTCAACACAACTCATTGTATCTCTCTGTGTCTCCTGTGATACAGCCAGAGTCCCCTTCTTCTCCTTGTGTCCTACTATTACAGTCTCTTCTCATTGTCACTGTCTCCCTCTTCCACTCTTTTACTTCTGCTATCCCATTCCTTAATTCCTAATGCTACCGCCTCTTCTCATTTTCACTATCTCTCTCTTCCTCTCTGTCATTCTCATACACTCTGTCTCTCATTATCACTGCCTTTCATGCGCTTCCACTTTCTCTTTCTTTTTATTCCTTGTAACCCGGAACTTTCTACTTCACTCTCTTCCTAGCTTTTTTCTATGCCACTGCTGGTGTGGGACATACTGCAATTGCCACATTCTCTCTTTCTATGACACAAACATTGTCTACTATCTTCCAGAATTCATTACTTTTCCATCTATTTGCCACCACCACTGTCTTCTTCTGTCTCAGCATAAGAAATTGCGAATATGTTTGCATGCCAACCGTTTCTGAAAAAAATTTTTAAAGGTGCTGAGGAAGGTAGACTGAGACAACTGGTATCCCACTTTTAAATCTTAGTGATCACCACCCCAACTTTACTATATCCATGACACTTTCCACCCTATTTCACGATAATACAAAAACGAGCTGCCTTTCTTTGGCCTTTTGGGATGTACACCATCATGGTAAGGGTCCCATACTGTACACCAATATTGTAGCAAAAGACGGACAAGCGTAGTGTAGGCAGTGGCTTCAATAGACCTGTTGCATCTTCCAAGTGTTCTGCCATTTAAACAAAGTCTTTGGTTAGCCTTCTCAAAAAATTATCTCTGTCATCGTTGCAATTTAAGTTGTTCGTAATTTTAATTCCCAGGTATTTAGTTGAATTGACGGCCTTTAAATCAGTATGATGTATCGTGTAACCAAAATTTAATACATTTCCTTTGGTACTAATGTGGATGATATCACACGCTTTCTTAGAAGGTGACAATTCACGCTTTTCGCACCATTAAGATATTTTATATAAATCATTTTGCATTTGGCTTTGATTTTCTGATGGTTTTACTGTAAGGTAAATGGCAGCATCATCTGCAAACAATCTAATAAGGACGCTCAGGTGGTCTCTTAAATTGTTTTTATAGATCAAGGGTAGTCAACTGTTTTTTACCTGCCACTCACTTCTGTATTTATGTTACTAGTACAATTTTCTACCGCTCACCTGTTCCACAGTGACAGTTATTTACAAAGATGCAAAGTAATTTAAATTCATTAAATTTACAAAGCATAGTTATGGCAAGTTAAAGTATGTAATAACAGGTATTAACTTTATGTAAAAATTTTATGAAAGCCTAATGAAAATATTTTTTAAATCTCTACCGCCTACCGTCCACCATGAAAGCTGGAACGCCCGTTAGTTGGCTTTAGGGACTTGTTGAGTACCACTGACACAGATGGTTCTGTTTCCTCTCGCAAGCTTAACGGATTTCACTCGAATGTCGAATGCATCGAGTACTGCTTATGGGTCGACTGTTCCGCAGTAACCTTACCTTCCATTCCCCTTCGTGTAATTACGTTCTAACTACCTAGAACTATCAAACTCTCATTCCCTTCTCACATTTTATCAATTTTTCCAGTTCTACGTACATTCAATGTCTTCTCGTCATTGGCTTGTGATGTGGGCATGGAAATATGTAGGTATGATAATGGTGGATGTTGCCTAATTTTGAATTCTCAGGAAAATAATTCGTTCACTGTATTGCTCATAGATTCCACCCTGATACCTGTTATATAAGAACGCTGGCCATAAACCAAATATTTTAGGTACTAGTGAATGACAAAGCTTTTCTTTTCTGTTGGGACTATTGCTATCATATATGGAGAGATTTAAGACTTTACGAGGAGCGCCACTGAGAAATAGTCACTAAGACGCGACTTCTCCACTTCATGAATCGTGTCGTGGCGAAAGATTATAAACTGCCAGGATATGACTGTGTGTTGGGGAAAGGAACTAAGGTGATCATGCCAGTCATGTAACTCCTTCATGACAGGAAGTTCTTTCGAAGCCCTCAGAAATTCGACCCAGAGCAGTTCTGAGGAGCGGAAGGCAGTCAGGCATCGCTACAGCTTTCTGCCTTTTGACGAAGGGCCACGCATTTGCATTGGGGAGTCGCTGCTACTTCCATATATATTACTTTAAAAAATTACTGCATTATTACAAATACCTTTAAGCGTCCAGCGTAACCGACTAATAAGTATCACGATACCGTTTTTTATGTGGACATGCTACATGTTGATGGATAACTACGTTTAATGTCCTCTATAAAATCTGACAGTTGGCATCACTCACGATTTTCAAAAAAATCAAAACCAGAAGTAACCGAGGTAAAGATACTCGGTCCATTGGAGATAAATGTCAAGAACTCTAAAGCCTGTAGGATGATAGTACACTGCCTTTACGCACGAGGGTACAATAAATGAAAACCAATAGCCTATAAAAAAACACTCCTAGATCGTGTTGTTATGTTGTCATTTTCTTACTATGCCCATGTTGTTCCTCGTCTTTATTTCGGCTCATGGTAGGCTTCTAAATTTAGGATCTTATTTCTAAAAGAGCTTACGGGGCTATCAAATCTTTAATGGATTTTTCTTTAAATTAAAAATATCTGATCTTTATTGCCTTCTTATTGAATAACGAAGCTATTGACAGTCTGTAAACTTGGTGGACCACTAAGCCATTTGGGAGTTGTTATCTGTGGCCATAATGGATGGAACTGTGTGTCACTTCAGAGATAAGATGGTAATGGTCAGATAGGCCCAGACTAATACACACACATAGATGCGCAGTTAAAGTATATCGAGGTTTCGTGGGAAATAGTGCAGCTTGCAAAGCCTTGTGGAGTACGACGAGTAACTATAACAGAGGCGAGCACAGGTTAGAACTGCAAGGTCGTCTGGGTTTGCATTTTTGAGCACCTGAGCATCAGCTGTGAGAGTTGTTTCCGTGGGGTTACTCCTGCTCACATGATGAACCACACACTTTCTCGTGGCCTGTTCCACTCTGATTGAGCGACAAATCATGCAGGTTACTCATGGAAAATATTTAGTTGCTTGTGCTTCTCCAGTATAAGCAAGTCACAGGTGAAATCCAGTATTCTATCACTGTGCTATAACGATTGGTGTGTAGGTGTGGAGACATGTGGAATCCGGTGATGCAGAACTGCAGTTATTCACCTAGTGTGTAAGTTTGTAGAGAGGTTAAATCCAGTGTTCTTCCGTTACGGTACCTCACTTGGTGAGAAGGTGTTGAGGCAGGTGGAATCCAGTGTTCTACCACTGCAGTAACTCACTTCGTGTTTAGATTTGGAGATATCTGGGATCCGCTGTTCCTGCACTTGGTTCCTCTCTCAGTGTGAGTGTGGAGACAAGTGCTCTACCACTACAGTAAGACGCATTATGTATAGTTGTGTAGACAAGTGGAATCCAGGGTTCTGTCATTACAGAAACTCACTAAATGTGGAGATAAGTGGTATCCATTGTTCTACCGTTGTGGTATCTTAGTCGGTGTATGGGGGTGGAGACAGGTGGAATCCAGCGTCCTATCATTGTTGTACATCACTTTGTCTGTAGGTATGTGTACATGTGGAATCTAGTGTTCTATCGTTACAGTACTTCACTTGGTGCGTGTGTGTGGAAGCAGGTGCAACGCAGTGTTCTACATCTGTGATACGTCATTTGGGGTGTAGGTGTGTAGACAGGCGAAATCCAATGTTCTACTAGGCAATACCTCTCTTGGTGCGGAGGTGTTGAGACAGTTGGAATCCTGTGTTATACCACAGCAGTATCTCCCTCGGTGTATAAGTGTGGAGACAAGTGGTAACCAGTGTTCATTAACTGGGGAACCTCACTCAGTGTGTAAGTTTGAAGATAGGTGGAATACCACTGTGATATCTCACTAAACATATAGGTATGTAGACAGGCGAAATCCAGTGTTCTATAACTGCGGTAATTCACTTTGTGTGTAGGTGTGTAGACAAGTGGAGCCCATTGTTCAACCACTGTGGAATCTCTTTCTGGACCCAGTTATGGAGACAAGTGGAATCCAGTATTTTACTACAGTGATCCGTCATTTGATGTGTAGGTGTGGAGAGAGGGCCGCGCGGTATTAGCTGAGCGGTCTAAAGCGCTCCAGTCACGCACTGTGCGGCTCGCCCCGGCGAAGGTTCGAGTCCTCCCTCGGGCATGGTTGTGTGTGTTTGTCCTTAGGATAATTTAGGTTAAGTAGTGTGTAAGCTTAGGGACTGATGATCTTAGCAGTTAAGTCCCATAAGATTTCACACACATTTGAACATTTTTTTGTGGAGAGAGGTGTAATACAGAATTAAACCACTGTGGTAGTTCGCTTAGTGTGTAGGTGAGTGTGGAGGTGAAACTGAGTGTTCTACCACTATGGTACCTCGTCTGGTGTGTAGATTTGGAGGCATGTATAAAGCAGTGTTATACCACAGCGGAGCAGGACTTGATGTTTTGGTATGTAGACAGATTGACAGACATCTACAATTCGTTATCAGACACCTTTGTTTTCACATTTTTATCTTTTCTGTATGTATGGAAGTGAAACATGGACGATAACTAGTTTGGACAAGAAGAGAATAGAAGCTTTCGCAATGTGGTGCTACAGAAGAATGCTGAAGATTAGATGGGTAGATCACATAAGTAATGAGGAGGTATTGAATATAACTGGGGAGAAGAGGAGTTTGTGGTACAACTTGACAAGAAGAAGGGACCGGTTGGTAGGACATGTTCTGAGGCATCAAGGGATTACAAATATAGCATTGGCGGCAGCGTGGAGGGTAAAAATCGTAGAGGGAGACCAAGAAATGAATACACTAAGCAGATTCAGAGGGATGTAGGTTGCAGTGGGTACTGGGAGATGAAGAAGCTTGCACAGGATATAGTAGCATGGAGAGCTGCATCAAACAAGTCTCAGGACTGAAGACCACAACAATAACATCTTTTCTGTTTTCGAGAAGGTGCATATGACAGATGCACATAATTTTTTGTCTATATCGCTGACGTCAATCTGTTGTAGAGTTGTGGAAAAAGTTTTTTTTCCCTATGTATTATGATGTTCTAGGAGAAGAAAATCTGTCTTATAAAAATCAATATTGATTCCAAAGGCAGAGATCTTGCCAAACTCAGCTTGATATGTTTGTCTATGAGATTCACAGCGCTGTAGACGTCGCGTTCAGATTGATGTCATGCTCCTTGACTTCAGGAAGTCAACTGATGCAGTCCTACACAATTGTTTACTGAAAAGAACAGGATCCTTCTGAGTATCAGAACAGATATTTGATTGGATACAAGCGTTTCTTGCAGATACAACGCAGCAGATCTCTCCTGTCGGAACAAAATCGACCTAAGTAATGCTGATTGCACGAATACCCCAACGTGATGAGATGCAACTGTAACTCTTTACAATACGTATATAAATTATCTAGTGGAGATGGCCACGAGCTCCATGAGGCTGTTTGTATGTGATGTGGTTGTCTGTAAGAAGGTTGCAACGTTAAAACACTTTGGCGAACACCTACCGGTGATTGATGAAAAGTGTAGGGGTCGCAGTTGACCTTGAATGTAAATAAATGTAACATACTGTGCATACGTTGGAAAAGAAATCCTCTATTGTACAATTATTTTGTTGGTGACGAACTGCTGTAAACAGTAACTACCGTAAAATGTGTAAGAGGAACGATTCGGAGACACTGTGCGTGAAATGACCATACAAAACTAAGAGTTGGGAATAAATATACAAAATTGAGGGTCGTAGGAAGAATCTGAAGGAAATGTTGTAAATCTACGAAAGAACTGGCTCAAAAAACTCTTTTTCGATGGATTTTTACTAAGTAACCAACGTAATCCTTGGGCTACGGGGAGTGTCTTTGAATTTTTAGTAAAATGTCTTCCGTCCTGGGTTCGAACCCGCTACCGCTTAAATTATGATTAATATTGAGGATTGGCTTCCGAAGACTTCCAGCATAAGAAATCATCCCCATTCTGCCAAAGGCGTCGTCAAAGAGGCCGGAGGAGTGGACAGAGGTTCAGGACATTCTCTTGTCCTTCTGGTGGGAAACTGCCATTAAAGGCGAAAGAATCAGCAATGATCAACGGTTTGAAGATGAAAAAGGTAACGGAAACCACCACATTAAAGACACATGAAGATGTGTCGAAAGGACATTTGGCCTGTGATTGAAAAAGGTGTCATGATGTTCTCTCCAATGGCTAAATATTCCTGAATAGTTCCACATTCAGATCTCTGGGAGGGGACTGCCAAGGGGGAGATGACAACGCGAGAAAGAGACTGAATAACCAACGAAGGGATAACGTTTTACGAGTCGAGGCGTGGCATGTCGGAAGTTTGAAAGCTGGAAAATCTGAAAAGGAAAATGCCAAGGTTCAATCTAGATATACCTGGCGTCAGTGAAGTGAAATGGGAAGAAGACAATGATTTCTGGCTATAACATTGTAGGGTAATATGAACAGCAGCAGAAAATAGTATAACGGAAGTAGGATTCGTAATAAATAGGAAAGTAGGGCAGAGAGCGTGCTACTGTGAACAGTTCAGTGATGCGGTTGTTCTTATAACAACTGATAGCAAACCAACACCAACAAAGATATTTCAGGTATACATGCTGATGTCGCAAGCTGAAGATGAAGAGATAGAGAAAATATTTGAGGACATTGAAAGGGTAACATAGTACGTAAAGGAAGATGAAAATCTAATAGTCATCGGGGACTGGAATGCAGTTGTAGGGGATGGAGTAGAAGAAAAGGTTACCTGGAGAATGTGGGCTTGGGACAAGAAATGACAGAGGAGAAGACTCACTGTGTTCTGTAGTGAATTTCTGATAGTAATAGCGAATACTCTGTTCGAGAATCAGCAGAGAAGGACGTATAATTTGGAAATGCCGGGTGACACGGGAAGATTTCAGTCAGATTACATTGTGCTCAGGCAGAGATTCCGAAATCAGATACTGGAATGTGAGGCGTACCCAGGAGCAGATGCAGACTCAGATCACAACATAGTAGTGATGAATCAATCGGCAAGAAGAGGGAAGTATTAAGGAATGAAGAGATACGCTTAAAATTCTCTAAGGCTGCAGATACAGCAACAAAGAATAGCTCAGCAGGCAGTACAGTTGAAAAGGAATGGACATCACTAAAAACGGGAATCACGAAAATTGGAAAAACACATACTGTAGATACACAGAAGGTAGCTGTGAAGAAACCATGGGTAACGGATGAAATACTTCAATTGATAGATGAAAGGAGGAAGTACAGAAACGTTCAGGAATACAGCAATACAAGTCGCTAAGGAATGAAATAAACAGGGAGTGCTGGGAAGCTAAGACGAAATGGCTGCATGAGGAATGTGAAGAAACAGAAAAAAATGACTGTCGGAAGGACTGACTCAGTATATAGGAAATTCAAAACAACCTTTGGTGAAATTAAAAGCAGGGATGGTAACATTAAGAGTGGAACGGGAATTCCACTATTAAATACAGAGGAGAGAGTGGATAGGTGGAAAGAGTGCTCTATGAGGGGGAAGATTTGTCTGATGTAACTCAAGAAGAGAAAGAAGGCGATTTAGAAGAAATGGGTGCTCCAGTATAAGAATTTAAGAGAGTGTTTGAGGATATAAGATCAAATAAGCCGGAAAGATAACATTCCATCAGAATTTCTAAAATCATTGGGAGGAAGTGGCAACAAAACGACCATTTACTTTGGTGTGTAGGTTTGGTGTGTAGTATGTATGAGACTGGCGACATACCATCTGAATTTCAGTAAAATGCCACCCACACAATTTCGAAGACTGCAAGAGCTGAGAAGTGCGAGAAATATTACACAACCAGCTTAACAGCTGACAAGAATAATATACAGAACAATGGAAAAGAAAATTGAGGATGTGTTAGATGACGATGAGTTTGGCTTCAGGAAAGGTATAGGCACCAGAGAGGCAAGTGACATTGCCGTTGATAATGGAACAAAATCTAAAGAAAATCAAGACACGTTCATAGGATTTGTCGATCTGGAAAAACCGTTCGACAATGTAAAACGGAGCAACCTGCCAGAAATTCTGAGTAGAATAGGGATAAGCTACAGGGACAGACGGTTAATATACAATACGTACAAGAGTCAGAGGGAATAATAAGACTGGACGACCAAGAACTAAGTTCTCGGGTTAAAAAAGGTGTACGACAGGGATGTAGTCTTTCCCACTACCATTCAGTCTGTACATCGAAGTAGCAATGATGGAAATGAAAGAAAGGCTCAGGAGTGGAATTAAAATTGAGGGTGAAAGGGTATCAATGCTATGATTCGCTGATGACATTGCTATCCTGAGTGAAAGTGAAGAAGAATTACATGATCTGCTGAGTGGAATGGATAGTATAATGAGTACAGAATACGGATTGAGAGCAAATCGAAGAAAGACGAAAGTAATGAGAAGTAGCAGAAATGAGAATAACGAGAAACTTAACATAAGAATTGATGGCCACAAAGTAGATGAAGTTCTACTTCCTACTACCTAGGCAGTTGGAATTCTACTACGTAGGCAGCAAAATGACCAATGACAGATGGAGCAATCGGGGCAAAAGTAGCCTGTCACTGGCGAAAAGGGCAATCCTTGCCGGGAGAAGACTACTAGTATCGACCATGGGTCTTAATTTGAAGAAGGAATTTCTGAGACTGTACATTTGGAGCACAGCATTATATGGTAGTGAAATATGAACTGTGGGAAACAGGAACAGAAGAGAACAGAAGCATCTGAGATGTGGTGCTACAGAAGAATGTTGAAAATAATGTGGACAGATAAGAGAGAAGTTCTCCACAGAATCGGAGATGAAAGGAATATGTGAACAACACTCACAATGAGAAGGGTCAGAAGACTGATGACTCAAAGCATAAATAAATAAATAAAAGTATCCCAGAAATACGAAATTCATCTGGGGTAGTTAAAACGCTAACGTGCACTAAACGACCATAGTATGTCGGGTGGTCGTCATGGGATCCTCTTCCTTGCGGCGTCATGTGGATGCGGTGTGGAGTGACATGTGGTCAGCACACCGCCCTATGGCCTGTTTTGCCGACTTCCCAGATCTGGAGCCGCTACTTCTCGTTGGAGTAACTCCTCTTAGCATCACGAGAATTAGTGAACCCCATACTACTCCTCCCGCTAGTGAAAAATCCTTTGTAGTGCAGGGAATCGTTACCGGTTCCTCCACATTGCAGTCATTCACGCATACCACTGAGGTACGCAGGTGGACATTTTGAGTAAAGGCTTTTCATAATGAATTCTTCACGCAAAATTAACAGCATTCTTTTCCGTCCTATGGCGTTAGTTATGTCATAGACCTTTAGAATCCAATCACCACACACATCTTGTGTACCACTATTATCTCAAGTGATGTGATTTCAATTTTAACTTAAATTTTCAAACTGATGCAGCAGACTCCTTATAAATCTTCATCAATTTTGGATATACCACTTTAGCGATAAAGCGTCATTAGCAAATCGTGTAGAGACAGAGCAGCACGCCAGTTTTTATTTGAAAGTAACGGAGATCAGGTTGGCACATGACTTACGTTAATGCACTACTTGTGCCAACATAAACAAAAATTTCTCAGAGATCACTACCATCTTTCTGCCAGACCTAAAACTTTTCAGCCATCTATTGTACATTCCTGATTAAGATGAAACACACGGCAATAATAACGCCTTCCCGTAGAGGAAATATCGAGGGACACTGCAAATAAGGAAAAAGTTTTTCGTGTATTTTATTTCTGTGTGGTCGTTAAAGTCTCGGTGAGGCATAATGGAGTAGTGTACTGTGGATATTCTGTATGTAACACTAAAGATCGCCGGTACAATCATTCCTTGTACCTTTCTTTGATTTAATAGATTAGTTTGCCCACAGGTGCTAAGTCGTTGTGCAAGTATTTTTGGTGTGACTTCACTTTCACGTATCATGTTGAGAACTGCCGAACTGCTAAGATTCAAAGGATCATCGAATCTTTATTATCAATTTGTTTTGTAGAGTGTTCAGAAATACTCCTATGCGTTATGCGGTAAAACTATAATTCTGAGGTCTGCCATATGTGCAAATGTACTAAAGCTCTCAGTCTTCTGCTGTAATGCGTCATGTAGTAAAAATGTGATTCTGAGGTCTGTCATACGTGCAACTGTACGAAAGGCCTTCAGCTGTAATTGCAGAGGTGGACAAAAGTATCGAAACGGCAAAAACTCCACACGGTGTAGGAAAAACGCTGACTCTCAAAATAGCTTTCATTCTTCTCGAAATTGATAATTATGGTTTTAAAGGGAATCTTAAACCACTAGCCCTGCAAAATCGGGACAAGTTCGGGAAACGATGATGCATGTGGGTAGCGATCACGCACTCCCAAAGTGGAACGAAGACTCATTAATGTTCAGATCTGGTGACTGTGGTACCAGTGGAGATGCTACAGTTCATCATCCTGCTTAAAAAAGCAGTGCTGGATGATGGGAGCTGTGTGAATGGAGAACCTGTCGTCTTTTAACACAGCATCACCAGTGGGGAATAAACATTATACCATGGTCAGCCAAAATAATCACATAATCATTAGCAATAACGCAGCCTTATAGAGTAACAATGGAACCCAATGAAAATCACGATGTGATAGCCCAAATCATCATTGAAGCCACGGCATGTTTCACTTTTGGGTCGTAAACTCGGCCAGAAACTGGAAACTGTGATGTTCTTCCATTGCTCTGTAGCATATGTTTTACTTTTGCATCTACATTTACATGGATACTCTGCAAATCACATTTAAGTGACTGGCAGGAGGTTCATCGAACCACCTTCACAATTCTCTGTTACTCCAATCTCGTACAGCGCACGGAAAGAATGAACACCTATATCTTTCCGTACGAGCTCTGAGTTCCCTTATTTTATCGTGGTGGTCCTTCCTCCCTACGTAGGTCGGGTCAACAAAATATTTTCGCATTCGGAGGAGACAGTCGGTGATTGGAATTTCGTGAGAAGATTTCGTCGGAACGAAAAACGTCTTTCTTTTAATGATTTCCAGCCCAAATCCTGTATCATTTCCGTGAGACTCTCTCCCATATTTCGCGATAGTAGAAAACGCGCTGCCTTTCTTTGAACTTTTTCGATGTACTCCGTCAGTCCTATCTGGTAAGGATCCCACACCGCGCAGTAGAGGTCGCAGAAAATAACTTTACTGATAGAAATAACCGGTTACTGAGAAGTAACGGCTACTGTGATAAAAGCTCATCTGATACTAGCAGTTATTTCAATAACTGCCAACAGTGCCTCGCGCTATCTATCGACCGACTATCGTATTACGCTTTCGCGTCAACTCATAGGAGAGGCTGCGATGGAGAGGGATTGACCATTTGGAAGGCGTTCTATAGGCCATGGGAATAACTGTGATACTGTGCGCCATCTGTTGATAAGAACTGTGTACTATTTCGTGCGCCTTCGTTACTTTTAGCAGAAACAATTAAATGATGTTAATGTCAGAGTACAGAGCCTGTATACAGAGAGAGTGGCCATAGGTGAAGTTGCCCGTGATTGGTTGATTAGCTTTGGCAGAAAAATGGCGCCAAAAGTCTCTCGCGCTTCCTATGTTCGCCGTACTTTTGAGATGTATTGAAGTTCAGAGGACTTTTGGAAACGATTAAAAGGTATTTGAATTATTGAGACACTTGTTATGCGTTGTGCATGCATGTTCGATTTAGTTGCATATCGTTTTCAGTACGTAATTAGCGTTTGCGATCTTAAATACGAGTTGAAATAATAAAGCGTTTTGTGATGAAGTCGGTAGGCCTACATGTTTGAAGTAAACACGTTAGTAATTGTACAGTATTGTTTTTGCCATCTGTAATTCGTTCTGCAGACGTTCGTAAACGATGCCAGGTTGTGCTGCATTTGGTTGTCCCAATAGAGGCGAAGGTGGATTTCGCATGTTAGCATTTCCACGCAATGAAGAAAGACGAAAGCAGTGGGCGGTCGCAGTCAACAGGGCTGACATAAATCAAACAGGAGCCTTGTGGAAACCAACCAAGTACTCTTATCTATGCGAAGTAAGTCGTTTTTGCTTTTTACTACATATAAAACAATTTGCAATATACATAGTTAAATTTGAAAACAGACCTGTAAATTGGCTGTGTGAAAATTGTTATAACACATTATTCTTATAAACAAAGGCATTTAACGAATGATTTCGCCATATTGTCTTGTGCTTTTGATTCGGTGAGTGTGTACTCCACTACTGCACTACTGGCCATTCAAAAGTCCCGCCCGCAGTTTGGCAGAAAAATGGCCGCCGTATCGTCCGGTTGACCACTCTCTCCCTGCACAGGCTCTCTATGTCAGAGCGGTGGCTGATAGGAGCTGCAGTACAGTCATTAACAAGTACGGTCGTTGCCTTGAGCCACCGCCTTATATGTCCATTTACCTTTGACGGTAGTACAAAGAGAGTTACCATAAGGAATTCGAGCGATTATGGAAATAACAAATTTAGCATTGGAGGGCAGCGTGGAGGGTAAAAATCGTAGAGGGAGACCAAGAGATGAATACGCTAAGCAGATTCAGAAGGATGTAGATTGCAGTAAGTGCTGGGAGATGAAGAAGCTTGCACAGGATAGAGTAGCATGGAGAGCTGCATCAAACCAGTCTCAGGACTGAAGACAACAACAACAACAACATGGAAATAACTGTCAGAGATCTGTATTTTTCTCCAGCAGTTATTGTTATTGCCTCACAGTTCTCGTTCTCTGGCAGTAAGCGGGCTACCAATACAGGTAACCCGGAAGCTGGCAACTGAATAACTGTGTGCTTCTGTTCCTGACTTTGTGATATTTCTATGGAGGATAGTTACTGGAGCGAACAAATATTTTCGTACTGCTTCAGAAATAGCCGCTGGCCATTGCGAATGACAAAAACATGCCAAAAAGTATAACATAAACCATTTGAATGTAATAATTATTATCCTCTTCATTTGTTGGGAGAGTGTCAAAATATGTGAATATATTACAGAATTGATACACTGTCAGAATAAAACATAGTTACGCACTTTTAATAAATTTATCATACACACTATATCTGATCTTGACTGTTGCGATCAAGTGCTGTCAAAACTGAAATGCAGCAGAATTTTTACTTAAGCTGGTCTATCAGTCTCTGTTAAGGTATTCATCTCAGAGTAGGAGAAGGGATCAATGGAAGCATCCGATTCCACCCATGTGTGTGTGTGTGTGTGTGTGTGTGTGTGTGTGTGTTGTATTGGGTTAATTTGAGCCTTGGTTGGATGTGTGAAGACGTTGGCGGCAGTGATTGTAATTCCAAATGTAGGATTTTGAAGTTTTTTCAATGAATTGTCAAGTTCTTTTGTTCTTGTGTTTGGCGTTTTCGTTTGGTGTTATTGGTTTGTTGTTTGTAGTGTGATAAGACGTTTAATGTGTGTGTGTGTGTGTGTATGTGGGGGAGGGGGTGGGGTTTTGGGCTGGCCGATCTAGTTTGCAGTGATGGAATTTGCTGGTGGTAAGGAACCTTCTTTTTTTTCTAGTTGTGATGTTTTGTATATTTATCGAGTGTTGAATGTGTTTTAATTTATGTAGGGATGTTTGATTTGTGGATTTTTGAGGTTGTGGTTTTGGTTTTATTTTTCGCAGTTGTATGTGTTGGTTTTTTGGAATCAATAGTTGTGGTAGACCTATATAGGTCACCGGAAATGAGTGATTCACATTTTATAGTTGTAGGTGTTGGTGTTTTGGTATCATCTGTGGTTGACCTATATAGATCAAGAGAAATGTCCGATTCCGTCATCTGTGGTTGACCTATATAGTTCAGTGGAAATGTCCGATTACAATTTTCGTAATTTTAGTTGTAGGTTTTGGTGTTTTGGTATCGTCACCTATGGTTGACCTATATGGTTCAAGGGAAGTGTCCGATTCCTGCAGATTTTGTTTATGTAGCAGAATGTTGTAATTTTTTTTTCTTTTTGTTCGTGATTTTGTGTTTTGGGATCGTGGTGTATTATTTTTGCTATTACATTTAGCTCGTCCTCACCCTAAAACCCCAACTTCCCGCAGTTATCCCGTTAGTTTGATTGTATTTTTGGAGGGAGATGTTATTGTCTTATTTATATGTATCTTGGTGTTTGTTGCCGTGTGTATGTAGTGACGACATACGAGACACTTAGAATAGCCATTTCCGCCGTATTGATGACGTCATGGGTCAAAGCAGACGGTGGAATCGCACACTTGTGTGTCAAAAAGTATTTCAAACACTCTGTAAACCGTGCTTTACTTGAAATCAAGTTTTTAATGGTTCCTCACTTGCTGGCAGTTTATTGAAAATACGTGTTCTTGAATATTGGATCCCTTTTTGGACCAAGGTAAGTGATTGTAGGTCTTTATGTAGATTGCTGTTCGTATTTCTAATACTGACATTATGTATTGAGCTATTGGTTCGAAATACTTGCAACAAATTTCATTAAGGAATAAATATACTAGGAAGCAGTGGTTAGAATACGAAGTTTGTCGACCAGGTTCCTACATGATGTTCTTGAATTTATACCGTAAACAATTTCTATTACACACTTTTACATGCTAAAAACTTTCGCTCCGTTTGTGGTACGCCCTTCCCAACTGAATTTATTATCGAGTGTTGTCCCAGAAATATCTTTTCGATCTGCATGTCTTCATATGTTATAGACATGTTGTAGCTGGAGAAATCGAGCAGTTTTCCAAATCTCACATATAACTTGGATTAGCGTACTCACACTGTCACCAATAGGACTATCTTGTACAGGACAGGCGTAAACGAATCTGTCACATTACATATATTTTTCTTGTTGGATTACAACGCTGTAAATTAAGTGAGCAGCACAAGAAATTAAGCTTCGAATTTAACCTACAGTATTCAGTTTACATATTACTTGCTACTTAAAAACGAATGTTGTTAACATTTTACTTAAGTGGTGCTGTGGCAAAGTTCCGCGTACTTTCTGTTGCAGCTAAGGGGATAATATTTCTAATAGCGACTGATAACCTACGTACATATAATATGAAACACTGATAATCGTTCTAACATCAACTGAAATGTATCCAGAGTTAATTAGCTAATTTTATGACACGATTCATACGACATTCCTCCCATTTCGCGCCACTCGCAGTTATACTGATGACTAAACTGATGGATTCTAACTGTCGTTATTTAACTGTAGCCCCGTTGGCGTATTCGGTATTCGGTAGTAAAAAATAACTTGACAAATATTGATAACCGTTAAAAATGACTGTTATCAAAGAATAACTGGAACCGTGATAACGGTTACTCCAGAATAACCGTTTGGCCCACCTCTACCGCGCAGCAGTATTCTAAAAGAGGACGGACAAGCATAGTGTAGGCAGTCTCCTTACTAGGTCTGTTACATTTTCTAAGTGTCCTGCCAATAAAACGCAGTCTTTGGTTAGCCTTCCCCACAATATTTTCTATGTGTTTCTTACAATTTAAGTTGTTCGTAATTGTAATACCTAGGTATTTAGTTGAATTTACGGCTTTTAGATTGGACTGATTTATCGTGTAACCGAAGTTTAAGGAGTTCCTTATAGCACTCATGTGGATGACCTCACACTTTTCGTTATTTAGGGTTAACTGCCACTTTTCGCACCATTCAGATATCTTTTATACATCGTTTTGAAGTTTGTTTTGATCTTCTGATGTTATTAGTCGATAAACGACTGCGTCATCTGCAAACAACCGAAGACGGCTGCTCAGATTGTCTCCCAAGTCGTTTATATAGATAAGGAAAAGCAAAGGGTCTATAACACTACCTTGGGAAACGCCAGAAATTACTTCTGTTTTACTCGATGACATTCCGTCAGTTACTACGGACAGGAAATCAAATATCCAGTCACATAGCTGAGACGATATTCCATAAGCACGCCATTTCACTACGAGCCGCTTGTGTGGTACAGTGTTACAAGCCTTCCGGAACCCAGAAAAACGGAATCGATCTGAAATCCCTTGTCAATAGCACTCAACACTTCATGTGAATAAAGAGCTAGTTGCGTCTCACAGGAACGATGATTTCTAAACCCATGTTGACTGTGATTCAATAGACCGTTTTCTTCGAGGTAATTCATAATGTTCGAACACAATATATGTTCCAAAATATTGCTGCATATCGACGTTAACGATATGGGCCTGTAATTTAGTGGATTACTCCTACTACGTTTCTTGAATGTTGGTGTGACCTGAGCAACTTTCCAGTCTTTGGGTACGGATCTTTCGTCGAGCGAACGGTTGTATATGATTGTTAAGTATGGAGCTAATGCATCAGCATACCCCGAAAGGAAGCTAATTGGTATACAGTCTTGACCAGAAGGCTTGCTTTTATTAAGTGATTTTAGTTGCTTCACTACTCTGAGGATATTTACTTCTACGTTACTCATGTTGGCAGCTGTTATCGATTCGAATTCTGGAATATTTACTTCATCTTCTTTTGTGAAGGCATTTCGGAAGGCTGTGTTTAGTATCTCTGCTTTGGCAGCACTGTCTGCGATAGTATGTCCATTGCTATCGTACAAAGAATGCATTGATTGTTTCTTGCCGCTAACATTCGTACATCACATGCGACCAGAATCTCTTTGGATTTTCTGCCAGGTTTCGAGACAAAGTTAAAACTGTTGTTGTGAAAACTGTTATAAGAATTTAAGGTTTCGCCAATACGTTTTCCTGTTATGGGCATTTGCAATCAATGATGTGTTGGTTTGGAACTCCATTTCGCCTTTCGTTTCCCAACTTATGGAGCTCACTTAGCGTTGTTTTGTTGCGACAGTGTTCGTGAGTGGGATATTCAGTTTTCTAGTGACTTTTGCAGCTACTGTTCTCTTATTTTTTGTCACAATCCTCGTGATAGATCGTCTGCAACGGTCATTCAACATATACTTTCGTCCGCGTTACAAATCGGCGGACGATGTTTTTCGGCTTTCGCTATATCTGGTATAAATCTTAGACACGATGCCTCTTGAAACACCAAACACTTCGTTTACTTTGGACACGGAAGTATCCAACATACGAGGAGCAATTTTCCCACCTTGCAATTCACTCAGCTCTGACGTAACGCACTCACAGCGACACAGAGCACCGTTCTGGCCACGTCGGTCGAGCGTATTGCACATCCGCGGTTCGTGGTCAGAGACAAGAGTGCAACGTTGTACGGGCGTCAGGGAACTGACATGCATTGAGACTAGAAAATAGTGCTCTGGTAATGGCTAGGCACTAGCCAAATACAACCTGCAAAAATGGAAGACCGATTGGTATGCTCTGTCATTTATAAACCAGATAACAGTCGCTGAGTGCACCTACGTTCCTAATGGAAGATGATAACCTGCTGAAGTTCATTAGATATTTTAGTGTCGACAGAATAGTAACAATTTTAAAGTGAAGATTAAACGCCGATGTTCAACTGAGTAACAAAAGGCGTCATTTTTCTTTTAAGAGATTCGGTGTTGCGTTGGGCATTTTTTGTGACTGGGCGAGGCAGTGGCAGGGTCAAGTGACGTTCTGCCGTCTGTACTGACGATACTGCGGCCTGGTTCTACGTAGCGTCATAGTCGTCGAAACTGTGGCCTTCCAGCTTCTAAGTCTCGTATTCTGTACCATATCAAATATCTTCGTAAATATGTTAGCTAAGACTTGGTACATTCGCTGTCAAAAGAAAAACTTTCCCTATCATGAAAACATTAAAAAGTTCGATTACACGCTGTTTCTACACATCAGAAATGCTCTCTACTATACTAAGAGTTTTACTTTGTGGTCTTCCTTTTGCCCCGAGGACAAAAATAGGCAAGTAAACGTCTGCATTTGGGATCATGGTTCTCACAAATGTATCTGTAGCTAAAAATTCAGCCTTCTTACATAATATAGATGGTTAAGGAAACTCCTAATCAAGCCTTAATCAAAACAGCAAATGTCTGCATCACGCTAACTTGTCAAAATACTTTTTACTCTGATTGGCTTTGTTTGAGAAGGCAAGAAATGCTTGTCACATCTATTCTTTTCACGGTTAATGCCTATAGCACCTTGTAACGTGCTTTAAAAAATATATAAGTGTAACGTTCTTTAAGAATGAATGCTGTGCTCTGTAAATTCACTGTGTCATGTGTTGCTGAGCAAATGGTGTGCTCAGTCAGTTTTACTGTAATCCGTAGAGAAACTAAACAACTTAATCTAGAAAACCAGTGCGTAATCACTATAATGAAACCAATCCCTCTGAAATTTACTCAGTCTCGTGAGCACCGAGTTCTATGGCCCTATGCAACAAAGTGGTAAAATTCCCAATGCAAATAAACTGTGAAATACATCTACCTTAGCTTACGAGTCGCAACGGATGTAACTGTGTTATTCTGTTCTCTCCACATTAGGCATACAAAATATTCAATCTTGGCTCAACGAAGTGCAATGCCAGCCGTAAAATAGCTTCATACAAATAATGTCAGTAGATTAGTTGATAAACGAATAATCTTGCAAATATTCAGTGATAGTTTGGGACATTCGCTCAGTGCTGTCTAATGCTGCCCACATTAATGCTGTTACAAACATTAATATTTTACGGATTCTGGCAAATTAAATTCTTTTTTTTTTACTCCGATTGAAAAATCATTTCTTTAAAAAAAATTCTCATTGAATTTAAACAAATACGACTTGGAAGAGAATGAGGTACTGATAACGGGATATGCTAAGACCGAATGCTTCAGTTCAAAAATTGTATTCAAAATAAAGTTTCTCCTTCACATAATCTAGTATGAAACATTTTACATTAACTTCAAATTAAGTGACTTTCTCAATTGTTCTACAATTCTCACTTACAGACGTAATTAAACACACTTGGATGTTACATGACAATAAGTCTGATTGCAGCTAAGATAATCTTAAATGAAACGCTGATCAATTATTTTTGTTTTCCTATCAAATAAATTAGTCAGAGTGGTGCAATCCCCAAACGAACTATAAAAATATCCATGTGTAAAGAGTGTTCCAAAAACCATCCGTTCACATTAGTATAGGAGGTAGAGGACAAGTATACGTTGCTAAATAAGCTCTCTGAAGTCAAGTTGTAATGTTACAGAACATTTTGTTAGTGGTGCTGACGTAAGCTGTTGTGTTGGTATCGCTGACGGAGAACGCATAACGACATTCAAAACTGGTCCGTACGGATGGTTGGCTCCCAGGCCAGCTTGGAAATACACCGACTCACTTGCAGGCTTCACCGCCTTGTGACCACAATGTGACTTACCTGAAAACACGCCGGTTCAGTCGCCATTGTTGACATGCATCTGGTATATGGGTCTGTGAATAGAAGTGGACGAGATCCAGTGAGAGGGTATCGACAGTGCTTTCCAAACCGATGGGTTCCGTAACATCAAACGTTCGGATGTCTGCATCGCCTGCTCCGTTAAACAGGCACTTTCCGTGCAAATATGCATGATGAAGGTCGGAATCGGACAGCGTGAACTTCCGAAATGGAAGACGAGGTTCTGTGACATGTTGAAGACACTCCTTCTACAAGCAAACGACGTATTGCTTGTAGAAGAAATTCTTAGATTTGTGCGAAATGTGTTACATGAACAGCAGCTTCATACTTTCCTTCTTCAACGTGTGGCAGCACTAACACGCGAAGATTTTCACCGTGGCGTGCAATTCGCACAATGATTTTGACGATGGACTGCTCTTCACCCCATTTTTCCAGCAGAGGTCCTGCTCATCGACGGGGCTTCATTTACTCGTGAAGGCTGTATCAATATCCACAGTACATATGTTTTGTCACATGCGAATCCACGAGGTACTGTACCTCTTACTCGTCAGCAGCGATTCGGTGTAGTATCATTCTTCCATTCCATTTGAACGGACAGAGATATCGCATCTTCGTAGAACAAGTGTTTCCATAACTACTGGAGAATGTATTTCTGAATGTTTATCAAACGATATACTTCTCGCACAATGGGGCTGCAGCCCATTCCAGTGTTGCTCTTAGGAATCATCTGACAGTGACGTACAGGAATGGATGAATCGGCCTCGCTGGCCCAGTGACCTCGCCAACCGGGTCGCCTGGTCTCACGTGTTTCTTCCTCTAGAAACATATGAAGCATCTGATGTATCAGACCGCTGTGAAACAGAACAAGGCCGCTTCGCTAAAATTGAAGTCGCTGCTGTTGCCATTGTGGATATGCTAGGAATCTTCGCACGAACACGATATTCAATTGTCCTAAGATATGCTGCGTGCATACCGGCTAATAGTCGTGTTTTCGAGCAGTTTCTGTGAATGACACTGTTGTAATTAGCTTGCTAAAGTATCTTCTGTGTAAATCGTCCCTTTTGTCAGAAGCTGCCGTCAGGGACCACATGTACCACAACTAAATGTATTTGATTTGATATTCTCTACCTCCTATATTAATTTGAACAGAGAGCCTCCGAAAACAATTTGTGTAGCACCTGCATATGATTTGAGTGGATAACGTTTTAAAACACAATATGTTCCGTACGAAGCGGGCTGCTCTTTTGGTCTTTGAATATAACTTGTAGACAATTTTGTGCTCCCTCAGCTTTCGAAAAGTAAGAAAACAATCGTCATATGACTTCCAGATTTGTGGCTTGATGTCAAAATATTGGCTTCGTCACTGGCCATGGGTCAACCAACACATCTGTCGCATTTAACCCTAAATGAAAGCAGTCACAAGTTAAAATTGCAGGCAGGAATATGCAGTGAAATATTATTCACTTCTCACTTTTCAGAGACTGAATTTGTTGCAGATAACTGAAACGAAATTATCTTTTCAGTCTTACTTATTCTATTGTTTACTTTGCTAATCTCAGCTTTATTTACAGTTAAACACTTACCATCTGTCTTCTCAGATTTCTAGCTGTGACTACCAATCCACAGGTCAACAAAGGATTTTTTTTTTCATCACATCTAGCCACAATCTTTCTATCCACCTCAATAAGAGCTTTCTTTATCTCTTCATCCTTTAGCTTACGTAAATGCTTGAATGAATCAATCTCAGTCTATCTTTGAGGAGAGTTGAGTTTGAGCCTTGCTAAGAGCCCACCTGAGCGTTGGATTGGGTTTGTAACCACGATAAGAGACTAGTATGTAAGTATTGTAACAAGGCCAGTCCCATTCCAAAATACCGTTATCCATGATGGCGGCCATGGCGTCAGAGTCATTATGAACTGTTTTCATAACACCGTCATCATTCCAAAGCATCGTTAGTCGACAACAACAAGGTCGCACGCAGTGTATCCGGCACGTGTTGACTCTCTAGTCTTTATTACCGTAGCGGGTTGTGACATAGAGAGAGTTAGCGCCACCTCTCTCTATGTCGCAACCCCGCGCATACATACACGCGCTAGGCAGGACCTATATAAATCAATGCACGACCTACCTCACTCTCACACTGCTCGTATACTTCATTCATCCAATACTTGTCACGTCTTCGTAATTAAACGTGTAAAAATGAAACGATCACGAACCGCCAGTGACAGCAGCAGCAGCAAACGTGCTCATGTGGACGAAGTTCCATTCCCTGGTAAGTACATTTTCAGTATTCTGATATCTACACCCTTTAACTCTGTGTATGAGTGCTACATATCTTTTATAATGCTCTCTATAAAGATCGCTCCTCCACTTGTTCTGTGTGTGTTCCGGCTTACGTTTTTTACCCTTTTGAATCTCTCTCTCTATAAAAATTGCTTATCCACGCCTTTTTTTTTACCTCTAACTTGGGTGTCTGAATCTTTTATTTTAAGTGTTACATTTGTTTTGTACTGCTCTCTATAAATATTGTTCATCCACGTGTTGTATGTTACGTGTTATACCCGTTTTCGATCTCTCTCTGTAAAGTTTACTAAGTTTTTTAACGGCTTCTATGTTTGTGTATGTGTTAAGTCTTATATCAGTTTTGGACATCTCTATGTAAAGAATGACTTTCCACATGTTGTATGTGTTATAATTAATTTACCGTATCCGCTATAAAGATAGAGCTTCCACGTGTTGTGTATCTGTTATATTCGTTGTGCAGTGCTCTTTGTAAATATTTCACTTCTTTCCTTTTTTTTTTTAATTTGCTGGCCCGCTTATTTCTCTATCACTTAACTGAAAGCACACTTCCCTTTCCATATGCGATATTGTATTCAGTCTCCTCCATCTTTCTAGATTTCTTCCAGCAAATCACGGCTGATCTAGACAATCAGATCGAGATGGAAAGGGCTCAAGCGCAGCTCGAATGTAAGTACATTTATAATACAATCATACTTCTTAAACTTAAATAATTTCGTCTAATATATACCCGTTTCCTGATTGTATACATTTAGTCCTCATAAGCTGGTTTTTTCTTTGTAGATGCGCCTAATTCAGCATTCGGTTCTACCACCCAAAACGTTCAACGAGGCGGCGGTAGCGTTCAAACGGCGCCCGCCACACAGGACACTCAGTCTTTAGAGGAGGAGGAGACCAACCTGCCTGACCCGTTTGAGGAGGAGATCAACCTACCTGAGTGGTTTGAGGATATACTTGATTTTGGCAATGAGTTGCTCAAACCATGGAGTCAGAGCGGAGAAGGTGAATAATTTTGAACATTAACATTCCTTCACATAACCACCATTATCTACTCTTATTGTTATTATTTATCGCTCTTTTAAATATAAATCACTAAATTAATTTTTTTCCTTCTTTATCTTACAGGTATATCACACGGCGTAGGCCGTGTTCCTAGAGCGGTGGTTGCGGGGGCGGGGCTCGGGCGCACCGAACCGCAAAGACACGCCGCGCCTTGCGTAGCCCCTATAAGGGCTTCGCGGGAGACGGATGCAGAACACGCGCCAGCTCCTGCCCCAGCGCTGTCGCAACCGTTTGGCTGCGCAGCCCGTCCGCCGTCGCCACAGCCTGGCCCTTCAAACCGGCTGTCACCCCCTCCTCCTCTAGAAGCAGCAGCTCGCCGCCGCCGCCCACGCAAGGTATGCGTTCCGAGACGTATACCTCTCCCCGCAAATGATGATGATTACGATCACCCATCACCAGCCCATTCATCTATCGGGTGGACTCCTAGTTGTAGCAACAGTAATAATAGTAATTTCCTTATGGCTAGCGGTAGTTCTCTCCCCCGTCCTATCGATAACGAATTCGATCAGAATAACGGCGTAATGACTCCCTTGCAGTTGCTAGAGCGTTTGAGGGGCGAATCTCTTTCACCAGAATTGAGAATCCAGGCGGGAGGTATCGCGATCCTGTAAGGTTTTTGGAGGCGTGCCTCCCCGTCTTGGAGACCGAGCTCCTCAAACTCTTAGAAGATCCGGAATTTAACGCCTTTAAATGCAGTGCTGTGTTATGCTGTGAACTGAGTCACCCCCCTAAACATCAAGGTGACGCGGAGACGGCTACTCTGCATTATATATGGGGTGACAATGGCGGTATTTCTTGGAGCACATCGATTGCTGAGTGGTATCGAGAATCCACCTTGAGCGCTATTATGGCCCGATTTTACGAGATGGAAGTACGTGGATCCGCTAAAGCGCTCAGCAGTATACCACACCTCGACATCCATATACATGTCTATGATCCAGTGAATGGAGGGTCCAGTTATATTAAACTCCCTATAGATATTGAGAAAAAGCTAGCATGCATTAATGTTCAAAATAATTATGATAATGCGTGTTTTGCATGGTCAGTCCTGGCTTGCGAGAGAAATTACAATTACAGACATCATCCCGAGCGTCCCAGCAGTTACAAAGTCAAAGATATTAAGAGACAGTGTAACTTTGACGGAATAGAGTTCCGTTTAAGAATCCAGGACATACCTAAGTTTGAGGCTCAGAATACCGCAATATCGGTCCACGTTTATGGCCTGGAGAAGAAAAGCAAGTCAGATGAGCAGAAGAAGCATACAATAGTAGGCCCCCTCCATTTCTCAAAATTTGCAGGTGAGCGAGAGTTGCATGTCAACATGCTGCTCTTCTCCGAACGTGATAATTATCACTACGTCTGGATCAAAGACATGTCCCGACTCATTTCCTCCCAGTTAAGTAAAAATGATCATAAACAACATATTTGTATAAGGTGTTTGAATTATTTTTCATCTCAAGAGTTATTAGCAACACATCTATTAGATTGTGCATGCAAGGACCCGGTACGTGTTGTTATGCCCACTGAGGAAAATAACTTCATTAAATTTAAAAATGCTCACCACCAGCAGCATTGTCCTTTTGTTGTGTACGCCGATTTTGAATGCTTGCTGGCTCCTATTACTCGTTGTGAAGGGAACCCCTTAGCCTCACACACAACCTTCACACAAAAACACGTACCTTATGCGGCTGCGTTCCAAGTTGTATGCGCATATGATTGTAAACTTAATAGTTATCAGTCTTATGTAGGGAACGACCCGGCGGTTTGGCTTCTCACAGAGCTTGAAAAACTTCCTTGGCAAGTTCACAAGCTCTATAGCATCAATATTCCCATGACCAAATCAAAGGAAAATGATGACTTGTATGGAAAGGCTGTTAATTGTCATATTTGCGGGCTGGTCTTAGATAGAAAAGCGGAGACTCCTCGTAGAGACCATTGTCATCTTACGGGTAAGTTCCGCGGTGCAGCCCACAATGCATGCAACTTGAAGTATCAGTTACCTACACACATACCCGTCTTTTTTCATAATCTGAGCGGGTATGACGCTCATTTTCTCGTTGAGCACTTGGCTAAGTTCGGTATGAAGAATGATCAGGTCAATATCCTGCCTGAAAGTGTTGAAAAGTACATTTCTTTTTCAAAACGAATGACGCCGAAAATTACGCTCCGCTTCCTTGACTCTCTACGATTTATGCAAACTTCGCTTCAGAAACTGGTTGAGACTTTACCTCGGAATGATATGCATATCACTCGATCTGCATTTACCGATGAGGAAAAGTTTCAACTTGCGACGAGGAAAGGAGTTTTCCCGTACGGGTATCTTGATAGTATGGCAAAACTCAATGAAACCAGGCTTCCCGACATAACTTCTTTTACCAGTACTCTCACTGGCGATACCATAACTATCACAGATTATGAGCATGCCTTTAATGTCTGGCAGGAATTCAACATCCCCAATTTGGGAGAATATGCAAGGTTATACATGGACACGGACGTTCGTTTGCTTGCAGATGTTTTCGAAAAGTTCCGGAGTGTATGTATGACCACGTACTCTCTGGACCCTGCCTTTTATTACAAGGCACCTGGGTTGTCCTGGGACGCTATGCTCAAAAAAACGGATTGCAACATTGCTTGCAGATGTTTTCGAAAAGTTCCGGAGTGTATGTATGACCACGTACTCTCTGGACCCTGCCTTTTATTACACGGCACCTGGGTTGTCCTGGGACGCTATGCTCATAAAAACGGATTGCAACATTGAACTTTTGACTGATGCTTCAATGCTTCTATTTTTTGAGTGAGGGATCCGCGGTGGACTTTGTCAATGTGTTCACAGACACGCCAGGGCAAATAATCCGCGGATGAGTGTCGAGTACAACGCATCCCTTGATTCTAGTTACATTTTGTACTTAGATGTTAACATTTTATATGGGCATGCTATGAAGCAACCGCTGCCGGTTGCCGGGTTCCAATGGGTGCCTGAAGACGAATTGAAGGGATTAGGTGGACAGATAATAGGTCTTGCGGCCGATTCTGATGTAGGGTATGTGCTTGAGGCAGACATCGCGTACCCTAATAATTTGCATGGAGAGACAAGCGACTTGCCGTTATGTCCAGAGCAACAAATTCCACGAGGAAGCACCATCCCTAAACTGATGGCCACTGTTGGGGATAAGCAGAGGTATATTATTCATTATCGTAACCTCCAGCAGTGTCTCAGATTAGGAATGGAGCTCATTAAAATCACCCGGGCAATCTCCTTCAAGCAATCCCCCTGGTTGAAGGAGTATATTGAACTAAATACCGAAAAGAGGGCGGTCGCGAGTAATGATTTTGAAAAAGACTTTTATAAATTAATGAATAATTCCATTTTCGGGAAAACTATGCAAAATGTAAGAAATGAACGCGATATTGTTATTAGAACCGCATGGGAAGGGCGTTACGGCGTGAGAAAATGTATAGCCAGGCCAAATTTTAAGCGTGCCACCATCTTCAATGAAAACTTTGTTGCTGTGGAGATGTCGAAGACTGCAGTAGAGTTTATGAAACCCATCTATTTGGGGATGTGTATACTCCATATCTCCAAATTCTACATGTACCGATTCCACTATGAGTTTGCGAAACCTCATTTCGTAGATCCAAAATTACTTTATATGGATACAGACAGCTTTATCTACTGGATCAAGAACTGTGATCCATATGAAGTAATTAGGTGCAATGGTAAAGAATTCAACACCTCTTCTTATGAGGTCAATAATCCTTATGGTATTGTTCCACAGAACAAGAAGGTTATCGGTCTCATGAAAGACGAGTCGAATGGTTTACCAATTGTAGAGTTTGTGGGACTGAGATCGAAAATGTATGCATATCGCACAGTAGACGGGAGCACTCTGAGACGGGCAAAGGGTGTTAGACGGATCGCGTCTCGTGCGCTTACGGTCGAGGACTACTTGCAGTGCCTGTACGGTCGTAGCGTTGAAGGCGCTCATCCACACATGGTTCAACAAACTAGCATTCGATCACGAGCTCACGAGGTGTACACTGTGCTGCCGTCTAAAGTCGGACTGTCTCCACATGACGATAAAAGAGTCATTTGTGAGGATGGGGTGGGAACCCTCCCATACTCACACTATTTACTTGAAACGAAAGTAGGGGTGGGGTACTCTGGTTGAGTGATAGAGAGGGAATGAGCGTGTGAATGTTACGAATGTGGGCTATGCGTGGAAATAGTATGGCTCTTTTATCATAGTGTAAATAGTTGATGAGAGTGTTTTGTTGCGTGTATCAGTTTGCGTGCTTCCATGCATGTCTGAGTGTGCGAATGAGCGCGAACTTGTGTTAAGTGAGTGTGTATGTAAATATAATCATTATTTTTTCAAAGAAAATCATAATAAATAAAATTAAAAAAAAAATGGTACGGATGTCCATCCATCCATCGACTGAAGAACGATTACCAAAAAAGTGCTTTTGTATCTGCATATGAGAATGTAAAATTACTTTTCACTTTTATTAGAAATAAATAATAATTTATAAGATTGAGTGTTTTTTCTTTCTATGACATCCAACGTCCCTAGTATTGTAAGTTTATTCTTTTTATATTGTATATGAAGGGAACTGTCCGAGAGAGACACATACCCCGGCCTTTGACGTGGAATGAGCCTGCTGTCATAGTTAGGCGCGGATGCGTCAGATGCCGATCTCGCGGCCTCCGTCGAAATCGACAGACACGCGCAGCAGCTGACGCTTGGTAGGGGGTTGCACCAGTTGCCGGCCTCCCGGCCGTTGTGGAAAGCGATGCGTCAGATTACGATCTCTAAAGTTATCTGTTGACGTAGGACTGTAAGAGATAGCGCTGCAGTGGGCTGTGTGTGTTCGTGACAACTAGCAGAAGTCCGGCACTTGTGATTAAAAGCGTGTCCATGTATAACCTTGCATATTCTCCCAAATTGGGGATGTTGAATTCCTGCCAGACATTAACGGCATGCTCATAATCTGTGATAGTTATGTTATCGCCAGTGAGAGTACTGGTAAAAGAAGTTATGTCGGGAAGCCTGGTTTCATTGAGTTTTGCCATACTATCAAGATACTCGTACGGGAAAACTCCTTTCCTCGTCGCAAGTTGAAACTTTTCCTCATCGGTAAATGCAGATCGAGTGATATGCATATCATTCCGAGGTAAAGTCTCAACCAGTTTCTGAAGCGAAGTTTGCATAAATCGTAGAGAGTCAAGGAAGCGGAGCGTAATTTTCGGCGTCATTCGTTTTGAAAAAGAAATGTACTTTTCAACACTTTCAGGCAGGATATTGACCTGATCATTCTTCATACCGAACTTAGCCAAGTGCTCAACGAGAAAATGAGCGTCATACCCGCTCAGATTATGAAAAAAGACGGGTATGTGTGTAGGTAACTGATACTTCAAGTTGCATGCATTGTGGGCTGCACCGCGGAACTTACCCGTAAGATGACAATGGTCTCTACGAGGAGTCTCCGCTTTTCTATCTAAGACCAGCCCGCAAATATGACAATTAACAGCCTTTCCATACAAGTCATCATTTTCCTTTGATTTGGTCATGGGAATATTGATGCTATAGAGCTTGTGAACTTGCCAAGGAAGTTTTTCAAGCTCTGTGAGAAGCCAAACCGCCGGGTCGTTCCCTACATAAGACTGATAACTATTAAGTTTACAATCATATGCGCATACAACTTGGAACGCAGCCGCATAAGGTACGTGTTTTTGTGTGAAGGTTGTGTGTGAGGCTAAGGGGTTCCCTTCACAACGAGTAATAGGAGCCAGCAAGCATTCAAAATCGGCGTACACAACAAAAGGACAATGCTGCTGGTGGTGAGCATTTTTAAATTTAATGAAGTTATTTTCCTCAGTGGGCATAACAACACGTACCGGGTCCTTGCATGCACAATCTAATAGATGTGTTGCTAATAACTCTTGAGATGAAAAATAATTCAAACACCTTATACAAATATGTTGTTTATGATCATTTTTACTTAACTGGGAGGAAATGAGTCGGGACATGTCTTTGATCCAGACGTAGTGATAATTATCACGTTCGGAGAAGAGCAGCATGTTGACATGCAACTCTCGCTCACCTGCAAATTTTGAGAAATGGAGGGGGCCTACTATTGTATGCTTCTTCTGCTCATCTGACTTGCTTTTCTTCTCCAGGCCATAAACGTGGACCGATATTGCGGTATTCTGAGCCTCAAACTTAGGTATGTCCTGGATTCTTAAACGGAACTCTATTCCGTCAAAGTTACACTGTCTCTTAATATCTTTGACTTTGTAACTGCTGGGACGCTCGGGATGATGTCTGTAATTGTAATTTCTCTCGCAAGCCAGGACTGACCATGCAAAACACGCATTATCATAATTATTTTGAACATTAATGCATGCTTGCTTTTTCTCAATATCTATAGGGAGTTTAATATA
The DNA here is from genome assembly GCF_023864345.2 of Schistocerca serialis cubense. Lineage (NCBI taxonomy): Eukaryota > Metazoa > Arthropoda > Insecta > Orthoptera > Acrididae > Schistocerca > Schistocerca serialis. The sequence goes on from NC_064643.1 coordinate 443,911,246, forward strand.
ACTGGACCCTCCATTCATTGGATCATAGACATGTATATGGATGTCGAGGTGTGGTATACTGCTGAGCGCTTTAGCGGATCCACGTACTTCCATCTCGGAAAATCGGGCCATAATAGCGCTCAAGGTGGATTCTCGATACCACTCAGCAATCGATGTGCTCCGAGAAATACCGCCATTGTCACCCCATATATAATGCAGAGTAGCCGTCTCCGCGTCACCTTGATGTTTAGGGGGGTGACTCAGTTCACAGCATAACACAGCACTGCATTTAAAGGCGTTAAATTCCGGATCTTCTAAGAGTTTGAGGAGCTCGGTCTCCAAGACGGGGAGGCACGCCTCCAAAAACCTTACAGGATCGCGATACCTCCCGCCTGGATTCTCAATTCTGGTGAAAGAGATTCGCCCCTCAAACGCTCTAGCAACTGCAAGGGAGTCATTACGCCGTTATTCTGATCGAATTCGTTATCGATAGGACGGGGGAGAGAACTACCGCTAGCCATAAGGAAATTACTATTATTACTGTTGCTACAACTAGGAGTCCACCCGATAGATGAATGGGCTGGTGATGGGTGATCGTAATCATCATCATTTGCGGGGAGAGGTATACGTCTCGGAACGCATACCTTGCGTGGGCGGCGGCGGCGAGCTGCTGCTTCTAGAGGAGGAGGGGGTGACAGCCGGTTTGAAGGGCCAGGCTGTGGCGACGGCGGACGGGCTGCGCAGCCAAACGGTTGCGACAGCGCTGGGGCAGGAGCTGGCGCGTGTTCTGCATCCGTCTCCCGCGAAGCCCTTATAGGGGCTACGCAAGGCGCGGCGTGTCTTTGCGGTTCGGTGCGCCCGAGTCCCGCCCCCGCAACCACCGCTCTAGGAACACGGCCTACGCCGTGTGATATACCTGTAAGATAAAGAAGGAAAAAAATTAATTTAGTGATTTATATTTAAAAGAACGATAAATAATAACAATAAGAGTAGATAATGGTGGTTATGTGAAGGAATGTTAATGTTCAAAATTATTCACCTTCTCCGCTCTGACTCCATGGTTTGAGCAACTCATTGCCAAAATCAAGTATATCCTCAAACCACTCAGGTAGGTTGATCTCCTCCTCAAACGGGTCAGGCAGGTTGGTCTCCTCCTCCTCTAAAGACTGAGTGTCCTGTGTGGCGGGCGCCGTTTGAACGCTACCGCCGCCTCGCTGAACGTTTTGGGTGGTAGAACCGAATGCTGAATTAGGCGCATCTACAAAGAAAAGACCAGCTTATGAGGACTAAATGTATACAATCAGGAAACGGGTATATATTAGATGAAATTATTGAAGTTTAAGAAGTATGATTGTATTATAAATGTACTTACATTCGAGCTGCGCTTGAGCCCTTTCCATCTCGATCTGATTGTCTAGATCAGCCGTGATTTGCTGGAAGAAATCTAGAAAGATGGAGGAGACTGAATACAATATCGCATATGGAAAGGGAAGTGTGCTTTCAGTTAAGTGATAGAGAAATAAGCGGACCAGCAAATTTAAAAAAAAAAAAATGAAAGAAATGAAATATTTACAAAGAGCATTGCACAACGAATATAACAGATACACAACACGTGGAAGCTCTATCTTTATAGCGGATACGGTAAATTAATTATAACACATACAACATGTGGAAAGTCATTCTTTACATAGAGATGTCCAAAACTGATATAAGACTTAACACATACACAAACATAGAAGCCGTTAAAAAACTTAGTAAACTTTACAGAGAGAGATCGAAAACGGGTATAACACGTAACATACAACACGTGGATGAACAATATTTATAGAGAGCAGTACAAAACAAATGTAACACTTAAAATAAAAGATTCAGACACCCAAGTTAGAGGTAAAAAAAAAAGGCGTGGATAAGGAATTTTTATAGAGAGAGAGATTCAAAAGGGTAAAACACGTAAGCCGGAACACACTCAGAACAAGTGGAGGAGCGATCTTTATAGAGAGCATTATAAAAGATATGTAGCACTCATACACAGAGTTAAAGGGTGTAGATATCAGAATACTGAAAATGTACTTACCAGGGAATGGAACTTCGTCCACATGAGCACGTTTGCTGCTGCTGCTGTCACTGGCGGTTCGTGATCGTTTCATTTTTACACGTTTAATTACGAAGACGTGACAAGTATTGGATGAATGAAGTATACGAGCAGTGTGAGAGTGAGGTAGGTCGTGCATTGATTTATATAGGTCCTGCCTAGCGCGTGTATGTATGCGCGGGGTTGCGACATAGGAGAGAGATGGCGCTAACTCTCTCTATGTCACAACCCGCTACGGTAATAAAGACTAGAGAGTCATCATGTGCCGGATACACTGCGTGCGACCTTGTTGTTGTCGACTAACGATGCTTTGGAATGGTGACGGTGTTATGAAAACAGTTCATAATGACTCTGACGTCATGGCCGCCATCATGGATAACGGTATTTTGGAATGGGACTGGCCTTGTTACAATACTTATGTGTGTAGCGACGTTCGAAAACGATCGAGTTGCGCGCAAGATAGTGGTTTAGGACAGCAGACAACAAAGAATTTTGTGAACTGTGAACAGACTGGCGAGTGCCGTAATCGCGAAATATGAATTTTATAGTGAAGTGTATAACACTTCCGTCTGCTACTGCTATACCATAACCTTAAAGTTGGAGGCAGGTCGTGAAATAAAACTATCTTGTTAAAGAGCAAAAGAGCAGTGTTACCCTATGAGAGGAATTTTGTTATGTTGACCGAGTTGTACCAAACGGAGGTGGCTTATCGGAACTGAAAGTCAGAATTACGTAAATATTTGAACAGTAACAAACAATATTTTTGCCTAGCTATACTGTTTAAAGAATAAGGAAAACGCTCGCCAGGCTAATTAGGCAAGAGAAAGATCAACGTTCTCATTTATGAAAGTAGGTATGAGTAACTTTAACGGACAAACACAACCTAGATTTGGCCACACGCGAGTGCAATGAACTCTGATACATACATATGTTTACGGTAAGATTTAAGCTAACAGCTAGAACAGCACAAACTATTTACATAAATGTAATAATTAACAAAACACACTATTACTTTCAGTGCTTATTCAAACTGAATGGTCTTTATAACGTTATTATTACTGTTCACTGCAGAATCATTAAATGGACATAGGTTCAGTATTATTGTTCAGACATTTTCCTAGCTGACATGAAATCATAAATGTAGTTCACTGCAAAATTATGAACTGGTCACAGGTTAAGTATCTCTCAACTAAATACTATTCTGTTTAGAATGAAAGTTAAATGGAATTCGCTAACAGTTTACTTCTCACTGTCTTTTGAATAAAGAAATTATTGTTTTCATAAATAGTGGTCTTCCTCTTACTTGTTACTTAGCATTAGCAAAATAGACAAACTGTGGATCCTGTTATACTATTAATATGCACTTCCAATACACAAGAGAGACAAACACTTAGCAATCATGAACATATAATTTTGTACTATTGCAGTTTTCCACTTTTACTACAGTGAAACACAATGTTGACAAATTTGCAAGAACTGACTCACCTTCTAAAATTTACTACATTAACTAAGCAAAACTTTATAAGCCTCAATTTTATGAACTTTAATTTATAAAAGAAACAGCAAATAGTCTTTATTACCACGGTCTTCCACTTTCAAGTGAATGATTAAATAGGTGACTTCGAAACTTTAGAAAACTACATTTACTGCCTCCCACAATGTTACTAAATCCACAGTAAATCTGAATATTCCCTTCTCATTAAAGATCAAACAACATTATGTAATTAACTGTCTAACTTTGACGCTTTCATTTTTTTTTCCACAAAATAGGACACTCGGTAATCACAGTTTAAACGGAGAGGAACCTGAGAGGTGTTGTTATCGAAAAAAAAATCAAGGTAGGTACATAAATTCAGTTATAAGTTACCTTATATATGTGCACATTAAATCACCCAATAAGCTGATCCTTCACTGTATATTGTTATAGTACTCCTTTACAGTGATTGCACAATGTGGTGGCAACTGCATGTTGGCAGGTGAATTTGCAGGCAGAATTGCTGGACTCTGTCACTTCTTGGTGGCGATGATGGATACCAATTCCAGAATCGTTCCAGCTATTTATCCATCCATCCGAGGCATTGGAAAGTGGCGGAAAAAGCCTCTCTCGGAACCAGCACAATATGCAACTTTTACGAGGGCAGTGCACAGTTTAGTAGCTCGTCCCCTACTGACTCTTGTTTCCACCTTTTCTACCTAGGCCAACCACAACTTGCGCGCACTACACATTTCCATTCCGGAGGCGAACCACTGCACCTTTTTCATACAAACTAATTGAGAATCCTAAGTGAGGATCAGCAGTTTACATAACAGAGAACAAACATTTTAAATCAAACAGAACCTTTGCACGTATTGGCATTTCTACAAAAAATTGCTTAAACAAAATTACAATTATATACAGTAAGTTTTGTCTCCGTCCAATTGGGACAAAGAATTTAAATGACGGATATACTACATTGCATAGAAAGGAGTATACGATTTTTTGTTATCTATTCAATCAAACACATTTACAGAAGTTCAACGATGTAACATTAAATAAAACAAAAGCAAAATAAATGAGTAGAGTATTAAAGCTATGGTGTTACAAGTATTGTAGCAAAAGTTATTAACGGCCGCCCTTACGTAAAAGCCACTCAGACTGCATTTTAAGTGTTAAGTAAATATATTGAAGACTGTTCGTGGAAAAATAGAAATAAACTACCTGTTCAAATTATAAATCAAAGTGAGTGACTCGATATTTTTAAATTTCACCACAATACATCCCTGTATTGCATTTTATATTTTATTTCAGCTTAAAAATTGAGTTTACGACAGGTTTGAGCTGGCACCCTATGACGAAAAACAGAGGCCAAACATTGAGACCAGCTACATCTCGGGGCCGCTCAATTAAGCTGAGTGTTGAGTGTAACAAATATTATGAAACGTCCCCTTTTGAACAATTACAATGGACTGTGCTTAAACTGACACACAATATTTTGTTAGCACAATGCAATCTGACTTTCAAAATTCCCTACAAAAGAATGGCCCTGACTAACATTAAACTATACCTTTCACAAATCACTTACCTCACAAAATTCTTCGCTGCTCAAGCTACTGCAATACAGCTAGCGCCACTACTGCCAGCTAAATAAAAGATTCAAACTATGGAAGGCACTAACTACTGATAGGGATAGTTAGCAAATAAAAGATATTAATAGAGAACGAACAATGTATTTACCTTGATATCATCATATATAAATATAGCAGTTCATGACAAATTTCAAAACTCCGCCATCTCTCTCCCCACATCCACCACTGCTGGCGGCTCACCTCCAACTGCCCAACGCTACGCGCTGTTCACATCCAGCTGCCGCTGCACAACACTACAATGGCGAGTATTACAACAATGCAAAGCAGCCACAGACTGCACACAGCACAGCCAGTGATTTTCATACAGAGGTGGCGTTACCAATAAAAAAACCTAAACAGCCTACTTACATAGCCCCCATGCTCCCCACAAAAAATTTAAAAAAAATTTTTTGGGCACTGGCCAATACATATTTGTTAAAATTTTTTTCACAATTACAATAACAAAGAAATCAAAGGCACACACTTATTGATACAATGTTGGTCAGAAGCTAAAATTTTCTCACAGTCCATAAAGACAGTCCTGATTCATCACAGTAAAATTACAGTGTTTTTCTTTTTTTTCAAAGTCTGAACAGTAAAAGAGAATGCACACAGAAGCAGTGGATTTCCATGCAGTCTTGAAGAAGTAGTGTCCTTCCATCAGAAAGACAGTCCTGACTCTTGACATGCTGACAGGTAATGGGCCACAACATAGCAAACCCACAGCAGAGTCATTCGACGTTTTGAAGAGTATTGGTAGGTCATCACAGAGCAGACCCACTGTAGTCCTGGTAGAGATTACGGTATTGGTGGGCCACCAGAGGTGCAGACCCACTGCAGTCCTTGTAGAGATGATGGTATTGATGGTTGATGTAGACCCACTGTAGTCCTTGTAGAGAAAGCCAACAGCCATCTGTTGTGACTGTGCAGGTGCACAATCGCCATTGAAGAGTCTTGCGGATAATATAGCAAGTCCACAACCACCACTTGTGCACTCACAAAGTTTTTGGAATTGTCCTTAGAACCAGCAATGCTGTTATCCAGTCCCTTGCTGAATTATTAACACACGTGCAAACACTATCAGTCCCTACTTCTCACATATTGTCCATATACTATGACCAACAGAAACGTGTGCAGTGAAATGTAACTTACAAGTTACTTAGTTTGGTAAACTGGTGTCAATTACAATTTTATAACATGAGAATACAATAACAAAGGTACAAAATACATCATTAAAAACATAACAATACAGATAACATTTGTAGTACAGGCTTTACAAAATAATCGAACTAACATATACATCAGTGGAATTATGACATGAGTACATACATAAAAGATCACAATAACTTTTGAAACATCAACTTCACACATGAGCATTAAACAGAACAGAATTAATCATGTCTAACATCTTTACAAAGTAAATAACATATTATTAATGCCAATTATATTCGAGGATAACAGTATTCTTCATCATAGTGAATGTAGCTTAATATTAAAAGAAAAAAATTCTATGAAACTACACAGAGACAGGAAGAAAACAAATACACAAGGGTACACAAACACATAGTGGGATAACACAAAAGGAAAGGACAGAGTTTGTTTTACTGCAGTATTTTGCATGGAGATCTCCCTTCGTTCATCATTATTCCCAAAAGTACTATCTATACCTGCTTTTTGTATTCTATTCATATTTCTTTCAAAATAATTATTTCTCAGTGCACAATACTCATTTTTGCCAAATCTGTTTCTTATATCTTCTCAATGCATTTCTTCCAATTCATCGCAACTCATTCTCTTATATAGTCTACCCCCTCTTAAGCTAACTTAAATCTACTGAGCTCAGATGCTAAACTAAGGGACGAGGCAATGCAGCAGCACAAAACAAGTAACACAAACAGCAATGACCAAAAAAATGGAAAATTGCAAAGCAAGCTACAGTAAATCTAAATTACCAAGCAATGCAACATTACAACTAATATGAGCCAATGTGCAGCAACAAGAAAAGCTTAACAGAGTAATACAAAGTCAAATTCAGTAACACTATGCCTGGCAAACAGCAGCAGTAAATGCTATTACGTATACCTAAGCATGACAAAGCTCAAGCATAAAAAATATTACAGTAAAAACAACAATGCAGATAAGGGAAATGTATAATCACATCTTAATGTCTAAGTAATTAAAGTGGTGCACCACAAATTATTCTACAAAAGAAATTACCAAGTACTTCAAAAGAATATTATGTATGCAGTTACTGTTAGTAGTCCCTTCTTATTGTTCTTTCCTTTCCAAGTGCTCCTTTTTTGAAGAATGTGGATCACAAAATTATTATTTAATAGATCTGTTGACAGAAAGTGTTCACATTAGCAAATGCATTTAATTTTATTTTATGAAACCAATGCTGCAACACAGCTCGAAAACAGATGTCAAATGAAATAAGCAATTACGCAAACCAAAGCATAAAAATGCGAGGATAATGGCCTCCCCTTTTTTTTTCTACCTGTGCCGCTGAAAGGCTAATGGCTTTTTTTCGGGCGGCTGTCGCCCAGGTGGGTGCCCACGACGCATTACGTGCAGGTGGTCACTTAACTTTCTTACGGAAATATTTACGACAGCAGTTTCCGCTACAGTGACAGTCTCATATAAAAATATTTCACAGGTCAAGAATTAACGTTGCAAATCTGTAGAAAGAAAATCCTATAAATATAAGTGTCCAAATAAAATATTCGTCAGCATTGTGATACAGTCACGCATTTATGCACATTTCATAACTCTTAAAGTACGTTTCTTGGTTTCCAACATACTTCTTATTCCTCATATACGGTAGCATCATCTTATTGATCATAAACATACCTCAACAGCATAATACACATCGTCGTCGTAATAATAACATCATAACACGTCAGTCAAATCTCAAAAACGTCGTAGCTTTCTGCAATAATTTCAAAACCTAAAAAAATTCTCTGCTCATTTCAATAGTGTCATCTACCTCAAATGTACTTTAAAATCATGCTCCCTTACCAAATATATCATTCAAAGCTCTCATAGTATCACAATGGTTCCGAAAAAATATGAACAGATCACACAGTACAGACAAAATACAATTTCGTAAGTGTGAAGTAATCCAACTCTGTAATTGCATAAACATATGTCACTGATGTAATAAAAAAAGTTTATCTCTCAGTTACATGATCAGATAGCTGTGTAATTTGTGTGTTAGAGAAATATGGTACCGATGTGTAAAGTTGTATAAGCAAATACCATATTAGCTAGGGTTCCTTGTGGTTGCCACACACATGGTACACAAAGTAAGTGTGTACCCCCCTGAGGATTAATGTAATTATACCCTCAGGTGTTACAGATTACAGCAATGGAATGAAATGTATCATGGAAAAACTTCGTATCATTGTACTTCAAATATCTTTAAAAATAAATGTTTTAAGTACAAAAGTAATCACTCAAATGCGTATCCTGTAGCGCTAAATGTGCATCTTGCTGTAAGATAATTCTGTGGAAGTGTCGTAATTATCGTCCTCCGAAAGATAAGTTCTGCAGAAGTCAATGTACTTACCCCATCATAAACGAAAGTGAAATGCTTTGTGTATAGATATCGTAATTATTATGTACATTTCTGTGATCAAGAAAATACTATACTGTAAAGTATTGTTGTGCTACGAAAAAGGCCCTCACATTGTAGCTTACTACTAAAACATGTTTTGCTTTCCGGAAGAATTCAGAAAAACTGTGCGGATATAAAACAGATACACCGCAAAAGCAACATTGTAAATTGTCACTCATTAGTAGCGTCGTGATAAAATCGTGTAGAAAAATAAACTAACCACTATGTCATCTGGTATCTCACTGAAAGTACTTTAAATCCAGAATATATTTTCAAGTAAACCAAAATGTTGCATTAAAATCTCATTAGCAGTACCAGTATGTGTCCTAAGTGTGTAAGCCTTATAGTCGTTCCATAATCGTGCAACTAACAAGCAAGAATGTACACACACAATAACACTGCGGCGTCTGTTCACTATAACAATGCATTCGTCATTTCTGTTTAAAAATGTTCCCTAGGTTCGAGACTGGATATTTAACTTCAAACATTGTTGTATGTTAACAGTTTCTTAAGTCTGACAAAGCATACTAGAAATGTGAAGTGAAAAGTTTTATGGCAAAGACAAAGTTAAAAAGTAGATTATCTTTCAATAAACGGTTTTACATGTGAGGTGTGGTGCAATCCTTTACTCTTCATAGTACTCAGAGTTTGAACTTGAATGCAATTGTCAGGCGGTATACGTCGGTAAAGAATACTGGAATTTTTCTCAAGGTTAGCATCTATGTCATTTTCCTCTGAGCCACCTGGCGCACGCGGCTGCCTGCTGTACGAGTCATTGTCTGTCTCTTTGTTGGCGCGCGTCTTTATTGGGATTAGGAGACCTAACTTCTACAAATTCGCCTTGCCGAGAGGGCCCAGCCGTGTTAGAATCCCGCCAGTTCTGATGAAATTGACGTCTGTCGTTATGATCATATCGTCTGTCGTCATGTCGGTAGATTCCGTAGTTTCTTCCTTGTCGGTCACGTGGTGGAGAATTTCTCCCTGAATCGTAACTCCGCGCTGAACTGTTGCGTCTGAAGTTATTCTGTCTCCCCTGGTAATAATTGTTTTGGTTCCCATATTGTCTGTTTCTGTGGTTATCTCTGTCATATTCATTACTACGGAAATGCGATCTTTCTCTGTAACTATTATTACTCTGCCAGTGGTTGTCATATGGGTGGTGTCTGTTTTGGTCACGATTTGCGTTGTAAGAATAGACCTGTCGTGTCCAGTTATTGTTTCTGTCGTCACGGAATTGTGACGGATGTGACCTGTAATTGTTGTGTTCTTGTTTTCGCGTTCCGCGATTATCAGTGTCAATTTCTAGTTCTTGTAACAGTCCCTGAAAAGCTTCAATGTCGTCTTTGCAACGTCCTGCTAAAATAATATGCCGTAAATGTTCAGGTAATTTGATTAAGCAAATGCGGATGAGTTCTGAGGGGCTGTATGGGTTTGACAGGTACTGATTCTTGTGCAACATATCTTCAAAATATTTCACAAGACTGGAAAATTCAGATTGTTCGAAATGTTTCATCATTATGATACCATGTTTTACTCGGTCTTGTGTGGCTTGAGACCAATATGCTGAGAGGAAGGCATGGTAAAATTCTCCTTCACTGTGGCAATCGTGAATGACCGATCGCATTCTCACAACTGGTTCATTCTCTAAGTAGCCACACATAAACTCTAATCTGTGTTCCAACGACCAGTTGGGAGGAAAACAATGAGAGAATTGATGGAGCCATGCTTGTGGATGAATGTCGTTGCCAGAATTCTTAAATGTTTTGAATTTACGTGTAGTAATGAACAGCTTATAGTCAAAATCATCATGTCGGCGAGTCGCATATCGGTCATTGTTAGGTCGTGTCGGCCGTTCCATCTCAAAATTTGGTGCAAATTGCCAATTTCTTTCATAACTTCCGAAATGCCCTGTGTTATTATTTTGCGGCTTTTCTGTGTTTCTAAGTCCCTCTTCCCGTGTTGGAGCGCGAGTGTCCTCTGAAATACGTAATTCTTGTATTACCTGTGTCAGCTGATCTTGTACTTCCCGGATTTCTCTTTGGTGTTGTGTATTAATTTGATTCTGATTTTGTTTGAATTTTCTTATTTGTTCATACTCTTCTGTGTCAGTGAAGGCTACGGGTCTTGTGTCATTCAGATCATCATCTACCTTTGTAGATAAGTTAGTGACCTGATCCGAAAGTTCGGCTACTTTCTCTGATAGTGTACTTATTTCTTCAGTGTGTTTTTCTGAACCAAGTTTCAGAGTATCTACTGTGTCCTTAAAGTTTTCCTGAGTTTTTGCAAGTTGCGTAACCGAATCGGTAGATGCAACTGAGTCAAATTTAGCTTGCAAGGTCTCATGATTTTCATGAACAATAATTTGCAGTTCTTTTATGGCTGCTTCGTGATTCTGTAATGCATTTTCATGCCGCGAAAAAACAGGTTGAAAATGCTCACAAATTTGAGTTTTTACGTCATTACAGACTTTTTGACATTTCGATTCAATGTTATGTAGCTCAGTAGTTAAATCTTCACGCGTTTGTTCAAGAGTTTGTTCCAATGAGTCTAACTTTTGAAGCTGTTGTTGTGTTTGTCTCTGATTTTGTTCCAGTGTGTCTAACTTTTCAAGCTTTTGTCCCATTTGTTGCATTAATTGTAATAACAATGCACTGGTGTCTGAAACATGTTCCTCAGTGCTTTTCGGCAGTGAAGTTGCACCGGCAACATTCACATTTTGACAAGTGGAAAATGTGTCTTGACTCATTTGAGAAAACGGTGGGAACCCAAAACCTGAGTCTGTAGTATTTGCAATATTGTGTTCTGTCATTCCCGATTCCTGAGGCGAGCTGTTGCTGACCAATCGATCGATAACGCTTCCCTGTTCACTACCTGTTTCACTGTCTACACCATTGTTTGCCGCCCGCTCCATTTCCCTATGCGCAATTACCAAATTACTACTTTGAACATTAGTTAATTCATTACTCTGCGGCGCTAACACACTGCTTTCGTCTTCACTGTCATTTCTCAGTTTACTTTGGAGCCTAGTATTACGTTTTTCACACTCCATAATTGTCACAATATTTCACACGATAACACAGAAAAGTGCAATTTGAAGAGCAAAATAAAATAACATAGCAATGGAAATAATGTCTACTTAATTGCCAGCGCAGCTGCGAAATACTTGGTGCAAATCTACATGCATGGCACAACTGTTTTACTGTACAACAATGAAAAACTACAACTACAAAGGAAATTCTCTCTATGATTACGCGCTATCAATAAACAATAGCTACACTAATTACACAAACTACAAGAAAAAAATCAGAAGATTCCAGTGAGGTATCCTCGGCTAAGGGTCTACATATGAAACGTCCCCTTTTGAACAATTACAAAGGACTGTGCTTAACAATATTTTGTTAGCGCAACGCAATCTGACTTTCAAATTCCCTACAAAAGAATGGCCCTGACTAACATTAAACTATACCTTTCACAAATCACTTACCTCACAAAATTCTTCGCTGCTCAAGCTACTGCAATACAGCGAGCGCCACTACTGCCAGCTAAATAAAAGATTCAAACTATGGAAGGCACTAACTACTGATAGGGATAGTTAGCAAATGAAAGATATTAATAGAGAACGAACAATGTATTTACCTTGATATCATCATATATAAATATAGCAGTTCATGACAAATTTCAAAACTCCGCCATCTCTCTCCCCACATCCACCACTGCTGGCAGCTCACCTCCAACTGCCCAACGCTACGCGCTGTTCACATCCAGCTGCCGCTGCCCAACACTACAATGGCGAGTATTACAACAACGCAAAGCAGCCACAGACTGCACACAGCACAGCCAATGATTTTCATACAGAGGTGGCGTTACCAATAAAAAAACCTAAACAGCCTACTTACAATATATATGTTTTCGTGCCATAGAACGTGGAGGTTCGAGCTACCTATACAATCTACTGTGCGTAGTGCCCAGTACCGTCGTAGCAGCTACCCTCTGCAGTTTGTTGACACGGTCGGGATCACTCCACTGCGAGTTCAGAGCGTCAGGCTAGCTGACCTGCAGTCAGGATTTATCTACTTTGCGCACCGCCAATCAACGCCATTCAAAGGTGCCGAAAAACTAGTCTGGTCTAACACGGCTCACAACTATCAAGCCGCTCTCTCCTGGCCATCACAACACCCGCCGACTCGGTTGCCAGTGTTAGGATAGGACGCACGCATAGCCGCATCTGTCGTTGAAGTTTTTATAGACATTTTACGAAAGTACCACATCACTCTCATCAATGGCCATGAACAACTGCAGAAAATGAACTTTCCATACCAGTTTCTTTTTTAAAAAAGTACCAATTTCCAAACTACATATTTACATTTAATGACACAGCACTTTGCAGAGTAAATGAGACTGAGCTGCTACTCCTATTCACACACAAAAAACAGACCTTCTAAGTACTATTACAATTTGTTAATTGGATAACAATACGAACCTCTGACTAACAACGCATTTTGTGAAAACCGCACATCAACAGCGCTTTCCATTTCCGCAATAATTGCGGTGAAAATTTTAGGTGATTCACCGTCTATTAAATCTAAGTGGGTATAGTAATACTGTAATATTAACTATTAAATTTCAAACTTCATAGACGATTGTGGATTATAGAATGTTATTTAAATTAGATTCTATTTGCCTTATCCTAAAATTATAAACAATATCTTATTTCCGTGTCACTATTTTAAATAATTTTGTGCACAAAGAAACGGTCAAGCGATCGTATAAACATTCAAGGATCACAACAACAGAAGATTCTCATCAATTGAATTAACATTGATTATTCTTGAAAAAACAGCTAAAAACCTATTTGTCACGATACTAAGTTAGTTCACGATATTAATCTTGACATTAATTTCACCAGTTTACCTGTCATAGTCTCATAGCTTGCATCCATCATCATTCCAGGTCGAAGATTCAGAATAATTATAATGAAAAAACTTCGTTACAGTAACGGTAAAATTGGTTCAGAAATGTTAAAGTTATACTGCGACGTAAGTCTCGGAGGAATTCGTACTTTTTACAGACGGACTGTCGTGCGTTAAGATTACACCAGTCTGCGATCCGTTCGCTACTGTGGTGAGGAAAAAAGTACAATGTACTCACAGAACTGGTCATGCAGTAAAGTGTTCCTTGTTTGCTGCCGAATTTATCTCAAATCGTTCCCTGCTATCTCACCATTCTTTGGAAAATTAGCTACTTAAAAGTTAAAAATTTATCATGTAAGGCACTCATGGTCAACAAGTTAATTAGATACTTTTAATGTCAACAGAATAGTAACAGTTTTGAAGTGCAGATTAAATATCGATGTTGAACTGAATTTCCAAGGCATTATTTTTCTTTGGAGAGATCCAGTGTCGTGTTAGGCAAGTTTTTGTGACTAGGCGAGGCAGCGGCAGGGTCACGTGCCATGCTGCCGTCTGAAATGACGATACTGCGGGCTGCTTTTAAGGAGCGTCATAGTCATCGAGACATTGGCTTCCCACTAACTAAATGTGGTATTCTGTACTATATCAATTATCTATTAAACCGAACATCATTAATGTATTAATTAACTTTTGCTACTTTCGAAGTGAAAAGAAATACTTTCCCTACCACTAAACATTGAAAATCTCGGTTACATGCTAATCGCGTACTTCAGAAACGTTCACTACTGTACTAATAGTACAGTGGCTTGCAGAGTATTTGCTTAGATTTAGATGTAGGAAGATCGAATATAAAGCCGATGTCTACAAGAATGCAGTGGCGAAGGGTAAAAGGCATGGTTTAGGGGGAACACCAAATGAGTTGAGGCTCGAATGGGTATTTGAATCGAGGAGGGAGGCGCGATAGAGTAGTCCGTGAAGTAACGGAAAGAAGCCGTGCAAGAGTGGCGAAATGAGTTGCACGCCTGCTTCTTAAGGAGAAGGTCTGGGTTCGAATCTCCGCCTTGATATTAATTTTCATTCGACGCTTCAGCCGGCGTATATCCATCACAGACAACTGAGACTTGAAACTGCTCTCGAACCATATGGTTGCATTTGACAGAGCTGCTGAGCCACTGAAAACACACCAATTTAGATCAGGCCACTACTGCTGATATAAGCCGGCCGCGGTGACAGTGCGGTTCTAGGCGTTTCAGTCCGGAACCGCGCGACTGCTATGGTCGCTGGTTCGAATCCTGCCTCGGGCTTGGATGTGTGTGATGTTCTTAGGTTAGTTAGGCTTAAGTAGTGCTAAGTTCGAGGGGACTGATGACCTCAGATGTTAAGTCCCATAGTGCTCAGAGCCATTTGATTTTTTTTTTTTTTTTTTTTTTTTGCTGCAATAACGGTGGGTTCTTCTTACGTAATGGTATCGCAAGCGTCTTTGTGGTCCGAATAAGGACACAGGAATAGTGAAATCAGCTTGTCATGCTTTAGACAGCGACACTTTTATCAATATCCTAAGATAACGCAGTAAGAGTTTGTTTTGAGATCTTCTCTGTACGATTACTTGCAGACTCCACAAAAGGAACTCATTGTGTTTTATCTTCTACTCCCGTAACCCTGACTGGACACTTTAGCCTTATCATAGGCTTCCTTTGACATCTGTTTCCAGCTGAAGAACTGATAAATGACACGGCATTTGCGACCGAAATGATTACAGCTAAGAATTTTAAATGAAACACAGCTCAGTTTATTTTATTTGTTTTATCAAATAAACTTGTGAGAACGGAGCATTGTCAAACGATTTAAAAAATATGCATGTATAAATAGTATTCCGAACTATCCGTTCAAATTAACATAGGATGTAGAGAACACCAAAAATTGTGCTTCGGTGATGAATGTGTGGTTTCTGGGGAAACCTTGTAACGCTAGGTTCAAAAAATGGTTCAAATGTCTATGAGCACTATGGGACTTAACATCGGAGGTCATCAGTCCCATAGAACTTAGAACTACTTAAACCTAACTAACCTGACGACAGCACACACATCCATGGCCGAGGCAGGACCCGAACCTGCGACCGTAGCGGTCGCGCGTTTCCAGACTGAAGCACCTAGAACCGCTCGGCCATATCGGCTGGCGTAACGCTAGCGAACAATTTGTTAATGCTGCTGGTTGGCTCTGAGGCATGCTTGGAAACACACCGATTCATTGGTAGGCATCACCGTCTTGCGACCACAACGGTGACTTCCTTATAAACACACCGGTTCAGTCGGAATATTGAAACCAACTTGTCATGCTTTAGACAGCGACTTTCTTATCAAAATCCTAAGATACCTTGAAGATGGACGAGCTACAGAGAGAATGTATCGACAGTGTTTCCCCAAACGACGGGTTCCGCAACAATAAATGTTCGGACGTCTGTGTCGCCTGCTCCGTGAAACACGCACTTTCAGTGCAAGTATGCATGATGCAGGTCGGAATCGAGCAGTGTGAACTCCCGAAATGGAAGACGAGATTCTGCGACATACTGAAGACCTCCTTCTACAAGGAAACGATGTATTGCACACATCCTTGCCGTCGTACTTACATGTGTGTCAAATTATTACAAGACCAGTAGCTTCATCCTTTCCATCTTCAACGCGTGGAAGTGCTTGCACGTGAATATTTTCCTCAAGCCATGCAATTCGCACAATGGTTTTTACAATAGACTGTCCTACACCCCGTATTACCGACATAGGTCCTGTACAAAGACGACGCTTTGTTTACTTGTGAAGGCTGCTTCAATATCCACTATACGCACGTTTGGCACATGCGAATCCACGAGGTACTCGACCTCGTGCTCAGCAACACGATTCCGTGTTAGTATGTGGGCCGGCATTGTCGGTGATACGTTGATTGTACCATAAATTCTGTCATTCCGCCTCAGCGGACGGAGAAATCGCATCGTCGTGGAACGTGTCTTTCCAGATGGTTTGCCGATTTATTTCTGAATGTTAGTACCACGATATACTTCTAGCACGATGGGGCAGTTGTCCATTCCAGTACTGCTGTTAGGAATCATCTGAGACACACCTTCAGGAATCCATGAATCGGCCGAGCCACGTAGCAACTGGTGTTTGAAACCCTTGTGGAAACAGAACGAGACGTCGCAGTAGAATTGAAGTGTACATTCTAAGAATCTTCGAACAAACACGGTATCCGCAGATGTACTACGTGCCTACTGATCAATAGTATAATAGTATTGTATTCGAATGGTTTCTGTGAATACCACTGCTGTAATTAGCATGCTAAACTACCTTCTTTGTAAATCGACTCCATTGTCAGAAGCTGCCGTCCAAGACTAGATGTACAATGACTAAATGTATTTGTTTTGATATTCTCTAACTACTGTATTTATTTGAACGATTAGTCTTCTAACACAATCTGTGCAGTATCTGCAAATGGGTACCAGCATTTCTGGACACATGCTTTGAGTTGACAACGTTAAAATAACGTTATGTTCCTTGTGACATCGGCGGCTGTCTTAGTCTTTGGATATAATTTATAGAGAATTTCACGCTCTTTCAGCTTCTGAAGCAGTTAACAAAAAAATTTGACGAGTTCGATCGGCAATTATCCTTCATACATACATCAAAAAAAGTTTTGCCTCCACCCGGTTACCAGAACTCCTGAAGATGAACGTTTACTTTGGATAGTGTATCACAGACACAGTCCCAAAGACATAAACAACCATGCATGAGCAGCGCCTTTTAGACGGCGGGGTCCGACATCCGATCAGTTGACTTCGAAAGTCAAAAACGGAAAGGTCCTTTTAGGAAAAAAATTCTACCGTCCTGCTCATAAAGGCAGGAAAAGGCTACTTCGGATTCGGTGGGTAGTCAACTAGAAGAAAGCAACGAATCGGAGCGTTTGCAACCATCAAAATGCACACTAAAACACAAAAAGAAGATTAAACATGAGCAGATAAATTATATAGCAACACACAACATAAACTCACTACGTCAGACCGGCAAACTCAAGGAGGTCATAGATGAACTAAATAAACAAAAATTTTTAATAACAGGGATCCAAGAAATGAGAAACACCACAGTGGACTCATTCGAATCACAAGGATACAGAATTTATAATGGGGAACCAGGACCGAGGGCAATGAAACTATGTCCCCAGTTTGGAACAGGGTTTTTAGTAAACAAAAAAACAATAGATTCAGTAACGGATTTCCAAGCAGTATCACCAAGAATGGCGACTCTAAGCTTTAAAACAATGAATAAAACCTATACAATAATAAATGCTCATGCCCCAACAAATGAAAAAACTTCATCTTCAGGAGTTCTGGTAACCGGGTGGAGGCAAAACTTTTTTTGATGTATGTATGAAGGATAATTGCCGATCGAACTCGTCAAATTTTTTTGTTAACTGCTTCAGAAGCTGAAAGAGCGTGAAATTCTCTATAAATTATATCCAAAGACTAAGACAGCCGCCGATGTCACAAGGACCATAACGTTATTTTAACGTTGTCAACTCAAAGCATGTGTCCAGAAATGCTGGTACCCATTTGCAGATACTGCACAGATTGTGTTAGAAGACTAATCGTTCAAATAAATACAGTAGTTAGAGAATATCAAAACAAATACATTTAGTCATTGTACATCTAGTCTTGGACGGCAGCTTCTGACAATGGAGTCGATTTACAAAGAAGGTAGTTTAGCATGCTAATTACAGCAGTGGTATTCACAGAAACCATTCGAATACAATACTATTATACTATTGATCAGTAGGCACGTAGTACATCTGCGGATACCGTGTTTGTTCGAAGATTCTTAGAATGTACACTTCAATTCTACTGCGACGTCTCGTTCTGTTTCCACAAGGGTTTCAAACACCAGTTGCTACGTGGCTCGGCCGATTCATGGATTCCTGAAGGTGTGTCTCAGATGATTCCTAACAGCAGTACTGGAATGGACAACTGCCCCATCGTGCTAGAAGTATATCGTGGTACTAACATTCAGAAATAAATCGGCAAACCATCTGGAAAGACACGTTCCACGACGATGCGATTTCTCCGTCCGCTGAGGCGGAATGACAGAATTTATGGTACAATCAACGTATCACCGACAATGCCGGCCCACATACTAACACGGAATCGTGTTGCTGAGCACGAGGTCGAGTACCTCGTGGATTCGCATGTGCCAAACGTGCGTATAGTGGATATTGAAGCAGCCTTCACAAGTAAACAAAGCGTCGTCTTTGTACAGGACCTATGTCGGTAATACGGGGTGTAGGACAGTCTATTGTAAAAACCATTGTGCGAATTGCATGGCTTGAGGAAAATATTCACGTGCAAGCACTTCCACGCGTTGAAGATGGAAAGGATGAAGCTACTGGTCTTGTAATAATTTGACACACATGTAAGTACGACGGCAAGGATGTGTGCAATACATCGTTTCCTTGTAGAAGGAGGTCTTCAGTATGTCGCAGAATCTCGTCTTCCATTTCGGGAGTTCACACTGCTCGATTCCGACCTGCATCATGCATACTTGCACTGAAAGTGCGTGTTTCACGGAGCAGGCGACACAGACGTCCGAACATTTATTGTTGCGGAACCCGTCGTTTGGGGAAACACTGTCGATACATTCTCTCTGTAGCTCGTCCATCTTCAAGGTATCTTAGGATTTTGATAAGAAAGTCGCTGTCTAAAGCATGACAAGTTGGTTTCAATATTCCGACTGAACCGGTGTGTTTATAAGGAAGTCACCGTTGTGGTCGCAAGACGGTGATGCCTACCAATGAATCGGTGTGTTTCCAAGCATGCCTCAGAGCCAACCAGCAGCATTAACAAATTGTTCGCTAGCGTTACGCCAGCCGATATGGCCGAGCGGTTCTAGGTGCTTCAGTCTGGAAACGCGCGACCGCTACGGTCGCAGGTTCGGGTCCTGCCTCGGCCATGGATGTGTGTGCTGTCGTCAGGTTAGTTAGGTTTAAGTAGTTCTAAGTTCTATGGGACTGATGACCTCCGATGTTAAGTCCCATAGTGCTCATAGACATTTGAACCATTTTTTGAACCTAGCGTTACAAGGTTTCCCCAGAAACCACACATTCATCACCGAAGCACAATTTTTGGTGTTCTCTACATCCTATGTTAATTTGAACGGATAGTTCGGAATACTATTTATACATGCATATTTTTTAAATCGTTTGACAATGCTCCGTTCTCACAAGTTTATTTGATAAAACAAATAAAATAAACTGAGCTGTGTTTCATTTAAAATTCTTAGCTGTAATCATTTCGGTCGCAAATGCCGTGTCATTTATCAGTTCTTCAGCTGGAAACAGATGTCAAAGGAAGCCTATGATAAGGCTAAAGTGTCCAGTCAGGGTTACGGGAGTAGAAGATAAAACACAATGAGTTCCTTTTGTGGAGTCTGCAAGTAATCGTACAGAGAAGATCTCAAAACAAACTCTTACTGCGTTATCTTAGGATATTGATAAAAGTGTCGCTGTCTAAAGCATGACAAGCTGATTTCACTATTCCTGTGTCCTTATTCGGACCACAAAGACGCTTGCGATACCATTACGTAAGAAGAACCCACCGTTATTGCAGCAAAAAAAAAAAAAAAAAAAAAAATCAAATGGCTCTGAGCACTATGGGACTTAACATCTGAGGTCATCAGTCCCCTCGAACTTAGCACTACTTAAGCCTAACTAACCTAAGAACATCACACACATCCAAGCCCGAGGCAGGATTCGAACCAGCGACCATAGCAGTCGCGCGGTTCCGGACTGAAACGCCTAGAACCGCACTGTCACCGCGGCCGGCTTATATCAGCAGTAGTGGCCTGATCTAAATTGGTGTGTTTTCAGTGGCTCAGCAGCTCTGTCAAATGCAACCATATGGTTCGAGAGCAGTTTCAAGTCTCAGTTGTCTGTGATGGATATACGCCGGCTGAAGCGTCGAATGAAAATTAATATCAAGGCGGAGATTCGAACCCAGACCTTCTCCTTAAGAAGCAGGTGTGCAACTCATTTCGCCACTCTTGCACGGCTTCTTTCCGTTACTTCACGGACTACTCTATCGCGCCTCCCTCCTCGATTCAAATACCCATTCGAGCCTCAACTCATTTGGTGTTCCCCCTAAACCATGCCTTTTACCCTTCGCCACTGCATTCTTGTAGACATCGGCTTTATATTCGATCTTCCTACATCTAAATCTAAGCAAATACTCTGCAAGCCACTGTACTATTAGTACAGTAGTGAACGTTTCTGAAGTACGCGATTAGCATGTAACCGAGATTTTCAATATTTAGTGGTAGGGAAAGTATTTCTTTTCACTTCGAAAGTAGCAAAAGTTAATTAATACATTAATGATGTTCGGTTTAATAGATAATTGATATAGTACAGAATAACACATTTAGTTAGTGGGAAGCCAATGTCTCGATGACTATGACGCTCCTTAAAAGCAGCCCGCAGTATCGTCATTTCAGACGGCAGCATGGCACGTGACCCTGCCGCTGCCTCGCCTAGTCACAAAAACTTGCCTAACACGACACTGGATCTCTCCAAAGAAAAATAATGCCTTGGAAATTCAGTTCAACATCGATATTTAATCTGCACTTCAAAACTGTTACTATTCTGTTGACATTAAAAGTATCTAATTAACTTGTTGACCATGAGTGCCTTACATGATAAATTTTTAACTTTTAAGTAGCTAATTTTCCAAAGAATGGTGAGATAGCAGGGAACGATTTGAGATAAATTCGGCAGCAAACAAGGAACACTTTACTGCATGACCAGTTCTGTGAGTACATTGTACTTTTTTCCTCACCACAGTAGCGAACGGATCACAGACTGGTGTAATCTTAACGCACGACAGTCCGTCTGTAAAAAGTACGAATTCCTCCGAGACTTACGTCGCAGTATAACTTTAACATTTCTGAACCAATTTTACCGTTACTGTAACGAAGTTTTTTCATTATAATTATTCTGAATCTTCGACCTGGAATGATGATGGATGCAAGCTATGAGACTATGACAGGTAAACTGGTGAAATTAATGTCAAGATTAATATCGTGAACTAACTTAGTATCGTGACAAATAGGTTTTTAGCTGTTTTTTCAAGAATAATCAATGTTAATTCAATTTATGAGAATCTTCTGTTGTTGTGATCCTTGAATGTTTATACGATCGCTTGACCGTTTCTTTGTGCACAAAATTATTTAAAATAGTGACACGGAAATAAGATATTGTTTATAATTTTAGGATAAGGCAAATAGAATCTAATTTAAATAACATTCTATAATCCACAATCGTCTATGAAGTTTGAAATTTAATAGTTAATATTACAGTATTACTATACCCACTTAGATTTAATAGACGGTGAATCACCTAAAATTTTCACCGCAATTATTGCGGAAATGGAAAGCGCTGTTGATGTGCGGTTTTCACAAAATGCGTTGTTAGTCAGAGGTTCGTATTGTTATCCAATTAACAAATTGTAATAGTACTTAGAAGGTCTGTTTTTTGTGTGTGAATAGGAGTAGCAGCTCAGTCTCATTTACTCTGCAAAGTGCTGTGTCATTAAATGTAAATATGTAGTTTGGAAATTGGTACTTTTTTAAAAAAGAAACTGGTATGGAAAGTTCATTTTCTGCAGTTGTTCATGGCCATTGATGAGAGTGATGTGGTACTTTCGTAAAATGTCTATAAAAACTTCAACGACAGATGCGGCTATGCGTGCGTCCTATCCTAACACTGGCATCCGAGTCGGCGGGTGTTGTGATGGCCAGGAGAGAGCGGCTTGATAGTTGTGAGCCGTGTTAGACCAGACTAGTTTTTCGGCACCTTTGAATGGCGTTGATTGGCGGTGCGCAAAGTAGATAAATCCTGACTGCAGGTCAGCTAGCCTGACGCTCTGAACTCGCAGTGGAGTGATCCCGACCGTGTCAACAAACTGCAGAGGGTAGCTGCTACGACGGTACTGGGCACTACGCACAGTAGATTGTATAGGTAGCTCGAACCTCCTCGTTCTATGGCACGAAAACATATATATTGTAAGTAGGCTGTTTAGGTTTTTTTATTGGTAACGCCACCTCTGTATGAAAATCACTGGCTGTGCTGTGTGCAGTCTGTGGCTGCTTTGCGTTGTTGTAATACTCGCCATTGTAGTGTTGGGCAGCGGCAGCTGGATGTGAACAGCGCGTAGCGTTGGGCAGTTGGAGGTGAGCTGCCAGCAGTGGTGGATGTGGGGAGAGAGATGGCGGAGTTTTGAAATTTGTCATGAACTGCTATATTTATATATGATGATATCAAGGTAAATACATTGTTCGTTCTCTATTAATATCTTTCATTTGCTAACTATCCCTATCAGTAGTTAGTGCCTTCCATAATTTGAATCTTTTATTTAGCTGGCAGTAGTGGCGCTCGCTGTATTGCAGTAGCTTGAGCAGCGAAGAATTTTGTGAGGTAAGTGATTTGTGAAAGGTATAGTTTAATGTTAGTCAGGGCCATTCTTTTGTAGGGAATTTTGAAAGTCAGATTGCGTTGCGCTAACAAAATATTGTGTGTCAGTTTAAGCACAGTCCATTGTAATTGTTCAAAAGGGGACGTTTCATATGTAGACCCTTAGCCGAGGATACCTCACTGGAATCTTCTGATTTTTTTCTTGTAGTTTGTGTAATTAGTGTAGCTATTGTTTATTGATAGCGCGTAATCATAGAGAGAATTTCCTTTGTAGTTGTAGTTTTTCATTGTTGTACAGTAAAACAGTTGTGCCATGCATGTAGATTTGCACCAAGTATTTCGCAGCTGCTCTGGCAATTAAGTAGACATTATTTCCATTGCTATGTTATTTTATTTTGCTCTTCAAATTGCACTTTTCTGTGTTATCGTGTGAAATATTGTGACAATTATGGAGTGTGAAAAACGTAATACTAGGCTCCAAAGTAAACTGAGAAATGACAGTGAAGACGAAAGCAGTGTGTTAGCGCCGCAGAGTAATGAATTAACTAATGTTCAAAGTAGTAATTTGGTAATTGCGCATAGGGAAATGGAGCGGGCGGCAAACAATGGTGTAGACAGTGAAACAGGTAGTGAACAGGGAAGCGTTATCGATCGATTGGTCGGCAACAGCTCGCCTCAGGAATCGGGAATGACAGAACACAATATTGCAAATACTGCAGACTCAGGTTTTGGGTTCCCACCGTTTTCTCAAATGAGTCAAGACACATTTTCCACTTGTCAAAATGTGAATGTTGCCGGTGCAACTTCACTGCCGAAAAGTACTGAGGAACATGTTTCAGACACCAGTGCATTGTTATTACAATTAATGCAACAAATGGGACAAAAGCTTGAAAAGTTAGACACACTGGAACAAAATCAGAGACAAACACAACAACAGCTTCAAAAGTTAGACTCATTGGAACAAACTCTTGAACAAACGCGTGAAGATTTAACTACTGAGCTACATAACATTGAATCGAAATGTCAAAAAGTCTGTAATGACGTAAAAACTCAAATTTGTGAGCATTTTCAACCTGTTTTTTCGCGGCATGAAAATGCATTACAGAATCACGAAGCAGCCATAAAAGAACTGCAAATTATTGTTCATGAAAATCATGAGACCTTGCAAGCTAAATTTGACTCAGTTGCATCTACCGATTCGGTTACGCAACTTGCAAAAACTCAGGAAAACTTTAAGGACACAGTAGATACTCTGAAACTTGGTTCAGAAAAACACACTGAAGAAATAAGTACACTATCGGAGAAAGTAGCCGAACTTTCGGATCAGGTCACTAACTTATCTACAAAGGTAGATGATGATCTGAATGACACAAGACCCGTAGCCTTCACTGACACAGAAGAGTATGAACAAATAAGAAAATTCAAACAAAATCAGAATCAAATTAATACACAACACCAAAGAGAAATCCGGGAAGTACAAGATCAGCTGACACAGGTAATACAAGAATTACGTATTTCAGAGGACACTCGCGCTCCAACACGGGAAGAGGGACTTAGAAACACAGAAAAGGCGCAAAATAATAACACAGGGCATTTCGGAAGTTATGAAAGAAATTGGCAATGTGCACCAAATTTTGAGATGGAACGGCCGACACGACCTAACAATGACCGATATGCGACTCGCCGACATGATGATTTTGACTATAAGCTGTTCATTACTACACGTAAATTCAAACCATTTAAGAATTCTGGCATCGACATTCATCCACAAGCATGGCTCCATCAATTCTCTCATTGTTTTCCTCCCAACTGGTCATTGGAACACAGATTAGAGTTTATGTGTGGCTACTTAGAGAATGAACCAGCTGTGAGAATGCGATCGGTCATTCACGATTGCCACAGTGAAGGAGAATTTTACCATGCCTTCCTCTCAGCATATTGGTCTCAAGCCACACAAGACCGAGTAAAACATGGTATCATAATGATGAAACATTTCGAACAATCTGAATTTTCCAGTCTTGTGAAATATTTTGAAGACATGTTGCACAAGAATCAGTACCTGTCAAACCCATACAGCCCCTCAGAACTCATCCGCATTTGCTTAATCAAATTACCTGAACATTTACGGCATATTATTTTAGCAGGACGTTGCAAAGACGACATTGAAGCTTTTCAGGGACTGTTACAAGAACTAGAAATTGACACTGATAATCGCGGAACGCGAAAACAAGAACACAACAATTACAGGTCACATCCGTCACAATTCCGTGACGACAGAAACAATAACTGGACACGACAGGTCTATTCTTACAACGCAAATCGTGACCAAAACCGACACCACCCATATGACAACCACTGGCAGAGTAATAATAGTTACAGAGAAAGATCGCATTTCCGTAGTAATGAATATGACAGAGATAACCACAGAAACAGACAATATGGGAACCAAAACAATTATTACCAGGGGAGACAGAATAACTTCAGACGCAACAGTTCAGCGCGGAGTTACGATTCAGGGAGAAATTCTCCACCACGTGACCGACAAGGAAGAAACTACGGAATCTACCGACATGACGACAGACGATATGATCATAACGACAGACGTCAATTTCATCAGAACTGGCGGGATTCTAACACGGCTGGGCCCTCTCGGCAAGGCGAATTTGTAGAAGTTAGGTCTCCTAATCCCAATAAAGACGCGCGCCAACAAAGAGACAGACAATGACTCGTACAGCAGGCAGCCGCGTGCGCCAGGTGGCTCAGAGGAAAATGACATAGATGCTAACCTTGAGAAAAATTCCAGTATTCTTTACCGACGTATACCGCCTGACAATTGCATTCAAGTTCAAACTCTGAGTACTATGAAGAGTAAAGGATTGCACCACACCTCACATGTAAAACCGTTTATTGAAAGATAATCTACTTTTTAACTTTGTCTTTGCCATAAAACTTTTCACTTCACATTTCTAGTATGCTTTGTCAGACTTAAGAAACTGTTAACATACAACAATGTTTGAAGTTAAATATCCAGTCTCGAACCTAGGGAACATTTTTAAACAGAAATGACGAATGCATTGTTATAGTGAACAGACGCCGCAGTGTTATTGTGTGTGTACATTCTTGCTTGTTAGTTGCACGATTATGGAACGACTATAAGGCTTACACACTTAGGACACATACTGGTACTGCTAATGAGATTTTAATGCAACATTTTGGTTTACTTGAAAATATATTCTGGATTTAAAGTACTTTCAGTGAGATACCAGATGACATAGTGGTTAGTTTATTTTTCTACACGATTTTATCACGACGCTACTAATGAGTGACAATTTACAATGTTGCTTTTGCGGTGTATCTGTTTTATATCCGCACAGTTTTTCTGAATTCTTCCGGAAAGCAAAACATGTTTTAGTAGTAAGCTACAATGTGAGGGCCTTTTTCGTAGCACAACAATACTTTACAGTATAGTATTTTCTTGATCACAGAAATGTACATAATAATTACGATATCTATACACAAAGCATTTCACTTTCGTTTATGATGGGGTAAGTACATTGACTTCTGCAGAACTTAGCTTTCGGAGGACGATAATTACGACACTTCCACAGAATTATCTTACAGCAAGACGCACATTTAGCGCTACAGGACACGCATTTGAGTGATTAATTTTGTACTTAAAACATTTATTTTTAAAGATATTTGAAGTACAATGATACGAAGTTTTTCCATGATACATTTCATTCCATTGCTGTAATCTGTAACACCTGAGGGTATAATTACATTAATCCTCAGGGGGGTACACACTTACTTTGTGTACCATGTGTGTGGCAACCACAAGGAACCCTAGCTAATATGGTATTTGCTTATACAACTTTACACATCGGTACCATATTTCTCTAACACACAAATAACACAGCTATCTGATCATGTAACTGAGAGATAAACTTTTTTTATTACATCAGTGACATATGTTTACGCAATTACAGAGTTGGATTACTTCACACTTACGAAATTGTATTTTGTCTGTACTGTGTGATCTGTTCATATTTTTTCGGAACCATTGTGATACTATGAGAGCTTTGAATGATATATTTGGTAAGGGAGCATGATTTTAAAGTACATTTGAGGTAGATGACACTATTGAAATGAGCAGAGAATTTTTTTAGGTTTTGAAATTATTGCAGAAAGCTACGACGTTTTTGAGATTTGACTGACGTGTTATGATGTTATTATTACGACGACGATGTGTATTATGCTGTTGAGGTATGTTTATGATCAATAAGATGATGCTACCGTATATGAGGAATAAGAAGTATGTTGGAAACCAAGAAACGTACTGTAAGAGTTATGAAATGTGCGTAAATGCGTGACTGTATCACAATGCTGACGAATATTTTATTTGGACACTTATATTTATAGGATTTTCTTTCTACAGATTTGCAACGTTAATTCTTGACCTGTGAAATATTTTTATATGAGACTGTCACTGTAGCGGAAACTGCTGTCGTAAATATTTCCGTAAGAAAGTTAAGTGACCACCTGCACGTAATGCGTCGTGGGCACCCACCTGGGCGACAGCCGCCCGAAAAAAAGCCATTAGCCTTTCAGCGGCACAGGTAGAAAAAAAAGGGGAGGCCATTATCCTCGCATTTTTATGCTTTGGTTTGCGTAATTGCTTATTTCATTTGACATCTGTTTTCGAGCTGTGTTGCAGCATTGGTTTCATAAAATAAAATTAAATGCATTTGCTAATGTGAACACTTTCTGTCAACAGATCTATTAAATAATAATTTTGTGATCCACATTCTTCAAAAAAGGAGCACTTGGAAAGGAAAGAACAATAAGAAGGGACTACTAACAGTAACTGCATACATAATATTCTTTTGAAGTACTTGGTAATTTCTTTTGTAGAATAATTTGTGGTGCACCACTTTAATTACTTAGACATTAAGATGTGATTATACATTTCCCTTATCTGCATTGTTGTTTTTACTGTAATATTTTTTATGCTTGAGCTTTGTCATGCTTAGGTATACGTAATAGCATTTACTGCTGCTGTTTGCCAGGCATAGTGTTACTGAATTTGACTTTGTATTACTCTGTTAAGCTTTTCTTGTTGCTGCACATTGGCTCATATTAGTTGTAATGTTGCATTGCTTGGTAATTTAGATTTACTGTAGCTTGCTTTGCAATTTTCCATTTTTTTGGTCATTGCTGTTTGTGTTACTTGTTTTGTGCTGCTGCATTGCCTCGTCCCTTAGTTTAGCATCTGAGCTCAGTAGATTTAAGTTAGCTTAAGAGGGGGTAGACTATATAAGAGAATGAGTTGCGATGAATTGGAAGAAATGCATTGAGAAGATATAAGAAACAGATTTGGCAAAAATGAGTATTGTGCACTGAGAAATAATTATTTTGAAAGAAATATGAATAGAATACAAAAAGCAGGTATAGATAGTACTTTTGGGAATAATGATGAACGAAGGGAGATCTCCATGCAAAATACTGCAGTAAAACAAACCCTGTCCTTTCCTTTTGTGTTATCCCACTATGTGTTTGTGTACCCTTGTGTATTTGTTTTCTTCCTGTCTCTGTGTAGTTTCATAGAATTTTTTTCTTTTAATATTAAGCTACATTCACTATGATGAAGAATACTGTTATCCTCGAATATAATTGGCATTAATAATATGTTATTTACTTTGTAAAGATGTTAGACATGATTAATTCTGTTCTGTTTAATGCTCATGTGTGAAGTTGATGTTTCAAAAGTTATTGTGATCTTTTATGTATGTACTCATGTCATAATTCCACTGATGTATATGTTAGTTCGATTATTTTGTAAAGCCTGTACTACAAATGTTATCTGTATTGTTATGTTTTTAATGATGTATTTTGTACCTTTGTTATTGTATTCTCATGTTATAAAATTGTAATTGACACCAGTTTATCAAACTAAGTAACTTGTAAGTTACATTTCACTGCACACGTTTCTGTTGGTCATAGTATATGGACAATATGTGAGAAGTAGGGACTGATAGTGTTTGCACGTGTGTTAATAATTCAGCAAGGGACTGGATAACAGCATTGCTGGTTCTAAGGACAATTCCAAAAACTTTGTGAGTGCACAAGTGGTGGTTATGGACTTGCTATATTATCCGCAAGACTCTTCAATGGTGATTGTGCACCTGCACAGTCACAACAGATGGCTGTTGGCTTTCTCTACAAGGACTACAGTGGGTCTACATCAACCATCAATACCATCATCTCTACAAGGACTGCAGTGGGTCTGCACCTCTGGTGGCCCACCAATACCGTAATCTCTACCAGGACTACAGTGGGTCTGCTCTGTGATGACCTACCAATACTCTTCAAAACGTCGAATGACTCTGCTGTGGGTTTGCTATGTTGTGGACCATTACCTGTCAGCATGTCAAGAGTCAGCACTGTCTTTCTGATGGAAGGACACTACTTCTTCAAGACTGCATGGAAATCCACTACTTCTGTGTGCATTCTCTTTTACTGTTCAGACTTTGAAAAAAAAGAAAAACACTGTAATTTTACTGTGATGAATCAGTACTGTCTTTATGGACTGTGAGAAAATTTTAGCTTTTGACCAACATTGTATCAATAAGTGTGTGCCTTTGATTTCTTTGTTATTGTAATTGTGAAAAAAATTTTAACAAATATGTATTGGCCAGTGCCCAAAAAAATTTTTTAAATTTTTTGTGGGGAGCATGGGGGCTATGTAAGTAGGCTGTTTAGGTTTTTTTATTGGTAACGCCACCTCTGTATGAAAATCACTGGCTGTGCTGTGTGCAGTCTGTGGCTGCTTTGCATTGTTGTAATACTCGCCATTGTAGTGTTGTGCAGCGGCAGCTGGATGTGAACAGCGCGTAGCGTTGGGCAGTTGGAGGTGAGCCGCCAGCAGTGGTGGATGTGGGGAGAGAGATGGCGGAGTTTTGAAATTTGTCATGAACTGCTATATTTATATATGATGATATCAAGGTAAATATATTGTTCGTTCTCTATTAATACCTTTTATTTGCTAACTATCCCTATCAGTAGTTAGTGCCTTCCATAGTTTGAATCTTTTATTTAGCTGGCAGTAGTGGCGCTAGCTGTATTGCAGTAGCTTGAGCAGCGAAGAATTTTGTGAGGTAAGTGATTTGTGAAAGGTATAGTTTAATGTTAGTCAGGGCCATTCTTTTGTAGGGAATTTTGAAAGTCAGATTGCGTTGCGCTAACAAAATATTGTGTGTCAGTTTAAGCACAGTCCATTGTAATTGTTCAAAAGGGGACGTTTCATAATATTTGTTACACTCAACACTCAGCTTAATTGAGCGGCCCCGAGATGTAGCTGGTCTCAATGTTTGGCCTCTGTTTTTCGTCATAGCGTGCCAGCTCAAACCTGTCGTAAACTCAATTTTTAAGCTGAAATAAAATATAAAAAGCAATACAGGGATGTATTGTGGTGAAATTTAAAAATATCGAGTCACTCACTTTGATTTATAATTTGAACAAGTAGTTTATTTCTATTTTTCCACGAACAGTCTTCAATATATTTACTTAACACTTAAAATGCAGTCTGAGTGGCTTTTACGTAAGGGCGGCCGTTAATAACTTTTGCTACAATACTTGTAACACCATAGCTTTAATACTCTACTCATTTATTTTGCTTTTGTTTTATTTAATGTTACATCGTTGAACTTCTGTAAATGTGTTTGATTGAATAGATAACAAAAAATCGTATACTCCTTTCTATGCAATGTAGTATATCCGTCATTTAAATTCTTTGTCCCAATTGGACGGAGACAAAACTTACTGTATATAATTGTAATTTTGTTTAAACAATTTTTTGTAGAAATGCCAATACGTGCAAAGGTTCTGTTTGATTTAAAATGTTTGTTCTCTGTTATGTAAACTGCTGATCCTCACTTAGGATTCTCAATTAGTTTGTATGAAAAAGGTGCAGTGGTTCGCCTCCGGAATGGAAATGTGTAGCGCGCGCAAGTTGTGGTTGGCCTAGGTAGAAAAGGTGGAAACAAGAGTCAGTCGGGGACGAGCTACTAAACTGTGCACTGCCCTCGTAAAAGTTGCATATTGTGCTGGTTCCGAGAGAGGCTTTTTCCGCCACTTTCCAATGCCTCGGATGGATGGATAAATAGCTGGAACGATTCTGGAATTGGTATCCATCATCGCCACCAAGAAGTGACAGAGTCCAGCAATTCTGCCTGCAAATTCACCTGCCAACATGCAGTTGCCACCACATTGCGCAATCACTGTAAAGGAGTACTATAACAATATACAGTGAAGGATCAGCTTATTGGGTGATTGGAAAGTAGTCACATACATGCAGATGTACTGTCACATTTTTATACGATTACATTAGAATTAAACAAGCAGTTTAAATACAGATGTTTACCAACGTTAACAAATATTGCAGACCTCTTAAGAACCCATACAAAGGAGCTATCAATTTTTTCATAATATCCTGCAAAGAACTCGGAAGTAGAAATATCTCACCCAGCCCTTTTCCCAGCAGCCCAGGCGCTACCTATGGTAATATAGACATGCGGCAAGTTGTCCAGTTATATTATCCACCACACACAGCACAATACGAAACACAAAAAAACTAAACTCGCATTCTGACCCTAAAGGCCACACGATACTGGCTGGCAGCCGTGTCGCATTCTCAATGCAGCTGTATTTAATTTAGTCTATAAAAATTCTGCTTTGTTTTCATTATATTTCATTCCTAATTAACTTATCTATCACAGTAATTGCTTAGGTTCTGCATTTGTCATCTTGTTATTTGGTGGGTAGATACATAAATTCTTTGGGTTTCCCATCCCTAGAGCAAGCTACATCCAACTAACAGAGAGGAAAGCATGATTCTGTGAAATTAATACAACAACATCATAACTTTTGTCTTTGTGATGCTAAATGCTAATCTTACTGGAAAGTGCTGCATTTTGAACTGAAACGGCAGTTCGGTAGATGTGAGCAGAATCCTCAGAATAAATATTGTTCCTCCTCTATATTTTACCTGGTATTATTTTTGGTCAAATTATATAGTTTAAGAATTTTTCATGAAGTTTTCTCGTTTTGAGTTTTTAAATTAATATAAAAGTTACGAAAATAGAGTTATGAAGTATGTACCCCAATTCGGAACGTGTTTCATTCTAAACGAAACGTATTAAACTCAATAATAGAATTATATCAATTAATGAAAAATTTTACACACTAACATTTAAATCATCAAATGAAGTTTATACTATTTTAAATACACAAGCACCAACACATGAGAAAATCAGATCACAGAAAAATTAAACGAAAAATTTTTGGCAAATTGTGTCAAACACCGTAGATCGCATTCCGTCGAGAAACACAATATTACTACATGGAGAATTTAATGCACAAACTGACAAAGAACATCAGCTCAATTCCATAGTAGTAAAATACCCTGCACATAAAAGAACAAATGTAAACAGAGAAAGACTCTTGAACTTGTGCAGGAAGCATAACATAATATTAAAATCTATATTCTTCAACAAACTTTCTAGAAAACAAACTACGTGGGTATCACGAAATCCGATTTGTGGTGAAAAACTCCTCGATCACGTTGCTATAAGTAGACACTCTGCAATGGAGGTACTCAATGTAAAAGTTATTAGGAGTCCTGATTTAGATTCAGAGCACTACATATCTGTCATTTAATTCAAGGCCAGGGCTTTATTTAGAAAAAGGAACCAATACCGACCCAAAACGTTTGATGTACACAAGTTGTCTAGAGAAAATGAGTACAAAAATCATTTGTAAAAAAGGATGCTTAAATGTTGAGACAACTTCTAAAAGACATTATTCTGACTGCAGAAGAAACTATTCCTCTTACTACAAATCCGCGTTATTTTCGTTACCCATTATTGTATAATTTTTGTATAACAAAGTAGGTTTGTAAATGTCTCCAATTTTCTGTAATTAATAAGATAAAGAGGGGAATTGAAACTAACTGTGTGTTTTTTCTTTTCTTTTTTCAGAGGACATAAAGCTGACCCTGGGACAGCTGACAGCGCAGTGTGCGGTGTTTTTGCTGGCGGGATTCGAAACGTCGTCGACCACCATGAGCTTTGCGTTACATGAACTAGCGTTCCATCAAGACATCCAGAAGAAACTGCAACAGGAAATCGACGAGGCACTGCAAAAATATGGCGGCCAGCTTACATACGACAATGTCATGAACATGCCTTACCTCGACAAAGTTGTTTCAGTTAAGCAAGTCTACTACGTTTTATGTCAAAGCGTCCGAACTAGATCAATTGGAAATATTGCACATTACTGTACCAGCAACACTTTAGTATAGCCAATACGTTCTGACAACAACAAAGACCAACGTATCACACCTAAAGTATTGTATGGTACTCATTTAGACGTCTTGTTCCTTCTAGATGAGATTTGAATTCATGATGAAACCAATCAACGACAAACGAACGTTAATAGTCTGCAAAGAAGTTTATGGTGTACCCTTTCTAAGAATAAAGTAGGCAAACCTCATGTAGAGACTGCCTTCATGAGCAAAAATTACATTGTATTACAATTTCGCAACAATATTGTGGTCGTTAAACATTGGTTCGAGTGATTAACGGTATAACGATAGAGGCGATGTTCAAAGAAATATCCAAAAATGTACTTAAAATTAATTACGTGTAGAAGGAATCTGATCCGTTTTTTCTGAAAATTATTGTCTTAAACAACGACCGAACTGAGCGCCAATCCCATGAAAATAAACTGACTCGCCGATGCGTGTTTTCATGTACTGTGGAATCTCGTTCATCCGGGCTAAGTCATCCGCATAATAAAAAATCCGGAAATTTAGTAAAAAATGAGGGTGACATTGGATAAATACCTTAAACACAGACGCTATATTTATTTTTACATGATCACATAAACTGCACATTATTTTCACTTATTGCGACCAGATATTGAAAGAAACGTTTGAATTTGAAGTTCTGAAATAATCAGTGCGTTTTTTGAGGCGGATTTCTATTTCGTGTACGTGCAGTAAGATTACACAAGCGTTTCACCGGCATTATTTCGTTCGAACTAGTTTCCGCGTGACGTTCGAATAAAACCATTACTTTTTGCCTATATATGTGTCACAATTTTATTAGCGTGATCGAGAAGTTTGTCTGTTAATGCATCATTGCTATGGTCATTGTCTGCACATGAAGAAACGGCGATACATTCGCCACCAGAAATCATAAGGACATTTACGTCACTAACACCTACACTGAAGTACGAAAGAAACTGCTATAGACACGCATATTCAAATAGAGAAATGTGTAAATCGACAGAGTACGGCCCTACGGTCGCTAACGCAAATATAAGTCAACTCGTGTCTGGCGCAGTTGTTACTGCTGTTACAATGGCAAGTTATCAAGATTTAAGCGAGTTTGAACGTGGTGTTATAGTCGGCACACGAACGAT
Source organism: Schistocerca serialis cubense (assembly GCF_023864345.2). Classification (NCBI taxonomy): domain Eukaryota; kingdom Metazoa; phylum Arthropoda; class Insecta; order Orthoptera; family Acrididae; genus Schistocerca; species Schistocerca serialis. The sequence goes on from NC_064643.1 coordinate 443,945,924, forward strand.
GGGACACACCATCTCCGACGGAGTGATGAAGTGGGGATTCTTCCGTACGACCTTTCCACGAATGTACCGTGTATATCAGGAATCCGGTAAAACATGAAATCTCCGACATCGCTGAGGCCGGAATAAGATCCTGCAAGAACGGGACCAACGGCGACTGAAGAGGATCATTCAATGTGACAGAAGTGCAATCCTTCCGCAAACTGCTGCAGATTTCAGTGCTGAGCCATCAACAAGTGTCAGCGTACAAACCAATCAACAAAACATCATCGATATGGGCTTTCGGAGCCGAAGGCCCACATGTGTACCCTTGATAACTGCATGACACAAAGCTTTACGCCTCGCCTGGGTCCGTCAACACCGACATTTGACTGTTGATGACTGGAAACATGTTGCCTAGTCGAAGACTCTCGTTTCAAATTGTGTCGACCGGGTGGACGTATTCGGTTATGGAGACAACCTCATGAATACGTGGACCTTGCATGTCAGCAGGGCATTCTTCAAGCTGGTGGAGGCTCTGTAATGGTGTGGGGCGTGTGCAGTTGGAATGATGTGGAACTCTGATACGTCTAGATACGACACTGACAGGTGACACGTACGTAAGCATCCTGTCTGTTCACCTGCATCCGTTCATGTCCATTGTGCATTCAGACTGACTTGGGCAGTTCCAGCGGGACAATGCGACACCCCATATGTCCAGAATTGCTACAGAGTGACACCAGGAAAACTCTTCTGAGTTTAAACACTTCTGCTGCCCACCAAACTCCCTACACATGAACATTAAGTATATCTGGGATGCCTTGCAACGTGCTGTTCAGAAGAAATCTCCACCCCTCCCACCCCAGAATTCATGAATTCCCTCCAGCACTATTTCAGACAATAGTCGAGTCCATGCCACGTCGTGTTGCGGCACTTCTGCATGGTCGCTGGGGCCCTACACGATATTAGACAGGTGTACCAGTTTCTTTGGGTCATCAGTGTATGACAATGCACCACTGTTGTTGCGCAATGATTTTATTGTGGGCCGAAATCTGTAACTTACGTGCTTGTGCTTTAAGAAGGGAAAGGCGTTTAATATCACACAATTATTTTCAATAGAGTCAGAATACTGGCAGTTGGCAAGAAGGCAGCTAGGAAGAGGAGGTGTTCAGACAGTTTTACTTTGCGTATATGCAATAGATTTGACCAACTGTCAGAGCTGAGTGGAGTGCAGCCTCGTGTAGCTCTAGATGTAGGGAACATGCAGCAGTCCTCAGCAATTAGGAGGACTAGGTTAGTTACCAAGTCTAGCAGAAAGAAGAAGGTTCTGCTGCTAGGCAGTTCTCACGGTAGAGGTGTGGGCCGGCAGTTGCAGGAAGTGTTGGGGTGTGAGTGCCAGTTCACCAGCATTGTGAAGCCTAGTGAAGGGATGGCTCAAGTGACTGACAGCATAGGGGAGTTACGTAGGAATTTTACGAAGGAGGAGCAGGTAGTGGTAGTGGGTGGAGTAGGGAACAGTCTTTATAGGGACGGGGAATATGATGTAGGTGATGACCTGATAAAGATAGTTACTGAAACTGGTGGCACTAATGTGCATTTCGTGCAACTGTTTCAGCGTCGTGAGCGGCCTCACCTTAATGCGGTTGTTAGGTGCGTTAACATGGGGCTGGGGAGAGCACCGATGGCAGAGGGCATGGGTCACATTTCAGTGATGCCAGTTGGGTCTATCAGTAGATCGGGTTTCACTAGGCATGTCCTGCACCTCAATAGGTATGGGAAGGGAGGCTGGCTAAGCTTATAGGTGACAGTGTAGTGGGTGGTGGTGGTGGTCAGGTCACTCATGGAAAAATTCCTGTAGTAGTTGGTGTTAGAGCTGCACCTTTTTTAGATTGAAGTCAGCTGATAGGTATACCTGCTTAAAGGAAGTCCCTCTAAGTAAGGGCTCACCTTCTGAGGATGTAATGTTTCGTAGTAGAGAAGGAATTAGCATATTTCATCAAAATATAAGAGGTATTAGAGATAAAGTTAGTGAACTGCTTATAGATGTTGACTCTGAAATTATTGGTATATCAGAGCACCACTTAAATAATTTGACAATTCAGAGGCTTCCTTTACCAGGATACAGATTAGCTGGCTGTTTCTCAAGGAGTTTCTTGTGGGGTGGGGGAGTGGCTATGTACGTAAAAATCAGTATTCCATTTGAGTCCATAGATGTATCACGACAATGCACTGAACAGATATTTGAGTGTTGGGCAGGGGCAGTTGAATTTAGTGAAACTAAACTTCTAATTGTTGTTGTTTATAGGTCCCCCAGCTCCGACTTCAGAGCATTTCTGCTCAAGCTAGAGAGGTTTCTTGATTCACTTTGTAGGAAGTATCAGAAATTACTTATATGTGTTGACTTCAATATTAATTTAGTATATGATGGTGCAAGAAAAAGGATGTTGGTAGATCTCCTAAATTCTTATGATCTGATGCAGACTGTGTGTTTTTTCCAACTAGGGTGCCGGGTAACACTAGCACAGCCATAGACGATATTTTTATTCATTCTTCATTACTAGAAGGGCATTCTGGTAGTAAGAACGTGAATGACCTCTCAGACCATGACGCACAAATTTTAGCACTAAAGGGATTATGTACTCAAACCAATGTCGTATTTAATTACAAACTACGTGAAAAGTTAATCCAACAGCAATAGAGAGTTTTTCAAAACTTGTCAAGGAACAAGAGTGGCAAGATGTTTATAGTGCCGATAACATAGATGATTAATACAATGCTTTCCTTAACACATTTCTCATGCTCTTTGCGAGTTGCTTTCCATTAGAACGTTCTAAACGGGGTACTAGCAGTAATAGGCAGCCAAGGTGGCTATCGAGTGGGATAAGGATATCTTGTAGAACAAAGCGGGAATTATATCAAAATGTTAGAAGTAGTCACAATCAAGCTACAGTAGCCCATTACTAACAGTACTGTAAGATGCTTAAAATGTTATTAGGAAGGCAGAGAGTATGTGGTACGCAAATAGAATGGCCAATTCACAGGATAAAATTAAAACCATATGGTCAGTTGCGAAGGAAGTGTCTGGTCAGAAGTACAAGATCCATGATATAAAGTCAGTTTGTAGTAAAAATATTTCTGTTACTGATAAATCAGATATATGTACAGAATTTAACAATCATTTTCTGAGCATTGCTGGTGAAGTAAATAAAAAATTAGTTTCTACAGAAAATCATATAACTTTCTTGGCAAATGCCTTTCCGAAATTGATATCTGAAATACTTCTCTGTGATACAGACAAGAGGGAGACTGAGTCAATAATTAAATCACTGAAGACTAAGGACTCTCATGTTTATGATGGAGTGTCTAGAAGAATATTAAAATACGGTGCTGTACATGTTAGCCCTGTATTTAGCCATATTTTTAATTTTTCCTTTAGGAATGGTCAGTTTCCTGCGCGATGAAAGTACTCAGTAGTAAAGACGCTTAATAAAAAGGGAGAAAGGGATAATGTAAATAATTTTAGACCTATTTCTATACCATCAGTGTTTGCAAAAGTTATTGAAAAATCTGTGTGTGTAAGGATAATTGATCATTTCATACACACGATTTGCTATCAAATGTACAGTTCAGCTTTAGAAGTCGTTTAACAACTGAAAATGCTATATTCTCTTTTCTCTGTGAGGTACTGGATGGGCTAAACAAAAGGTTTCGAACGCTTGGCATATTTTTTGATTTAACTAAGGCATTTTATTCTGTTCATCACAAAATATTGCTACAGAAGGTGGACCATTACGGAATACAGGGAGTAGCTCACAATTGGTTCACCTCTTACTTTAGCAACAGGCAGCAAAAGGTCATTATTCACAATGTTGATAATGGCTGTGAAGGGAGGTGTGAGTGAGGTACTGTCAAGATTGGGGTGCCCTAGGGATCAGTGTTGGGGCCATGCCTGTTCCTTATTTGTAATAATGGTACCCTCTAGTATTATGGGTAACTCTAAAATATTTCTGTTTGCTGATGACACTAGCTTGGTAGTAAAGGATGTTGTGTGCAACATTGGCTCAGTTTCAAATAGTGCAGTATGTGACCTTGTAGAAAATATTCTAACGCTAAATCACAGTAAGATTCAGTTTTTACATTTTATAACACACAATTCAATAAAATCTGACGTTTTAATTTCACCGAATGGGCATATGATTAGTGAAACTGAACAGTTCAAGTTTCTAGGTGTTCAGATAGACAGTAAGCTGTCGTGGAATGCCTACGTTCAGGATCTTGTTCAAAGACTCAATAGTGCCTTTTTTTCTATCCGAACGGCTTCAGAAGTGAGTGATCGTTCGACACGAAAATTAGTCTACTTTTCTTATTTTCATTCGCTTATGTTGTATGCTATTATACAGGGTGATTCAAAAAGAATACCACAACTTTAGGAATTTAAAACTCTGCAACGACAAAAGGCAGAGCTAAGCACTATCTGTCGGTGAGTTAAGGGAGCTATAAAGTTTCATTTAGTTGTACATTTGTTCGCTTGAGGCGCTGTTGACTAGGCGTCATCGTCAGTTGATGCTAAGATGGCGACCGCTCTACAGAAAGCTTTTTGTGTTATTGAGTACGGCAGAAGTGAATCGACGACAGTTGTTCAGCGTGCATTTCGAACGAAGTATGGTGTTAAACCTCCTGATAGGTGGTGTATTAAACGTTGGTATAAACAGTTTACAGAGAATGGGTGTTTGTGCAAAGGGAAAAGTTCTGGACGGCCGAGAACGAGTGATGAAAATGTAGCACGCATCCAGCAAGCATTTGTTCGCAGCCCAGGAAAATCGACTCGCAGAGCTAGCAGAGAGCTGCAAATTCCACAATCAACTGTATGGAGAGTCCTACGAAAAAGGTTAGTTATGAAACCTTATCGTCTGAAATTGGTTCAAGCACTGTCTGCAGCTGATAAGATTAAAAGAATCGATTTCTGTGATTTTATTCTTGCTCAAATGGAAACAGATGAATCTTTCGTTTCAAAAATTGTGTTTAGTGATGAAGCAACTTTCCACACTAACGGGAAAGTAAACCGTCACAATGTCTGTATATGGGGCACTGAGAATCCGCGGGAAACAACTCAGTATGAACGTGACTCGCCTAAGGTGAACGTTTTCTGTGCCTTTTCAGCCAATAAAGTTTTTGGTCCCTTTTTCTTCGAAGGTGCTACTGTAACTGGACTACAGTATCTGTTCCCTCAGCTCGAACAAGAAGCACAACAATTCAGCAGGATGGCATTTATCTGTCCGTAACTACCCGAGGCGATGGATCGGCTGCCAGGCAGCCCGTGACAGAGCACTTCATCACTGGCCTCCAAGAAGCCCTGATCGTACCCCCTGCGATTTTTTCTTATGGGGGTAGGTTAAGGATATGGTGTTTTGGCCACCTATCCCAGCCACCATTGATGATTTGAAACGAGAAATAACAGCAGCTATCCAAACTGTTACGCCTGATATGCTACAGAGAGCGTGGAACGAGTTGGAGTATCGGGTTGATATTGCTCGTGTGTCTGGAGGGGGCCATATTGAACATCTCTGAACTTGTTTTTGAGTGAAAAAAAAAAACCTTTTTAAATACTCTTTGTAATGATGTATAACAGAAGGTTATATTATGTTTCTTTCATTAAATACACATTTTTAAAGTTGTGGTATTCTTTTTGAATCACCCTGTATTTTGGGATAACTCTTCCCATAGGATATTTTTGGCTCAGAAACGGGCGGTTCGGCCAATAAGTGGTGTAAGTTCACGAACCTCTTGTCGACCTCTGTTCACGAGTCTGGGTATTTTGAGACTGATCTGTCAATAGATATATTTCTTACTGTCATTTCTTGTTAACAAAATTAGCCTATTCCCAAGAAAAAACAGCTTTCACTCGGTTAACACTCGGCAGAAATCAAACCTGCATTTTTATCGGACTTCCTTAAGTCTTGTGCAAATAGGTGTGCAGTATACTGCTGCATCCATTTTCAATAAGCTACCACTCGAATTAAAAAATCTTAGCAGTAATCCACGCGCTTTTAAATCGAAACTGAAGAGTTTCCTCATGGGTCATTCTTTCTATTCTGTCGTAGAGTTCCTTGAAAAATTATGCTGATTCTTATTATATTGTTGATTGCGTTTACTTAAACTTATGGACTAACTTTGTTCGTGTGCATAAACATTTATTTTTATCTGTTATTACTTTTATGTTTTAATTTCATGTACTGACACGTTCCATGACCTTGGAGATTTGCTCCTCAATTTGGTCCTACGGAACTTGACGTGTAAATAAATAAATAAATACTGTTGCTTGAAGTAATTTAGCTCAACAACTGAAATCCTTAATGGGGTTGGTCGAACTATGAATAAATTGGCCATCTCCAGACTTAAGCAGTGCAAAAATTCCTTCCATGTTTTCAGAATTGTTAATCAATATTTACTGCAAGCATTTGAAAATGTCTTAGTAATGGAGGTACGAGATAGGAAGCAGGCAGGACTGTTGTGATATTGTGCCACATCCCTCGATACAGAGAAGCCGTTGAAAGGTAACGTTGTATGTTGCTAAGAATCAGTCGGTGGTGGAGATGCAAAATCTGCAGCGGTAAAATAATAGGGAAGGCAACTACCGCGGAAGCAAGAATTCCCGTAACGTACTCATATTTTGGTGTTTTATTTTCAGAAACTCTTCGCAAGTATCCGCCTCTGCCGATGCTGAACCGAGTTGTGACACAAGAGTACACTGTGCCAGACAGGCAGTGGGTGCTGGAAAAGGGCACCATGGTCCTGATACCAGTGATGGCCGTTCACAATGATCCACAGTACTATCCTGATCCCCAGTGATTCGACCCGGAACGCTTCTCAGAAGAGGAGAAGAGCAAGAGGCACCCTTTTGCGTACCTGCCTTTCGGTGATGGACCACGGGTTTGCATTGGTACGTGGCTGTCTTGAATGCTAACACCATCATTACACGTACCACATAATAATAAATGTGCTTTCTGCATCGTTTTGTCAGAACATTACTGGTGGCGTGTAGGTCTTCGACAAGTACTAACCATAGTCACTAAAAGATTTTCCTTCTTTTTTGTTCATACCTTTTACGCCAAACATTCTGGATTGTGATACGTAGGTACTTAATTAACTCGTTCTGTATCTAACCATTTATTGCGTATAAACGTTCTCTTGTTTTTAACCTAACCTAACCTAACCTAACCATGTAACCCTCTCATGGTTTTGTTTCTTTTCTTTTTTTCAAATTGCTCTTTTTTCAATGAGTGACCTTTTACATGTGTTGCTTTGTTCTTAAAACAGTTGTACTTTTATTTTTTGTAACATGCCTCGAATGAGTAAAACAGATATGTAGCATTCAAGTAAAGGAACCATGTACAGGAAACTATTTGATGTGACCATTAAACTGTTGATGTGACGGTTAAGCTGTTCAGTTTAACATTTGTAAGTGACGTAATGCCAGTTATCATAGCGAACAAAACCTCAATGCAGCTGCCGGACGCTGTGGCCGAGCAGTTCTAGGCGTTTCAGTCCGGATCCGCGTTGCTGCTACGGTTGCAGGTTAGAATCCTGTCTCGGGCATGGACGTGTGTGAAGTCCTTAGGTCAGTTAGGTTTAAGTAGATCTAAATCTAGGGGACTGATGACCTCAGATGTTAAGTCACATAGTGCTTAAAACCATTTGAACCACCTCAATGCAGCACCGGGTGTGAGTGGGGGAAGTGAAGAGTAGAAGAAATGGTGGTGAATGGTAATACTTCAATGGATGGATTTCAGTTGGCGTAGATAGACAGATTTAAATAATTACAATTATTTAACAGTTTGAATTGGTACAGGAAAGAAGCAATGAAGAAGTCGGTTGTCTGTTCACTACAATCAGACAAAATTTTAACAAGGGAGATATCAGTGGCGACAAAAATAATTCTGTATTGACATACCTATATATCGAATTGACTTATGACTGCTAATCTTGCAATGTAAGTGAACGAACAAAAGTCAGATCCAAGCACCAGAAACGAGATCCACTTAGAATATAGAAAACAAGACGAAACTATTTGGAAAAAAGTAAAGAAAAGCACAAAGCATCAGGGGAAGATTATCCAAGAGCAATGATTGAATGCCCTAGACATGTGCTTTGAATGTAGATAATTTGTTTTCCACCTTTAGTGGAAGAGGTAACCGGAGAAGAGATCGGTCAAGCAAGATGCTGGAAGAGGCGCTGCAATTGAGAGAGAAAACAGAGGCAGACTCAGGAAAACTCGAAGAACCCTCCCATTCTCACGGCTGTAGATTGTACGAGGAAAGCGCTAAATAAAGAAAAGTGCAACTTCTTTACAATTTCCATATCTCATTTAGTTTCACTGATCCGATCCAAGATCCTGTTTCTTTTTTCTAATGCAACGGATTCGCTAATCGTAGAAAAGATAGGTAAAAATGGATGGAGGACTTGTGTCATAGTCAGAGAACCAACATGAACAAGACAAGATAGATACTGTTCATGTAGTATTAAAACAATCATTTTAAAGAGCACAGAACAAGGACAATAATAATTGGAGATAAGAAAGGTAACTGTGTAATAGCAGGCAAGAAGATGGGAACAACACTTGGTGAAACTCCATAGTTGTCTTGAGGACTTGGTATAAGACTGTGGTAGTGGAGGTTCAGTCCTAGCCTCTAAATTTCTAGAAAGCTCTGCACGAATTCAGTACATCTACATATACATGATTACTCTACATTTCACAATTAAGTTCCTGGCAGAGGGTTCATCGAACCACTTTCAAGCTATTTCCCTACCGTTCCACTCTAGAACAGTGTGTGAGAAACACGAACACTTAAATCTTTACGTGTGATTTGTGATTTCGTTTATTTTATTATTAGTATCGTTTATCCCTGTTTAGGTGAGAGCCAACAAAATATTTTCACTCTCTCAGGAGAAAGTTGGTGATTGAAGCTTCATGAGAACATCCAGCTGCAGCTAAAAATGCCTTTATTTTACTGATTGCCACCCCGATTCGCATATCCGATCCGTGGCCTCTCTCATCTCTTTCACGGTAATACAAAAAGAGCTGCCATTCTTTGGATTTTTCGATGTTTTCGTTAGTACTATCTGATGTCGATTCCACGCCGCACAGCAGTACTCCAGAAGAGGGCGGACAAGTGTATTTTAAGCAGTCACTTTAGTCGATCTGTTGCATTTTCTAAGTGTTCTGCCAATACACCGCAATCCTTGTATGCTTTCCCCACGACATTATTTATGTAATCGTTCCAATTTAAACTATTCGTGATTGTAGCCCCTAAGTATTTAGTTAAATTTACAGTTAATGTAGGTTGATTCCTACAAAAGAAGAAGACAGCAACCAGCCACTATTAATACTGCTACTTATTTAAGTAAATAGCATCGTAACTAGTTTCGAAGTGACAAGTTCATCGTCAGACAGCTGTTCACATGATTTAAAAGATACACTTTACATAATGGTCAGTTTTCGATTTTTATTCTTCCACTGTGGCGGAATATTCTTGGTGTGTTTGATGCCCTACTGTAGAAAACAGTGTTAGAAGCGCCCTATGTGAACGTAACTAACCTCCAAACGATGAAATACTAAATAAATATGTGAGGTTAAGTGGTTATGGTACTTACACCGAAAATTCAGCGCGATTTTGTTGCAAAATTGCTGGATTGTATTTTTCAAATATTCCAAAATATATGCAGCACTTATATAATTTGCACATCACCATATTGTGCGAAGCACTGCGCACACACACACACACACACACACACACACACACACACACACACACACACACACCAGAAAGTATTTGCCACTTGTGAAGTTGACACAGATTGCAGACTTACAAATACAACAGTGTTAGAGACGTTCTTTCTCAGAGATATTACACTACACAGATTGCTTTGATTTCACAGTATGACTGTTTTTAAAAAATAGACATAACATAATGAAAATTAAAACATAAAGATAAACCTTACATTATGAGCATATAATATTACAGATTAAGTTGACAGATGTAGTAACCAGCTTGTGTGAATTCTACTTATATAGTATTATGTAAATACTGTGCTATATACAGGGAGCAGCATAGAGGTGAGATAAAATGAATAATATGACAGTAACAATTATATTAAAATCATATGGCACACTGAAATTTTCAATCAAGTATAGTTGCAATAAAATGTGACTAAGCAGGTAGCTATATTATGGTGTAAAGCAGTGCCAAAGAAGTTCTTGTATTATAATACATACATTGCTTAAATTTGACAGTGAATTTTTTTCCAAGGAATGAAGGTGGCATTACAAGTATTTATATTACAAAGAATAAGTGTTACATAGTGAGCATACCATATTCAGTGAGCATTAATTACAAATAAATTGGGAAAATGTGGTGGCCATTAGTATGAATGTTACTTATACGATATTGTGTACATACAATGCCATAAACTCTCAACAACATATACATGAGATACGTTGATAATGTGACAGTATTAAGGTAGTATGGCACACCACTTTTTTAAAAATCAATTTTACAGTTGCAGTTAAGTCTGACTGTGCAGGCAGCCATATTATGATGCAATACTTTGCTTGAATTATTGATTGTATGTTATTGTTAAAAGGAGTAGTGTTTATTTATGTTTTAAACTGGATAATAGGTGAGTAAAATTTTGTAGAAAGGTTGCATTGGCTAGCTCTATCTGTTCATTGAGAATATGATGTGATGATTTGCTTTTATGTGTATATATTTCTATCTCTTCAAGCAGATTCATGAGGCTTCCTTTCTCAGCATGATGCAATATTTGGATGTGGTCTTCAGTGTTTTTTAATCCATGTTTACTGAGAGTTGTGTGCATTGCAAATGCAGATTTTGAAGGAGTGTTCAAGCATATCTAAATGTTCTTTGAATCGAATCTCAAAGTTTCTCCCAGTCTGTCCAATATAGAAAGAGGGGGACATTTTGGCATCTGAGTTTATGTATACCTGATATTTTGTATGGGGGATTGTTATTCTTTATGTTATGAATGATTACCTGCTGAAGTTTATGGTTTGTGTGGAAGCTTATATTTATGTTTCTGTTTTTGAAAAGATTACTTATTTTATGGGATATGCTCCCTAGAAAAGGAAGTGTGACATATTTTCTGCTGCTTTCTATAGACTTTTGTGTTGACTGCATAGGTGTCTGGTGTGGAGCTTCGTTGTCTGCTGTTTTTAGGATTTTTTGTGATAATTTATCAATCATGTGAGGGTTATATCCATTAATTAGAGCTATGGCTTTGATCATATTGCTTTCTTTATGTTATTCAACTGGTTCCAGTAGAATTTTATGCAGGAGATTAATCATGGATCTGAAGTAGGCCATCTTATGTTGGCCTGGACGGCAAGATGAGCTTTTGATGCACACATCTGTGGCTGTTTGCTTTCTGTAAATTTCAAAGTAATGTTTCTGGTTTTTGCTTGAAATTTTTAAATCTAAGAAACTAATGGTGTTATTGGATTCATGTTCAGTAGTGAATTTGATGTTATTGTGCATGCTGCTCAGCTTGGTCGCTAGTGTGTCAATTTCTTCATTAGCGCCATCAAAAAGAATAATTGTACCATCTACATACCTTTTATAGTAGATTATTTTGTTGCTGATGTGATTGTTAGTTTTGAAAAATGTGTGCTCTAAGTGCTTAATGTAAATGTCTGCTAACTTCCCAGCTAGGCTGCTACCCATTACCAACCCATCATTCTGTTTGTAAATTTTGTTATTAAACCTGAAGTAATTGTATGGCAGCATCAATGTTAGTAACTCAATGAGCTCATAGATTTCTGCCATACTCAGTGTCCTATGTCTAAGCAGATTGTTCTTGATTATATTTATGGTGTCCTGTTTAGGGATGTTAATATAGAGCTTTACAATGTCAACTGATGCAAATCTGGCTGTTGGTGGAAGTGCACATTTTTAATTTTGTCAATGAGCTCATATGTGTTCCTAATGGAGTAGTTGGTTTCAAAAGTATAATGGGTATTTAGAAGAGCTAGCAGTCTGTAATTTAATCTATATGAAGGGCTGTTCCTAGAGTTAACAATAGGCCTGATTGGACAATGCTTTTTATGTATCTTAGGCTGTGACTAAAGGTGAGGGGCAATGGGGTTCATAGCAATGCAGTAATGCACTTTCCACTTACTTAGGAGGAAATTACATTTCTTAAGAGTTTGCTTAAGTTTGGCTTAAAATTTAGAAGTGGAATCAAAGTCTAATTCGATTATGTTATTACTACAGAAAAATTCCATGGTTTTGTCAACATATTCATTTTCATACATTACAACTGCACATTTTCCTTCGTCTGCCTTCACTATTAGAGCTTTACAGTTAAAAAGTTTGGAATTGATACAATTCAGTGTCTTTTGGTAACTGTTTTGGTGTGAAGTATTTTTTAGGTGTCTTGTGATTATTTTATTGGCTTTGAAGGCTATTGCATTGGTTTCACTGGGATTTAATTTTGCAGAATCACATGCAAGCTCAGTGGATGCAATAAGGCTTTTAAGGTTATTGCCATTAAGATACAGTTCTATGTTGTGCTTAAGACCATTGTTTATAATAATCCAAACAAAGTGTTACATCATAATATGGCTGCCTGCTCAGTCACATGTTACTGCAACTGTAAAATTGATTTTTTAAAAAAGTGATGTGCCACACTATATTAATATAATTACTACTGTCACATTATTCATGTAACTCATGTATGTGTTGTTGCCTGTTTATGGCATTGTATTTACAGAATACCATATAAATAACATTCATACAACTGGCAACCACATTTTCCCAATTGCACGGTATCAAAAGCCTTCTGGAAATCTAAAAATATGGAACCAATTTGGCATCCTCTGTCGATAGCACTCATTACTTTGTCAGAATACAGTGCTTATTGTGTTTCACAAGAACGACACTTCTGAATCCGTTTTGACTGTTTGTCAATATATCATTTTCCTTCGGGTTAAAACATAATGTTCGAACGCAGTATACGTTCCGAAGTCCTTTTGCAAATCGACTTTAACGATATATGCCTGTAAGTCAGCGGATTACTCCTATTTCCTTTGTTGGGTATTTTTGTGACTCGTGCAACTTTCCAGTCTTTAGGTACGGATCTTTCGTCGAGCAAGCTGTTGTACTCGATTGCTAAATGAGGATTTATTGTATCAGCATACTCTGAAAGGAACCTTATTCGTATACAATCTTGACCGGTACTGTTTTAAGCTGCTTCGCTACACCGAGGATATCTTCTTGTAAGTAACTCATGGTGGCAGTTGTTCTTGATTCGAATTCTGGAATATTTACTTCGTCTTCTTTGATGAAATGATTTGGGAAAACTGTTTAGTAACCCTGCTTTAGTGGCGCCGTCATCAATAACATTCCTATTTTTATAGCGCAGCGAAGGTCCTGATTGCGTCTTATCACTAATGAGGGTGGTCTGCCAAATTTATAGACAGAGTTCCGTTATAGAAACTATTAAAAGTACCTCGCATTACAGTTCGCTCTAAATTTAGAGCTTCTGTAAAACTTCGCCAATCTTCGGGGTTTTGTGTTCTTTTAAAACTGGCATGCTGTTTTCGTTGCTTCTGCAAGAGTGCTCTGACATGTTTTGTGTGCCATGGGGAATCGATACCATCTGTTATTAGCTTATGTGGTATACAGACGTCTCTCAGCTGCCGTCGATACTGTTTCTTTCAATTCAAACCACATCCAGTCTACGCTTACGTTGTTAGATTGGAAGGAGTGGAGACTGCTTCATAACGTCAAGCCGGTTGTTATCTGTTTTTTTTTTAAATAAATGTATTTTGCTTTTATTTTTCGTGAGTTTGGATGTTGTAGTATTCAGTCTCGTTAAACAACCTTGTGCTCGCTAATCCTTGTACTTGTGAATACGTACCCTATTAGTTGAGAATTATTTGTTGCTAAGAGGTGAAGAATATTTTTGCAACCATTTACCCTTTGGGTGGACTCCTGAACTAACAGTTGAAAATAATTTTCTGAGAGCGCAAGTACGGTTTCGGACGACGTGTTTTGCTTACCATTGACTTTAAACATTATTTTCGCCAATATATCGACGGTAGCTCTAAGTCGCCACCAACTATAATGGTGTGAGTGGGGTACGTATTTGAAATCAGACCCTAGCTTTCTTTGAACTGTTGAACGACCGTAATACCTTAATTGGAGGTCGGTAAAATGAACCAATTTTTTTATATTAATTTATTCCGCTTCTGAAGTACACCTATACCCATAGTAATTCACAGGAACTACCTATTCCAATGTCACTACAAGATAAACTACTTCCGACTGCGATAAACGCTACACCACAAACTGACCAACTGTATTTATTCTGTAGTTTCTGAACACGGTTAGGCTCTTTGTAAAAATTTCGACGGAACTTATTTCCGGCTTAAGCCAGCTTTCTGTACCTATAACGATTTGAGCTTTAGTGCTTTCTATTAGTGCTTGGAGCTCTGGTTTTTTTCCCAACTCAGCTACGACAGTTTGCAGTTACAATACCGACTGTTGTAAGCCTACCTTCCTGTGTTTGCCCTGCACCCCTTTATACTGACGCCCTTTCTGCCTCTAATCTAAAAAACCGCTCATTTTCCTCCACAAAGTAGGTACTAAAGGTGTTAATTAAATTTTAATGGGTCTCTTATGGACATCATGTCAAAATGTGGAGTAACACGTATAATGAATTTTAAATTTCTAAAACGAGAGAAATTCCGTATGATTTTCAAAGAATTATTTCGTTTCAGAAGAAAAGAAGAGTAGACGGATAGGAAACGTACCACATAATAAGCATAGCGTAACATGCTTAAAAATATGCTAGTAATGAAGTACTTGAACGAGGAATGGCAGAGACAGTGGGAAGCAGATTAGGACAGGCCCGTCAGGTTTCAGATTAGTTCACTGGGAATCAATTACAGAACTGTAGCTAGTAACAAGTGACATATTTATGAAAGACAAGGAAGCATACAACATATTAATAGATTTGGAAAAGGTTGTTGATGAAGTTTTAAACAATATGGTACCAATTATAGAGTATTAGAGGCTATAATCACTAACACCCTTTCATGACTGTCATGTTTCCCGACGGCAGTGGCATTTTTCAACAAGATCTTGCGCCATGTCACAAGGCCAGATGTGTGATGGAGTGGTTCGAGGAACACAGTTGAGAGTTACAATTGATGTGCTAGGCCACTCGCTTGCCAGACCTGAACCAAATCGAACACATCGGGGATGTGATTGAGCGTGGCGTCAGAGCTCATCGCCCCCCTCACTGGAATTTACGGGAATTAGACGACTTGTGTGCAGATGTGATGCCAGCTCTCTCCAGCGACCTACCAGACCTCATTGCTTCCATGCCACGATGCGTTGCCTCTATCATTCGTGTCAAAGGTGGAGATATCGGCGATTAGGTAGGTGGCCGTAACGTTCTGGCAGATCAGTGTATAATGCTGTAGTTATTTTGAAGTGAAGAAGGTAGATGGCAAGGATTACAGAACTTCGCAAACCAATCTGGGAGTGCGCCATCAAAACAAGAATCGTCCATCCTCACTCATTTTATAAAAAAAAAAAAAGATTTATTTATTGGGTTGGTGCATAAATTCGAAGCGTTTTTCCGTACGTTTTAACATAAGAGAGACTTTAGTTGTCAGTAATATATTCTCCTTCACTATTTACAACATTCCGCCAAAGCTGTGCTTTTCCTTCCGGAAAAGAACTTCCTTGAACGTTATTCGACAGAGGGCGCGAAATGTAAAGATCTGAAGGCGCAAGATCAGGTGAATATGCCGGATGTGCAATGATTTCCCAACACTTCTGCTGTACAGTGTTTTTCTTGTCTGTCTTGCAGAATGTGGGCAGGCGTTATCGTGGAATAGCATCATTTCACGTGGACTTTGTGGTCATTGTTCTTGTAATGAGTCTGTAAGTCGTCTCAGTTGTTGACAATAAGTGTGAGCATTGATGGTTAAACCTCGGGGAAGCAATTCGTAGTCCACAACACCGTCGCTGTTCCACCAGATGTGTAACATTAACTTTTGTGGATGCGCGAATGTCTTTGCTCGGGGAGTTGCTGCTTTGTTCGGGCTCAATCATTCCTTTCTTTTCTTTATGTACCATAAAAACAACATTTCTCGTTACCAGTGACGATACAAGATAGGAATAGTCGGTATTATTCAGGAGCCAGTTGACGACGAATATGCTGAGGTGCACATGTACATATACCCGCTGATTTTTTTGATTTTGGCTTAGAGTATGCAGTACCCATACACTCGATTTTTGTATCCTCCCCAATGCACGCAAATGTCGCACGATGTTTGAATGATCACATTTCATCGCATTTGCCATTTCCAGAGTACAATGATGTGGATATCGTGCACTAATGCGTTTAAACGACCTTCATCAAACCCCAAAAGTCTTCCTAACGTTGAAATGATTCTCCTTAAAATGAAAAACCATTTTCCTGGCGTGCTCTGTGCAATGGTATTATACCCAAACAAACCACAAATGTTTCTGGCTGCCTCCGCTGCTGTCACTCCTCTGTTGAGCTCAAACAGGAGAATACGTCTGAAATGTTCCGATTTCTCAACTTAGCACATCATTTTCTAGCGTTCACAGCTGTACTCACTATCTGCAAATGACAATATCACAATATGTAAACTAAGATAGCAACAGTGAACTGAAAATAAAAAAATGACAATCGACAAATAAACTCATAGCAACCGCTATACCACCATGCAAAACAAAAGTGCTACCAACTTACGCACCAACCTAATATCATGAAAGCAATTCGTGTGTCATGAAGGTTGCTCTTCACACTGACAATTTTCCCAACTCGTCCTTACTGGTGGAGGTGTGTGCTATGTCGTCTGTGTGTACCGCATTCTGTTTCCTTTCACTTTCACTCATTTACTTGGTTTTTGAAGAAATATCCAAGAAACTCCAGGCACGAGAAAGGCGATGTATATTACCGAAAGGTTTACGCTTACTATTCCGAGTCTTCAGAACACGGCAACTGAAGGAGCATATTACCTACTCACAATTATCTTTCGCGTAATGACTGTAATTACACCGTAGACAACAGCGTTTACTGAAAAGTACTGTCCTCCCAGCACATCCTTCGTGGATGGATTAGAAGAGGAGGAAAAATTATAAAGGTACAGCATTTGCCCTTATCACACACCACAGTTAGGTATGCTGCGTATAAATGTTACTGCCTCTTCCGGGATTTTAAACGCAAAGCTGGGAAAAAATTGCACAATTTTTATAAATTTAGTCCCATTTCAGGGTTCAAATGACTTTTAAGTCTAAAATCCGGTATAGAATAGTGTGTGTGTGTGTGTGTGTGTGTGTGTGTGTGTGTGTGTCGGAAAGTTAAAGGGGAAAAAACAGCGTGAGGGACGGAAAGACTGCGATGGATGCTGCGAACACTACGCTAACTGAGACATAAGCGACTAACATACTGTTTATATATTTTTTCAGGTATGCGGTTTGGCCTCATGCAGACGAAAATGGGCCTGGCCAGTTTGCTCAGTCACTGCAGTGTCGAACCCTGTGATCGTACTGTTCGGAAATTGGAGTGGACTAAACGTTCTCTCCTCCTGAATCCTGTCTCAGGAATATGGCTGCGCTACACTTCTAGGAAAAAATAAATGTAAAAGTAATTATATACGTAATTCAATGTTTGCAAATGCACAGAAAAATATTTCTTTGCAAAATATTTATTTTACTGCCTCTGAAGACTGCTTTTTTAAAAGTGCTGTTGCTTTTTTTGTTATAAGCTATTTTTTCTCGTTTCGTGTTTTAAAACTCTCTAAATCTCCACAAAGGACACATTACACACATTTTATAAAGAGAATAATCAAAGTATTTCATAAACATGACTGTAATTGGTGCTATTTTATATATGGGGAGAGCGATAACTTATTTTACAAGAAACAGATGGAGGAATGTTTTCTTATATATATGAGTATTGTGTTGTGGCTGTGTAACATTCAGAATTACTAATGAACGCTGTTAGTTCTAGTCGTGACATTTTAGGTTGCATTACTTCTTATTGGTGATCAGTAAACCATTTTTAAATTTTTGTTTTGCCTTTGCTTCTGTTTGGATGTATTCTCACTACATGGCAGCATTATATTTGATCATGATATGTTGTCAACTGGTACATAATATATTTCAATTAAGATTTTGGTACCTGTGAGCTTTGTATATTTTTTGTTCGTGCTTGTGTCTGGATGTATTCGCAATAAATGTCAGCATTACATTTAGACACCGAATGTTGTTAATACATATGTGATATTTTTCAGTAATACATTTTGTAACTCTGAGCTTTGCATTCTTTCTGTAATAAACATATTTTTATATTCATCTATAGAATTTGATACAATCATTTTTCACAGCAAAATTCATATGAGTTTAGAAATTACTACATTCAGTGTACATTTGCAGCATCATTCTCACTTGTATCAGTATTCTTTTAGTTGTAAACAAAGTGACCAATGTAATACTATTGCTGTGAAATAACGATCCCTATAGAAATTTTGTCAACGTGGTTTGATGGCAAGAGAAGTATGTTGCAGAACAAAGTGTGTGTTGAATTACAGTGTTACTACTGTTAGTGCAAAATTGGTTCTCAGAGTGTGTAATATATCATAGAATATTTGACTAATATTGCAACTGAATTAAAAAGGATAAACGCCAGATATCAGTCTCGTATGATAAGAGACCATTCATATGGCAGAGTTTCGTCAGTTCTCACAGCTTAGGCCGACCTCTACTCCACTCTAGAACGTACTCTGTCACTGGAGACTTATGTGAACACTTTATGTAAGACTAGCTTTTACAGAATGAAAAATTTAAAAATGCAGAGCATTTCAGTGTATCACCCATTTTCATATGATCCATCAGTAAACAACTCTGGAAGTTAATTACAGAACACCTTTATTACTATGAAAGGCTGTAATGAATTGAATATGTTGTAAAATGACAAGGGTTGCAGGCATCAAAACAGCGTCATTTTCATACCAGAGAAGATAAAAATAAAAAATGTTTTATAATTGAAAAAGAAAAATTGCTTAAAATATTGTCCTACACACAAATTTTTACACACCATAGTTGCCACTGTTTTTAGTCTGAAGACTGGTTTAATACTTCTCACCACACTGTCTTATTGTGTGCAGGCCTCTTCATCTCTCAATAAGTATTTCTACCTACACCCATTTGAAGCAGCTTACTGTTTTTATGCCTTGCTCTCCCTCCGTAATTTTTACCTCCCACACTTCCCTCCGTTAACAAATTGACGATCCCTTGATGCTTAAGTACGTGTCCTTCCAACTGATCCTCTCTGTTAATCATTTTATACTATGTACTCCTGTTTTTTTCGATTTTATGCAGTATCTTATTATTAGTTATTCTATCTACCTGTCTAATCTTCACCGTTCTTCTGCAGATCACATTTAAAAAGCTTCTCTTCTCTCCTTGTATGAACTGCTTACCACCCACATTTCACGTCCATACAAGGCTACACTTTAGATATATGTCCTCAGAACAGACTTAGTAACACTTATAATTATACTGGATGTTAACAGATTTCTCTTTGTCGGAAATTATTTTCTTGTTACTTCAGCTGTCAACAGTTTTTTGATGGCAAAACTCATCTACTAGTTTTATTGTCTCGTTTCTAACCAAATTTTATCAGTAAAACCTGATTTAATTCCACAACTTTTCATTGCCCTTATTTTTACTGTTGTTGATGTTCATCCTATAATCATTTCCAATACACTATCCATTCTGTTCAACTGTTCTTCCGAGTCCTTTGCCGTCTCTGACAGAAATATTATGTCACTGAAAAATCACATAGATTTTGTTTCTTGTCCCTGAACCTTAAATCCCTTTCCAAATTTATTCTTGATTTCCTTTACTACTTGTTCATTGTACAACGTATAATATCAGTGATAGGCTACAGCCCTGTCTCAGTCCCTTGTAACCACGCTTCCCTTTCATGTACTTCGACTCTTGCAACTGTAGTCTGGTTTCTGTAAAAGTTGTAAATGGCCTTACATGACTTTTTTTATCCCTACTGCATTCAGAACATGAAAGAGTGAATTCCAGTCAACATTTTCAAAAGGTTTGTCTAATGCTACCAATGCTATAAGCATAGGTTTGCCTAACCTAACTTCCAAGATAATTCTTAGGGTCAGTACTGCCTCAGACGTTCCTACATTGCTCTGGAACCCAAACTGATCTTCCCTAGGTTCGGTACTATGTATCTCCCATTCTTCTGTAAATTATTCGTCTCAGTATCGTCCGACTATGACTAATTAAACTGATGGTTCAGTAACATTCGCAACTGTCAGCAATTGCCTTCTGGTATTTTTACATTTTTCTTGAATCTGATGGTATTTCATCTGTCCTGTATATCTTAAACAGTAAATGGAATAATTTCATCATGGATGGCTTTCCCAAGGATCTCAATAATTCCGAGGAAATGTCGTCTACTTCAGGGGAGTAGTTTCAGCTTAGGTTTTTCAGTGCTCTGTCAGATTTTAGTTACAGTATCGGATCTCCGAACTGATTTACTTCCTTTCCCGTTTGAATATTCTGTCTTCAAGTTTATTTCCCTTGAATAGTCCTTCTGAACATTCCATTCACTTTTGAACTTCGCTTTTTCGCTTTCTGCTGGTTTAGTATCTCAGTTATTTATATTCATACAGCTGCTTCTCTTTTGTGCAAAGGTCTGTTAACTTTTCGTACAAAGGTGTCTATCTTTTCCCTACTCACACATGCTTCTGCAGCTTTGTATTTATTTATCCTCTAACTATTTCGTCTTAGCCGATTTGCATTTTCTGTCACTCATTATTTAGACTACTATATTCCCTTGTGCTTGCGCCATTTGCTGCTTCGGTGTCTCCTACATTACCAAAGAATTTCTGATAGGCTGTGGCTTTATACCTATTTGATCCTCTGTTTCCTTCCTACCTAATCTATGAGAATTACCCATGCAGCTTCTATTGTGTTCTTTTTCTTTGTTTCAGCCAACCATTACCAAATATCACCTTTGAAACAGTCCGCCCTCGGTAGCTGAGTGGTCAGCGCAACAGAATGTCAATCCTAAGGGTCTCGGTTCGATTCCCTGCTGGGTCGGAGATTTTCTCCGCTCAGGGACTGGGTGTTGTGTTGTCCTAATCATCATCTGTTCATCCCCATCGACGCGCATGTCGCCGAAGTGGCGTCAAATCGAAAGACTTGGACCAAGAGAACGGCCTACCCGACGGGGGGGGGCCTAGTCACTCGACATTTACATTTATTTACCTTTGAAATGCTGAAAAACCTCTGCTTGTTTCTATTTACCAAGATACCATTTTCTTAATTACATACTTTACTGAAATTTCTACAGTTTTAATCTGCTGTTCGTAACAAGTAAATTATGGTCAGTCCAGAACTGCCCTTGGAAATTTTTGGAGTATAAAATTTGGTTTCAAAACCTATGTCTTACCTGTACAAACTCAGTCTAAAACTCTAAGTCTCCCGAGGTCTCTCCCATGCACACACTTTTCTTTCACGATTCTCAAACCAAGTTTTAGCAATTAGCAAATTATGCTCTGTGCAAAATTCCACCATTTGAGTTACTCTTTCATTCCCTCCGTCCTTGTTATCCTGCTATTTTTACTTCTATTCCTCTTCCTACTATCAAGTTCCAGTCCTCCATCAAAATTAATTTTTTTAGGTCTCTTAACTGACTGAATAATTTTTTTTATTTCTTCATACATTCTTCCAACCTATTCGTCATCTGCGGGTCTAACCGGCATATAAACTAACTTGCATACAAACTTGTATTTCATTGGTGAGTGTTGGCTTTATATCAGTCTTGGCTGTGATAATGTGTTCACGTTGCTGTTCATAGTAGCTTAATCGTATTTCTATTTTTATTATTCATTATTAGACTTACTTCTGCTTTACTTCTGTCTGATCTTACATTTATAATCCTGTGCGCACCTGACCAGATGTTCTATTCTTCCTGCCACCACGTTTAACGAATTCGCACTATATCTAACTTCAACTTATTCATTTCCCTTTTTAAATTGTCTAATGTGCCTAGCTGACATTCCACCCTCTGACTTGTATAACTTCAGTTTTGATTTCCCTAACCACATCATCCTGAGTAATCTCTGTTTGGAGATGTGAACGAGGGCCTATTTTACCTCCGGAATAGTTTAACTGAGAGGATGACATCATCATTAAGCCACACAGCAGAGCTGTATGCACTATTGAAAAGTAATGCCTGTAGTTTCCCCTTGCTTTCAGCCATTCACGGTTCCAGCGCAGCAACAGAATGTTGGATAATGCTGCAAGACCGAATCAGTGAGTCATTCAGACAGTTGTTCGTACAGCTACTGGAAAAGGCTGTTGCCGCTCTTCGTGGACTGTGGTCTACTCTGGCCTCTTTCTGGATACAACTCCGTTGTGATTGGACCTACTACATTCCTGCTACCTGTATTGTTAATACACCCAAACCATTTTATCTTGGCAAGGTCTATGGTTCATCAGGGGTTATACACATTACGTGGTGAAAATAGTATTTACCTGGATAATTAGGCTAACTGCCAGAACTTCTTTGTTCGTCAAAGTACAACCTGCGAAAAGAACGTTAATCACATTGATAAGATATCAGAATTGGGACACGGATTAAGACGTCCATGTTAATGAAACACCCGGTTTCATTATTTGCACTTTATTTACAGAATTGTTAAATAAGACGATTGCAAATAAACCTCGAGCATAAGAAACAAGAACCACCTCTCGCTTTAACTGACTATAACTTAATATTTTCAGTCTGTAGCCCTGTCTAGTCATGCTTAATGAACATTGCTTCACGCATATAATCGCACTCTAAAAAGTGGTCGCCTCGCACGCTTGTTGCTTTTACCGTAATATGTCCCTTTGCTCTTTGTACAAAGCTACCCTCCTCTGATTTACAGAGTATTACGTTTGTTAAAATAACTTCGTATTCTGGACGTGGCCAAAAGTTTCTGTTTTTAATTTGTAACATTTAAACTTGCAAGGAAATTTTCACAATCAATGCTAGACACCCTTGTCTTCTAACACTGTACAGTACCAGTCTCCCACAGCTCACGGTCCTACTCATACATTACAGCAGAACGTACGGCACGTCAATAGTTGCACGAATTGATTACGTGTAGCCTGTAGCAGTGAGTGTGACAAAAGGACAAAGGTGTAAACCAAAACACCTAAAACAATAACAAAGAAAACTTTTATTTTAACTCCCAGAAAGATATCATAACAGCCCGTTAGAATCATTCATATTCATATAGAAGTACAGGCATCATTCAGTGGTTTGATCCGATTTTCGCTTCAAGCAATAAAAGGCATGCAATCACGGATGAACCTCTTTCGCTTGCAGGAAACCAAGTTCCCATGTTCTCAGTTATTCCTGCAGTGCCTTCTGCGACAGCTGCCTAAGGAATCCGGTCATTTTCATTGAATGTTATTTGCTATAACATCCTGATTTGTAGAGCTGCTAGCATCATGTATTGTAATGGTTAGTTCGAAATTTATATTGCTCTCTTACGTGTTCGTGACCAGCTGTGTTTCTGTTCTTCAGGCTCTTCTTTCTTGTTTAATACGAGTAAATAAAAAAGAATACATACTTATAAATAATGACAGACAGAAAAGGCAGAATGGCAAAACAGAGATGATTAGGGAATAAATGCAAGGTTGTAGAAGCGTGCATGACTAGAGGAAAAATAGATGCTGTTACAGGAAAATTAAAGAGATTTTTGCAGGAAACAGAGGCAGTTGTGTGAATACCAAGAGCTGAACTGATAAGCAAGCAATAAATAAAGACGTAAGATAAGATAGAGGTAAAGCAGGAGTAGGTTTAATAATGAATAAGAAAAAAAGAAATGCGCGTAAGCTACTATGAGCAGCAAAGTTAACTCATTGTCATAGCCAAGACTGACATGAAGCCAACACCCGCCACAAGAGTACAAGTTTGCATGCAAATATTGCGCATGTTACGTCGCAACGATGGCAATAATTTACTTGCATTAAAAAAGAAAGAAGAGCTTGAAGAGCAGAAACACAGCCACTCCTGGGCACGTAAAAGAGTAATATAAATTACGAACTATCCGTTAGAGTGCAGAATGCTGGCAGCTCGAAAGAGCACAAAGTTATATCAGGTAACATGCATTGAGAATGACTGAGTCAATTTGGTAGCTATCGCGGAAGACACCGCATGAATAAATAAGAGCATGGAAATTTAGTGGCATGCAAGCGGAAAGGATTCATCCGTGACTCTATGCTTTTTACTGCTTTAAGTGAAAATCGAGTCGACCCTCTGAATGATGCCTGTGATGACATCATCCATGTGGATATGAATGATTCTGGCGGGCTGTTCATAAACTTGACGTCTTTCTGGTGTTTCAAACAAAAATTTTCTTTGTTATTATTATTTTATGTTTTGTTTCGTACATTTGTCCTTTTGTCACACTCACTAGTAAATTAAATGTTTGTCATTATTTTATGTTTTGGTTGATGCATTTGTCCTTCTGTCACTCACTACTTTAGGTTACAGAATAGATGGTGAAATGTTGACAAGAAAACTAAGCACTGACATCGTCGAAAAAATTATGAATCTGAGGGGGAAGGGCATCACTTTTACAGAGTTTTGTGCGTGTAATGACATATCAGTTTCACCTGGAAGAAGAGCACTGCGAGTGACGAAGCAGGAGGATAACACATGCTGTCGATGCGATGTTTCGTCCCAAGGATGTTGGATCCATATCTACTTCTCCTAGGAAACATTAGTCCGAAACTTAGGAAAGTGTGATCCATATGGGAAATTGTCCACCGCCAACGGCACTCTGCTATGTGCTAATACCGGGTGGTTGTAATTAAACTATCCCTATGTAACACGTCATAACACGGACACCAATTATCGTATGAGTACCAAACTTGATGGCATTAATACCACGAGTATGGGGCGCGTGATTTCCACGCATCGCAGCACCACCGTCCAGTTCCCACTATGGTCGGTCATCGTGGTTCATAGTTCACACACCTGACCAGTCGCAATGCACTTGTTGACGTGTCAACATGAGCTTGGACGAAAGGAGCAGGGCATTATTGGTGAAGCTCTATTATCAAAACAACAGTAATGCTGCAGCTGCGCTTTGAGAACACCGTCGGCTGCAAGGATTACGAAAGGGTCCTCTTCCTCCACCTGCTGTGCGGAGCATGATGAAGAAGTTCGAATCAACTGGAGAACTGGACGTCGCTCCGGGAAGAGGCCAACGACAGGTTGCACCACATGTGGTTGATGAAATTGCTGCTGGTAGGGCAGACAACGCTGCGCGCAGTTCCCGATCGTCAGCCAGTGCGCGAGCTGTGTCACGACAGTTGAGCATCCTGTGGTCTACTGTACGGAAGGTGCCTCGAACAATTCTCAAATGGTACTGTGCAAGATCCATATCGTACAGCAGGCTCGCACCACAGGACGCACAACGACGTGTGGACTTCTCTCTCCACTTTCTCGGAAGGACTGAAGTTAACGAGGGCTGGCCCTGGACCGTCCTATGGACACACGAAGCTCATTTTTCTCTGAAGGGTGAGGTGAAGACACAAAATTGCCGAGTGTGGAGATCTTCACCTACAGTCACTGTGCATGAAGTTCCTCTATATGGTGAACGTAACACAGTGTAGGATGCCTTCACGGCTACTTTCATCGTTGGCCCATTCTGTTTTGAGCAGGTTGACGCCCAAGGACCAAAGACGTGCAGCGTGACTGGCCAGCGTTACTGTGATATGCTTCGCCAGCATTTCATACCTGCCCTACCGGGGAGAGACGCTTTGAATTCAACAGTTTTCATGCAAGGTGGGACCCCACCGCACATCGCTCGTGAAGTTCACCTACTTCTCCGAAACACATTTGGAAACGATCGAATTATCGGCCGATCGTTCCCAAAAGCTTGGCCGGCACGATCACCTGCTCTCATTCCCTGTGATTTCTGGTTGTGGGGCTACCTGAAGGACAGGATGTACCAGGGGAACATTGAGACATGTGCTGAACTGAAGCTCAGCATATCAAGAGAGGTAGCCAGCATAGGCAGCATACCTACGGACATGCTTCGTTATGCTGTGCAGAAGGCAATCCTACGCCTTTAGATTCTTCTGGAGACTGATGGGCACCATGTTGAGTCCCTCTTGCAGCAGTAATGGTACCGGTATATAATGGTATGATTTACCGTAGCAGCACATTTCAATTGAATTGATTTTGCATTACTTCTCTTCGCCTTGTCTTGACATTAATGCTACCAAGTTTGGTATTCATACTGTAATTAGTTTCCGTTCAAATGGTTCAAATGGCACTGAGCACTATGGACTTAACTTCAGAGGTCATCAGTCCCCTAGAACGTAGAACTACTTAAACCTAACTAACCTAAGGACATCACACACATCCATGCCCGAGGCGGGATTCGAACCTGCGACCGGAGCGGTAGCACGGTTCCAGACTGTAGCGCCTAGAACAGCTCGGCCACCCGGCCGGCTTAGTTTCCGTGTTAAACATGTTAAACAGGGAAAGTTTAATTATAACCACCCGGTATCTACTTCCTATTCTTCTGCATTTATCTTTTACTTTTCCTTTCTTTTCCTGTTTTTCAAACTTCTCCGTCTCTACCTCCTCCTTCTCCTTCTTCTTTTCTCAATCATTTTTTGCCTCGACCATCTTTTCTACCGATCCTCGTAAATAATACACTGTCCTGTTGTGATACTAGTGCAAATAGTTGTTAACACGCTGCCTGACAAAAAAAAAAGAAAAAAGTGAGGCACCTAGAAGACATGGCTGGGTGTCAGTGTAACTTCCTACATGTACACAACCTCGGCGTTTATGTAAATGACTGGCGTTGCGATTCTCTGTGACAGGTAGAACAGCCAGCATCGTACAATAGTGTCGTTCGGTTTTAGTGTTATTGTCAAGTCGATCAAGACATATAAAGGAGGTGAACAGTGCCAGATGTAGAGTGATCACTCTGAAGAATACACAGATACTGCATACTCGTGTGGGACACCGTTACTAGCGCCTCACTATTGCTCTCCCTTTGACTGGCTGACCGAATCGTGCAATATACAGATTTTTATGGCATTCGGATGAGACAGTGGCTCGACGTTGGAATGTATACTCGTCATCAAAGGTATGGTCAGCCACGTCTGACAACCATAAGGGTGGATCACCGTACTGCACACCAAACACATCTTACCGCCTTCACATCTGCCCTTGCCATTCGAGAACAAGTAATGGACTCCCTGCAAAACTCTTCGTCGTACTGCATCTTTGGTCGGAGACTAGTAGCACTCGGACAAAGGAATTACCGTCCCACGTGTAGGCTGCGGCTAACACCACAATACAAAAGGCCGGCTTTGGGCTGGTGCTGTGACTGTACAGCATGGACTGCTGATGAACAGGATTGCATTGTGTTCAGCGATGAACTGATGGTTCTGCCCTGCCACGGATGACCATCGTCGGCGATTGTGGTGGCTACCTGGAGAGATGTCTCACTCTTGCAATGTTTTACAGAGGCAGAGCAGTGGTACTCCAGGTGTCGTGGTGTGGGGATCCATCAGGTCGCGGATGGTAGCTTTTTGGGGAACTATGACGTCACAGCGGCATGTCGCGGACAAATGGCTGGCTCTGAGCACTATGCGACTTAACTTCTGAGGTCATCAGTCGCCTAGAACTTAGAACTAATTAAACCTCACTAACCTAAGGACATCACATACATCCATGCCCGAGGCAGGATTCGAACCTGCGACCGTAGCGGTGGCTCGGTTCCAGACTGTAGCGCCCAGAACCGCACGGCCACTCCGGCCGGCTGTAGCGGACATTCTGCACCATCATGTGCTTGTTACTACTCATATGACGGTGTCTTGACGCCATTAAATTATTGGTAAAAATGACTCCTTATAAATTACACAATGGATTTTTGTCCGAATTTTCGTAGCTGGATGTTGGAAATGGATAAAGAGGGTATCAGACTGGGTGGTGTGAGCTGTAGAGGTGTAAAAACATGTTTGTTTGCTTGAAGCTAGTCAGAGTAATTAAGAAACATTTAGTTAGTGATCTGGGATAAGACTTTTCCGAATTTTCATAGCCAAAATGAAGAATAAGAAGTGTACAAACGGGTTATCAAATTGACCAGTGTGAGCTCTTGTTCTTAAAAAAAATATTTAGTTGCTTCAACGTAATCAGTATACTTAAGAAAACGTAATTAGTTATGCAGTGGAGAATTACACAATCTATTTTTGTTCGAATTTTCACAGTCAAATGGAGAACCGGAAATGGATAACGGTGTGTCAAACTGCCCTGTGACATTTACTTTCGCAAAAAATATTCCATTGAAACTTTCTAGCGGATTAAAACTATGTGCCACACCGAAACTCGGGCCTGAGACTTTTGTCTTTCGTGGGCATAAGTGCCCTACCAGATTTTTTTCTGTCTCTCCGTCGTCTTACTTCCTCAGGAAGATCGGTTCTGTGCGGACTTCGCATGTCGTCTTCCCAACGTCCGTTTAGGTCCTTTTTAATCATCATTTATTACAGAACATGGCCAACAGCCCCGACCGAAAGTGCTGGGCTACCGAGCCGGCATGAGGTATCAAATGCCGACTGAGCTATTCAAGCACGACTCACGATCTGCTCTTACAGCTTTTCAGCCTCCAGCAAATTTATTGTATTCGACCTCAGAATATGTTGTACAAATCTGCAGCAAACGATATTAAGGATATTTGTTGTAATGACGCGGTTTTGTTCTTTTATCCTTCACATATACAGGAGTCACCTACGTTCTTTTTTTAGCACGGCTGCGACTGGTACAACTTTCTTTGTAGGCACACTGGACAGTCCGCATTGATACATTCAACAAACGTGCAACTTCATGCAACGTGTGGTTACCTGCCACTGGTGACGCTTTCCAAATGTCGATGCATCTGTCAGGAAAAGTCGACATAACTATTGTTTACTGCAGCTTTCTAGCCATCATACAAGGTATCTTTTCTTCCTCTATTTATGTAGGATCTCCCCCCCCCCCCCCCCCCCAAAGAGGCGGGCGGGCTCTTCAGTCTACAGAATTGTTAAAACATAAGAAGAAGATAATAAACAATAAAAGTAGGCGATAAAACGGTAACTTAAATAGTAAACCGGCGGAAAAATGTGGAAAGTTAAAACATAGAACAAAAGGGCTGGCGATGCTAATAAAATACGCAGGAAGCAGACAGGTAAAATATTAGACAGACAATTAAAAAAACACGGCGACAGTCTGGTTTCTGTTCGCAAGAGATATAAAAGTCACTTCCACTGACAGTATGAATTCCGTTCGCAACACTTCGGAAAAGACGCACAACACTTAACACTCACGGGAAACAATGCACTAAAAAGTCAGCACGAAGATGACACACCACAGCCAGGGGCAGATGGGTGGGGGACCTGGACAGATGAAGGGAAAAAAAGGATGGGAAGAGAGAAAAAACGAAGTTGGAGGGAGGGGGGGGGACAATGTATCCTACTGGATGAGTTTTTAAAGGTATTGGACTTTGAAGATCATATTGTGACATATACGCCTTAACCGTACAGATTGATTTCTTAACTGTGTCATAAATGAATCTCCGTTTCACAACAAATTACGAGGACTTATGAAAAGCAATGCCTCCGAATTTTTTATTCTGTTATCAACATCGGTTGGGGCATTGAATTCCACGTATACGTATTACTCAGTCGATATTTCCGTTTCGCTGACGCAAAATGCAAGCGTCTGTCGATAGAGGGCTCCGAAATGTAGCTTGTAACATGGCGGTGCGTAACTGTTCTACGTCGGTGTGTGAGAAACAGCCCGCTGTAATCGAGTTCTGACCGCAGAAAATATGCCTCCAATTGAAGTGTATGGAGATGACTGTATCAACGTCAGTAATGTGCGACGTTGACTTGTTCATGCAACTAGGGAAGGAAACGGTGGTGCAACCTCAACGTGTGCGACGGAACTCGGCAACTTACGGAACACCTTCGAGGACTTCACGTTGCCAGTGACGAATCGGTGCAAGTAAAGGTGAGACTGTGGCTCTGTCACCAAAGTCATTCTACAGTGACGGTATCCACAAACTGGTCTTTCGTTAGGAGTTGTGTGTTCGTTGCTATGTTGAGAAATAAATATGTAGACGTGGAGAATAAAGATGTAGAATGTTAGTAAAGTTTGCTTTATTTAACAAGCTGTAAGAGTTTCCACATAAAAAACTCTGAGGTATTACTTTTTAGGACGTCCTCGCAGGAGGGATTTCTTCCATGTCTTCTTTACCAACGAAACTCAAGTCAACTAGAGTTCAGTCATTTGTGTTCCGTTACGGTACTCATTTCGTATTAAATATCTGTTGTAGCTGATTTTTCGTGCACTGCTTCTCAACTCCGTGCTCTATTTAAAAAGAAATATCTCACAAACGTCTGTTACGAATAATATTCCCGAATGTTTATGTAATATTATTCCTTTTTTGTGTTCTGTGTGCAGTGTATGCATTTGTTTCTTATCCTTGACAGATCCATCGTGATAGAGTGCAAAAGTAAATCGCAGATTCGAAAGTCGTACTTCGCTTATTTCCCATGAGGTAAACTTTAGCTTGAACGCACAGCTCGTAGTGGTAACAACCTTGTAGTTCCGGTAAAAAACGCATTAGGTAAATAAAAGTGGTACAAATGCCTTGTCAGATATCTGAAAAGTATCTACAGCTTTTTAAAACGCAGTCACTAGACATACATCTCACAGGTACGACAGATTTAGTATCGAAAGGAAAGCTGTAGTGACACGTGCGCAGGAACATATAACGACAAGTCATTAGAGCCACAACATGACGCAGCTGCTAATAATAAATTATTGTGTTTCCTCATCATCATGACTGGCAGTTTCCTTCGGTTACGTAAAGTCACGCTCCCGAGTCGCATTCGATAACAACGACGTTAAATATTAGGAAACACTCAGCAGATATGTAGTCCTTCGACGTACAAGAACCAAGTCAACTGGAGAAACAGTAAAATGTTTGATTTATAATCTGTATAAACTTCGCACGCCTGTGCGGTAGCACTCGACTGCGAGGTAGGAGCTTTGAATGTGTTGATGGGAGACATTTTAACTGCCAGTATTTGCGAAGAAAAAGGAGCTGGTGTGATGATTAGCAGACATTGCGCCAGTGACCTGCATTAAATTCCATACCTCTCTACACTGTCTCATGGAGTAAGGTCATGTGACACTATTGTTAGTGACCCGTCCGTTTGATAGGGACATTAAGCCCAAGGGTCTCGCAGGTGCTATTTCGGAGGAGTAATAAGCTGTGTCCAGGCACAGGATTTCCCACTCTTCCTTCTTTCATCATCACACAGAACAAACATGACACCACACTAAACACGCGCATATTACAATCATCTACCCTCTCTCCTCACGCACACACACACACACACACACACACACACACACACACAGAGAGAGAGAGAGAGAGAGAGAGAGAGAGAGATACATCTACGTCTACATTTATACTCCGCAAGCCACCCAACGGTGTGTGGCGGAGGGCACTTTAAGTGCCACTGTCATTACCTCTCTTTTCTGTTCCAGTCGCGTATGGTTCGCGGGAAGAACGACTGCCTGAAAGGCTCCGTGCGCTCTCGAATCTCTCTAATTTTACATTCGTGATCTCCTCGGAAGGTATAAGTAGGGGGAAGCAATATATTCGATACCTCATCCAGAAACTCACCCTCTCGAAACCTGGCGAGCAAGCTACACTGCGATGCAGAGCGCCTCTCTTGCAGAGTCTGCCACTTGAGTTTGCTAAACATCTCCGTAACGCTATCACGGCTACCAAATAACCCTGTGACGAAACGCGCCGCTCTTCTTTGGATCTTCTCTATCTCCTCCGTCAACCCGATCTGGTACGGATCCCACACTGATGAGCAATACTCAAGTATAGGTCGAACGAGTGTTTTGTAAGCCACCTCCTTTGTTGATGGACTACATTTTCTAAGGACTCTCCCAATGAATCTCAACCTGGTACCCGCCGTACCAACAATTAATTTTATATGATCAGTCCACTTCAAATCTTTCCGCACGCATACTCCCAGATATTTTACAGAAGTAACTGCTACCAGTGTTTGTTCCGCTATCATATAATCATACAATAAAGGATCCTTCTTTCTATGTATTCACAATACATTACATTTGTCTATGTTAAGGGTCAGTTGCCATTCCCTGCACCAAGTGCCTATCCGCTGCAGATCTTCTTGCATTTCGCTACAATTTTCTAATGCTGCAACTTCTTTGTATACTACAGCATCATCCGCGAAAAGCCGCATGGAACTTCCGACACAATCTACTAGGTCATTTATATATGTTGGAAAAGCAATGGTCCCATAACACTCCCCTGTGGCACGCCAGGGGTTACTTTAACGTCTATAGACGTCTCTCCATTGATAACAACATGCTGTGTTCTGTTTGCTAATAACTCTTCAATCCAGCCAATAAAAGCTGGTCTGATATTCATTAGGCTCTTACTTTGTTTATCAGGCGACAGTGCGGAACTGTATCGAACGCCTTCCGGAAGTCAAGGAAAATAGCATCTACCTGGGAGCCTGTATCTAATATTTTCTGGGTCTCATGAACAAATAAAGCGAGTTGGGTCTCACACGATCGCTGTTTCCGGAATCCATGTTGACTCCTACAGAGTAGATTCTGGGTTTCCAAAAACGACATGATACGCGAGCAAGAAACATGTTCTAAAATTCTACAACAGATCGACGTCAGAGATATAGGTCTATAGTTTTGCACATCTGCTCGACGACCCTTCTTGAAGACTGGGACTACCTGTACTCTTTTCCAATCATTTGGAACCTTCCGTTCCTCTAGAGACTTGCGGTACACGGCAAGCCGGCCGCGGTGGCCGTGCGGTTCTGGCGCTGCAGTCCGGAACCGCGGGGCTGCTACGGTAGCAGGTTCGAATCCTGCCTCGGGCATGGGTGTGTGTGATGTCCTTAGGTTAAGTAGTTCTAAGTTCTAGGGGACTTATGACCTAAGATGTTGAGTCCCATAGTGCTCAGAGCTTTTTTTTTTTGGTACACGGCTGTTAGAAGGGGGCCAAGTTCTTTCGCGTACTCTGTGTAGAATCGAATTGGTATCCCATCAGGTCCAGTGGACTTTCCTCTGTTGAGTGATTCCAGTTGCTTTTCTATTCCTTGGGCACTTATTTCGATGTCAGCCATTTTTTCGTTTGTGCGAGGATTTAGAGAAGGAACTGCAGTGCGGTCTTCCTCTGTGAAACAGCTTTGGAAAAAGGTGTTTAGTATTTCAGCTTTACGAGTGTCATCCTCTGTTTCAATGCCATCATCATCCCGGAGTGTCTGGATATGCTGTTTCGAGCCACTTACTGATTTAACGTAAGACCAGAACTTCCTAGGATTTTCTGTCAAGTCGGTACATAGAATTTTACTTTCGAATTCACTGAACGCTTCACGCATGGCCCTCCTTACGCTAACTTTGACATCGTTTAACTTCTGTTTGTCTGAGAGGTTTTGGCTGCGTTTACACTTGGAGTGAAGCTCTCTTTGCTTTCGCAGTAGTAGAGAGAGGATAGCTGCCATTGTGCGCGGAGAAAGAAAAGTCAGGCGGTTGAGCAAACCACTCGGGCTCTCCCAGCCATCAGTGCCACACTATTCCTTCTTTTAGCATTTACTCTCATTATCATCCTCGCCGTGTATTAGTAATGGATCTAAGAAGTAATCTTACACCCTGCAATTGTGCCGGATAAGCGACACTTGTGGTGGGGTACAGAGGGATGCGAGTCGATTACTAGAAACGAGTAATTTGGAGTTATGATCCACGTTATGCCCTGTGGCAATGAAATGGAACGGTTTCTGTTTAATGAATGTCTAAAGAATGTTACCTGTCATCATTGTAGTGCCGACAGTGAACTACAGAGTGGGTGATATATGGTATAGGGTAGTTATTCGTGGTTAAAGTGTGTTAGTTGGCCTTATCAAGCTTCATGAAATGAACACATTTTACAACATCGTGTAGTGTTAAAATAGATGATTGTATCAGCTTGATAATGCATCCTATCATGAAGCAGCATCTGTGAGACAAACGTTTGTGTGCTCGGCCTGCCTAGAGTCCCGATCTGAAACCAATGGAATAGTTATGGGGTAAGTTAGAACACTGACTTTGCTTCAGAGCCAACGTCCAAAATCACTACGTTCTCTGGTTCCGGCTCTTGAGGAACAACAGTCTGCCATCCCTCCACAGACACTCCCAGCAGAGTTCAAGCTGTCACAAAAGCGAAGGGTGGACATACCCCATTTTAATGTCCAATAATATGTGTCTGAGTGCTTTTGATCACGTAATGTAAATTGAACTATTACGCTTATTTGTCCTTTGAGACACAATGGTTAATGTTGCACGTTAGTGCCTAGTTATAATAATTTGCTCTTAACGAGTGTGAGAAATGAAGTGAAACCATTTTCCATTTCTCGTGACAAGCGAAGAGGACACTGGCAGCAGTAACGTCTCTGATAAGAGCGAGTGTTCAAATGGTTCAAATCGCTCTGAACACTATGGGACTAAACTTCTGAGTTCATCAGTCCCCTAGAACATAGAACTACTTAAACCTAACTAACTTAAGGACACCACACACATCCATTTCCCAGGCAGGATTCAAACCTGCGACCGTAGTGGCCGCGCAGTTCCAGACTGAAGCGCCTAGAACCTCTCGGCCACACCGGCCAGCAGAGTTAGTGTCCTTCATGAGATAAATGTGGCAACTTAGCAATATAACTATTCTCAGATCTAATTAGTTTCGCGTTTAGGGACAGTAAACATTAAAAATTACGTAAAACATTGTACAGGAGGGGTTAACAGTTTTACTATCGCCATTTTTCCTTCCTGCGGGTATCAAGATTCTGAACTGTGAACACGCAGAGTGCATCATTTCCACAAAAGACTGATTACTTTTTTTAGCCGTCAGTTAGTAAACTCTTCATAGAACGAAAAGCATAAGTTTACAGTGTTCTCTCCCAAAAAGCGCTTGTAAACATGTAACACACAAACACACACAATAAATGGCACAAAATGCTACAACTCACAAGGTTTCAAGTTTGTCATGAAAGAAGGTGTCAAGTCCGTATTCATTGTCCCAAGACAGTAGCAGAAATTCAGGTTCAGTCGTGTGGGTTTACGTTATATGAGTATTGCTACGTCTCTGTAAACTTAATATTTGGTACAGTTGCTTGCTTGATTTCTATACTATGAAAGTTTTTTTGCGAATACTTTAATTTCAGCTCCTCGTACAGCAAATAAAAACCGTGTATGTGCTTCGAGAAATCCTTTGTTAACTCGTTAACATAAAGGTAGAAAAGTTTGCACATGTTTATGTTCGTGCGTTTCACTGGGTAATTTTCATTCCTTCTTAAGTAACAGATTTCTTTTGTTCGAACTTCGTAATTTCTTGCTGCCAGATTGCAGGGATCCATCGCCAGATCAAGCTGTCTGTTTGGAGACTGTGTGGGGAAATCGAAGATTTTAGTGATAGACCACTGATCGTACGGAATTCAAAGGTCACCCGGCTAATTGCGTGCGATGTGTCATATGTCAGTTTCCTCTGAGAAACGCAAGTTAAAATTACCTTATTCGTAAAGTTTTGCCTGTCGAACATTTAAGGGATACGACTCCCGACAGACCAGCACTGACGTAGCAAATAAGTTCTGACCTAATTGTGCGTCACGTGTCTGCGATTATCCATAACAAAAA
Source organism: Schistocerca serialis cubense (assembly GCF_023864345.2). Lineage (NCBI taxonomy): Eukaryota > Metazoa > Arthropoda > Insecta > Orthoptera > Acrididae > Schistocerca > Schistocerca serialis. Next base: position 443,981,786 of record NC_064643.1, read on the forward strand.
TTAAGCAAAAATAATGGTAAGGGACTTCTGCAATAAAAGATGATGTCAATAAGTGATCACGCCTAACTCTATCCCGCTCGTCCACGTTGATAAAATTCCCAAATCGAAATCCCTTCGCTCCGCAAAGCCACAGACCAATCAGTCGTCCTATATCATTTAAAAACGTCTCTCAACACAACAACTGTAATTTCGCGTTTTCTTCTCCTTCGACTTTCATCAGGTGCTTACTCTACCGTCTCCAACCACTTCTGACTTCGTGCGTTCTGTAGTGCCTATATTATCTTCCCGACACAACATTTCCCTGAGAGTTATGGAAGCTAAGTCTCGCCAGCTAGCCTATGTGTGCGTAGCTCACTGGTAAGATTATAGATCACGATACTCTTACATTCCCTCCCTTAATTGTTTTGGAAAATGCAAATTTTGACAAATATCAAACTACAAACTCCATTCAATTTACAGACAAACACCTCATAAAAGAACAATTCTAAACTTTTAAACACTTGCTCAGTGTACATGGTTTCAATAATACAACATTTCAGCTCATTCACACACCAAAAATCTGCAGAAATGTATAGCTTTGGCTTGAATCTCTTAAGTTACGGATATCCAAGCAGATATATTATTGTAAGTATGAAAATGATCACGTACAAAAGGAAAATATCAGACAGCTATGAAGCACAGTTCTTACACAAATTGTGTACATAACAAGCATATAAAAAGATGCTCTGAAAAGCTAGGTAAATATGTAATAAAATTGTTAAGGCTTTCGTGGCCACTTGTTGACAAACTGCCTGCTGGCTTCAGTCTCGGGTTCTTCGGCCGGCGTTCGTCGAACGACGAAGAGGGACGCAAGCGGAAGATGAAGATAGAGGAAGTATGTGAGAATAGCGAAAGGGTAATTTAGTACGAAAAGGGAGTGGAAATATGATAGTCATGGGGACTGCAATGCGGGGAAGGAGTAGAAGAAAGGGTTACAGAACAATGTGGACTTGGTAGTAGAAATGAGAGACGACAATTATTGAGTTTTGCAATACATTTCAGATAGTAATAGGGAGTACTCTGTTAAAGAATCACAACAGGAAGAGGTATAGTTGCAAAAGTTCGGTAGATAAGGGAAGATTTCAGTTAGACTACGTCATGTTCAGGGAGAGAAATTGGATTGTAAAGCGTACTGAGGAGCAAATATAGACTCAGATCTCAATTTAGTATTGGCGAAGCGTAGGCTGAAGATTAAGAAACTAGTTAGGAAGAATCAAAGCGCAACGAAGTGCGATTCGGAATTACTAAGGCACGAAGAGGGACGCTGGAAGTTCTCCAAGGCTATAGACACTGCGATAAGCAATAGCTCAGTAGCCAGTTCAGTAGGAGAGGAATTGGAATCTCTAAAAAAAGTAGCCCCAAAAGTTGGAAAGACCAATAAAGGTACAAAGAAGATAACTGAAAAGAAACCATTTGTAACAGACGAAATACTTCAGTTGATCGAAATGTAAGTCACCTAGAAATGAAATAAATCGGTGGTGCAGGGAAGCTGAGGCGATATGGCTGCATGAAATATGCGAAGAAATCGAAATGAACTGATTGTTGGAAGGACTGACTCAACATATACAAAGATAAAACAAACTTCGGTGAAATTAGAAGCTGAGAGGTGTAAAGAGTACAGTGAAGGCCTGTATGAGGAAAAAGACTTGTCTGCTGACGCAATAGAAGAAGAAACAGGAGTCATATAGATGAGATAGATCAGAATTTAAAAGATCTTTGCAACACTCAAGATCAAATAAGACAGAACGGATAGATAATTGTTTATCAGAATTTCTAAAGTTTTTGATGTATAGAATGTATGAATCTGGCGATATATCATCTGACTTTTGGGAAAACATCATCCACATGATTCCGAACACAGCAAGAGCTGACTAGTGCGAGAATTGTCGCACAATCAGCTTAACGACTAATGCGTTGAAGTTGCTGACAAGAATATTACACAGAAGAATGGAAAAAGATATTGAGGTTGTGCTAGATCACGAACAGTTTGGCTTTAAGAAAAGAAGAGGCCATTCTGACGTTGCCTTTGATAATGGAGGCAAGAATAAAGAAAAATCATGACACGTTCATGGGATTCGTGGATCTGGAAAAAGCGTTTGGCAATGTAAAATAGTGCGAGATGTACGAAATTCTGTGAAAAATAGGAGTAAACTTTGGGAAAGATGGGTAATACATTATGTACAAGGACCAAGAGAGAACATTAAGAGTAGAAGACGAAGAACGAAGTGCTCGGATTAAAAAGGGTGTAAGACTGGGATGTAGTCTTTGGCTGCTACTGTTCAATCTATACATCGAAGAAGAAATCACGGAAATAAAAGAAAGGTTCAGGAGTGGAATTAAAATTCAAGGTGAAGGCATATCAACGATAGGATTGGCTGATCACATTTCTAACCTGAGTGAAAGTGTTGAAGAATTACAAGATCTGTTAAATGGAATGAACAGTCTAATGAGTAGAGAATATGGACTGAGAGTAAATCGAAGAACGACGAAAGTAATGAGAAGTACCAGAGATGAGAACGGCGAGAAACTTAAGATCAGGATTGATGGTCACAAAGTAGATGAAGTTAAGGAAGTCTACTATTTACGCAACAAAATAACCAATGCTGGACTGAGCAAGAAAGACATGAAAAGCAGACTAGCAATGGCAAAAAGGACATTCCTGGGCAAGGGAAGTCTACTAGTGTCAAACATAGGCCTTAATTTGAGGAGAATGTTCGTTTGGAGCACAGAATTGTATGGTAGTGAAACATGGACTTTTGGAAAACCGAAACAGAAGAGATGTGAAGCAACTGAGATATGGTTCTACAGAAGAATGTTGAATATTAGATGGACTTATAAGGTAAGGAATGAGGAAGTTCTCCGGAGAATCGGAGAGGACAGGAATATATGGAAAACACTGAAAAGAAGAAGATACAGAATGGTAGAACATCTATTAATAAATCAGGCAATAACTTCCATGGTACTAGAAGGATCTGTAGAAAGTAAAAGCGCAGAGGGAGACAGAGATCGGAATACATCCAGCAAATAATTGAGGACGTATGTTGCAAGCGCTACTCTGAGATGAAGAGGTTGGCACAGGAGAGCAAATCGTTACGGGCTGCATCAAACCTGTTAGAAGTTTGATGACTGGCTGGTTGTTGAAGTGTTGCACGATGAAGAAATGCATCCATATCATGACACGTTAACTCAACACCAGCGGCCAGAAGACCGCATACAGTTCTGTGAATGATTTTGCAGCAAGTGGAAGATAACGCACATTTTATAAATGACGTGATATGGACTGAACTTCACTTACAAAGGTATTTTCTACTTGCACCACAGCTATTATTGGCGTGTATACAACCCATATTTTAGCCGTGATGGTGGCCTCTGAATGGAATGAGATACCGCCAAATTCTTTGCGCTTAAAGGCCTTAATTAATAACACGCTGGTGAGTATAATTAAAATTTAAAGTAACGCTTTGGCACAAACCTGTGGGCTGGAACTGTGGAAGTAGCGGTTTTGAGCCCATAGCCATAGCCGGACAAGTTGAATGCGCCGCTCCGTCATACGCTTCTTTGCAACATTAGAAAATGTTCCACTTGATGTTCGGCTACAACTATGGTTTCAGCATGATGGTGTACTGCCACACTCTCGAATGAATGTGCGTCGCTATTTAAAGAAATTGTTTGGGTGTGGAAGCCTAGTGTTCTGGCCTCCACATTCCCTGGCCCTTAATCCCCTAGTTTTTTATGTGTGGGGATATTTAAAACAACAAGTTTGTAGTATTCCATCCATGGATGTAGACGACCTTAAAGCTCGCGTGCATGACTCTTCAGCAATTGTGTGTGCAAGTGTGTTGCACAGGATTCAGAAAAGTATGATTCAGCGACTGGCAAAGTGTTTTCAGATGCAAGCTGATCACTTCGAAAAATCTTATCTAAAGCGAGCATTGTTCGTACATGTAGGTACTGGATCTGTGAAGATAAGGCCCGGATGGAATTATTGTGCATAGCATAATATGAAATCTAATATAGCCTACCTATTATGGTTTTTGTACCGTATGGGATACAGACAATGTTACAGTATTCAGCAATATTTTATATTGGCTTTTTTTATATCGCGGACGAAACAAAGTCGTCGTTTATGTCTGTAAGAAGTTCATGTCGTGTCTTAATGCTTAAATAAAGGTAACAGTAACAGAAATAAACACACAGGACGTCACATTCTGGAGGTGTAAATTTGAGTGGAAAAGGGGTTTGCGTGATCTACGGGCAGCGTCTTTGATTATTTATTAAAATGTCCTCGGTCCCGGGTTGAAAACCTGCCACCGTTTAAATTTTGATCAATAATCAGCATTCGCTGCCGAGGACTTCCGACATCCGAACTCACTCTCATTCTGCCAACGGCGTTGTCAAAGATGGCGGAGGAGCGGACAGAGATTCAGGGCACTCTCTTGACCTTGGAATGCGAAACTGTCGGTGAAGACAGAAGCATCAGCTGTGATAATGGCATGAGGATTCTGAATGCAATGGAAATTACTGCATTAAACGCACAAAACATGTATCCACAGGACATGTGGTCTTTTATTGTGTCGTGGTGATCTCTCCATCGGCAAAATGTACCAGAGTAGTCCGCTCTTCGAATCTCCGCGAGGGGTCAGCCAAGGGGGAGGAGACCATGAGAAAAAGACTGAATGTTTTATGAATCGCTGCATGTAATTCCAGAAGCCTGAACATGGTAGCGGATGTAGAAAATCTGAGAAGGGAAATACAAAGGCTCAGTCTACTCGTAGATGCAGTAGGTGTCAGTGAAGCGAAATGGAAAAAGAGACAAGGCTTTCTGGCCAGGTGGGTATGGAGTAATATCAACAGCAGCAGAAAATGGTATAAAGGATCTATGATTCGTTATGAATAGGAAGGTAGGGCAGACACTGTGTTACTGTGGACATTTCTATGATAGGGTTATTCTTATCAGAATCGACAGCTAACCAACACCGACAACGATGGTTCAAGTACACATGCCGACATCGCAAGATGAAGATGAAGAGACAGAGAAAGTATAAGGGGATATTGTATTGAAATGGTAGTACAGTACGTAAAGAGAGATGGAAATCTAATAGTCATGTGGGCCGGAATACAATTGTGTGGGAAGGAGTAGAAGAAACGGGTTACACGAGAGTATGGGCTTGGGACAAAGAAGGAGTAAGGAGAAAGACTAATTGAGTTTTGTAATAAATTTCAGCTAGTAATAGGGAATACTCTGTTCAACAATCACAAGAGGAGGAGGTATACTTAAAAAGGTCGAGTGATACGGGAAGATTTCAGTTGGGTTACATTTTGGCCAGAAAGAGATTCCAAAATCAGATAATGGATTGCAAAGCGTACCCAAGAGCAGATATAGACTCACGTCACAATTTAACAGTGATAAGGAGTAGGCTGAAGCTTAAGAGATTAGTCAGGAAGAATCAATACGCAAAGAAGTGGGATATGGAAGTACTAAGGAACGACGAGATACGCTCGAAGTTATCTAAGGCTATAGATACAACAAAAAGGAAAAGCACAGTAAGAAATGCAGTTGAAGAGGAATGGACATCTCTAAAAATGGGAATCACAGAAGTTGGAAAGAAAAACATAGGTTCAAAGAAGGTAACTGTGAAGAAAACATGGATAAGAGAAGAAATACTTCAGTTGATTGATTAAAGAAGGAAGTACAAATTTCCAAGAATACAGAAATGCAAGTCGCTGAGGAATGAAATAAATAGAAAGTGCAGGGAAGCAAGAGGAAGTGGCTGAGTGAAAAATGTGAAGAAATCGAAAAAGAAATGATTGTCATAATGATTGACTCAGCATACAGAAAAGCATAAACAACAAAAAATTAAAAGTAAGGGTGATAACATTAAGAGTGCGACGGGAATTCCACTGTTAAATGAAAAGGAGAGGCGAATGGGTTGAAAGAATACATTGAAGGCCTCTTTGAGAGGGAAGATATGTCTGATGTGATAGAAGAAGAAACAGGAGTCGATTTAGAAGAGATAGGGGATCCAGTATTGGACTCAGACTTAAAAGAGTTTTGGAGGATTTAAGATCAATTAAGGCAGAAGGGATAGATAACACTCCGCCAGAATTTCTAAAATCTTTGAGGGAAGTGGCAGCAAAAAGATTATTCACGTTGGTGTGTAGAATGTATGAGTCAGGTGACATACCCTCTGACTTCCGGAAAAATCAAGTTACCTTCCATATGCTCTCAAACGATTGTAATATGACTTCCAAAATGGTGGAACACAGAAAATCTGTCGTTCTTTCCTTTCAGGTTTTATTAAAGCAAATCTAATTGACGTACTAGGACATATATTGAAACTATGAAATAGTGCATTGATAATGGCTAGGCACTAGCCAAAATCTAGATTCGCTTTAATAAAACCTGAAAGGAAAGAACGACTGTTTGCTGTGCTCTAAAACTTTGAAATTTCGGAAAAATATCATCCACAGGATTCCGAAGACTGCAGCAAGAGCTGACAAGTGCGAGAATTATCGCACAATCAGCTTAACAGCTCATGTATCCAATATTCTGACAAGAATATGATAAAGAATAATGGAAAAGATAGTCGAGGACATGTTAGATGACGATCAGGTTGGCTTTAGGAAAGGTAATGGAAGCAAGAATAAAGAAAAATTACGTTCGTAGGATTTGTCGACCTGGGAAAAGCTCTCCACAGTGTAAAATGGTGTAAGATGTTTGAAATCCTAAGAAAAACAGGGGTAAGGTACAGGGGGAGACGTGTAATATACAACAGCCAGGAGGGAATAATAAAAATGGACGACCAAAGACGAAGTGCTCGGATTAAAAATGCTGTAAGACAGGAATGTAGTCTTTCGCCAATACAGTTCAACCAGTACATCGAAGAAGCAATGATGGAAATAAAAGAATGGTTCAGGATGGGATTAAAATTGAAGGTGAAGTGATATCAATGATAAGATACGTTGATGACATTGCCACTCTGTGTGAAAGTGAATAACAGTTGCAAGATCTGCTGAATGGAAAGAACAGTCGGCTGAGTATAGAATATGGATTGAGAGTAAATTGAAGAAAGACGAAAGTAATGAGAAGTAGCAGAAACAAGAAAAGCGAAAAACTTAACATCAGGATTGATGGCCACGAAGTAGATGAAGTTAAGGAATTCTGCCACCAAGGCAGCAAAATAATCAATATCAGAAGGAGCAAGGAGGACATATAAAGCAGACAAGCACTGGCAAAAAGGGCATTTCTTGACCAGAAAAGTCTACTAGCATCGATCTTAATTTAAGAAAGAAATTTGTGATAATGTACATCTGGAACACAGAATTGTATGGTGGTGGGGAAACTGGAACAGGAGAGAATCGTAGCATTTGAGATGTGATGGTACAGACGAATGTTGAAAATTAGGTGAGTAGTATGTCTATGTTCGTTCTGGAACACTTTGAAGACGTATATACGCAACGAGGACGCTTACTACACCGCACCGTACCCATCTGAGTCGTCGCGCTCTGTCCAAGGTCGGGCAGCCGTCCGGATGAGTCGGTTACGTACACACACACACACACACACACACACACACACACATGCACATACACACACACACACACAGACACACACACACACACACACTAACACAATGTTTACAATTACAGTTTTATCTCTGAGTGTACAAGAGGTTAAAATTTGCATAATTTAATATGGGAATGTTGTGGACTTCCCGTTCTTACGAATTATCAGTTCTAGTATTAAAGGGGCCGGTTTAGGTCGGTTGAGGTGGAAAAAAACACCTTTAGTGTGTCGTTTTTCAAGTGTGTTGTGCAAGTGTAAGTTAGTTCTGTTTGTGTAGCACGGAAATAGGTGGATCTGTCAACCACTAACAAAGTTCGGTTTAAGTACCACGGAGATAGTTCGTTCTGTGTACCACGTCCTGTGTACCACGAGTGATCAAGTCTGTCGCTATCCTTCGACTTTACCACAAGAGTGGCGGCGGCAAGGAGAACTGGCGCGAAATGTAGCAGCCGAGATTCCTCACCCCTTGCAGTAATGGGAACTAAACAAAAAAGGTAGCAGGTAAGAGCTCACCCGCGAGGTCGCAAATTTTAGAAATTGAAGGCGTACCACCAATATCTGCAACTGAGAAACTGCACTTTTATTCTGAAAATTTCCGTTGACCAGTTTGCAGTGTATCCTTTGCCAAAGACTGTCTTCTGTTTGCTAATACTGACATAATCGCCAATTTTAAGTTTCGAAGGGCGTGGATCGATCATTTTGATTTTATTATACACCTCCGCTGGCTGCACTTTAATTTTCCTGTGTTTCGTGTGATTGTATTTGGAGTGTTGGCACAAGAGCCAACACCGTGTTACTACAGGAGGCCGAAATGCACGCGTTTATCTCACGCAGGTTGGCGTGAAGAGGGAAGAACTATACTGACGTGAGGTCTGGAACATGAAAAGGAATGAGAATTCGGAAATCTGACGTAATTTGTTTCATACTTAACTTTAATCCATTAATGATGAACGTCGCTCTTGACGGTACATGATTCACAATATTATCTGTTCAGAATAGTAACTGAATATGGCGCCTTGCTAGGTCGGAGGAAATGACGTAGCTGAAGGCTATGCTAACTATCGTCTCGGCAAATGAGAGCGTATTTGTCAGTGAACCGTTGCTAGCAAAGTCGGCTGTACAACTGGGCGAGTGCTAGGACGTCGCTCTAGACTTGCCGCGTGGCGGCGCTCGGTCTGCAATCACTGACAGTGGCGACACGCAAGTCCGACGTATACTAACGGACCGCGGCCGATTTAAAGGCTACCACCTAGCAAGTATGGTGTCTGGCGGTGACACCACAGTATTGTTTTACGAATCCTTGTACAGTATTAATCAATTTGTAGGAGCCCTGAGCAGTAAATTTTCTGAACATAAGACTCTTGAAAGTTCTGCTGAAACGTTCAACTACGGAAGTTTTCATATTTGAAAAAGTGGACTAATCATTAATTCTGAGATGTAGCATTAACTTATTGAAACTAGTATTGTAGAATTATTTCCCAAGATCAGTTTGTAAGTGTACTGGAACCCGCCTGCTTTCTGTGTAAATTTTTTTAAGCGAATTTGCAACTGCAACACCGCCTTTAGTCTTCAGAGCAGCAGCCCATGCGTATTTGGAATAAACATCAACCACTGTTAATAAATATTTATATCCAGAATTCCTTTTAGAATATGCAATCATGTCAATTAAGTATGCTTGATGGAGGTTGCCAAATCCTTTTGTGATAACTGCCCACCTAGGATACGTTCAACGGGCAGGACGATGAAGCCCATCAGCAACCGCAGCTTGCATCTCTCTTTAACTTGATGCTTATTGAAAACATCTGCCCAAGCCTAGTTCAACGCAGTTGGCTACTCAACAAAAGGGGACCACTACTGTTGGTAATAACGTCCCTACTCAGGTATTACGGGAAATGGAATTAATGATGGACGACAAAAATGAGAGAATCACAAAGGCAATTACAATCTGTTCGGGAGGAAAACAAAGAAATGTGGGAGGAAAACAAACAAATTCAGGAGAAAATAAAAACTAAATTGAACACGTTAACAGATACTGTCAATAATTTGCGATCCGAGCTTACTGACATGTTCGATGAAAAACATGATCAGCTCAGAGAGGGATGTAAAGTCAAACGCGAAGAAATCGAAACGGAAACCCAAGAAGTTTGGACCCACGTTGACCAAAAAAAAGCAAGCAATTAATTGAACTGGTTAGTAAAGCTCCTGAGAAAACATAGGCGCGAAATGATGAGATCATTAAAATCAATAATACAAGCAAGAAGGACAAAAATCGATGAGTATAATGGTTAACGGCGTACGGATCTAGTGCAACGAATTGAACAATGAAGTAGACAAAATCAGTAACATAACTACTGGCAGTGACGAAAAGTCAGTCGCATTTAGTAAAGAGAATTTGCGTAACGAAATTAATGCTGTGAGTTCAGAACTCACAGAAGTTACGACTTTAAACCACAAATTTAATTGAAATATCTACAACTAGTGACAAAAGACTACTAGTGCTCCACAGCAATAAGGGCAAACAATATGAAAATTGTCAAGAAAAAAATTCGGAATCTGAAAACGTGCTTATTTTTCGTAAGTCAAGTGAAAGTGCCACCTCCAGCATGTGACCAGATGAGAAGAAACGATTCCAAGAACTGTCCCACTGAAGATGCATTAAAGTAAAATGCAAGACACATCTAAAGGAAATAAAATACACTGCAGCAAGAAAAGACAGTTTTTGTTTATAAAACGAAGATCTCTTCGCAATGTTCGCTCGAAAACTCCTTGAAACGTGTCTGAGTTCACTGACAACAGAAATTCCTGTCAATTTTAGAGCTTCGTAGGCACGTTGAACAGTCCGCGTTAATATACCAACAAATCTATCTTCTATGATACTGTATCTGTACATTGAGCAAATAGTATCGGCAAAAAAGGAGACATTTGAAAAGATAATTAAACTTCAAAGAGAAGAAATGAAAACTTTCGAGTTAGCAAGATTAGCATTTCTCAAAACACAAAATTTGCGTACATCGAATATGAATTAAAGTGCAGCGAATTCATTTCACAGTTCAGACAAGGAGAGAATATTTGAACAATAGTGTTACAGAAAGTAGGTTATATACGTCGAAGAGACCTGGAGACGCTGGAAGGTTTCAGATTGATTATATAAAGGTAAGACAGAGATTCCGGAACCACATTTTAAATTGTAAGGCCTTTCCAGGGACAGATGTGGACTCTGACCACATTTTATTGGTTACGAACTGCAGATTAAAAGCGAAGAAACTGCAAAAAGGCTGGAATTTAACGACGTAGGACCTGGATAAACTAAAAGAACAAGAGGTTGTACAGAGTTTCAGAGGGAGCATTAGGGAACGACTGACAAGAACAGGGGAAATGAATACACTAGAAGAAGAATGGGTGGCTTTGAGAGACGAAATAGTGAAAGCAACGGAGGACCAAGTACGTAAAAAGATGAGGGCTAGTAGAAGTTCATGGCTAACACAAGAGATATTGAATTTAATTGATGAAAGGAGAAAATATAAAAATGCAATAAATGGGACAGGTGAAAGGGAATACGAACATCTAAATGAGATCGACAGGAAATGCAAAATGGCTAAGCAGGAATGGCTAGAGGACAAATGTAAGGGTGTAGAGGTGTATATTACTAGTGATAAGATAGATGCTGCATAAAGGAAACTTAAAGAGGCCTTCGGAGGAAAGAGAACCACTTGTATGAATATCAAGCGCTCAGATGGAAAACCAGTCCTAAGCAAGGAAGGGAAAGCAGAAAGCTGTAAGGAGTCTATAGTGAGTGTATACAACGGTGATGTACTTGAAGGCAATATTATGGAAATGGATAGGGCGCAGATGAAGATGAAATGGGAGATATGCTACTGCGTGAAGAATTTGACAGAGTACTAAAAGACCTAAGTCGAAACAAAACAACATTCCGTTAGAACTACTGATAGCCATGACAAATCTCTTCCATCTGGTGGGCAAGACGTATGAGACAGGCAAAATACCTTCAGACTTCAAGAAGAATATAATAATTCCAATCCCACAGAAAGCAGGTGTTGACAGGTGTGATACAAGATAGGTTAAGGAAAGATAAAACCTGCGTTTATAGCATTTGTAGACTTAGAGAAAGTTTCTGACAATGTTGACTGGAATACTCTCTTTCAAATTCTAAAGTTTGCAAGGGTAAAATACAAGGAGCAAGAGGGTATTTACAATTTGTACAGAAACCAGAAGGCGGTTATAAGAGTCGAGGGGCACAAAAGGGAAGCAGTGGTTGAGAAGGCAGTGTGACAGGGCTTTAGCCTATCCCCGATGTTATTCAAGATGTATAATAAGCAAGCTGTTAACGAAACAAAAGAAAAATTTGGAGTAGTAATTAAAGTTGAGGGAGAAGAAATAAAAACTTTGAGATTTGCCAGGGGCACTGCAATTTTAGAGGAGACAGCAAAGGACTTGCAAGAGAAGTTGAATGGGACGGACAGTGTCTTGAAGGGAGGATATAGGATGAACATCAACAAAGGCAAAACTAGGATAATGGAATGTAGTCGAATTAAATCAAGTAATGCTGAGGGAATTAGATTAGGAAATGAAGCTCTTAAAGTAGCAGATGAGTTTTGCTATTTGGGAAGCATGATAACTGATGATGGTCGAAGTAGGGAGGATATAAAATGTAGACTGGCAATAGCACGAAAAGCGTTTCTGAAGAAGAAAAATTTGTTAACATCGAATACAGATTTAAGTCTCATAAGTCCTTTCTGAAAGTAATAGTCTGAAGTGTAACCATGTGTGGATGTGAAATGTTTAGACAAAAAGGGAATAGATGCCTTTGAGATGGGGTGCTACAGTAGAATGCTGAAGGTTAGATGGGTAAATCATGTAACTGATGCGGAGGTACTGAACAGAATTTGGGAGAAGAGATATTTGTTTGGTTTGGTTTGTGGGGAAGAAATATTTGTGTTACAACCTGACCAAAATAAGGGATCAGTTGGTGGGACGCATTCCAAAGCATCAAGGGATTACCAATTTAGTACTGCAAAGAAGCGTGGGGAGTGAAAATCGTAGAGGGAGACCAAGGGATGAATACAGTAAGCAGATTTAGAAGGATATAGGCAGCAGTAGTTATTCGGAGATGAAGAGGCTTGCACAAAATAGATTACCATGGAGAGCTGCATCAAACCAGTCTTTGGGGTGAAGACCACAACAACACAACGACAGTTCCATAGAAGAACGCTATACAGGTACATTCGATAACTAACGAAGAGTTTTTAACTTGTATTGCTGAGAAAAGAAAATTACGACATAATTTCGCTAGAAGAAGAAATCAGCTGGCAAGCCCATCCTGAGGCATCACAGAAATGTCAATTTGGTAATTATGGTAAGTTTCAGGAGTAAAAATTGAGGAGGGAAACCGAGACTTGCCTACATTAAGCATGTTCAACTGGGTGCTAACTGCGTAGTTACAGACAAGAAGAGGTTCGCACAGGATATACTAGCCTGAACACGTGCGTCTTCATTCCAAAGACCATAACAATGTACTTCCCAGGCACATTAATGTGACCTCCTGTCAAAAGCCTGAATAACCACCTTTTGCAGTGCAGACCATTGCGAGAACATATACAGCAAGAGAGTCAACTAGGTTTTGGAAGGTACTGACAGGGATGTGGAGTCATGCCGACTCCAGTGCTGTGGTCAGCTGCGCTAGATTTCTCGGTTCAGAATCCATGACGCGAACTCCCTGATAGAGGTGATTCCATAGATTCTCAATTGGGTTTAAAATCTGGGAGTTTGGTGGCCATGGGAGTACGCTAAACAAATCCTGGTGCTCTTCAAACCACGCACGTACACTGCGAGCTGTGTGACACGTTGCATTGTCCTGCTCATAGATGTCATCATGCCTAGGAAAGACAGACTGCCTTTAGGAGAGGACATGGTCCACTAGGGATAGATGGGTACATTTGTTGATCCATTACGCCTTCCAGAATGACGAGATCACCCAAGGTATGCCACAAAAACATTCCCCAGAGAATAAAGCTCCCTCCTCCAGCCAGAAAGTGGTGCTCTCAGACGTATCTCGCCTACACGCCCACGGCTATCTGTCCAAAGGAACATGATTCATCTGCAAAGGCCACCTATCGCCACTCAGTTCGGAATACTAAATTGTACTTATATTTCGGAAATATAGGGGTAGTGCGCCCTCCAGACCAGATGAGAGGAAACGCAGATCACAGGAAACTGTAAGTAATTACCTACGAACCTTTTCGGAAATACAGGGATAGTCGACCTCCAGACCATATGAGAGGAAAAGCTCTTGGTTGCCAACAAGAATTCCGGTGTAGGCTAGGAAAATATTATGCATGGATTCGTTAGTGCTAGTGAACATAGGTTGTTCTGCTCAAACGGTTTTTTTGTTGTTTTTTTGTTTTTTTTTCCAGGATAAGTTGGGTAATCAAGTGCCTCACACACAGGTGCCATGGTTGCGTGATTTCTTGTGGCTTCGTCATTTCGACTGTTCAAGCGGTGGCCGAGTAAGCAGCAGGAATGAATCCTTGGTAAGCGCATTTACAGGCCTGCAGTCGGAGTTGGCACTGCGCTCTCGGCGACGCGACGCAACGCGCATCAACAAGATAGCGCCATGACAGTTCTGCAGGCCTTGGTGGAGGGAAATGGTGACTCCAGACGCGTGGAATGTGCGCACTGGTCTATGTAAAAGCTGCAGCTCGACGCGTGTCAGCGGTAGGCACTGACAAAACAAACGGCCTTCCATCGTAAGACTACCCGAGGAATGGTTGTTTGTGTTGTCCTCATCATTTCATCATCATCATTTGTGCCAGTGGCAAGAATGGACTGTGTAAAAATTGGGACTTTGTATGGGCGCTGATGGCCGCGCAGTTGAGCGCCCCACATCGTCATCATCGTAAGACTACGCCCTCTATTTTTTATAGTATTTTGGTTGAGAACATTCTGCCATGAATGACAATATGTGTACCAACAGTGCTTCTTCGACGATCATTCAGCAAATGTTACCAAATATCAGCCCCTTGGTTCATCTGGCCGGTCAGCTGCACGTCTACTCGCCTGTACACATCTCCACAGTTGTCATTCACCTCTGTCATCTATGGCCCGTAATGCACTACACCTGCTTCGTCGCCGGTTTTGGGTAGTGCTTTTTGCCGTGCACAGTATACTTTAACCATGGCAGCAAGCAATTCAGCCGTTTCGGTAACGCTTCCACCCTTGGCCCAGAAGCCAATGATGAAACCCCCCTGGACGTCAGATAAGTGACTCCGTTTCCGCATTATGCCAACGACTGCACTGTTTTCCGCTTTATACGCCCTCCACTGCCAGTGCTCCCACCTGCCCTCTGTGAGCGGTTATTGCACGCTGACGTCGAACGTAGCCGGTGGTCACATTATTGTCACTGGATCATGTATTTTGGGCATTGCCATGAATAATAGTTGTGGTGCCTTTGAAACCTTATTAGTAATTATTCTGTAAGACGTACAGAAACGTGTATGACATTTCCTAAAATTATTGCTTTTGCAAAAGCCTTTAAACTAGCTTTACCTGGGCACTGCTGGTACTGCTTAATCTAACATAATCTGTAATTCACAATTCGTACCTAACAACTGCCGCTAGTGCACGAAAAAAAAAGAAAAAAAGAAAAAACGAAAAATCGGATCGCGATGTTTTCTTCGTCACACTGGGCGGTCAAGGCTATGTACGGAATCGCCCTTTTCCTTTGCTCGCCCCTTGCTTCGAATATTTTGGTGTCGTTTTCTTTTCTCACTTTTCTCCTTTTCAGTATCACACCTTTTTGATACAGCTCTTTCACGTCTGTGTTTCTGTTTATTCGGTTTATTCCTTGCCGGCCGCTGTGGCCGAGCGGCTCTAGGCGCTCCAGTCCTGAACCGCGCTTCTGCTACGGTCGCAGGTTCGAATCCTGCCTCGAGCATGGATGTGTGTGATGTTTTTAGGTTAGTTAGCTTTAAGTAGTTCTACGTCTAGGGGACTGATGACCTCAGATGTTAAGTCTCATAGTGCTTAGAGCCATCTAAACCATTTTTGTTTATTCCTTCGTCTTCGTGTGTTCGTGGCGGCATCATTCGAAGTTTAGTTTGTCTCATCGTTATTCACATTTGCTCCATTATATCGTTCCAGACTGGATGCATTCGAAACTGGTGGATTTTGCAGCCTCATCCATTCTGATACCCCCTTGTTATCTTCCATCGATTTTCAGGGGTAAGCCCCTTCCCTCTCTAAGTGCTCTATTTTCAAATTCAAATGGCTCTGAGCACTATGGGACTAAACATCTGAAGTCATCAGTCCCCTAGACGTAGAACTACTTAAACCTGAGGACATCACACACATCCATGCCCGAGGCAGGATTCGAACCTGCGACCGCAGCATCAGCGCGATTCCGAACTGAAGTGCCTAGAAACGCTCGGCCACAACTGCCGGCGCTCTATTTTCGTTTTAATAGCTTCGGGTTGCTTCTTGTCTTTTACTTTTTCATTTATTTACTTCGTACAAATGTTCCATCTCTTCCTTTTCATACTTCTTCTTCAAAGCGCAGAAATTTGATTTCAAATCACGGCCTGTATTTCGTGAATGAGAAATATCTTTTGGCTCTGATTCTGGAGGCGTATAATTCAGCCTGAATATATCTAGATTTCCTATATTTGTGTTCAACATGTCGGATAATGTTACGATGTTTGTCTTGTTCTTCTTCAAATTTGGTGTTTCTTCTTTAATTAGAGCTTGTGATATCGCAATTACCATTTTTGAGGCGGCATCTGCTCTCTTCCTCAGGGTCATAACCGTCTTCTAAATCTACATCTGCCACTACTTCGAACTATGTTGCAAGGTCGCTTAACGGCTCAGCATTAGAAGCACTTGATAACTTTAAAACCACATTTTCGGTACTCCTGGATCATCTTCTTTGATATCTTCTTCATCTTTCTCTTCATTAAACGTAACATCCCCATCTGACTGCACTCAGCTACCGCCCACGACATTGTCCTCTGCCTGACCTACTGAATCGTCAGTTTTTTCGTTACTATACACAGGCTTCTTTGTTGTATCGCCTTTATAACTAACTAATTCTTGAAGTCTATCTCTCCGATCGTATATCATTTTTGTGTTATGTTTGCCGGTTTTTATAAATCTTATTGACACAATTTGCGCCTCTCTATTAGGTCTAGGGCGGAGTCAAGGTGAAACTAATCTTGTTCCTATTTCTCTATTGTCTTTGCACCGGGACGTACACATTTCCTCTTCTACTCTCGGCATATAGTATTGTCTCTCGCTCATAGTTATCTTTATACCTTGTTTCGTCCGCCAGTGGCTTTGTCTTCTGATCGCCTGGACGAAAGTCTGCTCTCATATTCTTGTTGTATGCCCTGCAATCTCGCAAATTAACTTTTGCATAGCCACCCCTGATTTCTCGGGTTCCTTATGCTTCAGTTCAAGCTGGCTACTGTTTCCACACCACTTACACACTGGCCGTTTACCAACGTATTCGTGATTTCGGTAGTATGGGACTCCGTTGTTCCTATTACAAACGTGAATTTGCCGCTACGCTGGGAACTGCAAGACACAGAGTCTCAACGGCTGCTCTGAAATGTGGCTAGAAAGACGGTTACCTTCTGCCCATATTCCCAAACGTGAAATAAACAAAAAAATCTCACTCTTGCTGGCACTCTGCCGAAACCTTGAAATTTCATAGGGGCAGTGGTCGTATTCTCATCAGATCTTGGCTGGAGATTGAACGGCACTCAGAATCAATACCGTCATTGATGGATGACTTGGAGCTTTTCCAGAACCTGAGGGAGAAGTTAGAATTTCAGTTTAGACAAACTCAGCCCCCTGCCTTCTCTGGCGACGGTCTTACTTGTATCCTTGCTGGCCGTACACGCGTAGCTGTGTCCAGTACCCTATTAACTGCTGGCGCGAATGCAGCGTAGTATTGGAAGTTTGTTTGATGAGATCCAACCAGCAATCCTTTTCCGTTGAATAGCTCACAGGGCGCGGTATTTGTTAACTTTCCGGAGTTAGTAGTTTCAGTAATCGATGACCATGCTTAGTTCTTTGATTTGCAGGATGCACTTCGCATCTGTGAACAATGTTTGTTCTTTCAAGTTCACTTTTCACTAGCACTTTCTGATTTTCTCTTCACTTGACCATTGACAATATTCATTACGCGATTCTAAAGCAGGTACCAAGATCGAAATTAAACATAACGGTTCTCTACCTTGGCATTCATTGCTTTCTTGTTGGAGGTATTCTCACTTGAACGCTCATGAAGGGAAAGCGATAGCATCTTTATAAGCGTGCAGTTTCATGTAATAGTTAGATACCTACCTTAACTAAAACGTGCTGTCATGTGGTGATTGACCTGTATTTTTCATGCATAACTAACAACGTTTAAAGGTGGGCTTACATCTTTTAAATTCAGACTTGATAATACATAATCTGTTGCGCAACTTGTTTCACTAACTTCCAAAAGAAAATTAGCGTCTTTGCCTAATGAGTTTCACTTCGCTTTCTAGTTACGGGGGTTTTAATTTTGCGTCTCAAGGATATACACTTCTGACAACTACAACCACTATACCTCTCACAGTACGGACAAAAACAAGAAAACATAACCAGTAAATAAGGGGTTTAAAATGCATACCTTAAGAGCTATGAGCCCTTGTTCGTCTTCGACAGTGTGAAACACATCTCTTCAACCGCAAACTCTTTGGTTTCTTTATTGTTGGGAACGGTAATATAGACAATAACAAGAAAATAATTGAGGGGTTGTTACGATATGAGAAGTGGCAAATTTTCCTCCATAAATAATTTTCCTGAGTCCTTATTCGAGGAATGCTGCCTCAGGATGGTAGGTTCGCATCTGTTCTGTACAGAGGAAGTTGGATAATTTTTTATTTCGTCCATCTGAGTTGCACATATATAAAACCCAGCTGTAGCGTTTGTAGATTCCGGTCTGACACGCCCATTTTCAAACCACAGACCTAAAATACACTACTGGCCATTAAAATTGCTACACCAAGGAGAAATGCAGATGATAAATGGGTACTCATTGGACAAATATATTATACTAGAACTGACAAGTGATTACATTTTCACTCAATTTGGGTGCATAGATCCTGAGAAATCAGTACCTAGAACAACCACCTCAGGCTGTAATAACGGCCTTGATACGCCTGGGCATTGAGTCAAACAGAGCTTGGATGGTGTGTACAGGTACAGCTGCCCATGCAGCTTCAACACGATACCACCTCTCATCAGGAGTAGTGACTGGCGTATTGTGACGAGCCAGTTGCTCGGCCACCATTGACCAGACGTTTTCAATTGGTGAGAGATCTGGAGAATGTGCTGACCAGGGGAGCAGTCGAAAATATTCTGTATCCAGATAGGCCCGTACAGGACCTGCAACATGCGGTCGTGCATTATCCTGCTGAAATGTATGGTTTTTCAGGGATCGAATGAAGGGTAGAGCCACGGGTCGCAACGCATCTGAAATGTAACGTCAACTGTTCAAAGTGCCGTCAATGCGAACAAGAGGTGACCGAGACGTGTTACCAATGGCACCCCATACCACCACGCCGGGTGATACGCCACAATGGCGATGACGAATACACGTTTCCAATGTGCGTTCACTGCGATGTCGCCAAAGACGGATGCGACCATCATGATGCTGTAAACAGAGCCTGGATTCATCCGAAAAAATGTTGTTTTGCCATTCGTGAATCAAGGTTCGTCGTTGAGTACACCATCGTTCCTGTCTGTGATGCAGCGTCAAGGGTAACCGAAGCCATGGTCTCCGAGCTGATAGTCCGTGCTGCTGCAAACGTCGTCGAACTGTTCGTGTAGATGGTTGTTGTCTTGGAAACGTCCCCATCTGTTGACTCAGGGATCGAGACGTGGCTGCACGATCCGTTACAGCCGCCTGTCATCTCGACTGCTAGTGATACGAGGCCGTTGGGATCCAGCACGGCGTTCCGTATTACCCTCCTGAACCCACCGATTCCTTATTCTGCTAGCAGTCATTGGATCTCGACGAACTCGAGCAACAATGTCGCGATACGATAAACCGCAATCGCGATAGGCTACAATCCGACCTTTATCAAAGTCGAAAACGTGATGGTACGCATTTCTCCTCCTTACACGAGGCATCACAACAACGTTTCACGAGGCAACGCCGGTCATCTGCTGTTTGTGTATGAGAAATCGATTGGAAACTTTCCTCATGGCAGCACGTTGTAGGTGTCACCACCGGCGCCAACCTTGTGTGAATGCTCTGAAAAGCTAATCATTTGCATATCACAGAATCCTCTTCCTGTCGGTTAATTTCGCGTCTGTAGCACGTCATCTTCATGGTGTAGCAATATTAATGGCCAGTAGTGTAACGAAGTATATATCTTAAAATAATGCATACATATCGTATGTACAGTGATAAGCCAAAACAGTATGACCACTGCCCAACGCCGCTTGGATGCCGCTTGGTGGCTTTGCGGGCACATGAGGAGATAAAACAGTATGTAAGCGGAGGAGGCACGGACGAGGAGTCACTCTAGAGAAGATATGGCTACAGATGCGGAAACCCATTGAGATAAGCGACTCTGACAAACGGCAGATGATATATAAGCAGAGCTTGTGCACGAATATATCGGAAACGGCGAAGCTGGTCGAATGGTCCCGTGCTACTGTCGTGAACGTCCGTGCAAAGAGAAGTACGTGAAACTACCACTGGGTGCTAAGTGGTTGGACGCCCACGACTCTTCATAGAATGTGAGGTACGATAGATGGTGGTCTGTGGCATCTCTGCCGAAAGAGCACAATGCTGGTGCACAAGTGTTTCGGACTACACCGTACATTGTACATTGTTGAACATGGAGGTCTACAGCAAGCCATTCCTACATCGTCAATTACTATTGCGAATTTATAAGAATGGAATCGTTACAAATGAATGGTAAAAATTCCAGCGGATTAATGATGTAGGTCAAACTGGAAGCCAAGTTTTCAGTGAAATGAGAATTATTAAAACAGTGTAAAACACTGCGAACTGTGGCCTTATGAACTGATATACGGTAACTGTAGAACTACGAGTATTTAGAGATAAGATTTTCAAAATGTGCGAATTCCAGAAGCATCTTCCCTATACTGAGTAAATCGTGACGTTTCCCACAATGTGACTTTCTGTATAGATGTAGCCAACACAACTTTACTCGATATCCATTTAAAAAAATGATGTATAAGATTGTCCACCAAGCTGAAACGTACGTTTAAAGAAAGTGGTTTGCCTCTCTTGCAGTGAATCATACAGGGTATACAATACAAAAATAGCTCCTGAAATTGCTAGTCAAACACCGACAGTAACATTGTGCTACGGTTGTTCGGCCAACTTCTGAGAATTTTATGATTCATAATGCCACCCGTTTTGTGAGTTGCAAACTCACTTATGTCAGTCTCAAATTCGACAGTCTGTGTTGGCTCCGGCAGAGAAGGTTGTGCAAGATATATCAACATCTGAAAGCTAAGCATGACTGCTCTCCAAATAATAACTGATTTGTCACAAATATTGATGTGAGACCTTCTTCTTTAATAGTTCCTTATACGATTTTTACAAGGACAACACTTTCTCAGCATAATCGCAGTACAGGTGCTTCTCATCATTTCTAAATTTACAAAACACAGTCCTGAATATTGAATATACACTGTCCAAATGCGGATGAGACCACAAAAGTCTTGACGGCAGAGTCTGTAACTGCCTACTGCCTTATGAAGCCTAACATAAATTTGACGGTGGCATTTACAACAGACGCAGGTATCAGACACTACAAGATAACAACGGTAGCTGCGAAGTTATTTCCGTCTGAAGCGATAGCACTAGTAAGATCTGACACCGAACAACTAGAACAGAGGAGAAATAAAAACGCATGGGAAAGTATTTGTCCAAAAATGTGGAACTGATAAACTAGAGCGTAAACCAAGAGGAAGGTTGTACTGGAGCTGAGTACAACGTCTGGATATATATTACTTAAAATGGCAAGAAATACAGAGTATGTAAACGGTATGGACTTCATAATGAAATTTCACTCTGCATCTGAGTGTAGGCAGATATAAAACTACCTAGCAGATTAAATCATGTGCCAAGAACCTGTGTTCCTTGCTTCGCCTTTGCCCTACAAAGACAAAGGCCACAGTCCAACAAACAGTTATAGTCTGTAGTAGGGAAGGAAGGATACTGACTTGTCTAGAATAAATAGAAGAGTATAGAAGATAGCGAGTAGGACGAGAAAAAGACACACAAATTAATATGCCAGAGAAAACTACGTGAGCGGATGGAGGGTCACCACTGAGGCGGACAAGATGAGGAGAGAGGACACTGAAGTTCTAAGAAGAACAGGACGGAAGCAGATGAGTATGTAGATGTTCTAGAAAGAGGTTAAGAAAACCCCCTCCTTGAAGGAGCCACCTGTGATCGTACAGAAGACGAAACTAAGGAGCAGTAAGTAGAAGAAAAAAGGAGAAGATGATGAAGAATAGCATCTACGTACAAAACTCGCACAAATGTTTCCAAAGCCCACTACCTGATGAAAAATGGTAGCATACGAACACTGAAACATGAATATTCCAGGCTTGAGCCTCTCTTGAATCTTCAAGTTTAAAAGAATGACAGAACAACGTTAAAGCAGCAAAACTGTAGCTCACATCATACTCTCATAGCACAAAATTCTGCATGGTTAATACTTATGGAATAAACTTTCAGTAAATGCTAAAATGCTAGTTACAAGCTGAAGCTACATGTGAGTCTGCCTCATGGCCAGGAAAGTTACAAACATCTGACAGTAAATAATCAAAAAATGATAGAAGATATTACTAGTCTCATTGATGATACTGAGAAAATGTGTGTGAAACATACAAAAATATAATTTAAATACAAGTCGCACATGAGAATTCACGTTATACAAAAGAATATAACTCCAAAATCGTATTCGTTTCCTATATATATATATATCACCTTAATGCTGCTGTAAATGATGTAAATTTAATGAACTGATGAATATGTTTTTTCTTCTGCTCAATAATGTTTCGGCAAAATTGTGCAATAATTTATCCCTGCAAATTCAGTACAGAATTTCTCATAACTTCTCTTGGTGAGCAATGCATGCCAAAACATTATATAAGGTGCAGTAAAACAGCTTTACATTGCAGCTCACACTGCAGTCTGTAGGACTTTAAAAAAATGTGGTGTATAGTTACAAATAAAACATTCTTTTTAGCTTGAAGTACCTGGAATGAAAATAAAAAAGAAGAAATGAATGTTACATCAGTAGCACTTTGAAATAATCTTAAATCCTGTTTTATTTTGCTTTCATTGATAATTTTTGCGTGCATTGAGATGCACCGGTCGTTAGCGTTGTGTTCTTTTTTCCTTCACCTTATAATTACTCTGTGAGCTTGGCTAACTCTCATAACTGAAAAGAAAATACAAGAAGATACGCTAGTTACTTAACATAGCTGTGTCTGTTGCCTGACAACAGTACAAGCATTTTCAGCAAGTGGAACGCTAATTGAAATAAAACGTTAATTATGGGAATTATGCTGCCTTTAACGCGTTAAATGAGATGCACCGAAAGTTTTATAGTTGACTCACAGGAAAGAATGACAACATACTGAACAAGACAGCCGTAACCTTGGTTAAAGTTTCTTTCTAAATACGCTACGAAGTCAGCCTCCCTCACATATTTCTTCGTGTCACATATTTTTCAGTATTTGCGATCCGTATGCCAGATGTCGACTGATATTCATGGTGTAACTAGGGATTATAAATACATCCGACAGAGGCACGAAGAAAAATGTTCGTCCTTGAGAACTGAAACAAATTTACACAAATATTGTTATTGTCATCCGGTATGCTTTCTGAGGGTCGCACGTTGTTTTCTAAGACAAAACCGCTGCAAATGAAACCAAATTTTCCGCTCCCGAACGAACGTCGCGAATGGACGCGTAAATGCTAGCCAGCGGGAACGAGGAGCGAGGCCACCGGAAAGGCTACAGCGGTTCAAAAGTTCGTCCTTGTAAAACATGTCACGCACGTTGCAGAAATGACGTCCGTGACAGACTTAATCTACTCCTCACAATGGAGCACAGCTGACAACAAGACTCCCAATATACTCACTATGTCAGCATCGTCTTTTACAGCAGGAAAATTCGTGAATGAAAAATAAACTTCAAGCTTTGTACATTGTTTGTGGTCTCTGAATTTGGTTAATTCATCTTACCAGTGTTTGTTCTTAATGTCTTATTTAGTTGCTGCGACGAACTCTTCTTGCCTATAGGAAACTATCGACATTGGAGTATGGTGAGAAGTGTAGAGCGATTTGAACTAGATTTTCGCTTGGTGTTGCGAACGACAGCTCTCTTTAAATGTTGATAAATGCAAGATTATGACCACAATAAAGTGAAAACAAAACAATGGTATCCTACTAAGTGGTTAGTAGTGAACACCTGTAGCATGCTATACATTACAAATATATAGGCTTACTTCTAAGAAGTGATAAATGAAATTGGAGAAAACGTGAAATATATATAGTAGGGAAAGCCATTGAAAGACAGATTTGTTCGAAGGGTTAGGGGAAAGTTCAGAGCATTCGATTTTATTGGTTTTTCACGTGTTTGCAATGAACATAGAAAAGAGCACAGACCGTAGATTATAACTTTAGTAGGTGTAAACCATAGTGGGTCTCACCAGATTCTCTGCTCAATTAATAGAACAAAAAGCCACCCCGCCCTACAGCGTTATTATGATTTGGGTGTACAGAGGAATGTATAGTACTAGAGACCACGAATCATGGAAGCGCTGTATTCTGTTGTTCTGATGGTACCCTTAGATTCAAGTGCTCATTGTGATTACAGACATAGGAACATGTAGACATACGTACGGTGGAAACCGACAACTGTAGTCCTGAGGTATGTACAGGCAGGCTTTGCAAGTCTTTAGTATAGGATGCTAGTTGAGTATAACGGTCACTCACACAGTACTTGCTGTAGGCTTGTTCATCCGAATCTACTGGCTGGAATTCTTCTCGATACGGAGCCCTTCTCGGTCAGGAACTCTCCTCTGTGTGGAAACATCTTACCTGACGTTTGAGAGCTGTATATACGGCATCTAGGGGTGTTTGCCTACAGATGGCATGTGACTGCGTCGCTTTCTGCCTCCACTTCATAATCAGTGAGAGTGAAATCAGTGGTGATCTGAGGAACCTGGAACTAACTAACTCTGGATTCCAATTGTATCTTACGAGGAGATAATCATTTCTTGTCTTCTTTTACTCACGGCTTGTTGCTACAATGATCAAATGCACATGAGGTGTAACTTACGTGTTGACTTACCAAATAATTATTGAATCAAATAACAGTCATGACAATTTTACTGCTACAAAGGTAATACAGAAACAAGTCAGATCAGAGAGGTCTCAGATCTCAGATACGACCTTTTTTTTTTTTTTTTTTTGCTAAACACTTTGAGAACTTGAGTACGGCAATTAAACTGAAGTATACACAATTTTTCAAATGTTTTTCTATATTATTGTTGTTATTAACACGTTTGTTTTTTAATACAATAATTCAGTTTCATGTAATTTTTGTAATAACTATATTAAATGGTACTACTACACAAGAGGGAGAGAGAGTGATACATTTGTAGTGGGTGAGTCTAACAGGGAGTGTGCGAGAGCGAGTTCATGTGAATGCAACTTTGAAACTTTGTACCATAATAAAGCTCTCCTTCGATAAAATCTCTGAAAGCAGTCCAAATTATTTCCGACGTACCTTAATTTCAACTGAGTTTATAAAGAATGTTTCTGTGTAATAAATTTAGTTCTGTAGTCACTAAATTGAATATCTAAGTTCTCTTTGTTAGCCACGTCATTTCCCTACCACTACTGGAAACTGAAGTAAATTGGATCAAAATTTGAAGTTTTCTTAAGAACTGAGACTTGAATGATTAATGAGAATCTGAAAAAAATTGGCTGGTATCGTACATTTATGATATTTCAGATGCGACTGACATAATACTTTAGCAGGACACTGTTACCAACATACAAGTTTTAAAATTGTGAACGCTTTACCTCACTACTTCGGGTAAAGTAGATCATCTAAATATTTTCGTATTTAAACCACTACACCCAGTTTAAGATGGAAAGTGAATCACTGTAAGAATTTTAAAAAATGGTATATATTTAAATGAAAAATACCTTCAACATTACAATTACAATTGAAAATACAGTTACATAACAAATAATTTTAAGAACTTAAACTGAAAACCAATAACAATCATATATGTTATTTCTCAAGTCAACATTTCTTTTTCTCAACACATAGTAATCGTACAGGAATGAACGACGTATCTTTATAAAGGTTTTTTAACCGGCTTTTGACACTTCATACCGATTTTGCGTTAAAGCTTCAAGTTTGTGGAAAATTTTAACATAAAAGAGACTTTTAACTTTCATAGGCAGAAGAGACATCATGGATGCCAAGCTTCATACCTACAGTATTACGGAGTTAGCTTCTTAATCAATGATAACAGACAATCTTTTCCTGCTATCTTATTCCAAATACCATTCCATTTGTTTGAAAGTACTCATTGACTGGATAATTTGTAAACAGAATTCCCACAGATAACAATTGTCACCACCACGATAGTCCGTTATCTCTACCTGTTGTACAGGTTGACTTTTCTAAACGAATATACTTCCAGAAATGACACATTCATCATCGTCGTCTTGAATTGTGATTTACGGCCTAACATTCTTATTGTAGTGAAAATGTTTGTTGAGTTAAAGTTATAGATTAAGCAGCCCTACTGACAGACTCTGATCTCTGCCTGTCGTAAAACCAGGGACAAACATTCCGAAAGGAAAACTTGTTTTTGGTCACATGGAGATGTACATACCGGGATGTATCATAAATTCATGATTTTTATTTCACACCATTCAGTTCATTATTAAAGATGTTTTCTCTTCATTCACGCAACTACCCTTATCCCAACGACTACACTTATTCCAAATACTGTCATTATTTGAAACCATAAAAATGCAAAAGTTTCCCACGGGTTTCCTGGTAATGTTATTATGTCATGTATGTCAACTATATCAACTGCACATGGTTCACATTAATGTCTGCGACATTATATCGCCTCCTCCCCAAATCTTTCACCGTTATCTTACAAATATGTGTAATATGGAAACTGTCTGAATATCAACAGCATCAATACATACAAAATGTATCCGCAACTTGCCACCTTTTTCCTTAAAAACTGATTACACCACTGTCTTTATCTGCCTACGTGGCATCTATATATATTGTCATTATTGAATGAAACGAGGAAATGATACCCCTTGTCGTAATGAACTTAAGAAGCTTTTCTTAAAGTCATTTCAATAATCTTAACTCTTCTCGTTAAGTCACGCAAATAACGTTCATTGTTATCTATTTTTTCCTCTGCTGCAAGCTTTATCTATTTTCAGGACCTGATCCACTTTACTCCCGAAATTACAAAAATGTCATGTTTGGCAGAATAACGAAAAGAAAAACTACGGTAAAAAAGTGAGTTTCACTTGCATAGCATTTACTGTATTTCTTTGATACACTTCAACTGAAAAAGATGTAGCTTCGCACATGTGGCCGCTACAACAATTTGCTTTCATTGAAATCACTAAGCTTTAAAGACACCCTTGACGATAAATTCTGATCGCTGCCATAGTTTTAATTTCTCGTGTTGCTTATGACACAGATAGCAAACGTACAGGTCACAGCTCTCTAAATGTGTGTCAGGTTTTGTTTTTCTCTCTCCTGTCACACAGACGGTAGTAATTAAGTATAATAATGCGTCTTTAATCCGCTTTACCCAATTCCATGCGCTATACACAATTTTATCCGGTACTGTTACTCGACTTTGTGTCTTTTTGCTTCCGTTTGCCATCATATGTAACTTAAATGTCTTTTTGGAGATATGCTCTCGGAAAATCAGTGATGTAAAGTAATTTTACATATTTAAATGTTGTATTTGGTAAAATTTGTGTCGGTAGTGATGTCGGCCATTAGCTTTCTGGCTCTAATCAGTCAGTATAAAGAATAAAGTAGGTTGTTTCTGATTGATGCAAGGTATAAATGTAGCTGGAATTTTAAATCTGACAGATGTACAATGACAGAAAGCCTTCTGCAAATCGTCATATTACAATATTCTTAAGTCATAAGTGATCTTACTTAAGTTTGCAACTGTCTATGGGCAATAGGACGATTTGTTTCTCTTACTTTTACAAAAGCATTCATGAGAGTTTTGTAATTTATATTTTTTAGGGGTGTAGCCTCTCCCTGATGTTATTCAATTTGTATATTGAGCAAGCAGTAAAGGAAACAAAAGAAAAATTCGGAGTAGGTATTAAAATCCATGGAGAAGAAATAAAAATTTTAAGGTTCGCCGATGACATAGTAATTCTGTCAGAGACAGCAAAGGATTTGGAAGAGCAGTTGAACGAAATGGACAGTGTCTTGAAAGGAGGCTATAAGATGAACATCAACAAAAGCAAAACGAGGATAATGGAATGTAGTCGAATTAAGTCGGGTGATGCTGAGGGAATTAGATTAGGAAATGAGACATTTAAAGTAGTAAAGGAGTTTTAATATTTGGGGAGCAAAATAACTGATGATGGTCGAAGTAGGAGGATATAAAATGTAGACTGGGAATGGCAAGGAAAGCGTTTCTGAAGAAGAGAAATTTGTTAACATCGGGTATAGATTTAAGTGTCAGGAAGCCGTTTCTGAAAGTATTTGTATGGAGTGTAGCCATGTATGGAAATGAAACATGGACGATAAATAGTCTGGACAAGAAGAGAATAGAAGCTTTCGAAATGTGATACTACAGAAGAATGTTGAAGATTAGATGGGTTGATCACATAACTAATGAGGAGGTACTGAATAGAATTGGGGAGAAGAGGAGTTTGTGGCACAACTTGACAAGAAGAAGTGACCGGTTGGTAGGACATGTTCTGAGGCATCAAGGGATCACCAATTTAGTATTGGAGGGCAGCGTGGAGGGTAAAAATAGTAGAGGGAGACCAAGAGATGAATACACTAAGCAGATTCAGAAGGATGTAGGCTGCAGTAGTTACTGGGAGATGAAGCTGCTTGCACAGGATAGAGTAGCATGGCGACCTGCATCAAACCAGTCTCAGGATGAAGACCACAATAACAACAGTGGTTTTGTTTACGAAATGCGAACGTGACTTTTACAGTAACTCTGGTATCAAAACGTAGTTTTTCCTCCTCTCAAGTCATTAAATGTCGCTTCATTACGTTTCTGGGTGTTACTGTTTAAGCACACTGACAATCAAAATTCGGTAGTTTAATCTCACCAGAGTCAGTTTCGTTACATCAGTCTCGTTTAGATAATAACTGGCGACGTGCCCATGTGGTGAAACGAATAAACAAACGAATGTGTACAATGGTTCTGTCCAGCAGGTTCGCTTCAGCGGGAAATGTCATCCTGTTACGAGTGTTGTCCGCAGCCGCTGGAGCTTCAGCTGGCCGGCACTTGTCGCCGCTCGACGCGCAGCTCTATCCCGCCCTCCGGCGTCAGCAGGAGGTTGTTCGGGGCCATCCGGAGCTTGGACGGCTTCTCCCCAGCTGGCAGGAAGCTAAACTTGGACAGCAGGTGTACCATCGCCAGCTTCACTTGCACCAATCCGAAACGCATGCCTGCAACGAAATAAGCGTAGCTTCAGTTCATGTAATTTGTGAATCTCAAAATTAGCTCCCCTTTTCCTCAAAGTAATGCTACACAACTGTCTCCTTCGACTAGTGGGATGCTACGACAAATTTATTTCACATTTCATTTCGTGTTCGTTTAAAAATATTTCTACTAGCAATCTAGCCAGCTGCAATCAACACCAATCATGGAGACACTAACATACGTATCTCTAAGTCAAGCGTTGTGTACAATTTCGGAACATTGATAAAACTTCAAAACAAATAAATCGGAGTCAGTTATGGTGAAAATATAATGGCGTTCATCGATTTTAACATACGATCTTCACAAATTATGCTTTTACCAGCAATGGAAGGATTGTCATATCGAGTTAACCGCCAAACCAGATTAAACAGGAAGCACGTGAATCTTTACAACACGAACCAGCACATGCCGCTCCATCGGACATAAAGAAATAGCTATACGAGTTCTAATTCGGTGCAAATCCCGAAAGAGTAAGTAAAAAAGAGGTGGTTGAATAACGAGAAAAGCTCTCCTTTCGAAATAGCGTCAGTTAATCGATATATTTTGTGCAACTAAAATTGTCGTACTTCACAGTGTTAACGAAACTGCACTTCCCATGCAGGATAAACAAAAGTGAATTCATCAAACCATAGTGCTATAAGAAATACAAATCATGTGTAGAGAAAAGAACCCGAAAAATTACAAGGACAAAAAAGTAATGAATCATTGTAATACTTATGAAACCTTGAGGCGCCAAATATCACTGAGAGAGTGGTATCTAGCAACAACAAAAATGTAGGTTGCAGCAGGTACTGGGAGATGAAAAAGCTTGCACAGGATAGAGTAGCATGGAGAGCTGCATCAAACCAGTCTCAGGACTGAAGACCACAACAACAACAACAAACAATTTCAATGTTACAGTTAAAATTCACGAAATGTAAAGAAATTGATGTTACAGCTGAATAAGGTAAAAAATACAATATTAATAGATCTAATTTTTATAGTACCATCACTAGTTTTAAATATGAAAATTTATCTGAACTTTAATTACAATAATGTCTCTTGTATTATTTTAGTCACATAATTAATTATAGTTTGGATTTGGTTTATAACATTCAATGGTAGTATAGAACTCGTGCTTTATCCGATTACATACGTGAAAGTTACAAATAAGGCCTCAAATTCCAAAAATCAGAAAATTGTGTGAAGTAAACAATTCGAGGGTTAGTTAGAAAGGTAATTACAAAGGATATTAATTACCGAGGAGGACATAAAAATATATAACAAATGAAAATACATCGCTTGGTAATAACTTTTAAGCTATTTCTCAAGAGAAAGATGTATTCTTTGTTTACTCGTTATTCAATTCTAAATGTGGTAATATAGGCGACAGCCACTTATGCCAACATGTCCACAGCCTTTTTACATTTGTTACTAAATATCTGTTATTTCAGCTTCTCAACTAGGTTTTTGATTTGGAACCTGTACATAATTTTGTTAATGACAACAATCCCCTTACAATCATGATAATATACTTTTTCCAGAACCTTCTATATGCTTTCACAATGAATATCAAGTGTTTTAGCAAACTGGACAGAATCATTCAAGGCCTTAGGATGCACTAAATGGTCCGATAATTATCCGGATGCATATAAAAAAAAGTGGTTTCAGACATTTCATTAGAGTTTTGGGGAAGGCAGTATCGTTATAGTAGGCAACTGCAAACATTTTTCTATGATAGCATTAACTGTCTTGTCTCAAAATGGGATACATATAGTAACATTTACGACGATGTTTGAAATACTAAACAGCTTATTCACATATTCCATCTGTCTCGCTTCCTTCATATCTACAACCAACAGTGAAAAAATTGCAGTATATTGATACGTATTTCCACTCAGACTACGCATGTGTCTACACTGAACTGATAGCCCATTTTCAAAACTAGAGAGGAAGCAATGACGAATTCCCAAACGTTTCCGAAGCAATAAAAGAAGATTGTGATGAACTTGACATAGAAATAAAAATACCAAGATTGGCGGGAAGCAAGACCCACAGGAGGAATGTGAATATCCAGTGCTCATCGCCCGAAGACTATTTCAAAGCGCCAGTTTACACACTGTGCATAGACAGGTACCTTATCATAAGATTTGAAAAAGATGAAGACGTACCTTTCAAAGGTGGAATTATTCACTAACATTTAATGAAAAAGGGGAAGAAAGAAGATTTCATGAGAGGTGTAAAAAGTTTTAAGAAATTGGCAACTTGGAACTAGAAACCAGATTATAATATGACACCTGGACAAATAAGGAGTGTATGAAAAAAAGCTCCATGATATCCTTGCTGATACTATGTTTTATCAAGCAGTAAGGAGTTTGTATTCTACCAAACCATGCTTCCCAACATTTTGCACCGTAGAGCATTCCTTCAGCATATTGCGTAGAGTGAGAACGTGACTGAGAAGTAGTACTGGCGAGGACCGTCTGTCAAGCTTGTGTCTTCTTTGGTTTCAGGAACAAAGTGTTTGATTTGTTCAGCAGGAAGAATAGGAATTTACAGTTTCCTTTTCCCGATAAATATTAGTGTCAGATCCATAAACGAACTTATACTTTACACCTTGCTTTTTGTAACATTATCAGCGGAATATCATATGAGGTGTACATTTTTAGTTCTTTCTCCTTTTTTGTTGCAAAATATCCACTTTTTTCATAAAATGGTTAAAATAATGTGTTTTTATTTCGTACATGGTATGACTGCCGCGATCTAGTATTTTAGCAAATTTTCAACCTTACCCATTGATTTAAATCAATGCCAATGTTTGCAATTCCTTTGCGTCTTAAAAATATGTTAGTTGCTTAAGTTTAGGTGGGACATCGAGGATAAATAAAAAACAGTTTCATCCATATTATCATTCAGTTTTAAAATTATTTAGTTATCAAAGTTACATAACCTGAGAATAAAATACAGAAGAATCAGGTAGTTCATGACAGAAAGTACATATTTCGCTTCATGAACGCCAACATATTTTCATCCGAGAGCGAGGCTCGTTAAGGAGATAAAATGTCTTTGACCACAGAAAAAACTCGTTTGTCTGCAGCACTCGAGGGTATAGGGATGTTATATTTAATAAGTAAACCTATTACAACTTACACCCCTAGAAACTCAGCATCGTTGGATGAGTCTTTTGATTTCAGGCACAGCCACAATTTGAGTAAACCCTGGGTTTTACTTTTCGCTGATGTGTTACCACGAGGCTTCTCTTTTGGTTGAATAACATACGTAAAAAAAAAACTTCCTGTTCGTCTTCGTTATTGCTGCTTCCGCCACCTCCACTTAAAGTATCTTTGCCATTTAAACTATCGGCGGGTTCATGCCTCAAAGCCTCTTCTACGACTTTTTCCGTTCGTTTCCTTACTACTTTCACTCGATTGTTGACATACACTCCTGGAAATTGAAATAAGAACACCGTGAATTCATTGTCCCAGGATGGGGAAACTTTATTGACACATTCCTGGGGTCAGATACATCACATGATCACACTGACAGAACCACAGGCACATAGACACAGGCAACAGAGCATGCACAATGTCGGCACTAGTACAGTGTATATCCACCTTTCGCAGCAATGCAGGCTGCTATTCTCCCATGGAGACGATCGTAGAGATGCTGGATGTAGTCCTGTGGAACGGCTTGCCATGCCATTTCCACCTGGCGCCTCAGTTGGACCAGCGTTCGTGCTGGATGTGCAGACCGCGTGAGACGACGCTTC
Source organism: Schistocerca serialis cubense (assembly GCF_023864345.2). Classification (NCBI taxonomy): domain Eukaryota; kingdom Metazoa; phylum Arthropoda; class Insecta; order Orthoptera; family Acrididae; genus Schistocerca; species Schistocerca serialis. The sequence goes on from NC_064643.1 coordinate 444,014,942, forward strand.
ATCCAGTCCCAAACATGCTCAATGGGGGACAGATCCGGAGATCTTGCTGGCCAGGGTAGTTGACTTACACCTTCTAGAGCACGTTGGGTGGCACGGGATACATGCGGACGTGCATTGTCCTGTTGGAACAGCAAGTTCCCTTGCCGGTCTAGGAATGGTAGAACGATGGGTTCGATGACGGTTTGGATGTACTGTGCACTATTCAGTGTCCCCTCGACGATCACCAGTGGTGTACGGCCAGTGTAGGAGATCGCTCCCCACACCGTGATGCCGGGTGTTGGCCCTGTGTGCCTCGGTCGTATGCAGTCCTGATTGTGGCCCTCACCTGCACGGCGGCAAACACGCATACGACCATCATTGGCACCAAGGCAGAAGCGACTCTCATCGCTGAAGACGACACGTCTCCATTCGTCCCTCCATTCACGCCTGTCGCGACACCACTGGAGGCGGGCTGCACGATGTTGGGGCGTGAGCGGAAGACGGCCTAACGGTGTGCGGGACCGTAGCCCAGCTTCATGGAGACGGTTGCGAATGGTCCTCGCCGATACCCCTGGGGTGTCCCTAATTTGCTGGGAAGTGGCGGTGCGGTCCCCTACGGCACTGCGTAGGATCCTACGGTCTTGGCGTGCATCCGTGCGTCGCTGCGGTCCGGTCCCAGGTCGACGGGCACGTGCACCTTCCGCCGACCACTGGAGACAACATCGATGTACTGTGGAGACCTCACGCCCCACGTGTTGAGCAATTCGGCGGTACGTCCACCCGGCCTCCCGCATGCCCACTATACGCCCTCGCTCAAAGTCCGTCAACTGCACATACGGTTCACGTCCACGCTGTCGCGGCATGCTACCAGTGTTAAAGACTGCGATGGAGCTCCGTATGCCACGGCAAACTGGCTGACACTGACGGCGGCGGTGCACAAATGCTGCGCAGCTAGCGCCATTCGACTGCCAACACCGCGGTTCCTGGTGTGTCCGCTGTGCCGTGCGTGTGATCATTGCTTGTACAGCCCTCTCGCAGTGTCCGGAGCAAGTATGGTGGGTCTGACACACCGGTGTCAATGTGTTCTTTTTTCCATTTCCAGGAGTGTACATACATTTCCTGCCATGATTTAACTTCCATAGTTAATCTGATAACAAGGAGCAGTTTGCAGTAAACAGACAAAATAAACTCCCAACATTTCTAGCTCACACTCGACTGTTTACGTCAACTACGCGCACGCAGCCACAGACGTACACTCACATGGCCTGGACTTGTCAGAACATGACTTCCGCGGGCGGCGTTGCGTCATTTTTGTCTTAAAGGGCTGGAACCTAATGTACGGACTCAAAAGAAGTTAACGGAAGTTAAAGAGTCCATTATCGTTTTTTAAAGTTAACTTAAAAGTTAACCAGGTAACCGGTCTTGTGCCCAGCTATGACTATCTGCCTTTCTGCATCGACTTCCATACTCTAAAAACACTGTGAATTGCATGTCAGGGCTGCTTCTAATTGTACCATATTCTAAAGTTTCCGCGTGATACATCCGCGTATGAGCGCAGGAAGAATGATTGCTTAAATACCTCTTTGCGAGCTTTAATTAGTGTAAGGGACAATACACTTCCTTTACAGATCTAATAACTTCTTTTATTGTTCAGATGGTGTTACGAATTTTCTGGCACTTTTAAGGTCATTAGCAACTAAGTTTAGTCTGTTTGATGGATAGTGGAAACAAACAGCTGAAGGATACTTCCTTTAAACCAGGGTTTCCCAAAATGTGTTCCCCGTATCACTGGTGTTCCACGGGATCGTTTTCGACATGTTGACGATGTTAATTTCTTCTTAACAATTCTATTATGATTTCTGTGCTATTATTTATGATTTCAAATTGAAATAGTCACTGAATAAAACAAGTTATTATTATTGAAAACGCTATTAACGTTGAAAATGAACAATGTGTCCCACCAAATTCTTCCGTCACAGGAAAAGTGTGGGAACTCCTGCTTTAATCCTAGCCTGCACTTAGATTTCATGGTCTGACATTGTCACGCAGCCATCAGATCCGAAGCTAATCAAGTTATTCATATCAACGCCTAAATTTTTAACAATTTTTAAAATATACGAAGAAATTGCCTCAGTATACAGCGTAGTCAGCTCTGCAAACCCTAAAGATTCTTCTTTATCTGTAAAGTTTAATTACTCGTTTACATACCGTACTGCCATGCACAGTTGATCTTTCCTACTAATGTCAGCCGTTTCATCATCCATACTGAAAACGATGGTGATCTCCTTACATCATCAACAATCTCGTGTTGTAACAAAGAACCACATATATTTATTAAATTCTTTTGATGTCTTTGTGAAATATTTTTGCTTTTACACTACGATTTTATAAATGATACTCCAACACTTTGTCATCCAAACTTACTCTAAATAAAATTAAATCTTCGTGAGTGTCTGTAACCTTGGTGAGCCTTTATCACAAAAGCAACACATATTCCTCTTTTTATAACTGGTGTGAAAAGAGTGCAATACTTGTATTTCCCTCCCTTCAACTTAGGCGAGTATACTAGCCACGAGTATCTTTCTAGCCCAGTCTTTTAATATGATGTTTTCGTAGTTTTTCTCACCAATATCCTTTATGAAATCACGAATCAAATTTCATGTTGACAGTCGAAACTGAAATTGACAGGTTCAAATCATCCCAGTCAGTACCGATACCAGCAGACTTAGCACTAATGATGGAAGAATATTGTGGCAATGAGACGCAAGATGATTGGCAGTGGAGAGATTCTATCGACAGATAGCGTGAAGTTAGAAGCTCATGTTGAAACTAAACTATAAGTTGTTGTGAGGTGCACTTCTGAAGGCATTGAACCTTGAACTTTTAATTAATCATGGAAGTTCCTTTTCTGTGTAGCAGAAACGCCTTTTTGTTCGGAGAAATTCCTGATATGCATCTCTGTAACAGAAATTTAACTTCAAAATATTTAAGAAAAATCCCGTTAAGAGAATTTCTAACATTCCATTCAAACCGGCTGAAGAATTTAGTGTCTTTTTTATTGGCTAGAATAACATGCATCATTTATAAAAATGTATGTTCATCTGTAAAAATGTAAGTATTCTGAAACGATGCGACGAAAGAAAAAACGGAGGAACGCTACGTAATAGCAGTTACGTTTTTAAGGGTATTTACACTTTTCACCTGTTTGCTTTCTCTTATTCAAAAATAATTTCCGGTGACTGAAGACACTAAACTAAGTGCAGATCACATGTAGGACACTACAGACATATACTAAAAATAACACGGTTTCGACATGTTAACGGTGATGATAAGCGTTGCCGTGTTGTGCTGTCTTGTTGGCTTGTGTGGGATTGCGGAGGGTGGATGACTCGTCAATGATGTTGCGTTTGCACGCTTTTTCTTGCTGAACGCTGCGCCTTGAGATCGCTTGAACTCATACAGGTATGTCATGGGTGTAGGTGCAGGCATGTTTACGTAAGGTACCTTAATATTTACAGTCATCAGTGTGTTGGTTACTTTTCTCTGCGTCCAACAGTATTCCCACAAACAAGTCACAAGGTTTACAACCTGATGTTTTCTGTACAGTCGTACAGCACCATTAGGTGGGCTATGCCTGTCAGTATACACTAACCGTACATGTATCCACACTTCAACAGCTGAGCTGCTGCCTAGGAGAAAATAAACATTGATGGATTGATTGCTCTTGCCACATGTACTTGAAGGTACTGAACAGCCCAAAAACATACGACTTCTAATGGCTACAATTATTCGTCTGCAAACAACGTGTATACTGATGAAATGTTGTTCAGTCACCAACAAAAGTATCTGCACTTATAGGCTACCCATTGCTCCCTGCACAAAAAGAGAAGTATGCATGTAACGAACACTACTGGCATATAAAAAACATTTTATATCATTTTCTTGAAAGAAAAACACCCGACTACATTTGTTTTTCTTCCTTTTTCTGAAAGCTGGGGGTGGAGGGGTGGTAACTGGGGGGGAGAGGGGAGGGGGACTCCCCACACTTGCCCCAGGATGGGAACTCTCGACGATTCGACGATATATGCAAAATGTTCATTCACTCTTTGCACAAAGAAATGATACGGAATTCCGCAAATACGCGAATTACACACATTAGAGACGACAAGACTAGTCATCATTCAGCGAAATAAGTTACAGCCGCCGAGTATAATATGTTGTTGTTGTGGTCTTCAGTCCTGAGACTGGTTTGATGCAGCTCTCCATGCTACTCTATCCTGTGCCAGCTTCTTCACCTCTCAGTACTTACTGCAACCTATGTCCTTCTGAATCGGCTTAGTGTATTCATCTCTTGGTCTCCCTCTACGATTTTTACCCTCCACGTTACCCTCCAATGCTACATTTGTGATCCCTTGATGCCTCAAAACATGTCCTACCAACCGGTCACTTCTTCTTGTCAAGTTGTGCCACAAACTCCTCTTCTCCCCAATTCTATTCAGTACCTCCTCATTAGTTATGTGATCAACCCATCTAATCTTCAACATTCTTCTGTAGTATCACATTTCGAAAGCTTCTATTCTCTTCTTGTCCAGACTATTTATCGTCCATGTTTCATTTCCATACATGGCTACACTCCATACAAATACTTTCAGAAACGGCTTCCTGACACTTAAATCTATACCCGATGTTAACAAATTTCTCTTCTTCAGAAACGCTTTCCTTGCCATTCCCAGTCTACATTTTATATCCTCCTACTTCGACCATCATCAGTTATTTTGCTCCCCAAATATTAAAACTCCTTTACTACTTTAAATGTCTCATTTCCTAATCTAATTCCCTCAGCATCACCCGACTTAATTCGACTACATTCCATTATCCTCGTTTTGCTTTTGTTGATGTTCATCTTATAGCCTCCTTTCAAGACTCTGTCCATTCCGTTGAACTGCTCTTCGGAGTCCTTTGCTGTCTCTGACAGATTTACAATGTCGTAGGCGAACATCAGAGTTTTTATTTCTTCTCCATAGATTTTAATACCTACTCCGAATTTTTCTTTTGTTTCCTTTACTGCTTGCTCAATATACAGATTGTATAACATCGGGGAGAGGCTACAACAATGTGCCACTCCCTTCCCAACCACTGCTTTCCTTTCATGCCCCTCGACTCTTATAACTGCCATCTGGTTTCTGTACAAATTGTAAATAGCCTTTCGCTCCCTGTATTTTACCCCTGCCACCTTTAGAGTTTGAAAGAGAGTATTCCAGTCAACATTGTCAAAAGCTTTCTTTAAGTCTACAAATGCTAGAAACGTAGGTTTGCCTTTCCTTAATCTTTCCTCTAAGATAAGTCGTAAGGTCAGTATTGCCTCACGTGTTCCAACATTTCTACGGAATCCAAACTGATCTTCCCCGATGTCAGCTTCTACTAGTTTTTCCATTCGCTTGTAAAGAATTCGCGTTAGTATTTTGCAGCCATGACTTATTAAAACGATAGTTCGGTAATTTTCACATCTGTCAATACCTGCTTTCTTTGGGATTGGAATTATTATATTCTTCTCGAAGTCTGAGGGTATTCCGCCTGTCTCATGCATCTTGCTCACCAGATGGTAGAGTTTTGTCAGTACTGGCTCTCCCAAGGCCGTCAGTAGTTCTAATGGAATGTTGTCTACCCCCGGGGCCTTGTTTCGACTTAGGTCTTTCAGTGCTCTGTCAAACTCTTCACGCAGTATCGTATCTCCCATTTCATTATCATCTACATCCTCTTCCATTTCCGTAATATTGTCCTCAAGTACATCGTCCTTGTATAGACCCTCTATATACTCCTTCCACCTTTCTGCTTTCCCTTCTTTGCTTATAAAAAAATGGTTCAAATGGCTCTGAGCTCTATGGGACTTAACATCTATGGTCATCAGTCCACTAGAACTTAGAACTACTTAAACCTAACTAACCTAAGGACATCACACACATCCATGCCCGAGGCAGGATTTGAACCTGCGACCGTAGCCGTCACGCGGTTCCAGACTGAAGCGCCTAGAACCCCATGGCCACACCGGCCGGCCCTTTGCTTATAACTGGGTTTCCATCTGAGCTCTTGATATTCATACAAGTGGCTCTCTTTTCTCCAAATGTCTCTTTAATTTTCCTCTAGGCAGTATCTCTCTTGTGATACAAATAGAAATGACGACATACATTGAGTGTGGCGAGGAACGTAAAGGACACACAGATTTGTCGGTAACCTACCAAGTAATCAGTCTTCGCTTGCTACATTTGTGAACGGAGCGGCAAGGAACCGTAATACATTGCACAACAGGAAGCAGTTCCTGAGTGGCAACAGGAATTTTCCGGGTGTCACTCCTATAAACTAAAATATTAGACTCTTGTTGACTCACCTACAAAACTCTCTTTTGACAAATTTTGGATAACTTTTTGTGAATCTGGCACCTTTCTAAGTAATATTATGTGAGAGATGGAAATTGAAGGACTAAATGAGCTATCGGTAACGGATTTGCTTACCTATAGCGAGAGCGTCAAAGAAATGCACAGACTCCTAAGGGAGGCGTTAAAAGGAAGATATTTTGCATCGCAGATAACTCCTTTCTTGAGATTACGGTAACCTATGTTCCAGTACGAGTGAACATACGTTTGCTTACTCCAGAGTTCCTCTCGGTTTAAAGATCATGGCGGTAAAATTAGAAAAAAAATTCAGTTTTAAAGAGCAGCAGCAATCGTTTTTACAGCATGTTATCCGTGAGTGCGAGGGGAAAGGAGGCCGGGTTGGTAGGGGGATGGCAGGGAGACGACTCAAATACACTTTCCTTCTCCAAATGCGATGTTTCGAGGAGTCAATTATCTACTGATCTTCACATACATACGGATGCCGGTATAAATGACTCGAGAGTCGAAAGTTTGAATGAAAGTGTGAACAAAAGAAGGCGAATCGTATGAAGAAAGAACTGAGCAACATGATTAATCTGCCAGTAATAAATAATAAACGGGAAGAGACTCACCAATGCAGATACGTGGCCCCTCGCCGAAGGGCAGATAGCAGAAGGGATGTCTGGAAGCCTTCTGCTCGTCAGAGAAGTGCTCTGGGTCGAACTGGTCAGGATTTCGGAAATACTTGGGATCATGATGAAGGCCCAACACTGGAATGACGACCTTAGTTCCTTTCTCCAGAACACAGTCATAGCCTGGCAGTTTGTAATCCTGCACCACCTCGCGGTTCAGAGCGGCAACCGGTGGATATACGCGAAGAGTTTCTGGAAAAAAGCGCACATATTAAGCCACTAAACTAAAAGTACTCTACTTTATCTCACTCTCTGCTATAATACTTGTCACATCAATGTGAAATTATTTATCTTTTTAAAAAATGCACTTCAACATGAGGCAAATTTGGAACAAATAGATCAAATGTTATTTGATTTGATGCTTCATAGCGCGATACTGTTGAACTTATTACAAAAGGTATATTGTACTTTGGTGTTATTTATTTGGAAAAAGAATAAGGGCAGGTAGAGTGCTTTCTGTTTATTTAATCTCATAAGGTTCCACCATAACCATTATCATGCCTGCTCCCTAAATAAAAGCGTAATCCATAAATAGTGCCAAGTTTGTGCTGTTTGGAGCACTGAAGAATCATAGTAACAAAGTCCAGGAAGTCCATTTATAGAGCAAGGTTGGTAGCCGAAAAGCAGCTAGGCGACTTTGGTAACATCTCATGTGGCATGCTGTGCAATGCAAAACCGGCCTGCTATTGGCTGGACTCGCGTGACCTGTTGTTCACGCCTCTGGTGGTGCCGTCTATCGCTGACTCTGCCGCTTCCGAGCCCCAATCAATATCGTCTGCTGGTCAGGATATTACAATCATGATTACTGCTTATAATAAATACAATCACGATTACTGCTTGAATTTCCTCATATATTTCCTTAAGGATTACCATTTACAGTTTTACACCACACGAGTACTAATACATCTACCTGCTCTTTCCTCTCCTTCCTCTTTCTCAGTGTTAGTGCTTTTACTGCAGTGATTATTCTATGAGGTGTTTTATGTTGTACTCAAGTGGTTTCTGTGCTCCCAGATATTTTCCTTGCTCGTATATTGTGGTCTCAAAAGGCTGCTAATCCATATTCTGGACATTCTGTCTCAGCAGTACCGCGCTTATATGATCGGTGACACTATTATCGAATATATAGGGGAAACCCGATCTTCACCGAAAAAATCTCTGTGGTTGATTGGAGATATATTTTGGTATGAAGGGCCGCTGCTCTACAGTGGCTCATTAGAGAGTAATTATGAGTAATCATGATTTAGTTGGTTACTTATCCACAGTTGCCTGTGTATCTGGGTAAGTTCTGCGATATGCAACCACCAAAACGTACAACACAAACCACAGAGAAATGCAAGAAGCTTCAAGCAGATGCAGAAGCACTGTGACGTAGTTGCCACTTCTGCAGGAGCTGTTCAGCATTGGATTGTTCTGGCACTCTTTCTCTGCATATAGCGAACCGCTACCAGAGCGGTATATCGACCAACTCTTCATCGGTTAACTTCTGTATAACTGATGACGTACAACTAATACTGGCGGAAAACAAATCCGAAACAGAAACGAGCAAAACTGGATGCAAGTTTGAGGACGAAGAGTGAAATCAACGCTACAGTTCTCAATAGTAAGTACCATCAGAAACTGCCTTCTGCTTTTTTTTCCAAAAACGAAATATAGTACATACTGTCGAGAATTTCACTCCTGCGCAGATATTTTCAATGCAGTGCAAAGATAAATGGTGGCAACATATCAAGTGAAAAGCAATTATTCTAATGAGCTACCCCAGAACACGGGTTCTGTATGCCAAAATATTAAAAAAGTATCCCTGAATAATCTCCGAAATTTTTTCGATGGATTGCCGATGCACGCTTTAAAATACACTCCTGGAAATGGAAAAAAAGAACACATTGACACCGGTGTGTCAGACCCACCATACTTGCTCCGGACACTGCGAGAGGGCTGTACAAGCAATGATCACACGCACGGCACAGCGGACACACCAGGAACCGCGGTGTTGGCCGTCGAATGGCGCTAGCTGCGCAGCATTTGTGCACCGCCGCCGTCAGTGTCAGCCAGTTTGCCGTGGCATACGAAGCTCCATCGCAGTCTTTAACACTGGTAGCATGCCGCAACAGCGTGGACGTGAACCGTATGTGCAGTTGACGGACTTTGAGCGAGGGCGTATAGTGGGCATGCGGGAGGCCGGGTGGACGTACCGCCGAATTGCTCAACACGTGGGGCGTGAGGTCTCCACAGTACATCGATGTTGTCGCCAGTGGTCGGCGGAAGGTGCACGTGCCCGTCGACCTGGGACCGGACCGCAGCGACGCACGGATGCACGCCAAAACCGTAGGATCCTACGCAGTGCCGTAGGGGACCGCACCGCCACTTCCCAGCAAATTAGGGACACTGTTGCTCCTGGGGTATCGGCGAGGACCATTCGCAACCGTCTCCATGAAGCTGGGCTACGGTCCCGCACACCGTTAGGCCATCTTCCGCTCACGCCCCAACATCGTGCAGCCCGCCTCCAATGGTGTCGCGACAGGTGTGAATGGAGGGACGAATGGAGACGTATCGTCTTCAGCGATGAGAGTCGCTTCGGCCTTGGTGCCAATGATGGTCGTATGCGTGTTTGGCGCCGTGCAGGTGAGCGCCACAATCAGGACTACATACGACCAAGGCACACAGGGCCAACACCCGGCATCATGGTGTGGGGAGCGATCTCCTACACTGGCCGTACATCACTGGTGATCGTCGAGGGGACACTGAATAGTGCACGGTACATCCAAACCGTCATCGAACCCATCGTTCTACCATTCCTAGACCGGCAAGGGAACTTGCTGTTCCAACAGGACAATGCACGTCCGCATGTATCCCGTGCCACCCAACGTGCTCTAGAAGGTGTAAGTCAACTACCCTGGCCAGCAAGATCTCCGGATCTGTCCCCCATTGAGCATGTTTGGGACTGGATGAAGCGTCGTCTCACGCGGTCTGCACGCCCAGCACGAACGCTGGTCCAACTGAGGCGCCAGGTGGAAATGGCATGGCAAGCCGTTCCACAGGACTACATCCAGCATCTCTACGATCGTCTCCATGGGAGAATAGCAGCCTGCATTGCTGCGAAAGGTGGATATACACTGTACTAGTGCCGACATTGTGCATGCTCTGTTGCCTGTGTCTATGTGCCTGTGGTTCTGTTAGTGTGATCATGTGATGTATCTGACCCCAGGAATGTGTCAATAAAGTTTCCCCTTCCTGGGACAATGAATTCACGGTGTTCTTATTTCAATTTCCAGGAGTGTAGTTGGAAGATTCCTAACTGAAACAAAGTTCAGAAGATTGTTACGGGTCCTAATGCTTTATGGGGGCTCATTTCGACTTTTCTGAAGAGAGCACGAGGCTTGCACAGCAACTGTTGCAGTTATTTCACGCGTAGAGTATGAAGAATTTAAGCCTTTCCAGAACAGAAAGTGCAATGTGGAAAACATTTGGAGTCAAAGATGCTACTGCTCTACTTCAGAAAACTCCATACGGTATAACACCTGTAGACAATGAGAAAACAGAAGAACAGGAAAATGCAAGCAGAACTAAGTCACAAATGTGACAACTTGTTACAGACTGCAATTAACGCTTGGCTCAGGGTTCATACAACAACTTTTAGGTTATTTCTCGAATGTTACACTCTCGAATAGCACGTGGGAAAAACTAAAATCTAAATCTTTCGGTACGAGCTCTGATTTATTTTACTCCCATGGCCACTTCTCTCAATGTACGGGGTGTAAACAAAATATTCTGGCATTCGGAGGAGAAAACTGCTAATTGAAATTTGGTGAAAGGTCCCGCCGCAACGAAAAATCTTATTATTGCAATGACTGCCACCATAATTCGGCTATCACATCCGTTACGCACACTTCCTATTTAGCGATTGTACGAAACGAGCTCCCCTTCTTTTAACTTCTCCGTCAGTTATATGGCGGAGGATCACATTCCGTGCAGCAGTGAGAGAAAGGACAAGCGTAATCTAGGTAATATCTTCAGTAAATGTGTTGCATCTTCTACGTGTTCCGCCGATAAAACACAGTCTTTGGTTCACCTTCCCCACACATTTTCTATGTGGTGGTTACAGTTTAAGTTGTTCGTAATTTAGGTGTGATGCTGAATCCACGACCTTTAAATTTGTGTTATTTATCGTGTAACTGAAATGTAACGGAATGTCTCCAGTTTTCATACGGAGGATTTCACACTTTTTATTAGTTAGCGTCAGCTGCCACTATTTGCTCAGTACAGATACGTGTTTGTAAATCATTTCGGAATTAGTTTTGACTTCTGAACCTTTACTAGACACAGGCTGTACACGACCCGGGACAACCGGGAAGTCCGGGAAAACCCCGGGAATTTTTTCATCCGGGAGATAACCGGGAAAAACCCGGGAATTTTTCGGAATTCCGGAAATGTTTCATTGTTGTTGCTTTCAGTTAAATTTTTGTAATTTTGACTGGTAAGAATTGACTCTCTAGCAAAGAATGTTACTATATCCTGCTACTGGAGAATGACAATGCAGCAATAAACTATAAACGAGAGAAAAAAATAAAAGTTTAGTGGCAAAGGAAATGCGCAATTTACAACAAAACACCGTGCACGCACAAGCGTCTCCAAATAGCAGTTTACGGAAAACCTACTGTCACTTAGTGCGGAAAAAGTGTATTTTCGCCCGGGAAAAAGCATATCTTTTAAACGGATATCTGGGAAAAATCCGTAAATAATCTGGGAATTTTTTTTTCCTTGTCCCCGTATACACTCTGTTAAGACAACATAATCTGCAAACAATCTAAGAGGGCTTAATCTGCAAATAATTTAAGAGGGCATAATCTGCAAACAACCTAAGAGGGCTGTTCACATTATCTGCGGGATACTGGAGATTATATAAAGAACATCAGATTATGTAACATTTCCTTGGCGAATCCAAGATGGCTGGCTCTGAGCACTATGCGACTTAACTTCTGAGGTCATCAGTCGCCTAGAACTTAGAACTAATTAAACCTAATTAACCTAAGGAAATCACACACATCCATGCCCGAGGCAGGATTCGAACCTGCGACCGTAGCGGTCACGCGGTTCCAGACTGAAGCGCCTTTAACCGCACGGCCACACCGGCCGGCTGAATCCAAGAGGTCTCATCTCTTTCACTAGATGACTTTTCGTCAGTTACTACGAACTGATAGGAAATCATGAGTCCAGTCGGACAATTGTACAGGCACGTAATTTGAGCCGCTTGTGAGGAGCGGTGTCGTTTTATTCGAGGTATTTAATAGTTTTATAACACAGTATATATCCCAAGATCAGACTGCAAGTTGATACCAGTGATATAGGTCAATAATTTCTTGTCTATTGTTGTGACCCGTGCAACTTTCCAGTCGTTAGATACCGATCTTACGTCGAGCGACAGGTTATATATGATTGCTAACAATGGATGAATTTCTTAAACATACTCCGAAAGGAATCTAATTGGTATACGGTCTGCAGCGGAGACATTGCCTTTATTAACTGATTTAAGCTGCTTCGCTACTCCAGGGTATCCATTCTGTTGCTCATGTTTGCAGCAATATGATGAAAGGGACAGTTGCTACACACCATATAGCGGAGATGCTGAGTTGCAGATAGGCACAACAAAAAGACTCTCAAAAAGTGAGCTTTCGGCCAATAAGGCCTTCATCGGAAATATAACACGAACGCACGCACACACACACACACACACACACACACACACACACACACACACACACACACATATTCACGAAAACCCATCTCAAATACTCATGACCACAGTCACCCTGGATTTTCCATTGTTTACTGATGTTTGCAGTTGTTTTGATTCGAATATTTCTTTGCTGAAGGGATTTCGGAAAAGCCTTAGCAACTCCACTTTAGTGGTGCTGTCATCGGTAACATTACCACTGTTATCTTGCAGTGAAAATATTGATTGTATCTTGCAGCTTGTATACGTTACATAAGGCCAAGCTCTGTTCGGTTTTTCTGCCGTATTTCAAGACAGAGTTTCATTTTGAAATGTATTAAAAGTATCTCGCATTGAAGTCTGTGTTTCGAAATATTTCATTCCGTTAAATCTGGCATCCTTTTCTCATCACTTCTCCAATAGTGTCCTGACCTGTTTTATTTATCATGGGGAGATCTGTTCTGTCTTATTAATTTATTTTACATAAAATTTTCAACTGCCGTAAACGCTATTTATTTGAATTCAAGCTTTATCTGGTCGATAGTTGTATAGTCAGTATGGAAGAAATGAACAGTCTCTTAGAAAGGCGCCAAGAGAATTTTTATCTGGTTTTTTGAATAGATGTATTTTGCTTTTATTCTCGGTGGGTTTAGCTGTTACAGTATTCAAGTCTCGTTACAAAAGCCTTGTGATCACTACTTCCTCTATCCGTCATGATGCACTCTATTTGCTCAGGACCGTTGGTCGCTAAAAGGTCTAGTATGCTAACGCAACTATTTGCACTTGATATGGGTCCTGAACTACGTAAACTAATTGGTCAAAGTAATTTCCGGAGAAAGCATTTAGCACAATTTCGGACGATGATTTATGCTTACCACCAATTTTAGGCAGGATAACTTTAAATGATTCATTCGTTTTCAAAGCTCTATATTTTTCGAAGTATTACGTGTACAAATGTGATTGAAACATGAATAGAACTGTAAAGTCACCAAGTTTGCGTTTTGGACTCTACAAGTATTCTCTTAGTACTTTTCTCGTCACATGACACACGTTCAAGTGGTAGCCAATTTCCTGTCATACCTTAGGCAGTAAAATCCTGTCAGTGGTCATTACAGCGGCACCTATGCGATTTCTGTTCTTGGCAGTGGGGATACGCAAACACCGTCCATAATGTACTCCGAAAGGAAAAAGACATCAGGCGTTAGGTCAGACGACCTGGGAGTCCACAGGAACAGAGTCATGTTATCTTCACTACTACACCTATTCCAGCGATATGAAAATTCGTCGTTTAGGTAGCGATGAAGATCGATCCTCCAGTGAAGGGCTGCTTCGCCTCGTTGGAAGTTGAAATTTTAGCCATCTTCCACACAGTTTTCTGCGGTGTTCCAAGCTCGAGGCTTGCGCAGACCGTTGATTTCTTTGGACTGCGCACGAAATCGTCCTTCATCCTCTCAACGATTGCACCTGGCGCTACTTTTCTGTTAGTGTCCCTAAATTGCAGATACCAACGCTCAGTACTCTGTTTGCATGGCGCTTCTTTTCCATAATTCATTCTGAATGTACGTTGCACTGTTATAACAAATAAACATCCCGCATGTCCTAACACACAAAAAGTCTTTTGTTGCTTTGTCGTCATTTTGTCAAGGCACTGCACTCGTAACGCTAATGGCGAGCACGATGCAAAATGGTTGAGTTTACGGTTCTATTCATGCATAAGTCATATTTGTACCAGTAATAATTTGGAAAATATAGAACTTTGAAAATGAATAAGTAATTTATAGTGCCCTGCATTTTCGTAAGCAGATCGACGGTAGACTGAAGTCACCAACAACTGTAATTGTATGAGTGGCGTACTTCTATCCATGGTTATGGAGGAACCAGCTGAGACTAAACTAGGCATAGGTCATTGGACGTGTAAAACTACATTGGAAAATAGGCAATTTAAAAAATAAATCACATTTTATTCACGATGAAGTGATAGTACCTTTGTAAACGCATACGAAGCAAGTTATCCACCAGTAAACAGTATTTTACTTGGTGATTATTAGATCTGTTTCACTGTGAAAGGTTGTTGTCTTCGCCTTACCAAAAAGATGGAAAACCTTGAAGCTCACCGTCTATCACTTTCTCCAAATATGGCATATTTGACGTAATATCTTCATATGTCACTTGGCCGTTGGACTTCTTCAGTACGGCATCAATTTCGTCTTGCAGCCGCTTCTGGATATGTGGATGTTTAGAAAGCTCGTACAGACAGAAGCTTACGGTGGTTGAGGAAGTTTCGAACCCAGCGAGGAAGAACACCCACGCCTGTGCTGCCAACTCCTTGGTCGTCAGAGATTTATTTCCTCCTGCTGGGAACAAGACAAGTTTGTAATCAGCTATTCACCTAAAGAGTAAATAACATTTCAGTTAAAAATTAAATGCGACACTCTAACATTAAATTTTTGAATGATAGAAAACGAAAATTCTGTACTGTGCTATAATGACGAAATCAAATATATTATTTCTCCAACGTGCTCTCAGCATCGTAACGGAAATGCTACAAACAAACGCGTTTCTCTCTAAATCTGTTTTGTACACGCCTATCCTAAATACATAATGCGAGGAAACTTTCAAAGGATGCACTTATAGATACAGTCTAAACAGTTTCAAGATGAAGTTAGAAGGCTGTTTGTTAACATATTGTGATCGAAAACTGATGAAGTAATGTTTCCTATCCTAGACGTTAAAATGAACTACAAGGTCTCGGTGGTTGTACGGTGGGGCGATTAGACTTGACAGTTCTACAAGTGCTTATTCACGACTAGTCATCAATATACACAGCAACTTTGTTTCGAAATGCTGTGTCACAACATAAACTACGTAATATGATAATAAGATGTGGCTAAATTATTAATTTATGGAATATTGAAAAAACTGCATTTTTTTAGGAATGGCATGTTTGAGGAATCAGTGATATTTTGAATACTACTCAAATGTGTGGGATTCACGTTAGGATAAAGTAACGGAAAAAAATGATTCAAATGGCTCTGAGCACTATGGGACTTAACATCAGAGGTCATCAGTCCCCTAGAACTTAGAACTACTTAAACCTAACTAACCTAAGGACATCACACACATCCATGCCCGAGGAAGGATTCGAACCTTCGACCGTAGCGGTCACGCGGTTCCAGACTGAAGTGCGTAGAACCGCTCGGCCACAGCGGCCGGCAGTAACGAAAAAATCGAACTTATAAGAGATAACGGAATCTTTGATGGTCACTGGCTTGTTTGGTTCGGGGATGTACGTCACAGAAATTTCTGGTCATCTGAAAAAAAAAGACATTTAACATTTTCCAAAAACCCACTGGAAAAACTTGGAATACTACTTATCGTGGAATGGGCGTCTAATTGATTTCTTCAGAGCTTTTCGTATTGCTCCCAAAGAGACTGTAAAGAAAGAATCAAACTGATAACAGTTTGCTCATTGGCATAAGAGGTTTAATTTTTCAATTGCTACATCCATGCACTGAACCGGAAGTATCTGTGATGTATAATACAATAAAATATACACTTCGCCACACGTACTAACTTGAGGACTATGGACGGATTACGTGCAGTAATAGGATCACTACACTGCCCCCAGTGCTTTGCAAACAGCGCCAAGAACCAGCCGCAAAATTTACAGTACAGATCACGCTTTGTGGACGGTAAGTTCTCTCTGGATCTTCATTTGGAAACCTACTTTCTTTTTGTCGAGAGGCTGCAAGGCGTTTTGAAATTTCTTGATTGATATTGATGATACATTCTCGATGCCATAACCGAGTACCTAGGTTAGCTGCATTGTTTTTTGTGAAGTATTTTATGGAAACATCTGGAAATCTTAATACGAGTGGCGGGCGTGACATTCAAAACACGACACCTGACAGGAAATCATTTAGCGCACTGATGTGTACTTTGGGTAAATTAATTCTGTGATATAGTCTTCCTGTCACCAATGACTCTTTATAGCTTAATTACACACGTCTGTGCTCTCAATACTATTCTCTCGTGCTTTTCTTCACAGCAAGGTGTACTGCGTTCAGAACTTGCCATAAAAATGGTTGGGTGGGTTTGGAAAGCAGAATGGAAAAGTAGGGTTTAACATCTCCTCAACGGTGAGGTCATTATAGCTGAAGCATAAGATTCAACTGAGAAAGGAGGGGAAGCAAAGTGGCCGTATCCTTTCAGAAGGTACATCATTTGCAAGGCCTGACATCTTTGGGTGAATGGTGTACAGCAGTGTGTTTAATTTGATAATTTTTTTTAATAATACGAAACACAAAATTACAACTTGAGGAGAACCGTCTCTGGTTCCAGAATGAGATTTTGACTCTGCAGCGGAGTGTGCGCTGATATGAAACTTCCGGGCAGATTAAAACTGTGTGCCCGACCGAGACTCGAACTCGGGACCTTTGCCTTTCGCGGGCAAGTGCTCTACCAACTGAGCTACCGAAGCACGACTCACGCCCGGTACTCACAGATTTACTTCTGCCAGTACCTCGTCTCCTACCTTCCAAACTTTACAGAAGTAAAGCTGTGAGTACCGGGCGTGAGTCGTGCTTCGGTAGCTCAGTTGGTAGAGCACTTGCCCGCGAAAGGCAAAGGTCCCGAGTTCGAGTCTCGGTCGGGCACACAGTTTTAATCGGCCAGGAAGTTTCACATCACCGCACACTCCGCTGCAGAGTGAAAATCTCATTCCGGAAACATCCCCCAGGCTGTGGCTAAGCCATGTCTCCGCAATATCCTTTCTTTCAGGAGTGCTAGTTCTGCAAGGTTCGCAGGAGAGCTTCTATAAAGTTTGGAAGGTAGGAGACGAGGTACTGGCAGAAGTAAAGCTGTGAGTACCGGGCGTGAGTCGTGCTTCGGTAGCTCAGTTGGTAGAGCACTTGCCCGCGAAAGGCAAAGGTCCCGAGTTCGAGTCTCGGTCGGGCACACAGTTTTAATCTGCCAGGAAGTTTCGTCTCTGGTTGATTGACAGCCACGTTCATATCAAGCTTAGTAAAGACTTATTGTCTGTGTACAATAGTTTGTACAAACATTTGGAAAGACTGCGATAAGTCCATGCTTCAAGATAAATGCAGATACTAGGCAAGCCTGTAGGTTGCGCTGTTGTAGCTGAACACGAATGGGGCTTCTGCAGTGTCCCCAATACGTTGCAAGCGTCAGACGTGATCAGAACAGTATTCTGTGTAGTTATGTCGGAGCTAAGTGAATTTGAACGTGGAGAAAATGTTGTAGCTCGCATGGTGGGTGCTTCAGTAACCAAGCTAGCCGGTGTTTGGTGTTCCAGGAGGCACCGTATCGCAGATTTATACCGCAGAAGAAAACATCATCCGCTATGTCACAACGCGGGCGAAAGTGTGGTTGAGTGATTGTGAATGACGGTCACGGAAGAGGATTGTGGCGAAAAATAAGAAGACTGCAGATTAAACCGTCACTGCAGAACTAAATGTTGTACTTACGAACCCTGTCAGCACCTAGACAACACGGAGGGAGCTCCAGAAGCAGAAAATTGTAGGGCGAGCTGAAATTCCGAAACTAGTCACCAGTGATGAGGATACCCGTAACAGGAAAACGTATTGCCAAAGCCATAAAACCACGACTGTGGAGCAATGGAAGAAAGTCATTTGGTCAGATTAGTCTTGTTTCCAACTTCTGGCCAGGTTTACGTCCCAAGAGTCAAACGTGGAGAGGGATCGGTAATAATCTGGACAGCCATATCATGGTATTCCATGGGTCTCGTGGTGACTGCATGGCTGCCGTACTGACAAGGGTTACGTGACCATTTTGGCTGACAGAGTCTATCCTAACTGATCTAAGGACGTCACACACATCCATGACAGAGGCAGGATTCGAACCTGCGACCGTAGCGGTCTCGCGGTTTCAGACTGAAGCGCCTAGAACCCCTCAGCCACCCCGGCCGGCATGGGAGGAAACCTCCATGGTATACAGTCACTGTAAAGAAACTGCTGAAGAAACAGAGATTACTGCATAATAGGTAAAACAAAGCGTAGGGCTATAGAAAGAGAAATTCTGAATGAAACGTCTTTGGCTGTCAAGAGAACTAAGCGTGATGCCTTAAATGACTACCGTAGCCGAATATTGTCAAATGGTATTTCCCGGAACTCAAAGAAACTTTGATTGTATGTAAACGTCGTTAGTGGCACCAAAGTTAGTGTCCAGTCCTTAGCGAATGAGACAGGAACTGCAGCTCAGGGTAGCAAAACGAATGCTGAAATGCTTAACTCCATTTTCAAATGTTCTTTTACAAAGGAAAACCCAGGAAATTTGCCCAAATTTAATCCATATACCACTGAAAAGATGAATGAAACAGAAATGAATGGTGTTGAGAAACAGCTGAAATCGTTAAACAAAGCTCCAGGGCCCGATGGAACCCCCGTCAGATTCTATACTGAATTTGCGGCTGAGTTCGCCCCTCTTTTAAATATAATCTATCGTATATCCCTCGAATAAGAAACCGTTCCCAGTTCTTGGAAAAAAACACAGGTCAGCATCTTATAACATATTCTGAATTCAAATATGACTAGGTATCTTGAATAGAATGACCTCGATGCCACGGAGCATGAATTCCGAAAACGTCGATCATGTGAAAACTAAGTCGCACTATTCTTACATACTTTTCTCACATACTGTAAGGTTTGCATTAAGGCAGTCAGGTGGATGCAGAATTTCTTGGGTTCCTCGATGGTCGTATTGTGAAGCTGCTCCGAAAGTAAAGCGACCTTAACTACAAATTCAGACGTGGTCAAAGCCTCCCGTACAAATAAAAATCGAAAAAGTCAAATAAAGAGAGCCATGCGTGAAGCGTTCAAATAATTCGAAAGTAAAATTCTGTCTACTGACTTGACAGAAAATCCTAGAAGGTTTAGGTATTACATAAAATTCAGCAAACGGATCGAAGTCATCTGTCAAGACACTACGACGACAGTAGCGTCGAAATGGAGGATCACAGAAGTGAAAGCCGAAATACGAAATTCCTATCTTCAAAACTGTTTCACTGAGGAACATCGTACTGAGCTTCTCCCTTTAAATTGTCGTACGAAAGTCATACGGACAGATATGGAAATAAGTGACCACTGGATGGAAAAACCAGCTGAAATTGCCCAACAGAGAGAAGGTCACTGAATCTGATGGGATACCAGTACAGTTCTACATAGAATGTGCGAAAAAACTCACTCCTCTTCTAGCAGCAATGTACTGTAGATTACTGTAGATACCGGAGGAGCGAAGCACTCCTAGTATTTCAGAAAAAAGGCACAGTCCATTCCAGCTTTCGAGAAGGGTCGTCGGACAGATGCACAGAACTATAGGCCCATATCTCGAAAATTTTATGGTCGCATGGTAATGAAATTTCTGGAGACTGAGGAACTGCTCTGCAGCAATCAATATAAGTTCCGAAAATAGCGAACGTGTGAAACCCAGCTCGCTCTGATCTTCTACAAGATCGAGAAAGCAGCAGATACCGGTTGTTGCCGTGTTCCCTGAATGCTGTGTTCCTTGACTTCCATATGTCATTCTATACAGTTCCACAACGCTGGCTAATAAAGTACGAGCGTGTTTAATATCAGACCACCTGTGTAGTAAAATTCAGGAAGACCTGCAGAGGACCGACGTTCGGTGCAGGGATTTGCAGTTGATCGCAACATAAATGTAAGATGTTATTTTATACATGTTGGATGTTGTGAACTCCGAAGCGTTAATGGTAGTTGGTGAATGACGCAATCAGCCACAAATACTTTTTGAATGTTTTATTTTAGTGCCATAACCGGTGTCGGGCTACCATGCCCATCTTCAGATGGCTAGTACTTTTCGTTACATAGATGTTTTCATGAACAGCATGTCGTATGCTCCACGCTGCACATTAATTTTTTTAATGCTCAATTTTTAATTTTAATATTTCCTGCAATTAACTTATGAACTGTAGTGATAATCAAAATCCGTATATATAAATTTTTGCAGATATATGTATACTTTATCATACGCAGTCGGTTAGGTTTGAAGTATTTCGTCAGTTTCGTCAATAATTTTCACTCACAGTTAAAAAAGTCCCACTAAAAACAGTTTATCCTACTGTCTTTAAACAATGATTTTATACTTAGGGTACAAACATTTTTCGATTATTAACGTGTTACATATTGCACATCCCACACATCATCTTTGCTCTCTTTACATCCTTGGTCAGTATTTAATGAATGGTATCTTTGCTTCATGATAATCTTCACA